>NW_027211670.1:15938500-17344000 GCF_022749685.1 Semicossyphus pulcher | reverse complement strand
TTTCACCGCTGGGCTGACTCTGTTATTCAGCCCTGAAGGTTGTCTTTTGCATAACATATGAAGTCCTTCTAAACTCTGCAGAACTGTTAGCTCAAAGATAGGCTTACATACTATATACCAAACATGCCTCTTGACACAGACAGAACAGCTGAGTAATAATATTATAACTTGTCCTTGTCTCTTGTTCTCTAACAGAGGCTTGCACAAAGCATCTGAATGAGACTCATATTGATTACCTCCTCTCCTGTCTCCATTGCTGTCTTAGAAAGAGATGTTTTCCACACTATAGATTCTATACAAGGCCTTCCAAGAGAACACAATTCAGTAAGTATGAATGTGATGTTTTAACTTCTTTCAACGCTTGTTTGCCATGGCCACTGTGTCTGGATGCTATGGACAGGCTGACCCTGCATTTGCATCTGAAAGAGACACTTTACTGTAACTGCATGCAGCGTTAAACCTTGCTGGCATAATAACAGGCAGCATTGTGTTATGTTGCATGTTTGAAGGTGTTTGCAGAAAGAAAGTTTGTGCTTTAAATACTTCTGCCTTAATAACAAAGTTAGTGAACCCACACTATAAACGATGCCAAGCAGCTCGCTGTTTGTCCTTGAATAAATATGGCAACATTTTAAAATGCAGTACTCCAAATCCTAAGCACTTCCTGAGTGTGTCATATAAAAAGAACTCGGGGTTATATGTTTTTTTCATGGAAACAAACGCTGTATTCTTTTTAAAAAGTACTAGGAAAAAAACACTAATGCGTCCGCACCTGTCCTTAAATGTTGGGTTCAGTGTAAAAATAAAGTGATAATCTCGCCGAATGAGGTCACACAGTGGTGACTGAGCCTATGGCCCGCTGATGAAAGCCTTTGCATTTGCAGCATTACAGACTGGGTGTCTGTGGCGACTTTCGCTGAAAAAATCCCATGCGGCGCCCAGTTAGTGACGCGTTTTCCATCACCCAGCAGTGGTTGGTCTGCCAGAGAGGGTAGGCGGAGCTAAGCGGCTGCTTTTCCTGTCTCTGCAAGTGTTGCGAGTAAACAGTAATCTACTATGGCTGAACAGACAAAGAAAAGATCGATGACTGCAGATACAACTTCAAAAATAAGTGAAAAAAGAGTTACAACCGGAGCCAACCGTCGACATCACACATGCAACACTGTCTGGATAAGTGTGCGCCCGCCGTTACCGTTTATCACCATAGGTGCCGCCAAAGTGAACGAAACTGAGATCCTTGAGATTACAACTTTAAAGTGAAATATGTTGAACTAATATCTTTGCATATGTGAAATGTGGTTTTGGAACATTTTTGTGGTGATTTTAAAGCCCCTGAAAATTCTCATTTTCCATATGGACATTTTTTTCTGTGTATTTAGCAGGACTCCATGTTAAAGAGTTTTGTATCTCAATGGGACCATTCCTGGTGAAATCAACCTAAGGTAAAATAAGGATCCTATGTGTACGTAATTAGTAACATTGTTCATAAGGGAAGTGTTAAAGAAGAACAGTCTTGTTCTGCACTGCTGAGGTGTCTAACCCAGGAGTGACCTGGCTGACGCGCTTCACCCTGGTTTGCGTTCACTTTTAAATATTGATTAGCAGCCAGACTGAATTGAAGTTATCCAGGTTAATGTATTCTATTGCACAGCAACAAAAACACACAACTTACGGTGATAACAAAACTTTGGCTTCAGCAGTCAGTAACCGTTTGCCCTTCCAGGATCAACACCTGACCTCGGCTGTGAACTTACTATCTTTCACAGTTGCATAGCAACACCACAGTTCAAAGCTAAAATTAATGATGGCATAAGAATCCCACTTTTGGCTCCTACAGGAATGAAAAGTATAACACTGCAGTAATTCTGGCAGCGCACTCTGAGGGCATCAAATCCCACAGGAAGGGAAAGACTGTCTTCCAAAAAGTTCAGAGTTTCAACTCTGAAAAGAGGCTGGAAACACATCGACTCTTTTACCCCACAGACTGTTTGATAAGTGACAATAACCTAGATTCTATTTGTGGTGGGAGCTGACTTGAAATCAGACTAAAAGAAAAAATACTCAAAATGTGTCAGTGACTGAATTAGCTGAGCATACAGCTAATGGCATCATGCTGTCACTCAAAGCAGCCATGCCCCTAGTTATTAATAACGTTAAGTCTGTCATGAGTGGAGAAATCAACTTTGGAGACCTAAACAGTTATTTGTACTGAGGTGTAAAGTTTGGCATTTTTAACATGGGACTCTATGGGGATTAACTCACTTTTGGAGCAAGCCTCCAGTGGCCACTCGAGGAACTTCAGTTTTTAACACCTCAAAGTTTGCTTCATTTTTGAGCCCCTGAAATTGCTAAATGTTTCATCCTCAATGAGAAGGCCTCATGCCCCGCCCACCAACGCTACTTGTGCTAGGATAACCAATGAAAGAGCAGTGCACATAAACATAGCTAGCATGTAAGGAAGGAAGATCCATGGGGAGACTCAGTCGGACGTTGTATGTTGTTGTTAGCTTGTAACTGGCAGGGGCTAACACAGCGCAAGTTGATATTAAACATACTAAAATATACTCAATGTGACAGGGTTTTAAAGTAGTGTAGATATATAGGGAAGCTGCAGGGTCTCATTAAGAACCCAAACCCAGTCTGCCATGTTTTCTGTCAAATCTTACCCTATGCTAGTACAGACTCTCGCTCCCTGCTCTGCACCAATTGTCTCATCTGAGGTTTCAGGCGTCGCTGCCTGCAGTTGCTTATCAGACAGTTATTGTTTTTTTGACTTTGTTAGGTACCAAATCTAGCTCACCCTGGGTACTTTGTGTGTCAAACCTCAGGGAAACAACAGCATCCCTACATTCAGCAGAGGAATATGAGAACACGACTGTAGTGACAGACTTTGCAGAGAGTCAGTGCGTTTAAGGTTAGAGATTTAAGGGGAAGAAAACACAAGTATGACACTTTTACTTTTAGACTCACTCTTTAACTAGTTGGAAAGACTAGTGCAAACTGCAGAGCAAGTTAAAATGTTGAGATATCTTGGAGTTCTTTTATTATAAGGTTTCTCTCACAAGTTTTATCAGGTATTTAAAATGTACATGAAAGAGTTTTGACCTGGTTATAAAAGAGTCTAATATTGTTGGCACTACATGATCTGAGAAGATGTGATCACAAGCAAGAAGATTACTGAGATGAAAGGTCGGCAGTTAAGAGAGCACGAGGAGGATTTTCTTCTGAGATTTGTGTTTTCTCTGTGGTGTGGTTGACACTCAGGCAGAATCAGCAAAAATTAACTGAGGGACAAACAAGCTTGAAGGGAGGCTTACAGGGAGGTTATTTATGGAGACAACTGGCTTTGAAAGGATTGGAAACTGATCCTGAATGCACCATCCACCACATTAATATATGCATTTTATTTATGAGAAACATTGCAGTGCATGGCTATGTGACGTGCACGGAGGTCACGGTGGACACATCTGACACGTGCTTTCTGCTTCTTATTATTATTAAGGCAGAATATTACAAGGGAAGGTTGAACATTTTAAACTATTTGAACTAAATTAGTGTTACAGACAAACTTGGTGTATGGACAGAACTCAAAAAAGTTTACTTTGTTTCACCACCATTATGTTGCACTATGTAAATCATACATAGATAACTCCATGGCGGAGCTTCTGCCAACAGCTGTTTAAAAGCAAAAAAAAGTAGTTTCTCAAGTCCGTGACAATATCCAGTATTTTATTTATTTATTTATTTTTTACAATTATTGGATTCTCCATAGACTGTATAAAAATAAGGCTGACATGACAGCTCCCTAAAAGTGAAGCCAAACCCTCTCTATCGCCCCCTGCTGACTGGCTGCAGTATAGGTCATAAAGCCCGCCTCCTCCATGTTAACAGATGGGACATGAGTCAAACTATAAAATCAAAATACACGCCAAATACATTTTTCTCAAACATGGTTTCTGTCATTATAGTTAGTTCTTATCCTGCTGATTTACGTTTAGTTTTAATTAGTTATTTGATGCTATAAAAAGGGTCTAAAGCCATGATTGACAGCTCTGTTGACAAATACGGCTCCTGCAGCATTCTGGACCAGAGTAGCAGCCACTGTACTTTCCATGAGGGTGAATATCTGCTTCAGACCGACAGAAGAAGCTGTTCTGCTATTAACTGTGCTGACCTGAGAGATCTTTGCCATTTGTACTGCAAGTTTAATGTGTGTTTCGCTAGCGGAAGGGGGCGGACGTCAATACAGCGACGATCTCCACTACGCATACTCTAGCTGTGTCCTAATCCAGGGGCTAAATTCTTCGACGGATGTATTTGAAGGCCGATTGCTTCATAGTGGCGCGTCCAAGGCTATCCCAATTGGACAGCTCTTTCAGATGCGTCCTCCGTTTCCCGGGCCACGAAGGATCCATCGGGCGCATCATTCACAGGCCAACATATCCGGAGATGCATTGCGCGCTAATTCAAACAAGATGGCAGACTCTTACGCGGCTGAGGAATACACTTTTAAATGTAAAGGTTTTTGGTTTCAACTCAATCGAATAGCGAGCGTTACACATTTACAAAAACCCTTGAAATGAAAAGTTACGATACGTGATGTTAGTTATGCCAGCTAGTTAGCCCGCTAGCTACCTGTTGCTAGGCGCCAGGAGCGGCGCTTGGCGATGCAAGGGTAAGGGCGGGAACAGCTAGTGACGCAAACAGGAAATCCTCCGTTGACCAGACCTTCTTAATTCATTTCGGCTTTAGGGGTCTACGCAGGCTACGAATGACTCATCCTCTGTAGGCCGCCTCCTTCGAAGGATGCAGCCCCTGGATTGGGACACAGCTTCTGACTCCAAATGTGCAAGATGGCAGCCATATTTTAGGTTTCACTTTTGTACGAGAGGAGGTGGACACATCGTTCATCAGTCAGTGGAGTCGACCTGTTTTATATAATGCCAATTTGTACATTTTTCTGAGGCATTGGCATGTTTAACAGGAAGCAGCCGTGCACCAGCGCGACCGTCCGAGTCACTTTTGTTGATAAACTCTGCTATTGAGACTTTTGATTCTTCCAGCTTTTCTATAAGACGGTTCAACTAGCAGCACGGGTCTTGATAATGTTCTACCAAATCCAAGCACATCTGCCATGTGACGGAGCTACAGTGCACCTCTGGGCTCTATGCTGCAGAAGCTTCAATGTGACATGCATTATTTATGAAGTCATTTTGAGTGCAGCCCTCTCCTTGAAGACATGCAAGCGTGCCTTTGGGAATTAGTATCATCCACCTATTCCTTTTAAAGAAAAGAATCTGATCTGGTCTGCTGGTGATTATGTAACAGCACCAGTTGTTATTCTCAGTGTCGCTCTGTTCTTGAATTGGTCGTGAATAATCACTGAAAAACTGTTTCACCCTGGTGGGAGAAATAAAAGCTGATCACTGTGGCAACAAAGTCACAAAGGTGTTATTGTATCCCGTCCAGACAAGGCTGTCAGGCTGCGCTTTAGCTAAATGCTGATGGTTAATTGCCAGTGGATGTATGTTCTTAAATACACACTTAAAATACATGCACTTTTCTTGAATGATCCCATGTTATGCAACTTTATACTTTTAATCCATCTCAAAACTGTACTCCACTACATTTGTCTGACAGTCACTTGTTGCCTGATCATCCTGCGCAGTGAAATGAATGCATCTCCAAATGTGGGGATTTGATTGTGTTTTTGATGAACCTCCTTTACAGGCTGAGAAAATTCAAAAGTTTTGAATGCAATAGGCACAGTTGTTAGCGCTGTTGCCTCACAGCTAGAAGGCTCCTAGTTCGAACCCCAGTTCGGATAGAGGAGGCCTTTCTGTGTGGAGTCTGCATGTTCTCCCTGTGCATGCATGGGTTCTCTCCCACAGTCCACACCTAACTCGCTCGTTAGGTTAGTTAGTATCTCTAAAATTGCCCATAGGTGTGTGAGCGTGAAAGGTTGTCTGTCTCTGTGTGTCAGCCCTGTGATTGACAGGTGAGCAGTTCAGGGTGTACCTCACGTCTCACCCAATGATGCCAATCCCAGCTGTCATTAAAACCATAAAGTTGCATAACATGGGATCATTCAAGAAAAGTGCATGCATCTTAAGTGTGTATTTAATTACAACATACAATTTAATATTAGCATTTAGCTAAAGCGCAGCCTGACAGCCTTGTTTTGACAAGATACAATGCCACCTTGGTGACCCAACGTCTCACCCAATGAAGCCAATCCCAGCTGTCACTTGGTGAGAAGTGGGGTACACCCAGGACTGATTGCCCATCAATCACAGGGCTGACTCATAGAGAGAGAGAACCTGTTGCACACTCACATATACGGGCAACTTTAGAGTCCCCAATGAGCCTAACGAGCATGTCTCTGGGTGGAAGCTGGAGTAGCCCTTTCATCCGGAGTGGGATTCAAACCAGGAACCTTGTAGCTGTGCAAATTAAATCTGAACTAAATTAAACTGAGCTGTGTTTCTATTAAACATCTACCAAGCAGAATGCTAAAAAAAACAACCTTTGATATCACATGTAAAAAAGGACCCATAACAGAGCTGTCACCACGATGAAAACCAGGGAACTCTAAACTCTCTCCGCTTCGTCTTGAGGATGATTGTGAGCTCCTGTGTGGACTTCAAGGACCTCTGCATCTCCAATCCTCTCTGCAAAAGAGAGACAACGAGAAGGTTAAGCTTATACTAAATGTTCTGGTTCCTGCTAATGCAAGGTGAAAAAACCTACTTTACTGACTTACAGTCAGTATAAAGGAAGGTCAACCCTTTTATACTGTAAGACTTAATCCACAACAGGTGTAATATTTTTTCTTTATGAAGCGTTACACTAAATGCTTGGAGCCCATATGAACGGGGGTGTTCTCGAGACATAATGATGCACACAAGATGAATGAATACACAACAAAAGCCAGCAGGATGAAAGAGACGCCTGAGTGATAAACGACTTCGGGTCAAGGCTTCCTTTCCCGCGTGCTGCACCATTTACAGTAAAAGAACTCGTTTTTCTTGTGATTTACTTTAAATAACAGCTAGCAGGGAACGTTTCCATAACATGGTCAAACATTACCTTCAAGTTGTAATTACGTTTGAAAGAAAACGTTTTAAATAAAGTTCTTGTAACGTTAAAACAAAGACAAAACGTTTCAACTGGGATGTCAGAACGCCTTTTATAAAACATTTGCTCAATGTTACATAAAAACAAAAGGTAGAAAATGTTTACTGCAACATTGTGAGGATCTTTTCAGGATGTTAGTGTGGCCTGAATTATCAGAACGTAATTCATAAAACTGAAAATAAACCATTACCAGAACATCGCACGTAACATTCTCAGAACGTTCTTAGAACAAAAAATGACCTTTGCCGAAATTTCAACATCGTGATGCAGATTAGTAAAAGGTACAAATGAAGCTTTGTCAGGTCTGTCCTCGAGGGGAGAAGAAAACTACTTTTAAAATGCTCGTTTGGGGCCGCTGGTTCAGCTCAGTTGGAACAGGAAACTCACATTATATCTGTATCTGTAATTTAAGTGTGGCCGGGTTAGATGTATTGATGGGTGACACACAGCCTCTGGGAGTGACGGTGAATTTTGCGGGCATTGCGGTTTAGCCAGAGTTTAGCGATAAGGACTTCCAGCTTCCTTTTCCGTGCGCTGCATCGTGTACAGTCCAGTTAGCAACTTGCGAAGCGACCGTGTGCTCAGAACAAAAGTGAAGCTAAATTTCGCCCTTCATGATAGGTCAGCAAAATAAACGGCGTAATTTCTAGGTTCATTAGTTCCGTGTTCATCTGTTTCCAGTGAGTGTTAGTTTCACAAGTTACACAGAGGCTGCACACAAACAGATTTTAATTTCTTTACTTTAATTAACGCGTCTTAAGTTTGCCGAAATATCATCATGAGGCAGATTAGTAAATAGTCAAAGCTTTGTCAGGTCTGTCCTCGAGAGGAGACTACTTTTAAAATGCTCTTTTGTTGAACGGAGGTCGGATCGATCATTTCTGATGCAATCGAGGAAGTCAGGACATCTGAACGGCTTTCGTGACACAGCGTCAAGGGAATTTATCTCACGTTAAATTTTAGATCTACAGGTAGTATAGAGATGAATAAGAAGCTAAATCATCCTCAGATCACGCTGACGGGAGCCGGGATGTCATTACGGCGCGTTCCGCCTGCAGCCTGCTGATACGTGACTGGTCAATATTACTTGGACTACAAGCGTAGTAAAAACAAAAACCAGAACACTTACTCTACATTTCTATGAAGACTCTGTAAATAGAGATTACAGCCCAGCTAATGGAGGCCTTGGAAAGCAGTCAGCCCAGTGCATTCCAGGACTTTTTTCTCAGGTTCCTTTTGGCATCAAACACGAATTACAAAAATACTTGAGTCTTTCTTCTGCATAGTTTTATGAAAGGACCAATTATAATGGGAAATTTAAAGGCTGTTGGAAAATAGCAGGAAGAATTGAAAGACGCACAAATTCTTCAGGTACACTGAAAAACTTGAGTTAAAAAGAATGAAGAATGTGAGAAGCTTATAGTTAAGACGTATAGTTACCTGGTTTGTCTTCGTTCAAAGCCCCCTTTGTTCTGTGTGAGCTGGAGAGGTCAATAAAAAAACATTAGACATGTTCATCTCTAAAATAACAGAATAGCAACATCAATCAGCCTGACCTTGTTCTCTGTGCTCTTCTCCACGACTGGTCCGAAGACGCCAGCGGAGATACACTGTGAGCAAAACTCTGCTGTTGATGGCCGGAGAGGTCGACCCCATCCAGAGCCTGTTTGATCATCCCCATCACCAGGTCTTTCTCTGAGGGTTCAACAGGGAGACAAATCTCTTTCATCAGCAGTACATTGTGCCAACGGAGCAAATAATACACTCTTTCATTGCTTAATTAAATTACTGTAACCCTCTTTGTGTGGTATAGCAGGGTCCACAGGCAATTAACCTTTAAATGGGTTAAGTTGACTGGAACTCATAAGGAGGGTTAACTGAAAAGCAATTTCAAAAATGTCTCTGCTGAAGCATGTCCATCAATTGGTTCTTAATTCAAAAAGTTTTACTAATTTTTCAGCTGCATGATTTTAATTGTAATATAAATCTTGCATCCGACGTTCTGGTTTGCTTTGTAGGTCATATGAAGGCAGTTTTTAAGGGCCTGTGTCCACTAACTGCGTTTTTTGCGCTGGCAGCGCTCACAACCTCAATTTCAGAGCGCTTCGTAACAGTGCTTACTGTTGCTAGGTTACCAGAGTTGTCTGGCAGCACCTCCGCTTCCCTTGGTAGTGACCGTTAAGTCTGTTTTTAAATCGCTCTGTATGCTTAATATTTGCTTTAATTCAATTAAATTTTACGAATAAAACATAAAAATGATGGAAAGGAATCGGGTCCTGGCGTTAGCAGCAGCTCTACAGATGGAAATCGTGCCCTCGAAAAAACGAGAGGATGCGCTTCTCCTCTGCCATTTTTGTTGACAAAGTTGACATCGGAAGTCACACCCCTTCTTGATTTTGATTGGTCGCTGAGAGAGAAGTGACATTGACGAGCGCGACAGTTTCAATTGAGAGCGCTTTGTATAAACGCTGTCAGTAGACACAGGCCCT
This sequence comes from Semicossyphus pulcher, assembly GCF_022749685.1. Taxonomy (NCBI): domain Eukaryota; kingdom Metazoa; phylum Chordata; class Actinopteri; order Labriformes; family Labridae; genus Semicossyphus; species Semicossyphus pulcher. Next base: position 17,334,374 of record NW_027211670.1, on the reverse strand, counting down.
TAATCGGCCACTTCAGCAATTTTCTTTTCTTTTTTTTAGATTAAAATTTTTTGCCTTTATTTTTACGACAGCTGAAGAGAGGCAGGAAACGTGGGGAGTAGCGAGTGGGGGATGACATGCACCAAATGATCGGCAGACCGGGAGTCAAACCTGCGATCAGTGCGTCGAGGACTGTAGCCTCTGTACGTGCGGCGCCTGCTCTACCAACTGAGCTAAACAGCGCCCCGAGAAATTGTATTTTTAAAGGCATTACTTTAATTAACTGATTGAATGTTCTTCCATACTCCAGAGTAAGGCTGCTCAATATTGTAAGTTTGTGATTTTATACCATAAAAAATATGATAAATAAATGAAACATAAAAAGAATGGATGTGAAATACATGTTCCAGTTTTTTTCCATAAATGTGAAGCATTCATAAGAAACTAAAAGTGCATTTTTCAAAGATTTATTTTCCGACAACTCAAAGCGCTTTGCTCTATATGCACAATTTCCAGCTGTAGAGCTAATTCTGCTGGTATTCTGTGCAGCAGGGATTGTGTGAGAATGCATAACTAATTAGTGACCTTCCATTTCTTCACACTACATTAGTGTGTGAATGTGTGTGTGAAAGGGTGAATGTGACATGTGAGTGGTCGGTAGAATAGAAAGGCATTACTAAAATGCAGTCCGTTTACCATTTACACTCATAAAAACCCAACTGAAATGTGACCTTGCTTACAGAGGATTTACTGATTTAAACATTTATTAATCATGAAATAAAAGAATAGCAAGTAAAACCACATTTTTTCATCTATAAAAGTAATGTGGATATAAATGTTCAAATGTGTTGTGTTTGAGAACAATGCATCCTCCATATAAGGGGCTGTGGCTCAGTGGTAGAGTTGGTCGTCTTTCAATCGGAAGGTCGGAGGTTCGATCCCCAGCTCCCTCATGTCGAAGTCCTTGGGCAAGACACTGATCCCCGAATTGCTCCAAGTGGCATAGCCAATGGGTATGAATGTGATATCTGATTGACAGTTGGGCACTTTACGTAGCAGCCTCTGCCATCAGTATGTGAATGGGTGAATGTGATATGTGGTGTATAAGCAGCTTTGAGTGGTCGCAAAGACTAGAAAAGCGCTATGTAAGTACAGTCCATTTCCATATATGTGTAATTAAAAAAGTGTTTTACCTCGTTGGCCCGCTAGCAGAAGCCACTGCTGGACTGAGGACAGAGAATCCGTCTGCAGGATCTGACAAAGCAGCTCCAACACCTGACGAGAGAGCAGGAAGGCTGTCAGCATGAGAAATAAGCCGGGGGGTATTTGCCAACAACAAAGCAACTGCAGTGCAATCTTTGACAGTAATCTTGTGAATTTCCATGATGTAGGGCAGCTCCTTTTGATCTGCTGCTGACCATTCTTTTCAAGAATAAAAGCTTTGCCTACTTTCAACCCCAAATGACTCTTTTTCTTCCTGCTGTGGAGCTAATGATAAGTAAAGAAACAGGTGTTTCACCATGAGCTCTTGATCAAGGAGGGGCTGAGGATACAGCAGGCGCTGGGAGAGGGATCTGCGTTGGTAAGACTTGGAGGACGGAGGGATGATTCTCCCGGTTTCAGCTGAATATTGGGTCTTTCGACGGACTAATTCTTCCTCGGGTTGGTCCTGGAATACATTGACAAAAACATGCTCATCACTACAGAAACTTCACTCTAATTATGCCCCATTATACCTGTTAAGTACTCAAGAGTCTACTGATCTGCTCAATGTATAGGCGCACAGCAGCGTTTTGTGCTAAATGCTAACATGAGCATACTATCAGGCTCAAACTGACCAGGCTAGCATTATTTCTAGAGGGTATAATGCTAACCATGCACTCTATATTACTTAAGCATGCCATCAGATTAGCATATGCTGATTAGCTCCGACCACAAAGTACCCAGCAGCAAGCGTATATACCATAGCGCTGATTACCATGGGTATGCTAATCAGTGCAAATTGGCTAATGTATGGTAATTAGCGCCGATTAGCCAGCTAATAAGCACAGCTCACAAAGTAGCCATGGAGGCGCAGCAGTTACCACTGTAGCCCCAGAGTGTGAAGGTTCTGTTTGAACTCGCAGGAAGCCATGTTCTTGGGTTTCCTCCAAGTACTCTAGCTTAACCCCAAAGTCCGAAGATATGCTAGCTAGGTTAATTAGCCACCTGTAAATTGACTGTGCATGTTTATGTTTATGTGTAAGTGATATAGCTAATGGCTGTATGGATTGACAAAATCTACGACCTACCAGACCCTGCCTTCCAGAGCATGCAGCACAACTGCTGGTACAGGCTCTCGTGATATCACGCATTGATTACAGGCCTTCCTGCATTCACATTCAAACCTCTGCAGATGGTCAGCAGCGCGACTGGTCTTCAATTAACCCAAAACAACACGTGTCACTCCACTGTTCATATCCCTCCACTGGCTCCCAGTTGCCACTCGCATCAAATTCAAAACCCTGTTACGCTGTAGCAACAAAAACAGCTCCTGTCTACCTGTACTCCCAGGTCTACACTCCCTCCCGCCCACTACGCTCTGCCAATGAGAGGCACCTGGTACTCCCATCACAATAGGGCCCTAAGTCGCTAACTAGACTCTTCTCCTCTGTAGTCCCCATGGTGCCGACCAGCAGCACCAGTGTCCAATCACACTTGAAGCTGTTTGTTGTCTCTTACTGACTTCGTTCCCTCCTGTCTTGATCGTTGCTTGTCTTGGATTAACTCTCAGATGTACGTCGCTTTGGACAAAAGCGTCTGCGTCTGTGGTCAGGCTAATAAATGCAACTTCTGCTTTAAGGCATCAAATGAAGATCCATGCCCCAGCTGAGCCTCGCAGGAAGATTTAAATAATGAACACAGCCCTGAATATATCCACACTGAACCTTGGCTGAGCTTGTTATGGGTTTGTGCCTCTGAGACTTCAATTGGCTGCCTTCGATTTGCATTTGAATAACTCCTCATTTATTTGACAAGGACAGATGTATGCAGTGCATAACTTAAATGCTGTGATTTTTTCTTGTTTTTATCACCTTTAGGGGGCTTTCACATTAGGGACCCGGGTCCAGATCAGAGTACTGATTAGTGTGAACACTGTGTACCGTACTCGGGCAGGAATCATTGATCCGTACCTGGGTTCACTTAAAAAGGTGGTCTCGAGTCAGGTTCATGTGTACTCAGGTACAGTACGCATCAGATGTTCATGATAACCGTACCAAAACATGGAAGTGGACTGCTTTTTATAATGTCTCCTCTGCTGCTGAAATATTTTTGCAAAGGTTTGTGACAAGGATGAAGTACCCTTAAGAAACCCTGGACAGATTTTAGATCAAAGATATTAAGTGTACCTCTTTTTTGTCTTTTTGTGCCTGAGAGGACAAAGTGACTTTGGCTGCAAGGTCTTTCAGCTCATCCCTCCAGGCTTCCGAAAACATCGCTGTGGAATAAAGAGAAAAAATACTCCATGTGGTTTCTCTGAAGGCAGAGCTTCAGACAAGTAATTACAGAATGTTGGTGATTGTGCAGGTTGTTAACATACCTGATTTGTTTTGATTACTGCTGGCCCCATGCAGGTTCTTAGCGAGCGGGAAAGCAACAGATGGATCGGCTGCTTTCCTGAAGACGTGGCTTTTGAGAAGTGGATGGGGAAATAATCCCGAGGTGACGTACCAGTCGTCTCGCACCATGCAAACGGGACGACCGTTGAGTCCTTCGGGAAGAGAAAGGTGTGACATTCACAGTTCAGCACACAGCTTAAGAAGCGGTGGAGGCTTAAGAAGAGTGGGATAAAAAAAAGGCCCTGAAGAAATGAAGGTAAAACTCCCGCTGAGACTAGAGCTGAGAACAGAAGACCGATTCGCATGCCGTCTCTTTCATATATCACGTTGCTATTCCACGTGCGCACAACTGCTCCTGAATATTTCAGCTAAGGTGTGAATTATACCTCATCTCAGAAGGGTTTGCACAGTATCCACAGTTAATGTCAGTATGAGGACTTTGTTAATACTTTTATTTTAAAAGCAAAGTAGCATTTTAAGCTAATTAACTTCATAGCTGTATTAAGCTCTTTCAATAAATGACCTGGAGTCAAAATTAAGTGGATATTGTTATTAATCATGTCTCCCGTAGGCTGACTTTTAACATCTTTCACAAATAGGTAGAGCTTTGATTACAAAAGCTTTTAATAGATGTAGAAAAAACAAACATGCTCTCTTTTTCCCGAGGATTAATCGTATTACATTTCAGAGTGTACAACTGACACAGTTTACAGAGCACATTTAAGTCCTTTATCTGTACAGCACCTTCTGAGAGGAACAAAGTTTGACAACAGTAGAGACAATTTTGACTAGAAAATAAAGGAATACACCGGCTTGCCTGTCAATGTCACTTCTCCCTCAGCGACCAATCAAAATTAAGAAGGGGCGGGACTTCTGATATCAACTTTGTCAACAACAATGGCGGAGGAAGCTAATCCAGGGGTACTCCATTAAAATTAAAAGAGGTCCAGTTAGAGCAAATAATGTCCGACCTGCGTTATATATTATAACTTTAACACATAACTCTCATAATTTAACAATAATAATGAATACTTCAATACTGGTAAGGAAATATAGTGTGTGCTTGTATGTTAGGGGGTCTGGGGGAAATTTTGAGTGTTACAAGTTTTATTTCCTTTATTCTGTTTTGTTTTTATGCCCCAGTTTGTGTCTTTATTTTTGGAAATGAAAACAAAGTAATTAGAATAATAAATGTCTGGTACTTCAAGCATGAATTTCACATTCTAGCAGGATTTAAAGAGCCATATTCACATGGTAGTGTAATGTTGTCAGTGCAGAAGAAAAATGAAAGAGAGCTTTACCTCTTCACTGAAGCTGCTCTCTCGCTCTCTGCCTCCTTTTGAAGATTTGACCACAACAGGAGGATTCACGTTTGCCAAATTTTATTTCATGTTTTGCCGAAAAGCAGACGCAGTTAGACTTTTTCTCATGGCTAGTTTAAAACAGGCAGTAATTACGCAATAAATAACATTTAAACGCGCTGTATACGGATGGACCTGAGAGACAGAGAGAGAGTGAGAGAGAGAGCACATACCGGGTACATATAAGAACAGAAGTGCGGATAGAAGAGGAAAACTGATCGTTTGATGATTCTGTGTAACTCTCAGGTTTCTCACTGAAGTGTGTGTACTAAACTGCAGCCTGGAGTCTCTGTTAACAGAGACAAACGGAGTGACAGTGTCAGACACTGTCCGAGTTTAACAATCGCCACGGTCACGGAGCATGTACGAGTCTGTCCAGTCTTAAAAGCTCGATTTTCTCTACTTTTCACGCCATGTCTACTTTTCCCTTAACTCACTTGTATTCTCCTACTGTCTCGGCTGGCTCTTCCGTGTGTATCTGTATCCTCACACACACACTTGGTCCAGTCGCGATGTTTATCTGAGTAACAGGTTTGATTGACTAAGTAGCTTCACGTGTGGTGATTTACAACGAATGCATTGGTCTGTGAGTTTCCTGGACCCCCAAATCACTACCGTGAAGACAGAAGAAGCTGCGCAGGTTAAAATAGATGCGCTAATCAAAACTGTAAATAGGTCCGGATCAGGACCGCAGCCCGCCATTTGGGGACCTATGAGCTAATCCTTTAGTGTGTTTTTTGAGGGTACAATTTCCAGATGTAGAGCTGCTGCTAACGCTGTAAGTTTTCTTTGTTAAATTTGAATAGTAGCAAATATTAAGCTTACAGAGCGATTTAAAACACACTGAAAGATCACGACCAAGGAAATCTGAAGTGCCGCCAGACAACTTCCGTATCCTAGCAACAGTAAGCGCCGGTGAGAAGCGCTCTGAAATTGAGGTCGTTGGCGCTGCCAGCGCAAAAAGCGACATTACTGAACACAGGACCTAATAATTACTTTCACGAAACTTCCCTCCAGTATTTTTCAGACTGGAACATGTCCAGAACATTTGCGTAAGGTAAGTGTCACAGCGGGGATTCACATCAGAACAATTTGGCTTTGGACACATTGGCCTTGCCCGACGGCCTTGTGACGGGCAAAGAAATGTGTAAATTAACCAGCTTAGAATGATTCCCGTACATCATTTAAATAAACTTTTGAAAATTGGAACTAGATTGGAACCGAAATGAATTCATTTCTTTGGGGAAATTACAAATTAAGGTTCAAAACAACTACTGACGTCTGTGCTGCATAAATGAATAGGTAAACGCATACGTAAACACTGTTATTGAGGGAAACGTATCAATCAACTTTCAAAATAACGCACTATGAACGTCATCTGGTGCCCAGTAGGCTAGTTCCGCTGCTCACCTTGAATGTGCCTCACCCTGTGTGGATGAGGGTTGTGTCGGGAGAAGAAGGAGTGATGACTCAAGGCACCGAAGCGCGGACTGCTTGAAGTCAGCCTCTTGGTCAATTCAGCGCTAAATGGTGCATGATTGGTCTGACTGTGGCTCCTCTCTCCTGTCGTCCCCCTGAAGTCTAGACTCTGTGTTACCGACATGTCTTGGGAAAGCAGCTGAAGGCCTTGCAACGAAGTCTGAAGAAATAAAGGAAAACATTTTCAGTGAAGCACTGTTCTGAAGAGATGTGGTTGAAATACAGTTTGATATTAAAGGTTTTTGTAAGTGCAAAGTTGTGACCACACATGCTGAAGAATAACTAAAATCTAACAAGAAGCAAGACAGAGACGGATCAAACTTCATTTTCAAGTGTCCAAAGGGAATTTTTGCATTTCAAATTTGGCAAAGAAATGTATATTTTTTGTTCTTCCAGGAAAATATCCACCAAGAGGAGAACTATAATTCCATATTAGACAAAAATATATGAACTACTTTACCTTAGAAAAGAGCCCGCAGCTCTCAGCCTCTGGTACTTAACACTCTGTGTTTCTCTTTGTTGCTAAGAAACATGAAGTAAACATGAAACAATGGCATCTGTGCACAATGAGTGACGGCGATTCTCAAGCAGTTCATTTAGACTTGATTTTCATTCGCAGAGCAGCTGTAATGTTGCAATTTTACATGTTAAATGAAACGGCTTAAGTCTCAAGTTTGGTGCAGCATCTACACAGTGACACATGGGTGCGAATATGAATGTAAATGTGCTTTGCTTCTGACTTGTGTCAGAAGAAGTTATATTTCACACGCAGTATCGCTACTCTTCAGTTTAGAAAGAAGTTTCTCTACTTTTTTATAAGAAGTGTTCAATATTTACACATGGGCAGCCCACATTCAGAGCCTAAAGTCCTCGATGCGGCGGCCCTGGGTTGGACTCCCACCCTCAGCCCTTTGCCATGTGTCATCTCCCATTCCCTCTTCCCCTGTTTCCAACACTACCCACTGTCCTCTTTATAAATAAAGGCATGAAAGGGCCAAAAAATAATCTTAAAAAAGCCCTGCATTCTTTCTAATAACCAGTAGGGGGCGACTGAATTGGTTGCAAAAATAAATCTGATTGTATGAGACCAAATGAGGAAATTACCCTACTGGAGGTGTAGCGATGCCTACCCAACCTGTCCTCCAAATGTGGTCGCTTCTGCCAACACACACAAAAAATAAATCCAGATTGGGTCATTGGGTGAGTTAATTTGGCAATTTTATCATCATCATCAGAAAAAAACTCTCATAAGGGGATAATAAGAACAGAGAAAAACCCAGGGAATAGTGAGCACCCCGAACTTTAGTCCTCACTGTTACTTCGGGTCATTGCTTTGAGAGCACAATAATAACTGAAAGACATTTTTCTTTTCCTTTCATGACAGTGGTGGCCGAGGCCAATGTTCAAAGGGATGAAAGTGACAGAAGAAATGAAGCAGACGTCTACAAAGTCTCCCTGACTGTTGATGGAAACGATGCCCTTGGGAATGATCCATTATAGAAGTGGTCATTATGCAGATACATTCTTCAAAAACAGATGTGACAAGGAAATGTGATAAAACTGACTCAATTTCCAGCAGTGCAAAGTGAATTCAGATAAGCCCCAACTGAACACCGATAATTAGAAGCAAATGTATTCAGGAACAGATCATTACTCATTTAATCATTAGGTCACACCATAGACTGTATAAAAAGATGGACGACATGACAGCTTCCTAAAAGTGAAGCCAAAACATTTCTGGCGCCCCCTGCTGACTGGCTGCAGTATAGGTCATAAAGCCCGCCTCCTCCATGTTAACAGGTGGGACATGAGTCAAACTATAAAATCAAAATACACGCCCGATACTTTTTTTTTCAAACATGGTTTCTGTCATTATAGCTAGTTATTATCCTGCTGATTTACGTCCAATTGTTCATTTTTCTGACAAGTTTATTTTCAATTAGTTATTTGATGCTGTAAAAATAATGATTGACAGCTCTGTTGACCAATTCGGCTCCTGCAGCCAATCAGTTCCGGGTGAGCAGAGCGGAGGACGATCCGCGAGTGGAGACGTAACTAAAACAATCACTACAGTCATTGAAGTTTCCATACCTGTGAACGTTAACCTCAGACCAACACAGAGAAGCTGTTCTGCTGTTAAACACGCCGGCATGCGGGATCCTTGCTGTTTTTTCGGTAGGTTAAGTGTTTGTTTGGATTAGCGGAAGTGGCTACGGACGCTTCACTCGCCGATCCCTCCTGCGCAGTCTCTGGCTCCATATGACGTCGCCATCGCAAGATGACAGCGCCTATCACAGGGGCTATTTTGGCATCAATTTCGTACAGTGGGAGCAGATGGAGACGCATTGTCCATCTATATATTCAGTCACTGGTGGAAACATAACTAAATAAACGTTGGTTATTTATACAGTCTGTGGTTGGCACCAGGAATAGTTGCATTTTACGTAAGGATTCGACAGCACAAGGTTGATGGGCGGTGAGAGCTAGCATGGAGGGGGGTGGCTCTGGGACACCAGAGCTAATAACACGTTGAGTCTCCCCGAGGTGTCGTTGACCTAACTTGACGAAACACAGGTGAAGGAAGGCAGCCACTTGATAACCCTGTTGATGTGCTGCCTCTTGCTGCCCATGTAACTACAAGTTTGAGTTGTGGAGGCTGTTTAAAGCCATGGGGTAGGATAAGTAGTATCGGCTTAGGGGTATAGGGTCACCCGCTACCCCACGTGAATTTATCTTTCTGACTCCTTTTAGGGGTCACATTTAGGCAATAGGTTGAATCACCAATAAAGTTATAATTTTGGTGTCATAATTAGTTATGCAAAATGGCCTACGTTTAATTGTCAAGTCTAATTGTAATGATGTGTATTTGTGTTTGTGTTAAAGCTGTCATTTCATTACCTGGGTAAAATACTGATAGGCTTCAGAGGACAACTTCGTCACCGGAGCCATCATTGGTCCGTCATCCGGTCTTCTCGAGTCAGCTGAGTGTATACACACACACACACACACTTACACACACATGCACAGAGATGCACATTAACACAGATGAACAGCTGCAGCAAGAGTAGCAGCATGTTCTGCTGGGTGGTGGAGGAGGAACATACAGACGCACTCGAAGGTTTAAAAGAAGGTTTAGGCTCTTAGCCTTCACTTTTTTTCTTCTTCTTCGTCTGTTTGAAAGCAAGTCACCCTCAGGTGTTGAGGCTCGTGTATCAGGATGGCAGCAGCCTCGACCGACGCGGAGCAGGGGTCCACAAAGATCACACCTGAAGCGCTGCAGGAGATGCTCCAGTACTACAACCTGAGCCGCCAGGAGTTCATCAACACGTACAAGATCCAGCCGCTCGTCTACATCCCCGAGTTACCGTACAGCGCTAAGACCACGTTCGTCATCATGTACATGGTGATCTTCATCCTGGCTCTGTCTGGGAACAGTTTGGTTATTTACATAGTTCTGAAAAAGCGCGCGACGCAGACGGCGACGGATATTTTCATCTGCTCTCTGGCAGTCAGTGACCTGCTCATCACTTTCTTCTGCATACCTTTCACTCTGCTGCAGAACATCTCGTCGGAGTGGTTCGGGGGTGAGTTTCAAACCTTTACAAAGATCATGCCGTCCGTAAAATGCTAATTTTAATGTGCCAAATTAAGTCAGCTTTGATTGGACGCACGGAGTAGTGATTTTAACTTAATGTCACTAAATGCAACGTGGAAAAGCTGATTAAAAGTACCAAAGAAATGTGCATGAACCCTTAATGTTGCATTAAAAGTACTGAAAATGCATGTATTGACAGTTGCATGCATGCACTAAGGAACACTGCCGTTCAAAAGTTTGGTATCACCTGTTTCATTGATTGTTCCCCCCTCTTTCCTTTAATAATGGCTACTTTAAAGTCTATTGAAACAGACAAATTGTTGCATGTAAGGGCAGCTGTGGCTCAGATGTAGGGAGGTGCGCCCACTAATTGGAAAAGTGGCGGTTGGATCTCCTACTACTGCATGCTTAAGTATCTTTGGGCATGATACCGAGCTCCAAATTGCAGGCAGAGCCATCTGTGTGTGAATACATTTGGTTCTGATGAACAGGTTGGCACCCTTCACTATCAGCGTATACATGCATACTCGTACTTTGAGTGCTCAGAAGAGTTTTAATTAGCCAGTCCATAGTATGTTCAGCTGATGTGGGAAGAAGGATTAACCTTGTACTTCTGAATTACAGTTTTAATCTTTACTAAAGCAACACAGCTCGTCTTCTAATACCGGCTCCAAACAATCATTATGCTACACTGAAACAGAGCCTTGCTCCCTGTAGAATCTGATTTAATTGCAAAGCTGCTAAGCTGCCGATTATGCTTTTATTTAACTGATGCTCTGAGTCATCTTTGCCTCTCTGCCCTTCCAATTTTTCAGTCTGGTTGAACCCACTGTGCAGAGCATTATGTTAGTGAATGAAGCTTTAGTTGGAGTGATTCAAAACTTTAAAAAAAGGACTGAATATGTTGCAAGAGACACCATCATACCAAAGCTAGACTTTAGTGTGATAAGGGTGGAAAGATGTCGAGGAGGAGAGTTGTTGCTGTGCTGTCAAAGTTTGCAGAATGTAGAAAAAACAGGAAGGACACACATGCAACGCTACCCTTATAAAATGCTATGAAATACTCCTTTAAAGCTCCTGTGAGGAACTTTCAGTTTGTGTTGATTTTGGCGCCCCCTGTGGACAAAGCCGTACCTCTTATCTCTTTGCTGATTTGTCCTGTACGTGGTCTCATCCTGCTTTCTTATAAGCTGGGATTTTATAATATATAACACCACGTGTTAAAGCAACAAGGACCCTGAAGAACAGCTGACATTAAGTGTATCATAGCAATAACAGGCCAGCTCGAAGCATGTGCTGCTAATGAAATGCAGTCTTAATTAGCTCAGGGCGAAGCTGGGTGGACTTACTCTGATGGTCTCTGCTCTGTGGGTCATTAGCCGTGAAATGTGCGATTGATGCGTTCGAGTGCAATCACAGAATTCAATCAAACAAAAGAGGAGAGGAAGAGCTCGCCTGCGTGTGCAGTTTCTAATCACACGCCGGGATTGGTTGGTAGAAATGCATGTTCTCTGCTGTTTCTCATCGCTTTTCTCACCTCTGTGTTTCCTGCAGGGGTTCTAGTTTGCAAGACAGTTCCCTTTGTGCAGACCACTGCCATAGTGACCGGCATCCTCACCATGACATGCATCGCCATTGAGAGATACCAGGGCATTGTCTTCCCGCTGAAAATGAGGAGGCAGTACTCGTCAAAAAGAGCATACAAGATGCTAGGTATTCCATGTTTCCATGTTGGGAGGGGGTGTGTTTGTGTGCTCGAGGAAATAAGTACAAAAACTAATTAAGCATTGTGTTGTTATGGCTGTGAGGAAGTTGACATGTGCAGGATGGCTACCCCACGTTTCCTGCTTCCCTGAAAGTGTCACGAAGGCCAAATTAATTCTATAATATCTATGAGATCTAATTAAAGCTGGTATAATACAGGCGTGAAGATGCATGTAAACGTCTCACAGAGAGGGCTCCAGGCTGCATGTAGGCGAGCACGCATGAGGGTTGAGTTGTTTGTTTTGCACTTGGATGGATGTCAAGTATAATGTGTACATGTTCTCCTTACTTGAATAGAGGTAGATTAAGCAATCGCTTTGCTTGACGAGCAGGTGCGCTCATGCTGGTACTTTGATCCATTTTCTGTCAAGAACAAACAGCACTATTAAAAGGACTCCCAACCCCCGTGCACATTGGCTTACTTTCATGCAGAAGAAGAAGCCAGCGTCAGTCCTTTGAACAGTGTGCGCTGTGTGTCTGGATGTAACAGAAGTTAGCAGCAGGAAGTGAAAGTGAAACTTTGTAGCTCCGCCTCTGCTTTGATTTGAACTTGAAAGATGTTGAAATCTACCGGAGTCTTGACACATTTAGTCATTTTTTTGTCGTGCAAAATTGATAGCGCCAAGGGATAATTTGATTCCCCGCCTTGTGGATATGTCAAATGTCATGTGCACTTTGAAGGAAAGAAAATATCAGTAGCCTCAAAGGAAGAGCTCGACGGTTAATGAGCAGACTTCTATTTATGAGTGGATGATATTGGCGTATCATGCAGTAGATATATTAAGGTGTATTTTAGGAGATGTGCAGTAAAAGAAGTTTGCAGGGACAAAATGCACAATATATCTAAAGGACAGACGACAGTGATGCTGTTAAATGGAAGCAGCCTCACTAATAGAACTATTATCTTGCATTAAAATAGGATGGCTAATTAAGTGCAATTTAATTGAGGCTGCTGTAAAAGTGTCTCCTGCATTAGTCACACCCTGCTTTCTCTCTTTTAATTTCCTCCTCAGCTATTGTGTGTGCTGTGTATTAATTTTGAAGCAGGTTTTATCTGCAGATTACGTCGTGTGTGTTAATGTTCTTTGTGTCTGCGCCCTGCAGGGCTGGTATGGATCGCCTCAGTGGTGGTGGGCTCTCCCATGCTGTTTGTACAACAGCTCGAGGTAAGTGGTGAACTTCAAAATAATCCATTATTAAGAAAAAAAGTCATCCTGCAGCTGAGACTCAAAAGAAATGATTCAGCACTGAACATAGAATATGATGAATTTTGAATAGAATAATTTAAAACCGTGAGAGGGAGCGGGTACCTTTGAGAAACACAGAGAGCCAGTTAATAAAAAATAACCATTTAAAGTGTCTTTATGTGTTTGTAAGAGTAAAGAAGAACGTACAAGCGAGTTTAGTGTGGTGGATTTGGAGTTAATAACAAAACTAATCCTATTTTGAAGGGTACTAGTGTTGTTCTTCATACTGTAGCGAAATGCTGAAAATTAGGATGATAAAGTTGTAATCTCGAAGATTTTAGTTTCGTTCTCTTTGGCGGCACCTGTGGCGATAAGCGGTAATTGCTGGCGCACACTTCCCAGATATCCAGACAGTGTTGCATGTGTGTCGTCCACGGTTGGCTCCGGTTGTAACTCTTGATTTTCCTGGCTGACGGTCGCTTTCCTTTTCAGACTGTTTGCCTTCATCTGAGCGTCGAGTTTGTTTCTTTTTCTTTGGATTTTCACTTATTTTTGAAGTTGTATCTGTAGTCATCCATCTTTTCTTTGTTTGGTCAGCCATAGTAGATTACTGTTTACCCGCAACACTAGCAAAGACTGGAAAAGCAGCCGCTAAGCTCCGCCTACCCTCTCTGGCAGACCAACCACTGCTGGGTGATGGAAAACGCGTCACTAACTGGGCGCCGCTTGTGATTCTTTCCACGAAAGTCGCCACAGACACCCAGTCTGTAATACTGCAAACACAAAGGCTTTCATCAGAGGCTCAATCACCATTGTGTTACCTCATTCGGCGATAGATAGTGACTTAACAGACATTTATTTACATGAAAATCTTCAAGATTATATCTTTAATTTTTGTTGCTCATTTTAAAGTGACTTGCGCAAACATTGACCCCCATTGGATTTTCCCACTTTTTTTTACAGTGTACAGCCTGGAATTCTTGTAGATCTATGTGGGCATGTTACTGTTTGATTAACAAAAAAAAAAGAGCAGACATCTGTTTGATGCACAAGTTAACTTGCATGTTGTTGTTTGCACCTGATCTTTACAGAAGAGTTTAACAGTCAAACACCCGTGGAATATCCTCCCTCACAATCTGAAAGTGTGGTATTTACCTAATCAAAATCCATTTTAAAGCTCCTTTTTCGCTGGTTATAAAACAGACTGAAATTAATTCTCATCACTCTGTATGAGGTACAAAAGCAAACAAGACCATCAGCGACAAAATTGATTATTTCCAGATAGTTATTTTTAATGTCTGAAACTGCTGGCGGAGAGGTAGGTGTCAGACGAAGCGATTAACTGTACGCTGTCTTTGTTTACATTTTCCAGGGCTAAGATTTAAAGTGAGTGATACATATAACTGCTAAAGAAAGCAGGAGATTTTTTGTTACAAACCACCACTTAAGCATGAACAGGACAAAATCAGCAAAGAGATAAGAGGTACGGCTTTGTCCACAGGGGGCGCCAAAATCAACACAAACAGAAAGTTCCTCACAGGAGCTTTAACTTGCAGTTTTAACACCACAACATTTGAAAGGTCAACGGGGGTAAATACTTGAGCTAGGCACGGCAGTTCAACCTTTTTCATTAATAAAGTCATTGTATTGAAATGAGCTCTCTGTGGTGCTACAGTGATGCTGTTGCTGTGGTTTCTCACAGTAACACTGGGCTATGTTTTCTTGTAATTCTAATGTGGGTGTTTTAATGTAAAACCTTCCTACTCTGTTTTGGCTGCTGCAGTGATATGCAAACAAATCTATTACATGTTAAAAATTTGAAATAAAATCGCTTGAAAATTGTGAGAAACTGGGTCAAAAAACTAAAAGAAGAAATCCAAGAGTTGGTTTGTCGTGCTCTTCTCTGCAGGAAATGTAGTTACATAACACACGTCACATCACCTCACAGAATAGCTCCCTGTCAGCCTGAGCTTCTCTTAGTGTCTTTATTCTTGTTCCAGGAATAATACCTTTTCCCCCGTCTATCCTTCAAGGTGAAGTACGACTTCCTGTACGATCACTACCACGTCTGCTGTCAGGAGAGTTGGACCTCTATGACTCACAGGCAGGTGTACACCACCTTCATCATGGTGGCTCTGTTCCTGATCCCTCTGGCGGCCATGTTGTTCCTCTACACGCGCATCGGCATCGAGTTGTGGATCCGCAAGAGGGTGGGCGACTCGTCGGTCCTGGATACAATGAACCACAGGGAGATCAGCAAAATCTCCAAGTAAGTAAGATAGTATAGAAGTGGTATTTGTGCTTTTTCACCACAAAAAAGAATCTTACGGCGGGAGACAAGATCTTAGGTGTTGGATGGCTTCTGATTTCCTTTTGTAGTCGGAGCATTTTTTTAAATTTAAAGATGCATTTGGCATTTAAGTCTATGAACAATACTTGTGTGGGAAGAGAAAGCTACACTTGTTGTCGTACGGTGGCCCATGAGTTAAGAGAACGGTCTTCATGTAGTCTGGATAGCTTTTGGCGTTGTACCTGCGAAACGCAATTGGCTGAAGTTGTTGGTGGAAAGCCGTTGACGGATCCCATCCTCGTTGTTGTCGTAGTGGCTCCTAGTGGTTCTTCGTGGGCACCTGCAAGAAGGTGAAAGAGAACCTGACCTGCTTTCGAGGGGAGACGGTTGCTCAGTCTGTAGGGACTTGGCTTGGGAACCGGAGGATGATTTGTTCAAGTCATGGACCAAGCGTGGCAATTGGAGCAGGTAGCCGGAGAGGTGCCAGTTCCTTTCCTGGGCACTGTCGAGATTGAGTCGCCCCGAATAGGGTCCTGTCTGCGCATGTGTGTATTTCAGGCCTATGTTTGTATAGCATGTTAATAAAAACAGAGTGAAAAAAGTTGAATTTCCTCTCTGGGATTAATAAAGTCTCCTTCTTTTTTTAGTTGCTGTACAACTTTAGGCAACATGATAGCTTAAACTTTCGGTCGTTACCTACCGGATCAAGAATTTGTCGGAAGGTGAGAAGTCACAAGACAACCTAGAGCAAAGTTTGCATCTCGTATCGTATGGACAGTCTCTTAAACCTATCAAGACAGGCCACCGAAAGAAGGGGAAGGAAAGAAATCTGTCTTCATGTATCCGCCCAATTCAATTCCAATTCTAGAGAGGAGAGATGACGGGCATGTATTCAAAATGTCAGATAATGACACATTGATGTCTGGAACTAAAGGGCAACACTCCTGTTTGCCTGCATTGAAACACACCTAGCTGTCATTTTCTGCAAATCCCGAATACCTTATTTTGACTTCTTTAACGGTGACTCATCTGGTGTCACTTGAGGCCAAAGAAATGACACCACTTCCTGTAAAACAGTCAGTGTTTTTTTTTTACTTATACGGTTACTGCACACTTTTTCACACATTTCATGAGATGTAAATGGCTCAACCAACCGCCTGCTGTTTTCAATCAGCCAAGAACCCTACAAAGCCGATGCTAAGTCAACCGGTTGGGATTTGTCAATGGTATTAAGAATGCCCTCACTGTCACTGAGCCCCTCCTGCAACACACTTTCCTAGCTGTCCATTTTCAAAAGTAATCTCCAGGCTTCTCAGCTCAGTCTGCAGGCTGCTGTGAACAGTAGATTTCACACTGTTTTTTTCTACACGCTGCACTTTGTGATGTCACAAATTGCAGCCTCAGCAGACTTTGGAGAGCTGGCCAAGTAGAAGAAAGTGGGCTTGTAGGAGCGGGGTTTTTACGTTCCAGGCAGCATAATACCCCCCCCCCGCCCTTTAAGTGTCTGTATGAGAAGCTTTGGGTTTTCAACTCGATCCAAAATAAACCTATCTTGATAATCTTAGACACAATAAAAGGAAAGTCAGGTAAAAAGGGCGATAAAGTCTACTAACATGGTAGTGGTCAGGGGTGATGGACGGATCAAGCAACGCAGGACATAAACCCAGAAGACTGGAGTTTTAGTCTTCGTATTTTAAAGCTCCTGTGACGAGTTTTTACTGAATGTGAGTTTTCGTTATGATTTTTTCAAGATCAGAAAAGCGATATGACATACCGCTTTGTCCAAATAGGTCGCCAAGTTTAACACAAAATTCCTCACAGTAGCTTTTACCAACACCATACTGTGGTTTGTAAACTTTACAAAACTGTAAACATTTTACAAAAGACTAACCTGTTTGTCTGCTAAATGGGGAATGCCAAAGCGCCTGCATTTGATCACCTAGGATTGCATAAGTGTGAGGATAATCTTCCATCAGAGGAGACACGTGGCTGTGTTTACCCTCAGCAGACTAATTGTGGGAGTGAGTAATAGTAAATAGAGCATTGCTTTTCCACACTGGGAACAGCAGTCCAACACGTGTTTGACTGCCAGAATTTTCACGCTGACTCACTGTCGTACGGGCACACCGTAATTGGAAGAGTGCCGTCATTAGTGTTATTAGCTGCACCTGTTACGCTAACGCTGTCACAATCAATGTGTTTGCTTTATTATCGGTTACCTCTGTAATCTTTTCTGTTTGTTCTTACCTTTAACAGGAAAAAGAAAAGAGCCGTGAAAATGATGGTCACCATCGTTCTGCTGTTCACCGTTTGCTGGGCACCTTTCCACACAGTCCACATGCTGTTTGAGTACTGTAAGTATCACTGGAATCACAAGGTTCTTTACGATGCAAAATTATATCAGTTCATGTGACAAAGATACGATATTTGCTGATATCACAAAGTCTGCCACAATACGATTTAATTTGATTCAGTTGAGAATTCAGCACTCAATATATTGATATGAAAAGAGATCATAGGCCCATTTAATACAATGAGTTATATTTAGGCACAAGAACAGTCTGAATATGATTTTATTTTATTGCTGAAGTTCTAAACTATATTTACACTCTATATACTGACGATATATCGCTTTATATTTAGGATGACCATATAATCAATGTTTTCACTTTTTATTGATGATATTGAAGGTGTGATTGTTCCGATACCACTACTGGCATTGGTATCAACGTTCGATATTGATACTTGCTTTGGTATTGGGCCTCCAATACTGATATTAGCATCGGTATCTGCCTTTGATATTGATACTGGCCTTGGTATTGGGCCTCCAATACTGATACTGGCATTGTTATTGTGCCTTCCAATACTGATATTGGTATCGGCATCTGCCTTTGATATTGATACTGGCATTGCTATTGTGCCTTCCAATACTGATATTGGCATCGGTATCGGCGTTTGATACTGATACTAGCATTGGGCCTCTAATACTGATATTGGCATCGGCCTTTGATACTGATACTGGCATTAATATTAGGCCTCCAACACTGATATTGGCATAGGTATCGGCCTTTGATATGGATACTGGCATTGGTATTGGGTCTCCAACAAAGATATTGGCATTGGTATCGGTCTTCTATACTAATACTGGCATTGGTAATGGGCCTTCCAATACTGACATTGGCATTGGTATCGGCGTTTGATACTGATACTGGCATTGGGCCTCTAATACTGATATTGGCATAGGTATCGGCCTTTGATATGGATACTGGCATTGGTATTGGGTCTCCAACACTGATATTGGCATCGATATCGGTCTTCGATACTAATACTGGCATTGGTGTTGGGCCTCCCAATACTGATATTGTCATTGGTATCGCCCTTTGATTCTGATACTGGCATTGGGCCTCCAGTACTGATATTTCATCAAAAATCTCTCAAAAATCTAAGTCAATGCACTGATCCAGTACCAAAACCAAATAGCCCAAAAAATATACTGGTGTTAAATTATCGTGTGACGATAACTAACATAAACAGTGTGTTGCTAGCAGAGGGTGTAAGGTTAGCCAAGCTAACAAAATGTCAACAATAAGTGTTATTCCATCAATATTATGTATATATGTTTCTAATCGTACTAGTATTGTAGTGATATTCAGTATTGGCCAAACCTTAAGTCTAGTGTCATAGTCTGTATCGGTATAAATATCGGTATTGGACAAAAAATGGTATTGGAACATCCCTAGTTGAAGGGTCTATATATGGATCCATAATTATATATTGCTACACCTCTACTGGAGTCTATATCAATGTAATATAATATAATATAATATAATATAATGTTAAATTGTAAAAGGAACCATTTACTCAGACGAGTTGGATATTGCCGATTGTTTAAAGTCTCTGTGTTGAGTTTTGGTCTTTCTTTGGATGTTCCAGACGACCTGGAGAACAAACACGACGGAGTCACACTCAACATGATCATCGCCATCGTCCAGGCCATCGGCTTCTTCAACAGCTTCAACAACCCCATCGTGTACGCCTTCATGAACGAGAACTTCAAGAAGAGCTGCGTCTCCACTCTCTCCCACTGCCTAAGAAAAACAAACCAGCAAGACGGCGCCGTGGTGGCGCCAAAGCTGAGCGTGCAATTCATCAAACCGCATAGCAGAGAAGCTTTCCTGGAATCAGACGAAGGCAACAGCTCCAACCAGAACTCGGCGGATAAAGGGCATTCAAGTTCCTCGCAAAGAGAGAGCACGCTGGAAGTAATAGGTGAAAAGATCTCCACAATCCAAACGGAACTCCCTGCAAACAGCTCCTCTCAAGTCAAATGAAAAAGGTCTGACTCAAAGGTCACCTGCTGCAAGTGCGTCAGATGCAATTTCAAGTCTCACAGTTGCATTATAAGACTCAGAAAGTTTGAAAACAAACTGTATCTGCAGTGCCAGAAAAAGAGTGTTTTTGCACTCTTGTCATGAAGGCAGATGATGAGATGAAGGAACTCCAAAAAGCGACTGCATTGGGAGCAATCTGGCCCTGCTGTCAGACAGTTTGTTATCTGACTCGAGGGATAATTGCCGCTGGGATGTCTTTGAAATCTGCCTGACTTCCAGGCTGCCTCTGACAGTGAGTGTTCAGTGATGTGTCACAGGGAACTATGATCAA
Organism: Semicossyphus pulcher; assembly: GCF_022749685.1. Taxonomy (NCBI): domain Eukaryota; kingdom Metazoa; phylum Chordata; class Actinopteri; order Labriformes; family Labridae; genus Semicossyphus; species Semicossyphus pulcher. The sequence goes on along the minus strand of NW_027211670.1, from coordinate 17,314,458 downwards.
TGTCATCCCAAATGATCAGCGCAGTGGTTTTACGGTACACTTGGAACCAATCGGAAAAGACACTGTGGAGAACTCTGCTAATAGCAGCAAGGGATCTGCTTTTTTTCCAACAGGAACCTCAGCTCTGTTCAGGTCAATTCAATTGCAAATGTTTTTTTAACATTTAATGGCATTAATGTAGAGTTTTTTGCAGCTAACTTAAAAAGGGCATCCTTGCAAATCTCAATCTTATAGTTTTTGACAGATAAAGGGATAAAAGGACCTCATGCCTTAATGTTTGAAACAGGGTAGAATTTTCTCATAAAGCACCGTGCAGGTCTTAAACGCAGCTTTTTTTATGGATCAAACCAGAAAAAAAACCATCTTCTGCTGGCTTCTTTTTATTTTTTAAATCAGATTTATTTTCATGTGCGCCAAAGTAGAGACACTTTTGGATATAAGATGTGTTACTGCTGCAAATGATACTGGTGCAGTCATTTAATCATGACAGGATGAAACACAGCATCACGTGACGGCCGCGTCACAGTAATGGAATGAGAAGCGACAGTGAGACTGAAGGGACACACACGAGGGAAAGGTTTCAGTGTTGTGTTTGCTTAATGGTGCCGTGGACGTGGAATATTCCTGTAATGTTGATGTCTCGCGTCATTTTGTTGTATATTCAAAGTTAGGTTTGTTATCATAGGTTTGGTAGTGACACGGTTCTGTGCATACCGTTGAGAAGAATATTTTGAATAATTTAAACTTCATTTGTATCTTTTTTTAAATGCAGATTATTGATTAAAAATAAAAGTCAACCCTTACAGAAGTGGCATTTTTTTTAAAGATTGTGCTCATTCTCATAAGCAAGAACAGGATTGTGCAGCGAACGAGGTCATAATCCTGTTCACATCGCCTCTCAGATCTTATTACTCGGTTTTCAGCACATATCGGGTCAAATTCAAATGTGTTTAATTAAGGGGTGTATTGAAATGACTGGAGTAGGGAGGGGAGATTAATAAAGTGAGGCTCTCCCAGGGTCAGTGATATTTTCATTTCAAGCCTCCCTTTTAAAGAGAAAATCCTGCAACCCCCTGCCCCCTTTATCCCCGACAGGATAATTAATCTCCCTCCCTGAACATACGAGTTCATTTAAAGAGGGGATATTATGCTGCTTCACATTTTAAGACATATATAATTTTACAATGTTGGATGACCATACAGACTAAATGTGGGTGAAGATTCATATCTGTAGGTAAAAGTATGTTGGAGTAATCCCCAGGCTTCTCAGCTCAGTCTGCTGTGAACGCCAGGTTTCACACAGGTTTTTCTACACACTGCACTTTGTGACATCACAAAAAAAACAAAAAACGCTTCAATGTAGGAAAGCATTGAGTAGGTGCCGTTTAAAATCTAAGATAAAACCGTAAACAGCTTTATCTCAAAGTTAAGAACACCTTCTCATTTCTGCTCCAGGAACACGTGAATCAGGCTGCACTTTGTGACATCACAAAGTGCAGCCTCAGCAGGCTTCGGAGAGATGGCCAATCAGTAGGCTTGTGATAGTCAGTGATAGCAACTTTAGTAACAGCATGAGAAGACACGCTCCGTTGTAGCTGGCGCTTGGTTCAGTTTGTCATTTGCTATTGCTAAGTGATAGATGTAACGTTACATACCCTACATTCATAAAAACAAAGACGTCCCAGGGAACATATCATTTCGTCCCAAACACATTTTCTATCGTCCCCGAAACTTCACAGAGGGCAGCCTCAGCAGGCTTCGGAGAGCTGGCCAATCAGAAGAAAGCGGGCTTGTAGGGGTGGGGTTTCTTAAAGGGACAGAGCTGTCTTGAGTCACTTTAGGCTGTATGAGGGCCTGCACAGAGCACCAGTGTGAGAAAAATGAGTTTGACTGTAAATTATGCTAAGCTACTCCACAGGTATCACAGAGTGAAATATGAAGCTTGAAATTAGCATAATACCCCCCTTTAAATGAAAATAAAGCTGAGACTCTATTTTTGGTACTCTTCTTTTTTTTCCTCTCATTTCCTGTATCTCCATTTCTTTTTCCTGTTGACAAATAAATGCATTATACACTGAATAAAACTTTTTTACATGCATTTTTTTAATAGCAAAAATTCAATAAAAAAATATATATATAGCTGAAAACTTGAGATGTATGTGAAAGCTGCAGCTCACTCAGCCTCTCTCTGAGTGTTTCACGTCCCACAGGGATCAGAACGTGTCACCGCTGCATGTTTTCCGTTCACTGGGAACGCACAGGACTCAGCCATGCTTTTGATAGCAACCAGCCAGGCTGAGCCTCAGCGCTTCTCGCTCTGCACAGGGCCACAGGGTTTGCTTCAATTACTTTACATTTTGGCCTGAAGGAAACCAGGGAAGTGACTCACAGCAGAGAGTTAGCATACTAAATAATGAAAATTGTGGGGGGCTGCGTAATTCTGTGTTTTCCCAGAATGACATTTTTAAAAAGGTTGCCTCTGAAACGGGCCGTTCAGCTGCAGGTCGACATCGACCAATCGTCATTCACCGTCATTCACCTCAGGCTGCCTTCTCGTAGTCAAGTCGTTGTCAAGGTTTCAACTCACCACTCCGATACCTCCTGGCGATTCTGGCTCGTACATATAAGGCCGAATAGCAGATACTAGAGCAGCCATGTTTTCTACAACTTTGGAGTTACAGTGCAGTGCGGCCGCTCCCCCACGTGGGATCGCACATGTGGGGGAGGGACTACGCGGTCACTCCAAATACTGTCAGCCAATCGTGGCTGAGGTCTGACCTTTGAATGGCAAAACGGCTTGTTCGTTTCAGGAGGAAGGAGAGGCACCAAAAAATAAACGAAACAAACTTCAGCAACGTGATTCAGAAACATATAAGACTAATAGAAACGTGACTGCATAGCTAAAATACAGTTTGTCCCCTTTAAGTTTGTGGTTAATGGACAGCATTCTCCCACGATGCATTGCAACAGGGAAATGGAAGAGGTTCTTACAGCTGCAAAAAAACGTAAAGAAATTGTGGCAAGGGTTTAAAAAGCTCAACTCTTAAAAACAAAAGGTACAGATAAGGTGAGGAAGTGAGATCCGATCACAAGTGGTCACTGAAGACACATTCAAGGGGCTCGTTAATGCTAGGTGTGAACTGCTGTGCTTAGAGCCGACCACTCGGACACATGGATAATACCAGGTCTGAACACCCCCTAAGTTTGCACCACGGTGGTGTCTTACATTGTCATCCCAAGAATCTTCCTGCTAATGTAATGATGAACATGTCAAAGAAGTGGTCGCAGATGTTCATACTTACATTGCTGTCTTTGATAAAGGTTGTTACTGTGTGTGAAGTCTGTTGGATCCATCTTTTAAAGTTTCTGAGAGGTGGGCCAACAGGGAGTGTGGAAGAAAACGTCTGTGCCAAGGATTCTCTGTCATTTCTTTTTATTACATTATATACAATATTATATTATTATATAAAAGGCTTCATGAAGGATGGAACATTTCAGCCTGGATGAACCCCAGCCAATATCACCCTTTCAGAACAACACAAACAACCTTTCTTCGTTCCTGATGTGTTTCACAGTTACGTCTGAGGAGCGTGTAACCCGCAAACAAGAAGAGATCAGATCTTCATGATTAACTGTTCTCAAGTCTGCATGTTTAAATAATGAGTTCTCTCACGCATACAAAACACTGCGGAGAACTCTCGAGGGAACAAAAGATGTCAATCTACATAACAAAGGAAACAACGTATTATACAAACAAATAATAAGCCAGCAGATTCAAACTGAAGTAATGAGCAACTCCAATACCTCTTGCATGCTAACAAGCTAGCATGTTTTCAGACTCACTTCATTACAGCAAAAAAAGCCGGCCCTATCCTCTTTCTGCCAGATCCCGAAAGAAAGCAAACTATCAGACACTTCGGCAGGCACTTTTGAATTTTCTGAAGATTATCTTAAGATAAAAAAAACTACCTCGAACTCGCTCTCGGGTCAATGCTACCTAATCAGAGGAACGTGGAAGTCCGGGCTGTCGAAGAGGAGAGGCCTTTTGGCCGGGGAGGGATCCTTGTCCGCCTTGTGCAGGAGTTTAAACAGTCCTGTCCCGATGTTCATTGGAATCCCCATAATGATGCACTCAGACACACCTGAGACAGGAACACAGGAAGTGTTAAGACCTAATTAAGCCAAAAGACAAGTTCGATATTTTGCTGGTGACGCAGTTTACCACAGACGGAGTCTTTTTGTCCGAAGTACGCGGCGTCGAAGAGGTGATCTGCTGTTTTCTCAAAGGAGGCCAGCATGAGGACGCTCTCCTTCATTTTGGCTAAACCGAACCTGGTGATGCCGAGAATCTCCCCCTGAAACGACAGGAAAAAACAGGTGACATACTTCAACAAAGACTATGAAAGAAATGCTTTTATCTCTACTGGTCAGACCTTGTAGGACATGAGATCTGCCAGCAGCATGACGTGCCGCCGGTCGATGCTCATCCCGTGGTTCACCATGGTGTACTGGATCTCATTGATGATGGTGGATCGGGCAGCCTCGATACCCAAAGTCCTCTCCACCTGGTGAAAAGCAGGAAAGAAATCTTGCTTGAATCAGTTCAGCTAACGTATTTCTAAATGGAACATTAAGGACTCAAGGTCGTAACTATTGAGGTATTCTAATTTGTATTTTTTGGTTTCACTATTCCTTCCTCGCCATCATTCAGGGTGAATTCAAACATGCAGATTCCACTTTCAAGGTTCACAGCAGCAACATTGTAAAAAAAATATACAAGGCAGCAGAGAGAATAACCTTCTGCAAACCCAAAAGGTTTCATTATGTCTTTTGTCAGCAGAGCGACTGGCAGGAAGCGGGTGATGTGTTAGGAGAGTGGGCTGTTTCTGTCAACAGATCAGGGACTGATACAGACTCGTTTGAACCTCCTGTGGTTTACTCTGCTGTGGATGAATTACTTTGTTAAGACAGAATAACATGAAGTAATGTCAATGAGTAAATGTCAATAAGCCTCTGAAACTCAAATGCGCACACAAAGATCAGAGGGATTCGGGTGTAACAGAAAGCTGCTGCTGAGCACATGCTGAGGTTCGGGCGTATGACACCAGATTGAATGCCAAAAGAGAAGGCAGGTCTTTTCCATGTACACGTTCGGAACAAAATATATGTGTGGAAGGAACTAGTTTGACATGTAGGCACATTTATTGGAACAGTTCTGCAATAAATCCTATCATCATGAGCTCAATAATCTTGTTTACTATTTATTTTATAGTTTTTTGTTTTTTTTTGAACTTTATTTTTATTGAAGAGAAACACAAACATTCCTTGACAACATCACAAATTATATATGACAGCGCTAAAGACAATTAGAATAAATAAATAAATGGACAGTTAAGACATTCCATCGTACCACAGGATTCCCCTCAGTTAGAGAGGTATCCTGCAATAGGTAGCCACCTCCTCACAAAAACATCAGACCTTAATTGTAATTGAGCAGTTAAAGCCTCCATTCCATACACCTCCCTCAGCTTCTGTTTCCACTGTGCCACTGTAGGTGGCTGTGGATTCAACCATTTTATTGTCACCATTTTCCTAGCAGTCATCAAGAGTATATGTAACAAGTGCTCTTGGTCTCTTGTGTACATGCCTTCAGGAGTTAGATCGAAAAGAAACTGACTTGGGGTGAATAGTATATTAATTCCCAAAACTTTATCTATCTCGCTCTTTACCCCCTTCCAAAAAGGAAGCATCATTGGGCAATCCCAAAATATGTGCGAGTGGTCGCCAACCATTCCACATCGTCTCCAGCAGTATATTGCCGCTGGATTATCTGCAAATTTAGAGACCACGGAGGGCGTCTTAAAGAACCTAGTCTTCATCTTCCAATCAAACTCCTTCCACATGTTACTATTGATACCTTTATGACATCCAATGCACATTGTTTCCCACTCCCCCTCCTCAATTATAATATTTAACTCCAGCTCCCATTTGTTTTTAATATAAAAAGTGTTGTCTGATGTATCCAGTAACAGATTTCTGTATATATGGGAAACATGCTTTTTACTGGGTAATTGATGTTTAGTTATATTAATAAAGTAAATTTCCATGTTCGTTGGAGCATTTTTGATTATATTCCAATCTGTATGGTTTGTAATGTAATTTCTTATCTGAAAATACCGGAACATATCACTTTGAGGTAAAAGGAATTTGTCTTGTAGATAGGAGAATGGCTGTATACCGGTGTCACAAAGTAACTGGTCAATAACCCTCAGGTTTCTGCCTGCCCACCTCTTAAAAGTGATATCTGTTGTTGAGGGGGGGAAATCTGGATTTCCATTAATCTGCATAGCCCTTGAGAGTGCAACTGATCCTCTAATTTTCTTCTGGACTGCCGACCATACTTTCAAGGTGTGTTTTACCCATACATTTTTTATTTCAAATTTCTTCTGGGACTGCTTGTTTAGAAACACTAACGTGGATAAAGGTATTGCTGGCACTGAGCTCTGCTCTATATTCACCCATCCCGATTCTAAGTCATTGTTAATCCAAGCTACCACTGCTGTTAGTTGTGCTGCCCAGAAATAGTATTTTAAATTAGGGAGGCTGAGTCCACCCCTGTTTATTTTATAGTTTTGATTTGAATTAATGGTCATTTTGAAGGCTGTAGCTTGTATGTCAGTGTCGCCCCTTTCACACAAGCTCTCAAGCATTTCCTAAAGAGTTGCCCTTTCACACACGTCCCTTAAAGCGGGGTTTTTTCCCTGTTGGATGAGGATCCATGTTCCAACTTACTGGACACTAGGGATGCACGATATTAGATTTTTTGCCGATATCCGATGTGCCAATATTTTACAACTCATTAGCCCGATTACCGATACCAATATTTTTTTCCCACACACCTAATTGCAGAGATCATCAACTCTTTTCTGTATTGGAATTAGCGTACAGTATAATGGTGATACTCTTATCACATTAGTTACAACGGTCGGGTTGACGGGTCTTGAGATGGTTAATCAAGTTTGTAGTGTTGTTTGCCTTGGCTCCTCCTCGCATCACCGAAGCTGAGCAGTCATTGCAAATAGCAGTTTTGCTATCTATTTCGGACACTGAAAAACTTCCACACCACGGACATTTTGGCTTCTAACTCTGTCATGCTGCAGGTAGACACACGTGACGTCATCACGCTGTGCCGCGCAGGTCTTCTTCGCGCCGGGGACATTGCGCCGAGGTCGGGCATTTAATCAAGTATGCAGCAGCCCATTATTTTATCGGTTAATTATATCGGCTGATATCGGCGTGTTGGCCGATATCCGATAGTTCATTTTTAAGCTGATATCGGCCGATACCGATAACGTGCCGATAATATCGTGCATCCCTACTGGACACTCTCCCCTCCAACCTCTCTCTCACATACCTGAAGCAGCGTCTCCACACATGCTCGTCAACAAAAAAAAACAACTACCCAGGTAATTGTAAGCTCTCTCTCACGCGGCAGCTGCTTTCCCTTTTCTTCTCCCTTCTTGGGAAACTAATGAAGTGGAAACAACCTGTCACACCTGTTAGTGGGATAAGTACACGCACACTTCTGATGCATGAGGAAAGTCTTCTCTTTTATTTAGCAAATTAAGTGATTATCTTGCTTCTGATAGTGAAGCGATGAATGTTCTGGAAAGCTCTGAGGCTTATCAGTACGCTATTAGTATTCAGGCCATCTGTGTTCTGGCTGGAGACAGGAAAGATAGAGATCTAAAAGCAGAAAAAAGGGAGAAGCAGGAGCCTCGGCGCGGCACCATCTGCAGTAAGTTTAAACTTTAAGTGCAATTAAGACAGCAGCTTTAAGTTTTCTTTAGTGCACCTGTGAAAAGAACTTTTCTCTGAGCTCTGGAACGTTATAGCTGACGCTTACGTCACAGCACACTACCTCCCGATTGGCTGTACTTTATGGCGGTCAGGCAAAGGCCTACCTTGTCGCAAGGACAGTGTTAAATTAAAAGAGGGATGGCCGGAGTGATTAGGGGGACTCTGAAACCGATGTGGACAGGTAATGTTTGTGAGGACAGACCGTCGAGTGTCCACCTTTGTTACTCAGTTTTCGTTTAAAGTTACTGCTTCGTGATTATGTCACAAACGAACTGTCAACGGGAGCAACAGTTGGGCCCGTTTCACTCACCTTTAGCCTGGCAGCCAAATGTTTACACCACGACGAGAGCTGGTGTACCTTTTCGCAGGGTTGTGTTTGCCGTGACACTTAGCTACCCTTTTAGCTTCTGCCATCTAAGGCACCTCAGGTTGTCCAGTTTGTAAGAGCATTAATTACCACCTGAAAATCTTGCTGACCTGTAGTGGTTTCACTTCTTCCTTTGCTGCAGTGATGTACAGGTGTACCCAGAGCCTAGTGATGTCATTAGCCCCTTATACACTGCCAGTCTCCGTCTTCTATGTAAGGCCATGTCCTCCTTTGTGAGGCGTCACAAATGAGGCAACATTCATTGCAAAATGACGGACGTGACATAAACAGTGATGCTTAACAGGACTTTTTACATATTTACACACATATGTACAGTTACTTGTCTACCATATTGAGGAACAGAGGCTTTTGACTGGCTGCGATTCTTCTTCTTCTTTGCGTGACCGGGTTAAATCACCGCCTGTTGGTGTGGCCTTCTCATGACAGCGTTTCTGTTGTGTTTTTGCGTTTTTGTTTGGACTGGGATTTTTTTTTATAACCGTGCTTGTGGGCTTGTGTTGACAGGGTTTAAGACGCACAGAGGCAGAATGGTGCCTCTCTGTCGGCGATGCAGCGTCAGTTTAAACAGCGGAGCCGGCAGGGCGGAACAACGTGTACTCAACTGTTTGTGTATGTGAAGCAAGAGCTGTTTGTTTACAGCTCGCGCACGTTTTGCTTCCACAACGCCGGAACGCTATTTAAAAAACACACACTGGGGCGGCTTTACGCCGGTGTTGCTTGGTCCAATATTAAATAACAAAGGCGGCGTGACGGTGGAGCTTCGGTGCGGCGCTGAGGTGGAACCGCAGTGTAGAAAGTGTTGGGTTGGTTTACAGGAGAGGAGAAAACTTTTAACCACCACAACACTGCTGCTCAAAAGTTAGATTTCAAAAAGTGACAAGCTGTGTTACTAAAATGTTTTCATCAAGAGCTCTTCTGAACATCTGAATTAAAATACTGTCAACTCCCACACAGAACACCTGCTCAGTGAAAGGAAGGAACTGTGGCCTCCAAAATGAGTTGATTTAAAACCTCATCAATACTCAACAATAAACACTTCATGAAGCTCGGTTTCACTACAGGGATGTTGTATAAGACCGCTTTAGATTTAAACGGGGACCTGCTTGAAGATACTCCCGTTTGTACATGTTCCATTGTTGTTTAAGAACCCGGCCTATGATTTAACTACACATGTAGTTACTGAAATTGCCTTGGCCCACATTGTATGTATTGCTTTAGGCATCAAGGCAATAAGGACAATCTGGCTCGAGTGCAATTTCAATCTCAGCTTTGACGTGGCAGATGTAGGGCAGATGTGCCATCATAACAAGGACGCCTGAAGGGCTCTAATCTAATCTTTTTCGCCATTGCTTTTAAATCGCCCTCGGCTGATACCTCATATGTGTTGTTTGAAGTGGTCCTGCTCCCGTTGACTCCGTGCGTTGCCATGACAGCTCGCATGTTGTCCCCCTCCACCAGCAGCTTGTACTTGTTCTTTCCGCTCTGCTCGTCGATGTGAATGACAGCTCGGGAGACCTCTGGTATTCCTTGAACCACCACCTTTGAAAAAATCATAAAGGGATAAATCATAGGCTGTATAAAAAGATGGACGACATGACAGCTCCCTGAAAGAGAAGCCATAACCTCTCTATCGCCCCCTGCTGACTGGCTGCAGTATAGGTCATAAAGCCCGCCTCCTCCATGTTAACAGATGGGACATGAGTCAAACTATAAAATCAAAATACACGCCAAATGTTTTGTCGCTGCTCTCTCAGTTGAAAACACTTTTTGAAACACTGCCACGCTCGTCAATGTCCCTTCTGATGTCAACAATGGTGGAGGAGAAGCTACTCCTCCAGGTGTAGAGCTGCTGCTAATGCCAGGACATGATTCCTTTCCATCGTTGTTATGTTTCTCGTTTTTAAGTAAAAGCAAACAAAGCATACAGAGCGATTTAAAACAGACTTAACAGTCACTACTCAAGGGAGCGGAGGTGCTGCCAATCAACCTTCGTTACCTAGCAACAGACTGCTTCAAGCGCACATTGCAACTGCGATAGTTAAAGGATACATCGTGCAGCCCTAATAAAAGGGTTTTAGAAGCTGAAATAATTTGAGGTTTGGATCTTTTGCTTGATTATTGATCAATAAAATGATTTGCCATTAATCCAAATCCTGTCTTTCTTTACTTACATTGGCCTATTTCATTCATCAGCTACATATTTAGGACACATTTGATGGTGACAGGTGCAAAAAGCTCTTTTTTCTTTATATTTTCTGCATTATTTAAACCTTATCCTGCATGAATGAGGCGTAAAATAAACAATATAAGACAGAGAGAAAATAAAAAGACACCCATCCTCCTTATTTTTCTCTATTAGTCTGAAGTATGAAAAGTGTGTTTGAAAGTGTACAAGACATCACACCTTGGGAAGCTCCTCTTTCAGCGACTGCAGCACGTAGTACATGGAGCTTTTGCTGTTCTCCCGCGGAGACACGCACACCACCGCCTCGCCGTGCACAGCGATGTCTCCTGGTTTCACCCGGAGTTTCGACATGCAGATGGAGTAACGCACCGTTTCTGCGTTTACCTGTCAGGCAGAGAGGAAATCAGAGCCGTCATTGTGATTCTCACCACGCAAAAACAAAAGCACTAAACACTACTGAAGCATTTCCAAACATGTCATCTTCTATGCTGCATCTTTGCTGATACTGTAAATCAATAAAGACCTCATACTGATGCCTAAAGCTCTCTGTCCCTCTGGAGCACAGACTCTTATTCTCCATGTGACCACACTGCTGTGTTTCTGTGACCATGAAAACCAGACTCATTTATTTATAACAAAACAAATCAGTTGACTTCTTTCCCACTCAGCCTCCACAGAACATTTCTTTTAAATCAGAGAGTTAAGCCACACTCAAACATTTGACCAGACTGCAGGCTGTCACTATGAATATCCTCTTCTATTGGAAAAGGAAATGTCTTATTGTCCTTGTCCTAGATTAGTGTCTTATAAATAAGATTATGATTCAGTTTCTATAATCACATAATTTGAATTTGCATTTATAAGTTTGTAATCTTCAACAGAAGAGCTACTGGAGCTCAAAATGCGGAAAGAGTTGGTGCTGGTTCTGACAGGAAGGTGTCAGCTGTTGCATTTGGGGCTGCTGAGCCGCAGACCGGTCAGGGTGCCCATGCTGATCCCTGTCCTCCGCCGAAAGCGCCTACAATGGGCACATGAGCATCAGAAGTGGACCACGGAGCAACGGAAGAAGGCGGCCTGGTCTGATGAATCATATCATGTGGATGGACGGGGGGTAAAACATGGCACCAGGATGCACAATAGGAAGAAGGCGAGCCGGCAGAGGCAGTGTGATGCTTTGGGCAACGATCTGTCTTTGGGTCCTGTCGTTCATGTGGCTGTTCCTTTGACACGTACCACCTACCTAAACATTGTTGCAGACCAAGTACGGCCCGTCATGGTAACAGTATTCCCTAAAAGCAGTGACCGTAAATTCTCAAATAACAGCCCGTAGTCAAATAATAGCCGGTGTACTGACGAGGTCCTAAACAAAGTCTAGTACTGGTTGCTAATACAGAGGATTTAAGTTTAGACGTGCGCCCAGTGCGTTCGAACATATCAAAACGGAGAGTTCTGTAAAGTTACAATTATCTCGCAGATTTATTTTCCATACAGCGGCAATAACGTTAACTCATAATACATGTAACAAAACAACAAACCGAATAGTTAACCACATCAAACCTCACAGGCACATAAGCGCAGTCGAAAAACTGTTTGCTTCCTACTTCAGCAACCCCTGTGTTTTTGGTTTCCCTAGGTTAAATGGCCTGATTGGGCTGACCCGAGGTCAGCTGAGCTACACAGCAAGTACAGCCCCCTCGTGGCACGGGGCACAATTACATTAAAATAAAGCAAAATGAATATGGCTCGTACAGCCGGCTCTCTATAAATAGCCGGGGGCGTGGTCACGAACAAACAGGCTGGGTAAAAAAGTTAGGGGAAAAAAGTCAAAGTGTTTTTGAATTATTTATATTATATATATATTTATTTAGAAATGTGAGCCAATAATCAGACAGCCATGTTGCCTTTAACAAATCAACACTTTGTTGTTGATTACTCATCTAAGTGTTCTGTTTTAGTCACTGCGGCTGCAATCCAACCGGAGCGGGTAGTGATAAATGACTTCCAGTCATGACTTCCTTTTCCGCGCGCTGCATCGTTACAGTAAATAAACTATTTCTCCTGTGATTTACTTTAGTCAACAGGTCCTACCTTTGCTGAAATAAATGCAAGCTTTGTCAGGTCTGTCCTCAAGAGGAAAACTACTTTTAAAATGTTTGTTGAACGGAGGTCCGATCATTTCTGATGCATTCAAGGAAGTCGGGAAATCTGAACGGTGAACGGCTTTCGTGACACACCGTCAAGGGAAATGATATCAAGCTGAATTTTAGATCTAGAACAGAGCTTTAACATGGATCCAAAAAGTATCAGATACTGTAAAAAAAGAGCGCAAACAGAGCGGATCATAGAAACACGAGGCTTCACACTAAAATATGACCACATGTAAGATAAGATAACAGCAGCCTGTCTCTAACATAAGCCTGCTTCATATAAAAGCCTGGTACCCTCTGCAGCTGAGGTAAATAAAGGCCCTGCCCACTATTTGAGAGTTTACGGTAATACGGTGGTTTTTATAAATGTAAAAGATGAAAATTGTGAAGGGGAATGGTAGCTATGCCTCCACAGAGCTGTAAAGTTTCACCAAAGTTGTGGCAAATCTGAGCTTTAATAAAAGTTCGACAGAGTGAAGACATTTGAATATATGTGAAACACCTGGCTCAGCCCATCCATTCAAACATCCTGAAACACAGTAAAAGAAAAGAAAGATACCTCGAGTCGCAGCAGCCGTATCCTCTCCAGTGACAGTTTCACCAGAATAAAGCAGTCGTCTGGAAGAAACACCTCTTCAATGTACTCGGAAATCTATAAAAGACAGCGAGACTGCTTCAGCATCTCACACAATGCCTCTTTTGAAACTGTGTCCTTTGAGGGAGTTCCCTTAACATAATGGCACAAAAAACACTGAAAGTTATCTAATATACCTCTCCAAGAAGAGTCTTCTCGATTCGACCCTTCACCAGCCTCGCAAAGTCGGCGTCGTCCTCCACGTCTAAGTGAGCAGTGATTATAGGGGTGCTGAGAGGGCAGAAAAGGCCGTTCAAATGCTTATTCAAAACAAATTGGGTGTGTGTTCACCGCTGTGACACAAAGAGGCAATTTATAGTGCTCAGCAGAGCTCATTCTTCTTAGCGCAGTAATTCAGTTTCTCAGCCACGGACCTGTGATTAAATGATGCCTCACTGAAAGAAGTTTAGGCCCTTAAGAGCTGAAAACTCTCTAAAAGAAAGTCAAAAACAAGATTTGCTTCCAAGACCCCGTAGGAACCCTCCAGAGATGAAACCAGCTTCTTTCTTCTCCCCTCTGCTGCTAGGACAGAGCGAACACAAAGACACGGGATTATATAATCGTACCTGATGTTCTTGGAGGCATTGATGATCTCTTTGATGCGAGGAACCCCCAGAGTGATATTCATGGATGCTACACCGGCAAAGTGGAAGGTTTTCAGGGTCATCTGAGTGCCGGGCTCTCCGATGCTCTGGGCACAAAGAGCCCCGACGGCTGAGCCGGGCTCCATCTGAGCTCTACGTGAAACACACAAAAGAATCTCAGCTTTGAAGCAAAGTTTTCAGAACCCAGGCCGTGATGGAATTATTCTGTCATTACCTCTTCTACAAACGGCTAAAAATCGATCTTAAAAACTAAACGGGCTTCAGGCTTAAATGGAGGCCTGTCGACAATGATGGAATGGATCGCCGTGAGGTTGACATTCATGGCTTTGAGTGACATTTCTGGACAGTCGTTGGAAGGACTGCAATGACCTGGTACAGACATTAAAGTCCCCTCTGGGTGGAAATGTAATGACTTTAATGTAGCAGGAAGATTGGCTGTAGACTATTAAAGATGCTTTCAGAGAGCGAGGCTGGCTGACATTTCGGTGTCCTGTATTTAGAATCGGAGGCAGCAGGCGACTTGAAGTACTAAGCCTAACCCCTTGTGATGGGCCTTTCACCCCACCCCCATGTGAAACAGCTGTAAACACATTTGCCCTCTGAAGTAGTGCAAAAATATGACTTAAAGGCTGATTTTTGCCCCCTAACATTAATAATTTGGGCCGGGCCGATATGCGGCATTTTGACGCATATCGGCATCGGCCTTTAAGACGGTAAGCCGATAAGAGATCAATTTAAAACTGGGTTATTTTGGCTCTGATGCATATGCTTAAAGGCATTTAAACAAAGTTAAGTGTTGGAGTTTGTATTATTCAAAATTTTGATGCCAATATTTTCACTTTTACTGCAAATGAATATCGGCTTCAAATATCGGTTATCGGCCTCCTCGACTACTAATGATCGGTATCGGTATCGGCCCTGAAAAAAACATATCGGTCTATCTCTAATTAACAACAACCTAACTCTAGGTTTTGTTTTCTTGAAGAAACTTCCAGAGGCACATTTTGAGCTACCTGTTTAGCCTGGTAAAATTGTTTACTTTTAACTGCAGTGATCAGAATCTTCTTGCAGCTACTAGGGATGTGACGCTAACCGCGACACCGCAATACAGTGGTTGTGGGACGCCAACCGCAGGGTTGCATCCAGTGACAGTCATCACCGCTTTTGAAAAATGTTTATGTTGATTGTCTTGCATACACGAGTGCATAGGATGAGATATCACAACAATACCAGTGAAAATACACCAGATTCATTCATGTCAAACAAAGCATAGGGGAAGAGAGAGAGACGGGCCTGGCTGACAGGCGTGTAGTCACAATGGAATAACAGCGCTGCGGTGAAGCTAGTTTTACGTTGAATATTCAACAGACATTTACTCAGGAGCCAGCAGCGTTTTTGTCACTCGGCTTCCCCCAGAGTTGGTAGAGGGAGGACGGTTAGCTGAACTCAGAGCCCCCCACACTTAACGGAGTCTGACTTAGGGATCGTCAATAAATGACTGTCAAATGGACACTAAACTGATGTTGTTTTAAATACGTCCATATTGCCCATATTAAAATCAGGATTAAAAAATACAACTAAATTGGGCACATGCCCACTAATTCTAAATGCTTAAGTGTTTTTCATTTATTTTCTTTAAATGTTTTTATATAGAATAAGGGCTTTTTTTGCCAATAGCTTCGAGATCATGTGACCTAATGGCTCAGAATTAATACAAAAAATTAATACTAAATTGGACAAAAAGCATTTTTATGTGGGATTTGTATTTTTCTATTTTCTATTAATATTTTTATGGAAAAAGGCATGTTGTTTTTTTCTATAGCTTCCATGTCATGTGACCTAGTGTCCTCAAATGTCAGCACTCACTTTGACAAAGAAGACACACCACATTATATTGGATTTTATTGCTTTTTCTATTTAATGTTAATATTTTTATGGACACTTTTATGTTTTTTCAATAGGTTTCATATCATGTGACCCAGTGTTCTATATTTAATGAAAACACCCAGTAGCATGGAAGCATAGCATCTATGTACCTCGCAAGAAAATGCAAGCTCTCCTACCTAGTAATGCACATCAGTAGCTTTATTACACAGCTGTATTTTATACAATACTTTAGTATAGATTTCACAAAAATGAAATATTTAATCTTTTGGCACAGCAGCACCACTTTGTCATAAATGTCACAGGTTTGTGATTTTAGTCATTTTAGCCCGAGTGGGTGGCTGCTCTTCTGATATTCCCTTTCAAAATAACATACAGGCTAACCGAAGCATAAAATGACAACTTTATTCTTGAGATATTACAACCTTTTTCTCATCTTCTTTGTCTTCAACATGGCTGGAATATTTTTCACGCCTCATAAAGATGAAAAAGTTAAGATTGTGTCTGTTGCAGACAGACAGAGAGCAGAGCAGAGAGACAGCCACGTCACCGTGGCGCTGTTTTCATTTAGTCCCGACCTGCGGACTGTTGGCTGAGCCACATAGCACTGCCCAGCCACTGGTGTCCAGAGAAGTCCCAAACACAGCAGAAAAATAAGAATAGATATACAGACGGTGGCGGCATCTGCGGTTGGGGCGGCGGTTTACTGTCAAACCACAAAGGTGTTTCAGCGTGGTTAGAAAAATTCAATACCGTCACAGCCCTAGCAGCAACAGAGCACAACTTAACATTGGGATAAAAGTTTGCCAGTATCTAACTTTTTTAAACTTCTGTTGTGAGTGACAAGCAGGATCAGAGAGCCATGAGGCCAGTTCAGTCCAAAGGAAAGGATCCGCTCAGATGTTTGTTTGGGGAACAGCTGTGTCTCTATCACACAGGCTCTAAGGTGGAGTGCAGGGGTGTTCTCGCACACTAAAAACTGAATGAAAAAAATCAGAGATTCACAGAAATAAGAACCTATTTTCTGGTTGTTTAACAGCTGTTAGCACAAATACACCCGCCCTCATCTCTGCACAAACCTGCAGAAAGGCACACGAGTTTGTGTGAGCCAAAGCCACGTTTCATCCAGCCTCTCTGCTCTGCGTCTGTTTACCTCACTGCTGCCCGTTCTCTAACAAACAGGCAGAGCTGCCGCTCCATGATAACACAGCTTCCAAAGCACAGACAGAGAGAAGACACGGTCTTATCAAGTCGTATTATTATAAACTGGCAGGTTTCAGAACGTTTAAGAGCACACTGCAAGCAGTT
This sequence comes from Semicossyphus pulcher, assembly GCF_022749685.1. NCBI lineage: Eukaryota > Metazoa > Chordata > Actinopteri > Labriformes > Labridae > Semicossyphus > Semicossyphus pulcher. Next base: position 17,297,447 of record NW_027211670.1, on the reverse strand, counting down.
GCTTCTGAATAAATCATGCATGTGGGTTTTGTACCTCATATACTTGTCTCTGCAGGTTTCAAGGAACTTCTCCAGCTGAGTCGGAGTTATTCGGTCCAACTGATAGAGAACTTTTGGCTGCAAAAAAAGTAGACAGACAAACCATTATGTTTCAGACAAAGCTTCCTGCACTCAGCACATAATGTCACCGTGGGCGGTGTGTCTACCTCGCTGGTGCCGTTGTCGTTGATGCCGTACTTGTCTCTGGTCTTCTTGATCCTCTCTGAGACGCTCTTGATGAACTTCTTTATCTCCTACATAAACAGTTACAGAAGTCAAAAGCCTCATGAAAAGACAAAAGTGAAGTCACCAAACTGTATGCTGTTTGACGCATGACACTCCATCATGCAGGTGTTAAATATCACAGTAAAAAAGTTAAGAAAGCAAACATCAGCAGTGCTTTAAAAACAGCAGTCACATGTTAAAACTTGAGTTTAACCACGATGACAAATAGGGCTGGGTATCGATAATGATTTCTCAATTTGATTCGATGCTGATGATTCACAACGTTCTGATTCGATTCCCGATCCGATTCAGTATAGATTTGTTTAGGGGTATTTCAGTTACAATATCAGTGCACCTCTAACCTGGTGCATTATTAGCTTATAAACTTTCTGTCCACTTTCACATTTTCAGTGTGGCTCATGGTTTTAATTAAACGAACTGGGCTCCAACTTGCGCGAGATTTGAGAACAAAATCACACGAGACTAAGAGTTATGGAGAAAGACACACTGTACAACATGCTGAAATTACACTCGGGACCAAAGCCGACGCTAACAGAGCGCTACATAAACGTCAGTGCACAACTAACTTACATATTCATGGGCGCACACACACGATAAAAAGAGTCCGTCTGTGATCACTGATGTCTGGTGTAGCAGGTGCAGTAAACAAGTCCGGGCATGTCTCCCTCACTGTGTTTCGAAGGGATGCGCTGAGTCGTGCTGCGTTCAGGAGCGCTCAGAAACGTGAGTGATCAGACACGTTTTTATACATATCTTTTAAAGATCGATCTCGGTTCGAAATCAATTCGAATCGGAAAAACTGATTTTTTTAAACCCAGCCCTCATGACAAAAGATAAATTATTTTATAAGAGCTACGATGAGGTTATTGAATTATTTGTTCCAACTCTTTCCGACACACCATTCTCCGTTCAGATAAAGCACAATCCAGCATGCTCTGTCACTGTACCTCCAGGTACTTCTCTGAGCCTGTCTCAGTTAACTCCTTCACAAAAGGGGGGAGAGGTTCATGTATTAGTTACTGGTCTTAAGTCCATATAATGACAGTCTCTCGGTCTTAAGGGATCATTCAAACCTTTCATCTTGTTCGCCGTGTTACAGCGTACTGACAAAAGCCAGTAAAGACACACAGGCTCAACAGATACACTTATTCAAAAGCTCTTCAGCACATGACTTGTCCGTAATCAATAATACTTAATCTGGCTGCAAAGAAGGAGAAAAGAGGTTCTATTTATTAGAGTTGACCTCATATAGTGTCAAACTGTTGGTCGATAAGTAGGGCTGCAGTACGGTACACGCATTAGTGCTAATCGTTTACCTTCTTCCTCCCGCTGCTACACATACCAGCCTTTTTACCGTCTTTCTCAGACACAGGGTCAGATTTACTTTTCCTCTCACTCTCTTAAGATCAACCATAGACTGTATCAACCACTTCACCTCAGGAGGTCTGCGTGAGGTGAACCAGGGTGAGCTTACCTCCAGGAAGCTGTCTCTGCAGCACATGAAGTCCGCTCGCTTCATGATAGCATCTGCGGTGAGGACGAGCTCGTTCTGACTGAGCGCAGGCTCGTCGGGACATGTGTACACAGCCTGAAAGAAGAGGAGAGCATCAGAAGGAGATCATTGGGATCCAACAGTGCAGAAGCACTCACTCACAGGTCAAGAGTTCTTAATAGCTCCGACACATATAAATCACTACAAATAACGAGGTTTGTCACATGTAATTAGACCTCTGGATAGATGGATGGCAACTGCCAGTCAATATAGGATAAACACACAGAGGCAGACCTTTAATTACTGCTGCTGCTGATCAATATCTTCTCCATTATTCTTTTGCCGTCCTTCACGCAGTTTGTAAAAACAAATTAAATTGCTGTTGTGTGTCAAAAGCCAAATTACCATGTAGCAGAAGGTTTTCCAGCAGAGCTAACCGTCTCAGGAATCAATCTTCTCTTGCCGCCATTAATTACACTCAGTGCAGTAAACGCAGGTGGCGTCTTACACTGATAGCAGAGCTCTCATTTAAACCGTAATAACAAGGAAATACGGAAACACCGGGGGACTACACTCAATCTCTTCCTGATTATTGTCATAAAAGAGGCAGAAAATTGGGCTCAATTCACAGAAATAACTGAAAATGCAAAAGGTCGTTTTACTGCCTTGTTGACACAGAAAAGCCAAACAAAGCCTAAACAACACTAAAACATTAATAACTTGGTTTTGTTTGATGTCTACAGTTAATCATAGTATTTCAGTATTCTGAAATTAACAGAGGTTCTCATCATCGAGTGCGTCAAACGCAAGGAATAAACAACCGTTAGGTGAATCGAAGAGATCAAAACATCCTTGTAATTCGAGGTTTTTTATTCACCGCACTAACCAGAAAATCCTTTCCAAACTTCGGATGAAATGACTCAGCCACTACACCACTCTCCTGTCTACTTATCTTCGGTCCCGTTGCTACAAGATTGCTAAATGAAAGGAAAAAAGTTAAAATGTAATTTCAACTCTTCAGCTCCCGTGTGTTTTCACACCAGGAGCCTCTCTGCTAACGAGCAGTTAAATCACCGCTTCACTGCGTGTTCCTCTACCAGAACAGCAGCATCTTATCGTTTTATATGCATTAAAGGGTTTCTGTGAAACCCCAAAGAGCAAATGCTATAAAGGCAAGAAGCTTGTGTTCTGTAACGAACATGTATTTTAGTGTGTCGGCCCTGATGACACATCTGTTTTCTGTTTTTTTTGCATGTGTGAGGTTGAACTCTTGGAAACTGATATGTGTCCATGGCTACACTGGAGACTATACTTAATGGGGGGGTATTATGCTAATTTCAAGCTTCATATATATCACACTGTGATACCTGTGGAGTAGCTTAGCATAATTTACAGTTGAAAAAAAGACCCTTTTCACTCACTTTTCTCAAAGCTGCTCTTTTTTTTGGCTGACCACTGGGGTCAGCCCTGCACATGGGTCTGTATGACTGACTGACTGACTGACTGACTGACTGACGGTACTTTCAGAGCCAAAGAGAGAGAGAGTTGTGACATCGCAATGGCGGATCACGGAGCATATTGGACTTCCACTGATGCGACACTCTGTCTACATGGCTCTGGATACTTTGTTCGGGGAGTAGGCCGGGCTGCTCCTCCGCTGTACTCACCAATGTCCGCAGCGAGCTCCTGCTTTCTAACACGTTGTCATTGGCCTCATAAGGACAGTCCTTGTAACACATTGCCCACAATAGCACGCACTGACCTGAATGCGGTCAGCCACATACTAGGTTTTGACCTCGTCTTGTTAACCGTATGTTTGAACATAAAAGGCAGGTGCGTTGTGCTGGCTGTTTTACTGTCTGATCAGCCCCTCACACTGGTGCTCTGTGCAGGCCCTCATTCAGCGTCTGCCTGAAACAACTCAGTCAGCTCTGTCCCTTTAAGAAACCCTGCCCCATACAGGCACCTCTCTGAAGCCTGCGTGATGTCACAAAGTGCAGCGTGTAGAAAAAACTGTGTGAAACCTGGCGTTCACAGCAGCCTGCAGACTGAGCTGAGAAGCCTGGGGATTACTCCGACATACTTTTACCTACAGATTTGAAACTTCACCCACGTTTAGTCTGGACATCCAACATTGTAACATTATACACTGTATGTCTTAAAATGTGAAACAGCATAAAACCCACTCTTTAAGATTAAAAACCTTCAGAAAAAAAAAACAGTAAATGTCAATAAATGAGTTCTTTATATAAATAAGATAAACACTAACTTGAGCCTTATAGCTTATGATCCAGGCTACGCTGGCCGAGCTTCTGCTCAGGAAACATCATTTTTTAATTTAGTCTATAATGGTAACAGTCTAAACATTAGCAAACCAAATGTTAAGTCGTGTGAAGTGCTTATTAACTGTCCATAAAGTTGAGACACAAGAGACCAAACAAAACAAAAGTGAAAGACAATTAACAGAAAGGAAGTGCACTAACAAAAGTTAACAAATGTGAGTTCTTCTTTTGTTTGCTCATGTGTGGGTATAAGTGTGGGTGTGTGCAGGGAGCAGGGTCGTGTCTGTGTTGAAGAATGAAGAAAACAAAGAATTTGAATATTATATAAAAGAAGAAATAATATCCAAGCCATCAGGTCCTCGAACCGTCCGTCCTGATTAAACTCACCCGGATGTTGTCCAGGACTCTCTTGAACTCCAGCGGCTCATCCTTTCCCTCCATGGCAGCGGGGTCCAGACCGTCGCCGCCGTAAATGAACTGGATGATGTCGCCGGTGGAGCTGCGCACTGTCAGGTCGTACTGTGAGCACAAATCCTCCAGGGACTTAACCAGACGCCTCTGTCCAGGGACACAAAGTATCATTGTCACTATCTGCTCTGATCTGAAAGTACACTCATAGTCTAGGTAGCAATTGAAAACCCACCTGTGAATGCAACTCTGTTTTACTCATATAAAAGTGTTGCTTTGTTCAGACTTGTGTACCTCAGATAAAAGGATTTTGTGCTTTTCAGTGTTTATAATCATTTTCAATGGAATGTTTTCAGGTTCTGGATTCATGATTGGACAAAATAAGCAATTTAAGAAGGTTGCCTTGAGCTCTGAGACATTTCTGAAAATATTTTAGACAAAACAGTTAATGGACTCATTCATAAAGAGAATTGCTCAGTAACAGTATGTGTACAATTTGTTCGCTGCAGTTTTAAAACAGCCTTCGAAGTTGGCCGCTCTTCTCTTGCTCAACGAGTGAGAAAGAGGGCAGCGGCGGGTGAGCAAATAAAGGAGGGATCGCACCTCCGCATAACTCCCTGGGAAGGTGATTTTTTGTCAATCCGGCAAAAGCAACACTTCATTCTGCCCAATATAACCTCTCTGCTCAGTCCTGCCCGCTGCCAAACACGCACATAGATTTATGTGCCAATATTGGCTGGGGACGACACACCACGCTGCCCAAAGGTTGACATTTAAAAAAACAAAAGCAAATCACTCAATCAAAATGCAGCCAGTCGGAAGAGTATCTGCTGATACGGACACAGCCAAACATTTCTAATGTGCCATAAGTGATGATTGAGTGGGATTTTTTTTTGTCCCCTCCCCCCATAATTTACAGAAGTCACAGTTTAAAAAAACGGACGTTTCGGGGTCAATAGAAAATGTGTTCGGAACTAACAGATATGTTCTCTGGGATGTCTCAGGCACCAAAGGGATTTTTGTTTTTATGAATGTAGGCTATGTAACGTTCTAACTATCACTTAGCAAATGACAAAAACGGAGCGTGTCTTCTCATGCTGTTACTATAGTTACTATCACTGGACTGGCTACTCCGCGGGAGAGCTATGAAAAATAGGAAGTTGAATACTCCGCCGTTAAGCTAGCACTATTGGGAAAGGGAACTTCCTGTGATTTCTCATAAAATAAAAGCTACAACCACTACGTAGCTTTTGGCTGACCGTCGGGGCCAGCCCTACATATGGGTCTGTATGTGACTGACTTACTGCCCGAGTAACCGACTGATAGACTGAGTGAGTGAGTGACGGTACTTTCAGAGCCATAGACAGAGAGAGTTGCGACATTCGCGATGGTGAATCATGGAGCATATTGGACCTCCACTGACGAGACTCTCCGTCTATACAGCTCTGGATACTTTGTTCGGGGGAGTAGGCAGGGCTGCAACTCTCTGTCTATATGGCTCTGGATACTTTGTTCGGAGAGTAGGCGGGGCTGCAACTCTCTGTCTATACGGCTCTGGATACTTTGTTCGGAGAGTAGGCAGGGCTGCAACTCTCTGTCTATACGGCTCAGGATACTTTGTTCGGGGAGTAGGCAGGGCTGCAACTCTCTGTCGATACGGCTCTGGATACTTTGTTCGGAGAGTAGGCGGGGATGTGACTCTCTGTCGATACGGCTCAGGATACTTTGTTCGGAGAGTAGGCGGGGATGTGACTCTCTGTCGATACGGCTCAGGATACTTTGTTCGGAGAGTAGGCGGGGATGTGACTCTCTGTCGATACGGCTCAGGATAGTTGTTTCAGCTTTCATCCGTTACTAATTTTATCAATGTAGTAAAAAGTAATATATTTTCCTCTGAAATGTTGCAGAGCAGAAGTAGGAAGTTGCATAAAATGTAAAAAAATTTAAAGTGTCGTACTTGAGTTAATGTACTTTACCACTGACTGCCTCCCTTCTCCAAACTCCACAGCCCTCTCCCTTTAACTGACCCCCCCCCCCTTCAAATTTTGTATGCGATTAATTTTTTTTGACCAGTTTTGTAAATTGGATTTTCACTCTTGTAAATTTCATTTATTCAAGCAGAAGAGTAATTTTGAAAAAATGATGAGGGGGGGCGCTGGAGTGAAATACTACCGTTTCGCTGCAGGCAATGGCTCAGAGAGGTACGGAATCCCAAACACGAGGAGAATACACCGGTGGATTTTGAATGAGATATGACTCAGTTATAAATGTGGAACGTCTGGGAGGGAAAACAGGAGAGCAGGCAGCTTTTCAAGGCACCTCGCGTTAAATGATTACATTTTACTGTATGTGGTTTTTTCAACTAAACAATGCAGACATCAGAGGCGGGCGTCCTAGATTGAGGAAGTGTAGTTTAGCAAGCTCCCTGGCCTCCGCCAGATGACGCGTTTTACGTATGCATATGCAGATGACGGAGGTTTTCCAGGGCCCATTGGAGAAGTGGATAGCGTCCTCTAAAGGCACAGAGCCAAATTGCACTTTTTTTTCCAATCACAGTGGCATTAGCTCCCCATAATAGCATGATAGGACTGAGGTTGAAAATCAGCAAACTGGCCCTTTAAGACTGTAATGATGGTCATTTTCCAGGTAACCTTTCTTTTTTATCTTCAAACAGACAAGGTAATAACCAAGGTTATATACCAAGGTGCCCTGGACCGAAAATAAAGACATTTCAGACAATACTGCAGATGGACACACACTTCCGTCCAGTTCCAACAGTGAACGGTGAACAAAATAACCTCAGGCATTACCTGCATGTATCCAGTCTCTGCAGTTTTCACAGCAGTGTCCACCAGACCCTCTCGACCGGCCATGGTGTGGAAGAAGAACTCTGTGGGCGTCAGGCCGTCATAGAAGCTGTCGGCCACGAAGCCTTTAGCAGCGGGCAGCTGTGGAAAAAAGGGTCATTACACAACAGGTTTATGTGGGTTCTGGACATACAAGAAACCTGCCTGCAGTTGGTTTTTCTTGTTATCCAGCCATTTTTATTATCATGGATTTCATTCATTATTTGGTTCTACATGATTCTTAGAGAAACAGAGATACGAGTAGAGGCAAAGCAGTGATAGAATGCATTGATGCTTTTTGATTTAGCCAATAAGAGGCCAGCGGCGCATCATGACAAACTATATAAATCAATGTGATGCACTTAAGAGCTGGTGAGTCAGTTTGAGACCTGAATGCATCACATCAGGGTGACAATCAGATATAAAGATTCAATTCATTAACAGAAGACATCTGACTCCGACTCAGTAAGATAACTAAATAAACAACCCTTTGAGTAATACATAGCAGAATGGTAAAAATCAATTGGTTTGATTCTTACTTTGGAGTGTTTTTCAAAGTGAGGCAGGGAGCGATTCTCAAAACCATCAGGCACTCGAGAGCCACTTATGGCCTGCTGGCCCACACAGGCAATCATCTGAGAGATATTAATGAAGGACCCTGTAGATACACACAAAACATGAAAACACAGTTACTTAGAACAAGGTTGTACAGAGTGCAGAAACACCATGCATAGTAGGAAGTAGAGGGAACAATGAGGCCACAAAATGAAGTCCCTCTTAGTAAAAGAAAAACAGCTACAGTGTGCCGGTGCTGCAAATTGTCAGACTATTCCTTTAATTTGATATTTTTTTCTATGACGGATGAATTCAGATTTGCTAGATGCTAAAATGGTTGGTTGATTAACCGGTTCAATCCACCAACAAAACTTTGTTAAAACATCAATTATACAAGAGTTAGTTCTGACCAAGTGATCTGATTGGACAAGAGATATTCCTGATATAGAGTACAGCATCACTGGGACTTTTCACTCTGTGTATCCCTCCGCCTCAGCCAAGTGTTCTGAATACTGTTAATTAACATTACAGCAGACTGCGTGTGTCTTCATTAATCAAGCTGGTACCTCTGAATCACACAGCAGACGCGTATTTCAACGGCTGATGATAAATTAAAAACATACAGATAAATGTGCATGATAAAAAACAGCTGATCTGTGGTGCAGGAGAATGTCTGGGTTGCTTGGCAACGACAGTTAAGTTGTGGAACTAGTTGAGTTGGTGGAGCAAAAAACTAATGTGTTGTTGATTGTTAGTGTTTACTACATGTAATATTTGCCGCTTGAGAAACTGTTGTATAAAAGCAATATCACACTCAAGGTCATGATGTTATACTGAATATCAGCACGGCTGTGATTCGGTCATAGGCAAGAGTCCACTAAATGTGAGGATTTGATGACTGTCTGTGTCTTATGTCATTATAGACTGACATGAATTTAGTTTAATTGATAGTACTAGCAGTATAGGACAGGAAATAGGTGAAAGAAAAGGAACATTGGTTCCAATTTGATATAGAACCAGGGATGTTGTGATTATAAAGTCTTGCAATTTAACCACCAGGCTTCCAGGACTCCGGGTCGCATATCTGTGTTTTGGACTGTTTGCCAGGAAAAAAAAGAAATAATTTGAGGGCAGTTTTTTGTTTCTACAGACACCTTTTATCTATTGATGTACAAAAATAACCAACAGATTAAAATATTGTATTTGACACAATCTAAGAGGATGTCAAGGGCACTTATTTCTTCCATCTTTATGCTTAAAAAATGAATTCATATGTTCCTATTGTTGACTAAACCATTCTCACTCTGAGCATTAAAGTTGAAACTCAGTGTTTGCAGTATTATCTTCTGACTTTCAGTGAGGTTATCAATAGAGATAGACCGATATGGTTTTTTCAGGGCCGATACCGATACCGATCATTAGTAGTCAAGGAGGCCGATAACCGATATTTGGAGCCGATATTCATTTGCAGTAAAAAAAAAAATATTGGCGTCAAAATTTTGAATAATACAAACTCCAACACTTAACTTTGTTTAAATGCCTTTAAGCATATGTTTATTAAACAAACAAACAAAAAGCGCAAGGAGTTCCCAGGGTCAGCAGCATCTCTTATAAAGTTAACTGAAAATTTAAATAAATAAATAAATAAATAAATAACTTCCTGAAGTTTTATTAAGTAAATAAAACAAAGTTAAATTAAATTTGCAAAGAAATGAACTCTTATCGGCCGTCAGATTAAAAAAAAAAAAAAAAAAAAAAAAAAAGGCCAATGCCGATATGTGTCAAAATGCCGAGTATCGGCGCCGATAATCGGTCTATCCCTAGTTATAAATCTTTGGTGCTGGCTGCTGATGATAAAACTTTTGTAGTCCTTAATAAACCTTGAAAACCACTTTAATAAGGTGTTTATGTGTCCTCGCTGACCGCCTGAGGCAGAACTGAAATGCTGAAATGTTCGATATGATTATGTAGACAGACTTTCGTTCTCTTTCTGTTCCTGTTTTTCACCTTTTTTTGATTCAATTCACCACTTCTCTGCTTTTATCCTTAACACTGAAAAATGCTAGAAAATAAAAGCACTTCCTTGCATGTGAATATTGGTAGACTAAAGCGAGGGTCAATCTGTCTGATCGACAAAATAAAAGTCTTCACAGTGTTATTTTCCTGCAACTCATTACCCTGTACTCTGTATTGTACATTAAGGTCAGAGTCCCTGTGTGAGGTCGGTACCACAGACTCATATAAAAGAAACTTCTATCAATGTTCCAACTGGTAATGTTCACTAAAAGAGGTCAGAAACATAATGTGACCATTTCCCCAAGAACATCTCAATTAAGAATCAGCGTCTAAGGCGTCACCTGCTGCTCTGAGGTCGTCTGAGGACTAACAATGTCTCTACAAGTAAAGAGGTTAATCCTAAAATCTTTGGAGCTCCTGCTGATGTTTCGTGCTGTGCCTCACAAACTTGAAGATTTAGTATTTCATTATAACGCTGGGATATTTGAGGGAGTCTGAAGTCCATTGAGAGGTTAGTTGAATAATGAAATCTGCCCAGAGGTAGTTTCTATAGAAGTCTAACATTCAGAAAGACGCGTCTATGGATTGACAAGACTTTTATTGTGAAGGAGGCGGGATATGTTTACACAAGCAAGTAATCTACAATCATTTTTTCCCCTCATTTTTTATGTTTTTTTGAATGGTTGTTAAAAGTGTGAGCATTACTGTGGTAAGACATCTTTGCTTAAGAGGAAAAATGTTGGGTTATCGCAGGAAGTACGGCAAATAGGGGTGGGCGATATAGCCTAAAAATGATATCACGATATTTCACAAAATTTGGGGGTCTGGGGGAAAAATTTTGGCTATAAAAGCCCAAATTTGGTTGCGTCTGGCATATTTTCAAAAAGGAGAATAAGGCCTTTTATACGTTTAGCCCACTGTGTTCCCACCCAGTCAGGGTTCACGTTTGGATCTCCATGACAACATAGAAACACAGCTGTAGCCTGTAGCTCTGATCTGCTTTGACTCTCTTCTTACTTATCAATAAGAGGTTTTTGATCTGCCACTGCATCAACCGTCCCTGTATGTTGTTTATCTTTAAATCAGTAAATAGCAAAGCTGCCTGCTTTATTACTCTATCTATGGCTATGCTTCAAATGTCAAGTAGATGGTAATCTGAAGAGAAATAACGAAGAAAAGCTTTATTAAAAGCTTTATTCATTCGTTAAGCCCAGAATCGTCTGCGTGGCGTGTTGGGAAAACTTTTTAATGCTTACTGTGCAGGCGTCAGGTCGCTGCCACCGGTGTTACAAACACTTGTACAATGAGACTAGATAGAGAAGCGTCATTGGTCTGTACCTTTGACAGTCAGACAACAGTCACAGACCGTCTTCAGGCCAAGGAAAAAGCAAAGTGGAATGAGAAACCAGAGAAACCCAGGGGACCGAAACTGGTTCACAGACGTGGCAAAGGTGGAACAAATGTCTTGTAAGTAGCAGACAGACACGTGTAGGGAAGTAGGGGGAGACTACATTGTTATTGTGGACACATTCTGATTCGATTATGGTGCATATAAATGTAGAAAATACATTTAATTTGTGTTTTTTTAAAAGTTCAATAAAGAACTTGTAAACATCTCCTCTGAAGCGAGCTTACCTTTGGAGCCGCAGAGAGCCATGATCAGAGGGCTGTTGCTCTTGTCGAGTTCGCGTAGGCAGGCGCTGCCGGCTCGGTCTCTGATGACGGACAGTTCTCTTAAGATGAGAGCCTATTGACACACACACACACACAAAATACAACAACCTTAGCACCTTAAAATAAACCTTTTGCAACGACTTTGTGTCCTAAATGTCTCAACCCACGCAGACTAAAAGTTGCATGCTGTGACCTCCAGTAACATCTTTTCAATATGATAGACCTTTTTCTTCTACTATGCTGATGGCTAGGCTTAAAGGCCAAGGGGAGGATTTGACGTCCCATATATAAGAGCACAAAGACACAAAAAAATACGTAATTAAAACACGGACGTTAACCTTTGAAACTTCCTCCCGAGGACCAATGGCTGAACAACTGAAGAGCTTATGTACCAACTTTATGAAAGTGTATCTTTAATTAGATTCTCTTCTTCTTATTTCTCACTTCACTTGTTTGATTTTCTTTGTACATGTAATCTAAGAGTTGTTGGAGGGTGCCTTATAAATAATTAAGTTGCCAACAGCGACAGCTTTACTGTAATTGTTGTGTCAATAAAAGTGCTGTCTAAGTAATTAGAGATTTTAAGCTCCTGTGGAGTTTTTCGCTGGTTATGAAACAGACTGAAATGAACACTGATGCCAACAGTGACCTGATTATTTCCAGAGAGATATTTTTAATGCCTGAAGCTGCTGCCGTGGGGTAGATGTCAGACAAGGAGATTAACAGCACGTGTGCGAAACAGCTTTTGTTTACATTTTCTACGGCAAAGATTCTTGATGAGTGACGTGTTTAAATGTTAAAAAAAAGAGGTTTTTCACCTAAAAAACACTACTTACACCTGTACAGGACAAGATCAGCAAAGATATTAGGTACTTCTTTATCCACAGGGGGCGCTAAATTCGACACAAACTGAAAGATCCCCACAGGAGTTTTAATAACCGCAAGATCCGGAATATAAGACGCACACTACGGTAACGTTGATTGTTGAGGGTGGCAGCTGCAATGGCGATCATGACGGTGCATGTCTGTAATGAAGCACTGCGGCATATTGGAAATAGGAGACGCTGTAGTCGTCTGGGTAAAATACTGCACGCAATAACAAAGGCTACCTCTCGCTGCATTTTATACTGATATATTAGTCGCACCGGTGTATAGGATGCAGAGCACTTTTTAGATGAAAAAAAATGCATTAAAAGTGCGTCTTATACACTGAATTATATGGTAATCGCGATTAATCACGTACATCAAAGACTTCTGTGAGAAGCACCACATGACATGTAGACTTACTCAGTCTGGATGACCCTGTTTCTGGATGGTTATATCTCACTTCCACACTTTAATTGTACTCTCTTCTTCACCTTATTAAGTGTTTATTCAAAAACTACTTCATTCTGATCACTTTGCTTCCCTTCAGTTCTTCCCTACACACCTGCACCTCTGCACACAGCTGCTGGCCCCGCCCCCCTCTTTATATCTATCTCTCCCTGTTTGCTGTTGACTTTCTTCCTCAGCTGTCTGTTTTATTAAAGCTGTAATTTCGAGGATCTCAGTTTCGTTCTCATTGGCGGCGCCTGTGGCGATCAACAGTAATTTTGGGCGCACACTTCCCAGATATCCAGACAGTGTTGCATGTGTGACGTCCACGGTTGGCTCCGGTTGTAACTCTTGATTTTCCTCTCTGACGGTCGCTTTCCTTTTCAGACTGTTTGCTTCATCTGAGCGTCGAATTTGTTTCTTTTTCTTTGGATTTTCACTTATTTTTGAAGTTGTATCTGTAGTCATCCATCTTTTCTTTGTTTGTTCAGCCATAGTAGATTACTGTTTACTCGCAACACTTGCAGAGAGCGGAAAAGCAGCCGCTTAGCTCCGCCTACCCTCTCTGGCAGACCAACCACTGCTGGCTGATGGAAAACACGTCACTAACTGGGCGCCGCTTGCGATTTTTTCCACAAAAGTCACCACAGACAGCCAGTCAGTAATACTGCAAATGGCAAAGGCTTTCATCAGTGGGCCATAGGCTCAATCACCATGGTGTTACCTCATTCGGCGATAGATAGAGACTTAACAGACATTTATTTAAATAAAAATCTTTGAAATTATTACTTGAAAGAATCCCTCAAGGTTGGTTATTGAAGAATTGCGACAAAGATATGCAGCAATCACAACATTTCACAGCTGAAAAATGAACCACTTGAGACGAACTGTCCTGGCAGCATTCCTAATACTAGCCTGATTCTCAGGCTACAAATATCTAATTAACAGCTTCTTTGACTTCAGCTCTGCTTTGAATGACAGCCCTTGGCATTTTTTCAGCCTGTCATGGAGTGCAAAGTGCTTGATAACCGAGGAGTGGCAGAGAGAATCCAGTGGTGTATGTAAATTAACCGGGATGTGAGCGTCAGGTATGAATAAATGCCATCACACACATACCTCCAGGGTCTCCTCCGCCGTGCAGCCTGGCTGCTGCTGCAGCTTGCCCGTCTGCAGAGCTTCGATGTACTCGTCGCACTTCTTGTAACCGTCGTCCAGCAGGTCGTGTTTGGCCTTCAGGAGACCCTGGCCAGGCGTCACATCGCCAATGCCAATGGAAAAGCCCCGGTTGGCTAAAAAATGAAATAAAATACACATTAAAATAAACCCTTTTAGCACAAAACCACTACATTTAGTCAGTGATTCTACAATTTCTTTTAAGAATTATCTCTGCTGAGATTGATACATGTTGTTAAAACACCTACACAGGAAGACGGGAGCGAGCCTGGCCAGGCGAGACATGGCGTTAGCAGCCTCCAGCTGTCCCCAGTCCCTCAGCAGGATGTAGAAGATGTTGTTCTTGGAGCCAGATCCCAAGGTGCTCTTGTCCATGCTGCCGCACATCAGCTCACTGTTGTGAATCACCACGACTGCGAATGTGACAAGAATTGAGGCCATTAGGTCCCAGAATAGAACAGCCACCGAGGTGAATAACAACACGGCATGAGCGTGGTGCTTTGAGACATTTTGAGAGGGTCTGCGGAGGACATTCAGCTTTGGAGGGGAACATTTATGAAGCAAAGATCGGCATGTTTTTGCGGAGAAAAGTGACCTATTTAAAAAGCAACCAATTATTTTCCTTTTGATCAAACGATGGACTCATCCTAAACGTCAACATCAATGTTCAACATCCACTAGAACAGATGCGACCTTCGGGTCATTGCTGCTGTATTGTCGAGTTCTGCAGGCAAATGTAGCTAAAATATCCACATGAAATGATGTGTGTGAGTTGATATGGTTGTCAAAGAGTGCTGTCTAGGGGGATAGTAATGAGAGCCCACTGCAGGTCACTCCCCCCCTCCCTTTCTCCCTCCCTCTCTCTCACACATACACACACTCACATATGCGTTTGCAGGCCTTCAAATTTAATAGAGTATAATCTATTATAGCTCCTAGATGCAACAGATAATCAAATTGAATTATCCTATAGGTTATTAAGCTTTAAAGGCGTGTGTGTGTGTGTGTGTGTGTGTGTGTGTGTGTGTGTGTATGCATATATGTAGGAGCATCAGGTGGTATATTTTTAAGTGTATGTGAATGACCATTTGAGCCAATAGCAGGTGTTTCTCATGTCATGTTTTATTTCATTTGTAGTGAACTCCAGCAGAGTTTTATATTAATACAGGACTCAATGATAACTGCATATGGTAGTTTAAATAACAGGCGGATATTCGCCCTTCACTTCTGGAATGGAGGAGAGGAAGGGGGGCTTATCTCCATGGTTACAAATGGCGTCAGGAGAATCTCGATGTTGATAGGCTTTCGCTACACCACGAGACACGAATTTGCAGAGGAAGTAAACATTTTTCAACTCACTCAAATTTGCATCGTGATTATTTTTTTGTGATCAGTCGCCCGTCGCAAATTAATGTCTACTCGCGTCATTGCATTGACTTTGTATGGAATCTCGCTGCAGATTTTCGTCTATTTGCGTTCGGTGTGAACGCACAGTTAGGACGTCTCAAACCTGCCAATCTGAAATCGTCTTGTTCAGCCTGTCCTTGGTACACTGCAGTTTAAAAGCAGACAGGCCCAGCCATGGAGATGACTGCTGATGTTGTCCCTGATATGTCTTGTAGCACATGAGAAACACCACATGGAGATGTTCACAAGGTTAACACTGGATTTTCACTGGAGGAGGTCTTTAAAGGGCGTGTCTGCTGCCGCTTTGAACACAGTTAAGTGCATCAAACCCTATGAGGTTCAATATCTAGAGCAGGGGTCTCCAACCTTTTTTCATCTGAGAGCTGCACCACATCGCTGTAATTACTGGAGGTGTTGCATGTTGATTCTTTTGACGACTGAAGCGTTGCTGCCACAGATGAGGCACACACACCGAACTCCTCACTTTAGCTCAGCATAACTGACCCCACCTGTCGATGGAGGTTGCTGCAACATTGCTGTGATTGGTTAGGTTCAGATGCTGACAAACAGGAGCATCACTGTTTTTTATTGACAGCTGATCGGCCTATCCTACTATTTTGTATTGGAGGGGGCGGGACATCTGTGTATTTGATTGAATTGAAGTGCAAACTACTAAAATCCAGGCCGCGAGCCTACCTGTTGGAGACCCCTGATCTAGAACATATTGATTCATGTTTTACATTAAAAATATCATTGAAAACTCACACGAGTCGTTGTGACAGAGGTCCTCTCCCTTGCCGCAGTACTGTTTGCCCTTGGTCCGCAGGTTGGCATTGACCGGACATTCCTTACTCGGCTTCAGAATGACGCTGAAGATCTGTTTGCCGGTCCACAGGGCCATGGGCTGACGGACAAACACACACAGCAGAATATTAGCGGCAGGTGGGAAATTCAGATTGATGCGAGAAACTGAGCAGAGTGAAGCACCTTCACGATCGCCGGGCGCGGCAGAGAGATCTTGACTTTTTCATCTTTGCCCACCAGGATGGACGCTATTATCTGACAGGCTTTTGATCTGTCGAAGAAGGTGTCCTTCAGGGTCAGGAGGTAGGCCCCTAGGAAGTAGAAAAGTGCTTTAATGTTATCAAATAAATACATTGGTTTTTCAAAAATGGCTGGAGCGCTCCCGAATCAGGTAGAATGATGAATGAAATGGAGACATACTATTTCGGCCTTAGCAACCACATCACACATAAAATTGCTTTCCACAAATTCACCTATTGTCGAGCGGTAACTCAAATCACCAGGGGCCCTTCCATCATATAGCAACGTAACACTCTGATTAGCAGCCGAGCGTCACAGCACTGACCTGTCAGAAAGTCCTGAATGGCAGCAATCAGAGGTTCGCCGTTTCTCGGAGTGACAAGGTTAGCCTTTGTCTAGAAGCAAAGATAACAGTTTGTGTCAAACAGCTCCCGCAGACCCCTCTTCACTGCAGAACATCTACACTGAGAGCTGTGTGAATATAGCTCCCTCCGCATGGGTTGAGATGACACATTACATACCCCCATCAGGACCAGGGCCTCTGCTTTTGCTTCTTCGGTCTGAGGTAGATGGAGGTTCATTTCGTCGCCGTCAAAGTCGGCGTTGTACGGGGTGCACACGCACTCGTTGAACCGGAACGTCCTGTGAGGTTTGACTCTGGCCTGGAAAGGGAAAAACAAAATGTTACACAAAGAGAAGCAGACAAAAAGGATCAGCATGAGCAAAATATCAACAAGTTTATTCTGAATTTTGAAAGGTTAGTTTGGTTCACTATGACAGACTGGTGTACAACAGAATGTAAAAGTTACCATGGGAGCATATAAGAGAAAAAAGGTTTGCTTTGGTTTCTGTTGTTTTCTGTCGTAAAGTAACTTTTTTACGTGTGTACATTGAAAAGCAAAATGCTGTAACTTTTAGTCTGTGCACTAAGGCTGTCAACGAATATTCTAAATTTGAATATAAAACTGAACTGTAAGAAAAAACAGATATTGGGATTAAAATTAATATTCGATGTGGAATAAAATCAGCACTACCGCGACTGTCTTGCGTGTTCTTGTACGTCCTCGCGTGTTCTCTCTTGGTTACGGAGCGTCTTTGAAAGCACACAACACTTTCATTTAAATAAATGTCTGTTAAGCGACTATGTTTCGCCGAATGAGGCCTATGGCCTGCTGATAAAAGCCTTTGCGTTTCCATCACCCAGCAGTGGTTGGTCTGCCAGAGAGGGTAGGCGGAGCTAAGCGGCTCCTTTTCTTCTCTCTGCTAGTGTTGCGAGTAAACAGTAATCTACTATGGCTGAACAAAAAAAAGAAAAGATCGATGACTACAGATACAACTTCAAAAATAAGTGAAAATCCAAAGAAAAAGAAACAAATTCAACGCTCAGATGAAGGCAAACAGTCTGAAAAGGAAAGCGACCGTCAGCGAGGAAAATCACGTCTGGTTTTCTCGGACGGATGCGCCCGCATTCGCCTTTTATCACCATAAGGTGCTGCCAAATAGAACTAAACTGAGAACTTCGACATTAAATCTTTAACAATTAACTTTAGTCTATCTGAAACGAGCTAATACAACAACCGTGTGGCGTGTGGTAATGATGGCGGAGAAAATCCAAATGCCAAATCCCAGCCCGGCCAGAGAGAGAGAGAGAGAGAGAGAGAGAGATTCTCACCCCCAGCATAACAGACAGGTGTAGATGTTGATTTTTTTAAAGACATGTTTATGTTTAAATAAATATACCCGTCACAGCACAGCTCGCTCGGACACTGAATGTCCGTTCTACCGTAACCTAATTATTCTATTAGTTTATTTTGAAGGTGTAGGAAGCCAATGTTGATCTTTTAGGGCCCGATCAGACAGAACGCGTTTTCTAGTCTGTAAAAGCGTTTCCTCAAAAACACAAGGGGCACAGAGCGGAAAAACACGAGGCGCTCTGCAAAGCAAAAGCAGCGCGAAAAAAACGTCCCTCTCATTGAAAACAATGACAAAAACCGCCCCCAGCCCTTAAAAGGCTTGTTTATGTTGAAATAAATATATCGTTTGTCTCTCGTTGTATTGGCATGCCCTCTTGTGGACATGTTGTGCAAGAGTAGATATTAGAATAGTTTGAACCTCTGTGTTTTTAGATGGAATAATGGAACGTAATTTTTGGCCAATTTTAACAGCACTACTCTTAAATGAGCCTGAAAATTGCTTCTGTATGCAAACTGTGGAGGGTTCATTAGGAGAAAAAATTACGCAAAATGAGGAGAATGTAAACAAGTTAATTTAACAAAACTTGAAAGGCATTCAGTTATTTATTTTTCCTGTTTTGGTTTGTGTACAAGGGAATAAAAGCGATAGAAGTTAAACTCAAAACCATGTGACCTTGGCTTAAAGACTTATAAGGACATGTCAGAGGCAACACTTACGATATGAGCCATGATGCTGAGTTTGTGCAGAGAGGGTTGTCGATTGAAGAGGACGATGTCTCCGTCGATCAGGTGTCTCTCCACCACGTCACCGAACCTCAGCTCCTGAGCCATCTTCTCACGGTTTCCATATTTTAGAAACCTGAGAGTAAAAGTGGATTTATGTTTAGTGTTTGATCACATCAGGTGAGGAGTACTGGTGGGTTTAAATCAGGCCGGAAGAAGACAGCCTCACCGTTTCATCTGTGTGTGGCGATTCTGGATGAAGTTGGCTCCGGGGTGAACTTCGGGACCGTTGCGGACAAGTTTCCTCATGAGCTCCAGGTTGGCTTTGTTCACCTATAACAGAGTGTATATTAAACTGATTGTAAGCAAGGTGTTGCTCAGTTTGTTGTAACCATGGAGCGGGGGTTACCTTCTCCGGGTAGGTCAGAATTTTGGCCACATGCACGGGGACGGCCACCTCGTCTATCCTCAGGTTGGGGTCGGGAGAGATGACGGTTCTGCCGGAGAAGTCGACTCTCTTCCCTGAGAGGTTTCCTCTGAATCGACCTGAATTTTACAGGAAACAAATTAGTCAGTCTGCGCTTCAAAAGGTGCGCTTTGTTTTCTCCACGGAGTTAAATAAGCAGAGCTCATAATTAATACCTGCTAAGTGCCTGATTACTGTAAAATGTCTCATGGGAAGAGAAATGAATTGATGATTTGAATTGATTTAAGACGACGACATTTAAATGCCAGCATGAAAATAAAACTCTTTTACATCATGTTAATAAAATGCTCTTTAATTAGAGCTTTATGCCTGATTATTTAGACTCATTAAATAAAACTGTAAGAAGGCAGGTGAACACATTTAAGTGGGGTTTATTTGAATAGATGTGGGAATTCAGCGCATGGTTAACTACATGCACATGAGTCTTTATGCTTCACTTACTGGCAGCATCTAGACCGGCTGCGACTACAGCAAAGATGAGTCTCAAAAGCCCCTTTCACACATGCACTGCACTCCTCAACATTTCCTGACATTGTCCAGGTGGGCTGCATGTGTGAACGCAAACAGCCGAATTTTTTATACCGACGTCACCCCCCGACTTTCTCCTGCTGGCGGCCGAGTAACATGTCAGGAGGAAGCCTGGGACAGCCGATGTGTGAGGTTGGGGCATTGCAGCGAAACAATACGTCACCCTATTTAAGGAAAGCTATATCGTAATTACATTATAACTGTACATAAATGTGTAAGTGTTTGAAACAAAACCACTTGCTCTGAAACTACTTGCTCACATTGCTTCTCTTCAGTTATGTCTCCCCACGCACCTTCACCTGCTGTACCTGCACACAGCACTTTCTGTATCTCTCTCCCTACATACATCTGCTCTGTTTACATCCATCATGAGCTGCACGTTTTACAAAGTTGCCCAAAAAACTTTTGCGATCTTGTTTTCACAGCAGAAGGAGGCTCGCCGTTAAAGACGTTGCGTGTCGAAACGAATCAAAACCGAGTAATGAGACCGACTCTACGCAGCTGAGAGACGGTGCTCCAGGTATGGGAGAGATAGAACGCAAAGGGCGAGTGTCCAGTAAGTTAAATGATCGCGGATGACGATCTTTTTAAAAAAAGGCACATGACAGAGTTAGTCGGCAATTATACTTGCCCCCCTCCGCGTCTGACGGGGAAAAATCTCCCGCTGTGAGGGACACGTGTGAAAGGGCAACTCTAGGTAATGTGGGGGTCAGGCGGTCCTGAAATTGTCAGGAGAATGTCAGGAGTGCATGTGTGAAAGGGGCTAACGTTAGCCTATGATAGTTGCAATTCCTGGCCATAAATAGGGGTGGCAGTGACGCCAAAAATGTACATATTCATTGCTCTTTCAAATTCATCTTGCCTGCTCATCTTGCCTATCAATAACTTCAACAGGAAACTGAATTTGAAGTTGGCTTTCTACGCCTCACTGACGCGCAGCAGCGAGGTAAAAAAAGACTTGTCGCGTACTACGCCCGCTTCCCGCGCAGCTTACGTGGCTGCTGGAGATTCCGGCACACATGTGTCAAAAATATGCTTCGAATACATTGCATTGTGTCGATTCCCCCCGTTAGATGTCATAGCGTTAATACACACTGTACCTTGCTTCCCCTTGAGTCTCTGCACGAATCCTCTGGTCCACTTCTTCGGTGCCATGTTCAGAGGGATGCCAGAGAGCTCGCTGTTGATGTAAAGAGCACACTGCAGCTGCAGGAAGTCCCAGTCCTCCATGATCATCTGAGTCTTCGCCCCAGTCATGCGATGCTGAATGAAAGAGAGTTTGTTATGTGGGCTGTGTGCATAAAAAAATAAGACATCTCAAAAGCAACTTTCAGAGCGAGGCCTGAAAAGTCAGAACATAACCCCGAGCTGCAATGTGGTCTTTGGGCATTTCAGAAACAAAGTAGTGAAGATGTAGGAGAGAAACTTTCCTCATTCTAGGACACCATGACAGTTTTCTCTCCGGCTTTATTGATAAGAAGCTGAATGCTCAGAAAAATGATATTTTGTAGCTGGAGGCTGCTGGAATCTGAATAATGTATCTACTCTTTTGCACCAAAGATCGATATTTTTTATAAGTTTGGTCTTTAAGTTGAAGTTTGCTGTCATAAAACTTCTGATAAGTCCCGCAGATACCCTGCACTGGACAGATGATCAATAGCCACCATTAAAAATAAAACCAACCTTTTTGATGACATCATTGAGGAAGATGATCTCTGTGAGCTTCATGGTGAGGTCGTCCTCGTTGGTGCCGGACTTCAGGTCGCTGACCACAGACGGGCGTATGCAGAGGGGAGGCACCAGGAGGCGGGTGAGGATGAGGTCAGCGGGTTTCCCTGCCTCGGGGTTCATCAGCAGCAGGGGAACGTCTTCCTGGGGAATCCTTTTAAACATGTTGAGCACCACCAGAGGGTTTAGGTTCTCCTGGAGAGGAAATGACAATCAAGAGAGGATGAGGCAAAGTATTGTACAGGGCTTCTGCTTCGGGTTAAATCTTGTATTAAATTTTTCCAGAGGAGGAGCGAGTACTGATAAAGAGCTGTGACACATGATGCAATCATCATCACCTTATGTTTACTATTAGCAACATCACAGAGCTTGTTGTGGATTACCAGAGGAACAGGAGGCCCCCTGTCCTGGTTGTCCAGGAAGAGGAAGTGAAAAGGGTGGATTCATACAAGTACCTTGGGGTCTAAATCAATAAGAATTGCATCGGAGTGACAATATGAAGCGTGATGCTGTCACAGTGAAGTTGACCTTTCATCTTTTGGCTATAAAATGTCATCACTTCATCATTTTAAACCAATTAGAAATTTGGGTTAAATTTTGTCATAATTAGCGCATGAATTCTAGAGTTATGGCCACAAACGTGTTTTGTGAGGTCACAGTGACCTTTGACCTCCGACCACCAAAATCTACTCGCATCATTCTTGAGTCTACGAAGACATTTGTGTCAACTTTTATCATAATTAGCGTAGGAATTCTTTAGTTATAAGCAGAAATGTGTTTTGTGAGGTCACAGGGACCTTGACCTTTGACCTCCAAAATCTGTCCAAGTGGACAATTGTGCCAAATTTTAAAAATTCCTTCAAGGCGTTCCTGAGATATCGTGTTCACAAGAATAGGACAGACACTGATATATATCGTATATATATATCCTAACAAAACATGTTGGTACGTGGCCCTAAAAAGTGCACAAAGTTCACCTGCGCTCTGGTCAGCAGAGGCTCCATCACTTTGTTGTGCT
This sequence comes from Semicossyphus pulcher, assembly GCF_022749685.1. NCBI lineage: Eukaryota > Metazoa > Chordata > Actinopteri > Labriformes > Labridae > Semicossyphus > Semicossyphus pulcher. The sequence goes on along the minus strand of NW_027211670.1, from coordinate 17,274,773 downwards.
CGATAGCCGTGTCAAAGGACTGCATGAACTCTGACACAAAAGCGTCCACCACCTTCTTGGTCGTCTTGTACTTCTCGTGGATGATCTTAAGCAGGCCGCACTTTTTCACTGGACCTGAAGAATAACACGGAGAGACTCAGCTTCTTCCAAATATCACGTCAGGACAACCGGCACAAAAAGACGGCACTGATAGAGAAATTAAAATGTCTCTTCTCACCATTGAAGGCGGAACAATTCAGACAGATTGTCCTTTTGCGGCATTTATCAGAGATCTTCTTCTTCAGCCCTCGCTTCTGGAGGTAGGCCAGGTTGGGCCGTTTCAAGAAATCCATGAACTGCAGCTTGTCCTCCTTAGACAGCATGATGCTCGAGCACGTCTTGCAAATCATCTGGAGACATGAAAAATTCCAGGTTACAATAAGATCACACATCTTTTGATATATAGAAATACAGAAAAGAATCACATTTCATTACATTATAATAAAAGCTTTATTTTTAATTATTGCTGATTTATCCACATATTGACTTGTTTGAAAGATTGAGCTGATTAAGCATTCACACACAATTCTCCACCTGTTTTAATTTTGATACTCTAGTGACACCTATAGGAAAAGGGATTTTCATGCATTCTAGACAGATGACTCAATAGAGTATATTAATATCTTAATATCTAGATAACTTTAGAACTTGTAGTATGGATTGTTTCATATATGTTTTTAATTGTTGAACCAGAGCATAAACTCACCTGTAAGATTCCTATGATGGCTTTGAAATAGCCGACATGAAAACACGGCAGCTCCAGGTCCAAGTATCCGTAATGTCCCAAACAATCTGCTAGATTCTTCCCACATGTCAGACAGGGTCTGTCTTTCTCACTGGTGCCCTGCAGGAAACCAGAGAGCAGAGGGATGAGCCTTTAGCATGAGGATGGATTACATTTACATGGGGTTATTTAATATCTGACATGGGTGACAACATTTAATGATGTAAAGCCATTTTTCACATAATTGTTCCAAAAAGTACAGAACGTAAATTCTGCTCTTAAGGGTCTCTAAATCAAAACTAATACAAAGGACATAGTTTAAAGACGTTGCCAACAAGTGTGGGATCTTGGATGCAGTTATGGCTGTGTCACTTTGAGCAGGTTGACGTGTAAATACACAAAAACAACTGTATACGCAGATCTCTTACGCAAATTGTAAAACACAATGTAAACACATCAAGCAATACAACAAAAATTGCAACGATGTTAAAGCTTTTGGGCGTCTTTGTAAAACGTGCAGTTCATGATGGACGTAAACAGAGCAGATGTATGTAGGGAGAGAGATAGAGAAAGTCCCATGTGCAGGTACAGCAGGTGAAGGTGTGTGGGGAGACATAACTGAAGAGAATCAAGGTGAGCAAGTAGTCTTAGAGTGAGTGGTTTTGTTTCAAACACTAGCACATAGTGGATTAGAATGAAGGTACACACTGTGTAGACTTTAGAGTTGGCCCTATAAAGTACTACAGGTTCAATAGGATTGTTTGGTAGCCCAATTTACACATATAAAACCTCTTGAGCAGAACACAGCCTAATATCTTAAATAGCACACTGCATATCCAGAGCTAAGCTAGACCTGAAATAGGGTTTGACTTATACCATGGGCAGGAATTAGGAGACATGTGAAAAGTTTAAGTGCAATTGTACGGTTGTTGCAGCCACATTAAGTTATGACTGTAAAATAATAGAGACTAAGTTTATCAAGTAAAACAAACAGTAAATGTTTTTTGTGTCCATGTCCTACCATACGGTGGTCCAGCACTCCATAGGACAGTGGGGTGTGTTTGGTGTCCTGGCTATACAGGTTCTTACTGACCACCTGGATGTGGGCCTGCTGTCGCATCTGCTCAGCAGATTTCATCCCAAAGCAGATGTGGCTTCTGTGAACAAACATACAGCAAACAAGGGTTTCACTGGGTTAATATCTCATTATGATAACAACAATGTCATTTTTCACATCAGCAACATGACACAGGAAGGTGAACAGAAAAGAATCTTAGGAAATTGTATCAAATTAGGTATAACGCATTTCACCAGACTATTGCTGAGTTCCATATATTCTATTTACTCCGTTTTGGCGTGATAACGAGAAATAAAATGTATGGATGCATGTCCGCCAAGGGCTTCCGTAGCTGAAGGTTTTCTAACATCTAGTTTTTTTAATTACCAGCGAATTTTTTGGCACTTTGGTAGAAGCACTGCATCCTATTTAATATATATACAAGTTGAGAAAGTTGTCAACATTGGCCACATTTCAAACTATCTGTCACTGACGTTAGCTAACCGGCGAGCTAACTAGCTAGCAATGCTCCACAGTTTGTTATACTCACATTTTCTTGGCCACATCTGTCTCTCTGAACTGCTCCTTCACCATTTTGTCAGCTTCTCCTACACAAATAACAGCAAGAATAATTTAACTGTTATCCTGTCCTCATTCCAGCATGCTAGACTATCACGCTGTCATTTCTCTTTCCCATGTTGTGGAATGCTAGCAGACAGCACCATGCAATGTGTTGATAGCATGTGAAACAGAGCAGTGCTGCCTTCAGGGTCAATCCGTAATATAGAGAACTTCTTCCTCTTCTAATGATTCTCCGACAGGTTGTTCGCCATCTAGCGATCCTAAATGTTCAAATAGCAGACAGGTAGGGACTTTTAGGGATCAGGGAGGAGAGTCGTGTGGTGTTTCGTCCGATGGTAAGTCTTAATGTTTGACTAATATAAAGAATTTAACTTAATGGCTAATACTGAATAAGTGTGTTTGCTGAATTAATGCTTAAGTACGGAAGATGTTGTGTCTGAATTGTCATTTGTGTTGTTGCACAATACATACAGCATGTACCCCATGTGCCTGCTGGATCTGCTAGCAAGCCCGCGCAAAACATACAAGACTGGGTTTGTAGAAAATCCAACTTTACATGATGTATTTGAAAGCAGCATTGGCCTGTGCACAACAAGAGCAAAAAAAAGACAAGCACGAGCACATCAGTTTAGACTGAGTGCTGACACCTAACGGCTAAAATATAGTATAAAATGAGTTTGTCGAGTAATTTAAACAACTAACATTGAACCACGACGTCTATAGTGATACAAATCACTGAAAATATGATAATGATTAAAATATTTTACTCATTTGACCCCATTTTGCCTTTGTATTCCCTAATTTACATCTTACTTACATGTAGGCCTATTACCTCAACATGCTGGATTGGTTCATTGTTAGTACAAAAAAAAAGTCTCATTAAAGTTTTCTCATCTAATTTTTGGTGAGTTTTTAATTTATATTTGTTCGAATTCTTTTTAACCCAGCAGTAGGGCTAGCATAGAAGGGTTGTTTGATGCAGTGCACTCCTCTCTCAATAATCCCATGTGGACCCATCCTACTCGATAAGTGAGGCAGACCACTTTAATGTCTTTGGGGTAAGTGGCTTTGTTATTTCCCTGGTTGAAAACACTTAAAATCTTGTCTGTGCTTGCTGTTTCAAAGTTGCAATCCCAAACATCAATATTTTTATTTTTTTTATCTGGGCTAAATGTGGACCTGATTTTGGAGTTTTACAAGAAAAATAGTGTTGTTGTCAGAGATTTAAAAAAGAGAATACAATTTGGATAATTTAGAGGGTTGCCCAGTTTTAATGCTAAAAAAAACACATAATCCTTCCTTAAATCCACACACAGAAGAGTTGTACAGCCATCGAGCCAGATGGCTGTACTACTTTCCTTGCCACTGCTGCCAAATGTTGCTAAGTGCTGCTCATGGTGGATTCATGTTGGGTCTCTCTCTAAATAAAATAAAAAAAGAGCACGGTCTGGAGCTGCTCTTTTTGTTGAGTGTCTTGAGATCATCTTGGTTATGATTTGGCGCTATAAAAATCCAATGTGATTTACAGTAGACACATTGCTGAGGGAAAGGGTCAGGATAGGCTGCAGCTGGAGGCTTTATTTGCAGTAAAGTGGTTATTGTTATTAGAATATCTCCTCAATCAAAAGACATTTCTGTGAGTGATATTCTGTATATTTGTCACAATATAAACTCCTGCCACTAGATGGCGCCAAATGCATTCCCAACACTTTGAAACGTAGAGCGGGAGAGGATGTATGGAGACTGAACAAAACTGTTGTACCTGTGCTGTTCGATGCGGTAGGCTAATGTGGAAGTGTTGATGTCGACTGATGACTTCCTGATGAGTATTTCCTATTACAGGGCGCTTGTGCTGATTAATTGTTCCGCCGTCTTATAACCACCGACAGTGAAAATTGCCTGGTTCAATCTGATTTTCCATTTTTCTAATTCTGCTGCCACTTAAATCCCACACAGGCCTTTAATTAAACCTCTAGTTTTGTATTCAACACGCTGTGGGCTCTGTAAAACTGCCTCTGGAGGTTTGGTGTCCCTAAATCTCTACATCTCGGAACAAATAAGTAAAGGGCGTACAGATGTATCAGTGTGTGTAAATATAGCTACTATATCTGAGAAAATAAGGAATAATCTAAAAGTACTTAAGGGACTGCTGCTAACAATCCTCCCTTAAAGTGCCTCTTGAGCATCTGTACAGAAACTGTATCAAATACAGCCGGCTAACCGTCCAATCTAAAGCAGACATACGAGCACACACACCCAAACACACACACAAGACTCCCTGTGGAGGAATTGAATATCCCAGACTGCTCAGATCGAGGAAAACTGGGTCTCTCCGAGGACCGGGGATCCTGGGATTTAGTCACAGCCCCTGTTTAATACTGTAGGCTATTAGGTTTAGATTAAGAGAAATGCTCTCAGATGAATTAAAATTCCCTCTTTGCTCACTTGTATTAAAGCCCTGAGGGTGTGTGATGACCAGATAATGATTCTCAGCCAATTTCCACCACATCTGGAGATTAATCGATGACTATAATCACCACTTGCAGCAATCTCTAGGTGATTTTTATTTGATTAATTGATAAATCATTTTAGTCTGTTAAGCAAGAAAATAGAGAAAAACGCTCATCACAAAGTCCCCACAGAGTTCAACGTAAGTTGCACAGCAGGAACTTTATCCAGGGAGTAGGAACTTTTGGAGGTACTCGGTGCAGGGTCTAACTGAAGAAGGGACTTTATTTTACCCTCCAAAAAGTTCCTGCCCGAAAGGTGGTACGTTATGAAAGTGCAGGGACTTTAGGAGTAGGTTTTGTAGCGCTGAACATTTCGTGATTGGTCGAGCCGCAGCATTCAGGAGACCAGCAGAGCAACATGTACTTTGAACATCTGGATGTGTTGCAGTGCCGTGCTTAAATATTAAATACGCTCTGATGAAGGAGTGGCTGTCAAGTTCAACATGATACACCAGTTAGCTCAGTATTTAAAAAGGCAATATGTGCATTGGTGTAAATGTTGAATTGCAGGTGATGTGTTAATGAGTAATATAGTTAGAGTTAAAAAGCCTGGAAAAATGTTTATGACCATAACAATAACGTTTTTAGAAATTTGCTTCAAAATTTGACAGATTACTGTACAACCTCCAGGTCCCTCCCCCTCTCTCTCCGCAGCCTGCCCTCCCCGCAGAGGAGGCTATAATGCGCGCGCAGGCTAGTAACCGCAGCAACTGAAGGAGCTAGATATACAGTAAAAACGTGAAATGACAACAACCGCAGCCGTTGTATTACACCACGCAGCGTGTGATTGACAGCAGCCTGAGAGACTGCTCGGCTCTGATTGGTTGTTGTGTTTGGGAAGGTTGGATTCTTACCATTTTTTTAACTTATTTTCTCTGTCATGTACTACTGCATGTATAAAGTGACAGTTTGAGCAAATATGACAAAAAGTTTGTTTTAATAATGTTACCACAGCTTTAAGTCACTACCTCTCGCCGATGCGGTAACACAATGGTGATTGAGCCTATGGCCCACTGATGAAAGCCTTTGCATTTGCAGTATATAGTAGAATTATGGACTGGATGTCTGAAATTAAACAGAGTTAAGTGAATACATCTTAAATTTAAGAAGATGCAGCGAGGGGATATTTGCGTGAAATAACATGAAAATGTCTGTTAACTGTGTGATCTGTTAATGAGGAGAGAAGAGAGGAGAAGAGCGCTCCTCTCTTCCTCTCTCGCATCTGATCAGTACGACCTCCTTTTCCACACTCGAGCGCGACCCACTGTTTACTCATCATACCATTTACATTATGCAGAACCTATTTGTAGATCAATGCGACCACCATCTTTGTGTAATTAACATGAGTAATTACTGTGCTTCATTTACAGAGCCACCCAAGGTTCATAATGGTGCTGCAAAACATTGACCCATGACAATTGATTGATCCCTCCCTCCTTTAAAACCGTGCCCCTGCTAATGACTAAGTAATGAGAAGATAGTGTGTAGCTAGGGTGGCTAATACAGCTTTCACTCCTCATAACCAGATTGGCTGATTCCCCCCCTCCCCGCTCGTCTCCCTCCTCCTCCTCCTCTTCTTTCCATGTTTTCTGCAATGGTGTCAGCTCCTCGCTTAGAGGCCCCCCTCTCCCGCCTCCTCTGTGTGTGTTTGTCTGCACGCATGTTGTGCGCACTGCTCGGTAATCAGCCACACAGACTCGCCTTTGGTGGCTGGAGACTGATTCAATATTCCACTGGGTAATTTATGCAGAACTAATTCTCTACAGGAATGGAAGGGCTTGGAGGAAGAAAATGCGGAGAGGAAGAAATCTGTGGTGAAATAATTATCCCCGGTGTCACTGTAGCAACATTCTGTGAAGTTGATGTCAATAAAATATTGAGCGACACAATCCATTTCAATTTCACCTCAAAAAAGATGCAGCAGAGGGGTCGGCTGGCTGCAGGAGGAAGAAGCACGGTGCACATCCGCACGTTTTCATCGAATGCGTAGCGAGGCGGCGGCGGCTGGCGACGTGTGCTGCTTACAGACCGGCCGGGAAGCACATCATCGCCTGTAGTCATTTAACTTGTCAAAACAGCAGGGCTCCGTGTCTCCTCGCATTTGGATTTATTGGGTTTGAATTACTGGAAATAAAGTGAAAGAGGATGAGATGAAACATGAAATGAGGGGAGCTTCCCGGGAGAGCCATTGGGAGCTCGGTATAGATTATGGTCATTTGTGACGGACGGGTTTGTAATCAGAGCCCCCGTGTCAGGGAGCGTTTGTGTGTCTGTGTTTGCTCTGACGGCCGGGATGGAGATGAGCTTTATTGTATTCTTCTCACAACTCGTATTGATCAGAGCAATTTACATTGTTGGTTTCACAGGACAGTGATGCTCGATGAGTTCTGGTTGGTTATCAATCAGTGTGATCTGTTTGTGGTGGTGTTCATTGAGCTCTTTAATGGATGCAAGTGGACAATAAGAGGAGACACAGATTCTGGATTATCATAATATGCAGACAGTTTTCCGCTCCGAATACAGACACAGTAATAAAAGAGAGTGGGACAGAATCATCGTATTGTGGGCCGGGTCGGACTGGGAACAAAATTCGGCCCTGGCAATTTTCGTCTGGACCGGCCCCCACCTCCAACATATACGCAGGTCAGAGGTCACAACCTTTATAAGGAATAAAATACGTCTCCACAAGCTGTGAATGAGATGAGCAGGAGGTGATCCACTCGTAGTTTATCAGTTATCATGAGCGCGGGGAGGAGACAGACGATAGGAGAGGAGCCAATAGACGCAGACGTGTGTTTTGATGCTCTGTGCCTGAATCAATAACGTCGTTGTTTGATCTGTCCGTGATCTCGTCATGTGATGCGAAGCCAGGGTTGCCAGGAATCTAAAAGGAGTGGCTTTCCATGCTCCCTGTTTTGACCCTTATCCTTGTTGTGATCTTACTCAGGATACAATATTTACATGCAACATAACAAACCTGGTTGTTCGTGTTCCTGTATACATGATCTTTACAGTGTCCAGGTTTTTGAGCATCTGTGTGCAGTTATGTCTTGATTTCTCGCCATCTTATCCACTCTGACATGTACACACAATAAAGTCCAGACGCCTATAGGTGTTTACATGCTACAGTATCCTGGTAGGTGCCATATGCAGGTGTCAGAAAAACCAGGATAAGAGCTTATCCAGATGTCTGAAAACAGGATACGATAGTATGTGTTTAAAGTGTATCATCTGAGTTCTAACAATGCAGTATCAACAGTTCAGGACAGTTTGAAAAGTGTAATATAGCAATATCAAAGGTTACGCAGATGATGTGTTGTTTTAGCCAAACAACAGTCAAGCTGCCATTAATGTTCAATTTGCGAAGAAATAAAGACGCAGCACATTGGATTTGTTTGAATTACATCGAACAGTAACATCGACCACCCCCCCCCCCGCCCCGATGGTGTTGAGATGATCAGTTCTGTTGCTCAATGCTCTGCTTTGGGAAGAGCTAAGTGCGAGAGAGTTGAGTGTTACAGCGACTGAGGAAGAACGCAAGTGTGTGCACACGAGTTACGCCAAGTGTCGGGGCAGAGGAAGAGCAGGGAAAGGAGTGATCGGTAGCTGTGTAAACAACAGATTTATATAACAAATAATGTACAGTTTAGGTACGCTGCTGGCGTATTAAAGTGACAGGAGTTAGCACAGAAGCTAGCTACAGCTTCCGCCCTGGAACAGAACAACAATAAGTCTCCCCTGTGCTACGGTCGGGACGCTGAAGCAGGAAAGGTTAACAACGGCTTGGCTCATTAGGTTCCTCCATTGGTTTGTAGCAGGCAGCGTATTATCGCTATCTGTTGGAATACAAGGCATGCTGCTTTAAACATCAGAGCACCCTGGGGCTCTGGACAGCAGATTACTAATTTGGTAGTGGGCGAGCGTTATCTGCTGTGCTTCAATTTTGAATTCGATCACATCATGACAGTTCAAACCATTTTTTAAATTATTTTTTTGGCTTTTTTATGCCTTCATTTTAGAGAGAGGACAGTGGATAGTGGCGGAAATGGGGGAAGAGAGAGTGGGGATGACGCTTCAAAGGGGGACGCATCGGGGACTATAGCCTCTGCACATGGTCGCCGATTTAACCGCTGAGCTAAACTTGCGCCCGCAGTTCGAACTATTAATATTTCACCTGGTTTGAACGATATATCGAATTTTGATCGAAAAGTGACAGCCCTAGTGCTGACTCTTATCTACTTATTATTGATAGGTACCTCATACAACCCCTCTTCAAAAACCTGAACTATCCCTTTAAGCTAAAATGAGGCTTCAATGGTCTAGACGAGACAAATGTATAGTTGTTATAACATCTCCTTTGCATCCAAGAAACTGTTTATTCAAGTCACACCAGCAGGCGAATCAGTCAAGGTTTGACTAAACTTATGAAGGCATTTTGCTCAGAACAAGGAGTATTGATTTTGGATTTTGGAGCCTTATCCTGGCCAGAGTGAGGTAGTGGCTATGGGCTCTTTTGAACAACATGGTAGCAGTGAGTTTATTATGAAGACAGAGATGAAAAAGCCGTGAACCTTTCCCTCCATTTTCAAAATTGTTGTTTACTGCTTTTCAGCCACTTGACTAATCGATAAGTACTTTACATATTAATGCAGTGAATGTTGGTTTTAAATCGCCCAGAACACAAATAACAGAGAGGTAAGAGGCTCAAGAGCAAGACTGAGGCAAAAGTGGAGCGAGGGCCTTGTTCAAAACCATTAATACTTCAACTCCAACTCAGCCTGGAACAACAGAAAACTTATTTGTCGACTCTATGCTGCTCATATGATGATAAACAGGTTACCCTGACTTATGATAGTGGTATTAAATAATACTCGAGCATTTGTTTGTAATATTATCATGTCTTTTATTGATCCCTGAGTGCACGTAGAGGTGCTGAAACAGCCAAGAACAAGATTGAAATAAACACAGTGATGAATATTAAACATTAAGTATTACCATCATGTCAGCACAAAGTCCCTCAAGGCTTTTGTTGAATAAAAACTTAAGATTTACACAGTTTTACTTCGTTTTAAGACATGTGCATCACTGGCTATTCATAAAAGTGTAAAGAGTCCACACGCTGAAGAATGATGCTCATGTTTCTCTCTGCTGTCTCAGCGGACCCCCGCGCACTCTCCTGCCAGACATCTCATTATTCGGCATCTTCGTCACTCTTATTAAAGCAATATATCTTAACTTGAGGCCAGAGCCCGTCGATGTAGTGGAATACATACATGTCAAAACATTAGCAACGTGTGTGAAAGTGCGCGCTGTCCTGCACTCAGGAGAGCCATGTGCAAAATGAATAATTTATCCAAATGAATTATAATACCGGCATCTCCCCACCAAGGCTTTTGTCTGAGCGAGATTCCTGCTCGCATTTCGGTTCATACAGTCGGCCTTGCATAAACTAGATACCTCTCTGGACAGATTTGCATAGAAACACCCTGCAATGTGGTGAAAAGGGAGCAATTAGGATTCATGACGGCGCCTCCCCTCCGGATGCTCTGCTGCCATGTGAGACGGCGGCAGCTGATTGAAATGGAGGAGCATGGCCTTGTTCGCGCGCCTCTGTCTTCCTTCTATCTTTCTGTCCTCCAGGTCCGGCCTCCTCCTCCTCTCTTCCACCATCCACCTTTTTCATTGTCAACCACCTCCGTAGTACAGATTAGCCGCGGCTCAGGGCCGGTTGGAACTTTTTTTTTTTTCTAAGCAGCCAGAGGGAAGGAACCTCTCAAGCAGCGGGTTAACAACATCATCAAACACGGTGTGATTAGTAGTTAACGGATGCAGCGGGTCACATTGTGCAGTTGTTTGAAACAGGTGATGGAGTCCTTGCTGTTGGTGTCTGGCTGCTCCGAGCGTGTGGGAGGTGTTTGACACGAACGAGGCTTCCAGCTCGCAGAAGCAGGAACAGATGGTGCTGGAAAATGAGGCACCTCTCAGAAGCATTGAAACCCCCTCCAACGACCCTCCCTACGCTCCTCTCTCTCCTCCACACACTCCCTCCTTCTCTCAATCCCTCCTCCATGAATGATCCATAATTTTTGCCAAGATTATTTAAGAGCTCTTCTTATTGCTCAGACAAGTGTCATCTTGTTTTAAACCAAAGTCCTTTAAAAAGAAAAGGAGCGGGGATTAGGACGCCTGACATCTTTTCCTCACACCGAGTACACAAGGTGCTTTGGGTCATCTGCCAGGATGAGTTTTTGTTCACCTGGATGGAGCCAGCAGATGGCAGGGTTGGGTCTGGGCCTCCTCAGGGAGAGACTGCAGAAAGCCAAGGAAACACATTTCTTGAAGCGCTCGCTGGCTGTGCTCCTTAAATCTACCACAGATAAACGGCAGCTTAATATAAAAGTGGCGTCTACAAGTAATTCAATGTATGTGATCTGTGTGATATGACAGAGTGCAGCTGTTGGGGTGCATTTTCCAGAGTCTTGGATGTGCTGAAGGTTTTGGGAGTCATGTGAAGGTGTTCTAGGTTACTTGATATGAATGATAATAGAGCTGGCACAATAATATTAGTGTTTTTTGGGTTTTGGCTCTAATCTTTTTGATTCGTGGGAGAGGCTACAATCGGCATTCAGACCCTGCTCAAATGACTCTGCAGTAAACACAAAACCTACGTCAACGCGCTAATCTCCGCCCCCTCTCCGCCGCGATGCTATGTTCCGTTGCTAACTTCTGCGATTCCTTGTTACCTCAGCTGCAAATTCCGCCCGTCTCCGTCCGAGCAGCACTCGAACATCGTTCCCAATTTCATCCGTGCCAAGTTTGATAAACAGACGAATGAGTAATAGATACAATAAAGACCTAACCACCGTAACATCTTCACTGTTTACTAACCCTGTTTCAGGCGCGTTTGTGACGTCAGACGGTGACGCAGCAGAAAAGGAGAACACTTCACTGGCAATGGGAAAAGAGACAATCGGTATCTATAAGCGGGTCTTTCTGCGTCTGAAAAACCTGCGTCAACGCGCTAATTTCGGTGGGAAAGGGGTATTTGTGTTACTTGCAGCCTTTCATTCACAGTGTCTCAAGTTTGGATCATATAGCTCTCAGTGTTTTTATGATGTGAACATTAGGAGTCGCCAAGTCAGAAATGTTTAAATCCAAAACATGGTGGCTTTAAGTTTGATTCCTTAGGGCCAGTTTAGCTCAGCAGTTAAGGCGCGTGTCCCACCTTGAGAGGCTCAGCCCTCAACACAGTGGCCCCAGGTTGGACTCCACCCCTTGGCCCTTCATAACCTCCTATATAACACAAGCAAAGGCCAAAAAATAAAATCTTTGGTCCTTGCCAAAGTCGCTCACTTCCTTACACTTGCCCATTTTTACTGCTTCCAACGCATCAACTTTCAGGACTAAGTGTTCACTTGCTGCCTAACATATCCCACCCACTGACCATTGTAACGAGATAATCAATGTTATTCATTTTACCTGCCAGTGGTCATAATGTTATGGCTGATCGGGGTATAGTTTCATTATTCTTTCATTTTGAAAAACGAATTACTCTTTTAGTATGCTCCTAGAAAGATTGAGGTGAAAATAACAGATTATTCATGTGTCTCAAATGGTTGTTTTTAACTGAAAGAGGTAGATTATAAAGCAAGGTGCTGCTCAAAGGAACACTGTAGAGTTTAATTAAAGTGTGTGTGATTTGTTTGTGTTAATTGTGTATTTCTAATTCAGTTCAGACTCTAATGTGTGATCTGCACAGCTGGAAGCCGTTTCTTCCTCTGTACAGGGAAAATAATGCACTGTGAATATTACTAATGTTTTAAGAACGTGTTTCACTCTATGATGCCATGTGGAATAGCTTTACACTCACTCACAGTTATGGCTTCACATACAGTAGATAGCAGTGTTGGGGTGTGTCATCTTTGCTCAAGTCCCAAGTAAGTCTCAAGTCATTTGGTCCAAGTCTCAAGCAAGTCTTGAGTCATTTTTTCTTGGGCAAGTCAAGTCAAGTCACAGGTTATGTCAAGTCATGTCAAGTCACACGTTATGTCAAGTCAAGTCACAGGTTATGGCAAGTCAAGTCAAGTCACAGGTTATGTCAAGTCAAGTCAAGTCACAGGTTATGTCTAGTCAAGTCCAGTCAAGTCACAGGTTATGGCAAGTCAAGTCAAGTCACAGGTTATGTCAAGTCAAGTCAAGTCACAGGTTATGTCTAGTCAAGTCAAGTTACAGGTTATGTCTAGTCAAGTCAAGTTACAGGTTATGTCTAGTCAAGTCAAGTCACAGGTTATGGCAAGTCAAGTCAAGTCACAGGTTATGGCAAGTCAAGTCACAGGTTATGGCAAGTCAAGTCAAGTCACAGGTTATGGCAAGTCAAGTCAAGTCACAGGTTATGGCAAGTCAAGTCACAGGTTATGGCAAGTCAAGTCGAGTCACAGGTTATGGCAAGTCAAGTCAAGTCACAGGTTATGTCTAGTCAAGTCACGGGTTATGTCGAGTCAAGTCAAGTCACAGGTTATGTCTAGTCAAGTCCAGTCACAGGTTATGTCGAGTCAAGTCAAGTCACAGGTTATGTCAAGTCAAGTCACAGGTTATGTCAAGTCAAGTCAAGTCACAGGTTATGTCAAGTCAAGTCAAGTCACAGGTTATGTCTAGTCAAGTCCAGTCACAGGTTATGTCAAGTCAAGTCACAGGTTATGTCAAGTCCAGTCACAGGTTATGTCTAGTCAAGTCCAGTCACAGGTTATGTCAAGTCAAGTCAAGTCCTTTGTTAAGGTAAGTCAAGTCCCAAGTCAATTCCACTTTTTTTCCACCTAAGATCCAGCACTCTTACCTGTCGTATCCGGTCTTTATAAAGAGAAAAGACAAGGTATTAGTAGCCCGTCTAATAATGATATTATTGGCCAATTTATATAACCTGTTCAAAAAGTATGACAGTGAATCGTATCTGTATCATCTTGGCAATGGGGCAGCCATGATGATGGTCTGGTCTGAGACAGTACTGAGTAGCAATGAGTACGACTGATGAGGCTTCTCTTTGGGGAGAAAACATCAGGTAGCAGGGGGCTTTGATGTTGCGTGTTGCCATAGCGTTTGACTGAGTTTGACTGACGGCCAGTCATCCAATCATGACAATCACACAGCGGGGAGCTTTTTGAGTCGTCCAATCATAATTCCCAGTTTGCGCTGCATACATACTTGATAGTTAGACAGAAAGTTGACAACATTTAATTGTATCATTTTTTATTTAACAGCTAACATTCAAACTTATGAACACACTCAAGTCTCAAGTCCACATCTCTGGTAGACAGTATGCAAATACACTACAGCAGCAGATTAGGGAGTAAGAGCTGCATAGATTCACAGCTTATCGTATAATTTGTCGAGTAATGCAATGAATGAACAAGTATTGCATGTTCATTTGTGTAAACAAGTAGAGTAGAAACAGTAAATGAGTCACGCTGATGAGAATTAAATGTTTTCCTCTCATGAATCCTGATGTAGCTCCATGTAAAGATTTCAAAGATTTACTCAACGTGTTATTTTCGCTCCCGCAAAAATGATGCTTTGAATGCAGCTTTCTCTGCAGCCCGGCTTCATTCAGCAGACCGTCTTGTGTTTCATTCCAGTCGTGTTTGCTCCCCTCCTGAGCTCCTGTCTCCTGCAGCAATCTGTCTGAAAAATGCATACATAACATCCTGTGAAAATAGCTTTCTGCAGGGACTCCACTAAAAAGCCACGCTGCATCAAATGTTCCTGTCATTCTCCGCTAGGCCGAGTTGATGGCACAACATTTGCATACTGCACAATCTGAGCGATCAGAGTTGTGTGAAAGTGAGTGTGTGTATCTGTGTGTGCTTGTGCACACCTCTCCTGGCATTCTGTCTTTCTTTTATAAAGGGTCAATTCACCTAGAGCACAAAAACACTTTCATTTTCACCCTTGATGTATTGAAAGAGTTGGTATTTAAAGTAGTCAGCGGTATCTCCAGGGTATTGAGCTGATGGCAGAAAATTAAAAGTCAGATACCTTGAAATCTTGGCACACAAAACCATATGGTACATAAAACTGTCATACACTTTAAGTACCACAACTAATGGTGAAAATGTCCATAATTGGGATGAACTGACTCTTTAAAAAGGCATATTTAGCCTTCTTTAGTTCAGTTTATAGTCTAACTGGTCCTCATGCTATTTCAAACCTGTGTATTGAGTTACAATGAGTAACAGACACAGAGAGACTTAAAGTGCAGTGTACCAAGGACAGGCTGAACAACACGTTTTCAGATTGGCAGGTTTGAGACATCACAAACCTAAGGAGCCAATCCCGTTAATGGACGGGGTGACGCTATGCATATCATTATGTGTAACCTATGGCAACCACTTTGGCGATGTGCGAGCCAGCTGTAACCGTCATCGTAATGTTTGCAAACTCACTACTGACTACTAACGTTAATGTTACTACTGCTAATTACTACATTTCAAGCTGGCTATGTTTCAACAAGTTGCCACAGAGACGTATTTTGTGGGGGGGGGATTTGCATAGTGGGCGGGGCCTATACAGATTCAGGAATTTTTAATGAGGGAGAAGGAGAAGATGCCTTGGGAGGATTTTTACAAGGTAATTAAATGTATTTTACAGAAAAAACACATCAGACACAATTAATTATTTCGAGCAGAGCATTTTATGTCTTCAAACATGACCTGAGCTGGTCTTTGAGAAGTACGTGACAGCAATAGGCCCATAGACTGTATATAAGTGGTGTATATAGCCTCTTGGTTTCCAAAGCAACGCCAGCGGGGAAGTGTCTTAAACCTGCATTCTTTAATGGCCATTAGGGGGCGACTGCACTGGTTGCAAAACATAATCAGATTGTATACAACCAGATGAGAAAATGACCCTACTTTTCAGTTGATTTATTACCTCAAAAACAATTTCTCTCTGACGTTATGGTCTCAGTCTGTTGTTTCAAGTCTTCTTCAAAACAGCATGATGTTTATTACGTACATTTTGGTTCCATTTAGAGCAAAATTAACAATAAGTATGCTTTAGGGCGTGGCTACCTGTGATTGACAAGTGGCCACCACGGCGCCCTGTCAACCAGGATAGTGACATAACAATGCGTAATCACTCTGTCATCCAATTACGGTCCCTTGTGGTTCCAAAAAAACAAGATGGCAACGGCCAAAATGCCAAAAACAGCAGCAGAAGTTGCCCCAGCAGTTTCCTCTTAAAGTGTTTAACCTTAAAATTAAAAAAATATCTTTTTTCCAATAACAAATTTACAACATGTCAACAAAACTTAAGGAGCATAGAAGACGTTCTAGAAAAAATGCTACCCTGCCTCCCTCAGAATAAAAGTCTGCTTCAATCCATATTAAACTCTTTCCAAATGTTTAAGGCCCTGTTGTTGTAACTACACCTGCACAATTCTGGCTTGATTGATCAGAAGCGTTATAATACACGTCCTAATAAAATCATTTACCTAATTCCAGCAGTGAAATAACAACAATCCTTCTCCTGGATCTGTATGCCACTGGCCAAAAAGACAATTAAGCAGCGAGGAGGGTTATTTCATTACAGACTCCTCTCCCTGGTGGAACAGGAGTGTGGTAGATTCGATTCTGCGGCTGTGATTACCCAGCCCTCGGCTATGAGATAGATGACAATGAATCAATTGTTTTCAAGGGGACTCTCACTGGGGCTCTGTAGTAGTTAAAGGCAAGACGGAGTCCACAGAAGAAGCATCGGGCCTTGCTTAAACAGACCATCAGGTAGTCTCATCGACTACATGCAGCACCTTAAATATTCATGCAGACTTAAGGGAGGCCAGCCGCGGTGCTCAAACAAACCTCTCTTTGCTCTTTCAGTCTCTGGCACGGTTAAATGAGCAGTCGCCCTGACTGGATGGGAAATGTTTAGTCTTCCTGTGTGTCATCCAATCAGGGTTTAATGTGTGCCCAAGACAATACTAATCACGCCAGGCTGCTCCTCATTATGGGTTCACGTAATGCCTGTGAGAGATCTGCAGGCCGTGTCTCTGCCATGTTAAAGACCAGAGAACAACATATAACATCACGTCTACAAGTGTGAACGTGCAAAGGTGCGCTGCAGGGTAAAATGTCTGTCTGCTGCTGTGAGTTTTTGGGTGCGTTATGTACAGTGTCAAACTGGAGAGTCATGCTATGGAGGCATTTTTTGCAACAGTGACTTATTCTGAAGGGCTTTAGGCGTGAAGAAACTGTACATAATAATTAGCATCTAAAAAGTACTAGAAATAAGTTCCAATTCGAATTATGGTCATTTAAGTTCATGTAAAGTTTCCTGATATTGGGTCAGAATTTGGTGTGGTTAAGCTTCAAT
This sequence comes from Semicossyphus pulcher, assembly GCF_022749685.1. NCBI lineage: Eukaryota > Metazoa > Chordata > Actinopteri > Labriformes > Labridae > Semicossyphus > Semicossyphus pulcher. The sequence continues at coordinate 17,257,498 of NW_027211670.1, read as the reverse complement.
ATATGTAACGTAATTAATTAAGCAGCTAAGCGGTTGTTTACAACCAGCATTAGCATCATCCGTGGGCTAAGTGTTAAAGGCCACAAGTAATTACTTGCTACAGGCTTTAAGTGTTGACCACTGTAGTCTTTTTTTCCGCTGCTGGAGTTCAGTGAAGGACGTTTTCTATTTCTGTCGGCGGGTGTTCAGCTTCAAAGGGGGGAGTGTTGCTAAGTTTTAATGTAGCACGAGCTAACACTACAGAGCCACCATCTAAGCTGCGTCTCAATTCAGGAGCTGAATCCTTGGAAGGACGCGGTCTATGAAAGTTTGAGCAATTCATAGTCTGCATCGATCGCTAACGCCGAACTGAAATGACACGGTCTGGTCGACAGAGGATTTCCTGTCACCAGCTGTTCCCACCCTTACCCTTGCATCGCTCTAGTCGCCTAGCAACAGGGAGCTAGTAGGCTAACTAGCTTTCATAACTAACGCCACATAAAAAACTGTCAATTTTATAGATAATTTAAAGTTTCAAAGCCACTTTCGTTTTTGTAACACTTATATCGCTCGCTATTTGATTGCATTGAAACCAAAAACTTCTGCCATCTCTCCGCTCGAGAGTCCGCCATCTTGTTTCAATTGACGCGCATCTCGGGATACGTTGGGAAAAGGTGGACGCATCTGAAGCAGCCTTCGAAATGGGACAGCCTTCAACGCACCACTGTGATGCAATAGGCCTTCAAATACGTCCTTCGAAGGATGCAGCCTCTGAATTGGGACACAGCTTTAGATACATTTAAGCTAACATTCCTTGTGTGTGCTAACAGTAACATTGCTATGGCTAGCAAAGCATTTTGTAACTCATCATGTATCGTCCAATTGAAATTAATACTTTCAGAAGACATAACCTCTGTTTGTTGCTGTGATTTGGACTCAGACCACACAAACATACTTTCTAGGGCAACAATAATTATAACATGCACCACTGAGGTGTGCGGAGAAAGGCAGGTGTCAATCAAAACTTAATCTGCCAAGCGCACACGGTCTTACAGCAAAGTTATGTTTTTTATCAAGGTGTTATCAATGTTTCTTTTCACTCTGAATTTTTCAAAATATGCTATAATAAGCACACAACAAGTACCATTTTCACAGGTCCTACATCCCTCTATAACTTTATGATGCAACCACTTGACTGATCATCTTCCCCTCTCCAGCCCGGCTTGTCCCTGGCCTTGAGTTTTTATTCTCCTCACTTTTTGTCTTTGAATGGATCTACTTGACTAGAGGAAACCTGGATGTCGTCCTCCTCGCCGCCACCAACCCACCTCCCCCGAGTGAAGTTCTTTTTCTCTGACACATTCAATACCGCCCAACACTATTGACCTGACATATTGATGTGAAGGGGCCTGGCTGCTAAGAGGCATCTGGCTGCAGCATATTGAGCATGAAGTCGACTTGCACTGCAGTCCGGGAGAGAGACAGTGAGACATAAAGAGGGGAAAAAAACAGCATGAATGATTCATTTCCGAATCAAACAGCACAAAATATAACACTTGGAGAAGGTCAGTCAGTTAGTTTGTGAGTACTAACAACAGGTGGCGCTAGTTCACCAGTCATCGTGTTTAAATCAGGTCTTAAAGCTGACACAGTCACATCAGAGTGTTATGATGACAGAGAGTGAATGAAAACATGAGCTGCTACACCGGGTGCAGTGAGAAACGACATATTTCTCCCTTGATGATGAACAGAGGCTGACACTGAAATGAGCCACACCACCCCCAACACACACACACTCATATATATATGCACACACACTACCACCAATCCCATCATTCTCTCTTCCTCCCCCATCCCCTTGAGGAATAAGAGGGGATTATGTCAAAGCAATTCAATTGTATGAGTGGAGGTAATGAACTCTTCCTTTTATCTGTTCATTTGCGTATTAAAGTGTTTATTTGTGCCTGTTATGTGTAGATTTTCATCAGACAGGTGTGGATGAAAGGATAAGACACATCTGATAACATACAAAGTGCTTCAAATCATTGCTTTTTCGGCAATTTCATGTATTTAACGCAGAAACTGTTTAAAAAAAAGCAGTCTTTGACGTGGAGACACACTTGAGGCAAAGTATTTTAATTGTCCGTACACATAGCACACATGTTTTACACTCCAGCGATAAGACAGCCACTCCTTGTTTAGAGACGGCCCTTTTCTATTTAGGTCAGTGGTCTCCAGCCCATTTCATGTTCTGTTGCCTCTACAGTGCCTAAATTGCCCAGCAGGCAGGTGCCATTAGAGCAGTTTGTTTGCAAGGTAAGCAGCTATGAGAAGTGACAGCAGTAGAATTACTAATGCACTTTGGCTGTCATTTCTCTCTGAAAGCCCCTGCAGGGAGGGCCTGATTAAATTGATATTCAACCTCCTGCATGTTGTGGGCCCAGGCTTCATTAGCATAGGGTTTAGATGACACAGAGAGAGGGACGGCATTAGTGTTGTAGGAAGCAGTTAGACACCGTGATGTAACTAATTTTCCAATCATAATGGGTGCATACAATGTAGCGTATTAATGATTCAAACCACATTATTAACAGAGCATGTCTGTTAAAAATCAAGAAAGAGGTGGTATTTTAAATAGTGGTTGTTCACAGGAAGTGTCAGCGCACGTTAAAAGGGATTAAAACAAAAATAAGCCTTGCGTTAGCCGAGTGTCAGAGACACAAATAGCATCCTGTTACATCATTATAATGCAGAGGTAAAGCTCTAAATTAATGTGTTATAAAATAAGTTAAGCTTGGTAAAATCAAAAAAGTATCACAGCAAATTTCTGTGCTCCGATATAAAATATCACGCTAGAGGCTTAGTGAAGAGGCTACTCGCAAGGCTAGCTAGCTAGCTAACTAATTAAGCTGGCGGGTTAAAAGCTAGCATGCTTTCCTGCTGGGATATAAGCTACTTCTGGTCAGTATGTTAGCTGTCAGAGCTAACTTCTATTTTGTCTGTACTGTTCATAAATTAATAAAATTAAGAGTTATCAAAGAGGAGGGGCGCTCTCTGAGCTAGCTATTTGCTACCAGTACGTTAGCAGGCTAGTTAGCTTGACTGCTGAAGCCATAATGAAGTCGCAATTTATTCCTGTGACACATATCCATTCTTGTCTCATAAAAATCTTAAAACCACACCTCCTTAAACTGATTACACCTATTTTTTGACCACTTGTCCACGTAGTAGCATTGTTGAAAGCAAAGGAGGAAGTCGAGGGATGTAGCCTAGCATAGAAAGCAAGAGCCTTAGCCCACGAAGGAGGTCGGGATGGGTCGATTGATTAAACACGTTCTTTTACTTAGAAGACTCGTTTTCGTCGCCTGTTTGTCAGACAAAGGTCAATTAAATTATCTTTATTTAATTAGATAACATAACTTACAAAACTTAACAGTTATTTTAGCCTAAATCATGAGTCTTTTCTAAACTTATTGTAGTCTGGTCTCAGAGAGAGATGGCAAATTAAGGATCAGTTTCTGACCAAAGTTGACTTATGTTTTTCCGCCTCTGGTCTTTTTATTTTTAGAATAAGTAACTAATAATAACTTGAAATAGTCAATTTTCTTGCTAAATGTCTCATTTGCTATTGTAGGTCATATGCGTATTATATTGAGACATATTCCAGTTAAAAACTTCTCCAAGTAGGCCTCAAATTATCATGACTATATTGAACAGTATGAACCCTTGTATTGTGTCCTGACTATATCGCTAACCCTCTTCAATACACACATAAATCCCTTAAAGATTGACATGTACAGTAGAGCTGTACAGTAATAGGGAAACTCATTGCTCACTGACCTCTCTTTAACCTGAGTGGTTGTTTTACTGGCAACACACTGGGACAAGCTGTCCATCAAGTGTGCACTCAGTGTGGACAAATGCAGCCTGACCCGAGCTGCTTTCGTGGGCGGACGAAGTGCAGGTAAGACTGATGTCGTTTACAGAAGATTTAGTGAACTCTTTATCCAGTTTCCTGGCAACACGGATGTACAGATTAGAGGATTTATCGAGAAATACAAGCAAGAAGACACACTTTGGGTGTTAATTTGCATTACGATATATTTCATGCAAATGGGCTTGTATTCTGTTTGCTTTGTTGATGTGTGTTATGTTAAGTGGCATGTAAATAATCTTCTTGACAGCGTCCTCTATAAAAAACCTAAGAAATCCTCAGTGCTCCCTCCAGCATTAGCTGCGTGTTAACATCACAAAACTGTGGTGAAAGCTGCGGTTAGCACTGAGCAAATATTTAAAGTCACTGCTAAAGACATCATCACCATTGCAAATAAATGAATTGAATTCTGCTTATAGCCTCCCCCCTCCTCTTACCTAAATGGATATTTGATCCCCGGGGAACACCTAGTGCTTTGCAATCTGCGCCGGCTTCCTGGTGGCGCTTCCCCATCTCTCCGAGAAGCAAGCACTGACTTTGAAGTCTGTGAAGCCGATGATAAATATGCTAATGTGTCTGGAGGTGACTCGACGTAGCAGATAGCGCTGTGAGGGGAAAGTGCCACCCATCGTTTAATATATGGAGAGAAGGAAGCAGGGAGAGGTGGCGAGGATGGAGGAGGAAGCATCACGCTGCTGATAAGGCGTAACAAGGATAAACAATGGGAGTAAAGGAGCGCTTAAATCGTTGTTTTGTCTGATTCAGTGCGCTGATCTGTGGATATATGACTGCAGGGTGAAGTCTTAAACAGAAATAGTCATTTGTTTAAACCGTGTGGACAGTTTGGCCTAGTGTGTCTATCCTACACTGCAGAACATACAGCGAGGGTCAAAGATGTATCAGTTCAATATGACACATGAAACATGAGTTAATCAAATAGAGGCCTTAATATTCTCACATTATTACACTAAACTGTTCTGAGTGGTAGCCTGTTATAAAACAGTGATTTTGGATCGTGAAAGCTTTAAACTAAATATCTAGTAAATCTTTTTTAGGGAGGGCGAGTTAAAAATTCTAATTAAAGGCTAAATGAAGTATTACCATTTTTGGGCATCATTGTAATCAGTTGTGAAAGCACTGTACTTTAAAAAAGTAATTGAAGGGATCTGGCAACACGCTAACACGCTAACACGCTAACACGCTAAATGGTGCAAGAAATGAGCAGTCAGGTGATCTAACTACAAGTGAACAGGTAGCCAGATTATCTAAAACAATTAGCACAGAAAGTTAGCTTCCCGAAAAAGTCGCTCATTGCACAGGAAAACCAATGCTAACGCCAGCAACGAACCCTAGAAGAAACACTCACAGCAAATATCAATATGGCAACTATGGTACCGCTTAGGCTCGGGAAAGATTGTGGTAATTGCGAATGAAATACGATCGACGGGAAGTGCGCCGCATTTAAGCTAACACGTGTAAAGCCTTTGCAGATACAGAGGGAGCTGCGTCTGATAGATTCCTCTGGTGAGATCATGAGTCAGCATCCTTTTGTCGCTATAGACTAAAACGTTTGACATAAAAAATGTGTAGCTACAACGAATTGAGTTTATCAGACTTGCATAGCCTGCTGCTCATTTTAGTTTAAAGCTAGCAGCTGTTGGCTACATTAGCCGCTACTAGCATACCACATTCGAAACTTGTCGTGGTCGAGTCGCTTTGAGGGGTTATGTTTAGTGTATGTCTTTACAATGAAGATGCATGCAATGGGTTATGAAGACAATATATCTGATTCTGCAGCATCATTTTTTACACACATAAAAATAGTCCACTATGAGTCTACTATTGTTATCCCTCAGATTTGTCTTGTGACCCTTTAAATCGCCCCGACCACCTGGTTTGAAACCACTGGGTTAAAAATATCTTTCTTACTATCAATGCAAACGGGGGGAAAAAAGATCATCACTTAAGTCATATAACGTGACATCGACTCTCAGACTGGCATGAATTATTTAAGAGTGTGAGTGAACCGGATAGAAAGAGATGCATATTTTGAAATAGAAAACTTTCATATGAACCTGAGGCTTAAAAAACTACATGTGCCAGTTAATGGAATTCTGCAATTCATACATTTTATGCCTCTGGGCTTTTTTTTTTGTTGCTATTCTGTGAGCTCCTACCACTGTTTACTTCTCTGAGAGAGACCTTCTTCTTGGCCTTCTCCTTATGTTCGAGCGCGCCGAGCTCCCGTCTCTCAGTCTGAACACAGATTTGATACCCTCAAGGTGACAGCAGCAGATCTGTTGCAGGTGTCTACGGCAACATCAGGGTTGTCAGAAAGCATCTCGCCACATGACTCAGATCTCTCAGCGGCTCAGACATATTTAGGATACAGAAAAAAACAGGTAAACACTCAAAATTCTTGGCACATTTGGTGAAGATAAAAAGAGGCATTTTTTCGTGTAAAATCTACGTCCTGTCATCCGAAATCTCACCCTGTATCCGTATCTCAAGGTGGTCTTTTGATATTAATGCCACAGGAGTAGCTTTCCCCTTCAAGTGTGTGTGGACAAGCTGTAGGTGTCACTGTCGACGTGGCTTTGAGCTCCACCAGCCGTGGCTGTCGGAGTCCAAAGCGCCACCCAGCCCCCTTTGTAGGAGACGTCGTAAGTCAGATGTTCAGAATGCATGGGGCATTGTCTGCCTGGATGTTCGATGGGCTGGCAGCAAAAGGTGACATCTGGTGACTAATGTGCTCAGATGTGAATGCTGCTCCCTCAGTTCTCTGGGCAGCAGCTGCTCTGCAAAGGCATAAATGAGACAGGGAGAGAGAGAGAGAGAGAGAGAGAGAGATAGGGAAAGAGGGGGTGGTTGAGGGCCGAGGTGGGGGGCAGGGCTCCAGGTTCGAGAAGCGTGTATGCATGTGAGATGGTGTGCATGTTCACCACGCCAGCCGTCTGACTCCGAGGGGGTGTGTTTTGGGGGGTTGGGTATGTCATGGGAAAATCAATGACTTTCTGTCTGATTTTCGAGGAGGTGAAACACGTCCGCCTCCCCCACCCCGTGCTCCCCGCTGCCTCTCCGCGTCCGCCCGCTCCACAAAGAGACCACACAGATCAACCAGGGCTTGTTTTGATCTGCTTTGTGTTTCCTGCAGCTAAGTGCCTCAGAGTCGCTGTGTCAGAGGCCGGTTGAGTCACAGCATCTCCCCGGACACTAATGCGTACACGTTTGAGTCACAAGCCATGTCACAGAGCAGTAAAGGATGTGATGTGGATGATGAACACTTAAATGCTCACTTCACCTGATTTACCAAAGACAGATTTTTCGTCTTAATCTCTTGTGGTATCTGTGGGTAGTTTACGTCATGTGACAAGCATGTCAGATATCCATTTGTCAGACCAAACCAATAGAGGGGAGTGGGATTTAATTTGTGTGGCAGAGAGTAAGACAACTAGATTGATACCACTCTTATATCTCAAGCTACAGCGAGCAGCTATTTAGATTAGCTTAGCATAAAGACTCAAAACAGGGGGGAACAACTAGCTGGGCTCTGTACAAAGGTATGCTAACGAAATCTGCCTAGCAACACCTCCAACGCTCACTCCTTGACTCGATATATCTTGTTTGTTTAATCCGTACAGAAACCAAAGCTAGCTGTCTCTCCTTGCTTCCATTGCTAACCAAAGCTAATCACCGTTAGCTCGATATTTACCTTACAGACACAATCTGGTATTAAACTTCTTTAATTTTTAGCAAGAAGCAAATACATGAAAGTACTTCATTAAAATACTATAACAATTCATGCTATGCTAACGAGATCATCACTGCTTGACTCGATATCTTGTTTGCTCAATTCGTACAGAAACTGAAGAGTTAAGATAGCATTTATATGGGAAGCTAGCTGTGTCTCCTTGCTTCAATTGCTAACCAAAGCTAATCACTTCTAGCTCCATATTTACCTTACAGACAAGGTATCGAACTTCTTTAATTTCCGGCAAGAAGCAAATACAGGTGAAAGTACTTCATTAAAATACTAAACAGTTCATACTATGCTAACGAAATCAGCCTACCAGCACCTCTGACGCTCACTGCTTGAATCGATACATCTTGTTTGTTTAACGCATACAGACACCAGTGTTAAAATAGCATTTATGTTGGAAGCTAGCTGTTTGTTCTTACTTCCATTGCTAACCAAAGCTAATCACCTCTAGCTTTCACATTTACCGTTAAGACACAAACTGGTATTGAACTTCTCCTTTGTCAATAAGCAAATACAGGTAAGGGTCTTTTCCAGAATACCAAACAATTCATACTATAAGAAGACTTTACATAAAACTTAGAAGAAGCTTGTCTTTACAGAAATAACGGCATGATTAGTTCCTAAATATTTCTAAAAATCAAAGGCTATTATTAAGAATAAACCTTTTAAAGTAAAGTGTTAACACCATTTTCAGTGTAATTTCAACTGAGGAAATTGTTTTTGTCAAACGGCTCCCTTCAAAAAGTCAAAGAAATTCTTCAAAGGCACGTCAACAGATAAAAAAACAACATCCTAGTAACAAGACATCACTGCATCCATCACTCTGCGGAGATTTCCCATGAGTCAATTGGATTTGGGGTAAAAATCTAGCGCTATAATGGCTTCATCTCTCTCCTGTCAGCCAAGTAACCACCATGTTAGAGAAGCATGTCGCTACTCAAAACACCTCAAGTGTTTGGTTGACAGACGTCTGTATGAGCCCTCCATTTTCCTTTCTGTATCCATGTGTGTGTTATGTGCGGTTGTGTTCGTGTGTGTGCCCCAAAAGGTTACTTCATGTTAAGGTTGTCGTGACCTCTGGGCTCCTTCGCTGTGTTAAACGGGGAGAGAGGAACCCCTGGCTCTGCTCAAGGGTTAAAACATTGAAGAAATGACACCAAAAAAAAAAAAAATGGCGGGAAGGTTTCACGTTGAGGAAGCAATCAATTAATCACCCCTAAAGAGTCAATGTTGTGACACAAGAACTCGTAATTTCTGTCTCATAATCCCGCCAAAATGATTTGTATCCTTTCTTTCTGACTCGGGGATCACACGGGACTGGTTGTGGATCAACACCCTCCAACATGTGGTCATTTGTGGCATTCATATGGACATGCTGCTTCTTAGGAGACACTTGAGCCCCACTTAAAAGGCGTCATGGGCTGCTTTCGATTAGGGAGGCGGTGGGCTGCTTTAGATTTGATGAACAAGAAGTGCATATGCATTGCACAAAGAATGTTAATGAAACACATTCCTGCCGGTTTCTCATGGAAACCAGCCGGGATTTAGGGATAAGGAGGTGGAGAGAAATGGGGTCCCCCCCCATACCCCTCCTCAGGAAAAAAAAAAAAGCTTACAAGGCGCAGAAGGGAATGACTTGGAGGAGGAGAAAGGAGAGGGAAATTGTGTGGGATGAGAGTGTGTTAAGGGATTGTCAATGTGTGACATATTGGGGTCCCGTAGGTCCACTTGTCTGTTGTATTTGTTTTGACTAGTAAAGAAAATCTTCTGAATAGTAGAAGAAGCCAACGCTAGTTAAATCTTTTCACTCGGATAATACGGCAACCTTGTTTCAATTTGATGAAGTAAAATAAAAGTAGAGACAGACAGTGTTAATTTAGGCAGCTATTTTAGATTTAGTCTGAAGATAAAAATGCTTTTTGGTTTAAGTCACATTTTAGTCATTTTTACCCTTTATAGTTTCAGTCTAGTTTTAGTTGACGAAATAAAAAGTCACACATCACATTTTATTCGTCACTTTTAGTCAGAACATTTTCTCTCTTTTCTAATTCAATCGGCCTAACGCCTGGATCCCACAGGATCCGTGTCCAAAGGTTCCCTCTGTGCCGTGGTTCAGGTCCGTCAGACGGTGCAAGCCCTCGCCCACAGGAAGCGTGTCTGATCCGCAGTGCAGCGGAGCGCAGGCCCAAGCAGCTGGATTCTCGAGATCACGTCAATGTTAAACAGATCAACGCACAAACAACGGTTCAGTTTGCACCTCCAAGGTTGATTATCTCGTTTGGATATCATTCCGTGATTTTTGTGCTTCTACCATGCGTGAGTACACTACTTAATTAAAAGATTTCAATGCAAATGAAAATGGAAAAAGCGGGAGTCTGTACCGGTCTGTACATGGTGTTTTATTTTGAAAAGACCGGATGCTGTATGCTGTTTTCGTGTGTGACTTCCTGGTTGTAACGATCTGCTCTGAAGCGGCCTTCCGTCGAAAATAGACCCGGCACGTATCTCTAGCGGAGTAGAGCAGAGAGACGCTTCTGGGACGCGCCAGAGGCGCGTGCTGTGGAATCACGAGCATTGACTTGAATGGCTCACCGCCCATCACTAACATTTTAGTCCCGTCTCGTTAACAAAACAAACACAACATACGTCACGTCAGAGTTTTTATCATCAACGATCTATTTTTAGCTCGTCAACGTCCCGTCTTCGTCATGAAAAAAAGGACGTTGACCAACATTTATCGCCATAATTTTTATTAACAAAATTAACGCAGAGACAGACATTTAACCTTAAATGTTTTCAGCATATTTATTAATGTTACCATGATAACGAAGGTCCCTTTAGCGTGATTTTGACCCAAACCACGACCTTTCCCTAAACCTAACCAAACCCTAACAATAGCATTCTCACATCGTCTGCATATGGTGACATCAGCTCAGACCATACTTTATGTCACTCTGGAGGGCATGAACAAACTGAGCCCCTGAGGATTTCTTCAAGAGCTACTTGGAAACTTGACACCTGCACCTTTGCAATTGTAAAATAAAACGGCCTGAAGCATTGGCAGACTTTAAAATTTAACTGCTTTAGATTCATCATGTCAGAGTGCAGGCTGGCTATCTCACTGCGCATCACGCTCACAGCGTATTTTGCCGATGGAGACACGTAATGATAAGAGGGACGCGTCATTTACTGTCTGGACCCCACAGATACAGTATGAGGGACTTCCTTCACATATGTGAGCTGCTGTAACTCCCTTAATTAGAAAATAATTAATTATTCTGGGTTAGCATAAGAGAGAATTTTTGCAGTCATTAAATATTATTAGTCATGCAAATTAAGTTGTGCCTCCAAGCCAAAGTCGGATTTTCATGGAGACATCCCACACACACAGAGACACACACAAAGTCGTGGACATTTAAGGCAAGTTACGTGCAATAGAGATGCACAGATACTTATTAAATAACATTGAACAGAATATCTAAAAATGAGCTTATGTAGAGGAACAATTTAGCTATTCTTTTGTCCTATAGGTATACAATTACTATTTCTGTGTGGTAGTATAAAGATGTTTAAATTATGTCTTGTTGGCTGAACGTGGTTGCTGTTATATATTTTGGTCCAGTGTGGGCAGCGGTAAGCAGCGGTGGTGTTTGGTGTAGTTTGGGCCTCTTTGGTGGACGATCTCTTCTTTCACAGTCTGTTTTTCTTTTGCAGTGTGGTGGAGGTTGTTGCTGTGTAGTGCAACACCTTCATAGACAAGTTTCCTCCATGACGCTCTACTGGCTGCTGTGGTTTCCCAGGTGTTAAAGTCTATGTGGCACTTTCTGATGTTCATCTTGACGTTGTTCTTATACCTTTTCTTTTGGCCTCCAGGGGAGCGTTGTCCTGCGAGCACCTTGGAATAGAGGCCTTGTTTTGGGAGTCGAGACTCAGGTATACGGCTGAAATGTCCGGTCCACCTTAGCGGGCAATGGGGCAGTGATGGTGGGGATGTTGGCTTCAGCCAGGACGCTGGTGTTGGTGCATCTATCTTTCTCGCTTAGCTGAAGGATTCTGAGGCATCGCTGGTGATGTGCCTCAAGTGCCTTCAGGTGCTTGCCGTTTGTGATCCAGGTTTCTGACCTGTACAATAGGGTCGGCATTGGAGCTAAACACTAACACTACATGTGTAGGCATAGACCTCCTGGTTATAGCTGCTAACTTGAGAGCACATTGTCAGAGGAGAAGGTAAAAATAATGCATTTAAGCGTGTGCTTGCAGGGTAGAACAAAATCCTATCAGCTTACCTATAAAATGTAAGAAGACTACTTAAGACACTTGGGCGGTAGTGGTAGAGTCGGTTGTCTCTCGATTGGTAGGTTGGGGGTCCGAATCCCTGACTGCTACAGTCACATGGCGAAGTATCCTTGGGCAAGACACTGATCCTCAAATTACTCTCGAATGCGTAGTCCTTGGCGTATCAATGGCCATAGATCCTGATTGGAGATTTGCACTTCGGCCAATAATAGGCCTTTGCCATCAGTGTGTGAATATGACATGTTGAGTATTTGAAGACTAGCAAAGCGCTATATAAGTACAGCCCATTTAACTCCGACCAATTATAGCTTGCTGGACAACCTGCTGATGTAATCTGGAAGCAGGATCTAGGGACCATACAAGGACCAGAAACACCAAACAATGGCGTCTAAAGCTGTGTGTATAATAATGGCGTTTCAGACCGTGGATGAAACCATCTCCCAAAATACATAAACAACCTTTCCATAAACACATATGAAGATGTAGGAAGCAGACACACTGTCTTGCATTCAAGATATTGCCTCAGAAAAACCCGGCTTATTGAGGACAGCTGCCTGAATGTGTATTATCATATTGTATATAAGGAGGCATCATGTTTGAATTATGCAACACTGTTTACATTAAGCTGCTCTGCATTCTTTCTGCTGATCACACAGGAAGCGTGGTTTCATTACAGAGCATCACGGAGGCTTCAACTCGATGCAAATGAGACGCCGCGCCAATTAAAAACCTGCCCGACATCGTCATTGACAAACGCGACGCAACATCCAGGATTATTGACCTCGTCTGATTATTTTCTTTCCGTTCCACTGACCTTTTCTTTGTGTTGAATTTACAGTCAAACCATAATGTGCTGCTTTAACCAATCAATCATGTGATCATTTATACAGTGCGTCCAGATCATAATTCTATTTACCAGAGGGCACTGTAATGCTGTATTGATCGCCAAACCATTAGCATTTATACACCCATCAATAGTGAAAAGTAGTTCTCCTTGTGCTCCCTGCTTCACTCTGCCCTGTGCTAGCAGCTATAAATGGCCATGTTATTGAAAATTCCTTTTTCCTTTCAGTGCAGACGGGGGAAGAGGCCGGCCAGATCTCTATTAGCAGACTGGGATTTTCTCCCATGTGTCACACTGAGTGTAATTGCAATGTCACACTTCAAGGACTTCATGTGGGTGGACGGGTGGTCTACCACAAGAGAGAGGACTGTAGTCAAAATACCAATTAATGAAGGCCAGAGAAATATGACCTAAACCGCTTCAGGTCCGTACCTAGCAATAGCTGAGCCTGTCGATTGAAATTGTATCCCATCAGCCCCTCGGTCGTGGGTCAGCGCTCAGTGTCAGTGCTGGCAGATTACACTTTCCTCTCGCCGGATCCTGGCTCATGCCCTTGAGCGAACATCCAGGAGTTCATCCCCGTACTTACTTCCTGAAGATGAATTCAGAACTTTAGAGAGAAAATGAACTCCAGCTCTTCAGAAATTCTTTTAAATATTATCATGCAAACCACCGAGTCAAGCCGTACCTCGACATTTTTCTCCATTATGAGGGTCGCCCAAGTAAAAGCTTCCGCTATTCTATTGAGCGGTACAACCAAAGCACTCATGACGCTGCTGCCGGAGCCTGTCTGTGGTCAGCTGCAGCATCGTGGTGCCTTTGTAGCCCCTGGGCTGCAGACTGTGGCGGAGTCTCGGAGTATCTGAAAACACATGAGCCTTCAGGGATGGCACATCTCAACCTTTGTGAGCATACAACCCACCACTGCCAAAATTAATTACCACAGCGGGCTATAACCTCGCCTGATCTGGCCCCAGCAGCATTTGGAGATAAGTCGCCATTTGCATGTGGCGCCAAGTGAACCTCAGATATTGAGTGTGCTTTATGTGAATGCCCTGTGGAGAGAACAGGCTGGAAGGCGTGCTGTGTGGATCCACTGCCATGCAACAGATCCCTGTAAATAAACGAAGAAAGCATCCAGGAGTAAACCGCTCCCTGGTGTTCGCTTCATTAATTAATATTGTTTTTAACTAACAATTAATCAAGTTATGATGTGAAACCCTCACAGAAAAAAAATATCACCAATTTTCCAATTTTCTGCGGACCCTTACAGCACATACTGTCTCACTGCTCCCGAGAAGGTCCAGTCTTCACATCTGAGCTTTATGCTATCTGCCATGTAACACATAGCAGAAAGATGGTTGGTTGAGACCAAAGCGGAGCCAAAGGGAGAGCAAAAATTGGACTTCAACTTATAGCGTTGGCATTAACATGACTTATAAAGAATATATTAAAGTAACTAGGTGTCTGCTAGTTAATACATCTTACCCTGCTCTAACCATGTGTTAGAAATATACGATTCATATCACTTCCAGTTCAACATAATACATATGTATGACACGACATGATTTAGCATCCAACACTCCAACACAAAACTACCATTGTGTCAGTTTAATGCTGACCAACAGGAGATCCAGATTGTTCCACATTAAAGTGGTAGATCTCAGTTTCCCTCTCTTTGGCAGCACCTATGGCGATAAATGGTATTTGCGGGAGCACACTTCCCCAGATATCCAGACAGTGTCGCATGTGTGACGTCCACGGTTGGCTCCGGTTGTAACTCTTGATTTTCCTCGCTGACGGTTGCTTTTCTTTTTTAGACTGTTTGCCTTCATCTGAGCGTCCAATTTCTTTCTTTTTCTTTGGATTTAGACTTAGACTTAGACTCAACTTTATTGATCCCTTTGGGATGACTCCCTCTGGGAAATTCAGTCTCCAGCGGCTTATACAGTACAATACAATAGGAAAGAATCAGCACACAGAGGGTAAAAAATAAAGATCAAAATATATATATCTATCGATATATATATATATATATAAAAAAGTACAAAATTAGATAACAAAATATATAAAATATACACTCTTAGAAAATGTACAAGTAAACAGTGGGTAATAGTTCAATTAAACTAAATTAGGTTATTGCACTGTGGTATTAGGTTATTGCACTGTGGTGAGAGATTATTGCACATTGACAGATTTTTATTGCACATAAAAAAAAAATAAAAAATTAAAAAAATCTGTCTTTTCACTTATTTTTGAAGTTGTATCTGTAGTCATCGATCTTTTCTTTGTTTGTTCAGCCGTAGTAGATTACTGTTTACTCACAACACTTGCAGAGAGTGGAAAAGCAGCCGCTTAGCTCCACCTACCCTCTCTGGCAGACCAACCACTGCTGGCTGATGGAAAACGCGTCACTAACTGGGCGCTGCTTGTGATTTTTTCCAGGGATGTCGCACCAGACACGCAGTCTGTAATACTGCAAATACAAAGGCTTTCATCAGAGGGCCATAGGCTCAATCACCATTGTGTCACCTCATTTAGCGATAGATAGAGACTTAACATTTATTTACATGAAAATCTTTGACATTATCACTTTAACAGCCATATTGTTTGTTTACAAAAATGCCACAACTCTCCTTGATACAGTCATTGTGTCAAACCCCACCTATTTATAAACACTGTGATTGGCCCGACCTAAATCATGTTGGATAGAAATCTGTCTGAATAGGGCCAAATCATATAGAATATGAGCTTGCAAATTCGTCTGGTATGCCAATTTGTCCCAATACCACTTATTTCAATCTGCAAAATGAGGCAAAATATAAACACTTATAAACACTGTGAGTTAAATATGTTTTTCAAGACTATGATCAATTATTAACTTAACCTTTTTTCCTTTGTAACCATGGTGACACGTACTTAGAGTTAACTTTCAAAGCCAATTATCCAATGTATTTATTATTAGACAAATTGTACACTTAGGGCTCGTTGGCGTGAGACACTGTGGAGCAGAGGTGAAAATACATTTGTTGACAGAGAGTGGTTTCTGTTTCTGACAGCTGGGTCCCATTATCACATGAAATCAGAGCCTCCTCGGGGTCCAGCGTGCAGACTCTCGCACTGCCCAGTTATCAAAACACAGCGGGGAATCCACTTACGACTCGTCAGTGGTTACACTTCAAGTCATGGAGAATAAAGATAGAAATAGTGGGAGGTGGTAAAATATAATCTGCTATAGACTATAACAGGAACAAACAGCAAATGTCCCGAACAAACAAGGTTAAAGATTCTTTAATGCTTCGGATTTCTCGACATAAATCCACATATCCAGGTCGTGGCTGCGACTCTCAAGAATGCGCCATCCAATGATTATGTCTAATTAAATTAAATGTCACTTAGAGCCCCCCTACACACACACACACACACACACACACACACTGCTGCAGAGACTGCACCAGCATCTGACAATACAAACTAGAAAGAGCCTTTAATGATGCAGCAACATCACACCAAAAATTAAAGACGTCTGCCTCTGCTTTGCCAGACGCTGAATATTTCATGACAACACAGGCTGACCCCGGGTCATCGAGTGTAGAGGCCGAGATACTCAGACACATAAATGATGCATTGACGACAGCAATAACTGTACGCGACACGAAGGGGCCTCCGAGATGGAATTAGCACGCCGAGTGTTTGTGAGAAAGCAGCGGGGACTTTTCTTTGGGGTCTGGGCTCGAAGATTAGCTGTGATTGGATGATTCATTGAGGCTTGTGATGGTCTGAATGTGTGGGATGAGACATGGAGGTATCTTTACCTCAATCCATTTTTATTTATTTGGCAATATAGAAAGACCCAACATTAATCTACAATGAGTAAGCACTTTCTCATGGCTGTGGCTCAGAGGTAGAGTGGGTCGCCCTCCAACTGGAAGGTTGGCGGTTCGATCCGCCAGTCCCTTCAGTCTAGTCTGGGGCAAGATACTGAACCCCAAATTGTTCCAAGAGGCATACGGTGTTTAAATGTGTGTGAGGTTTATCAGTTGCCTTATAAGGCACCAAAATGGGTGAAGGTGACATGTAGGCTGCGTCCCAATTCAGGGGCTGCATCCTTCGAAGGACGCATTTGAAGGGCGATTGCGTCACAGCGGCTTTCGAAGGCTCCTTCAGATGCGGCCTCTTTTTCCTGGACCATGAAGGATCCATTGGGTGCATCCTTAGTGGCCCAGGGTATCCCGAGATTCATTGCACGCCAATTCAAACAAGATGGCATCCAAGGAATACACTTTTAAATGTAAAAGTTTTTGGTTTCAACTCAATCGAATAGTTTGTGTCACGGTCACCGGCCAACTCCCCAAATTCCGCTTCAATTCAAATTTACAACCTGGGTCGGTCACCGGTCTAGGGGTGTCCAGAGAGCGGCGGTGTACATATACTAACCAGGAGATACAAGAAGTTTGGCTGCTCACTAAATACAAGGGAGTGGGCTTACCTGTCCAACCCAGTCACCCGTGGACCACCGCTCCATGTGCGACGTTCCCCGACAGCCGTTTCTTCCACTTCTACCAGCCTCGTCTCCTGGCGCTTGGCCAGCTCCCGCCTTCTCACGGCTTTCCGGCAGTTTCAGTTCATTAATTGCGTGACACTTGCGTTACACATGTTTAAAAATAACGAAAAAGGGCCTTGAAACTTTGAATTATCTTTAAAATAATAGGTTGTGTTATTATGACAGCTAGTCAGCCAGCTAGCTACCTGTTGCTAGGCTACAGAAGCTACATTTGGTGACGCAAGGTTAAGGGTGGGAACAGCTGGTAACGCAAACAGGAAATCCTCCGTGGACCAGACCGTCTCATTGCAGTTGAGCCTTAGCGATCTACGCAGGCTACGAATGACTCATCCTTTGTAGGCCGCGTCCTTCGAAGGATGCAACCCCTGGATTGAGACACAGCTGTAGTGTAAAGCGCCCCGAGTGGTTGGAGGACAGAAAAGCGTTATATTATTGAGTTCCATTTACCATTTTCTTGGCAACAGTGGCAGAAACCTCGAGCAGAACCAGACTAATTGGTGGACAACCATTAGCCTCGAAAAGAAGGCCATGAAAGTGGGATAGAGACAAACAGACAGACAGACAGACAGACAGACAGGGAGATGTAGAACATTGGGGAGCATTCCAAATCTCAACAACCGGCACCTTTTCTGCACAAAAGCAGCATGAAATGAGAAACTGATCCGGCTGTTCCCCCCCCCCGCCTCAGTTGGTGGCAAACGACTACAAACGCTCGCATGTACGACACGCACTCAGAGTGTAAGATGCCACACGACTCCCTGCTTCTTTGTTCTGCAGCCGTGAGACAAATTGCAGCGTGGCATTAGCACTACAGTGAAGGATGAAAGTGCAGCGAGCAAGGCAAACAAGCATCCCATTACAACCGCCACTTAGCAACAAACACATCTATTACAGCGGCGGAGCGGGGCTGGAGGTGAGCCCGCACACACCTCCGAACAAGCTGCTATCCGGGGCAATGAGATTCAGGATGCGCTACGCTGGGAATTTCAACCAGAATGAGAGAGGGAGAGAAAAAAGAAAACAAATGGCCCTCCCGCTTTCTCTCCCCGGCGGAGAAACCGAGGGCCACAGCGAGTGTTTACATTCTCCAAGAAAGAGTCTCTTCATCAGATGATGTTTTATTTTTCGCTCGGAGCACTCCCTTTTCCACCGTCGTTTTTTACCGCGGACATGAGCATGACATCACTTCCACAGAGACAGTCTGCTCCTTTCATTGCTCCCACTGTATCATAGTGATTAATGGAGATCTTAATACACTGACCTGATACAGCTAGAGCCTGCTGCGTTTCTCTTCCTGGAGATATTTTTCACCTCCTCGTTTCCTCCCACAGGGCTGCACCTCACACTTTGATGCATGTCATATCAATCCTTTAAAAAAAAAACACATTCTTCCCACCTTTTTTTTTTACCACTCTAATTACTGTGGTGCAAATCCTGACTGCTGTGTTCATCGTAATTGCCTTTTGGGGTAAGGGGGGGGGGTAATGTTGCCGCTAAAGCTCAAGAAAACGAGAGGAAGCGAGGGGAAATTTTCGAAGGAGAAACACACCGCTCATTGTGTTGCCAGCATGTTTCATCTTGTTTCATGGCGTGTATTATTGGCAGTTTACCTTGACTCGGGATGATCTGACCACGCTGCCGCGCCGCGTCAATGCCAGAAAATGAATTTGATGTGGGTGAGTGGGGATAAGTGTTCTTTCAGCGCTCGAGCCGAGAGCCAAGAGGTCCCGCGCTGGCTGCCATTTATCCACTGCATTAAATGGATGTGTTGGGTTCAAGGAGGGGTCAGGGAAATATAGCGGACGACATATGTCAAACAATACATATAGGAAGAGAAAAGTAGGATCATAAAAGGCCTTTTATCATCTGGCAAACAGAACGGAGGGAGGGGGGAAAAAAGAAAAGCCGGGTACATTGAAGCATTTGATCATCATTATGGGACAACAAGAGGCACCTCTGACAGTTGGCACCCTCATAATGCTCAGATGAGGACGGTTTAGCTTCTCCAAGGTCCTTAAGGTGCCAAGCACCGTTGTGCGCGTGTATAAATGTGTGTGCGTTGTTGTCGCAGTGCCCTCAGGATGTCCTTGTGTGGTGTCAAGTGTCCTGCTGGACCTCAAGCCTGACTGACTCTCTGCTGTTCGCTCTTGTTATTTAGACACTTTATCATCATGTTTTCTGCTAATGTCACTTTAAATAACTCTCTGCAACTTCCTCTCTGGTTGACGAATACTGTAAATAACAGAAAAGATCTATTTAAGCTCATTTTTAACTTCTTCACATGTCAGTAATAGCTGCATTTTGTTGCACAACCGCACACACACACAAACAAACAAACAAACCACAGAGGCTAATTCAATGTTCCAGCTCCACTTTGTTTAGTCACGGACAAACAAAAGACTGCGCCAGCAGCTTACTGGTCTGAAAGGGATTTATTTCACTGAAGGAATCGTCAAGAATTTATTTACAAATCAATCCCGCACACAGGAGATGTGCTCTGTGATAGCACACACACACACACACACACACACACACACACACGTGCGCGCTTATACGCAGAGCTCTAACACAGCTTAATCTTTTATGACTGGTGCAACTTCTGCAAAATAACTGCAACACCTTCACGCCGCATGCCGTATTAACTTGTCTTGCAGCCTGGAGTAAGTCTGTACATTACATGTTGTTCTAATCCTATAGTAATCAATGCGTTTGAGGAATGAAAAGTGGAATTGTTACAAAGCACATATAATCCCCCATTTAGAGGCAATGATTAAGTACTTAAACAGAAAATTGTGCAGCATTAGCATGCTATCTTCAGCCCTGGGAAGGTCAGTCTGTGACGGTACTGGATAAATCTGAGACACAAAGCAGAGATGTAACAGGACAAAAGGTGCAGTCCCAAAAAAAAGTCAACAAATCCAGTGAGGGAACGGGCAAGACCACAAAACCAAACAGAGACAGAGACAAACTAAGACGATCTGGAAGAGGAGGAAGGAAAACAACGTGTATGAACAGGGCTGTCTAATGAGATAATCAGGGGCAGGTGTGTAAAGAGCACAGGTGTTTTATAATGAAGCAATCAGGAGATGTTAGTCCTTCGAAATAAAACAGGAAACGGAATGTGTAAAGAATTAATGCATGTTACTAAATTACCGCTAACACTGCTGGAGAAAACATAACAAAATTGTGTACTTTTAGTAACATGCGACAGATGACATCGTTTTCCAGAGCTGGGTTTGCTGACGGGTGAGCCATCATCACGCATCCTTACTATCTCTGCTGTTAGTTGCGCATGCAAAACAGCGACCGGGAAGCGACACGTAAACAAAATAGGGATGCGCGATATTATCGGCACGTTATCGGTATCTGCTGATTAGGGCTTGAAAATGTCATATCGGCATCAGCTCGTGTGTCATTTCTCTGCTGATAAAACGCTGTAATTCTGCCTAAATTCTCAATGATTCCCTTAAGAAGCTTGAATATTGAATATTACAGTTTTATTTGAAAGAAATGTTACATACAAATAAATATGGCATTTTGTACTTAACCTAAGTTCAAGTAGTTTTCTTGTATTGCCCAGTGAATGTGTACATTTTAAAAAGCACTGCATTATGTTATTTCTGCATCTGCCAGTGGGCCACTACAATAACAGCAGGCATGATATCAATTCCACTACAGGGGAGACTTGATGTTCTCTGCAATTAGGTGGAAACCTGCCTAATATATCGGTATTGAAATCGGCAAAAAGGGTTGGAATATATCGTCATATATCCGCAAAAAATCAAATATCGCGCAAAACATAGCAGAGTGGCCAACACCATCGCGTCCAAAAACTCCTGAGGTCTTGGAGCATTTGACCCTCTGAGCTGCAAAGAAAATGATCGCTTGCAAGATTTGTAAAGCCGACCTTGCTTATTACGGGGGCACGTGGGTAATTTTTTTAGCACTTTGTCTGTTGTTGGTTTTAAATGGACAAAAACTTCATATTGGTAGGAGCCAAATCAGCAGCAAAGTTGGTTAAGAATTATATTTATGATTGAAGAACTCATATTTGTCGTCTTCATCGTAAGCACATGCTTAAAAGAACCTCCAACTAAATGAAAGAGCTGATGGGTAAACAAGAGCCCTTAATTATTCGTGCAGTTCATTATCTGATTCTTTGATTAATCGGTTCAATAATCGATGTGTAGTCGATAGATAGTCCTTAGTTGCGGCCCTATTTGCTTGACAATAGTAAACATGGTGTTGGAGGACCAAAAAAATAGAGTGACAAAATGATAATAATCAAAAAATATATATAGACACGTCACCTCCAGCTCTTACGAACCACTACATCTTTTATTCTCATTCTAATAAATATATTCATGACATCTAATCACGAGGTCATCTCTAGGTAATTTCTCTGAAAACACAATAATCACAGCTGTCACTCTACTGAGACGTGACTTCTATAAATCCATTTAACCCCGCTGAATGTCTGACAATGTGTTAGAAATAGAGGCCAGGAGGAGTTTTCCGCGCTCACAACAGCCGCAGATATCTCCCCCTCCATGTTTTTCAGATTAATTCAAAGCATCCCACTGCCCGGGAAATGACAACACTGCAGAGACGGCCTGAAGTTACACTTTGATGGACACAGCAGTCTATCTCTGCCGTCGACTTCAGTGCTGAAATCGTGACCCCGCGGTCATCCCGGCGGGGCCTTATCAGCGCCGGCCAAATGCAGGGAGTCTGATGGAAGGACTAAGGAGATGATTTGTGGACGGGCTAGTGCGCTAATGGTGCTAACGCTGCATGCTGTCCACATTGTGGCTGCAGAATATATCTCGGAGAAGGAGTTCAATTTGATGGGGCTGAAATGAAAAAAAACGGAGGCAAAAATCTGCTGAATATTTTGGTGATTTTTCTTCCCACTCACCTACGAAAGGACCAAATCATTAGCACAGTGTTTTAGTGTTGGAAAACAAGGTTTCAGAGCTTCCACAAAGATAAATGTCAGCTTAAAGTTTATACAATACAGCGCAACCTTTTAGTCTGTGATCCTAGCGAGCAGAGAAAATCCACCAGGTGCAACCTTTAGAAGCAGGGGATCCTCGGTGCTACCTAACTCCTGGAATCAGTGGCAGAAAATCTATATCCTCTTAAAGAGGAGGAGTCACATCAGATCATAGATATATGAAATCCATCTTGTTTCTCAACTCTTGTCCTTTGTAGGAAGCAGATCAATAGGAAAGCCTCTCCTTGAATTGCACACATTGACACAAAAATCGGTACAGTACAGGAAAAGTCGACTCTAGGAAACAGAATAAAGGTGGAAACAGCAATGTTAGCGAAACAGAAGTGGAACACGTCAAGAGCTAAAATTTAAGAGGATAAACTAGTCGTATGATTCCACCAAAGAAAAACAGCACCAACGAAAAGTTAACAATCCTTTTTTCATCATGACGATGGACGTAAGAATCCTTCAAAGAGGTGAAGTCAAATTTAGAGCCATAAGGTCCACTTGGACGGGTCAAACAAACACAGGACAGTGACCCAAGAGACAAGAGTTGGAGTATTCTGTCCCCAAGGTGAGTGTCTGTAAACAAATCAAGCTACTTTAGCGTTCTAAAAAAGATGTTTCTTTTTGTAAAACCACGAAAGCACGAAAGAAAGCAGCAATTACTGGATGCTACTTTATTAACATTATACATTAAACAACGTAAACGGCAGCTACAACTTAAAGCAAGGACATAATATCCAAATGATATGTTACTAGCTTAAATATCTTGTAAATAAATAATGTAAATTAATATCACCAGCTTATGACATTCATATAAACAGTACTGGTATAAATGTAGCCATACAGCTGTCAGAAAAACGACTGACGGAAAACAAGAACACCACTTTCACCACCTTTTTTACCGTGTTCACTCGTAAATTATCACAGCATTTAAACACAACAGAATATAACACAACACTTGTGTCATGTAATGAGCTGCAAGTGCAACTAAACGTACCTGAGATGCCTTCCGCAAACGTCCGGAAGGAAAGAACAAGGTGACTGTAGCTGCAGGCTGACCACATGGCAATAACTGAACCATTTCCTCATTAAAGTCTTTGAACTGTCACCTGACTGTGTCACATGACTCTACCGAGAAATGATGATGATTCCGCCACAGCGCTGTTAAAAAGCTCCGGTGTTACGCTGCCTCGTCCATTTTACATTGAACCAAGCAACTCCGACGTAAAGCTGCTGCAGTGTGTGTTTTAACGCAGCGCTTCGGCTAACGGAAGCAAACACTCCGACATAAGCTCAGCAGCAGTACGACTTTGTATTCCACTATCCCGCCTCCGTGTGTTTTACACAGAAGACGAGGCGTAACAGTCTTCTTTAGGCGTAATCTTAAGCAAGTAGTTTTGGTGCTTAAAACTTCATCAAAGTGCGACCTTTTCGCAACGTTAATCATGTGTTTGAAAAGCTTCCTTCTTCTGCCACATGCGCTTTTAATTAGCATTGTTGGTGCTAGCTAGTTACGACACATTACTTGCCACCACTACAAAATAGAGTAAAGAGGTTGTCATTTGGAAAATTGACAGGTTGACATGTTAAAAATTCAGTAGGTATAACGTTAACTATGTTGTCATCTTTGTTTAGCCTGTAAGTATGCTAACATTTACCAGCTTACCTTTTTTTTTTAGCTAGGTGTTCATAAGAATACAGTAGATTTAAACTCAGGAGGTCACTAAAGGCTTTTGGTTTCATCCTCTGGGAACCATAAATATCTGGATCTATTATGGTGATCAAATGGTTGTTGGTTAAATTCCAGTTTTTAAGGAGGTCGACAGACAAGCTAGCATTGCCATCTGCTATCTTAGCTAAATGAGCTACAGAGGACGTTAGCATAGAACCGGGAAACACTGAAAACAATGCGGCACCTCTACAACAGTTTTCACCATTAATGTGCAATTTTCTTGACTAAAAACATCTCAAAGCTTCAGAATAATTCAAAAGATAATTAAATCTGATAAATATACAACAGATAGTGACTCAAAAGCGAATCCCGACTAGCCCAGGGTTTTTTGTCATATTCAGTTTATTCAAAAGGATTCGTATTGCATTTTTCTGAACACTAAAAACTGCATCTTTTACTCCTTTATAGGTATAGTGCCTTTCTTAACCTCACTCCCATTCCCTTTCCCTTTTCAACCAGGCTACTGTATTTCCTGCTCCATCCTGTAGTGTTTACATGAAAATAAACCTGCCCTTGACCTTGATGTTAAAAGCATTGGGCCTGATAAAAACAGTGGAGGAAAAACAACTGTGAACCTCTCTGTGCACTCACTGAAAGTACTGCTGTAGATAAAGCCATAAAACCCCACATTATATATGTATATATATATATATGTATGTATGTATTTTTACTCAACAGCTTGTTTACTCAACAATTGAGACATTATCTGTTAAATTCTAGTCATAACAAGTATTTTCTTTGCAGTTAAGAAACGTTTGCAGTTTATTTCTCTGACTTGCCTCGCACATTAAATCAAACTGTGATTATTCAGATGCTCTTTTGATAAACTCCCTGTATTCAAACATCTATTTATCACGGGAAGCTGCTCTTTTATCCACTCCGTGCTGATTTAACTGCTTATTTATAAGAGGAATTTCCAATGAGAGCCAAATAAACAGCCCCAGATACGCCACCCAGAAATGTGCTTGTATTTCTAAGAGGACCTTCCGCGTACACATGTAGGAGTGCGCTTCTATTTTCTGCATGATAAGTGCATGTTTGAGAGCGGAATCGACAGAGCTCTGCAGACGAGTGTCTGAACGCCTGGTCGCTCTCTCCTTCGACATGTCAGGTGCCGTGTTTACGCAGCCTGTTGCTTGGTAACCTCCCGCCAAACAGACTGGTGGATGAGGGAAGCTGTAAAGCAGGAGAAGGAGAAGTGTTGTCATGAGGGTGTCTGAACAAGTGTGTGTGTATGTGTGTAAGCAGGTAGTACTGCTGCCCTCCATGGGGCCTTACAAGTTGTTGCACCTTTAACATTATTAACCTCCTATTGCTTAATATGGCAGTGACTGATTCTGGGATAGTTTAATAAGGTGCATAACAAAGGACTTGTTTGTCCTGTTAAATAATGTTCAGGCACTTCGGTACTTAAGGAGTGAAGAATCAGGGCTTCCAACGAAAGGTTAGATTCTTTGGATATTTGGGAGGTTGGAGGATTACACACTATGCCACATTTTAAGATACCAGTCTGAAAAGAAATGAAGTAATTTATCCAGAACACATAAATGTGGCTTAAAAGAGTAACAATCCTTTCAACAGTGTACTCGTATAACATTTTATGATTTATTGATTAACAGTAGAAAATAAAACTAAATCAACGCTGCACAACCAGACATATATATATATATTTTTTAATTCTACAAATTATTCTAGTCGAGCCCTGACACCTACATTACCCACAATGCAACTTGACTACTAATAATACAGTCACAGATTCAGGTGGGGTATGCTTGTAGAAGACAATATTGTAACGATCTGCCTAGACAGGAGTGAAACCCAAATGCACGACACTGGACAAATAGTAAAAGTAAATATAAAATATGTATTTGAAATTAAATCACAGGTACCAAAGACAAAAAGAAACCAGATCTTTCCCTGGCTTCTAATCTGACTATTTCTAAACCAAAAATCTCTCTTAACAGAGGAAAACCCTCATCTAGAAAACAAAAGACCTAAATCGTTTAAAGAGGAAAACCTGAATAAATAAACAATACTCTATCTGAAATAACCAAAAACTGCACTCAACAAACGAGGCTCTATGCTACAAAACTAAAACAT
This sequence comes from Semicossyphus pulcher, assembly GCF_022749685.1. Lineage (NCBI taxonomy): Eukaryota > Metazoa > Chordata > Actinopteri > Labriformes > Labridae > Semicossyphus > Semicossyphus pulcher. Next base: position 17,231,287 of record NW_027211670.1, on the reverse strand, counting down.
AAATTCTTCTCTAACCTGAGGGAAAAACAAACAAAAGAATCTCTAAACTCTAAACAAAAATATCTTGACTAGAACTCTCCCAGACTTAGCTTGAACAGGAACATGGAATCTGGTATCTGGAAAAGGCTGGGACGACTGACATAAAGACAAGTACGAACTGGCACAGGACAAAGGGAGACGCCACTATTTGAACATGAGAAAGGGAATCACAGGTGAAAACGATTAGGGAGGGCCAGACAATCACCAGACGCGGGGAACACAGGGGCAAGATGTAAAGTGATCTGAAACAAGAGGGAAACGGGGTTACTTTCAAAATAAAACAGGAAATGACCAGACAACATGAAAGAACGAGACAAAAACGGTTTCGTTGGTGACTGTGATGCACTGCTTACATACAATAATTTTAACCGCTATGTGACTTGAAATTTGCCGTTGTGTGTAGTCTGTGAAAAAACGTTCAGTTTTGAACCAGTTTTATACGTCTTTTCAAATCTGATTTGAAGAATGCCTTGAGGGAACTTCAAATATGGCACAAATTTCCATTTGGACTTTTGGTGGTCAAAGGTCAAAGGTCAGGATCACTGTGATCTCTTAAAGGAACTCTCTTGGCCCCAACCAACAATTCAAACGCCATTATTGACACATTAACATAAATGTGTCTATTAGCATAAAACGATTACGTGATAACATATTTTACCTAAAAGGTCAAAGGTCAACTTCCCTGCGACTTCTTCTAAAGTCCCGGAAGAACATTTTGGACTAATGTGGAGCTCAAAGAGCCTCCCAATCCAACACATCCTTGATCAAGTGCAGCTACAAAGCAAGAAAATCAACTGTTGAATTACATCTCCCCTTTTACCAACACATTCATCTTCCACTTCTGACCCCAATGTGATGTCTGCCTTCGTATGCGTCTGCTATTACAGTTACTCTACTGATACCAACATCGGCTACAGTAGAGGTCGATTGCAGAAAATGTTTAAGTGCTCCAAACCTCAAAGGAAAAACAGCAGCTTTTAGTGTCAGTTCCTTTCAAAGAGAGCAAAAAGCCCCTCTCGCAAACAATAACACAAGAGACACTCGTGTTAAAGGAGATCTCAACACACCATAATGAAATAAAGCAACAAGAAATTATGCCTTTTCAGTGATATCAATGTTGCTCCGTCACCGACAACTAAGACCTGCAGCGAGTTCACAAGTTCACACCTGGTCTGTGGGGGTTTGCTGCGAGTTATTCTGTGAAAAGAAGAATTCAATCTCTTACTGTCGGAGGAAATGACATAGAAACTTCTAGAAGAATAATACCAGGAAGAAGCTTGTATTTCAGCTGTGAAACTGCACCGTAGCTCTACGCCATCTTGGATCAAGTATGTATGTTGATACCTGTTGGCGAGGTAAATTATCATACGAGGAAATCACTCTGCTAAGCTCCTTTGATGAAAAGAGATTCAACCTGACCTTAAAAAAACGTGCAACATTTCCCAGCTGAGGAGCGAGAACCCATCCTGTAAGATAAGACGAGCATCTTACTCAAATGTCACGGTGCCGCGCGGGCCGGCTCTGATATTGTTGAGGAACTGCTTTTTTTTTTTATTAGCGCAACGCAATTTACTGTGGTATCTCATTAAACCCTATAATGTCTTGGTAATAATTAAACGGCTGCATTTAGCAGAAAATGATTCAGCAGAGGAGATTCTGACAAACACAGTATGCTCTGAGTATAATTGACTTTTCACTCTGCCCCGGAGTTACAGCAGAATAATGGAGCTGGAAATAGCTAGTTAACCTCCTGTCAGGTAATACATAAAACGAAAACAAAAAAAAGTGTTCACAGTGCCGCAATATAGCAAAAGCTTTTTCCTGTGAGAGGGAACAGAGGGATGTCAAGGTGGGAGTTGTTACACACAAGTGATTTTATTAAGTGGAACACCCACTGTGAGCTCAATCTGTCACGCAGGGATTGTTTGACGCAAATTATGCATAATTCCCAGCGCATGAAAACACACACATAGTATGGTTCAGCAGTGCCGCACTGTGCCATACAGATACTAGATAACCAATTAAATTGAGCAATTTATATTTTGTGATCATTATTGTCGAGTAAACGAAAGATTGATCAGTCATAAAAAGAAAAACAAAGCGATTTGAGTGTTAAAAGAAGGATATTAAACCTTTTTTACCCACGATGGTTGAGGAGGAAAAATTATGTTTGCTAAAGAATATTCTAAAAATTATGGTCCTTTGTATTTATCTTTCCATTAAGAGTGAATATGATATTTTGGATTTATATATTTTAAAAGAATCATAAAAATATTTTGGAATCTATGATTATCTAAAGGTCACATGACTGATCAACGGGCGGCACAGCGATGAACCAAACATGGGGTCACTTGTCTAAAGCCAGGCCCACACTAAAGGAGTTTTTAAATCTCAAAGCTCCTGTGAGAAACTTTCTGTTTGAGTTGATTTTGGCGCCCCCTGTGGACAAAGCCGTACCTCTTATCTCTTTGCTGATTTTTTTCCTGTACATGCTTAAGTAGTGTTTTTTAACAAAACAAATCTCTTCCTGCTTTCTTTAACAGTCATATGTATCACTCACTTTAAATGTTTGCCCTGGAAAATGTAAACAAAGGCAGCATGCAGTTATTCTCTTCGTCTGACACCTACCCCCTCGCCAGCAGTTTCAGGCATTAAAAATACCTACATAGAAATAATCAATACTCTTCCTGATGCTCTGGTTTGCTTTTGTAGATCATATAGAGTAATCAGAATTAATTTCAGTCTGTTTCATAACTAGCGAAAAACTCCTCACAGGAGCTTTAACAGATGTTGAAAATGTGAGGGACCCCACACATGACGACAAATAATGATAGAATTAACAGTTTTGTACCTGTAGTCAGTGGAGAGAAACAATATGACCAAAACGGCACACCAGATTCCATTCACGCACAACCAGAGTCCTGACTCTAAATCTCGTAAAATCTCATGCGGTCAAACGTGACTTGAGAGTAAACAAAAATGGCGGAGGACAGGCAGGAAGAATAAGCAATGAGTGCTTTTGCCACCATGGCTGCGGTTATTGTGCTTCTTTCTTGGCTATCGTTTGGTTCCACGTGACAATCCACAGTATGCGTGCTCGGCTGTCCTTGTGGTTCCCCCCATACAACAGGATATCGGATCGTAAATATTGAACATGTTTACTATTTATGATTTGAAATCAGTGCTACCACAATGTACTTCCAAGCAGTTTAGGGGAAGTAAAATCACTCTTAACCATCCCTCACACCACGGGAAAATCTGGCAAGATAATCTTTAGAACCATCCAAAAATCAGGACTTCGCTTACTTTGTCAGAAGGGGAAAATCTGGCCTGAAATCGGCTTGATCATCTTGTAGTATGTACCCAGACTTAGTTGAAGTACATTAGTTCATTAAAAGTCTATTGAGAGAAAATGTATGACAATTTAATTGAATGATTATTGACGTTTTATTTTATTGTTATTCAGTTCAAGCTAAAACAATAAATCGATATAAGGAGCAGTCCGACAATTAGGCTCATCAAGATCGGTTACATTTTCAGGGAATTCTTTTTAAAGTCCAAGAATATAAAGAAACCCTGATGATGTCATCGGGGTCATGATCAAAACGTGGGACTTAAGCAAATGAGAAGACTGTTTTTTTCCTGTATTCTTCTAATGTTGTTTCTTTTAACCATGACCATGATGGTTCCCAAACCTGAAACGCATGTTTATTATTGTAACCATGACAACCTTTGAACCTTGACTAAGTAAACATTCTAACTCGAACCAAGATGTTTTTCTAACCTTGACCTTACATCTTAATTTTCACGACCTCCCCCTCACCTCTTCACTGTATCAACTTGGGTTCTCAAAATTGCTAATCTAAATTTTTTTCTGAATGACTAATTGATTAATTAAAAATAACACACTGATTAAATGCTAATAAATGACTAAATCATTAGCAGCAGCTTTATTATGATTTTCTTTAAACAAGCATTACTCTATTTGCACACGTCAGTGAACCGGAGTCAGTGTCGTATCTGCTGCATGTCAGAGCTGCACTGATCATGTTATTCCTCTCTGTGTAAAGCAGCAAAGGAAACATGTTGTCAACCCCCTCGCCTGTCTCTCTCTCTCTCTCTCTCTCTCTCTGCTCTGCCTCCCTCTGTCTCTCCCTCTTCCTCAGCTCCCGTGGCCTGAGGGAACAGTTGGCTTTCTGAACGCTCTTCCCCCCTTTGTGAGCACACATTGATTGGCTCTCTGCTCCCCCCCAAAAACAGAGCAGCAGCATGGGGTGCCGGCAGCCAGATATCTGCTCAAAAAAATGTCTGAAGGAAAGAAAAAGAACGAGGGGAGGAAACCATCAGGAGGCTTCGGCACAACCTGTCGAGGTATGTCTGCTCTCTTTCTGTCTGCCTCTAATGAGAATCAATGGGGTTTATCACATTTCCCTCATGTTCTCCCTCTTTTTGTCAAACGGAGGGCAATACTCCTCCTCCTCCTCCATCCTTTGAAGTCCTGTTTGTTCACCAGGTCACATACAATCGCACAACACAACAGACCCTTAATAATAGTTGTTAGAGAGAGGACACACATGAACCTAAGGGGCTTGGTAAAAATGAAACCCCAATTGCTGTTGTCTGATGCTATAATTTGACTCACAATGTCATGTTTCTGCAAAGGAAAGTGACGCAAAATATCCTCTAACAGCGCAAAAAGTAGACCCTAAGAAATGTGCGACTCCAACACCATCTCTCTCCATGTTTGGAACATTAAGCGAGCAGCCTGAGCTCTCCGTCCGCAGCAGAGTAAAGTGTTCACTGTGAACACATTTGCACTGGAAAGCAGCCAGGGGTTGGTTGGTTGGTTGGTTGTGGAGGATGTGGGCCGGTCTCTGGAGCCTGGCGGTTGTTCATTCATAAACCAGGTGGGAACTGTAAATGAAAACACAGACATCTGCCGGCCTGCACTCTCAAAGATCACATTGTGCTGCTTTTATGGAAGGAGCTAGCAAAACGTGTGGGTGCTGCAAGTCCAATATCCACAATGTGTTTTGTAATATTCAGAGAGTCTTTGTCTGCATGTGGCAAATAAAATCTCAACTCAAGAAGTGCACAAATGCAAGAATATGTTTGTGTTGTGTAGCTCAAAAATCAGGCAGCATCACTGTTTTTCTGTTTCTGTTTCAATTGACTCAAAGCTGCTGATTTTGTCATCGCACTATTTAACATAACAATAAAAGAAGTCATGGTTTAAGCTGATGCCCCCCTTAAAGTCCATTCATAGTCATTACAGCTAGCAAATTACCAAGACTTCAGTTCACTTTTGGCTTGCATATTAAACAAAGTAAACACTTCCACTGATGTGTGTCACAGCCAGAAACAAATTTAATGGTTTCATTAAGATTTTATCACCCAGGATGCTTTGGGAAGTATAGTTTACATTTTCCGGAAGAAAACGATCAACATCAGCCTTGACCAACACTTGCAACTTGACTGAATCAGATAGTTAAGTTAATAGTCGTAAAAAACCAAAACAATGAGCCAAACTCGCTAAAAAAGTAGAGCTGAGTGAAAGAGTTGGGTATTCTATATTTTCTTTTGGTTCATCAATACAATCCTCTCTTATTACAGTTGTTTATCATTTTATTTTAAGCTACTGGCATCCAAAAGCTACTGTAAGCATTAGCTACTCCCTAGCTTAATTAGCTAGAAAGAGACTGAGTGCTAACATTACTGTTTGATAGTGTTATACTGTACGATACGATAGAAAAGGCTTTAAGTCCTAGATAACAGTATTGTTAGCTAGGTATAGGTTAAATGCTAATATTACTTTTTAAAAGTGTTATAAGATAGGCCTACAACAGAAAAGGCTTCAGTTCCTAGCTAATGGTAATGTTAGCTACATTTAGGTTAAATGCTAACGTTACTGTTTAATAGTGTTCTACTGTACTATGTGATAGAAAAGGCTTAAAGTCCTAGATAACAGTAATGTTAGCTAGGTATAGGTTAAATGCTAACATTACAGTTTAATAATGTTATACGATACGGTAGAAAAGGCTTCAAGTTCTAGCTAATGGTAATATTAGCCAGGAATAGGTGAAATGCTAACATTATTGTATAATAGTATTATAAGACACGATAGAAAAGGCTTCAAGTCCTAATTAACGGTAATGGTAGCTACGTTTAGGTTAAATGCTAAAATTACTGTTGGTTAGTGTTATACTGTACGATATGATAGAAAAGGCTTCATGTCCTAGGTAACAGTGATGTTAGCTAGGTATAGGTTAAATGCTAACATTTCTGTTTGATAGTGTCATAACAAACGATAGAAAAGACTTCAAATTCTAATTCTAAAACATGTTTTGAAGCTTTTTGGTCTCTAATTCATCTATGTTATAAAGAGATGAAAACCATTCAACATGGGTATAGAAAAGAAACTCTATTCAGAGTAGGCTAAAATCAAACCTGTGTGCGTCTTGCTGTAAGGAGACTGATACCCACAGGACCAACATGCCCCAGGCAGTAAAACATGTCAGGTAAATGTGATGTCTGCAGCACTCGAGCATGCTGATGCTGCAGTATTGAGCACCTCTTTACATGAAATTTTTTAAGCATTTAATTAGCAGTCTGTTTTTTTTTTCATTTAGTCTCCTTGACCCAGTTGTGATAAAAAAAATTCCTGTCTAAATTTGGACCAGTGTGCCCGTCTTGTCGCAGACGTCACATCATCTTGAGAGAGAAGGTGTCACAACAGTGTGATCACAGGTCTGACAGGTCGATCGCTTTCAAAACATCTCAGTGAAACACTACAGTGAAGATTTAATATCATGATGGTCAATTTAATCTGTTAATAAGTGTGGATTGAGGCTATACTGACCTACAAGGATACCTATAGTCCTTGTAGCTCTGTGCGACAAGCTTAATTTGCCTGAGAAAAATTGGTGAATAAGAGCTATTTTAAGCTATTAAATAGATGACTATTTAAGAAAGAGTACATCTGCTTACTGTATTTGAAATGAGCTTTATGGTACAAAATATTGATCCAAACTACTCCATCTTTAAATGATGCTTTCATTTGGAGAATATAAAAACAGTATGAACATTTTGCCTTAAATCGAATTATGACTAGGGCCACAGCAACGTTTTCTTTCATTATCAATTAATCTGCAGATTGTATTCATGTTTAATGGATTAATAATTTGGTTTATAAAATGCCCCCCAAAAAAGAAGCCGAAAGTGACCTCCGAAAGTTTAATTAACCACTCCCTAGCTTATACTGCTAGCTAGGAAGTGGCTGAATACTAGCATTACTGTTCAATATGCAATGCGATAAGAAAGGGATCAAGACCTAGCAAACGGTAATGTTGCCTACAAATTGGTACAATGCTAACGGTACTGTTTGATAGTGTTATATAATACAATAGGACTGGCTTAAAACCCTAGCTAATAGCTAATAGCTAATGGTAGTTAGCTGGGAATTGGTTCAACGCTAACATTACCGTTTGTGTTATATGATGTGATAGGAAAGGCTTAATGTCCTAGCTAACAGTAATGGTGGCTGTAAATGGTTGAATGCTAACATTACAGTTTGATAGTGTTATACAACACGACAGGAGAGGCTTTAAGTCCTAGCTAATGGTAAAGTTAGCTGGGAATTGGTTGAATGCTAACTTTAGCTGTTTTTTGATGGTAGTTAAGGGGTTATCAAATATGTAGCATAAAATATGTCCCGATGTCCCTCCAGATTTTCACTTATAATTGTGTTTTTATTTAGGCTATGTATCGAATTATCTTTAAGCTTTTTGTTTAGGTTTAAACTGTTTCTGCTGTACCTTGCAACTATTGAACATGAGGAAGCTTTATTGCTCAATAACATTGATTTGGCTCTTTGTACTCAGGAAAAGTTTGCTCCTGCATCCTGGTACAACCCCAGAGAATCACAATTACCTTAAAAATTTACCAATCTCCTTTAGAGGGAAATGTTCACATTAGCCAATTTGGGGATGGCTTACACGCCTGAAACGGGCTGAAATCAATGCTTCCTGTCACCTTTTAGCAGGACAAATGGCACCTATTGTTCCAGCCTTTCCCTCCCAACCCCCCGAAGTTAGACAGCTGGGGTAGATGCACAGGCCAGAAAATAGGGGAGTCCCAACAGGCAGGCAGAGTGTATCACTTGTGTGGTGACTCTGTATCTTCCTAGGAGTTTTTGTGCTCCCTTGTCGGGTTCCTGTTGGCTTTTGTTGCAGAGCACCTGCTGTCATGGACCTGCTTAACTCCCACTACTACAATTATTATTATCAGTCATGCTTATTTTCTCTTTAATATAGTTGTATTGGCTAATATTGGTCATATTTCTACTGTTATTATAGGCATTAGTACTATGAGTCTGCTTCTGCTTGAGGTTTCTGCTTGTTAAAAGGAAGTTTTTCCTTGCCACTGTTGCCAAGTGCTTGCTCATTGGTGGATTAATGTTCAGTCTCAGAGTATGGTTTAGACCTGCTCTTTATGTTTTTGTCATGAGATAACTTTTGTTGTGATTTGCTGCTGTAAAAATAAAAAAATGTTGATTTATGGATTGATTCTATTAACTCCAATCTGACCCTAAACACAGTTCAACTTTCAGGTGTCAATCACAGCATGCAGGGTGTTGTGATTCTAACTTTTGACATGGGGTGCTTCCTAACAGGCCACAGTGGCAGCAAGCAGGTCAATGTGTTAATATGTGTTTACGTGTGTGAGTGTGTGTGTGTCAGTGTGAAGTCTGGATGCTGCTTGGCACAGTCATGGCTCCTTGACGTCAGCGCTCAGCCCAGACTGCCGCTGCTGCTGCTGCTGATGCCGCTGCTGCTCTCAAACATGTCTTTGTTATTCAGAGCTTTCCATCAGAGAGCGGCGACCTGCAAAACACGGAGGGTGGCGTCAGCTCCGAGGAAGGAGCGCGGGATGACACAGCGCGCGCGTGCATATGCGTCAGTGTGCTGGCGTAAGGGCGTGCGCGTGTTCTGTCGATATTTATATCGCTATTATACATATCATCATAATATGATTTATAGTTTATTTTTAGTATTGTATAATTTAATCAGATAGTGAACTGTAAGATTGTATAAAAATGTTGCAATAATAGTATTAATTTTAATAATTAAAAACGGATTCATATTAAAATGTTTTAGTATTATTATAATTACAATTATTACTGTGTTCATTTTGTTTATATTTTATTATTAATTTTTACAATATTATTTATTTTTATAAAAATATTTTTTACATTTTTATTTTATATATTTTTTTAATAAAAAAACAATACGCCTCTTATTTTGAATCAATCAATCATGTCATTTTTTTTTTTTTTTTTTTGCATTTATAATTTTTAAAAAATATATAATGAGTACTAATATTAAGTATTAAATAGCTATGTGCTTATGTACCATTATAATAAAAAAGTCTAAAGTCTAAAGTCTTCCAATAAATAAAGAGATACAAAATATAATACCAAGCATGGTCAATTTCAAATATAATGTTTGAAACTACTCTTCAGTAACGTACACTCCCTTTAAAAACACCCCTTAAATCCAGATTCTATGTACACAGTACGATGGACCCGGTTGGTACCAGACTCGGTCCGGCTCTCTCCAGCACATCCAGAGTACCAGATGGCTGCTGACTGAACCGAGCTGAGTCCGGCTCCTCTCCCTCTCTCTCTCTCCCTCCCCTTTTCTTTCTCTTCCTGATGGCTTCTCCGCGTAAAAAATCCGCGACACATTTTGTCAGCAGCCACCGAGCATGGGTCCCTCTGGTAATAGAATAGCCAATGTAATTTGACACTTCAACTTACTGCGCTCTCTCCGAGTCTATTCAGTTACTCACCCACTGACGTTGAGCCCGTTCTCAGTGGCTGTGAGGGGGGACGATATTTAAAAACAAGAGCCGAAAATTAACCGAGGACTTTCTGCGCTTAATAACCCGGTGAGTACCCGCAAAGTTACCTTATTATCCCCCGGTTATCGCTCGCGCTGCTGCTGTGTGTCTTGTTGTCGCGTGAAGGTTTTTGTTTCCAGATTGTTTCCCAACAATAGAGTGACCACTTGAACTGGCACCCAGGAGCACGTCGGAGGCTGTAATAACCCACCGCAGCGTTTTATTTACTACCACGCCGCTGTGTGCCGTCGGGATTGAACCGGCGGGCTGTTAAGCAGGTTGTGCATTTTGTTGGGAACAGATGCCGCGTTGATCTGCACAGCGTTGGAGCTTGGAGGCTAAAATGTAGCAGCAGCTTGTGTGCAGTTTGCTTGCAGAATGAATCATGCCGCGCTGCGTGTTTCTCTCTCTGTGCATGTGCAATATTAAAAGCTATTTCTTGCTCTTTTACCTTTTAAAAACCTTAAAGCACATGGTTTTGTCTAATATGGCTTTGCATTGGAGCTGCAGATGGTCCGTGCAGCCGCGCGGATTATCCACTAAACGTCACGCTAAATGTTTATTTCTGAACTTTGTTAACAGCAGCACGTGTGCACAGCTACTATTAGATATCAATGTATTTATGTCACACAAGCCTGGAGTCATCATTTAGCTGTATGCTTCATATGGGTTTAACAAGTTGACTCCCAAAAATTCCTGCTGTCTGAAGCAGTTGAAAATTGAGGGGCTCATGTTCACTTGCTGTACCTACATCTGTGCAGGAAGCAAAGAGCATGGTGGAAAAAGTGATCTGCTTCCAAACAATTGTCAATGACATAGTGTGTTTCTCCTTAAAACACATGCTCTCTGCTTCTGAATTCCCACTTTTAGAGCATCAGCAGGCGTGTGCGTGCAGATGTTTCTTGTCTTTTTTTCTGCAGAGATGTCCAGGAGAGCTTTTCCTGTTTTTGTTATGTTGCTGAAAAGTTCGTTCCCCTGCCTGTTGTCTGTTTTTAGCAGCCGCAGCATCCCAATTAGTCTGTTTGGATCCGGCTGCTTGGGGGGGTCATGTAAACTTGTGTGGTGATACAGGTTTGTGAGCAGTTCTGTGATGTAATCCAAGGGTTTAACAGCTGCCTGAACTGACTGGATCTGCTGGTGTTAAAACTTTCTTCATGTCGTCTATGTGAATCGGCTCCTTTGCTCAAGCATTTGACGTTAATTCCCGAAACTTCCAGTACCTTAATAAAATGATCCTGTATGTCAGACAGAGATGGAGGTTTTCCGTCCCCTCCCCTCCTCTTTGGGGCCCCCAGGTTTGGGCTCCTGAATAACCCTGGAGCAGACCCCACCACGCTGACCTTCTTCTATTCAAGTTGAGGATGTTGAAACACCAGCCGTCAAACAAAAGACACATTGAAACGGAGATCTGCAGCCCAGCACGTGTGTCTGGGCACTGGAGTCGACCATTTATTAACTCTGAGCTTCCCCCTGACCAATGAGAAGCGTGGAAACAAAACCTAGATATAGAGACTTTTATTTTGATATCAACTCCTACATATCCTTTAGAGTCCTTTAAATCTGGACTGCAGCCAATCGGAGGTCTCTGTGTTTGGATTGACAATGGCAACACGTTTTCAGAGCAGGGTGGGAGTTTCTCGTTTCCCACCCGAGGAGGTGAGAGCAAAAGACGGAAGCTGGAAATGGCCGTGCCACATGGGAAATAATTCAACTCTCAGATCAGAGAGGACACACAAGAGGCCTCATTACCTCTAGCCGCAGCAGCACTGCCCGGAGAGCTGGTCTTCTTCAACCACCTTTCTGCATCTGATGCTCTTTTTGTGTCTGGAAATACCTTAAAACCCCAACATTGTGTCATTTTACCTCCAGATAAACACTCCTTTGTGGAATATCTGATTCCTCTCCCTATGGTTTCGCAGCCTGATCCTCCTTTTTCCCCAACAATGTGTGCTTAAGTAGCGGGTAAACACGGCTATAATGTCATAATGTTATTGATTCGACTTGGGAATTCCACTCGCGGCGAGCCCCTCTAACAGGAAACCGACGAGCGAGCGACTGCTCTTCCTCCTCGGTCGGAGCCTGTGGGAGGCTCGCGTAGGTTTTTTTCCTCAAGGTCCCTTGTTGTGGTGTCTTTGCTGGAGAGAATAAACTCCCGGGATGAATCTCAATCTGCTGGTTGGACTGTTTTCACTGAGCAGAAAGTGTGTCAGTGGGCAGCTGGAGTAGCTCAATCATGAGGTTTAGTTTGGTGTCAAACAGCACTTCATGTCGAATAATCCTGTTATTATGCTACTTGTTGGGAATTATAACAAAGTAAAGAGTTCTTTTGATTGTGCAGCGTCTCTGGAAGTCAGATAGTTTTGGATGACTTGGCGTTTAACGAAACTTACGTACGTTTACTCGGGTACTTTGAGTAAATGATTTGCAACAACTTCACGGCATTTCAAAGGTAAATGGTGGTTTTTAACTCTTGTTTTACAGATATAGTTACAACTAACTTGGTAGATAAAGATTTAACTGACAAAACTGATGATTAAAAAAACACATTGTCCATAAAAAAATCCTTCTTAAATGCTTGCGCACAGTTTGCAGGTGACGTTTTGGCCCGATGAATGCCATGACTTAAATTTTTACCTGGTCTTGCATAGTCAGCCCTTTGCCGTGAAAAAGACGACTATGGCCCCGTTGAAAAGACGTTAAAACGACGACTGTGGCCCCCGTTGAAAAGAAGTTTAAAAGACATCTATGGCCCCGTTGAAAAGACGTTAAAAGACGCTAATTGTCCCGTTGAAAAGACATTCAAAACTGAAATGTTTAAACGTTTATGTTTCGACAAGATATCACCTGCTTCTGTCACAAGATTCATCACACATTCAAACACGTTAACGGCAATTTTCAAGTCACATAGCGGCTAAAATGATTGTGACGTGAGCAGTGCATCACAGTCGGCAACGAAAAAATATTGTAAACGTGGGTGGAGATGGATTTGATCCCACGACAGCTGCATTTAGGTCAAGCACTTGTAACCGTCGTGCCACTGGCATCTCCTGAGACACGTGTCCCAGTGTTAATTTAAGCAGCTATTTTTAGATTTAGTCTTAATCTTAGTCTTCAGACGGAAATGCTTTTTAGTTTTAGTCACATTTGAGTCATTTTTGCCCTTTATAGTTTTAGTCGACGACAACTCCTGAGCCTGAGTAAAAAGATAAAGTACAGTTAACATATCATGGATCTGAAATGTCCGACAGCCCACCGCTAACTGTTAGTCCTGTCCTGCCTCGTTAACGAACACAAAACATAGGCTGCGCGCCGCCAGTTTTTATTGACAAGCTATTTTTAACTCGTCAACGTGTCGTCTTCGTCTTGGACAAAAGGTTGTTGACGAACATTTTTCATCATAATTTTCGTTAACGAAACTAACACTGATCTGTCTGTCAGGTATTAATGAACTACGTCATCCAGGGTCGTTCTGCCTTCATAGTCAGAGCTGCACAGCCTAAGTATCTAGGCTTGTCTTCCGCTGTGGGGAATGTTTAAAACTGCTCCCTTTATGATGTCTCTGAACCTTCTTGGTAACATCACACAGCCCGTAAAGTGCAGCGTTTTTTAAATTTTTGTATGAAACATAAAATGCGTTGAAATTACGTCTTTGTGTAGACCGGATTTCACCCACCACTGCAATATGATTATGGAGAAATGCTGCTAGAATCATCTCTTTTGTCACCCTTTAATTGCTAAAATGATGATGTTGAAACTGTGTTTTAGCCAATTGAAAACAGGGTGAAATTAGGTCTCAGACGTTTACATCTCAACGTTGAAATCCCAGTTGGTGCTCGCTGAGTAAAGTGTGACGTCTTTTGCCCAAAATGTGGTCAAAAAAAGTGGGTTAAAGTGATTGACAGTGTGCAGAATATTTAAGGATTTGCGTCTTTCACAGTAGATTCATAAGTCTCTCGGGGGTGCTGTAACTTTGCAGTGATTTTTAACCGCTTGTGACCCCTGAAAATGATGCAACAAGAACACACACAGCACTCACACACTGTTGTATTTCTTGTTTCAATTCCATTAAGGCATCTGAATCCTTCCTCCACCTTTCAGAGTTACAAAATAAGCATTTCTTTCCTCTACCAATGTTTTCTCGCCACATGTGTCTCCTTGCATTCCTCATGTGTGCGCCTCTGACGATTCGTGACGCTTCCACCTGGGCGACACTGAGCCGCGCGAACATGTGTACCTCGCAGATATCCTCCGACAGAGAGAGAGAGAACGGTCAGACTGTACCTGTCAGCTTGACTGTTGACTGTTAATATGAAGCGTCTATTTTGAAAACACGGCTCAGGCAGAGAGAATCTGCGCGCGTGTGTGTGTGGGAGATAGAGAGCGCAGCGCGGGATGGGAGAGGTGCTGGGAGTGACGCCAGACCACACATCATTTAATCATGTTAGAGTGTGCAACCACTTTGTGCATATTTCGGGTTGCATTGGTGATAGGAGTTGTTATTGTACAAACTGTTCGCAGCACAGAGAGGGAGGGGAGAAGAAATATAACCCTCATTTCTGGTTTTGCGATTTGTCAAATTGTGGATTTATGAGAAAAAATATGGCAGATTTGTGTTCGTGAAACACGCAGCAACATTTGAGAGCACTTAAAAGTTGAAAGGACGACCGTTGTGCATATTAGCATTGGATTTGAACGCCTCCTTTCTGCTTAATCCCACTGTTGACTCGCCTGCTAAATCCTGAGTGTGTTATTTTTGCTCTTTTTAGGGAGCCCCTCTCCGCATAATCTCACTTAATCTAATCTATCCCCCTCTATAATAGACTGGGAACGATGTGACTTTATAGAAACAGCTTTAGTGTAGATCCATACCAAACACACTGCGAGTGTGCCGGCGTATTCCTCAGGCCCCTCTGGCAAAAGCTCTTGTGAAAATGCGAGTGACCTCTGCGGCCCTTGTTAGTCTGAACAATAGGCCCGCCTGCTCTTACAGCTGCAGTCGCGCTGGAGGGGAAGTTAGCCGGAACAGAAACACAGCTCGTGATTAAAAGACTAAATACTGTAGTTTTGGCTCGATCCCGTGCCTGCTTGGTGCACCAGGAGAAATCCCTCTTTATTCAAAATATCAATTATGTGCAGGATTTATTTCCGCAACTCAATTATTGCCATGATTTCCAAATTTTGTTGATCCAAATACATTTGGCTAATTAGTTCAGTTATATCATGTATACCAAAGACAAGCTTAAAATCATCATGTTTAAAGGGCCAGTTCGCTGATTTTCAACCTCAGTCCTATCGTGCTATTATGGGGAGCTAATGCCATTATTAGCTCGGAGGATGCTATCCGCTTCCTCAGTGGGCCCTGCAAAACCTTCGCCAGAAGACACGTTTTACGTAGTCAGGGAGCTCGCTAAACTACAGTTAGGACGCCCGCCTCAGATGTCATGTCTCATTCAAAATCATCAGGTTTGAAATGTAGACTGCAGACCTGAATTTTTTAGACGATCCACCGGTATATTCTTCTATTTTGGATTCTGTACCGCTCTGAGCCATCACCTGCAGCGAAACAGTAGTATTTCACTCCAGTGTCTCTCACTGGGCCGTTCCTTTTAGAGGGAGGGGCGCAATGCACGCTGGGTATTGTAGGAATGTAGAATGGGCGAAACCACGAGCTGTTTGTTCAACTTTCTCCACAGCTATGGCGCCAATTTCAAATATTGGTGGCTTCATTTAGAGAATTGCTCCTTTAAGTTGCTCAGAGCATGAAAATGTTGCCACTGTTGCTTTAAAAAGTTTCATACAGTTTCTGCCTGTTTTGTTGATAATCAGAAAATAAACAGAATCATTCATTTATAGCTTTTTAAATGTGCAGCCGTTTCTTTGTGAAGGCTGTTTCCTTCTAATTTGAATGAGGTTTAGTTTAGGAAAATAATCCAAGTTAACAAAACAGGCCAAACAAATCACTGTGCACATGGAGACACTGTGACAGATTTTTTGAAACACTTTCAAAGACAAAAACGTAACCTGCAGAATGATTGATATTGAAACCAGTCATTGTTGCAAGTTACATTCTCAACTTTGTGCAGAAGTCTTGTGACGGACGTTATTCGTGTTCAACCTGTCTGTCAGATTTCCTTAAGATTTGGATGACCTGGCTGGAGGTGAAACACTATATCGAAAAACATTTAAAATCTACTTCTTATTTGTCTATATGTTTGCTGCCGCGTATCAGGGTTCTGGGGGTTAAATAGGTGAGTTATAGAGGGATAAAACTATAGCTTTTGCAGTCACAGCTGTGGAAAAACATACGCAGATGATGTCGCAGCGCCGCAGCTTTAAGTGTAAATGAAAGGCTCTGAATCATGAATAGCATCCTGCTTCTATAAATTAAACAAAGTCCAACACGGGAACGTTGAAGGGCTGTCAAATCTTCCAGCAGAGGACAGACATGTTTCCCTGAGTTAGAAACTATCAGAATATTTGAAAAAGTCTCGAGAGGTGTAATCTCACTATCCGAAAAGAAAGAGGGAAGACTCCTGAGGGCTTCTGCAGAAGCATCCGAGTATCCAGTGTGCGCTTTGGAGGGTTTTTTCTTAGAGAAGAGAGAGATCCTCCACACTCCTGATGAGTAATGAAGGTGATTCCGAGCAAGTGCTGGAATTACATTCAACAGAGCCCGCGGGGGTCCATATCTCATTGTTCTCTGACAGGGAAAATTAACTGGGATTTACTAAAACATAGGGAACGTCCTCCTCCCACATCCTCTGTCGCTCTGAAAAATAAAAGGTCTGAGGGTAATCTCTCCACCCTGTTACCCCTCTGCTACACCCCAAATAACACTTAGCTATCAAGATGTTAAACGCATAAATTCCCCGACATGTTCCTCCCTCGTCTGCCGCCATATGTCGACGCACAAGAGGCTCCTATTCAAATATTGTTTTTGCATCTCACCTGTCTTCCTCTTTGCATAATCACCGCGACAAATCCTGAGATGACCCAGAGCCAAGAAGGATTTGTAGCTTTTATCCCTGCGTAAGCTTTGATTTCTTTTTTAACAGCACTTGAAAACCTCAAGTTGGTGTGTTCCTAGTTATGATTTAATGACAAAAACTCATAAATCTGCTTCTGTGTGTGATTTGATCCTGTTTGATTGACACGTCAAAAGAAAACAAACCCAAAGCTGTCACCAGATTCTGTTTCTGATTCTCGCCGGTTTCAGCCTCTTAAAGGGACGGGAGGATTTGCTGCTTTTCTCTGTTTTGTATCATTGAATTTTTTTGTTGTGCGAGTGAAAAACAAGCTGTATGAAGACGTCTCCCTTCGCTCTGGGACTTAATGACGGAAATTTTTCACCATTTTTACATCGTGCTTCAATTAAAAGATGACATATATTGCTAAGCTATGATTGATGTATGGAAATGTGTCTTTTCACGCCCACTTTGAGGCAGACAACAAAATCTCACATTTCAAAGTAGCCCAAACTTATTGAGGAAGAGTCTTTAGAAAATAGTTTTTAGGGCTCTTACCAAAGTAGAGCTACAACAGAGACAATTACCCTTCATTAAAGGGGTGGGGGGGTATTATGCTAATGTCGAGCTTCAGTTAAAGACTGTAAAAAACTGGCTGAAACGACTCAGTCAGCTCTGTCCCTTTAAGAAACCCCGCCCCAACTTGCCCGCTTTCTTCTGATTGGCCTGCTCTCCGAAGCCTGCTGAGGCTGCACTTAGTGACGTCACAAAGTGCAGTGTGTTGAAAAAACGGTGTGAAACCTGGCATGGGGATTACTCAAACATACTTTTACCTACAGATTTGAAACTTCACACACGTTTAGTGTGGACATCCAACATTGTAACATTATATATGTGTCTTTAAATGTGAAAAAGCATAATACCCCCTCTTTAAGATGTAACAGACTGACTCGCATTCAATCTTGGGCCACATTTTCTCTCCTTTTTGGCAAATATAAACACGAGTGTGATACAAACTCTCTTCCAAGAACGAGCAATGTTACTTTAGGTTAAGTAAAATAAATGATTATTTTCATATTCTACCACCCTTTTTTTCCGTTTGCCTTTTCTTCTTCTACCATCCAAATATAGCAAACAAACTGCCCTCAGAGCCCAGTGACGCTTTCAAATTGCTTTTTTAGTCGACCAACAGCTCAAAAGCCAAAAACTCTCAATTTACAAGATTACAAATCAGAGAAAAGCAGCAAATCCTTTTAATCAACCCGATTTTGTGACCTTTTTTCACTCCAGCAGAACGGTCAGACCAATGATAAATCTCCGACAGCAGTATCACCACACCCACCGCCTGTGTGTCAGCTTACACCGCGGCCTCGGTCTAACACGGTGTCTGTGTGCGGTCGGTTACCCAGGTGCAAAGCATGCATCACAGGCCGGAGCTGATACACCAACCTGACAGCTGTGGGCACTGAAAGAGGAGCATGACAGAAGTCTCGGTACTCGACAGGGTGGAATACATTAACCCTTAGCATCCGACTGATGCATTGTGGGTTTAGAAATCGCACCACTTCTGTACTCTTTCCAGAGGTAGCAGGGTTTCTATTGTAAATCCTGGAGTAAGGCCCATAAATCTGTTAGGAAAGGAACAGAAAAAAGTCAGTGTGTTTCCTCAGTTGGTTGATAAGGATTGGAGCTGTTGAATTTTAAGGCTGAATTAATTGAAACTTTAACCTTGAGTTTGCATCATAATCCTTCATTTTCAACCCTTTCCTCAGTGTCAGATTAAAACAGGTGATTGTTGTGAGTCGTGTAAACAGGAAGTGCTAGAAGATGCTTCGGCAATGACGTATCATGAGGGGATCAAATGTAGCCCACAGCCAACTTGATGTCTCCATTGCAACATAATACATCTTGTTTACATCTCTCAAAGCATGATGGGAACTTAAATACCAAACATTAAATATGGAAATAACACGGATTGACCAATCAGGTTTCAGCAGGCTTTAGTTGCAAGAACAATGATCTAAACACGGTTGCTTCTCAAGTTGCGAGTTGGACTGAAAACAATGACGCTCACGGAAAAGGACATTTTGGCTGGAAGTTGATTATCTGCTCGAAAAGTTTGCCATCACTCCCAGAGGCTATAGGGTTTCAAGGTTGGGCCGATACTGATATCGATTGAAAAATTAAACGAAAACCAATATGGTGGCCGATAAAGTTAATTTTTAAACTGGATTTTGCGCTGATATGAGGGCTTTCTTTCACCAACTCTTGAGTTTCCATATCAGTGCATATTGGAAAATATATTTCAATATCAAAATATCTGGCATATATCGGCCTGATATCTGTCGACTGATATATCGGTCAAGCTTCTTATGTTCTCGCCTCCATTCATTCGTGTATGGATGACGTGTGCCGAATACCTATGGAAATATTTTTTTTAAACAGTATCCTAGACCTGAGTAGCCTAACTTATTTTGAGCCTGATGATATATGGTGTCTAGGGTTCAAAGGTCAACAACTAAGTGTACCGGTGAACGTGTCTCTGGATGACCTGGAAGTTTGTGTATGAGCGCAGCATGCAGGTGACCCGGCTTGTTTCCATGTTTGATGTTCTCACCTCTCACTTTAAATAACTCCTCTGTAAACACGTCCCGTCTGTTTCCTCATGTCCCCTCGCCCGCTGGCTGCCGGGCCGTCCCGTCCCGTCCTCATCTGCTGCGTCATTAAATAAACAGAGAAGAAGAAATTGTCTCACACGAATAGTAATCACAGATATCATAACAACTACCGCTGCTGATGAATGCTAATTAAAAGGAAGTGTTTGTCTGGATGTAAACACACAGTGAGACACACTTCACACTGCTATTTATAGGTGCGGATTGCATAAGCTCTTTCCTAACAACAGGGTGTTCTCACTCTGTCAGTATCAAACTGAGAGAAGCTGTAACTGACCAGATTATTTTTACACACTTGTATCGCACCCCTACTCCTTCTTGGCAAAACGTGTGTGGCCCAAACGGGTCCCACGGCGCACAAAAATGTTGACGGCGGCCGCTATTTTTGACCATCTGCTCTAAAAAGGAGGGCATGTTTGAGTCACAGACGCCCGGGATGTGCCTGGCATGAGGAGGGGGGAGAGAGAGAGAGAGACAGAGAGAGAGAGAGGGCTCACCCGAGGGCCCAGCATCCTCCGTGTCACAATGGGCGTACACAGCGCGCGGCTGGTTTCACTAATGTGTGTTACATTAGCATGAAGGGTGATGGAGTGTGTGGGGAGGGGGTGTTAAAGGGAGGGAGGGGTCGGTCCTCCTCATCTTGGATGGAGAACAAGAGAGCAGATCTCCTTGTTCTTGACTTATGGTGTAAACACCGTCAGAGAGATGAAATGGTCTGGGGTCAGAAAAGTCTCAACAAAGTGTCTGTGTCTCTCTCGTGTGTGTGTGTTTGCGATGTAGGAATGTGAAACCTAATCTGTGCTGGCTGGGGGGTTTGGGACAGTGGGTTTCTTTTGGAAAATTACTCTTTTTGGACTAAAAAGTCGGTGCGCTTCACAACTTTTCAAATTGCTTTTATCTTCTAACCTTGTATTACTTTGTTTTCTGTGCGTGTCCTTGTGTTTTTTGCATCCTAAGCACTCTCAATAGTTCTTCATGTTGTGTGCCAAAAATCCTCCTGTTGGGTAACTTTAGCCTGCCCTAAAGTTCCTGGAGTCACCTTTTTATAAAACACGCAAAAAAAAACTGCCAATCGACTTGTAAAAAAGGACGGGTAAATGGACTTCCAACCACTCAAAGAGCTTTTACACTACATGTCACATTCACCCTTTCACACTCACATTCACACACTGATGGCAAAGGCTCCATTCACACACCAAAGTCACACACGATGCTTTCGGGAGCACTTTTGGGGTTCGGTGTTTTGCCTAAGGACGCTTTGACATGTAGACTGTAGCAGTCAGGGATTGAACCAACACTACCTCTGAGCCACAACTTGTTTCCGAAAGAAATCAACCTGAGAAAAAGTAACGATAAAATACCCTTTTAAATAAAGTTACAGTTGTCCTGATTCGAGAAACAAACATCTTTTTAAAACAAGTAAACATCTAGAGGAGAAATCACTGACTGGTTTGTTCACCCTTTGAAATGATACGATGATGTTGTCCTGCTGACTTAATCAATGTTTCTTTCAAGTATATAAAGGTAGGGCTACAACATGTGGTAGGGCGTGCGTGGGTTCCTCCCACAGTCCAAAGACATGCTCGTTGGGTTCATTGGTGACTCTGAAATTGCCCGTAGGTGAGAAAGTGAGCGTGAAAGGTCTCTGTGTGTCAGCCCTGTGATTGACTGGCGATCAGTCCGGGGTGTAACCCCGTCTCTCGCCCAATGACAGCTGGGATAGGCTCCGGCCTCCCCTGCGACCCTGAGCAGGACGAGCGGTATAGATAAAGGATGGATGGACGGAATTAAGATCCCTCCCCGTTTCCCAGAGTCGCACAAGACTTCTTTAAAGTCATCATATTAGACCAACAAAGCCATTTAGCATGTTTACATTGGAGATGTTTTTTTTGGCACTGTGTCTTTAAATTCAGCCTAAACAATTAAGTGATTACCAAAATAGTCTCATATGATTATTGCTTCATCTCCATTTCAAAGCATCCATCATTCAAATCTTCTGTGCTTCCACTTGACCTTTAATGTTTGAGGTCAATTGGCCTTCATGGTTCTGTTCCCACACTTATAGTTATCCCCTTCTTTTAGAACCTGCTTCTTCCCATGATGCTTTGTGGCTGCGTTGTTGTGTTTTTAATTCGTTGTCGTCAGCTGATCTCGAGGAGCAAATAGAAAAAGCCAAACTGGAGGCCGAGTATCGTCCCTCCTCTTTGTGCGGCGGTGGGCACTTCCTGTTAGTCAGAGGGAGGTGGAGGAGATCATGTGAGCTGTAATTATATTTATGTGGAGTCCCATTCAATCTGTCACAGTAAATTTTGCCCGACTTGTCATATTGTAAATCATCACAGCGGATTAAACGCCGCTTATGAACTCAAAAGGCCCGTGTGTTTTTTCTGTGTGATCACTGTATTTGTTTGTTTCTGACAGGCTAGTTGTGATGATATTAGCCGTGCGGCGTTTCCTGGATGTGTTCAATAAATTTTAATTGGGAGGAGAGTGAGTAATGTCACCGCCAGTTTGCTTTGAAGCAGACCCCCTTTCAGAAGAGCGGGCAGACGTCCAAGAACACAAGAATGCCTCTGAAAGCCTCTCAAGCCGTCCTCCGTTTTTTGTTGTTTGTGTGGGATCAAAGACGGCGATGGAAAGTTTGACTCTGGCATGTGGCTTCTTTCAAACTAGTGCAGGAAAAAAAAAAAGGTTCTTCTCAATCAGCCGACGCAGCGTTGTGAGCGATGAAGGAGCGATCGCTTCCTCGGCGCTCCTCATACTCTCGCTGTCCGAAGCTGACGTGATATAATTCATAAAAAACCCTTAATGATCGCTTCAGTCTCATTCATTAGCGAGCGGCACGAGTCGTTACTCCTAAATCACTGAAAAGATTAACTCGGAATGAATGAGCGTCTCGCACAACAACGCTATTGTTCCGCTCCCCTTTGTTTGTTCGCCAAATTTTCAGCAGTTAAATCAACTTACGGCGCCGACTTGTCACACGTGTTCCGTCACCTTGAGCATAAAAGGCCCCTGTGTGAGCGTCGCATGTCTGAGCGCTCGCTTCATTTGTCTACAAAATACGCTTGCTTGGAGAAGCCCTGAATGCTGCATCCTTTGCCATTTGTATGCGGATCACATCTACCCAAATAAAGGCCGGGAAATTTCCCTAATGTTCGCCGCAGCAAAATCACATTTCAGCCTCATTTGTGCCACCTGAAGACATAATTTCAGCCTTAATCTTTTAGAGGCGCGCCAACTTGCTTTGGCGTTTATTCCAGGAGTTCTAAGAGGGGAAATGTGAATTATTTGTGTCATTACTTTTGCTGCTGATAGGAAATGTTTTGCATAATAAACAGGCGAGACAACAAGTAAAAAATTAATGAGGAATATGTCGTTCATGATGCGTGTGGTGAGATGTTTCCTGATGGGTAAAAATGAAACCGCGCTTTGCTCTTTGGAGTGATTGTCAACCATCAGTTTTCCAAACATCATTGTTCCGCTTGCGACTATTTGTTTCGATTAATCTGCTGTTTGGATTGTCATGTTAATTTACGCAACAAGAGTCTGAAATCAGAACAATGAGGATACAAAAAAAAGCCAAGATGGCGCCGCAGAGGAAGAAGTCTACACTTCCCTGAACTCCTGAAGCGTCTTTTAATATTTAGCTCCTGTCAGTTAAAATCAAAAAAAGTTTCTCACTTTCTCTAAAGCTCTGAGAGAGAAAGACGAAGGAGGGGGGGAGGGGCTGCTTCACGGGTGAAAGCCCTCGCACATGAATATTTAATGGTTGCATTTTAACCAGAGTCATAAAATCCGAGAGGATGTGGCTGAAAAGGGAGCAGTGAGGAGTGTGCAAAGTAGCCTACTTTGTTTCTTTATAGTCTGAGCTGAATGCCTGAAAGTCATGTTACTCTGTCTCTCTCTCTTTTTTTTTCTCCGGCTGCTCACTGAATCAAATATGTGGATTGTGTCGGGGGTTAATTTAAAGCCCGGGCCATGTCTGGTGATGTGTTGCGGCCTGTTTTTGCAGGCTAAGCAGCTTGTTCTACAGCAGGAGGGAGAAATCTTGGACCTTAAGGGGCTAAACGGAGAATGTTTCATTCTGACACTTTGTTAAAGCACTCAGGAAAATGGATTTGATACGCCTAATCCATTGGGCCAGAAACATCTATTCAATACACATCAATATGAGCGTAATGGAGTTTAAACCAAAAAACAAGTATATCTGTGGACACTTAATGTGCGACCTCCTCTTCTTCCTTTTCTTCTTGCTTAATGTCTTCTTGTCGTCTTCTTCTTCTTCTTCTTCTTCCCCCGTCTTGTTCTTCCTTGCCTTCTCCTTCTGTTTCTTGTCTTCTTCTCCTTCTCCCCTGTCTTTCTTCTCTCATTTCCGAATCCACTTCTCCTTCTCCTTCTCCCTTTTCCTTGTCTACTTCTCCTTCTCCCTTTTCCCTTTTCCTTGTCTACTTCTCCTTCTCCTTCTCCTTCTCCCTTTTCCTTGGCGACTTCTCCTTCTTCTTCTCCCCTTTCCTTGGCGACTTCTCCTTCTTCTCCTCCCCTATTCTTGGCGACTTCTCCTTCTTCTTCTCCCTTTTCCTTTTCTACTTCATCTTCTTCTTCTCCCCTATTCTTGACGACTTCTCCTTCTTCTTCTCCCTTTTCCTTGTCTACTTCTCCTTCTTCTATTCCCCTATTCTTGGCGACTTCTCCTTCTTCTCCTCCCCTTTCCTTGTCTACTTCTCCTTCTTCTTCTCCCCTTTCCTTGGCGACTTCTCCTTCTTCTTCTCCCCTTTCCTTGTCTACTTCTCCTTCTTCTTTTCCCCTTTCCTTGGCGACTTCTCCTTCTTCTTCTCTCTTTTCCTTGTCTACTTCTCCTTATTCTTCTCCCCTTTCCTTGGCGACTTCTTCTTGTTCTTCTTCTCATTTTTCCTTGTCTTCTTCTTTGTCTCCTCCTTCTTCCCTTTCTTCTTCTCCTCCTTCTTCCTCCTTTTCCTTGTCTTCTTCTTTTTCCTTGTCTCCTCCTTCTTCCCCGTCTTCTTCTCTTCCTTCTTCCTCCTTTCCCTCGTCTTCTTCCTTGTCTTTGTCATCTTCTCCTTTTAGCTTTTCTTCTTCCTTGTCTTGTTCTTCTCTTAGTCCTGTCATGCATTTTTAAAATTCTCCTCAGCCCTCTGCCGAGCCAGACTGGCAGCAGACAGACACTGAGCTGATTGTTAAGTTTGATAAAGCTCTGTGTTTGTGCGCGGCGGAGGAATTTTCCTGTATGTAAGCTCTCCTTCTCCGGGGGTAATCATTTGTCATCCAATATTGAATCTACTTAAATAGACTCATAAATTGCAATCACTTCACTCGGCCCAACTATTACGCTTAATATTGCTTTGTGGGAAAAGGTCAGCTGGGTAGTAGATCAGGTTCCAGCCGCTCAGATAATTCAGACGCCTTTTTATGAGTCTGTTTTAAAGCTCCGGAAAAATCAGCAGCAGCAGCCATGCAAACTGTGTGTACAGTGCTTAACAACGGGATACTCAGCGGCTACTGTTTATGTTTTCTATCCTCCTTAGATAGCCTTAATGCAGTGTTTAAAGTGTGTGTGGTTGGCAGCTTGCAGATAAAACCCACAGTGGATGCCCTGAAGGGAAACAAACTCGAAGGCTTTCCCGCACTGAAAGGTCCAAAGTGCAGTCGTCCGCTCTGCGCCGCAACAATGGAGCGCTTGTGCAAACGGAGGCATCGGCGGCGCTGGCAAGCCTGGCAAACCAGCTTATCAGGAGGCAGGGTGCACTAAGCAGTGGGTGGGGCGAGGGGGGGGGGTAAGAGGAGGTTAGAGTGCATGTGTGTGTGACTCAGTGGTGCACAACCTCTCGGTTCATGTGCCGAGGCTGCAGACACACAGCTGTGTCGAGCTCCATGCAGGGAGCCTTTGTGCTCACTGTCTTACTGACAGCTCAGATATTGAATATATATGAGTTTGTATGTGTGTGTTTGTTTGTGATCACGAGTGAGCTGCTAACAAACCCCATTAAGAGAATACTACAGAATGAATCTCTCCTCATGTCTGTTAGCATCAGCTTGGATCAGTGACAACACAAGATTCCTAGAATGTTGAAAACAGTTTTATCATTGTCAATTAATATGCAGATGATCTAAAATACAAGAGCATGTATTTTCATCAGGAGTTCCCAAAGCTGAAGATGATTTAAGTTCAACAAAGTGTCCAAAACCCAAAGATCTTCATGAGTAGATCCTCACATTTGACGATGTGCGGCCTGTTTCCTGATAAAACATTAAAACTAAATTAATAAATTAGCCAAATATCTGCTTATTAATTTCCAATTCATCCTAGTAAGTACCTATGTAAGTAACGCACAACAAGAAATCTGCTGATGAAGCCGACTTAGATTTATATGACATTAAGTCTGAAGTAACTACACGTTAGCATGTACACAGGAGATTGGAGTGCCACTGTGCAGCGCCTTGTCTGGCTTCTTCTTATATTTCAAACAATAGCGACTGAGACTGAATGTGTGTTGAATAACTACATAATTACTGCAACACAGAAATTACATCCACACATTACCCTACAGGCACTGAAACTGTAATAAAAGTTCGAGTTTTGGATTCAAGTGGAAGCTAACAGGCTTTAGCAGCTAGCTAAAAACTAGCGCTAAGCGCCAGCCAACCAGCAGCTGTTTTAGTCAATGTAACTGGGAAAAGTTGTCACTTTTCTAGGGAGAAATATACTAAAAAATACTTGCAAACTATTTTGAAAAGTAAATTATCTATACATGGATTTTTTTAAAGCAAAATGTTAGGCTTTAATTTTGATTAGTGGCATATGTACGTGTTCTGATTATTAAGGGGCACGTTCCCCCTCCGTACCCCCCAGAATCTGCGCCTACGGTTACCTTAATGTAGTAAACTTCCGAGTTTTAGATTGAAGTGGAAGCTAACAGGCTGTAGCAGCTAGCTACTAGCGCTAAGCACTAGCGTACCAATGACTTTTGACTTTTTTGCATGAGAAAAACACTGAAGAAACAGTCGCCAACAATTTTGATAAGCAATTTATCAATTCATGTTTTCTTTAAAGCAAAATGTTTGTCTTAAACTTACTAAATCGATTGTTTGAAAATCCATGTGATCTGATTATTGAGGGGCACTTTCCACCTGTGTACCCCCCTTTACTTAATGCTCAAGTGAATTATCATCCAATCTATTAGCTTCTAAGGAGGCTTTGTGAAGTTTGTAGCGAGGAAAGTACAAATTTTTTCGAACCCTATGTGAGTGTTTCATTCTTAAAAGATGGATTGTTAGTGAGCTATTCCTTAAACCCTATCACCTGTTAGAGGACTGAGCAGATGTTTAAACGACTCTGAACGGACAGGTCGAGTGGATAAGCGTATCAAAGTGTCAATATTTATATTACTTATCTTGTCACTGTGATACATTTACGTCTGTCTGCCTGTCTATAAGAAACCTGCACACTGTAAACCAAATGAATCCTCCCTCGTCTCGCACACACTGATTTTAAGCAGCGCCGTTTGTTGGTGGCAGATATATATTTTTTCTGTCTCCGAGCTGTTTGAGGTGTAGGAGGAATGCGTTGTGTGCTCAGAGAGTTTACTCACTCGCGAGATAGTCTGTAGTGCTTTCACTGCATTTCCTCTGGGACACAACACTCAGGAAAAAAAGTCTCAAGGTGCCTGTGTACGGCTTTAGATGTGACTCAGGGTTGGTAAATATTTAGAGAGCAAACATTTTGATACCAGCAGGGATTATAGTTGAGGGAAACATGTTTTTCTAAGAATGTAAATGTCAGCATATTGCACGGCGTAATACTTCATATTCTCGTTTTAATGCCAGACTCTTAAAAACAGCTGTTTAGACACTCGAATCCCTCAAAGGAAATCAGATTGTTTTTCCGAGTCCGGCTTATTTTGATGTTTCCCGCCCACTGAAACTCATTCTCTTTGTTCAAAAGGCATCCAATTCATCAGCGGGGATTGTTGCCGCCCACTAACAGCCGACATATTTGTTCTGCTGCTTCACCTTGTTGGCTTTGTAGCGCGAAGGTGCCAAAGGTGGATGTTAAACATGTCAAGTGCTATCTGCCTTATTTACTTCGACGCTGAATATTCATGAGGCGTGATGCTGGTGTCGGCCTTCAGCCAGCCGTGCAGCGAGAACCGGCAGCAGCCTCGAGAGTCTCAAACAAGCTTTATCCTTTGACAAACGTGTGTCTTCCTCCTCTCTTGCGTCACTTTAACGTTTGTTTTTTAATACCCTGGTGATTTCGCCCTAAGATGACAATCACTTCCTGTTCAGATTTGCATGGCGTGCAAGTGGAGCCGTGCTGCTTCTCGCTCCGAGGCGTTCGGGGACGAGTCGGTGAAGGCACCCCGCTAAGAAGAGGAAGAAAAGAGGGAGGGGAAGGGGAGCGGGTATAACCCTGTGTTCTGCAGTCATGCCCATTTACTCCCCCTGACACCTCCGGGGACACGCTCTGACCTCTTCAGGGATCTCTCTCCCTCTCCGCTCTCACTCATGCGTTTCCTCTCTGCTCCGAGGAAACCGCACCAAATTCCTGGTGCATTACAAGAGCTTTCGGGAGGCCCGGTTTGCAGCTCTGCCTCGTCTAGACGGCCGTGACTGTTGTTTGGCAGCGCCGCTGAGCTGCGGTGTGGGGTCAGACTCACTTAGCATGGCAGCGGAGATTGCGGTGGTTGTCTCATTAAATATATGTTTCCTGTGTTAACATGAGAAGCTCATGCTCTGTGTTGTTGGCTGCCTCAGATGAAAGACACCCTCTGCAGGCTTTACTCTCTCAGAGCCCGACACTGTCAACACGGTTTATGCTGTGGATTAATTATTTGCAGGGTGTTACATTAGATTTGGGCTGTGAGGGAAGAAGAATTAAGGTCCTTTCCTGAAGTAAAAGGCGAATAATTACTGTGATAAAATTCTCCTTTTAGTTCTGCATTCAATACTTTATTTAAGCCATGTGGTGGAGTGTTACTGTATTTAATCAAGTACTTTACCTAAGTGCTAATTTAAGGTTCTTTACCTGAGTATTATAATTTTGAGCAACTGGATTCTGGATAATTAATAATAAAAATTAAGATCTTGTAAGTGATGATGCTTTGTTGTATATTAAACCGGTCGCACTCGACAAGTGATTTTTTGTACGTAAATGTCAAACTTTTCATGGCTCCAAATCGTCAATTTTTGAGGACTTGCCGCTTTTTTTCCTCGAATTTATGTCAATAATTTAAGTAAATACATTTTTGCATCATATATAGTGAAACAGTCGTATGTATCTTTTTCAATTGCGCACTTTTACTTTTCATAGTGAAAGTACATTTTCCTGATTTCTAGCACACAGGCTCCAAACAACACAACACCGACATTAGCTTAGCTAGCACGAAGGAATAGCAGCAAAATTAAATTTATTTGGACTTATAGTTTTGTATTCAAGTTAAATGTCAGTCCAGTATCCCCCTCTCTATTTTAGTTTCCACCAACTCCTGAGGGAAATGTTTCCACCTAGCTATTTAAAGCTTCGCTATATTCACAAGCTAGCTAGTCGCTAACATTGTAGTTTAGTGCTTGAAAGGCAGCGTGCCGTGAGCTTATGTACTTTGTACTTTTTATGTATTCATAGGTTTCTTTTTTTGGGTAAAACATCAACTCTTCAGTTAAAAATAATAATTAGTAACTTTATTTTGTGATAGCCAAACCGCGTTTGCGAGGTTTCCCTGATGAACGGAAGAGCTAACTAAAAAAGTTGTGCTTGACAATGAGGCATTTCTCACACTGTGGCTCGTTAGGCGTCTTAAGAATTGAATTATGTATCAACTAAAAATAAAGCCATAAGTTACAGCTTCCTTATAATGTATGAAGTTAGCCTTATTTGCGGTAAACTAGCATTCTAATGTTATAGCTGGTCAAGGTGGAGCTAATTTTAAAGGCTAACGTTACTTGCTAGTTAAACCTAACGATGGGTAATGTTTTAATTAAGGTTATCGTTTGACTCGTGTGTACGTAAATATCAACACAAGTTATTTTAAACAGTAGCTTTGAAATGTGTTAAAAGAACTTTGAAATATAGTGGATTACAGGGAACAGGCTAAGTAGTATATGAAAGTAAACGTCGTCACATTTTGCCTAAGTGCAGTGGACCTACTTGACTAAATGTACATAGTATTTCCACCAATGGATTAATGATAGGAGGAGCAGACGCAGCCTGAGTGCCGGCTCGATGTCCTGATACATGAGCGTTTGGCAGCAGCAGAGGGAATTTCATCTCCTGTCATCTCCCCGTTGATTAGTATTGATTGGTTGGCTTGAATTGGCCTCTTGAATGGAAGTTGCATCAAATAATCCCTCATTCTCGTTTCCCAAATCCATTGTGAGGGCTGCAGAATGATTGTATCAGTGGCTTGGCAGCGGCAAGCTGAAACATTTCCTGCGGGGGTCAGAAAAAGACGTTTTTTTCTAGCCTCAGTGTTTTACCTCTTAATGAGACTGGGGGAAAGTTGACCTACCGAGTAATTGTGACAAACATAGCCGAGGGGGAGCCGAGAGTTGCCCTGCCCCCTTTTCACTGTGGTGGTTTGAAAAAAAAAATCCTCACTGCACCTGCAGTTTGTATAGACATGAATCTTTCCCCAGACAAAACCAGGAATTCGCTGCAGCTTGGACGGATCCCCCCGCGGTGCACGGATGACACGGTCTGCTGTGCGGCTGCTGCCGGTCGGCTTTAACTCGAGTGTAATGATGAAATGGAAAAGTTCCAGTGTAGTGAGCACTCGCACGCAGAAGGTAATTGGAGATTGCCACCAAAAGGACTCGGCACGATATGCTTTCTATTCCACTCCACAGAGAGGCAGACCTCAAAGTTTGATTATGTTTGCTGTAAACCGGCTGTAGTCGAGTGAAATGGGAGCAGGCGGAGTGAAAGCAGCGGCTTGGGCGAAAGGTTTTGTTTTTAAATCTGTAAAAGCAGCATCAACATTATTATTTCAGTCCTATTCAATCTCAAGTTTTCACTGCTGAGGTGTTTTCAAGGCACAAAGACACGCACAGGAGCCAGCACAAATAGGTTCTGGCATCCTATTCCTAATTTATGAGGCCTGAGTGTAAGCATTAAGTGACTGACAGGTTACGCATTGCTCCGGATCCACACGTCACTGTAGTGCAGTGCTGATCGTTTTGAGAGCAGGTGTTCGAGGCTCACGTTAGCCTCGTATAATTAAGGAAAAAGACTAAGGATTGGGGGTTCTTTAGCCACTTCAAGTCTGATTTGACACTGGAGGATCGGAGAGTGTTCAATGGAAAGCGGATGAATGATTGATAAGAGAAGCAAAGCTGCTTCAAGTCCTGCTCTGAGGACATTAATAATGGAGGACACTTTGAGCGCCTCAGTGGCGTATGGAAGACAAGAGATTTCATCACATCCTGGATTTAACACGACCACTTTTTTGAGTTATGTCTTTTATTGGTTTGCAGTATTATTTTTATTTGATGTACTTGGTTAAATCATTTTATCTTGTTGTTGTTTATGTAAATGTATCCACTTGATGGTTGCTTTTCTCCACTAAAATCTAGAAACAAAACTACCAAGGCTACTTTTTTCATTTCATGTCTTGTACACTATCTAGAAAAGGGGTCTCAAACTTCTGGTTCAGGGTCCATTTCAGACTCTCAATTTTATAAGGTCCTGAACATTTTTTGTTAAATCTGTCACTTGAAGATGTAATCTCAGTTTCAGTTTCGTTCTCTTTGGCAGCACCTATGGCGATAAACGGTAATTGCAGGAGCACACTTCCCAGATATCCAGACAGTGTTGCATGTGTGACGTCTTGCCTGTGAGGACTGTTTGCCTTCATCTGAGCGTCGAGTTTGTTTCTTTTTCTTTGGATTTTCACTTACTGTTGAAGTTGTATCTGTAGTCATCCATCTTTTCTTTGTTTGTTCAGCCATAGTAGATTACTGTTTACTCTGCAACACTTGCAGAGACCGGAAAAGCAGCCGCTTTGCTCCGCCTACCCTCTCTGGCAGACCAACCAGTGGGTGATGGAAAACGCGTCACTAACTGGGCGCCGCTTGTGAATTTTTTTCCCGCAAAAGTCGCACCAGACACCCAAATGCAAAGGCTTTCATCAGTGGGCCATAGGCTCAATCACCATTGTGTTTCGTCATTCGGGAATAGATAAAATCTTTGAGATTATTGCTTTAAATTACATTCTTTTTCTCCTCACTTTGATTTTTTCGTACCAATACTTTTAAACTAATTAGTTGTGTGAACACAGGTGGATGGAAACAAAATGTGTTCATCAATAACCTGAGTGAAGTTGAAATATAGTAAAAAGTTGCATCTTAATGTGGAGTCTTCTGCGTCTTCTGCTGTTTATCTCAATGTGTTCAAATCCAAATATTTACACATCAGTAGTGGATGGAAAAGCCTATTTATTCTCATTTTCTTTAGCCAACTTTCTGGAAAGTCGGTTAAAGTTTGCGCTAGTTTTGGATGTAAACTTATTGACTCCTTCCAATTCCGACTTAATTAGCTCATGCTTGATTGTTCAGCAACGACTGGCTCATTTCACTCAGCAAGGTTGTGCTCGTGGCAGTGCTCAAAGTTTGACTGTTCACTTTTGAGTTATTCGTGCCAGAGGTGCCAAAACACATAAAACACGTTGGAAGAGGAAAAAGGAAGATGAGGAGATGTTTTTGGCAGTGTTGTTGCTCTGTGAAGCTGCTTCTCCTGCCGTCTGCGGAGTAGATCCTGCTGCTCCGTGTGTCTGTCAGGCTCCATGTCATCCTGCCATTGTTCAGGCCAGAAATCAGCACCGACTCCCATTGTTCTACACACATATCTGCCGCTGCAGCCTGTTCTGTCCAATATCTCTGCACTTTGTCTCGTTTGTAAAATACAGTGTCTTCTCTCAGCTGGGATATGAGGTCGCTACGAGTTCTGCTACCTCTGCTGTCTCTTTGTGGTTTGAGTTGAATTCTGCAAAGTTAACATAATCAGTTAAGCTTATTTGGACACAGTGCCATTGACCATATTTAAATGGCGGCCATTTTCCTCTGATGATACCCTCAGGGTGGGAATCTCAAATGCATATTACTGTGTTCCAGGTATAATCGTTTAAGTGTAAGGAATCTGACAAATCATTATCATTTCACCACTTCCTGGTTGAACAGCAACTGAAAAGAATAAGTATAGTGAACATCCAGAGGAACATCAGGTCATTATCTACTGTTAGATATAAGCTTATGTTAGCTAGGAATTAACGATTACGATTTTCCAATCATCTAGGTTTTTGTTCGGGTTAATTGTTTGGATAGCTTTCCTAGTAAGCTAGCTAACACGCTAACCCTGTAGTAGCTAATTAGCTAGGAATCAACGATTTTCCAATTATCTAGCTTCTTGGGAAGGGAAATTGTTTGGATAGCTTACATCGTAAGAAAGCTAACATGCTAACCCTGTAACGTTAGCTAGGAATTTACGCCTATTGTGTCGTGCAACACCATCAATTAGTAATTTTAGCTAGGAAGTGGTTGATGCTAATATTAGCTGTTATCTGACAGTAGTTAATGAGTAATCAATTATGTTGTTTTAACTTGGAACATGGCCCTATTTCCCTCCGGATTTTCACAATCAATTGTCTTTTCAGCTCATCAATCAGGAAATCATGAAGTGCTAACAACTGTCAGATTCCTTACATCTGTACTGCTTGCAAACTGGAACACAACTGTACAACTTAACAGCGTGAGCTTCTTCATCCTGAGCGTTACATTAGAGGAAAATGGCCGTAGTGTGAATATGCAGAATAGTTGCGAAAAATTAGCCTGAGCATTGCTGCAGGGTTGAAGCACAAGCGCCTCCTCTCCCTCCTCAAACTCTAAGCGGCTCTTGACAGTAAAGGAAGACATGCCTCAAAGTGGATCAAAGTAATTCCTCCCTCCCCTTGTCTAAACGCAGCATCATGTTGACATGGTCCCAGTCACAACCTCGCTTGTGTGTTGAGTAGTAGAGTGACTCCGGCTCGTGGGAAAGCATTCTGGCTGAAAAGACGTCCTGACATTTGTTTTCCAAACACTGTTTGTCTGGCTCCATGTTAAGGGGCAGCGAGGTCGTAGTGTTCAGCGGGTTCTTCTGTTGTACTGTGGTGTTGACTTCTCCTCTGTGAGCTGATTGTATGTGTTTCTTTTATGTGGTTTTTACTCTGTGAGCTAGCATAACACTTTCACTTTGCCACTCCGTCTCTTCAGCCCGGCCAGGCAGTGTGTCTCATTCAATGGCAACGCAGCACGGCTCCCCGACAGGCGACAGCAAGTAACCTTTACTTCAGAGGGAAAAATCGTTTTTCTCACTAAGACATTCGCTCTTATGCCACATACACTTCTTGGTGCTGGCAATATCCCCTCTTCTGCTGTAGTCATGAAGCGCTCTCACATTGAGCAAAATAAATGATTGTGTTCACACTTAATCCTGCAGAGCTGTGCTTGATGCTGCTAACTCCAACACAAGAAAAGTCCAATATGATACTTTACTTTTTTTTAGTTTATTTGATGCTTGGTTGGACAGCTCTTGAAAAAAGAGTTGAGTACATAAAAATCAGACGAAGGGAATTCAACCATGACTCCCAGAGTTTAAAGTTGTGTTTTGAGAAACCCTGCAATACATCTTCAATTGTTCAATTTGAATGAAATCCAGTATGTCAGTATTTGGTTCCCAACATGTCAACAAAACGTCTCATTTTGCTACAAATCTGATTTATGAACTGA
The DNA here is from genome assembly GCF_022749685.1 of Semicossyphus pulcher. NCBI lineage: Eukaryota > Metazoa > Chordata > Actinopteri > Labriformes > Labridae > Semicossyphus > Semicossyphus pulcher. The sequence goes on along the minus strand of NW_027211670.1, from coordinate 17,196,933 downwards.
CTTCATCGCTACGGTAACTGTGGCTGCTGGTGGTAATGGTTTGCCTTTTACCCAATCCACGTGAAAATTCTGAGAAACATATTAAAATCATTACAACTGACAGTCATAACATAGACCCATAGTATTCCTTAATCACTGGAAGGTTCCCAGAATACAAATGAACGAGTCTTAAATCTTCAGAAACTTAAATGTAAGTTAAGACTGGCCACTAGGGGGCAGCATAACAAGCTTGATATTAGTTGTTATGTCTTATTTATCTGCAAACAGTTACCAATTGTCAAGCAGATTCAGAGCAACCATGGAGTCATGTTTAGGGATAGACCAATTATCGGCCGGGCCGATTATCGGCGCCGATATTCGGCATTTTGACGCATATCTGCGCCGATATTTGGCATCGGCCTTTTTTTTTATTATTATTTTTTAATCCGACGGCCGATAAGAGATCAATTTAAAACTGGGTTATTTTGGCTCTGATGCATATGCTTAAAGGCATTTAAACAAAGTTAAGTGTTGGAGTTTGTATTATTCAAAATTTTGACGCCAATATTTTCACTTTTACTGCAAATGAATATCGGCTTCAAATATCGGTTATCGGCCTCCTTGACTACTAATAATCGGTATCGGTATCGGCCCTGAAAAAAACATATCGGTCTATCTCTAGTCATGTTTATACCAATCATCAAATGAACATCGGATATTTGCTCCTTTTTGCTCTGTTTTGGTCCCTACCAACTGGGGAAGTCCACTTCTGCTCCACTCAGAGGTTCATAAGGTTGTTGCTCTCCATATCTGTGTGCTTTTGGTGCCAGGATGGTAACGCACAGCAGAGCTTTTTTGTAATTATTATCATATAATGTATGCTAGCATGTTGCGTATGGTACGTATATGTATAGAATTTTACTCATGTGCTTAGTTTGGGTCTTTTACGCTGCTCAAATTAATATAATCACTAAAGAACAGCTTGAATATGATCAACATTTGATTGAATCGTAATTTGTCCTTGATGGATGCGGAGTGTGTAAAAACATATGGCTCTGTTGTCTCTAACGGCCTGCTGGGTTCGGATGTTTTTGCTCCAATAAGCCGCCAGACATCTCTCAGCCACCGTTGCCTTGGCTATGACACATGAAGAGGCCGCAGATGAGAATCACCTGTCTGCGGTGAGCCCCAGGAAGCAGAGCCTCATCTCCTCTCAAGGCGGGTTGTCACTGCGGCTATTAAGACTAATAGCGGCGGCCTGTGATAAGCACAGTTAGCTGAATTCATGACCCGATCGGCTGGAGCGGCGAGATCATTTCCACTTGTGTGTTTTTCTGCTGATGCGTTTAATTTTTATCCTGTCCGGTGCTGTGACACAAGAGGGAAACCGCAGAGTGCCAGAATGAGAGAGGGGAAAATAGAAAAGGAGTGATGCTGGCTTGGCTGAAATATTGATTGTTACAATACAGGCTGAAAGCACTGCCACAATGAAGGTGCATTGTATTCTATTACACCACACAAAGGTTTCTGTAGTGTCGAACTCATTCCTCTTTTGTTTCTTCCTTTCTATGCTGATGGTCTTGTTCAAGGCTTTTTAAGAGACAATTACAAACAACATTTACGCCAACCGATTTCCATTAATGGCAACGAAAAAAACAGCCAAGTTGAGTATTAACCGTCACTTTTGGTTGCAGGGAGTCGACGCTTTTGCTCATTCTGGACCTGCGGAAGTGGAGCCAGACTTCATGTCTCCAAGTAGCATTGATCTTCTGAGTGAAATGGGTATTAATTTATTGCAGGTGCTTTAACAGATAGGACAGCAACATCGATATCGCATCAATTTTTCTGCTCTTTTCTGCTAGCTTTACTATCCGTCCTTCCACTCACACAACCACAGCCTATGTTTATATGACAAAAGGTCCTTGTTGGCTGGTCAGCTCTTAACTTAAAAAAAAAAACTATGCTGTTAACTAAAACTAATTATAACAAATTGTGTTCATTAATTCTTGACAGCAGCTAATCCATCCATCAACTGGCCTCCATCCCTTGTGGGCTTTCTCTGTCTTTCCGCTACGCCTCCCGACTTCCCACTCCATTGTCACTTACTTGTAAAATGTATAATTTAGAATCCCCAATATTACAATTTTACATTCATGATTTCATATCATGCGGATATTCACGGAGCATCAGATGTTTGCTCCTCCACTATTCCCCCCTCTTCCGCCACTACGCTGCCAGTATTAGCCGATTTTCCCAGAGATCGCTGGAGGATGCCGTTGTAGCACTCGTGTTTCTCCCCTCTCAAAACGCTCTGCGCAGAGTGGCCCGCTTAATGCATTGTAATGGTTGACCATTATTTACGCAGGGGATAAACAAAGAGAAGCGAGGAATTGATGGAGTAATCCACTCTAGCAGTCATTAGGCATTGAGATGGAGGAGCTGGTAGGAGAAGCCTCCCCCTTATGCCTCTCGAGTGGAGCAGCTAATGGAAATGGGACTCATTAAGACACCTTATACTCCGACGCACCCAAGATCATGAGCAATTGCTAATTGATTGTCGTTAGCGCTCTAGCAATGAGACGCTCTGCCTGTTTTCTCATTTGTTATGAACGGCTTTGTTTTCTTCCTCCCGTCTCCTTCACTTCATTATTGATGTTGCTGTTTTTCTTTCTCTTTCTCCTCTCGCCTCGAGAGTCCTCTGCAACTGAGTCATCTTAACGCGGTTTTAGCTGGTTAGCTGCGGCAATCACAATCCTGAGGAATCCCACTGTAGTGTCTCCTATAATTAGAAGGTAGCAGTGTTTTAAAAATCAATATCCTACATCCACTAATGACAGCATGTGCTTGAAACACTCCTGCCAAAGGCTAGTGTAAAAGGGCGGATGTAGAAAATGTCCTTCTGCCGGCGTGGTCACGGTTGAATAGCGAGGGAGAGGCAGGTCTCTTTGCTTATTGGCTCTGGAAATTCCTCCGTCTTTCCTCTGGAACCAGCAGATTGTGTTCATCTCAGCCTTTAATCATTTTTTCCCTCCCAATAGTAATGCGCTCTCTTTCCCCCTCCCCGGATTCCTCTGTGGATATGTCAGCTCCCCACCTTTCTTCCCCCTCATTGCTTTCCCTTTTTCCTTATTATGAGAAGGAGGAAGAACAGATAAGGGCGGGAGATGAAGAAAGGGGCTGAAAATGCAAATACAGGTCTGTGGTTCTTTCTTGTGACAGATCAGGCCTCATTACACCCACCTCTCCTTTTGGCTCAGGACGATATCCCCTATATTTTCCTGTATTGCTTGTCTCTATTACATTATGAAGTCTTTCACCTCTAGGAAACCTCCTCTGCTCTCAGGCCGGTGTAACGGTGAGAACAGCCAGGTGACCAAAGAGGAATTTATGGCTGCAGGGCACGCCGTTTGCTTTGCAGATGAAGCAGGACAGAGTAGGGGAGGTGGTGGTGGTGGTGGTGGAGGGGGGGCATCATTTTATGTCTGTGGCCAGACGGTGCAGCATTTCTTTGCTTTAGCGCCCTGCCAGCAGCCTACACCTCTATCTCTATCCCCCTCGTGGGAGTTGCTACCACCTTCTCGCTCTGATAGGGAAAGACTGGAAACAAAGGAAGAAAAATACAGGCGTCCTCTTGGGCCGCTTGGGCTTTTGAAACGAGATATACTGTAGAGAGAGAGAAGAGGAGGAGAAATAGTGTTGAAGTCATTAATTCATGTAAGACTCACATAGGCGCTTCATTAAAATAGATAAGCATGTATTCAAAGTAAAACTCAGGTTTCATACACCTTACTGCTCTTATTTCAATGGTTTTAGGTACCGGTCCTATCAGTAATACTAAGGAGTTAGCTAGCTAGCAAAGAGAGCTTTTTCCCCCCAAATAAAAAGTTTTTATTGAATGACAATTACATGTAGAAAATGTAAGTGTGAAGTTAATAGCACTGTACTGAGAAAACAGATGTTTGGAGAGCTATCTGACTAAATCTATTGAGCCTGTTCCTGCCTGGCTAGCATGTTATTAATAAGCTCGCATGCTAGCTTTCCAAGCCACTAGAAACACCTGATTCACTCAAGGGAAAATCCTGAAGACGAATTTTAAGAGGGAAGCTACAGAGAAAACAGAACAAATTTCAGAGAGATTTTTTGATTAAGTAGCTTGGGCTTGTTCCTGCCTGGCTATCTTGTTATCCGCTAGCTAGCTAGCTAACCAAGCCTCTGGCTTTGTCGATTTAGCTTTAGTGTTTCACTTTCTGGTGTGACCAGACCTTAACTTAGGGTACACAAACTGTCTCTTGTAACATAAATCACAGTGTCCAGACTGACTTTCTGGTTTAACTTTGACCACCCATTTTTACTGTAGATTTGCGTTTCCTGTTTTCAGTAGCTGAACCAGTATGATTAAACTGTTAGCTTGCTTGCTAGCTTACTAAGCCTCTAGAAACGCCTTATTAACTTCAGTGAAATGAAAATCCTGAAGATACATTTTAAGAGGGAAGCTACAGAGAGAACAGAAACAAGTTCAGAGAGCTTTTTTGATTGAGTAACTTGAGCTTGTTCTGGCTATCTTGTTAGCCAATAACTAGCTAACATAGCCTCTGGCTTTGTCGACTTAGCTTTAGTGTTTCACTTTCTGGTGTGAGCAGACCTTAACTTAACTTTCGCACACTGTTGTAACATACATCAGTGTCCAGACTGACTTTCTGGTTTAACTTTGACCATCCATTTTTACTGTAGTTTTGCGTTTCCTGTTTTTAGCAGTTGAAATATTATGAAACTGTTAGCTTGTTTAGCTACAGCCAATTGACTTCTAATATCTTAACTGTCTTTTTGGTGAGTAAAATGTTACCTTGACTGGAAATTATTTTTAAAACCACAAAATTAAGACCCAGGCTGTTTAAATGGAGTCTCAAATTGAAAGAGAAGCCTTTCTAATTTTTGCACTTGTTTAGTCGATCCAAAACACAAACAACCGATGCTAGAGGGCAAACACATTGGGAAGATGTGCACAGCAGGATGTAAATTACCTGCATTTGCATGGGTAAAACACATGATTGGTAGTTGCTTTGATGTGGATCTAGTGGCACACAACATTTTCAATTGCACTGTTTTTTCACCAGAGTGTGTGTTCCTTTGTGTTGTGTAGGTTTTGTGTGTGTGTGAGGCCGCACATAATTACAGCAGCGGTGGTTAACTAGGCGCCGGCGTTTGTGTTAATCAGTAGAGTGAAGAGCGGGGAGCTAACTAAGCCGGTGTCTCATGCTCTCTAAATGTATCACGCTTAAAAACCATTATCTCTAAACCTGTAATCATCACTACAGCTCTCATTTACTGCAGCGATACACTCGCTGTTTATGGCTTTTGCCCAACAACACTCTCTCTGTGTCTAATGTATCATTCCATATGGACGTCCACAGAGACACGCAGCATGTGTGTTGGGGAAATGTTCAATCCCTCCTCTATTAACCTGGATTTGAGAGTCAGTGAGTACAGTATGTACAGTTAATACAGGCATTATACCACCACTACAGTGAGTTACAAGATTAAGTTAATGCTTCACTAAAAGGCTTTATGTTAGTTTGAAATAACACCACGACCCTACCAACCACAAGTGCCACAAAACACAGAACTAGGGATTAGTTACATGAAAATATTTTCCCAGTATCCCACCTTCCAAGTGTCATCAGTTTGGTGATTTGCGGCCTCGTGCCTACGACTGAATCACAGCCATGCTGATATTCAGTATAACATCACGACCTCGAGTGTGATATTGCTTTTATGCAACAGTTACACAAGCGGCAAATAGTAGTAAACAGTAACAATCAATAACAATGGAGGATTATTTTTTGCTCCACCGACTAAACTAGTTCCACAACTTAACTGAAACTGGGCTTTTGTTGCCAAGCAACCCAAACATTCTCCTGCACTCTGTAGCCCTTTTTACACTGTGGTTCCTCCTCAGCGCCGCAACGAAGCTTTGCCGTCAAGCAGCCTTTGCCATTTTACATTGAAACAAGCAACAGCAGCGTAAAGCCGCCCCAGTGTGTGTGTTTCACACAGCGTTCCGGCGCTTCCGTGACGAGGTGTAAACAAAGCACGTGCTTCAAATACACACATACGGCACTGTTTACACTGACGCCGCTGTTACACCTCTGTTACACCTCTGTTACTACCTCCGATGCCGGCTCAGAGGCGGCTCCGTGCGTTCTACGTAGAAGACGGAACGTCACAGAGGTGTAATAATCCCGCCTTGAACTGGTAGTGTATAAGGGGCTTGTGTTTGTGTCTACATGTTACCACAGATCAGCTTTTTTTTTTATCATGTCGCCTACATTAATTTGTATGTATTAATTACTCAAGCCAAGGGTGAAATAAGAGTCTGCTGTGTGATTCACCTGCTTGATTAATGTAGACACACACAGTCTGCTGTAATGTTAATTAAGAGTATTCAGAACACCCGGCTGAGGTGAAGTGATCCGCACAGTGAAAAGTCCCAGTGATGTTATACTCTATATCAGCACTCATGGAATGCCTCTTGTCCAATCAGATCACTTGGTCGAACTAATTGTTGTATAATGTTACATATAACCGCTAACAGCAGTGTTCTATTGACAATATACAATGGTTTGAACTATCAGTTATTTTCATTATTGTTAAATGTATGTTTTTTTAACAGTTAATTGTTCGGTATATAGAAAGTCAAAATATTTTTTGTAAATTTCAAAAATTTTCCAAAGTGGCTTCTTCCAATGATTAATCGATTATCAAAGTTGTTGAAAAATGTTCATTTGAATGACTAAACTATTAATCAACTAATCTTTGCAGTTCTAAAGCTTTGTGGTAAAACCAATAGATTTGTAATGCATATTAAAACGATGATTGTGTCAGCCCTAAGGTTAGGAGGAGTTCTTCAACTGCAGGTTTAATTACAGCAAAATAACCTGCTTAAAGTGTTACAAAGCAATTGCATAAGTCTATGTCCTCTTAATTAATTTGTCTCTAATCACGTCATTAGTGTAAATGTAAACACACTGACTGCAAGGCGAGGTGATTTCTATTCATCCTCTGAAAACTAAAACCTGCTCCTTTGCTGAAATTCATTACCAACACTCAGCCCGTCATTCCTACGTCTGCCGTTCCTTCCTTTGACTTCAAGTGTCTTTTTTTTTTCTGAAAAGCAGAGATGTGTATCTTGGTTGATCTCGCGTGTCTTGAGTGTATCAACAACAGGAAGCTGCCTCAAGCGGGCGTCGTGATTTTTTTTTGGTGCCAAGCTAACACACACACAGAGAGTGGAAGAGGAGCAGAGTTTAGAGGAGGTGAACGGGAGGTCAGAAGTGTCAGAGCTGGTATTTGCTCAGAACATAATACTGTGATTAAACATGTTCCTTTCTCACACAGTTTCTTCTGCTTTTTAAAACTTTGCTGTCTGTCAAAAGGTAGAAAATGCTTTTTGAGGAAGTGTTGCTTAACGTCATTAATTTCTCTGTGCAAAAGTAGCTCTCTGTGCTCATGTTTCTGAGCTTTTTTATCATCTCAGCTAATTATTTCCCCTTTTCATTGAGGCCACACACCTCTTAAAAACCTCTTTAATCCTTTTTCACATGCTTCACATCCATGTGCATTCAGAACCCCACTGTATTTACCTGTTAAAATGCAAATGTGACCCACTGGGAATAATAGCCGCGGAGAGCTGGCCGGGTGAACGGGGCGGCCTGTGGCGCTCAAGAGCTTTTCCCACAGCGTTGAGAGCAGAGCCAGGTGAGAGTTACTCCCCAGGTGTCCCTCTCTCTCCTGCCATTGTCCAAGCTTAGACCCGTCTGACTCACCAGTGGCTCTCATGGCTACTTTGCACAGAACGACTGGTCTTCATGCAGCCAGTAAAAAAGAAAAAAACCTGAGTCTGTCCAGCTCCGGTGGCTGCAGCGACAGCGGGGATTTTGACTCCATGAGGACCCAATTAAACCTGGGAGGGCCTCTCTGAAGGAATAATAACAATGATAAATGCACCTCTGTGGCTGGCTTAAGCTAGGCAGGGTGAAATGTTTTATTGTGCTGGCCTGGCTTGACACAATTTACTCCCTGCTTCAGTTTTTTTTGCAGAATCAGGTGGTTTAAAATCTCACCTTGTGAAGCTTTTTGTTGTTTTTCTAAGAGAAGCCTGGTGTCATCTTTTAAACATTTTGATGACTTGGCTTTATGTGAGATCAAACCCTCTCTGCATGTGCTTTGAATTGGCTTCGGATGTATCGACTCCCTGCCAAAAGTACAAATAATATATGTGTGTGGGGGAGTGTGTTTATCTGTTTGTGCATGATACGAGCAGATGTATGTTAAAGGGCCAGTTCGCCGATTCTCAACCTCAATTTCGCTCTGTGCCTTTGGAAGATGCTAAACCTCCAACGTAAAGCGCGTCATCTGGCGGAGGCCAGGGAGCTCGCTAAACTACACTTCCTCAGTCTAGGACGCCCGCTTCCGATGTCATGCCTCGTTCAAAATCGTCAGGTTTGAAATGTAGACTGCAGACCTCAAGATTTTTTAGACAATCCAGCGGTATGTTCTCGTCGTATTTCGGATTCTTGACTGGTAAACAGTAGTATTTCACTCGAGCGTCTCTTGCTGGCCCGTTCCTTTCAGAGGGAGGGGCGCAATGCACGCTGGGCGTTGTAGGAATATAGAATGGGCGAAACCACGAGCTGTTTGTACAACTTTCTCCACAGCTATGGCACCAAATTTAAATATTGTTGCATCTATCGATTACAGAGAACACCAGCTTTGACTGACAGTGGCTTTTTCCAGGGGCGAACTGCTCCTTTAATATGGTCCAGACTGGATTTTCTCTTCCTGTGTGAGTCTTAAATATTTGTCGGTTCAAGCAAATCTTTGTTAATTAAATACTTAAGCCATTTGGGGTTTTGGTCAGCCAAAACACCGCAATTTGAAGATGATAATTTGAAAGAAAGATCGATATTTTCATCAATAGTGACTAAACCTTTAATGGGAATATTCTGAAAAACGTGTACGCACTTGAGGAGAAATTAAACACCCCAGATCCAAGCTGCTATTTATTTAATTTTGAGCAATTTTTCCTTCATCTGATCACAGAGAAATGTTTTATTTTGCATCTTTTAAAGCTCTTTCTTGGGGCTTTACTTGCAACCACTTGAGACTCAAAAGTGTATTTTCCTCTGTCAGGTGGTAATTTGTAGAAAAACTCCTTTAATTAGATAACAGGCTTCTGTATTTCATATTTGCACTTTGCCAGCAGTTTGTCAATTACTGCTTGTGGTTTCATGCTGCCAGTCAGTCTTTGTCTGGGCGCTGGAGCCTCCTCCTCAGCGCGCCGCAGAGCCGTGTTATTGTACTTAAACAAATCAATTCTGTTGCAGTTGAGCTTTTTTCCCTCCATCCCCCGTCATTATGAACTGTTTGCAGTGCAGAGCACATTGATTTTTCACAGCCCTGGAAAAGCTGTTGATGAATAGCACAGAGGTATCTTGGGAGAATCTGGCTTTAAAAAGGAGGCACCCAGCGTCAACCCCCCTCCTCCTCCTCTTCTCCTTCCTCCCCCCTCCTCTCTCCCGACCCATTGAGCCCCCCAGCGCTCCTCCACTTTCTCTTTTCAGAGAGCGGCACTTACAACAGGGGAGAAATGCTGCCTGAAAATCTTCCAATGATTAAAAAAGGTGAAAGGCACAAGAGACCGCCTTCTCCCGCTGAATGTGAGAATACACCTTGTGGTTCGACAGTTTTTATATTTGGAGTGTTAGGCGGGTCCCGTCAACCAAAGCATGAGCTCAGGAGGAGCCAGAGAAGTCCTCATTGGGGGGGGGGGAGAAATGGCCACTATGCTGCGTGTCACAGAGCAGACGCCTGAAAATGATACACAAAAAGGATACAGCGAGAGGAGAGGAGGGTTGGTAGGAAAAAAAAGGCATTTGTCACATTCTTCCACACTGCACACATACATTCACAAAAGCGAGAGCAAACACCCTCGAGGCATTTTTATTCTTTCTTTTCTTCCACCATCTCAACCAGCTCCTTGAAATTTCATACTTCAACATTTCAGGAGTAAAAAAGGAAACTGTTTCTTTGACTTCATGAAGTGTCGTGCTTTTGCTCTTTGAACAAAGGACACAGTTTAAGTGAATTGAGGGAAGTAACATAGAATATACTCCATCCCCTGCCGAGAGCTGTGTTAGCCTAAAAGCTGAATATGTTTCAGTACCACCTTAACTCAGACCCTTCATTCTGAGGGCTTTAATTTAGCTGACACTTTACTCAACCTCTCGTGAACACCTGAATAATATCTGCTAACATATGAATTTCACTTTTTGTACTTTTAAAGTCTTTTGGAAGTTACACGGTATCAACTTCTACACAGAGATATCAGGCGATCATTAAAGTATTTAAATTGTTGCTAATGTAAATATGTAAGCTTTTTTAGCTGTCAGCAGAGGCACGTCTGACTTAGAGGAAAGAATCCAGCCAATAAGCATATTATACTAGTAATTAAAACTACTAACAATGATACATTTACTAAGACAAAGTCTGTGGTTGGTTGCTTAGGTGAACAAAGATAAAAAGAGCCAAACCATCTTTACCTCCCGATACTGATTGTTAAATACCTGGACTTAGATATTTGCTAACATGAAGTACAGCTCCAATTCAATAGCAATAAAAAAAAAATATATATGGCTATATTACTTACCCTTTAGCTAGGTGGTATTATCGTGATCATTTTTGTTTGGCCTGGCTCAGTACACATAAAGAATCCTCACCTAGAAACAAGCTGAACACCTAGAAACAACATAAGCTAACGTTAGCTGCAGCTTGGCTAATGGCCTCTCCTAACATCCTGACTGTCGGAGAAATCATGATTTTAATCATAAAACTGCTTTATTCTGTGTTTTAAACCTTATTATCCAAACTTTCAATTAGAACTACGCAATAATGTGCGATAGGAAAACGGTGATTGTTAGATTTAGCTAGCTTAACGAGTCATTTTCTGCTAGCTTAACATTTCACTCAGTAAGCAGCACTCTTCTTCTTCGCCAATCTAAAACAGTAGTTGCTTTTTGCAGCCATGATATATTTTTTGCTTTGTCGACTACTTTTTTTGGAGAGAAAGACTAATATAGGCTAATATATTATGATATTGTAATGGCTTACTGACTGGCAAGGTCGCTAATACGAGATACTGCATTTTAGGGAGTATCTGAGGCCTGTCTGATAGTGGTATAGGTACCAGAACAACTCTAAAGATAAGGCAGAGTGTGTAAGATAAATCATATTTTGCTTTATTTTAAATGATGAATCAAAATGTTATTACATTTTAGAGCTCCATTATAATGTATTGGTCAACACCTTTGACTTCACTAATAACAAACGGTCATTTTCAAGGATCTGAGTGTCACTGGGCACTCGCTCGAGCCCCGCTAGTCCAGCCTAAGTGCAATGCTATATTAGTGAAGGCCTCCATTAATAGGCTTATCTGTCAATCCGTAGTGAATTGTGAACGCGCCCTGTCAGTGAACTTACTCTGCGGCGGATGTTTATGATACCATACTGATCATGTGAAGTATCAGTTGCTGTTTTGATTCGTCCTTCATGGGCACGGGAGCGTGAAGGAGCTTATCCATGCAGCGAAGGGAAGTACATCACATTAAGATGGAAGCCACTCAGAGCCCGAAGGAATCTGTGAGGAGGGAAATCATCGCTTGATTTTCTGGAAAAACAAATGCAAATGTAATAACTTAGTGTTTGGATATTGCTGGATAATGCAGCAGTGATTGATGTGTTCTCTTTTTTCTCTCCTGATTTCTCTCAGGGGCAGAAGACGTGAGGCGCGGAAGTGTTTCTCCTCCTGGTGTGTGAATGGGTGGGGGGGTCCTTTGTGGTGAAGGATCAAGAGTTGAAGTCAACACAGGTGAGTCTTTTTTTAAATACCTATATGGGGGGGACCTACAAAGCCCAGGTGTCAGGAGAAATCAAATTAGTGTTGCTGTGGCAGTAGAAGTACAGGTTTTTGTTGCTAAATTACTGAGGAGCACCCTCAATGTTAGCGGCACGCTAGCTGCTGGGTTTTGGTGTTAGAGTGAATTTATTGCTATGTGCTAATATTATTAGCTATTAGCGTTCTTCAAGATGGCTCCCACACTCTTTTTAATACAGTCAAATTCATGGTTTTCACATTAGATTCAACTCTGGTCAACGTTTACAAGTAAATCTGCACCGTTGACCATTAGCATCTTTTCACTGTTGCTAACGTCTGAGTGAAGAAATCCAGAGTCAAAAAATGGAGGGAACCATCTTAGCCTAATTAGCTGTGATGCTCCATCCACTTTTACCTTACCCTTTGAATGTATAAGCTGCTCCACAAAAGAAAATTTGTATGAGACAGAAGTCGATGTCACAACTGCCTCTTTTGAAATACTGTTTTGGAAAAAGCTTTTGTTAGATTAGCGACGGAACTAGCTAGAACTAGTTAGCACCTAACTAGAGTTAGCAATCTAACTAGCCTAAAGATAATCGCTAACTCCTTTTTAGATGTACAATCCCAACACCAAAAGGCCCTTCAGGAGACAGTTACAACAAAGACGTGAAAAATTTAAAGAAGTTTGATGAGTTGTTGTGGCTAGTGCTAGCATTCTCCGCACTTGCTAATGTGACAGCCAGAGCTAGCTAGTTAACTAGCCCCTATGTAGTTACCACAAGCAACGCTTTTTCATGAGAAAAAGCTTGTATAAACATGTTTTACTCTAAGTTGGGAGCAGGACTAATTTCTGTGCAAGAATAAAACAATTTAAGAGCTCAAATTAGCCATCAGTGTGCACAAATCCCTGAGATTTACTGGGCTCTGTACGGTCCTCCTTGACCACCTCAGATGTTGCTTTGCTGAAGTTTCTATTTCTGGATGTTTTGTTACAACTTGAGTTAAACAAAGCTTGTTACTGGAAACAGATATCTGCCTCCCCGCTCACCACAATGATTTAAAAGCTACAACTTTGTTTGCTCGGACATGCTCTGGCCTCCCGTGTGCTCGAGTGTCTTTGGTAAACACTCGATGGCAGCAGTTTGTGTGTGGCCAGCGTCGGCTAGCCTCTCACAGCATGTTGATTTCATTAGGAGCTCCTGGGGTGGGGGTGGAGGGGCTGTGGGTTGACAAAGTACTGTGATGTTGTGTCTGTTTTGCCAAAATTCAAGTTAGACTTTAGCGTACGTGGAAGGTCTTTACCAGCAGGCCAGCAGTTTATCCTTATGCAATATGTAGTTCAGCGTACGTTCCACTAAAAGAGAGAATTATGTCGTGGAAAGGGAATGTAATTGGTTCGTCCACTGTATTATACAATACAGCTTTGGCTTCGTGGATTAGGAATTGGGACATCCAGCATACACACACACACACACACACACTGAATAGATAAGAGTGGTTAATCTTGATTAGAGCAGTGTGAATGCTGAGAAATACGGTGCCCTGACAAACATCTGCCCGCCACGCAGCTGAGTGGGATAAACCAAAGTGATTATTGTGGAAATGTCAGGCGAGGTAGGCAGCGAGAGCAAGTGGAACGAGGGGGGGATATGACACGAACAGGGGCATGACATGAGTGCTTTAGTTCAGAGTCGGCTCGCTCTCTCTCAATGACAGTTTTTTTTCACTCTGACGGTCGATGTAAGGGTTCGTGGAGGGTTTGATGGAAAGGCTGCAGTCAGGAAATAGCAACGGAAGTGAGATCTATATGCTTGGCAACCAACATTCCAAGTTGTGTAAGGTGTTAACCTTCGAGAAGATAGAACCAATAAAGCCTGGACATTTTTGTAGATAAATGACAATTATCAGAACGGTATTTTCTGATGATTATCTAATCAGGAAGTCGATTAAAGCAGTTTATGCACAAAGTTTCATGTCATTTGGTTGATATCTGAGGTTGGTCTTTGTCTCTGTTGCACCAGTCGAAGCCCAAATGAATAATTGCTTTCCTCTGTGAAATGTGAGGGGTGCAGACATTCTGTTAACCTCGCTGACGGAAAGAAAAAAAAAAAGGCAGGAAAAAAAAAAATCCCCTTCCTGTCAGTGGTCTCTGTTTCTCTCTGTTCTTGTGAGATCTGGAACTGATAAGCGTGAGGCCTCTGGTAACTGAACAGGAAGGATGGAGGGCCTGGCCTCAGCGCCTCGGAGCCCCTGCCTCTGCACACATGTCCACCTCCCCTCCTCTGCACGGGCAAACAAAGAGAGCCGAGCCTGCCACTTAACTTCAAGTTTCAAAACATTTAAGCCTATTAGAAGGATTATTATCGCTTGTTGGAGTGAACTCTGCTTCTGAAGAGATTTCTGTTGAATATAATAACAGGGAGGCATTGTGATTAAGTAGACCTCGGACAAATTAATGCTTAGCAGCAGCTTCACACCCAGGCCCAATCATAACTCCCTTGTTCCACTGGCCGGTGTTGAGTCAAGTGGAAGTACTTTATTAAACAAGCACATGGCAGAGCAGTGGAGTTTAACATTACACCCGAACACCCAGAGGCCTGAATGACAAGCTGTTAAACTGATAACGGTGATGGGGCTGCTGTGGTGTCTATACATAGATGTTTCCTGAAGCAGGTGCTCTTAAGGACGAAAAGAACACCAACAGAATGCAACATAGATTTAACTTTTCTCACTCGAAATGGGACACTGGCTGCTGAACACATGTTGTGACATCAGCTTTTGGGCCCTGATGTATGTAAGTAATGAGTTTAATTTACTTTCCCATTTTGAAACAAGACTAGGTCAAAAGGCCGATGGCTGATGACAACGTGTTTGAAAGCAGGCGCACGCTGCAGACGAAGGTGAGGACAGCGGACAAGCAGCGGAGGAGCAGCCCCGCCTACTCCCCGAAAACAAACTATCCAGAGCCGTATAGACAGAGAGTCACGTCAGTGGAGGTCCAATAGGCTCCATGATCCGCCATCGCGATGTGGCAACTCTCTCTCTCTACGGCTCTGAAAGTACAGTCAGTCAGTCAGTCAGTCAGTCACATACAGACCCATGTGTAGGGCTGACCCCAGCTTTCCATGCAAACAGAACAAAAAGGAAAACTTTGGAAAATTACAGCTTAAAAAATATAAATTATGGACGGTCTGACTTTAACTTTAGGGCTGCAAACAACAGATTCACAAACGTTTTTGGAAGATTAAAGATCTTTTATATTCAACAAAATTACTATTTAAACCATCCATCTTTGTTAATTGTGCTAAAACAAACACATAGAAGTTATCAGTAAACGAGGCGCCAACTTTGAGAATGTCTTACATTAATTTGTAAAATGATTCTTGTCTCATGCTGAGCACTATTGCTTTGTAAACATATGTTGTTTTTTGCACTCTGTGCCATTTTTACATGGTTATGAGTTTTGAGTTATTATCTGAAACTAGAAAATTAAAGATGAATTTTCGCCTTTTATGCCTAAATTGAGAGAGGACAGTGGATAGTGTTGGAAACAGGGGAAGAGAGAGTGGGGGGTGATGCGGCAAAGGTCCAAGGGTAGGAGGTCAACCTGTGGCAGCTGCATATAGGACTGTAGCCTCTGTACGTGGGCTGCCAATTTAACAGCTGAGCTAAACTGTTGCTCTGAAACTAGAAATGTAGACATTTGGAAGGTACTTCACCGCATTTTTGGGCTGTTTTGTTCTCTGTTGGTGCATTTTAGTCCAGCAGAAATCATGGATATTTTCAGTACAACTACCACTGAACGAGAAAAATACAGCGACATCTAAACCAACAGTAGAGTGCTATACTATTGTGCTTCCCCCAGAATCTATAAGCAGAGGTCCTCTTACTCGGCTCAAAATTCTCTTCAGTAATTAAAGTTCCTCGCAGCCACAAGACATCTTGCAGGTTCAGAAGGGGTCCCCAACAAATCTCCCTCCACTTATAATTAGTCTGTGAGAGTGTCCAAAAACATTTAGGGGAATGCAGGAACTCTGGAATAATAATCACACAACTTGGCCATAACATAAAGTTAGTGCAAAGCACTTGGTTACAACAAACCTCCTGTAGAATCATTGAAACACTCATATTGTTGGTGTCTTAACAGTGCAATCTTATCTAAGGATTTTGCCCTTGAAGCTTTTGTGTCGCAACGACAGAGATGGTGACGACGATTAACTCGAAAAGCATCACTATTGACTCGAAGCAGATGAGTGAAAAGATATTTTTCCTGTTCTACTGGCTAAGTAACTGGGCATGACAAGATTGCACTCGAGCAAAGTTTTCCTTCCCGTCCTCAAGATCTATCTATTATCTAATCTATCTGGACTTTCTGCTCTTATTCTCACGACACCTTTAGTTAAAAAAGGCACTTTGGGATTCTAAGGCATATCTTTTTCAGGGCTCAGACTGTGGCGGAGATGTTCTGGGGTGGTATCCTTCCCATGAGAAAGTGCGAGATAACGTGCCAGGGTGACAGCTGAATTATTAGCCCATTAGTCACTGGAGAGAGAAAGAGCTGGATGAACATGGCATCCATCAAGAAAGCGCCATTTTTTTTCGCAGATAGCCTCCCCAGACTGCCGCCCAGGAATCTTGTAAGTCTCTCCCACTGATGTAGGAGTCGGAGGGCCGGGGTCAAGGAGCAGAGCTGGAGCTTTCCCGGTGCGCCGCTGCTGCTGCTGATGACCCGCCTGCTTGTCCTAGGAAGAGAGCAGCATAACACAGAGGCAGGACTCCGTGTACTAGACTAAAAATAGACGTGCCGTCAACCCCACTTTCCCATTGACACGCACAAATGTAGATGCACGTGCTTGTTCGTGCACCCCGAACCGTTGTAGGCGCACATCTTCAGGGGCTGGTGATAGTCTGTGGCATGCCAGGACATGTTTGATTGACAGGGTGACTGCGGCGTTACAAAGTGTGTATTCAGGACAGACGTTTTAAACAGCGCTGAGATGGTCTGACTTGACTTACAGCAGGAGGAAGCGATAAAGCAACACTTTGCTCTGAGATGAACTTCCTTACTGCTCTGTGACCCTTGGAGACTCCTTTACATCGTGTGTGTCTTTGAATTAGCTATCCTCCCAGCTCTACTCAAATAACCATAATGAAAACAAAGAATATTGAGCTAATGTAGGAGCGCTTACTTCCTTAGACGCAAATTAAAGCTGATATCCCTCTGACAGGCCTTCTGCGGATACCTTGTCAATTTCCTGTTCATGAAGAATAGCCCGAATAAGCCACGCTTCACAAGCCAACAAATTAATTAATGGCCCGCTCTAATATGTTTTAAGAACACTTGGCATTGAGATGCTGTTGGCTTTTGAGTGGTCTACCTTAGTGCAATACAGCCGCATTATCGAGCCCTTCTGCTGCCTAACGCTGCCATATTATTGCACTTCTCTTTGTCAGTATAAGGGGTCACATTAGGTTAGTGTTTTTGTGTTGTGAAATATAGCCACGACCGATAAAGCTTCACTTGAGTCCAAACTACTTCTGCTTAATCTTGTCTGTCTGTTTAAGGCTAATGTAATATAACAGTGGCAGCTCTGTCGGGCCTTGAATAAGCACAATGATCTGATCTGACTGC
The DNA here is from genome assembly GCF_022749685.1 of Semicossyphus pulcher. NCBI lineage: Eukaryota > Metazoa > Chordata > Actinopteri > Labriformes > Labridae > Semicossyphus > Semicossyphus pulcher. The sequence continues at coordinate 17,179,393 of NW_027211670.1, read as the reverse complement.
CATTCAAGTGGCCAAGTTTGAAGATGTACAGCAGGAAGACTTGTGTGAGAGCAGATCCTAGCTGCAGTTGTTGATGTTCATCAAGTGTTTGGACGACTACATTTCAGAGGGAGATATGTTTTTATTAGACAGGTTTAATTACTTGTTTCTTTTATGATGTCAGCCTCTTTAAGGACTATTAAAAAGGTTGTTTAAGCGGCGGTAATCAACATTTTTGCACTAACAATGTATTAAAAGACAGTTTGAAGACAACGTGACGTGTGAAAGCGGTCGCTTGAATATATGAAAATACGCGCCTTTTAAAATCCAAAACTGTAGCTTTTTTTTTTTTGCTGTCAACCGCTGCTTCAAGCCTTATGCTAAGCTAAGCTTATTTCCACCTGGCACAGGCTTTATATTTACCAAACTGATATGAGAGCGGAAGCAATTTTCGTTTGTCACTCTTGGATACGAAAGTGACTTAGCATGTTTCCCAAAATGTTTCTCGGCCAGCTACAAATAATTAAGAAGTTTGTGTTAATCACTTGCTTTTACTTCAGTTAAATGTTTGAAACTGATCAACAGTTCTTAGATATTCAGTAGAGAATCAAGACAAACTGATATTTTACTAATAGATGTTTGGTTCACAGCACCCTGTCACCTTAAAAAAGTGATAAGTTCATAATTAGTTTTTTGATCCTTTTAAAAAGCTTTGATTTAAAATGTCTGGATATTACCAATTTATCTCTTCATGCTCCGCGGCATGATTGAGTGTTACACAATGAAGTCAGATCTTCTTGAAAGCTCAGGAATTTGCAGCAGACAGGCTGATAGGCATCAATTTCAGACTTGTTTGGTAATTTTTGGGATCAAAGACGATGATGAGGATGATGATACTGATGCTAATCCCACTGAAGGGGATGATTGAGTCATCAAGGCAAAACAGCTGTCTTATGTGCCGCCTCTTCTTCCCCCCCCCCCCACTAATGGCTGATGATGACAGTAGCTGAGTGTAAGCGAGTGCAATTGACAGCGGAGTTGGAGCTTCCTCGGGGAGGAGCGAGGAAGGCTGAATCTGAGCAGAGGGAAGCAGGCAGCAGGGTGGCCATGAAACATTCATGCACCTGGGGACTCTTTGCATAAGGAGCGCAAGCTGAGCCAGTAATGAAGTAAAGAGCAGAGGACTTTTAATGGCTCTGTTTGTCCTTTTATGAGATTAGCTTTAGTCTGGCTTATTATATGAATTACATTTAAAGCCTAATGGCATACAGAGCTTTAGTGATGACTGGAACTCGCAACAAAGTGTGCCTGCTACCGTGCCTTGTAGAGAATATTACTCACATTTGGATTAATCTAATTGTGGTTAGCTACAAGCTATTTAACCATATTCACAAGGCAGCAGTTAGATAATACTCCTGTTTGTATTCAACCACGTCCTAGCTATTAATACTGTTAGTAAGTAGGGGTTGAATGCAAACTATGATGTTAGCATTCAGTCACTTTGTAGCTAACTGTAATACTAGCTAGTAAGCGGTTGAAAACAAACAAATGTAAGCATTCAGTCACTTTGTAGCTAACTGTAATACTAGCTAGTAAGCGGTTGAAGACAAACAAATGTTAGCATTCAGTCACTTTGTAGCTAACTGTAATACTAGCTAGTAAGCGGTTGAAAACAAACAAATGTAAGCATTCAGTCACTTTGTAGCTAACGGTAATAATAGCTAGTAAGCGGTTGAAGACAAACAAGTGTAAGCATTTAGTCACTTTCTAGCTGACATTAATAATAGCTAGTTAGCGGTTGAAGACAAACAAACGTAAGCATTCAGTCACTTTGTAGCTAACGGTAATAATAGCTAGTAAGCGGTTGAAGACAAACAAATGTAAAGAATTCAGTCACTTTGTAGCTAATGGTAATAATAGCTAGTACGCGGTTGAAGACAAACAAATGTAAGATCAGTCACTTTGTAGCTAACGGTATTAATAGCTAGTTGGCGGTTGAAGACAAACAAATGTAAGATCAGTCACTTTGTAGCTAACGGTAATAATAGCTAGTTAGCGGTTGAAGACAAACAAATGTAAGATCAGTCACTTTGTAGCTAATGGTATTAATAGCTAGTAAGCGGTTGAAGACAAACAAATGTAAGATCAGTCACTTTGTAGCTAACGGTATTAATAGCTAGTTGGCGGTTGAAGACAAACAAACGTAAGCATTCCGTCACTTTGTAGCTAACGGTAATAATAGCTAGTTAGCGGTTGAAGACAAACAAACATAAGCATTCAGTCACTTTGTAGCTAACGGTAATAATAGCTAGTAAGCGGTTGAAGACAAACAAATGTAAGATCAGTCACTTTGTAGCTAACAGTATTAATAGCTAGTAAGCGGTTGAAGACAAACAAATGTAAGCATTCAGTCACTTTGAGGCTAACGGTATTAATAGCTAGTAAGCGGTTGAAGACAAACATAAGCATTCAGTCACTTTGTAGCTAACGGTATTAATAGCTAGTAAGCGGTTGAAGACAAACAAACATAAGCATTCAGTCATTTTGTAGCTAACTGTAATAATAATAATTATAGTTTGTATTCAACCATTTCCTATCTTTTATTACCGTTAGCTAGAAAGTGACTGAATGCTTACGTTAGACTACTGTCTGTATTCATCTGCTTACTAGCTATTATTTCCCTTGGCTAAATGTAACTAAAAGCTAACAATACTGTTTGTGTATAAACACTTTCAAGCTAATATAACCTTTAGCAAGGAAGTGGTTAAATACTAAGTGTATTATGTATTCCATGCTATTAGGCCTACCGTTAGCTAGAAAGTGACTGAATGCTAACATTAGCTAATGTTTGTGTTCAAGCACTTCCTAGCTATTATTAGCAAGGAAACGGTTGAATACAAACTGTTATGTTAGCATTCAGTCACTTTCTAGCTTACGGTAATAATAGCTAGATAGTGATTGAATGCTAACATTACAGTTTGAAATTAACCACTTCCTAGCATTTATTACCATTAGCTTGAAAGTAAATAGCTTATATTACAGTTTGTATACAACCATCTCCTAGCTTTGATATCCCTTAGCTAGAAAGTGACTGAATGCTAACGTTACTGTTTGACAGTGTTATGCTAAACGATAAGAAAGGCATACATCTGTAGCTAATTGTAGTGTTAGCTAGGAAGTGGTCGAACACCAACATTAACTTACTTTCAGCTTCCTAACCATAGCATAATGTCAGAGGAAAATGGCTGACGTGAATATTGGTACCACAGGTGTGCGGCTGATTATAGCTCACTTATCCCCAGTTGTGCCGGTGGAACAGTTGTCCCTCCTAAACTCATCCTGCTCAGCGGCAGGGACAGAAAAGGCGAGAGAGGAGCAGAGGAATGGCAAGATGAAGAAGACGAGAGAAGCAATATTTAGACAGCTGCACGTGTAGTGCCGTGTATCGCTGTCAGGGGAGGGGGGGGTACAAGTGGAGGGATATTTTGGTGTCCTCAGCAAGGCCTCAGACAAACTCCGGCTGCAGTATTGATGTCACTGCACCCTCCTGACAGCAGATTGTAAATCACAGGTCGCAGGAATGCATAGATGTACAAACAACTGCTACTTCTGTTCCAACATAGCAGTATATTATCTATCGGTGTTGTGTAAAATGATAAAGCTTGTTCATACTTGTTTTAAATGTAATGCTTAAGAGAAACCCATCCGAGCATGCACTGTCAATGTGTCTGTTCTCTGCTCTGCCTAGCAGGACGCTGTACAGTAACGGTGGTTGTGTGAGACAGCTGGTCACATGTCTGCGGTCCTGTGCTAGACTGGCCCTGTGCCTTGAGGTGGTGGATGGCAGCTGACTGCTCTGATTCACTGGGAACTCGGCTCGTGTGTTGTGCGCCTCACAATGGACTGACTCATGGGGGAGTCGACGGCGAGCTTGTTCAGTGTCCATCTATTGGCCATTTTACTGGAACTTTCTGTTTGACCCCTTTGTTGGCTCCTAGTTTTGATGGAGACAGAGGTCTTTTCTTATGGCTGCATGTTTTTCTGCTTTGTCCCCCCTTTCTGAATCCAACAGGAACAGGCAGTTTCCCTCCCCTTACTCATGCTGCGCTTCTCGCTTCTGCCAACCCTCCCACTGTCGTCGGTAGGATGCGGATTGCCTGTCTCTTGCTCGCAGCTTCTTTTCACCTGACATGAAAGTGTTTCACTTGAAGTGTGAAATGTGCACCCACTTCCCTCAATTCTCCCCTTCAACCTGTAGGATACAAGAATGGATACAGTGGCTTTCCAGCTAACGTTGACAGATGTTTTAGGCCACGTTTAGAGCAAAAAAAATCAAACTGATCCAGTTTGAATTATATAGAAACACATAAAAGCTAACAGTTTGTAGTGTTAAAACAGACTGGAGGTATTGATGCTAGCTAGCTAATAGCATTGGCGTTTGTGTCATGAGTTTTCCGGGTAACTCTTAGAGGACTATCCCAGCAAGCTCAGAGAAACGCTGATTAAACTTTAGATTGAATCTGAGCATCAGAAATTCAAATCAGATTGATATTCTGACTTCGTGGAAAAACATTTCCTGCGATGGTGGTTAAAAAATTCTTGGAAATAAAGTTTATTGAGGCAGGATTTAAAAGCTCTCACACGGGTCATCTTTGGTCTTGATGAATGTAAAGTGTTGTTTTTTCGTGAAGCCATTTGTGTCGCAGTGTAATCTGTCGTGGATTTGCGAGTTTATGTATCTGATTGACTTCTGCAGTGCGTCACCAGATGACATTTCATTCCGGAAAAGTTAATCCAGATTCTCCTTTTTTGGCCAGACAGCGCTGCTTTAATTGTTTGTTTGTATCAAAGTCTGTGCCAACACCGTGTTCCAATTGAAAGGAATGTGGAGCCTCTGTTTTTTCGACCTCTGTCTCTGTTCGAGAGAAGCCTTAGATGGAGAAAATTTCAATATTGGTACAAAACAAGGATGTTAATAGAAAAGAGCTGTTTGTGCTTCCTTTTGAAACTGCTTTCCATTAGGCCTTGCGATCACCACCGAGCCACCCGTCGTCTTTGTCTTCTTCAATAAGCCTTTTCTGCTTGGCGACAGCATTCACACAGCCGGCATTAAATCTGTACCTGCGGTCACTCTCGCTCCCCTATCACATAATAACATGTGCAACAGCGGCGCAGCAGCCGCTAATTGCTGCTGGATATTAGAGCGAGGTCTCCTAAGACACTGACCTCGCTTTAGCCAATCATAACAGAGCGTGTTAGCGGGGTTGAGCTGTGATCAGAAGAGCCCCCGCAGCACGAACAGGAGGAATTAATTATTCAGACGGGCTGCTCGCACGTTTTGCCGGACACCACGTTTAATGACATCTATAATGGCATCTTTGTGAGGGATTAATGGCGACTATCAAAGCAGGAAATGCACAAAAGTCCAGCCAGGCAGCTCTCCGCGTGCCAGGTACAAAAACAAAGAGAACGAAGGGTGTGAGCATTTTGAGCACCCAGATTTTGCCTCTCAATCTGTGCAAACTTCAAACTGACGTGCTTTAACCTACAGTAATGAGATTAGCTTAAATATTTACCGCACGAGGAAATGACAAGAAAAGATTAGTGCCTTTCCTCACAATATTTACATCTCTGCCACCGTTGTTTAGCTTCCACGGCTCGAGGAGAAGGTTGAGTTTTATAATGATCGGTAGAAGAGTTTCCACTGACCTTTTAGAGAAAGTCAGCGCTGCGTTGGATTGCAAAGGTTTCCTTTTAGTTAGGGAAAAGGAAAAATGAAGCAGTTCTTGCCAAAGTGTTCTCTTGACAACTTTAGTACAGTTACAAAGCTTTGGTGGGATCATTTAAACTAGATTTCTAATGATCAAACACAGAGACTGATCTCTCGTGGAGGAGTGTTGTTGGGCTTTTTCAGACGGGCTAATTTTCTTAATTAGTGTAGAAAATTATATGACTCAAAAAATAAAGGAACATTTTTATAATGGCACATGGCATACCATAATAGTTCGATTTTATGAAGGTATTCTATGGATTATCTTTGCTGGATGTTTCCTGTCTAAGACTGCACAAATACAGCTACGCCTTTGGTTAAACCATTTTGGCTATAAATAGGGATGGGAATTGCAGGGTATCTCAAGATACAATACACGACACGTAGCCCGCGGTAACGTTACTATCACAATACAGCGATTCGGCAATAATTGACAGTGCAGTGACAAATGTTTCCATCGCTTTCTGGGATAGTCGTCTGACAGTTACCCAGAAAACTCAGGAGAGGAAAGGCCTTTAGTGTTAACGGGTAATTCTGAGGTATCATGCTATTAGCTGTATCATCAATAATTTTAGTGGTGATTCGCAGGGTAACAAGCGATACGATGCGCAATACGTAGCCCACAATATCGATAATATCGCGATACAGCAATTCTGCGATCATTTATATACTGAAAAATATCTGATTAACTTCTTCTTCGGTCAATTAATTGCGGTTTGCGTTAGCCTCATTCAAGTTAAGTGCCACCGTGAGGAGTCATGAAGTAGCGATGCGTTGAGTCAGAGTCGCAGGGAAATCTGTTTATAGTGCCGTATATATTTGTGAATTAAAATATCGATATTTGACGCCTGCATGAGACAGGACGACGACATATTGTGTATTGATATTTTGTCCTTATTTTGTATTGAGTGTTGTAGTAGAAGAGCGAGGCCAAAGAGTTAAAAAACATGTTGGAAACTTGAGTCATTACTGAAGTCATAAGTCATTACTTTTAGACACACAGTATATTAATAGATACATTGATGTATAAGAAGAAGAAAGTAGGTTAGTGAAGAAAAACTGGCACTGCAGCCCTCTAAGCTTTCGTGTGTATTTGCTGTAAATAGTGCTCAGCAACAGCAAGGTTACTGACTCTGGCTGCATCTGCATTATGCTAATGTGATGAGAGCAGGAAGCCAACGGTGGCTAGTTACACTGGATCGCTACAGGGACACAAACGCAGGAGTCATCATGCAAATGAGCAGGATGGCTGATCGCTCAGAAACCTGAGAGTTTTATAATAATAAGAGATATGACAGCAGAACCGGACCGCTTCCTCCGGAGCTCTGCTGTGATTTTCCCCTCCAAGTGAAATGTTTCTTATCGCGACCTCCCCGAGCAAACATGCAAACAATCTGGCCTGTGTGTTTCGAGTCACATGGGCCCGAAGTGCTGAAGAGTCAGCGTGTCTGTCCTGGTATTTCCTGAGGCTTCACAAACATACATACACGCTCTCTCTCTCGTTCTCTCTCTGTCACACACTAACAAAAACAGTTAATATAACAATAATATATGAATCATTTTTATTTTAGGCAAGTGTTACATGTTAGAAGTAAAGTAAAACCTCTCTATATAGTATAAAAGATAAAACAAGGTGAAAAAACGAAGAAATATAACTTTGTAAGACTTTCGTATATAAAAAAACACAGTAAATATTGTGTTAAATGTAATAGATGTAGGTTTATAAGGTCAAAGGTCAAATCTGCAGTCATCCCTAACAAATTAACGCTTAAAAAACAAAGACTACAAATCATTAGATACTTTTTTTAGCTTGCCCTTTCAAAATAAAAGTCATTCTTTAAATATGTTACTGTGTGAACCTACATTGAAACTGTGGCCGGCCTCTTTTAGCAAAAAGAAAAACAGAAGGAAATGTGACTTTTATTTGCACTTCTCCTTTTTTTTTAATCTTCCCACCCTCTTAAAAAATTTGTATATTTACAATTAATACGACTCCCAGCAGATTAAAGCTCCTAACTGAGCACCCAGAAGAGAAAGCTTTAACCGCAGAACGCCTTTTAATCCACTTCCTTTTGCATTTAGCTCACTAAAAAAAGCATATTTTTTTTAGCAATTACAGCAGCAGCGCTAAAGCCATTAATGCATGCTGTTTGTGTGCGAGTATGATTACCGCGCCGGACTCTGACAGAGGATGGCCATGCATTAAATCATTATTCGATTTAACCAGTTGAAATGTGTGTGTGTGTGTGTGCTGGTTCATCTAATTGATTTGGAGTGTTAAAGTGCAGGGTTCAATGAATACTCTAATCAAAACCTTGGAGGCTGCTGCTAAACGCTAAAGAATGATTTAATGTGTCTCAGGCTGCAGTTTTAAGTGTGTGTGTGAGCTTTGTGTCCACAGAAGGAGTTAATACACAAACTAAAATCATGAATCACGAGCCCTCACATTTCACCCTCCTGTCGTTATCTCTTCCCGCTAATCTCCTTCTTTTTTGCCCGTTTAGTTGCCATCTAACACAATTTCATGGTGTTGATACCGCATCTCAAATATTCAATAGCTGAGCATGTATGCTGGGATTATAATTTGGAGTCTCTGTGGGGGATGTAGGTCAACTGAAAGGCTCTATTTCCTCAAATATTGTAATCCCCATTTGTTCTGCTTTTTCACCAGAAACGCAGCTTTGAGGTCTTTGTCACACTACAATGCCCCGGGCAGGACAGTGCCTGTTAACACTGTTGTCTTGTTTCCAGATGATTCTTTTTTTTCTCTACTTGTGTGCCAGTTTGCTTTTCCCACATTTTTTTTATTCTTGCTTTTCTTTAGTTCCCACTTTTTCTATTAATTTAGGAGCAAATCCTGAGAAGAAAAGCCCCAGTAAGTCTTGTTTCCTCTTCCCCAAAGCAGGTCATGTTTATGGTCAAACTGGGGAATGGGGTCAGCAGGATATACCCATTTAACCTTCCCGCAGACCTGCGCAGCACTGGGAAAGGAAGTCATTCATTAAAGCCAGAGTGATAAAGTAAAGTTGGGAAGTCTTTTCATTGATAAAAAAACTGACTTTTCTCTCACATGTTCCTCTGATTCTGTGTTTTAGCGGCCACATTCAGCCAGCTAATTACGTGCCTGTTTCTCCAGGCTGCAGGAATAGTTTTGTGCAACCATGCATGAACATAAAAAATTGATTTGTTTATACATCATCTCAGTATAATGGGGTTTTTTTTTCTTCCTGTGATTCTCTGACAAAACCTGATGCACCTTGTAGGAGGGGGAAAAAAGCAGGGAAGGATTATTCTTCTCGCTGGCATGTTCATATTCGGCTCCTGTGTTGTCTGAACCCGATAACAAGTATGGCACAAGACAAGGCTGTCCATTGTGAAAAGAGTGTGTGTTTTTTTTTTCTCAACAAAAGTCATTATGCTGGATCAATGCTCCCCGGAGAAACAGCAGGCTCAAACGCCACACACAAAGATGGAGGAGTGCGTCAAAATATGTTACAGCCCGGAGGCTTCTTTTTGATGGTGCAGCAGGCCAAAGTACACAACACATACCTGCAATTACGTGGATGTTATTCAGCTCCAAAACTCATCTAGTGTCAGTCAGACCGTTCTGAAAAAACATTACAAAGACGGGGAATTGTTTTCAAATGACTGACTTACTCACAAAAACATATTGTCACCTTTATTTCTGGTAGAAAAGTAGTGGTTTTATTCGCCTATTTAAGATATTGGCCTTGACACAATACAATGGAGGTTAATGGAATTCAAATTTTTGTTTGGTTTGGAAATGTTTTAAAAAAAAAGGTTACTCTGGATACGCCACAAACCACACTATTAAAAATAATAGGGACTATTTCTTCATTAGAAAGTAGTTCCATTGATAACAGTGTTGTTAGTGGAAGCACAGGCTCCAGGATAGCGACCAAAAAAATATCCATCTTTATGGCTATTTAAAGTTAATTTCTCACTTTTTATGTCTGTATTAAAAATACACTGCCAGTCAAAAGTTTGGACACATTTTCTCGTACAAGTGAATGGGAAAGTGTGTCCAAACTTTTGACTGGTAGTGTATATAATACAATACTGGTTCCTGCTCTCCATATTGGCTGAAAAGATACCCTCCAAATTACATTCCAGTGTTAGCGAAGGGAGACAAAATACACCAATTTTACAAATTAAAGTTTGTTTACCGCAGATTTCCAGTGGAAAAGTTGCCTCAAGTGATGTCACTTTAATTAAAAATATTCAACTTGTTAAATGTTTCAAAAAAGCGAGCCTACCAGACCTCTGTAGCTCGCTCCTCCTCTCTGCTTTAAGCTAGCAACATTAGCCGCTACTAGCATAACACAACCACTACTACGGCGGAACTCTCGCTGGTTGAAGTTGAATTGTGGGTAATTCTTGGAAGAAGAATGCATGGAAAAGTGAATAAGATGCTTCCCCCTGACTGTGCTGTGTTGGATTTATATTAAACAGTCCATCATTAGCCTGACATTTTAACAGGAGTAAAATGCTACGTTGGTGGAGCACCTGGAGTTAGCTAACTTGAGGCTTCAGTGGCAGACAAATCAAGTGGATTTCCTCCAAAGTCTTTCTTTTTAGTACAAAATTACCTCTTTAGTTTAGTGTCTCTCTGCAGCAGCTCAGCACGGAAGCACTGTCTGGGGAAATATTGAACTAAAAATACTAGAGCATTGGAGAAAACCCAATTTGAGACCGCTAAAGCCTCGTGTTACTGCAGCTTCAGCTAAACTTCTGAATGAAATTTACCATTAGAGAATCACTAGGATAGTACGAATTAGAGGGATTGTTTGGTAACTTATAACTACATGAACGTTTGTGTGGCCATGAGGGTTATTTTTACACATTGATGAAGTTTATTTGTAATAAAATATCGAGACAGGGAAAGCCTGACATCAGGAAAAGGTTTGCGTGTGTACCCTTGTGTCCTCCATTCGTTAACTCGTGTCTAACTGTCTGTCTTTGTCAGCAGCCTGCAGCCTGTCTGGGGCCGCATGTCTATGTATGGACAGCACATTTAGCCTCTGTCGTGTGCACCCGAGGGTTAAATAACATCTCATTTAAAAAATAAAGTCAGAATATAGTGTTATGGTAACTAAAAGAGGACGAGGCTGGATGCTCTGAAAAGTCTCCCTCCATCTGTCTGCATGCTACATGGAGCTGTGCGGTGGTGGTGGAGCTGCTCGAGGGGGATGTAAGGGGCAGGAGGATAGTGGTGGTGGTGGTGGTGGGGGGTGTTTCTGTAAATAGCCCACCCTGTGTTAAGAACCGCGCTCAGCGCAGTCCTGACCTCACCAACCGAGCCTGCCGCTGCTCACATTTCCTCACAGCGCGGGAGGCTGTGGAAGTCAGCGCTGACTGTTTCTCCACTTTATCCAGGTCAGATCTCATCTACTCTCACTACTAAAGCACTGACGCTCATGACCCCGCTGCCCCCCGCACTGCCAGCCAGTGTCAAAATAACACAAGCAGCTCTCGGGCCGCCGCGCTGCCTGCTGTTATGAAATCACTCTGCCCTCATTTGTGTCTCTAAATATCTACTCTGGGATACATTTTCAGATCAAAACAAAGTGTCGGCTACATTTGATTCCTGTATTTCTCCACATTAAGCTGTTAAAAAGAGAGTTTGCCTCGCAGCGTATGTGCCGTGGATGTATGTGTGCGCGCTTGGAAGTAGGTCATTGATTTGGAACTTGGACACTGATTATGTGCTGGCCTAGAAATGGGCTATAATCGGTGTGTCTCATACCAAAACAGCTTTTCATAAGTGGCAGTTATTTCAAGGTCGGGACAACAGTTGTGTCGCGTACTTGCACACTTTATTTATGTCTTTAATCAGTTTCTAAAGATTGCTGCTGCTAGAATCTGTTCAATCTTGTGAGATCGCTCATTTACGGATACATTACCGCTGCAAAAAAACAGAATATCATGTTCATCTCTTTTTTAAGAAGGACTAGAATGTGCCAAATCTGCAGGCATGCCCTGTTCTGTCCTCGATAGGGGTTTGGTGTGCTCATTCGGATGCCATTTGAGCCAATAATGTAAATATTCGAGGCCTTTGAACAAGCCAAGACGTGATCTAATCTGTCTCCAGCAAACTCTCCTGGAACACGTGTCTTAAAAAAAAAAAAGAAAACAGGGAGTTTTCTTCAAGACCATGTTGGAGTAAATCTTGTGCTCAAAGCTGGGAATTAACTGTCAGCTAGCATCATCACAACTCTCCCTCTCTCTGTCTGTCTTCATAGCTCGAAGCGAGCGCTGGATAAGCAGTGGATTTTCCTGCGAGCGCCCTCAGGATGAAGCCTTGATATTGTTTAGTTGATGTAACTCGATATAGATTCACCTCTGCTTACAGTACGAGCTGATATTTAGCTTACAGAACGACTTGTACTCCCCGACTGGTGGTTGTAGGAGGTCAAAAGGGCATGTTTGTGTACTTCCTGTTCCTTTCCGATGTCCCGGCTCGTGTGGGTCAAGAATAAACATTGGGAGCGTGCTAGCATGAATGGGGATCTCTTATTTTTAACCCTTTAGACCCCAGAAGAATTTGTGAATGTTGCTCCAGCTCACTGAGAGCCTTCTCCTAACACACATGTGGCTCTATGTTGAAAACAGAAAGCATTTGGCATTTACAAGTTGTTTTAATTCATAAAACTTTAAACTATAAAAATGTATAAAACACAACTTGATCTTTAATTTGATACTACATAAGTGGCATTTTGAGCTTTAAAAAAAAAAACATCTGAAAAACAGTACACAACAAGTAGCTATTTCAATTACTAGCTGTTATCATGCCGAACTATCAAAATATTATAATGATCGTGTGATTCGACATTCAGGGTCTGACAGCAGAACAGATCCTTCACTGGATAATGCTCGTCTTTCAAAATAAAAGACTAAGCTTGTGTCTTTTGCAACTTGTAGTTGATATGAAGAAAAGTTGTTGCAACCAACTCAAACCTCCCGACAACTCCTCATTACGTTGCTCATTGGGCAACAGCGTCCACCTGTTTATCAAAGATAGTTTCTAGGGGTGAGACAAAATATCGATTCAGCAATATATCGTCGTCCTGGCCTAATAATTGGCCTATGTGATGTGATTTCGGTGGAGGTATTTCTACATCCACAAAGAGAAACCAGATGGAAACAAACGTAAAAAAAACAGATCTTATTGATCTTATAAATATTTCTGGTTCCGGTTATAGACGATAACTTAAAGTACAAAACAAAGCTTGGACTTTATTTCCGTGTTTTGATACACTGGTAGAGGTTTGATACTGACGGGCGCTCTGAGGCTCTATGGGGTCTAAGAGGGTTCAAGTGGCTGCATTCCCTGGTGTGTTCTTGTGTTGTTCCACAGTAAAAGCAGCGTCTTTTCATAATGACACCAGCAAAAGCTCAAAAGAACAAATCAGAGTTTGCATATCATCTCAGGTTTGCATGAGAGCAGCGTTGCAGTCGCTCCTCCTCCCCCTCCTCCCCTCCGCGCGTCCCACATGAAAGATCCTCAGCGTGCCGCCTGTTTTTTAAATGAGCCCTCGCCATGTTTGCATTTGTTTTAGGCAGAGAGGCAGAAACCAACAAGCAGGCACAGACAAAATCCTATCAAAAAATGACATCAGCCGCAACAGCTGCAGGCTGCGGCACTGAAGGGAGAAGAGAAGGAGGGAGGAAAAGAGGAGAGAAAGAGAGGGAGAAGGAGAAGGGGGAGAACAATTGACCAGAAGCGACACGGGAAAGAGAGGTGACCTGATTGCTCAGCTGGCCAAGAGCACGAGGAAGGAAGCGGCAGGAAAGGCTGGTCCCCCTCAGTCTGGCCGGGGCTGCTTCTGGTGGGTCCCTCTGTGGCCTTCCTTTCCACCCTCCTCCTCCCTCCTCCCTCCTCCCTCCTCCCGTCCTCCTTCCCCGCACTGCTGCCTGTCACGGCTCACTACATCGGAACAAAATGATCAGCTCTCACCTCCTCATGAACACGGGTCATCATGGTAGCCATGCAAAGGCTGGGCCCTTTGTATTAGATAGGGATCACTGATATCTGGGAGGAGGAGGAGGAGGAGGAGAAGGAGGAGGAGCAGACAGCTGGAGAAGTCAATATTGTTTTGTGTTTTTATTGCACATATAAGTAAGGGTGTTTAATTTTTATTGTCTTATTTATTAGCGATGGCTTTGAGGTTAGCAATTTTATGGCAATTTGAAGTTGTCGCTCTCTAGGAATTATGGGATATGTGTACGTTTATGATTCCGCTCGATCTACGTCAAGTACCTCTTTCACACTTCCTGTAGCTCGTAATGTAATTAATTCTAATCGCAATCATCGTAATAGCTTTTTAGATCAAATACCCAAGAGCGGTCCTAACAAAATAATCCATTCCTCCGAAAAACAAACACCCAAAACCTCCTTTTCTACCCCTCCCTCGGTGTGTGTTTGGCTTCGGCTCGGAGAGAAGAGCAGTCAGTTCGGTTAGGGAAGGGTGGGGTGGGGGGGGGCATCAGAAAACAGAAGGACCTGCACATTTGCATACCTTTTTAGCATGTGGCTGAGGGAGCCTTTATTAAATTCAACCCCCTTCTGCGGGAAGGGCCAAACTATTGGAAAGGGAGGGGGAGGGGCAAAAAAAGGGGCTGAGGGGTGGTCTCTCATCTTGGAGACAGGAGGCACCATCTGAGCCAGCAGACAAACAATGTTTCCAGACACGAGAACAAGGTGGCAGCAACGGCAGCAGAGTGTTTTTTTTAGTGGACCAGAGCCGTCCCTGTCTGGTCACGGAGGAGGGGAGGGGGGCCGGTGTGGGGGTCACATCCAGAGACACAAATAAGTGGGGCTGAAGTAATTAGCTTTTAAAGCAAATTTTTCAAAGATTTGTTGCTAACAGCGTCTCCAAAGTGAGAATTTGCTACTTTTCTCTTCTTTAAATAATGTTAATTTCAATATATTTTCTTTTTTGCCAGCATTTTTTCGCTGAAAAGAAGAAATCAAAGACATTTTTGGAAGCTCTGTCAATTTTTTATGTGCATTCCCACTTTTCTGTTTCATTTCATAGACCAAACTTGAGGTTGTGGCCCAGCAAATTAGCGCTCCAACAGCTCCTAATTTGTCCTCATGCCATAAATGTTTATGACACGTTTGTGTATTGAATTTAGAAAATTCCCAACATGTTTTATTTTAGAATTTAAAAGGTCACAAAAATCTCAAGTGCACCTTGATGGAAATTGCAGGCACCCTGCTAGCTGCCTGTTAGCAAAAACCTGCACCTCTTACAACCCCCACTATAAGAAAACGTTTATTAGCCACTGATTCACTAAGAGCACGGAGATGTTTGTGTGTACCTGTGTGCGTGTGTATAATGTGTCTAAGGTGAAGTGGGGGAAGCCCAACAAGCTGTGTGTATCTGTTGAAGCAAGCTGAGGCAGCTTGCGGTTGTATCTGGGAGGAGGCTGAGATAATTGCCAGGTGCTTTTTCCTGCCGGAAAGGCTTAAGCTGTTAGCACGTTCCACTAGCTAGCCTGTTAGCTTCCACTAATTAGCCATTTTATAAACAAGTCAGGAACAGCTAAATAACAGGTTACACATCAACCATAGCCCGACTTTTGACATCATGTTGTTTTATGTGATTTTAAAGATTAGCATGTTCTTCTGGTTTCTCTTTAGCCTGCTAGGCGTATAGCTATCTTTTTAGCTAGCTGCATTTTTTAAGACTTGATTTACTTTAAAGTGTTTCCTTTGAAGATATTAATTAAAACAAAGGTATGAAAAACAGAATGCTTCTCTATGGATAACGAAAAATGTAAGTTTTATGGCTGTTATTTTAGTTACATGTATGAGAGATAAAAATATAATACCTAGCATAAACAGCATATAAAATTTGGGGGTTTAAGCTGAAGATGCTACATTTGCTTGTCTCAGCAAACATTACTCCAAGTACACTTCATGCCACTAAATCTTAGATGATTTTTTTCTGGTGAAAGAAGTACCTTTTTCTTAAAATGCCGTGAAAATATCAGATGTAATCACGTTACATAATGTGTTTTATTGAAGCAAACCTTCTAAAATGCTAGCGGTAGCTTGCTAGCTCTGCAAAAATCCAACAGTCTACTTTTTCACTTCTTTCTGGCCATGAAACAAGACAAGGCGTAAAAACTTGCCTATATAAATCAATGACTTAGAGAGAATGTTAGCTTAACTGACTTTTTTAGCATAGTTCTGCAGTTAGCTTAACCAACCTCAAAGTCATTTTAGCTAACCTGTTGACACTGTAGTAGAGAGCTATAACGCTAATGACTGGAGGCTCATGACTGAAGACATTTTAGGACTTCTTGGACTAATACACAACTTTAAACAGACTTTTATAACATTTATACATAAATGTAAAATTGATTCATACTCCAAGAAAATCTCCAAGAAGTTGAGGGGGCCACATGGCCATCATTGGGAACAGCCTGCACAACACTTGTGCTAACCAAAAAATACCATCGCTCTTTTTCTGTTTTTGTAAGCCCCACCTTAGCATTTGGCACACCCAAGGCGAGGGGGGTGGGGGAACGAGTATGAAGTGAAGAAATATCACAGATGTTAGTCTGCATGAACTCCTTCCCCTTTACAGCCTTCCTGCTCAATCTGGCCTCTTTAGCCACCGCTCTTTCCCCCCTCGCTCTGCCTGCACAAAAGACAAATGACTTCTCCTAACCTAATTTCAGCTGCAGCATGCGAGGGTCTGCCTCGACGCCTGCCGCTCAATACAGTTTGGGTGGACACTGTGCAGATTCAGGCTGCTCTGGAGCCCACTTGGCTCATTTTCTACCCACATCCTTCTGACTTCTGACTTTTCAATGGAAAATTCTCTAAACATGTAACCTTTTCTTTTATTTTCTTGTTGTTGTATGCAAGAGAAAGCTTTCAGCAACACATGCTTCAGGGCCAGTTGTCTGTTTGAAGAGTCCATTGGAAACAGCGGGGTTAGGGTTTCAACCTACAACCACAACAGGGGTCACACTTGTGCGGCGTCCCAAACCCAGTCTCGTGGTGGCGACAATGGTGGTGCTGTCACTCATCCGAACGCTCTTTGGGTCGTCCGCGGCTTAATCTCGCTCGTGTTTACTCTGCTAAAGCGAGGAAAGCCGTCTTAACCTCATCACAGTTTAGAACCAGGGCTTGTTGAGATGCTCCGGACCGATAAAGGGCAGGAAGTGGCTGCATGTCTTTGATTATTTGGCCTTTCTCTATTTCCCCGGGGAAATGTTGCTTGCTTCAAGCCTGGCAGAGTCTTCGCCGTGACCAGGAGGGACCTTTAAATGGTTCCTGATGTGTGGACGGCAGTCCTGTCTCGGGGGTCTGCAGCAATTTATCCCGAGGATATTAAATGACCTAATGGGCATATTATTTGCTCAGAACTAACCTGAAGGAATGTGTTTGTGTTGTAAGGTGTTGAGACGTCTAGCCACTGTTCTGTCTGCAATTCATTGTGCTGTAAATACTCTGAATTCAAGCAGACGAGCGAGTAGTGTAGTTTTTGTGTAAGCACTTCAAAGAGCTGGATATTTTCTGTATTTACCAGCGTTGTAATGAAATGGTCTTTCAGGCGTAGGTGGGATTTTGTCTTCAGGATGTAATAGAGTCCTGAGAAGCCGTGTAGTAAAAACTCTGCAGCACTGACGCCGGCCTCTCTCCGCTCTCTCTCTCTTCCCCCAACAGGAACTGGCTAATTTCCTGAACTTGATATACCATTTGGTCGACACGAAGGGAAACATCTGAAAGAGAGAGAGAGGGGGGATCTCAGAGAATTCTCCAACTTTAAAAAGCTTAATGAGTGTTCGAATCTCTGGGTCAACGCTTTCTAATGTCTTACAGGTGACGCCGGAGTCTTTCTCAAAGACTTTGGAGGACCCTTAAAAGGAAAAGTGTGCAGACAGGAAATGAAAGTTTTGCAGGGAAAGGAGAGGAATCTTTTTCAATCGTCGCCTCGTTATCCGTCATTTACAGATTTCTTCCGTGTGCTTTCAAAGTGTCAGCATTCGATCACCTGCTTCAAAGAATCTGATGCTTATCTTAACTCAGTTTGGTGTATGGAGGTCGCCTGTATCTGTTTCCCCAGCCTTGGTAGCTCTCAGTGTCACAGGTCACAACCCTACGCTGGAGGTCATCTCTCTAGTCAGCTGCTGGTCGACGTTTGACCCTTCCCCCCTCCTGCCTCTCTCGCTTTCCTTTCCTGACGACCCCACAAAGAGGCTAACACGTGTAACTTCCTCCATTGATTCAGACGAACCGTTGACATCGCCGTGATCTACCTCCGCACGGTCCCGACAGCTTGGCCCGTCCTCGTGCGTGGTTCTGTTTCTTTAAGCAGATCTGGTTTGCGTTTGACTTGCTTTCAAACGTTACTGCCGCTGCAATAAAACCCAGAATAATTTCCAGACAAAGCACTTGTCTGCCTCCGTACAGCTCAAGCATTAAACTTGTGCAGAGTTTACTTGAGCCTATTGATCGCAGTCCTCTGCAGCAGAGAGGCCAGTGTGCAAAATCAATGCTTTATTTTCTCCTAGGCTAGCCCCGTTCATGCTTGTTTTTTATGTTGGTGAAAATGAGAGGAAAACAAGGGAGAAACCGTTTACTTCCACTGTATTTCATCTTTTCCTTTGACTTCAGCGGCAAATTCATGAAGCCTTGTTCTTCGTCAGCTGTTGGTTTTCACTCCTTATCTCCAAAGCTTTCAGCAGCATGAATCCAAAACGGTATAGAGGAGGGCGGGTGATGCTACGCTTTGGTTTGTGTCACTTTGAACTCCGGTAAATGTAGAGTGTTTCTCCTTCAGCTTGTTTAAGGTTGTTATCACGTGTGTCTCTTCATGATGATGCTGAAGAAGTGTTATATTTTCGTATCATGTACGCACATAAGGCTTTGATGAATAATCGGTTATCTGCATCTATTTTCTCTGGTAATAAATGAATTATTTGCTCGTTTAAATGTCAGTAAATACAGAAAAAGTCTCATTTTGTTCAGCCAGAAGTCCCAAAAACTTTCCAGGTTATAAAGAGAGAAAACCGGCTACTTTTAATATTGGAGAAGCTGAAAAATTTGCTACAACAAGAAGTATTATTTGCCACTTCATTTTTATTGATCAATTATTCGACTGATGTTTGAAGCTGTGTTAATATAAATGGCCTGCTTACATTACACCGGATGCAAGGACACTGAATATCATGTAAACCCGAGCCAATGTAGAGCACATACAATCCATTATAAAATTACACTGCTCTAAAAATGCTTTAATTCTTATATATTCAGGTTGTTTGAAAAAAAGTGAGTGTCCCGGCTGCCTTAAAATTTAAAGTTGACTGGATTGGAGAAGTTAAGTAAGTTAAACTTACTCAGTATCCTTAAGTTTCCTCAACATGTATTAACAATTTATTTGCCAATTCAGTTACTTTGTCAACACAGTCTTTCAGTTTCATTCATGGTTGCAACCAGGCGAACCTGTGAGCGACAAAGCTAACCACTCTACTATAGCCACTTCATGTTTTTACACAGTGTTCCTGCATTGCGGTTTATCGCCTCCGTTACGTCTCTGTTACTACCTCCGATGTCGGCTCAGAGGCGGAGCGACTTCGCCCCACCATTCCGCCTCCGTGCGCTCTACGTAGAAGATGAAACGTGACAGAGGCGTAATAATCCCGCCTTGAACTGGCAGTGTAAAAGTGGCTTTTTTGTCACGTTCAAATCTCTGCTAAATGTGGAGTAGAGTGTTCCACCTTCAGCTTGTGTCAGGTTGTTGTGTATATCTCCAAATGATGATGCTGTCAATTTAATTTATGGCCGCACTCAATGCACTCAATGCACTCAATGTGATCTTAATTAATCATCTTAATTATATGTTTATATTTGGGCCAGCTTTATTATAAGTTGTATATTTTTGACGTATATTCTTAATTTGAATTGAATCATTTTTGAATCACTGAAAGTTGAAAACTTTGGATGAGTTCAAATTAAATAAACACAAAATATTGAGTTATCTCAACAGTTACACTAACTTGTAGTTAATCTAACAATAAATTCTAAGATGCCATGACTAATAGTTTTTGTACAGAAAATGTAATAACTTCCATTAGTCACGTTCAAATTGCTTTTACTCGGGTATGTAATAATAACCCTGAAGAACATATTTAGTGTCTTTTCCAGCTTTTTAAATAAAGATCGGCTCATTTAAAGACACTGAAAGAAGCTATTATTCCAATTACGGTTATTTATGCACCACGATATTTCACCAATTTTACTCACAATTAGCTGTGTGATGTAGTTAGTGAAGTTCCAACAAAACAGATGAAAACGGAACTAAGTATTGACTTCTCCTGGAATATGTTTGAATCTACACACCTCAATATTTAAAGGAAGATCTTTAAAGGTTTAATAAGTAGGAGTTTTGTCAACAACACATTCAAACTGGGCCCCTCATCCTTGGCTCTTCGTCACCAGAAGCCCAAGGTTAACGTTTGCGCTAGCATGCTAACCACCGGTTAGACTTCGGCTAGCGTGCTAATCGCCGGTTAGATTTGGGCTAGCATGCTAATCGCCGGTTAGCTTGTCCTACCCGGTTTGAGGCACCAACCTGTCCAACAGCAAGAAAGCCAACTCTGCATCGCTTTTTCGCCATGTTCGCCGGTCTGGACGAGGCCCAGCTGCTAATTTGAATCACTCCCACACTCACCTCTACGCTGTGATTGGCTCAGGAAACCACAACTGCGCCCCTCCTGAAAACATCCCACACAAAGCAAAACGAATAGATGCAGAGGGAAGGGTCTCACAAGAGTCTGCACATATTCGCCTATAGAGGCCCATAAGTGATGATTTTTCTAAGATAACCCTACTTGTTATACCTTTAAATGTGCAACTAAAGATGTTTAGCTTCTGGATATAAAGTATGGAAGTAATGAAACAATTAAAAGTTAGTTCTGTAGACACACTGTAGCCTACAGCGTATTAACCTCCTCCATTGTGTGCATCTGAGCTGCGGCTTTGGCTGGACACGAAGTCTCAGGGAGGACAGAGAAGCACAAAAAGGGGTCAGCGGACAGGAACACGGCCGGTGACAGGCTGCCTGCATGTGGGGTGGTTTCGCTAACGAGAAGCCATTGTGCCCTCGCTGAAGGTTAACTCTCTGATTCAGGGAGGCAGGAAGTGTTAGCTGCCTCCCCTGCACTTTTCCCATCCGCGGCCTCTGCCAAGCCTCGGCAGAACAATCCAGCCCCTGTGACTAAGAGAGAGAGAGAGAGAGAGAGAGAGAGGAGGGGAAAAAAAGAGTGGAGAGGTCCCAATTCTGCAGGGTAACATCAGGCTCCTACGTTATGCAAGTGTTCCCTTTTTGTTTGCCTCACCCGGGGTTTGATACAGATTGCATGAAGCATGATGGTAATGCAGAACATTCGCTCTGTCCTCTCTTCACCCAAACAGCCTCCATTTAAGGGAACTCAGACATACTTTCCTCGACGATTTAGGCCGCAAAGTGGCCAGCTTTAGCCAGGTTACTGCAGGTTAAAGCTCTAAATCCATCCACGGAATGGAGATCAAAAAAAAATGCACCCAGACTAAAACACCCACACAGAAAATAGATATCTCAGGATATGCACGCACGGGCAAACACACAGAGGAAAATAGATACCTCCGAGTATGCACACACACACACTCATGAGTCACAACACCTCATACGGAATCAACAATCGCATCTTTGTTAAATTATCCAGGAAATTGTTTGCGGTGCTTTGATAACACAGGTGTTTATATGGTAATACCTTCTGGAGGCTGGATAAGAATGAAACAATAAAGTCATTAGGGTGTTACAAGAAGAAATGAAACCGGGCTCCCTCACACACACACACACACACACACACTGAAGAGGCTGAGCTCTCATACACAAATTCATTAAAAAAAAAAGCTTTTGTCAGCTGCCTTAATGACCCTCGATGTGTGTGAACCTGTGCCAAGTTGTCCATGCAAGGGCAATTTATCTCCACTAGTGTTGTGGTTATACGGGAGATAAAAGAAAATGGAAGAGAATGGAGTGTACACAAGATAAAATAGATCATTCATAGGAAGGTGGCCTCAGCCATTAAAATAGCTCCACTTAGAGGCTTTTATCTTCAGCGCGGTGCTGCTGAGTTAAAGTAAGTGGTCTCTGATACGAGGTGATGCCCCCCTGCGTGTGTGTGCGGGCTTCTTATTGACATTAGGCTTATTTCCTGTCCGTCAACATTTCATATCCTCAGTCGTCTCTTGTAGTTCTCTGAGGCAGCGAGCTTCCCTGAGCTCTGACGATCTGTCGTCCATACATCTGTAGGCGTTTCTGAGCTCACTTACACACCTGTAGGACATAACTCAACCTTCTCAAGCAATCAATCTGGATGTATTTCAAAACTATACACAAAATGATATGGCTGTAGGCCTACGTATCTGAAGCGTCATTGTCTCAGCTGAGTATTTATTACATTATTCTGCATTGGAAGCTTTTCCAATGCTGAGCATAAGTTTGTTAAAAGAGCTGAAATGTAAAATGCTTTAATGCAGATAATCACAGCCGTGCTGATATTCAGTATAACATCACAACCTCGAGTGTAATATTGCTTTTATACAACAGTTAATACAACGAGCAATACAACTAAAGTTATCATTACAGTTATGATTCTTGGTGTGGACCACCTTTCTACCTCTAACTGTTGGAGCTTAGTGCTACCGTTACTGTAAGAGCTACCGTTATCGATTTGCTCTTCAGCCCCTTACACTCCCACTCCGGCTCTCTTTGTAGCTTTTTTTCTCCTCCAAGCTCCTCCTTCTTTTTGCTTCTTTAGTACATGCCGTTGTCGGCAAAAGGAGGTACAGGAAATGTACCGCAAGTTGTCGTAGCTCCTGACTGACACAAAGTCACGTAGCAGCCGGAAGACGCTAGTTTGTACAGAGCGGCTGTGATTGGCCAGTTACGTGAAAAGCTCATTCCGATTGGTTGTTTGATTCAAGCCGGACACAAAGTAAATACAAAGTGGCGGGCGCTCACGGTCACAGATCAGCAATCAACATCATTTCAATTTAATATTGTTAATGACTTGTAATATTCAAACATTTTAACCAAATTCTTATGAAATAATGTCGCCTACTGCAGCTTTAATGTACACATACTCAGTCGATTAGCAGCGTTCAGAACACCTGGCTGAGGCGGAGTAAAGTCCCAGAGATGTTATTCTCTATATCGGCACTCATTGAATGCCTCTTGTCCAATCAGATCACTCGGTCGGACCTAACTGGTGTATAACATAAAATAAAGCTGTTACGAAAAAAGCTATTATTCAGACTTTAGTGATACAGTGTGTTTGATATATTGCTCGTTGTACAGCAGTTAGTTCCAGCCAATAGAGAAGTAATAAAGGAGCTCCAGGCCAAGATTTCTTGTCAGTCCGGCTAGCAGTTGGAGTTCAGAGATGATGTCAAGTACTAGATTGTTAGCAGTTGTCTTTTTAAAGAGGTTATTAAAAAGCTAAGTGCTCGTCAGATGATGTTTTCTTACATACAGCCAACACAAGCTGAATCTGGACGCTGCTCCTCGGGCTCCCTCGCCGTATGACTCTGTATCTGTTTTAAGAGATCAAATCTAATCAAACACAGCGTCTAAGAAACCATTGTGTGTGTGGTCTGATCCTGGCCTACTGTTGACATGACTCTGTCCAACACTGCTTTGGACAATCATCTTCTCCTGACTGTAAAAACATGGCTGCGTTTTGCGTGTTTATCCCGGCGCGGAGCGGCGAAAGGGCGACAGACAGGCGGCGTGTGAACAAAGATGTCTCTCCACAAAGGTGCCCTCTCTCATCTGATCCCGACACGTCTCTCCTACAAAGGAAGGCTGTGCACAGCGTGCAGACGCTGCTCGCCTGCCTCTGTTGGTAAATAATGAATAGGTCACACCTGGTGGTCTCTTACAGGCTCGCTGCAGACTCCGTCCCTCTCTGGTGGTGGTCCGGGAATACGTGTGTGTGTGTGTGCGACATTAATCAGAATTCTCCTGCAGTCTTCATTTTTGTTGTGTTTTCTTTAACCTTTAGCTACACAGTGTCCTCTCGTGTCACACTCTGAAGTGCATTAAGAGTGTTTGTGCTTTTAGTGTGTGTGTGTGTGTGTGTAGCAGTGACATTGAGAGCCAATAAGAAGCATTAGCCGAGCCTCTGTGGTGGGTATGAGCAGGTAAAGATGCGGTCAGTGCCTCTACAAAGTGATAAATGTCCGACTTACATGCCTACAGGGAGCTAAAAATACAGGCTGAGCTTAAACGTTTGAGCCTCGTGAGGATTTCTTACGTTTCTTTATTACCTCAGGACCGCAAATGGCTAAAAGCTCGTTTAATATAATTGTTTGTGATCACTTCAAAAGGTAAAACATTAAAGCATTCTCGAATACCCAGTTGAGATGTGATGCGTCATCAGTCACGCCAGCGATCTCCCTCTATCAAGAAGGCTTTTCTCATTAAAAATACATGCAGGTGAAGTGTACCATTCATACAAGCTTTCCATAAAATCTGCTTTATAACCAGCAGGCATTCTGCAGCATTCAAGCAATGGCTAAAGCTGGAGATATACTCGCTTTAACTAAGCGCTCCCTGCGTCTGAAAATGAACGCTTTAGATGCAGTATGCACATGACCAGTAGGGGCAGTGTAGAGGCAAAGGGGATGTGACAGGGTCAACACAGCAGCTGGGACAACAATGGCAGAAGGTGACACAGGGGGGCACAAGCTGATAGACCAAGCCTGCAGTTATACACGTGTACGATGTGTCATTCCCACTGCTCAGCGACAAACATGCCTGTCAAAACAGCTGACGACAAATAAGTTCTATTTTAGAAGTCGACGTGGAAACTAACTGGAAACAAGTCGCGGGGACGGTGCTGTCGGCGTGCTCTGTCTACCGGTCATCAGTTCTCTGAGCTGGCTTCAGAATTTAGTCCCCGGACCACTGAGAATCCAGAGTTCACAGTAACCCCCTCGAGTGTCGCCATGTCTGATGTTTACATCCCGCACATACGGCAGTTGCAAGCGGCCTGAGCTCTCTGGTGTGCCCTCTAGAGGTTTCCTCCAGTACCACGTGTTGTGCACAGACAAGTATGTGAGCAATTAATGTACGCAAACACAAGGTTGAAACACAGCCTAAGGCTGCTACTGAGATCTATTTTCCATATCTATCAATTAAGTTGGATAAATTGATTAATGTTCAGTATATAAAATGTTAAAAGGTAGTGAAAAATGTCCATTACAAGTTTCAAGAGCCAAAGATGATGTCCTTTATTGCACGTTTTCTCCAAAGATCTTCTATTTGCAATTCATGTCATCGTTTCAGGACATTAGCACTCAGATTTTCCGGACAACTGTACTGCTGCCAGTATCCTGCACGCTGTCACTTCTGCTGATCAATTCGGATTAATCGGAGCCCAAGATTACATCATTAAACTGCACTTTTTGTCCAAAGATCTTAGATTTACACTTGTACAAGGTGAAAAAAAATAGTATATCCTATTTAAGGAGCTACTAGTGATTACTTTCTCCCAGGAACTAATCAATGAACTGGCTAATTGTTTCAGGACATTACCGCTCCGACAATCCAAGTTTCAAAAGCTCAAAATGTCGTCTTCAAATTGCACTTTTTGTCCAAAGATCTTCTATTTACAATTTAATAAAGCAGAAAAAAGAGGCTGATTGTCTTCAGGACACCATCACCTGGATTTTTCCCAACCCTGTATAGCTGTCAGTCTCTGCCACGCTGACACTTCTGCCAATCTAATTGCATTAATCAATATTCAGTCAAAAAATGTTAACAGATAGTTTAGAATGGCCGCCACAATGTTTAAAAGGCAGTAATGACGTCTCCAAATTGCACTTTTTGTCCAAAGATCTTCTATTTGCGATCATAAAAATAAAAAAAATGCAGCAGCTCCTCTTATTTAAGACGCTGTTATTGATACGTTTCTGTCAGCAATCAATCAAATCAATGTTTTTTTCCAGCTACCACCTGGATTCTGCTCACCCTTTTAAAACTGTCAGTCTCCTCCGCTCTATCACTTGTCCCACTCACGCTCCTGAAAGCGCCTCAGCGATGTAAACGTAGATTCTTTTTGACGTAGTTTATTCAAGAAGAAACTCTTCCAGGGTGGCAGATATGACTGCTTCAGCTGTGCTTATCAGCGGCGCGGGGCCGTGTGTGGCAGAGATAGCGTGCGGCGAGTGCGTCACAGAGAGCGTGTGATTGGAGCCGGATTCAGGAGTCAAACTGTGTTTTATCTCCTGTATATCAATCACGCTGCACGGTGGCCGACGTGCACAAACATTGTTTGTTGCAGCAACAAACCCACTCTGAGGTGGTTTTGCGGTGCCCTTGTTTTTTTTAGATATTTCATAAAGGTTACTGTTCTGCTGTGAGGAAAGCGAGAAAACAGAGTCCTCACACTGAAGGTGCAGAAATCATACGAATTCTATTGACGGCGGCTCCTCCAGTCGATACTCTTTACAGGGTTTTGTGTTAACACAGACACCGCAAGAGCCAACAAGCTGCACTCTGAAACACACTCCTGTCTGCAAGATAAACTCTTGTCATCAAGGAATTAGAGTAACTATCTGCTCCGCGTGTTCTCCAAGCGTGCGAACAGCACAGCAAATCAAAGGAATGTTTACTGGGCTGCAAAAGTGAAGAAGTGGAAGTGCAGAACAACGCCACGTTTCCCGTCTAGTGATTTGTAAAACTCTTGAATTAATTTTGGCCCCGGAAAGCTGGCTCTGCTTCCAGGGAGTTTTCCCTATAAACAGTGGAAAGGAGACTCCTGCCCCTCCAGTTCTTTCCGTTCTTTCCTCTTTGAGAGTGTGTGTGTGTTTGCACACAATCACAATCCACAAATTCAAAGTATGCACTTATTATTCCTCACTAGAACTTGAATTGTTTAAGCTTTTCCACTGTTTTCAACTCAGATATTAATGTATAAATCATACAAGTGAACAGTTTTATTGCAGCTCTCGGCTATCTTGTTATTGTTTTGCCCTTCGTTTCAGGTGGTTATAAATGCAACAGTTCCAGGATTGCTGGAAAAACAGCAACATTTCAACACAGAAGTTTACAAAAAATGATTAAAAAAAAGAACTGATGAACAAGTTACAACAAAAATCAAAGAATTTGGAAGTAAATGCAAAAGTGAGCATCAAAGAAATGTTTCGACAAAACTGCACCAAAAATCGACAGATATAAGGGTTTGGGAGACTTACAATGAAACTTATTATAAAAGGGAACAATCTACCGATTGCCATAATGGAAGAATTTAGAATCTAGACTTAAAATAGATCCGTTGGGCCGCTGGTTAAGCTCAGCTGTTAAATTGCACGTCCCATATACAGAGGCCACAGTCCTCAATGCGGCGGCCCCGTGTTCGACTCCCACCTCTTATCATTCCTCTTAATAACAACAATATGGCACCCAACAAGTTACCAACTGCATGGTCTCAAAGACACCCTATTTATCATGATATAAGACAGCAAATAGTAGAGTAGACCAATATACCTGTTGGCTGATAATATCCGGCCATCCCTACTCTCTGGCCCACTGTTTCCGACACTATCCACCCCTCGCTCTCAATAAAGACATAAAAGGCCAAAAAATCATTTAAAAAGAAAACAAAAACTATAATGACAATAGTATGGCACCCAACAAGTTACCATCTGAGATGTGCAGCTCCTATTCTACATGGTAAAGCCTGACTGATATATCGCTTGGCCGATATTATCGACCGATATCAACAAATATATCAGTATCTGTGTAAGTGCTTTCTGATTTTTTCCCGGTAAAAACCTATAAAGCATAGTCAGTGCTTGGGCTCAAGCATTTGGAGACCCTATTCATGGATACCACTATATCTGTTATAAACAAATATCGGCCTAATATTATCGGCCAACAGATATATTGGTCTACTCTTCTTTGTGCTGTCTTATATTATGGTGGATAGAGTATCTTTGAGACCATGCATGGTTTGCAAGATTTTATTTTAAATATCAGAAAGCACATACACAGATACCGTGTGTTTGTTAAAGGCCGATATCAGCTGATATTATCGTCCAAACGATATATCGGTCAACTTTACCATGTACAATAGGCGCTGCGTATCTCAGTTGGTAACTTGTTGGGTGTCATGTTGTTGTTAGTCGGAGGAATGATAAGACTCTGCTATAAATCCAATACAATCAACAGGCTGTTAAATTCCTTCCACAGTCACCACGTCGGCTTCTCGTTGCCTGCCTTCCTTGTGCTTTTTGTTTTTCATTGTGTGATCAAGATACTAAATTCTCCGCCCGGGGCACTTCTTCGCATTTTTTGATGTTTCTCCCTACAACGCTCAAGTCCACCGAGACATGCAAGAAAAACAACTTCACCAAGTTTAGTTGTTGAACATAATATAGAGTCATGAACATCGGTATTGACTCGTGTCCCAGCAGGCCAATTTAATGTGTGACGCAGCTCGTCGTACAGTGCATCACGTTATTAAGACCCCTTAATGAAACAGTCAGGATGGACTCTCCATATCGTCTTGCGCAAAAAAAAAAAAAAAAAGGCTCATCTAAATGGAAAACACATTGTCTTCATTATTTGCAAGTGTTGAATGAAGGCAGTTGCCATGGTTACAGCCATCGGAGGGCTGGAGCCTGGTTTGAGGCCAGAGGGGCTGCAGGAACAAAGTGGCTCCTAATGGTGAGATTGTACAAATGGCTGTCTGAGAGGGTTATATATCGCTGGCATTTCCATGTTGGCCAACACAGTCGACGGGCCACAAATGATCAGTTTCACATCATAGCCTCGTGTCAGCGCTGGCTCTATTAATGAAACAAGATAAACATCACCAAGTTATTTGCTATTCTACATAAAAAATCGACTGAATATTCTCCGAAATGCGTTTCTAAGCGGCCACTCTTTGTTGTTTTCCAGCGCATCTGCTTTTTAAAGAGCCGTGCGGAAACTTCCAGTGTGCACCAATCAAAATGCAGATTGTCTACACAGCATGGTGTCCACCCAGGAGAATTACAGCTGAATACTAAGCAGGAGAAAGCTCTCCGTTTTGACTGCTGTTTGTGCTTCAGAGACAGGAAGAGGGAGGCAAAATGAAAGAGAGAATCAGCAGCGCTTAATTCATTTTCTTGTCTGAATGTAGGTTAAATTACCTTTAAATCCCGCACTGAATTGCACATTGCAGGTAAATGAGTCCCTTGGCAGCTGATAAGCAGCAGTAAAGACACGCTGGGAATCAGGGACAAGGTGCCTTTTCAGGGAGAGAAAAGGAGACACATTACTAATAATAGAGGAAGTGGTCGTGTGGGACCTTTCTGCTCCACGATTCATGTCAGATAATAATTGGTTTACCTGATACGACGGCCTGTGTTTGGACGCTGATGGGGCGGGGGTAAAACAAATTACCAGGGGGTTGACCTTTTGGTAGCACAGTGCTGACCCCAGCCAGGGGGGCTGCCTGACAGGAACACCAACACACCTCAGTGCGCTACAGACCAATCCGGGTGTTAGTTTCAGCCCTGAGTAGAGTCTCCTTTTGCTCAGGAGGTGTACAGCTGAAAGATTATATATATTTACAGTGTCATCCGTTTGTTGACTACACTTTTGATGCATTGAGTTTGGCTTTTTGGCGTTCCCATCTTTGTTTTTTGAGACACCATATTTGCATCCATCCTCCATTGGAAGTCGCCCTGGTGGAGAGTTGTCAATCACAAGGTAGCCACACCCTAAAACAGACCCTGACTTATCGTCTATTATAGCTTAAATTACTTTATTGTTTACAAAATGAGCATCATGCTATATTAAAGAGGACTTGAAACTAGCAGTTGAGACCACAAACTCATCAGAAAATGTTTACTCGGGTAATAAATTAACCGAGAAGTTGCGTCTTTTTGTCGCAGACCTATATGGAAATCTGACTACTTTTTGCAGCCATTGGAGCCGCCCCTTGCTGGCCGTAAGAAATGATGGAGGGTTAAAGCACTTCAGCCCCAGAGTCTACGTCCACTTCTTTTCAAGTTTATGGTTGAGCCCCTACACACTTGACAAATCTGTGTGCAGCCTGACAGACGAAACCCAGGGGACCACGATGTATAAAAATAGCACTTTCTGCTGCTTGTGAGGCTTATTGTGTGAGTGAGTGATAACAAATGATGAGTGAATTAGCATTTTTTGTCAACTCATCCTCACGGTCATCAGCAGCATGACAGCAGGACAGAATAAAACTTTGTTTTTGTGATTCTTGTGAGTAAAAACTGTAAAAGTCGAGTGGAAAGAAATCCAACCTGTCTAACTTAGCTGGAGTGTTAATTATGCCCACGTCAAAGACTGCAAGGTGTCATTCAAAGAATGAATAGAAGCAACAGCAGCATATCTGATTGTCAACACGAATACAAGGAAGTTTGCAAGGTTTGCTTTAAAGCTCCTTTTTGTATTTGAGTCACTATTGTAAATGCATCAAGGTTTTGCACGCTGGCGGCTTCCTGCGCCTTGTTTGTGCAAGGTTTATTTCGCCCTCACGAGCAGGTTGTGCACGCGTTTGAAAAAAAAACTCTGTTTGGGCCTTAAAGCCTGTTTCATGTCTTTGTTTATCTGAGAAGAGACGAGTTCTCAACTCTCAAGACTTGTTTGCCCTTCCTGGGCTCAGGCGCTCTGCAGTGGCGGATCGAGCAGGACTCTTCCCTCTACGTTCATGTGATGAAAGAGATCTCGGGCTTTCGAGGGGCCCGGCATGACGTCTACAAAATCCATTTTTCTGTAGATCAAGACTCGATATGCCTCCAATTTGAATTTAAATCCCAGGGAATTGTCTGCGGCCTGCGTGGCACGTAGCGCCGTCTCAAACAGGCACCGCTCGATATTATAACACAATTTGTATGTTAAAAAGGTGGCCCCTGTTGTTTGGATGTGTTTCTAAGTTGTGTTTGTGTGTGGGTGTGCGTATCGACCGGTGGAGGATGTGTCGCTGACAGGGCAGCCTCTCTGGCCATTGTGTCGGGGAGGGGAGGCTACTTGCTTTCAATCCATTATTGACTAATCTCATTAGCCGAGGATGCTAACGCTGAATGAGCGGCAGAAACTGACTTCTCTCCCGCCCCCCCCCCTCTGTCTCACGTGCACACACACAAACACATTGACATGCAAACGTACTTAGACACACACATATTGAAGCAGGAGAAGAGGGAGTCACTTGTAATTATAGACAGCAGTTTTGAAAGAAGAAGTTTTTTTATTGCCCGTAATTAATCATTTTAATTAAGTGACTGCCTAGCTGTGCTTTCTGCTGGATTAGCTAATTATATGTTCAGCAGTTTCTGCTCGTGTCCTGACTTATTCGCTCCCCTCCTCTTTGTCCTGCATCCCCGTGTCAGCCTGTTAGGTCTGCTGCTCGTGGATCACGCTCACCTGTGTGTCTGTAAAAACAAAACATTTGCATATCAGCTCGCTCCTGACAGTGTAATCTTTCAGTCATGGAAAAGGAGATGCAAAGTGTCAGTTTGATTTGCACAGAGGCTTAATAATAGTTGGCAATCACGCAGCAGCTTTACATTGTTTTCTTTTCTTTTAGCGTGTGTGTTCGTCCAGGTGACTGTAGGGCAGCGCACCTCTGCAGCAGAGAGAGAGCAGACCACTGCAGAGGGGAGATTCATGATCCAGCCAGCCGGTAATTGCTGATGGTTCAGCAGTTTTCGGGCCGGCTGAAAACAGGAGGATACGGAATTTCTCAGCTTTTACCGCTTCTTGCAGCATTCATTTCCTCCACCTCCTCCTCTCTGATCCAGTGCGTCTCTCTTTCTCTCCCTCTGTGCCTCGCTGCTTCTTACACCTTCCCCTATATGTCTGTCTGTATGTGTGTGTGTATGTGTGTGAGGATGCATCAGTGTCACGCACACTTCTAGAAAAGGCTACTGCAGGCAGCATTGTTTACGTTCACCTGTCAAGCTACTTCAACTTCCCTGATGGATGATGTGGAGTCTGTTGTTTGCCAACAGCTGGAGGATGAGATGTAGCTAAAAACACCAATGAAGAATGCAAGAGAGAATTGTTATACAAGGCCTTGTCATTAAGGCCAACAAATGATTAAATGCTCAGGCATTGATTAGTTATTTGACCAGAAATTATTGAATCGAAAATACATTGAGCAAAAATGAGAACGATTTTCTGATAGCACTCCTTAGCAAAACCAATACTTACAATAAATAAATATGGGTATTGGTTTGGTGCATTATTTGATGTACCTATATGATTCTATACCAGTATTGGTATCAGTCTCTGATAATGATACTGGTATCATATCAATATTGGTATCTGAATCGTACTGGTATCTGTATTGATATTGATAATCGTATCTGTATTGATATTGGTATCTGTATTGTTATTGGTATCTGTATTGTATTGGTATCGGTATTGGTATCTGTATTGTATTGTTATAGGTATTGGTATCTGTATAGGTATTGATATTGGTATCTGTATTGGTATCTGTATCGGTATCGTGTTGGCATTGATATTAGTATTTGTATCATATTGGTATCTGTATAGGTATTGATTTTGGTATCTGTATTGGTATCTGTATTGGTATCGTGTTGGTATTGATATTAGTATTTGTATCATATTGGTATCTGTATCGTGTGTGTATCTGTAAAGTATTGGTATTGGTATCTGAATCGTATTGGTAATGGTATTTGTATCTTTATCATATTGGTATCGGAATTGATATCTGTATCGGTATTGATATTGATATCTGTATCATATTGGTATTGGTATGTGTATCGTATTGGTATCTGTATCAGTATTTGTATCTGTATCGTATGGGTAGCTGAAAAGTATTGGTATCGGTATTAGTATCTGAATCGTATTGGTATTGGTATCTGAATCGTATTGGTATCGGTATTAGTATCTGAATCGTATTGGTATCGGCATGGGAACATCTCTAAATATATCATCCGTTTACCTGTTTTAGCTTCATGCTATTTCAAGATGGGCCCTTTGCCTTTCAGGAGTTTTTTGGCCGTCTTTTAAAACGTTTCTACTTTTTTGAACATTTTTTAGACTAAATTATTATCAGTCAACTTAAAAACACCGTGCAGTACAAAATGAATCAAAAGCTACAACTTCAACGTGAATCTTAATATTTTATAATACACCTTAAACATACTAATGGCCAAAGAAGCCTCTCTAGCTTACCACAGCTTTATTTATGCAGGTATATGTCGTCTTGGTGTTAAAATAAGCTTAAAACACCCTTTGATGCCACACAATGGTATAAATAAACAACTCTTCATATTATAAAGTATTTGTTCAAGCTATTTGTTTCCTTCAGCGAGTATGAAAGAGATTATTTTCTGTTTGTGTGCGTGTGTGTGTGAAAGCAGGGGGCTGTTATCGCTTCATTTGACAGCATAAGTCGAGAATTGCATAACGCCTCCTCTGTCCTAGCATTCAATATTCATTTGATGCTATTTTTAGCGCGCTGTAAGATTATATAAAATGAGACGTACTGTTCTGCAAACATGTGATCCGCATCGCTGAGACTACTTGGATGCTCTTTGGCTTTGCTTTTATTTTCCTTCATGCTGTGGTGACTTTACAAAGAGGAACACACAGCAGGGAAGTATATACATTAAATGATGTGATTTAGGATGCTTCGGCTAAGAGGGAAAGATGTGTCGGACTATTGAATACATATATTTCCTGTTTGATTGAGGACTAAAGATCTTCTTATTCTCCCCAGATAAATTGGCATGCTTCACATGATGATAAGCTTCTATGCAAAAAGACAATCAAAACAAATCTTCTATAATGTTGCAAGCAGAGGTCAAGCAAAGGGTGGGGGAGTTGCAAGTCTGTCTGTTGCATGGGATTCATCACATGCCTGCGTGCGTGTGTCCCCCCCCTACGGCTCCATAAGGGAGATTTGTGACACAGATTTACTGCAGCCTATGTTACCTAACCTCTAAATCAGCCCCTCTCCTGCACATGCAGACCCCCACCTCTCCTTTACATGCAGACCCAGACAGACTGGAGGTGGGGGGGGGGCGGGTGAGGAGGCCGGACTCCTCTCCGCGGATCAAGCGTCCGCCTGTCTGGTAATGTGTTGTCATTGACCAATTAGAGAATCCAGATCAAACAGGCGCAGGGAATGGCCCCCTCGCTGCCCCTCTCTAAGCACTCTACTCTTTTTAATTGAGCACATTTGTGGAACGAGAGGCTTCTCCCCGGAGGGACCGATGGCTGCAGATACGAGCAGGCTGTTAAGTCAGGATCGGTGCGCTCGGTGAGGTTATCAAACAATCTGCTGATTTAAAAACTATATCTTCATGAGCCAGGTTAGAAGAGGTAAGAGAGGGGTACTTTTCTACTTCTTTTAACTTCAAAGTTTGGACTTTTAATCAGACAAAACAAGCTCTTCTTTGGCTTTGGGAGCTTGTTTTTTGACCTTATTACACACAATATTATCAGTGCATGGATGAATAGATGATGACAATAATTAGCTGCAGCTAAGACACAGAAACTCTGGCCTATGAAAATTTAAAAAAGAGATGTTCGCGAGGTCCTCCTGAGTGCTGGCGGTTTGATGGTGCGTCTTCTCAGGCTTCTTGGGTGAAACAGAGCGAGCTCATGTTGCTGCTGTCCATCAGTGTCGGAGCAGGTTGAGCTCATGCACTATTTAAAATCTCCCCCTCTCACTCTCTGCCTCGCTCTCTCCTCCCATTCACTCAAAGTCACAAAAGGCCAAAGGTCACCGGCACAATGGAGACAAGGAGCTCCTCCATCCCCCTGCCCACGCCTGTAACCCCATTAAACACACACGCACGCACACAACTGGTCCCAACTTATCAGCGCTGCCCGCACACCTTCCACCACACTTCCAGGCAAGCGGACACACAAACACGCACGCCCTCGTGTTCGGCTCGCAGCCTTCTTTGAATTCCTTCCCATGTATCTTGCAGCTCGCCTGTCACTCCTCCACCCTGCGCTATCTCTCTCTCTCTCTCTCTCTCTGTGTCTCAGACCTCATAATGGCTCCTCCCGGGTAGCGGCTGCGTCTGCCGCTGCTCCCGCTATTTCAAAGTTTTAGCTGGCCGGATTAAGTGTGGTATGTGGAAAATGAACAGCCACTCGCAGGAGGGACACATGAGCTGAATGCATAATAAACCAGGAGACTGGCAGGGGGGGGAAGAAAAGGTGGAGGGTAAAATAAAGGGGAATGCTCACAAGCTTTTGAGGCAACAATATCACTCACCTAAGTGGAAATAAAATGCCTCTTTGACTTTTCCCCTGCGATCGAAATCAAAGGCGATTTTTTTAAGTGTTTCAAGGGGCTGAAGGCAGATATAGAGTGCAGCTTCAACCTCATATCGCAACATCTACCGCAGGTTTACTCTTTAACTAGTGGTTTCATCATCAGCGTCGCATGCCTCCAAAGTTCCTGCAGGATTTTTCTCTGGAATTTGTCGTTGCGTTTGTTTTCATTTCTCCTACATTTTAAAGGGCCAGTTCTCCGATTTCCAACCTCAGTCCTATCATGCTATAATGGGGAGCTAATGCCATTATGATTGGAAAAAAA
The DNA here is from genome assembly GCF_022749685.1 of Semicossyphus pulcher. Lineage (NCBI taxonomy): Eukaryota > Metazoa > Chordata > Actinopteri > Labriformes > Labridae > Semicossyphus > Semicossyphus pulcher. Next base: position 17,144,001 of record NW_027211670.1, on the reverse strand, counting down.
TGTGCCTCTGGAGCACACTATCCGCTTCTCCAATGGGCCCTGTAAAACCTCCGCCAGACTACATAAAACGCGTCATCTGGTGGAGGTCAGAGAGCTTACTAAACTACACTTCCTCAATCTAGGACGCCCGCCTCTGATGTCATGTCTCGTTCAAAATCGTCAGGTTTGAACAAGATAGATTTTTTTAGACGATCCACCGCAATCAATGTCCTTGACTGGAAAACGGTAGTATTTCACTCCGGCGCCTCTCGCTGGGCCTTTCAGAGGGAGGGGCGCAATGCACGCTGGGTGCTGTAGGAATGTAGAATGGGTGAAACCACGAGCTGTTTGTACAACTTTCTCCACAGCTATGGCGCCAATTTCTAATATTATTGCTCCTATCGATTACCGAGAACACCAGCTTTGACTGACAGTGGCTTTTTCCAGGCGCGAACTGCTCCTTTAAAGATGTTTGCCCTCGTCAGCCACCGTACATAAAGCACCACAGGCTGCCACAGAGGCTAGCTGGCTGTAGCTGCTAGCTTTGCATTTAGAGGCGACATGCAGTCATGTGGCTCATCTGTGCTGCCTCCAGCGCCCCGGGGGAATTGACCCCCCCCCTCCCGCTCTCCCCCCTCCCCTGCTATTAGCGCGAGAGTGGAAGGAAATTAAAAGAGTAGCTGTTTGGAGGGCAAACAGGAGGAGGAGAATGCACTGCGATGTGGCTGTAGGACCATCTCCTGTCCCCATGTTTGCTCTAGCAGCGAGGCGACGTTCAGGGTGGTTGGGTGGGGGGCTTGGGTGGTGAAGAGCGACTGGCCCCCATCTGCTTTTGTCCTCTTTTTTTTTTTTGTATCGCAGGCCGCTGAGACTTGGTGAAACGTTACACTTGGTTAGAGAGGAGATATTGCTTAGGCCCCTCTATGATCCCCGGCCCTCTGTTTTCTTCTTCTGCTGCTGCTGCTGGGAGGGAAAAGGATGGAAGGGGTGTAGCAGCAGAAGTGGTGGGGGCTTCAACCTACCCCACCACCACCACCATGCTCCCTTTGCTTTTCTAATCACGCTGCAGATGTGCCTGATGGCTGAACAATCTCTGTGTGCTGAACGTGGGGCTCCCGCAGGAATCCAGGAGGCTTGCTTATGTGAGCTGTCATGAAGGGGGGGGAGAGAAAAAGTGAGAGGGCAGGGAGGGAGGGAGGGAGGGAGGGGTCTGCGTGAGAGAGAGAGGGAGATGGAGAAAGACAGGAGGGGAAGAGGGAGAGATCAGTGAACAGCGACCAACGCAGCAGGGCTCCTTGGATTGAGTGTGTGTGTATATACGTGTGTGTGTGTGAGTGAGTGGCACAACTGCGAGCCCACCCTCGCTCCCGGTTGCCGCTGGAGCTGCAGACCAAACCACATTAAATAAAAGAAATCCATTCCCAAGCCTGTTAAGGAGCCATGTGGGGAAGTGTGAGAGCGTGTGTGTGTGTACTCGAGTGGCTGTGTGTCCATATGTGTGTGCAGCAGCAGAGAAATGGGGGGGGGAAGGGAGGAGGAGGTGATGGAGGTAGGGGGAGGTGGGACAGGCAGGAGGCAGCTCATATTATCCTCCGTGCCAGCTCTGGATGGAGCCTGCCGAGGATTATGGCACATTCTGTAAAGGCAACAATGGAAGCGGTGCCGATTCGTACACATTTCCAACCTCTCCTGCCTTTTTTCCAGCAAACACAGCTTTGTCCTCGCTGCCTGCCTGGCCACTTACCAGGCAGAGAACCAGGCAGACACCTGGAGTCCTCGAGCTGCCCTCTCCAAACTAAACACCCCCCCTTCTCCTCCCTTTGGTGGTGTGAGGAAACGGCGTCTCTACAATGTTGAGATAATTAAAGGGGAGCTTTCGCGCCGGCCTCGGCCGACAGTCGGAAGAAAACAAGACGTATCTCGGAATCAGAGCTCATTAAAATCATGAGGGTGAAGAGATGCTTCCTCCCCCTCCTCCTTCCCCTCCTCCCTCATCTTTATCGCCCTTAAGCAAGTGCTGCAAACAGCCGAGCCCTAGTCAATGATGGCGCAGATTAGTCCTTTATTGCCTAATTCACCTACAATAGGCGACACGCGGGGACGACATCACCTTGAGCTGAGCGTCACAACGTGTCCCCACAAGGTGCCAGAGTGATGCTGATCCCTCCGCTCAGGCCGCCTCGTTCGGTTTTAATAGTGTCAGCAGTACTTTGAGCTTTCGATTAGCGAGGTGTGTGTGTTTGTGTGTGTGTGCGCGCGCGTGTGTGTGTTGGTTTAGGGGGGGTGTTTCACACAGCTCTGCGGAGGTGTAACACCCTGCCTGTAGTGTTGTTGTAAAGCACATTAGGAGTGACTGAGGGTGTTGTTATGGTATCATGATGCCGGTCCAGCACTCAGGGGAAGGTGAGAAGATCTATGTGTGTGTGTGTGTGTGTGTGTGTGTGTGTGTGTGTGTGTGTGGGGTCGGGATGGTGGCCAGCGCAGCTTGCTGTCTTTCAACCCTCCAACTCTCCGCTTGTTTGGGATACTTTGGCCGAGTCCCTCTTGATACTTCTGTCCAAATCTGAATCTTAAACATTACTCTTCAGTTCATTTAACTTCCCCTTTCTCTTCAAATGTTGTTAGCCTACTGATACTTCATTCAGTTACTTGGCGGTTTCTGTGTGTGTGCAGAGTTTGACAATATAACCTGTTCTTAAGATCATCTTCTAAAGAGGAAAAAGTTTCTCTGCGCTTATCCTAAACCTGAGTTTAAGACATGAACGTGGGAGATGATAGTGTCACGTCAAAAACTAGCTTGGAAGCTAATCGTGCCACATTAATGTTCACACGTTTGAAAACATCAAGTTAAAGTAGTTTAAATATTCTGGCTTGACATTGGGCTTGTTTAATACCCGTCTGATTTATCTGAAGAATCATTTCCTGCCCTCTGAACAAATACCAGTATTGGAAACGCCTTAGATAGGCTACTGCCTAAAATGCCTAAAGGCTATATCAGTTGTCTGCCAGTACGCCAGTCAAAGCACCTAACCATAATTTATTAGCCGCCCAAAAAATGTATTTGTTTCTTCATCTCTAAACACAGTAAAATGCAGTCTATCATATGGCCGCAAATGAGTGGAAAAGAAGAACAGTGTTGTGCTAGCAGAGAGTGTAAGCTAACGTTTGTCAAAGCTACCTAAACATAAGAAGTCTGTCTTCTTCAAACGATAGTATTTTTAAAGCTGTATTTTTTTTGTAAATTTAAAGTTAAAATGATTATAAGCATTAAAAGCACAAAGTAAAGCAGTTTCAAGTTAAAAAACGAGGCTTCTTCGGTGTTCTTCAGCAGACACGACGTCGAGTGAGGATGCTAGCCAGGCAGGCGGCAACGTTAGACTAGCCTATTTATAAGCTAGGCTTCCTTTAGCCCAAATCAGCCCAAAAAAATCTCTTCATCTCTAAAACAGTAGCCTTTACAGAAATAAATACAGTATATCATATGGCTGCACTAGCAACAGCTGAGTGGCAAAGAAGCACAGTGCGCTGCTAGTTGAGAGTGTAGGCTAACGTTGGTCGAAGCTAGCAAAACGTCAAAAGTCTGTGTTTTCAAATGACAGGATTTTAAGGCTGTATTATTTATTTTAAAGCATTAAAAGCACAAAATAAAGCAGTTTCAAGTTGACGAAAAACATGGCTTCTTAAGGCATTCTTCAGCAGACACAACGTCGAGAGAGGATGCTAGCCGAGCAGCTGCCAACGTTAGCCTAGCCTATTTTTAGGCCAGGATTCCTTCAGTGTGCTGAGCCAGGCCAGTAAACAATGATAGAAATCCTATCATATACTCACACATTAAGTATAATCAACAGATGTTTTATAATAATACAAATATTTGGGGGTTTTCGTTGCAAAGTATCGAAGGAGTATGAAGTCTAGGTATCTGATTCTGTATCGGAGCATCTCTAAATCTTCCAGCAATTACTTTGGAGAGCACAATGATATCATAACTGCTGGCCTGGACTACAAAAATAGACCCCAGTTGTAATAAACTGTGAACATCCTTTCAGTGGCACAGTGCTCGGCCCCAGAGTAGCCTGACTGTTTTGGTTCACAAGCCATTTATATGAATAAATTAAATCTGTTTACCACTTCCCTGTGCCTTGACGGCTCAGCTGAGAGACTGTGTAAAGCTGCGAGGGTTCGTGATCCATTTGTTCTGCTGTGATGGTGGGATAAAGCTAATCATTGTCTACTTTTCTCCCCCTCAGACTGTTTTTATCCTGCGGAGCAGAGGCGCACAGCTCGTCTCTGTTACATTAGCAGGCTAAAAAAGTCTTTGAAGATGCAGGGTCGGGGTTTTTGGGCGTCTGAAATGATGTTTAGATTCCAAACTGTGCGATTGTGACAGTTCAAAAAGCAATCTCTCTTACTTACTGGAGATAATGTTCTGCTTTAGTGTCTTCAGTCAACATTGTTTAGCGTCTTCCAGTGGCGCAGATTTGTCATCAAATTAAATCCGCAGCTCTTTTCAAGGTACACTTATGTAACATGATCACGTAATGAGACAAACACGGACTCTGCCTGACGGGAGACAATCCCGTCCTCGGCGGGGTGCCGCGCGGAAACAAAGCTTTAAAAGTGGTGGTACAGAGGGGAAGAAAAACATTGTTTTACCCCTCGAGGTGGGCTGATAGCGCTGTGAAAAGCCCATTTGAAGTGGTAGGCCTCATCTGTCAGCGGGCAATGGAGGAGGCAGCCATGCAGAAGCCCCCTGATTATAAAGAGATAATTTCATCCAATCCTCCGGTGGTGCTCCATCACCTTGCCGCCATCCTCCACTGCCTTTCATATTTGTTCCCGGCCTGCATCTCCTCACCCGTTTCGTTTTATTACAGCTCCCACTCAATACATATATTTTAGCTCTCCCTTGAATAGGGAAAGAAAGCGGGTCTCCCTCCTCCTCTCCTCCCCCCTCCTCTTATGTGTCTTTTGTTGTGCAGGAATCCACAGCGCTCAACTTGTTGTGTAACGCCTGCCTGGCTATTTAGCAAATTAAGCCCAAGTAAGGCATGTATCCACACTAGCTGAATCAAAGCAAATAAGTTCACATTAGGTAATGGCGCAGAGAAAATAATAACCGATAACATCTGCATGATATAAAAGAGCATGTAAATAGCGGGGAGGGCTCGTAATTGCATCTGTTGTCATATCTCCCAAGCATCGCGGGTTTAATCTTTAATTTGGCTCTTGTTAGTCATTAAAGATATAACAAAGGACTAGTGTTTAATTAGAACAAGTGAGTATCTGAAAATTAAATTAGTCCCCCGCACTGTCGTCTCATTTCTTGGGAGGCAAATAAATGTAAATGACGGACGGAGTTTTTACAGTGCGTGGAGGTCAGGAGTATCATTAGGATGTGTGTTTAACAGAAAAAATCCGGGGTGGTGATTGGAAGACTCATTTTTACTCACATCGAGGGAGAAAGGAAGAGGAGGGAGAGAGAGAGAGAGAGCAGGTCGACTCGCTCATCAATAACCACAAGGTCAGACAGGCAGTGCCGGGCTGAGTGGGCCCTGTTAGGAAGCAGCAGCTGAGGATTTGTAGAGCTTGTAAAGGCTTAAAGCAACACCGCTCCGCCTTCTTTGTGCCACTCGCCAGGCCTTTGAAGGGCCAGGGAGACACCTGCTGGTGGCTGAGGGACACAATGCGCTCACAAGGCAGGGACGCCCCTCGCAGAGGATCAGCTCTGAATCAGGTGGCACGGAGAGGAGACAGGGGAGGCAGCAGGAGGGATGTAAAGAGAGGCAGTGTATGAGCATTGTGATTGTTAAGGGTGACATGAAGGATGTTTTATTGGACACGCTGGAAAAACAAAGTGTTTCAATTGGTTATTTAATAGCAGTGGTGTTCATATTGTTTATTTAATGTACTTAAATAATCCCCCCCCCCCTTTTGTTGTATTTTTCCCTTTATATTTGAGAAAATATCAATTGAATAGAATTTTTTGTCTTCAGTTTTGCACATTTTACCTTTTTTTTTTTTTGAAAATTTTATTTTTTAGAAAAAAAATAATTTTAGAAATTTTTTTTTTCTTCTGATTTTTTTTTTTTTTTTTTGATTTCTTTATGTTTTTTATTTATAGAGAGGACAGTGGATAGTGTCGAGCCCAGGGCCGCATTGAGGACTGTAGCCTCTGTACATGGGCCGCTGATTCAACTGCTGAGCTGAGCTCAATTTGTTACCTTTTTTTTTTGCTTTAATTTTTGTATGTTCAACCAATAAATCAACCAATCACTCAACAACTGTATTAATCAAACTAGGGACAATCGGTTTGGACCAGCTTGTACTTGTAAAAAACATAAAACTGCCACATACAGACAACAAATGAATTTAAACATAAGAGCTAAAATATGAAAATTGGATGTTTAAATTGGATCGTCAAAAAGTCAACACTGTAAAAAGGATCAGTCTTGATAAATGCGTTAAAAAATACATGTATGATGTATGAAGTTGCATGGTTTCGTACTTATTTAACTCCTATAGGTAAATGCCTCAAAATGACACCTTTAATAGAATATATAGAAAATTTGTGCTTATGAAACTTTATGATTACAACCAAATTCCTCCCTAAGTCCCTGAGGTGTTCATCTATAGAGCCCAGACCTCCTTCGTGTCTCGCAAACTCGTCTATATTGCCACTCCAAAAATGTCTACAAACTCATAATTCCCATCTGCAAAGATTCAGTCAGACGGAGCGTAAAAAAATGTCTCCGATGTCTCTTTTCCTTTATGAGCCTTCTAATTTATGGAGAGGAATGCACTCGTGTGCCCTTCTCTCCTCTCAAGTACAGGCATGAGCAGCTCTGTTAGGTAGCATAAAAGCTCTTTAGCTGTCTAGTGGAGTAGATTACTGGCCCTACCGTTAAATCCAGCTAGAGACCCCTAAGTGAGCATTATCAGTGTGCTGCAGCATGCTCTCTCTCTCTCCCTCTCTCTCTCTACGACATCTCACCGCCACTTTGTGCAGAGAAATTTCTCTCTCTGTGCGATGGTAATGGAGAAAGATGGCGGTGGGGGGGTCTGAGTGATGGAGGAGTGCTTGAGTGAGGGACGATGCCCCTGCAGAAGCAAAGAAGAGAGATTGAGATAAACGGGGAGAAAAGAGGGGGTACGCTCTCTACTTTTACTTATATATGTACTTATTAAAGGAGCTGTTCGCCGCTGGGAAAAGCCACTGTCAGTCAAAGCTGGTGTTCTCTGTAATTGATAGAAGCAGTGATATTTGACATGAGCGCCATGGGTGTGGAGAAAGTTGTACAAACAGCTCGTGGTTTCGCCAATTCTACATTCCTACAACACCCAGCGTGCATTGCGGCCCGCCCTCTGAAAAGGAACGGCCCAGCGAGAGACGCTGGAGTGAAATACTACCGTTTTCGCTGCAGGCAATGGCTCCTGCAGGCAAAAGAATCTAAATACGACGAGAATATACCGGTGGAAAATCTGCAGTCTACATTTCAAACCTGACGATTTTGAACGAGACATGTCATCGGACACGTTTTACGTAGTCTGACGGAGGTTTTCCAGGGCTCGTTGGAGAAGCGGATAGCGCCCTCCAAATTTTTTTCTACCACAATGCCATTAGGTCCCGGTAATAGCATGATAGGACTGAGGTTGAAAATTGGCGAACTGGCCCTTTAAGTCCGTCACCCCTCCACCTGCAGCTGCAGGTCACTTTGAGTTACAGCCGACGTCTGAGCGTGATTTTTATTTGACACTGAACGCAACATTAAATCAAACCCCAACAGGCAGAATTGATAACCTTTAATGCAGCTTGTAATACTTTTTAACTTGTGATAATGTTATGTAGCGTGTCAGATCACTGCTCTATTGTTTGCTTAGAGTGAAAAATTATCCTGCTGGAAATAAAAAAAAGAGAACGAGAGAGAGAGAAAGAGGTTTTCCATAAGCGGCTGCTCCAAAATCAATAGTGCGCTGTAAGGGGTTTTGTTAGAGGAACTCTTATGTAGCGAGGAGAAGGGGGGAGGAGGGGGGAGAAATGAAATGTAGAGCATGTCTGGGCTCAGGGTACACATAATTGTTAACCAAAGATTACATAATGGCGCAGTAATGTAAACAGTGAAGCACATGCCAAGTGAATGTTCTCACAGGCCAGGATGGAGCAGCTTCATGCAGTTTCTCTGTGATAAAAATGACACACTGGCGCGCTCTGCAGCGTGTGTGTGTGTGTGTGTGTGTGTTCATTTTCACCCCGAGGTGCTTCTAACACGGTCAGACATCCTCTAAGTCTTCCAGCGTGCGTTCAGGGCAACCGCCAGGGCTTGTTGAGGGTGTCACAGCGGCTGAGAGCGATGTCATCCTCTGGGCTCTCTGAGGTGCTTGTCACCTGCCAAATCAATATCCCCCTGCTCAGCTCACACACACACACTAACACACACACACATATATACGCACTAAACTGCAATATCCTGGTGGTGATGGGATTGGCAGCTTCCCAGAGAAGAGTTGAGCGTTAACACATGTCTGTGTTTCTGTTGCAGAGCGCCGCAGTTTAATGGCTGGCAGGTAGAGGCCGAAGAGGGACAATCAACATGAACTCGATTCCGTCGATGGACAGACACATACAGCAGACCAATGACCGTCTGCTGTGTATCAAACAGGTGAGCACTGTCAGCTGCGGGGTCATGTTATGCTACATTCATAAGAGCTTGACACATGAGTCACATAAGGCAGATTTATGCTGCTCATTACACGTAAAACAGGTGGAAAGTTTTATTGCTTTATTCTGAGTATTTCATTATAGACATTTTCCATGTTGGCAGACTTCCTACTTTTGCTCCTACATTGACTTATTTAAGACGGGATTTTTTTTCTGTTACACAAATTTAAAGGCTGAAGTTTCAGATTTTCTATTTAAAAAAAATTGTAACGATAAAAATAGTTATTTTCCCCCCAAATAATGCATTCTTGCTTGGAAGATCTCAAGCTTTTTAAAGAAACGACGGACAATTCCAAACTTGTGTATCGACTTTTAGGAATTTTCAGGGAAATTCCCAAAACTACATATGCAAAGTGAATAAACAGACACTGTGACAAGTTGTAGTAGTGAGTAGGATGCAAGAGTCACACTCAGCTGAAACAATAACAACATCCTGCCTACAAGCTGACCTGAAACAATAGCACTTTCACTTTCTATTTCACCTCAGTAATCTGTGTAGAATACTCTCTATGTTGTCTGTAAAGAGTTAAAACGTTGTTTCTCAGGAAATTAGCGGTGATGACAATAACTTGCCCCAAAGGAGATTGTCGAATCAGAGCCGACAGGTGGATGTTCACTGCGCTGGTGCGATGACAGTGCAGTATTAGACTTAAGTTTGCTGCTTGAAGTAGCTTCATTTAAAGAATATTCGAACTTACGGCAACATTTTGGTACGTATGTTATGTAAAAAACAAAACAAAACAAAAAAAGGAAGTAAAATTTTCTGGGTCCATCTTCTTAAAGTTGCAATCTTGAAGATGTCTCCTTCTCTTTGGCGCCACCTGTGGCGGTAATTGTAGGAGCACACTTCCCAGATATCCAGACAGTGTTGCGTGTGTGACGTCCACGGTTGGCTCCGGTTGTAACTCTTGATTTTCCTGGCTGACGGTCGCTTTCCTTCTCAGACTGTTTGCTTCATCTGAGCGTCGAATTTGTTTCTTTTTCTTTGGATTTTCACTTATTTTTGAAGTTGTATCTGTAGTCATCCATCTTTTCTTTGTTTGTTCAGCCATAGTAGATTACTGTTTACCCGCAACACTTGCAGAGACCGGAAAAGCAGCCGCTTAGCTCCGCCTACCCTCTCTGGCAGAGCAACCACTGCTGAGTGATGGAAAACGCGTCACTAACTGGGCGACGCTTGTGATTTTTTCCACGGAAGACGCACCAGACAGTCTGTAATTCCTGCCAGCCTACTTGTAAAATGTCTGCAAGAAGACAGGGTGAGCCGACGTGTGAACGCAGCAGGTTATAGTCAGGAACATTCACCGCGAGCGAGTGGGCGAAGCGATGATGTGTATATCGCTCGCTCGATTGACCCCCGGTAAATGTCCCGCTTTGAGGGACGTGTGTGAAAGGGCAACTTTGGAAAATTTTACGGAAAGACTGTCTTGAAGATTGTCTCAGGATTAAATGATTAATCGTAAAAATAATCAGCTTAATATTAGATAATGTTGTTATTAGTCCTGAGTTATCTTTTAAAATGAAGTGTTGCATGATATTCAGTGGGTCCAGAAAACGTTCAACCCTACAAGTTGGTGACTTTTTCAGCTCCCTCCCTTTTAAAAAGTTTAGGTTTTTACTGATGTAGCTTGTACGTACAGATGTTTTATTTCTGTATATGTCCTTTTGTTGGATATCTCTTTATGTTTGGCTGTTTCCTGTTGACTAAGAAGAAGTAGGTGTCTCACACTCCATGGCCAGGATGTGCCAGAGCTCTCCTGTCTGGCCACATAAAGTGACTAATCTGTTCGGTCTCTTTATCAGGACTGTGACTCAGGTTACTGACTGGGGTCAAAGAGCCGGGGCTCCCCTCCCTCCCCCATCATCACCCTTCCTCTCTCCCTCCACCACCGCTGACTCCCAGCGAGTCCTTTTGTTCTGCTCTGAGCTGCGTTTACTGCGGGACCAATCTCTGGCAGAATTAAACAGACATACTTGTGTAACCCCGGGCTACAGGGCTCGCTCCCTTTGATCTCTTTGCTTAACTGACGGCCCGTTTTGTTTTCCGAGGTCCAGATCCTGAAGAGGAGTGCATCAGGAGGCCTTTGGGACAACGTATGGGGCTTGCGCTTAAACACAAGTGTGGACGTGCCAAATTGTTTTTTCACCCTCGGCAGGGAGTTCCCAGCTATTACTGAGAGAGAGGCAGATAGCAAGACAGGGCGCGTGTTTAGGGAGCAAACAGAGGGAGAGAGAGGCTTTGATGTCTTTAAGTAATAAGACAGAGGGAGGTAAACACTCTCTGTTTTCAGTCTGGTTACCTTCTTCACAGCAGGACATTAAATATTCAGTACCTACTCCTCCTTTAGTTGTATGGGAGGTGAAATTGGATCTTAGCAATGCTCTGTGTCGCTAATAGCTGATGAATTATTCCGTAAAGGAAGTTCTCAGATCAAGAAAAGGGGGTTTGAATCTGTCGAGTGTAAACAATCAAATGTCGCGGGGTTAAATGTTTCAACCCCGCAAGGCAAAAATTTAAACAAACAAGTCCCAATGTTAGCGGCCGGGGGAAGCAGCACATGGGTAAACATGCCAATTAGAGAGATCCATGGCATACAAGGAGGCCTCCAGTCCATCTAATAAATGGTTAAGCACCGGGTCATTTCAAACCAACCAGTAAGAGCCAGCACCCTGCTAATAGAGGCAGCTTTGTGCCGCAGACAATCAGCGTTTGGAAGGCCCCGCATAATAAATACCATTTATGTCCTGCCAATTAGACTAGCAGTGAGCCCATTCAGCCGGCCGTCTATTCTCCTCCCCGCACACAAAGATGATCATCAGGGGAGATCAGAACAATTAACTCACTATCTTCTCCCCCCGCTCCCCATTGTCCAATATCCAAGCCATTAAAATAATTAAGGAAATATTGTAAACCAATCCAGCTGTTTGCTTTAATTGAAAGTGTGCACATGCTGAAAATTTGGCATCGACGGACGAGGAGCAGGAATATAAATGAAGCCTCCTCCATTGTGTTTGTTGTTCTGTGGAAGATGTGACATGTCTGTCTGAATACTCGCAGCCGGAGCAGCGGACAGGGGAACAAATTGATTTTGTTGCTCAAATGATAAATTACTGCGGAGCGAGATGATAAAGTAGAGGAAATTGGAATCTGTCAGCCTGATTGAATCACGGGTTGAAAGTTAAATCTGGAATCATTAAGGTGGTAATTTTTAAATTACAGCCTCGCAATAATGTGATTTATAAACAATTACTTAACCAGACTTCTTATGAACAATTAAAATTTTCCCTCCCCAAGACTCTTATTTTGAAAGGCACAGGTCAATAACAAAACTCTTATATCAACCTATGAAATTATTTTCTCAATTATCGTCATTATTCAGCAAAAAAGACAAAAGCTTTGGATATGTGAAGGTTTGCTGCTTTTTGCCAGAGTCTGACTGATATGTGATATTTCCATACCAATACTGATATCAGCGATATTGCGGCCGATATTTTACTACTAGTAAGATCGACCTTTTCTATGATTGTGCACCAATTTTGCACACAACACATTCAGACTGCTGCTTTCCTTAACAAATACTTAAAGAATATTTAACATTGAAATATAGTCAGACAATTTAGTGAGGACACACCTGGGTCAGTTGTAGTTCTCTGCTGTTATGCTGCAGACAGTGTTTTTTGTTAACTACTTTTTATTGGTGTTTGACATGGACAACTTACACAATGAAATACACAACAATTACCCCCCCCACCCCTGGCGGCATCCCGATCTATATCACAATCAGCCTTGGTGCGTCAAAATGGAGAAAGAATGAATGAATGAATGAATGAAAGAATGAAGGAAAGTATGAAGGCTTTATTTCGAAGACGTGAGAATAATACAAAAAGAAAAACAGAAGAGCAACAACAGAAAAAAGAACAAAAGAAAATACTTAAAAACAACTGAAACGATATTAACATGTTCGAAAAGGAGTAGGAAGAAGCATCAGCTCTATTATTTAATTATTTAATCTTACCCCTTCTCCACTTCGTAACTAATTAGTAATTAGTTAGAAAGAAAGAAAGAAGGAAAGAATTAAGGAAAGTTTGAGTAGACAAATACATAAATAAATTAAATTAAATTGCTGCAGACAGTGTTGAGAGTAAACTCTAAAGTCGGGCGCTCTTTCCTGGGCAAAATCTGTGACAAGAACATTTCTAAACCAACTCAAGCATTGTTTCCTGGGGTGGGAATCGCAGGGTACCTCACGATACGATACGTGGTCCACGATCACGACACAGCGATTCTGCGATAGTTGATATAATGCAAGATGATCGTATAACGATACACTACGATATCTGACTAATTCTGCTTCGGCCAATTAATTTCGGTTCACGTTACCCTCATTCATGACACAAGCGCCACCGCAAGGAGTCATGATGTCATGACGCGGTGAGTCAAAATCGCAGGAGATCTGTTTGGAGCGCCGTTTATTTGTGAATTAAAATACTGATATTTGGGACGATATATTGCCATACTGATATGCTGTCCCATCCCTAGGATATGTTGTTTAAAGAAGGTTTCATAACAGCTAATTTTGTAGCACATATACATGAATACCGATATATCTTTTACAGCCCATATCGGCCCGGTAATATCGCTCGAAAGATATATCGGTCAGGCCCTGATTTGTCTTTTCTATTTTGTCAAGTTAAAGTTTAATGATTAATCAAAATGAGAAAAAAAGCTGATTAATCAAAACAAAAAATATTAATTTCAGCCCTGATTCTTTTGTCACGTTTATGTTTGGAAAAGTGAAACCATACTGGTTCTATTAGTTACCTTATGATGCTTGCAGGTGGTGTTAAATACCTCAAGGGAATGTATCTATAACGGTGGTACAGCAAAATAAAAACGTCCACTTCTTTAACCTCCAAACAGGCGAGGATGCTTTAAAAACTGATACACAAAAAGCTGTTATCTGATCACACCGCAAACACACAATAACTCAGTGGCAGTTTGTTTTCTTCTCTCGTCCTGGAATTGCACCGTTGTGAGCACTTTGGGGAAGATGGTTTCCGTGATGCTGCGGGTATCTATTTCAGAGAGAGTAGTTTTCCTCTCACTGTGGGGAAGCCAGTTTGCTGTCAGACTCTCCTCTCGGTGATATGTACAGGGGTTCGGCGGAAACTATGAACTCTCCTCTCGCTGCAGGAGCACTTCCTCACCCTGTAAGCGTCAATATTTCAGGATAAAGTGGAAAACAAGCTTCTTTGTACTGCTGCTGCACTGCATTGCTATGCAGCTGTTTTTATGTTCTTTCCAGGGTTAATTGTCTGCATTTGGAGTCACTTAATGTAAGGCAACAACAGCAGAGAGACCAAAAGCTGTGATTCTGAGAGGAAAAGACGCTGTCACAGTCAGTTTAGCTGCAGATGTGCAGATCAAGTCTTTTCCAGACGTGACTACAGAGCGTGATTGTATCTAAAGAAAGCCGTATTCTCCGGACACCGCGACTTCTGTCCATCTTTGTTTCCCTCGAACTGAACCGAGCTTTGACTGGAGTGTAAATGTTGGAGGGCCGTCTCGCCCAGGGGACGAGGACAGAGGGGAGGGGGAGAGTTAGGGGTCTCTTGGCCACTAGTTTAGGTTTGATTGGTGGGTTTTGGCCGGAGAAAGGGGAACATCTGTGGCGTGGCAGTGCCAAGCTCTCCATGTGACAGCCACACTGGTGGGACCAATTGTTCTGAGTGCAGAGAACAGTAATCACTTCAAGCCCAAGTGTTGGTGCTGTGTGTTTTTTTCCCCCTCCCCCCTCCTCTACATATTTACCCTCCTTCCTCCCCCCCTTTTCCATCCTTGGTGCGCTGATTGCGTGTGTTGTCTAGCTTCCAGACTCATCTAAATTTAGCATCTGTGGATGTGCGTGCTTCTCCAGGAGACTCTATCCACCAGTAGAATTAACATGTAAGTCTCCCCCCAACAAAGACGTGCTGGGGATGAGTCTCGGACGGAGCGTGAAATAAACAGGACTGGTTTCATCCGGCCCTTGTCAAACACAGGCTTTGTAAATTGATATGAAAGCTGGCTTATCAAACCCTGACCTCTGCTGCCCCCTAAAGAGCAAACAAGAAACAAACACTGCAAGATAGTGACTGTACTGCTGTCTCTTCATCTTCTTTCCTCCCAGACTGTGAAATCAAAGCGCACAGACGTGTTAAGAAGGCAGCCGTTCCCTTACAGCTGACAAACCTCTCTGTTTACCTCTGCTGGGGTCCATTTGACCTGTGTGCATTATCTCTCTAAAGGCGGTGATAGATTACTCCAAAGCCGAGCTGTTGTGTCTGCTCTGTTATGAATACAATCATTCATATTTAGAGGAAATGACAAACGTTGAGTCTGAAATGGCAACCCAGAGAGGTCTATTTTTCCCGTTTCCTTTGCTGCTCTACAGAAAGACAGACAACAGAGCCGGTGAGCGGGCTGCTGCTGGTGCTCAGTTGGGGAATGAATGCCATAAAGGGGTGCCTGTAGGTCAAGGAGCCTGTTGTCAGATAAAGTCACAGCACAGCTCAGGGCCGGCTTGTGAAATAAGGCCTTCCTCGGCTATTCATGCGGCCATACAGGGAGATTTATTGCGCTCGATGTTGAGGCGTTGATACAGAAACCAGGGGAGAGTGAAGTGGAAGCCTAATGGGGGACGAACCCCTTCAGCCCTGCGCGTCAATACTTTAAACCTACAATATAAGGCTCCTTATAGAGTAATGAGATACATTTACATTTTGGGACATTTACCGCTTTAAACCACTCTGAGTGCTTTAATTATTCATCATGTTATTGGCGTTGTCCTTCTTTCTAAGTGACTCTCACGATCCATCTGTCCATTTTATATCTCTGCTAGTGGTTCAAGGAGGCAGCAAAGGAATTCAGACCACCACTCCACATATGATTTTATTGGATTGACACGCTTTTAATGTAGATTTTAAAGTCAGATTGTGCTTTAATTAACTTTAAAAGCAGGTCAAGATTGTCTTTTATAGATGAGTAAATGGATGCGATATAAAATTGTAGTTTAGGCAAACTTCTCTTCTTTCCTGCGACCTTTGAATGTTACTAACGTACTCCCTTTTCTTCCCCCTTCAGCACTTACAAAATCCAGCAAATTTCCAAACAGCAGCGACCGAGTTGCTGGACTGGTGTGGCGACCCCCGAGCCTTCCAGCGCCCCTTCGAGCAAAGCCTGATGGGATGCCTAACGGTAAGTTTTGACCCTCCTCCGCAGTCTCACACCAGAAGGTTCAAGGACGATGAAAGTGCTGCTAAAACAACTGCTGTATTGGCTCTTTCCATAACTCCCTCTGGGATACGAGGGAAATAATGTTTAGCTGCCTGATCTTCACTGAGGTCACTGGAATATAACAAGTATTTCACCCTGCAACACTTCTGAGATTCAGTCACCTTTCAGTGACTTCAGTTACATTTGTGCTTTGGCTCATGAAATCTGCACACTGGAACACGGAAAGGAGCGCAATAACGTCCTCAAACCACAAAGCAATCAGTGCTTACAGGGAAATACACAGTACACAAAGCCCTTTATTCCCTTACTGATGTGCCATGGGGCTTTAGTTTAATTGAAATATTAATATCCCATTACATGTGGAAAAAACACTTGACTGTTTAGAGACGTAAACTGTAAACAAAGAATGAGTTTGGCCAGAATGGCTCAAAACATTAGAATAATTAGCAAGAAGGTTAGCGTAATTTGAGTCGGCAATGTTACACGAAACTGTCAGAGGAGGTAAATATTTTTGTTTCCTGAATAGTCCTTTACAATCTCTCCTTTTATCCTCTGCCCAGTGTTCAAATGTGGTTAAATACACAACTTCTGTTTGTTGCTTGCCATAACCAACATTAGCAAAGGTAGCTAGTATAAAACAACAAAGAAACAGCTACACCTGTTGTAGAGACAAATGGTAGCTGTCCATTCAGCTATATTTTGGTATATTGACAAAATAGTGTTTGAAGCATACTGAACATTCAGAGAGACATTAAGCTGTTTAGTCAACCAAACTATGCCTAAATACAAAGCTTACAATTGTTTACCTTTGTACAACTACATTAGCTTATTCTACTCACGAATGACAAGGTAAGAAAGCTAACTTTTTTGCTAACAGCAAACTGTTGTTTTTGTTAGCTAACTACTACCTGTTTAAACACTCAGCTTCTGTTTGTTGCTAGCTATAACCAACATTAGCAAAGGTAGCTAGTTGCTTACAACAAAGTTACAGCTACAACTGTTGTGACAAAAGGTAGATGTCCATTCAGCTATGTTTTAGTATATATTTGACAAAATAGTATTTGAAACATACTGAACATACAGAGACACAAAGCTGTTAAGGCAACCAAACTATGTCTAAATACAAAGCTTACACAGCATTTTTGCAAGTGCAATTAACCAACCTTAGCAAAGCTACAACTGTTGTAGTGACAAATGGTAGCTTTCAATTTGTTTTTTGGCAAAATAGTATTTGAAAAACACTGAGAGACAACAGAGTGGTATGTATGTAATCAACCTAACTATGTCTTTATACCCAGCTTACACAGAATTGTTACTAGTGCGTTTAGCTGCTCACTACGTTAGCTTATTCTGTTGAAAGAGAAAGTTATAAAAGTCGTTGTGCTAACAGCTAACTGTTGTTTTGCTAGCTAATTACTAACTGTTTAAGCACTCAGCTCGTGTTTGTTGCTAGCGATAACCAACACGAGAAAAATGTAGCTAGTTACGTGCAACAAAGAAACAGCTACAACTGTTGAGGTGACAATTATTAGCCCTGAATTTAGCTATATTTTTTTTTGGCAAAATTGTTTTTTAAATACACTGAACATTAAGAGAGACAACAGAGTTGTATTTAAACGACCAAACTATGCCTTCATACACAGCTTACACACAATGTTACAAGTGCTTTTCGCTGGTCACTACATAAGCTTGTTCTGTTCACTTAAGAGAAAGTTAGAAAGGTCATTGTGCTAAGAACTAATTGTTTTTTCTTTAGCAAAGTACCTACTGTGTTTAGATAAGCCACTTTTAAAACCAGGTATTTGATAGATAGATTTTAGTAAGCATTTCTTTAAGAAAACTTTTCTGAAGGATTTAATGCAACGCAGAAAGAGGATTTACAGAATGGAGGAAATATAATTTGTGGGCAAGGAGACGGAAGAGTCAGCTAGAACAGTTGATGGACTGCGGCTGTGTCACTCACCTGTCACCCTGGGCCATAATGTGCTTTAACATGCACATTTCCATAGTGCCTGCAGCAGTAGATAAGAGATCCATATAGCTCCTATTGGGTGCGATTTGTAACCCCGGCTGAGCGAGTTTGCAACAGAAAGCAGAGGAACCTGAGAGGTTTGTACTTGAGCACCGCAGTGAAACCACTGTGACACATCCTTCCAAGTGATTGTTTGTGTTAGCGCTTTAATGTGCAGCAGCAGGTGCCTTTTCCTCCATTTTGCCAATTCAATTTGTTTCCTGCCGTGAAAATCTCAGGGCTTTTCCTTTTAGTTTATGGGTTGTACAGACCTTAGCGTGAGCCACACGGGGAGGGAGCACAGAGAAACTGATGTGATTGTGAAATTGCCCGGTCTCAGACTGTAATGCTAAACACTACACCTTGTTGCCTGGATGTCTGTATCTCACTGCTGTAAGCATGTTGGCATTTGGTGATGTCAGACAGGTGGCTTCACTAAAAAAAGTTCACTTCCACAAAAAGCAATTTAATATGTTATTAAGAGAAATTTGCAATAAAACCAAACCACAGTTTGCCGATGTGAGTTTTTACAATTAGCTTTTAACTTCCTGAAGTTTCACTGAGAGACGAGCTTTCTGTTTGGTTGAAAATCCACCACAGCTCCACGGACTGTGTCCAATTTCAGTCCTGAAATTAGAACTACTCTTTGTGACTGCTAACACTAGAATTACCATTTAGCAAAATATCCCTCACAAGTTTAGATTCTAATTAGACAGCATACACACATATATCTTTTTCTTAATGGGGGATTCCTATAAATAAAGGCTATACATGCTCTGTTTTGGTGTCACGTCAGGACTATACTTACAGGAGATAATGACATGGTGCAGGGAGCAGCCTTCAGCTGTACTACCTCAGGGCTTGTGTTGAACTCCGCAGGATCGCAGCTCTAAGGCAGGGAGACACGTTGGTCCACACAGGCCTCAGTATGTCCTGAAGGTCTACACGGCTCGAGCGGGTCTCTTTGAGCTGATAATGGCGATGGTAAATCAAAGCAGCGTGTTCCACATAAGGTTGATTTACATCACCTCCTGTGGCATGTGGATGTTTCTCTTAATGTTTCCTCTCAGTAGGCACCGCTGCACTGGAGGCCACTTTTTCTCCTCGTCTCGCTGTCCATCGACTCATATGGAACTGATAAACTTGTAGCCACTTTAACCTTTAAGTTAAAGTGTGTCTTTGAAGCTGCCAAACATAACTTCTACTTCTTCTTCTTGTACTTTTTCTTCTTCTTGTACTTTTCCTTCTGCTTCTTTTCCTTCTTCTTCTTCTTCGTGTACTTCTACGTATTCTTTTACTTCTTCTACTTCTTTTCTTGGCCTCCTTATTCTACTTGTACTTCTTCTTCTTCTACTTCTACCTCTACTTCTTCTGCCTTACCTTCTACTTCTTCTACTTCTGCCTCTACTACTTCTTCTACTTCTACTTGTACTTTACTTCTTCTTCTACTTGTACTTCTACTTTTACCTCTACTTCTTCTTCTCCTTCTTCTACTTCTACTTCTACTTGTACTTCTTCTTCTTCTACTTCTACCTCTACTTCTTCTGCCTGTCCTTCTACTTCTTCTACTTCTGCCTCTACTACTTCTTCTACTTGTACTTTACGTCTTCTTCTACTTCTACTTCTACCTCTACTTCTTCTTCTCCTTCATCTACTTCTAGTTGTACTTCTTCTTCTTCTACTTCTACCTCTACTTCTTCTGCCTGTACTTCTTCTTCTTCTACTTCTACCTCTACTTCTTCTGCCTGTCCTTCTACTTCTTCTACTTCTACTTGTACTTCTTCTTCTTCTACTTCTACCTCTACTTCTTCTGCCTGTCCTTCTACTTCTTCTACTTCTGCCTCTACTACTTCTTCTACTTGTACTTTACGTCTTCTTCTACTTCTACTTCTACCTCTACTTCTTCTTCTCCTTCATCTACTTCTAGTTGTACTTCTTCTTCTTCTACTTCTACCTCTACTTCTTCTGCCTGTACTTCTTCTTCTTCTACTTCTACCTCTACTTCTTCTGCCTGTCCTTCTACTTCTTCTACTTCTACCTCTACTTCTTCTACTTCTACTTGTACTATACTTGTTCTTCTACTTCTACTTATACCTCTACTACTTCTTCTTCTTCTTCTTTTACTTGTTCTTTTCGTTCTACCTCTACTTCTTCTTCTCCTTCTTCTACTTGTACTTGTACTTCTTCTTCTTCTTCTTTTACTTGTTCTTTTCGTTCTACCTCTACTTCTTCTTCTCCTTCTTCTACTTGTACTTGTACTTCTTCTTCTTCTACCTCTACTTTCACCTCTTCTACTTCTTTTACTTGTACTTCTTCAATGTCTCCTACCTCACCATTTTCTACTTCTTCTTCTACTTGTAAATGTACTTGTACTTGTGATGAACTTAACTACGAGGAATGTCCTCTGTTTCGAGCACATTTAAAGGACTGTGCAGCCTTGGAAGAGTTATGCACTGCTTTTTTGGGGCCCTTTGTACTCTTCTCTGTTGTTGAGCAGATAATGGAATTGGCAATTTTGTGACCTTCTTGCTCAGACTAAGAATTGAATAAGATATAATAGAATGGGCTGTTAAACCTCCCAAAAACCTTGTGTGGAAAAACTAAAGTGTTATTTTTTCAGTTTGACATAAAATGGTTCCTTTAATTAATATAGAAAATGTGTTTGATGACCTCTTGTCCTTTTTTCTGATGTGAGCAGCCTGAAAGAGTCACAATATGTTATGATTTTCCAAGAATAGCAAATCTATCTTTAAAGTCTGGTTTAACTCACAAAGAACCGATGTCATTTAGTCATTTCCTGAGTAGAAATAAACCTCAGACTTTTATACAACCTGACGTTTTCCTGACTGAGTGCCTCTCGCTGTGTTTGTGTTCAGGTGGTGAGCCGCGTAGCAGCGCAGCAGGGCTACGACTTGGACCTGGGCTACCGGCTCCTGGCCGTGTGCGCTGCCAACAGGGACAAGTTCACTCCAAAATCAGCAGGTAAGACCAGAGTTTTCTCAACCGCCGCCTCAGGCCATCTGGCCATGCTGGCCTATCCGGGCCCAGAGTTCCTGTCTGCGCTGCTGGCAGCTTTTCATTAAACATCCACCCTTTGGATCTAGACCGAATAAGATCCTTACACTCCAGAAAAGTACTGTGCAACCTTTGAGTGAAGTTTTATTAAACGTTGCAAAGATTTAAAGGGACAAATGAGGATACTAGATTATTTTACGGCCTCTGCATTGGTTTTCTACAAAAATAGTTACACTTTTAACCTCTAATATCCGTAAAAACAGCTTCATGTCGCATCCAGAACGACAGCTGGATTCACTTTCTTCTCTGGAGTTTTAGACAAAGTGTGTACAGCAGAATAATCCATTTATCACACGCCGCACAAAAACTACAACATCCCTGATGATGAGTTCCTGTTTTCTCACTGAACCGGCATCTCGGCGCGGTGATGGATTATTGGGACAGATGTATACTGCTAAATGTTGTTACCAAGCTGGAGGAAAGGCGTGCTGGAGCCGGACGGGAATGAAGACGTATAGGCTGTCAGCGGCTCAGAAGATAACAGGAATATTTCGTGCTCCTTTACAGTTCTTGATTTGTGGTTTCCACCTGTCTTTGGTTAGGAGGAGAGCAGCGAGGGTTGTGCAATCGCTTCTGTGCGCTTAAGCCGACTTGGACATTAAAGCCAAAGCCACATACTGTTTGAATTTTCACTCGTGTTTGCCTCTCTCTTTGATTTACGGCATCTGTGGTTTTATATCTTGGGTAATATGAGGCTTCAAATCACGCAGTGTCACTCTTATGTCAGCCATGGGAGGAGGAATCATTCTTCGCCTGCAATTAACTCACTCTGCCAAATGTTCTAATGCTACTTAATGCTAAATCAAATCTAGGGCCCTACTTTACGGGCTTAGATAAGATTGCCAATTGATTCTCTGTCTGAATAATTCCCTGCAACAGTAGTCTTTTGGAAACAAGTACCCGAGGTCTAGGCAGCATCCCAGAGTGCATTTCATGGACAATTATCTACCTGTATATGCATGAATATTTGGAGAGCCATAGAAAGAGAGGGAGTCTATGAAATCACAGAGGAGGCATTCTCCTGCAAAGCTCCTCGAGTGGAGGCCCCAGCCGAGGAGGACGTGAAGGCGGAGAGGGAAAGCCCTCTCTGGCTCTTAAACGACACTCCCACAGGGCCTCACAGGCAGGGCCCAGTCCCCTGATTTCCAGCAGGGAGTCACATGACAGGGCTGGGGTGGCGGCAGGAAAAACACAGGATGAGCTGAATTTGATGTTTAAATGAAAACAGCAATGTGTGAATGATGTTGTTTTAAGGATAATTCTTTTAGCCAAACGAGATCTCTGGGATGCCTTTGCATAAGTATTTATTTTCTGCGTTTTACAGTGTTACTACCTTGTGAAAGCAGTTTTTTGTACCGGATCTTAGTTATGGGTTTCCCAGAAAAACACTCAAAGCTTTTCATATTTTTATTTCCTTTAGATGAGTTTAACTAACAAGGTTAGTCCTCTGTTTAGTGTATTTCTGTTGAATTATCTGCAGTGATACAGTTAGAATTTAATAACAGAGCAATATTAGTTTATTTTTCTCTTGTATTATTGCTTGTTAGTTAGTAAATATTATCAAAACTAGATTTTGTTGACTATTTTTCATCCAAATTATGAGTGCATAAAATCATTTGGGTTTGACAGTCACTACTAGGGGTGGGAATCACAGGGTTACTAATGATACGATCCGATACAATACGTGGCCCACGATAACGATAATATCACGATACAGCGATTCTGCAATAATTGATATATTGCAAGACAGTTTTTTCCTTTATGAATTCTCAACTCAGAAAGCTTTTTTTGGGATTCCTTTGCATAAGTATTTGCATGAGTATTGTTAGAGCCATTTTTTGTGTCTGTGTTGTAGCGTGTTGTCCCTGGTCGCCACAGTAGGTGGCGCATATAGACAACGCCACAGACGATGCGTCAACTAGAATTTCCCGGTAACAGCCCCCTAGTGACTCAGGTCTTTGTGTTGTCGAAAGATCAAGTCCCTACAAGTATAAATAGGGCTTTTCTTTTTTTTCCTGCGTTTTATGGTGTTACTACCTTTAATTCAAACATGCTTATTGGGGCCTTTTAAAGTCTGATAAACAAAAAAGAGCAATCCAAAAAGTAGACATCTGTTGGATGTTGGAAGTAAAAGTGAAAGCAGTTTTTTGTACCGGATCTTAGTTAGAAGTTTCACAGTAAAACACTCAAAGCTTTTCATATTTTTATTTGCATTTCTTCAGAATGATGGACTTCTTCCGTGTTGATCCATTACATACGACCCGAATAAAGTACATTTTAATTAGCAGTTGTAAGATGAGATCATACGGAAACATTTCTCCTGGGGTGACATCTTGGAAGTGTTCAACCTTGTATCTCTGCCGACGTGGCTGCTTGTCTACGTTTTGTGAGGAGAAAGCAAGCAAGATTTTCCTCTCCGAAAAAAGTCCCATCATGCATCTTGTGATCGGTGTGAAAAGTATCTGAGGGTGAGAAAGATCTCCTGGTTGGTTACAAGCGAGGCGGTCTGCCATAGAGGACATTAGGTCAATGGATGAGCGCTAATGAATAAATCAGATTAGGTGTCCCATTTTAAACAGGCCTAACTCGTCTTGGCTCGGCCGCGCGGCGTGGTCGAGCTGCATTACATTTCTGTTATGTCATCTAAACTCTGCTACGAAACACGGGGGTAAAATTGAAAGTGAGATTGTGCTGAGGGGAGGGCAGAGCTGACATCAGCAGCAGGAAATCGATGCGCACAGTCAACTTTGAGCTGAAACGGGCCGTAGCTTTGATGAATTGATTCGTCGTGAAATGCCTCGGACAGTTTGAGACATTAGTTTGTTAATTTTTGTGCTTCGGGGGCAAAAACTCAAAGAAACAGACCTTGATCTTAATGACACCAGCAGAATGTACCGTCCTGCTGGAGGGAAACTTCATTATCACTTCCTATTGATTTATCAGGTAACATGTGTTTCTGAAATGTAGCAAAGAAAGTAGTTTAGAGAATTAGATTGTTGGAATTAAAAGGCCTCTTCAGCAGATAGGAAATGAAACAATCATCCCTTAAAAAGATGTATGAAGGAGCTTCGGCCAGTTCCATCCCTTGTGTCTTTTTGCGAGCGTCCCACAATGCTCGGGTGCAGCAGGGGGGAGGGGCGTCTGTCTGCTCGTAGTGACCTCTTTGTGAATGAGATTAGCCTGCTCTATTAATCTGTGATTACTCGGACTGTCTTACCGCGGGGCCGAGCCACGCACGTGGAGCCGTGGCGACATCAAAGCGAGGAGATCACTCGCTCTGAGTGGATAAACTCATCAGGGCCTCCCTTCTGTGATCGCAGGGTACGTTACAAACCCTGTTAGGCCTGTGTCATCAGCCGTACAAGCCCATCACGGAGGATTCTGCTGGTTCGGTCGGCTCCGACAAAACGCTTAATCACGATTTCTTTCCTCAGAGAGGGTCAGAGTGGCACATTCCCAATCGTTTGCGCCTCAGCAACCGCTTGGAATTCCTCAGTGAAAGGAGGCACCAACTTAAGAGAGGAGGAGGGGGAGGTAGTCGAAGTTTTCAGCCCCTCGAGACGTTCTTTCTCTCATGTAACAAACGCCTGGTAAAGCTGCTATTCAGCACATAATTAGTCGGGCTTCAGCTCTCACTCCATCAGCTCGTCTCTGCACTTGTTTTACACATGCAGGGCTGTTTGCAGGTTTGATCACCAAACGTTCAGGGCTGTAGATGATTAAGACACACAAGCAACAGTTCCCTTTGCTGTGTTTCGTCTTGTTCAGTTGGTTCGACTGTGGGAGTTTTACAGCTGCACTTCTGGTTTCCCAACCAGGTCAAGCACGAGGCAGCAGAAGCAAGTGTAGGAGGAGATACTTAGTTGGTTTTCTAGCTTTAGACAAATGTCATGCTGTCTAAAGCCATAATAATCTTAAAATCTAGAATATCTACATTTAAGTTAGCCAAAAATGTGAGCTGGTTTAGCACAGTTCTTTTGAGCAGACGCCCCAGGTAAAGAGAGAAGTCCTCGACTCGTCGGTCGCTAGTTCGACTCCGACCTCTGCCCTTTGATGCTCGGCATCCCCTCTCTCTCTTCCCTACATTTCCTGTCACTCTTCACTGCACTATGAATAGAGACAAAAACCCAGAAATAATCATCTTAAAAGAAAAAAAGCTTTATTTATATGTGTAGATGCTTTAAAGAGCAGCTCCAGTCATGTTTTAAGACATATAAAATGCTCTTCTTGTCTGATGTGTTTTTTCTACAAAATAAGTTTAATTATCTTGTAAAAATCCTCCCAAGGCATCTCCTCTTTCTCCCTCATTAAAAATTCCTGAATCTGCATAGTCCCCGCCCACTATGTACATTTCCAACCGCCGAACAAAACACGACTCTGCCATTGTTTAGTGGCAACTTGTTGAAACTTAGCTAGGTAGTAAAGTTAACGTTAGCAGTCAGTAGTGAGTTTGCAAAAATTACGATGACAGTTACAGCTGGCTCACGCATCGCCGAAGTGGTTGCCATAGGTTACACGTAATGATATGCGTAGCGTCACCCCGTCCATTAACGGGATTGGCTTCTTGGGTTTGTGACGTCACAAACCTGCCAATCTGAAAACGTGTTGTTCAGCCTGTCCTTGGTACACTGCAGTTTAAAAGCAGACAGGCCCAGCCATGGAGATAACTGCTGATGTTGTCCCTGATATGTCTTGTAGCACATGAAGAACACCACATGGAGATGTTTACTAAGTTTAACACTTGATTTTCACTGGAAGGGGTCTTTAAATTTGTCTTCGGAGGAGCTTAAAATATACAAATATGACGCACACTTAACAGACCTTATTCAAAAAAGGAAATACTCTTTTCACCAGACAAAAATGGTCCTACGAAGCCTTTGAGATGTACCTCGGTAGATTCTATTTGAAATTGGAAATTGAAATAAGTTTGTATCAAATATTTTCCTTCAGTTAAAGGCAAAGAGTAGTATAATCTTCAGGAGTCTGTTAAGGTTAAGATGAACATTATTCAGGTGTCCTGTGAAGCTTTTGTACTTTATTCTCAAGTGGTTGAATTCTTTAGTTCGCTAGAGTTTCTTCTCAAAGCTGTAGTTTGAAGTGCGGATCATACTCAGCTTTCAATCTTCCAGCGAAGTTCTTCTGAGGACGAGATGTTGTCATTAAGCTGTAGAAAAGGCCTCTGAATCTACACACAATACAGAGGTCAGATAAACACACACTTATACACAGGCCTGCAGGGCTGTAATTTCTCCTCCCAGAGGTTTCTACACCAACCCTCTGTCTGTCTCTCCACCCAGTGTGCTTCAACGTATAGTTTCACTGTGGCTTCTCCTAAATAGAGACTAACGCAGAGGTCTGAAGCCGAGACCTGGTTTAATTGTCAGTAATATTTTCCTTGTATGGAAAGTTTTGGATTGTAGTGAGGGGAGTCATGGTTCCTCAAGTGTTGTCTGCTCTTATTTTAGATTAAGAGCGGTGACTCAGTCTAAGGGTGTTCACGTACACCACCTACTGTAGAAACTCATAACTCTGTAGTTATTGAGCTCCATGAGCAACTACATCTAAGAGTGTAATTATTTTGTAGTTATTATCTACTAAACATGATACAGACATGTATTTACCCTTTAATAACAAATGGTATTACACTTAAACATTAGATGTGTCTCTGCCAGAATTAAAACAGTTACACAGTCTGCACAACACGAGTTCAGACGTCAGATTTTATGAGCTTAAAGACTTATTACGTGCAAGATACAAGCTATAAATCTACTCCGTCCACTCTGAACTGCATGATCACTGTACGCGACGTCTCCCCACCGGCCATGATTGATGTCTTAACTTGCAGTCGGGGGTTGCAGGGGCTGTAAGTCACCTGCCGTGCACTTAGCTGATAGTAAATACCAGGAGAGCAAACACAGGCAGGAGAGACCTGAGATAAGAGCCTGTCTGTCCTTCCACTCTTTCTGTGGCTGTCGCACTTATTATGTGTGTGGCAGCAGGAAGTGATCGGTAGCGTCTTCCCAACAGTCCTTATGGCTGTGTTATTCCCAATGAAAAACTCAGATGTTGGGATATGGGTTGTTGCCGTGATATGGCCTTTTCATTATCAGACAGGCTAAAAATACATGTTATAAGCATGAAAATATATACTCCTGTCGGTCTCTTTCTGCTGCGTCACCGATAATTACCCGGGTCTACTGCAGAGTCATTTGACCCGGGTCTGAATGCCGATTGTAGCCTTTCCCACTAAGCAAAAAACCCAGGTGTAAGAGGGGTTTTTTGACCAGCTGGAAAGAGGCTTTAGTGACGCGTTTTCCATCACCCAGCAGTGGTTGGTCTGCCAGAGAGGGTAGGCAGAGCTAAGCGGCTGTTTTTCCGATTAACACTTTAATGGAAGCAATTTTTTAATCCATATATGTCCCCCAAAATCCACCAGTGTGACTCCATATCCTGATCCTAAAACGGGCGATTCCACTGACAGCTTAATTCAGTTAAAGGACCCCTTTAAAAGAGTCGTTTTCACTGACCCTTATATCTGTAATTAAATGCTTCTTGTTGTATTTTAGCTACAGGTCAGTTGACACCTGACTTCACTGCTGCTGCATGTTGAGTGTCTTTGTTTGCAGATGACATTAGACTCTCCGCCTCAGGTGGCCACAGTTTACATGTTTTATGTGGGTGTTATTATTTAACCAAAAGCTTACTCGGGCTCATGAGTGCTGAAAGACAAATGTGCTCTAATTGGCCCCTCCCTCTTTTATCCCAACCCTCTGCGCATTAGGAAGCCCACAACACCCATCCTCCTCCTCCTCCTCCTCCTCCTCTTCCCCTTAATTACAATGACTAGTTTGATGGATTAAGTCGACTGTGTGCAAAGACAAGATTTTTGGGGCCGAAATCCCTCCTTCATGCGCCCACCTGAACCGCCTCTATCGCCCACTTTTCCGGCGTGACTCGCGGATCATCTCCCTCCTAACAAATGTTGCTTTAAATCAATTGATCGAGGCTACTCGTTGCTCTGGACCCTGGCCAAGATACAGGCTTGTCTAGCACATTAGGCACCACCCCCCTTTTGCAGGTTTGAAATGTGAGCCGCCTGCATTTTTTTTCCCCCTCTCTTCTCCTCTCCTCCCCTCCCTCCCTCCCTCCTCCCCTCCTCCCCTCCCTGTCTCCCTTCTGGCGAAGTGGCTGTGGCTGCTTTCTGTGTGATGTGTGTATTGGGGAGAGCAAGCAATGGATCACTAGACAGAAAAAGAAGATACATCAATAACTGCTGCATACATCCGAGGTGAGGAGATAAGCATTTCTCTCTCTCTCTCCCTCTCTGCCTGTCCCCCCCCACCTCCCTCCCCCCTCTCTCCCCTCCTCTCCCCCCTCTCCCCTCCTCTCTCTCTCTCTTTAACCCTTCACTACTGCAGAAGCCGGCTCCTAATTTCACTGTCTTACTTGTGATACGTACCTTTCTTCTTCTCCGACCACAAAACGTGCGTCCTGCTCTTCTCCTCCTCCTTGTAGCGCTTTATGAAGTTCTTTTTTTTTTCTTTTACCCCCCCTCTGTTTTCCCTCTCATTGTCTCTGGGGTATTTGTTGCTTGAGTGCAAAGAAGCCGGTGGCAAAGTACAGCAGGAGCCCATTAGCAATGACTCCATCTGTGATTGGTTTTTGCCTGCGAAACGGAGAGAGCAGCCATGAATAATTGATGTGTATTGTGCAGTCAGTCACTGGACACGCAGGGAGAGAGGAGAGGAAAACAGAGAGGAGCTGCTGCCCTCAGACACCGAGGGGGAAGAGAAGAGGAGGGAGGGAGGAAGAATGTTAGAGAGAAGAGAGGAAGGTGGGAGGGAAAGAGAGAAAGAGCTTTAAAATAGCTGCTGGCTTCAGTAGTGCAGAGATTAAGGCTGCCCTGTATCGCCTTTGTTCTGCTGTTGCACATTCGTGCTCAGAAGTGTTTCTAGACACATGAGTCCCCCCTTTTTTCTGTGCAGTGAAGAGTGAGAAATAAGCAGGGACATAGCTGGAGCTAGTCTGGATGAAATGCGGGTGGCATTTTAGACATGGGAGGGGGGGGAGGAAGAGAGGCTGCTGCGAGCTGTCAAAAGGAGGAGACAGCAGTTAGAGAGGGATGTGTTTGCAGGGGGTGCATTCAGTGACAAGAGTGAAGGTGGATCCGCTGCTGCCGTTGAGAGGAACTTCATGTTATTTCACCCTCAAGGGGGGCAGATAGAGGGTTGTTTCCTGCATTGGTGGGTGCAGGCGGGCACCCTGCCACGTCTTAAACTAACGGAATGGGCTTTGACAGTATGACGAGTGCCTCGCAGCGCCCCGCGTGATAGAGTTGCAACAGCTGACTGCTGCATTTGACCCACTTACAGCTCACACAGAAGGGGTCAAAATGGCCTTGATTATCTCTCTCCGAGTCGAGTTGACCTACTTGAGGCGGCGTTTTCCGCGAGACTCTTGGCAGTTCATCACACCCCACTCCCCTCGGTGCCACACAGCACAACCAGCCAGGCTCAGTGCGGAGACACGCACAGATCTTTCTGCCTGTGTAGCAATTTACTGCTTTCAGATCAGTTATTCGGGGTTTGTTATGGTCCAATCATGTGAGAGGGTTTAAATCGGAGCAACAGGTCTAAATCTTTTTTCTGCATTGTGATGCTGATGCACCTGTTTTTTTGGATGGCTCTGAAAGTCCAGTTTGTTTTCACACTTAGAGTTCCTGCCCTTCATAGCTAATTATACTCTTTATATTTAACTCTTTCATTATCTTATCATTTAATTTCTATGTGAAGGATCCATTTTGGTGGTTTATCAATGAAGTGCCCAAAGTTTACATCCGTGTTTCTCATCAGGGGGACTTTGGGGAACTGAAGAGGGTACTTGAGATTATTTTACAGGGGTAATTTAATAAATATTATTTATGTATAATCCTAAACTAATTACACTCTAATAAGTTTATAAAAATGTAAATGTTACTGTGACAATTTTCGATACAATTAACTGGTGTAAAATGTCAACTATTGCAACAACCTCAATAGCGTTCCAGTTTGTTTAGCCCCTTTTACACTGCCAGTTCAAGGTGGGATTATTACCCTTCTGTTACATTTCGTCTACCATGTAGAACGCACGGAGGTGTAATGGTGGGGCGAAGACGTTCGGCCTCTGAGCAGGCGTCGGAGGTAGTAACAGAGGTGAAACAGCGTCACTAGCCTTTTTTACATTGCGGCTCCGCCTCAGCGCCGTAACGAAGCTCCGTCCTCATGCCACCTTTGTCTTTCTACATTGAACCAAGTAACGCCGGCGTAAAGCCGCCGCAGTGTGTGTTTTTAAATAGCATTGTGGCGTTGCGGAAGCAAACCGTGTGAGGTGTAAACAAAGCGTGTGCTTCAAATACGCACACACGGCGGCTCTGCAGTTCACACAGACGCCGCTTCGCCTTTGTTACTACCTCCGATGCCGACTCAGAGGCACCCCACCATTACACCTCCGTGCGTTCTACATGGAAGATGGAACGTAACAGAGACGTAATAATCCTGCCTTGAACTGGCAGTGTAAAAAGGGTTAGTGTAAATGGCTGAGCCGACAGGGCAGAAAAGCACTGTGTGTGTGTGTGTTAAACACTTGCTGTTTGTCTGCTCCTCAAACGCTGGAGCGTTGTAGGGCGGCTTTACGTCGGCGTTGCTAGGTCCAATGTAAAATGAACGGCGGAGCTTCATTACGCCGCTGAGGCGGAGCCGCAGTGTAAAAAGAGCTTTTGTTTGTTGTGATTTTTGCAAGAAGCCAGTTTTGATTTTAAATGACAGAAATGGATTTCTGGTTGAAACATAAGAGAGAGCCTACAGAGTAATGTCAGTAACAGATAGAGTAAGTTTAATGCTTATTTTTAAACCCTTCACAGGCTTTGAGCTTTTCTAATGGTAAGAAATTAGCCAACAAATGCATGAAACCAGCACACCTCCTAACGCTCTTGTTTAGTACAACAAGGCATAGAGACAAAGTTTGAGAGCCAATGGTTTGAACGATACTTAACAAATTAATTGGAACTGTTGGCCACCATTCAACTCAGACTTACAACCACGAAGGAGCAAACAAACTTTCAACACCACCTTCCACGCAGACATTTAGGTGGAGTGCTCCTTTAATGAATGAGAGAGAAAGTCTCACATTGACCTCATGTGAGGATTATTCTTGCATGTTGCTTTCTTTATTGTTTCACTTTGCTTTCTCTCCTCTAAGACGGGCTTTGTGGAGCTGCACAGTAAAGTCCTGGTTTGGGCAATTGTTCAGATTTCCCTAAAATGTGTCGGCTGTGGGACAGCTCCCAACGTGCTAAGACAAGAGAGTTTTTGCAACAGGCGGTGTTGGTAAAGAGATGTCTGGCTTGCTGTACAGTGCTGCGCTACACACTTCCAACTATTCATTTCTGTTGTTTGACAGCTTCAATGAATCCCTTGTTCTTTGTCCTGAAGATGTTTTCTTCTCACACCAAGTTGAGAAATTAGAATGACCCTTTTGTCCTTTGATGTTTGAAGTCCAGAATCAGACATCAATCAGCAGTGTAGGGGTTTGTTTATTTGCAGAACATGCAGGCTGCTTTAATGTGGCTTTATATTGAAAAAAACATCGAAGTAAACCGCTTTTTTTTTACACTTTTTATTACCTTCGATATTAAGTCCTTTAAAGAACTGATGTTTAATTGTGATTAAAATTACAGACGTTCACTTCATCTTTAAAGATTGCCAAGTTTCAGAGTGGTTGTGACAATAAGAGACACATTTAATTGCTGTTGAAGCGGGTCAGAAGTTGGCACAACCAGTATAACAACCAGCCAATCAGTTGATACTGACATTTATAGGTTAATGAACTCCATATAATGTAGAAACCCAGTGCGAACAACCTTCTGCTTCTGCGTCTTTTGTCCCAGCAATTGGTCGCAAAAAGGGGGCCAAGTCTGATGTCAATATCTAAACATTTTGATGATCAAAGTTTTAAAATAGCATTGAAATGCCAGGTGTTAATTTTCCCTCCTCGCATCAAAGGGACAAACAAGCCGCCGCCCACTTGTTTTTCCCTCCGTTTACTCTTTAAAGAACAAACAACAGAAAACAAAAGACGACTTCAGTGGCTGCACTTTTATTTGATCTTAATTTAGGATCAATCCCACAGATGAGAAGTAATCGTAATTTTTTATGTCAGCTGTGGATCAGATATCAGAGCGCTGATAACTTGATCTGCATCTCCTGAGAAATACCGTTACATGATCTTTTATGTGTGTTGTTTAGAAAGCAGAAAAAAAGATGAGGGAGATCTGCGGGTTTAACTGATGAGGAGAAACAAATTGGAAAATGACGCATACAGGGTTAGGAGAAATTTCTAGTAACGTTATTGGAGGATGCTAAAGCAGCACATTTAACAACTCTATGACCTTTATTAACCTCTATAGTTGAGCAGGTGATAAAGTCCAAAAAAGAAAAGAAAACAATCAATCAATTCTTCTTTCATACGTCTATTGCACAATCCAAAACCACCCAGGATGAATAGTCATCCACTTTTCACCTGGGACCGCTGAAACCTACTCATCGTCTGTTAAGTATGATGTGTTATAAAAGTGCTCATAAAAAGAGCGACACTTTCATTCAAACCTATTTGGAGAAATAGTCAGAGAAGATTAGGTTCTTTAATTAGCAGATATTCTATAGTCATTAGATGTATCTAATGACAAAGTGCAGGAAGTGTTGGGTAACGGTACTTTTAAAGTAACTCTTTAACATTTACCTTTGCATTACCAAAAATTAAAACCCCTTTGCGACTCGCTACACATGTCGGTTATATTGTCAGGACCGCGTGTAGCCTACTGTGCGTCTACCTTTGAATGTATTGAGTTTACTGCCAACAATCTGTAACTCTGCAGCCTAATAACACGAATGACAGACGCAATATAACCTTCACAGCTCTTTATTGTGCTAACAATGTGACAGCGAACTGGGCAGAGTACTCAAACGGATAACTTTGTACCACGTTACCCCCCAACACTGGTTGCAGGAATGTTAGAAAGTTGTTATCCTATAGGGTCCTACATTCACCAACGTTGTAAGAGATTGGTCAGGGATAGCTTCCCAGTTCAAAAGGCGAAAGAACAAAGGTGTATGTATGTTTTAAATACAGTTTGAACCAGTTTCAGCCACTGTGAAGATACTATTGAAAGTCAGCCTTTAACGCCCTGAACTGAAAAGTATAATCTGTTTAACTTGCAGTTTAGTTTAGTATGTTTAAATCATTCTTACAACCATCCAGTCATGTTTGAATAAGGAGGCAACTCACAATCAAATGTCTGTAATTTCCTGAATATCTTAGAAATGTGTGTAAAGTCCAGTAAAATGTAAAATTTGAACCCTACAGAAACCAGCTGCTGCAGGAGGTGTCAGTCTGACTCAGGTACTTTGCTGTGTGTTGAAGTGCTGCGCAGGAAACCCATTCACACTGGCTGAATCAAAGCAACCATCCTCATCTCCGCTCTCACGTCATGTCCTCACGTCGGACCTCACGTGTGTCGACACGCTGAACATGGAATGACATCAGATGTGCTTCTGTTTTTTTTCTTTTGGTCATTTAGAAAAGCTGCGTGGCTGCTGTTGTGATGTCTGTCGGAGTTTTACAGTCTGAAGCATGACACACACCTTTTATCATTTTGCCTGCGTCATGGATCACACCTTTCATTGAAGCCATTTAAAATCTAAGTTTCTGCTTTGTTGTTTGTTATTTATACACCCCACCTTCTCATGTATGTCAAACATATGGTAGTAAGAGCTTTGAACTTAGTGTGCAGTAAACATGTGCAAGAGACCAATGAAAAAAACGTAAAAATATTAGATATGAAATCGGACTTCCGACAAAATCCCAGAGGCTCATTAGAGATTTAAAAAGAATCAATAAAATGGAATAAAAAACACATTTTAAGACACCAAAATAGCACAAATCACATCGTAAATACAGTATAAACCGTCCTTCCAGGGATTTGCAGCATTTTCGGTGATTGTTGCGGCAGCTTTAGAAAAAAGTTGTAATTAAAGTTGCAACGTTTCAAGCCTGTTTTTTTTGTACAACACATTAAACATCGACTGAGAGCATCTGGGACAAATGCTCCAATAAAGCCGTGTATTTGCTGAGCGAGCTGTTCTTTTGTTCTTCTTCTTTCTGACGGCAAATAAAATGTCTAAAAATGGAATGACACTAAAGTCAATCGACATGAAATGCTCATTCCGCACTACACGTGCCCATTCAATGCTATCCATATGTACAGGGGAATCTTCAAGTTCTATTTACGCCGTTCTGCTCTTTATTTGTGGTGCTGCTGCAGCATTAAACAATTAATAAGAGACAGAAGAATTACTTTCTCACTGTACAGCGGCTATTTAAAATCAGTGCTGACACAAACATCAGAAACATCAATATTTTGAACATCACACAAGTGAGTTTGGCGTGACTTCATGTTTACAGGGAAACCGGATGATTGGTCAAATTTGCAGAGAAGTTTCGGCGATCGGTCAAAATTCAAGAAAAGTCAAGAAAAAGTTCATTGAATTTGCGTGAATTCACACGACCGCGACTTTGCAACTTCCTGGAGGGACTTTATAAAACAGATGAAAATAAAACTTTTACATAAGTGCAGGAATCAGTTCCAGGTAATAAGATGAGAATGTGAAAGTGATAACAATAAAATGCCCATTTTCTGCAATATATTTTCTTTAACTTGGACGATTACCAGAAACTTAACTGAGACAGTGAAATCAGTAAAATAGAATACGACTTTAAGACTTTTGAGAAAGAAACCAGGAGCATAAAATGCTTCATTTAAAAAAATAATAATAATAATAAGAAAACATTCCTATAAATGCAGGACTCAGTTTGTTTGTTTTTTTAATTCTGCCTATATGAGGTCAAAAGGCCACCGTCCGGTCTTATAATCGATACGTTTACAGTTTGACTGTCACCTTTTCAGCCTGCATGTTTATCATGAGGCATCCTTCTATCCAGATCAGTGCCCTGTTGCACATATGGGTCTCTCTAATGAGCCCTGAGGGGTGCCGGGACCCGACCCCGGCTCCTCCCGTGTCTGTTCCTCCTGCTCCTCTAAAGGGAGGCTGTGACCCCGGGCCCACTGCGAAAAGGTCGCAGGTGAATCAGCCACCGGCGTATGCCGCCGTGACACTACCGGCCCTGCCCAGCACCCTGAGGTGGGCACGAGTCCGGGCACATCTGCTCCGTGGCTAATTAGTATCATCGCAGACGAGGGCTTAAGGCCGGGCCGTGGTTAATAGCAGCCTGTTGCTCGGAGGAGCAGTCTGGCTCCTGTAAGCTGCTTCTTTGCAGGTCTGCTCATCTGATAATCTGGTTGCAGGAGGGCACGGTTAAAAACACAGTGTGAGATGGTGACACCCGACTCGCTGTGCAGATGGCAGAGTTTGAGGAGCCTCAGTGTGGTCAGGTGAAAGCTCAGCAGTTAGACGATAAGGTGTTTTTGTAAAGATTTGCCGAGGTGTAACGTATCAAAAATATCTCTTTATCAATTATTAGGCGATAAAAATGCTTTGCCATGTCGGTATTTTTGCTACTTTTAGGTGCAAAAGAGCAAAAATACTAATCTTAAGTAGTTTTGACTTTTTGAATGCATGCTCTGATGTTTTAGATTCGTAAGTCAGTCGAAACTTTAGTTGAGAGATCCATACTTCTTTTAAATCATATAAAGTTTAGCACTTAATAACCTTCAGAAAAGCAAGAAAAAAATTGAAACCTTTCAAATTTAAGGTAACAAAAATACAAATGAGGAAAATAGAAAGAATTAAACGTCAAGTAAAGTCAGACAAATTTGATATTATAATGTTATTTCTACAGAAAAGCACAGTTATGCACTCTTACAGAACCTGTGCAAGCATACAGAGTCTGCATGTTTGTTTTATACAGTAAAACATGGATTGAAAGGGTTAAAAGCTGTAAAGTATCCACGACTTTTAGTAAATGGAATAAAACTTGGCAAAAATCTGTGTACTGGTCCTTTAAGGAAGCTCGGAAACTTCAGACCACACTGTTGCCGCCCCTGATTGAACACATAAAGATGTAGCTTTGGGTGGAGTTTTGCTCCAAATCAGCTTACTGTATCAGGGAGCGACGTACAGTAACAGATTGACAGATTTTAATGTCAGTCGGGGGAGATGTTTGGCTTTAATGCAGGAGGAATTAATTCTCAGCAGGGGGTTGAAATGCTATAGATTTCCACCTCCGTGCTTTACAGGGACCCTGAGTGGCGTGCCCTGTTTTTAATGAAGAGATTTGTAGCATGTGCCAAGAGAGATTATCTCTTAAAACACTGGCCTGCTTTGGTGGAGGTTTTGTTCCTGTGTTACCATGACCAAGAAATGTCAGCCGGAGTGATGAGATCTGCATAAATCATGTAGAGGTTTTGGCGTGTATTGTATCTGGTTCTTGTGGGTATTCAGTCGGTGCCAAGTGGGTTTTGTTAAAGATATACAGTATAATCTTTATCTGGAATCTGCTAACTCTGATTTTATTTGAGGATAAGTGTCTTATCTTTGACATGTTTTATTGTTCTTTGGAAATCCTGCATTTTTGTTTATAGATAGAAATTTGCACCACAAAGCGGTTAGCTGGATATTTTAATCCTGAAGTTATTACGACAGGAGAAGTGGGAATTTAAGAGGAATAAGGGACAAGCTCTTCAATCTGTCAGTGCTGCAGTCTTTAGTGGTTTTTGATTTAGCAACAAAGAACGCAGAACAGCAACCCAGAAACACCAAATCCGCAGCCTTTTCTTCCTCTCTGTGTGCCGCCTGCCTCCACATGGCCACATATGCTTGTGGCCTCAGTAAAACCTTTTTGGCGCAGGGCCAAGCGTCCCCCCCCCCCCTTTGCTCTCCTCCTCGCCGGATGGACATGGCACGACATTGCGGCCATGTGGCCAGCAGGAGGCTGTATTTAAGCTGGGGCAGCTCTGAAATGGGCCATAAAACCTAGCCAGCAAGTCTGGCTCCCCATGAGGCAACGGGCCTAAGTACTCATTGACAAGACTCCAACATCCCTGACTTTCCAGAGAGAGGAAGTAATGCAGGAGAGGAAAGGAGCAGCAGACAAAGATGAGGTGCAGACAGGAGGCGGTTGTCTGGCCTAGATAGATGCGCTGTTTTAGAACTGTTAGCGCTTCTGCTCCACAGTATGAAGCGGCTTTCATCCTCATCTTCTTAATTTGTGTTTCAGCTCATTTTCTCTTAATGAAATCGCTTCTTAGCTGCAAATGTATAAGGACCCTCAGGGGAAATATGTCACATTTTAACGCCACATGGCAGCCATGACATTCACATGTTCCCACTTCACACATCCTTCCCACTTCATCAGCTTTCTGAAAACATCGCTCACCCTGAAATATGTCACCAAATAAACGACTCGCACGACTTTAAAGTCCTGAGCTAATGAAGTCGGTTTACAGACTCCGTTTTACAACAGCCACTTCACACTCGCTCTCGTGCCGAAGTGAAGTTTTAGGATATTTACCATGTGTTTATCCCACAGTGGATAAACTAGTACCACATTTCTGCTCTGTCGTAGCTTAACAGGTCTGTAACCTGTTAAACCAGCTCTTTTAAAAGGCTGAATGATTGACGAGTCTCTTCAGTTTCATTATCAAACTGGCATTGATGAACAATTTGAGGCATCTGTGAACAGACAAAGAGCGCTTTGATTGCTGCCAGGCGAGGCAGAGAGGGAGATGATTTACGATCAAGCTGGTCCTTTACGCCGGATAGTTCGGCACCAACTGTGCCTGTTGCAAGCAATGTCATAGAAACCAGTTTTTTGTAAAGTTTTCAATATGTGATACGAGGTAAATCCCAGATTTTTGCTGCTCTGTGAAGCCTACAAGAGGAATTATTTGGCCGCAACTACACATGGCTGTTTTGCAAGGTGCTTCCAGTAACCAGGGATACTACGGCTCCCTAGACTCTCTCTTATTTTAATTGACTTTGGCCTGCAGGAGGCTTGCGTCCATTCAAACCTTTCTGGCCAAAGAGAGGGAGAGAGAGAGGGAGGACGAGGAGGGAGGGAGAATGTGAATAGAGCTCCCTCAGAAACTGAAGAGTGCAGCCCACTAGAGCTGTTCTTGTTAGTTTGCTCATGCTCTTTGTTCTCCTTTCAGCCCTGCTGGCTAAATGTCTTCAAACAAGCCGTTCGGGGGTTGTGAATCTCTCCCGACAGGTTTATAGCGAGAAATTGGACTAGTGTGGGTATGAGTGAGGATGTACTGCTGATAATGTGATGATTGGGTGCGTTTTTGTACGCTCGTGCGGACGTTACAGTGGCCGAGCCATGTGGGCCGATGCCAGGTGGGAGTCCAGCGTTTGACAAGGGAGCAGGTGTCTATTAGATACAGAGCAGAGAGGGAGGGAGGGAGGGAGGTGGGAGGGACGAGGATCAGAAGAGATCTTGGCATCTGCCTTACCTGCTGCCTCCTCTACAGTCCTCCTGCCAGTGAAGGAAAAAAGGAGGGAGTAAAAGGAAAAGGAAGACAAGAGGAGGGAAGTGTTTTTGAGCAGGCAGCAAGTGAAGAAGTGACCTTGTGAATGGAAGCCACTTGTGTCGTGTATTTTATGGTGATCCTGTCCTACAGGTTGATTGTAAAGCATCACCTTGTCACTATTCATCATGGGTCGCACTTCCTGTACATTTCTTTTAAAAGGACGGCTCACAGAAGTTATAATTACACATTTATTTTATTTTTTGACACTCGAATGCATCATTTTGATTCATAGCTGATGCAGGGTCATAACGGGAGTTTCACCATATACTACTACAGAATATGCTTGATTTGGAGCTCAGCGTCCACTGCAACAGTCCTCAGCAGGGTTGTATAAAAATATTGATTCATTAAAGTATCACTATATTGTGTTTTGTGGTCCACGCTTGGCTCCTGTTGTAAATCTTGATTTTCATCGCTGACTTTCCTTTTTAGACTCTTTGCTTTCATGTGGGCGTCAAATTTGTTTCTTTTTCCTTGGATTTTCACTTATTGTTGAAGTTGTATCTGTAGTCATCGATCTTTTCTTTGTTTGTTCAGCCATAGTAGATTACTGTTTACTCACAACACTTGCAGAGAGCGGAAAAGCAGCCGCTTAGCTCCGCCTACCCTCTCTGGCAGACCAACCACTGCTGGCTGATGGAAAACGCGTCACTAACTGGGCGCCGCTTGTGATTCTTTCTGCAAAGGTCACACCAGACACCCAGTCTGTAATAATACTATATACTGCAAATGTAAAGGCTTTCATCAGCCATTGTGTTACCTCATTCAGAGATAGATATTAACTAAACAAACATTCATTTAAATCAAAATCTTCAAGATTATTCCCCCCAACCACTAGATGGCGGTGTTGCAATTTATCTTCAGTTATTTGACGCTTCCACTCCAACTCAACTGTGTAAACTGAGACAGGAAGAAGTGAGCACATATCTATAGTGTAAACATAAAGTACACAGGCCTGTAAAACAGGTAGTGTCATTAAGGGAGCAATATATCGCCTTGCTAATACATCTCAATATATCGTAGCGTAACCCCTGTATCGTGACATATCTTACCGCCAAATTTTTGCCAATACACAGCCCTTGTAGACAGGAAGTTAATTTGCCTAAAGTTGCTAACGTAAGTGTGTTTGGGGATTGGGAAAGTCTGCCTTGTGTTACTGTGAGCAGAAGGTTCACAGAGGAGAAGATTTTGCTAGCTTGGTGAGGACTTTGTTAGCTTAATGCTACTAAGAAGTAGAAAACTGCTGAGCCTTTTTTCAACATGTGTAGCAGTGTTAATCAAACACTTGAAACTGAGCGGTCGAAGTTCTTGAAGTCCCCTCATGGTATATTCAAAATGCAGTTTGAGGAGATGTCAGAGATGAAGTAGCTACACATGTAGCCTTATAGGTGTGTCGCAACATTACTCGACAAATGACTGCACATATGAAACTCTACTTCTGTCATGTTTTAGTTCCTTTGCAGTTAGGACAGAGACCAAACTGACTTGACACCACTACAGCTAGGTGAAAAAGTTTGTGTTTTTGAAATTTGCCTGAGCTAACCGTTTAGTCTCGAGGCTGTTAGCTTTTGTTTGGGCAAAAAAGAGGCAGATTCAGGGCGTTTAATCAGCACAGTCTATCTCTCCTCCTCCTGTCTGTATGTGCGGTGAAAGGTGGGGAGGGGGGAAGCATTACCATTGGAAGGAGCATTGAACAACTGTCAGGGATGCGGGTCCTGTCATTTGTCATGCCTCCCCCGGGCTTTATGACACAGAGTGAAGCTGGAAGCTGCGGGCCCGGCTCCTGAGCCACCCATCTCGTCCCAGCAGATGCGTTTACCGCCCTTCGCCATGGCTGACCATCCGGCTGCGCAGCTGAGCACCAGAATATCAATACGGCTCAGACTCAGCCGAGGCCCCTGGGACTCTCTACAAGGCAAACAGGATCGGCTCTTCTCCTTATGGAAGACAGAGACCCCCTAGCCGCCAGGGAGACACAATGTAAACAGAGCAAGAAGATGCTCTGTAGCACCAAACGGCAGTTTGATTCACTCCAGAAGAGTCGTCGTCATTTTGAAGAGCTACAGCTAAGACAGTTAGCAGATTTTGGCTCGACTCTGGGAGGGAGGCAGATGAGTCTATTGAAGGGCCGTCTGTGGGAGGAGAGGAGAGGAAAACAGTAATCCTTTTGTGTTTGTCATCCACACTGTCCTGAGAGATGTTAGGATGAAGAGGAGGAGACTAGAGATGTTCCAATTCTGTTTTTACCTTCCCAATAATGATCGAACACCTAAACTTGCGTATTCTGCCCTCACTTTAACGTTTGTGTGTAGTTTGACAGAAAGACAAACAGTTGTCCAAATGAGAGACGAAGACTCGTTGGCTGTTTATTTTGCCTCTCAAAAGAAGCTGAAATACAAAACAGAAAAGCACAAACATATTTGAAATTACAACCACATTAAATCAAATGTACAGTTAAGCATTGTGACGAAATTATATTTTAGCTAGCTAGCATAACTGCTACAACCATGTGGCAATATAGGGGTAAATCCGTTAGCTCACACATTTACACATATATTGGAATTTGCCATTAACGCGCTAACACAAATTAGCATTGAGGTCACCATCTATTTTAGCAACAAACAAACCAATTATAATTGACATGATTAACACAAACGACATGTATGATTATAGTCACAGGCATTTATTTCCTTAGCTCTTTGGAAATTAACTTAAAACTGTTGATTTCAGATCGCTGGTTCAGTCTGCTGCTTTGCTGCTTTGATATCGGCATTATCGGTGTCATAGCGCAGATATTTAATTTTTCTGCTGATATTTTTCGCTGATAAATCAACACTTAAATTCTGCCTAAAAGCTTGATGATTCCCTAAAAAAACTTGACGTAATGCTACGACATTAACTCGGCGCAAGTTTCCGCATGCACTGCCTGCACCACGCCTCTTCCGTCAAGCATAAAGACGGGTGCAAGATGTCTGTGGTATCGCAGTTTTTGGATACTACAATAAGAGTAGGCATGATATCAATTCCACTACAGCGGAGACTTGATGTTCTTTGCAATTAGGTGGAAATAAACGTGCCATATATCGGTATCAAAATCGGCCAAAAGGGTTGGAAAATATCGGCATATCGGATATCAGCAAAAATCCAATATCTTGCATCCCTACTCCAGACTAACCAGCTACAGGAACTAAAGTTAAACGAAACTCACTAGGAGGCACAGGGGGGATAATACGTTTTGGTATCGGTACAGTGCATTGATTGGCATTATCGGGAATACCTGATGCCGCATTTTGGGCAGTATGGAAGGCCAATATCAAAACCAGTATCGGTGGAGACTGTGTGGAGTAACATGTCGGCTGTTCCTCCCTCTGTCATATGAAACCTGAAGTTTATCCTCTGAGTCAATGACAGAGGCTGCTGCTCAGCAGAGGTGGTAATTTTGTGCAGCGATAAGCTCTTTATCTAATGGAGGGGTTGGATAATTCCTCTCTAAGTGGCAGCGCCGGTCCTCCCCTCCCTCCTTTCTTCTTCTTCTCTCATATATGTATAATCATTTCTCAGCTTGTTGTTTTTGTCCCGCGGCTGTTGATGTCAGCCCCGGCGTGAAGTGAGGATACCGTCCCTTTTAACGAGACGGCCTCGCGGTGGCACAGTAAGGGGATAAATTGCGCAGACATGTTTATCAACATACTAGAAGTGCAAGTTACCCCTTGTTGGAGGAGAATAATGGGACCTAATTGAGCTGTAACATGCTGGCTGGTGGCCAGGCCCTTGAATTGAAAACTCACTCCATCAGAAGGGGGTCGGAGGAGAGGGAGGGTGGCGCTAAAAACACTACAGGAGGTTCGAACATGGATGTGAAACTCTAAAGTTAACCTATTAGCGGCTCTTTAAAAGGGTTGTATTTGATTAAAACTAAGCTACAAATCTGCGCATCTACCTGCGGGTGTGATGTTTAGAGGAACCTGAGAGGCCTTTTCCACCAACCAAAGCGCAGCAAAGTCGGATCAATCCTCTGGAGGAGCGGCACAGCCTGTCTCCTGGCACCTGCCTTGCCAAGAACAGGAGGAGGGGGCGAAAAAAAAAAAAAAAAGAAAGAGAGGGAGGCATGAGCGGGTTGGAAGGAGGAAAAAACCCAGCTGCCTCTGCGCCCGAGCCCCGTGCTGCTTTTAAAGGAGCGGGAGGAAGAGGAGGGGAGGAGGGGAGGAGGGAGGGAGAGACTGCTGGCACCATCTGTACATGTCTTTTGTATTCCAGCCCTCATCTTTACACAGAGCGAGGCTGGTGTGCTCAGTGTTCAAATGAAAGGAGAGGAGAGGAGGTGCCAGGCTCTGAGAGGAGGAGAAGGTGTTTGTGCGTCGATGCTGAATATCTTTTTCGGTGTGTCCTATTTATTTAACCTCAGGTTGAGTGTGTTAATGTAAGCTAAAGTGGCATCCTTCCTCACTTGCGTGTCTGTTTGCGAGCAGTCATGTGTGGACAAATCTCTGGGTTGCCATGTTTGCGATGGGACTCAGAAGCTTTTGTTTGTTCCTCCCTCCCATCAGCCCCATTAGCCTGATGTCTCCTCTCTCACTGACTCACTCAACCTTATTCTCTCTCTCTCTTTCTCACTCTGTCTCCCTCGACCCGTCCTTGCATGTGGCAGCAGGGTGGATCTGCCTGCTCTGTCTGCTGTCATATTGACGTGGCTTTTTTTTGCGCGAGAAAAACCGCAGCTGAAATCACCAAGCACTCTGTTTCACCCCCCCCCTCCCTCCTTCCGCCCTCCTCGCTCCTCCGTCAGCCCTAGAAGTGCTGTGAATCATAAGAGGAGGTGGCTGCCCTGCTCTTTGATTGAATCCACATTCCCTTTCTCCTCTGACGCCGCAGAGAGAGGGAGAGAGGCGAGAGGGAGAGAAAAAGGAAAAGTGAGTCTTTTGTAGTTGGCACAGTACAAAAACATGCACTGCGGATGAAAAGCATATGATTCGATCAAACGCGCTCTGTGGTAGCTACCTAACCAGGCGGTAGGTAGGTAGGAAGGTGGAGATAAGGGAAGGGCTGGAGTCTTATCTGCAGGCCCAGAGTGAACCCTAGTGGCGGAGAGGTGCAGTGACAGGCTGGGGACGCTCTTAAAATGCAGCATAAAGGTGCCTCTTTTGTGTTTTGGTACAGTGTGAGAAATACTTAAGAAGGCCGCTGAAACCAAATGTGTGGTTGCTCTTAGAAATAAAGTCAGACAGTTTCTATTTATCTCTCTAGTAGAGCTTGTTGGAAGAGGAGCTGCTTCTAACAATGAAAGTATGTGCATTTAAACCCACTTATAATGCAGCATGCGCTGTGGGCGTTTGGTGCTGTATTCAACATGTTAGAGCAGCCTGGCTTAACCCTTAAAAGACACATTTTTCGTTGCAAACAATTTACATGAGCAATGAGCAGAAAGAAAGAAACCCTAACAGACAGACGCACCTTTACATGGTGCATTCAAGTGGATCCCACAAGCAGGTTTAAAAGACGGTCGCACGTTTTACAATAAGAAATATTACAAGTGAAAAAGACAATTAAAAGAAGAAGAAGACGTACGTTATTAATCCCCGAGGGGAAATTCAGTGTTCTCACTTTATTATTACAAACATGCGACACACACATAACCCTGAAATACACACATGCACAAACAGGACTCGACAGTCCCTACAGTCTGAGCTAACGTCTACCCGCAAGTTGTAGATATTATCAATCTACTGAGAAAGAAATTCACCGGTATACACGGAAAAATACCACACAGAATTCTGCTGGGAAAAAAAGACCCTTACAGACGTAACCAATGACGACTGGGCTGATAACATAGAGAAGAATCAGTTGGTAAAAGTGGTGCAAAAATGTAAAAGCAGATGCTTTTATTCGTCTTCTTTGCCGCCACTTTCAACATCAAGGTCTCAATTTACTTTTTGCATTCACTACTTCTCCTATAAATTCCAGCCCGTATAATTTTCCAGTAAATAAAAGGGGATGTATTTGCCAAACGTTGAAAGGTGATGACCACAACAAAAACTGCTTGCAGCTGATGTGCATGTTGTTGCTAGCATAAATAAAAGAAGCACCTTTAACCTCCGCAGTCCTTTCACTCCTCTGAATATGTGAAAAGCTCACAAAAAAAAGTCCATTAACATAATCCAGTCCATAAGCTGAATAAAAGTTCTTATTCGTCCAGA
Organism: Semicossyphus pulcher; assembly: GCF_022749685.1. Classification (NCBI taxonomy): domain Eukaryota; kingdom Metazoa; phylum Chordata; class Actinopteri; order Labriformes; family Labridae; genus Semicossyphus; species Semicossyphus pulcher. The sequence continues at coordinate 17,099,166 of NW_027211670.1, read as the reverse complement.
GGAATAAAATTGAAATGACCTTTAAACAGTATTAAATAAATAATAATTTAAAGACACAACTGCTCTTACTTTACTCCACAAATAACTACAAAAAAGGTTTCTACATTTTTAAAATACCTCTGGGTACATTTCTTATTTTTATCGGACCATAAATATTTGCATATTACAATATATTATTTGCACTAAAACTTTTTTTTTGCATAATTTCTTCAAGTCATTGCTTTTCAATTTATTGTCCAAATCTGCTCCGAAGCTTCTGTTGTTGTTTCGTCCGCCCTCCTCCTCTCACATAATTAGCTTTTGCAGGTTTTTGCTGCGCTTGCAGGACAGAGCTGTTAACCTCTGCAGTTATTTCTCACAGGAGTCCCACAGCACTCACACGCTCTTCCTCCTCTCTCTCTCTCTCTCTCTTTCTCTCTTTCTGCAGCTCTCCTGTCCTCGTGGTGTGAGGAGCTGGGACGCCTCCTCCTCCTCCGTCACCAGAAGAACAGGCAGAACGAGCCTCCAGGAAAAGTGCCCATGCAGCCCCCCATGAGCTCCATGAAGCCCGGCCTCTCGCACGGGTCAGTGTCTGCACGGCTGTGCTTTTTGGCTTGTGTGCGAGGGTGTATTTGTGGTGTGTGACGTGTGTTTGTGTGTGAACAGACCGACGGGCCCTTGGGGAAAGCCCTTCCTCTCCACACGAAGCCCAGTGTTCCTTATGGATGAGTGGCCAGACAAACTGCCAGACTAACTGCTTGTAGCCCAGTCAATAGGAACAAACAGCACCTCACAACTTCTAGTACATGTAGTTAATAATTACAACACAGTGGGTGTGCATTTCAAGGGGAAGAACAGGCTTTTATTTTGAAATCTGAACAATAAAAACCTTATCTTGGGCAAGTTTATAGCACATTTTTGTTTGCTGACATGACGTGTTTTCTCCGTCCTCTGTAGAGATGGGTCTTTTCCCTACGACTCCGTTCCCTGGCAACAAAACACCAATCAGCCTCCTGGTTCGTTGTCCGTGGTGACGACGGTCTGGGGGGTCACCAACACATCGCAAAGCCAGGTGAGATCCCGTACCTGTCAAGAGTAGTGTTGGATTATGCTAGATTCATGTCCTCAAATTGAATTATCCAACATTTACACATCTTTATTTCTCTGTTTGACTTGGTCCAACAGGTGTTGGGGAATGTGATGGCCAACAGCAACAATCCCATGAACCCTGGCGGCAACCCGATGGGCTCGGGTATGTCGGGTAACAATCCCGGGATGAACTCCCCTCAGTTCTCTGGTCCTCAGCAGCAGTTCCCCAACAAAGGCAACTCCAACCAGGGCTACATGCAGCAGGGCATGTACGGACGACCCAACTACCCTGGAGGAGGAGGCTTTGGTGGCAAGTGAGTGGACAGTTGTCTGTGAAGGTTCTGTCATCCAGGTCGTGTAATTCTAAGATTAATCCAGAAGGCAACTGGACTTGAAGTTCTTGAAGGTGTTTCACCTCTCATCTGAAAGGCTTCTTAATTTCTAAACTGATTTCACTCATGCCTTTCGGATGAGAGGTGAAACGTCTTCGAGAACTTAAAGTCCAGTTGCCTTTTGGATTAAGCTTAGAAAGAAGTAGACAGTTGATAAGAAATTGTTGTTAGAATGATAAAAAAACCTCCAAATGAAAAATCACTCCAGTATGATGGGCCAAGGTAAATCCTCATCTGGTCCCTTTCTTGCAGTTACCCTGGAGGGCCCAACGCTGGTCCCGGAGGAATGGGCATCCCTCCTCACTCCCGTCCTCCCTCAGACTTCACCCAGCCTGCTGCTGCCGCAGCAGCCGCCGCAGTAGCTGCTGCTGCCGCCACTGCAACCGCCACTGCCACAGCGACCGTAGCTGCCCTGCAGGAAACCCAGAACAAGGACATGAACCAATACGGACCGGTACGTATAAGACAACCGATAGCGTCTGAGTGTTAACATCTGGGTTTACAGAGGAAGCGGTTGCATTTGTATGCAGATCACGCAGCACTTTGGAGGCAGTTTTATATCACTAAATTGTTTTTTCAATACTTGAAATAGCAATGGAACAGGGAGCTGCAAGAGGTGGATTAAGGCTTATTGTTAAACAAGGCTAAATCGATGTTAAGTGTGAATAATTAGGTGAAGGAGTAATTGAGCCAAATAGCACATTTAGTTTAATCAAAAGTTGAACAACAGACATTTTTTAGAGGTTAGAACATTTCTGCCCTTTGTAAAATAGAAGATTTTGCCTTTTATGATTTCTAATAGAATTATTTCATTTGCTAAACTCATCACATTAACTCAAACGCACACATTTTGTCTTCCAGATGAGTTCCTCTTTCCAGATGGGACCAAACCAGGCGTACAACAGCCAGTTCATGAACCAGCCGGGACCCCGCGGCCCTCCATCCCTCCCCGGGAACATGGGCACAGGCATGAATGCGTCCAACATGAGTGGGCCCCCCATGGGAATGAACCAGCCCAGAGGCCAAGGCATGGGACCTTTCGGAGCACACGGCCAAAGGATGCCCCAGCAAGGCTATGCAGGACCCCGGCCTCAGGGCATGGGTATGCAGGGCATGAAAAGACCGTACCCTGGGGAGGTGAGTGGCTGTATATTCAAAGCTTTAGACTTTGAGTTTCGTTTTTTGCTTTCTGTTTGCTGAATGTAAGTAATCATGTCCACAGCCAAACTATGGTGGGCAGCAGTATGGACCAAACAACCAGTTCCCCACCCAGCAGGGGCAGTACCCCACTCCAAACCCCTCCAGGCCGCTGCCATCCCCGAACTACCCCGGCCAGAGGATGCCAGGACAGCAGCTGCAGGGCCAATACCCTCCACCCAGTGGTGCCATGGGACAGTTCTATAAGGTAATTCTGCTATGTCCTAAAAACTGTATCATGCTGTCAGGAATTTTTTTGTAGACATAAAAGAACTCAAACTAACTTTGGATTTGTTTTATCAAATTACAGCAAGAGCCACCTTTTAACGGCCAAACAAATAACTTCTCTGGGAGCGGGTATCAGTACAGCCAGGGCAATATGAATGGGGTAAGTCCAATTTGTCCAATCATATTCTTGATTTGGCTGTTTATAGTGCTTTCATATTGGATTTACTAATCGATTGTTTCCAATATAGCCGCCCAGACCGGTGGGCAACTACCCTCACTCCCCAGTGCCAGGCAACCCCACCCCTCCAATGACCCCAGGAAGTAACATCCCTCCATACCTGTCGCCAAACCAGGACGTGAAGCCACCCTTTCCTCCTGACATCAAACCAAATATAACCGCTCTCCCTCCACCTCCAGGTCAGTAACTGGAAGAAACCTCAACAGTTAAATATTGCTTTAAAAAATTATTCTGATCATTGATCTTCATCAACCATTTAGCCAACCACAACGAGGAGCTGCGGCTGACGTTCCCGGTGCGAGACGGCGTAGTCCTAGAGCCCTTCAGGTTAGAGCATAACCTGGCCGTCAGCAACCACGTCTTCCACTTACGGCCCTCTGTACACCAGACGCTCATGTGGAGGTAAGACGGGTTTTTGAATATATGAGAATTCTCCAGTAAAAGTCAACTTGTACGGCATTATGCAGACGACACCTGACTATACATCAGTTTAAAGCCCAGTTAACCCTACAGTTCGAACCTACTTTCAATTAATTTTATTTAAAGTCCGTCATTGTTCTTTTGTCTCTCCGGTCATTTGATTCATGGTCGACAGGGAAATTAAGCTTCACATAAGACTCCTGTAGTCAGGCACCAATGGGTATTCTTCAATTCCTCTTAACCTTTGGCAAGCAGATTGAAAAGGTTGTGCAGTCATACTTCCTGCAGCTAAAATTATAAAAGAACAAAGTTAACCACCACTATTGCCAGCTTACTTGGAGAAGGTCACTAATGCAGTCATTTTCTCTGATTTATGTTATTGTAATACCCTTTACTCCCCTCCTGAGAAGAAGTCACATCCAGATCTTTCCTGCATCACCAGATGGTGGTCTTTTTGTTTCAGTGTTAAAGGGCCAGTTCGACGATTTTCAACCTCAGTCCTATCGTGCTATCATGGGGAGTGCCATTATGGTAGGGAAAAAAATGCAGTTTCGCTCTGTGCCTTTTGAGGACACTATCTCCAATGGGCCCTGGAAAACCTACATAATAGGCGTCATCTGCATGGTGGAGGCCAGGGAGCTCGCAAAACTACACTTCCTCAATCTAGGATGCCCGCCTCCGATGTCGTGTCTCGTTCAAAATGGTCAGGTTTAAAATGTAGACTGCAAAACCAAAGATTTTTCAGACGATCCACCTGTATATTCTCGTCGTATTTCGGATTCTGTACCGCTCTGAGCCATTGTCTGCAGCGAAACAGTAGTATTTCCCTCAAGCGTCTCTCACTGGGCTGTTCCTTTCAGAGGGAGGGGTGCAATGCACGCTGGGTGTTGTAGGAATGTAGAATGGGCGAAACCACGAGCTGTTTGTGCACCTTTCTCCACAGCTATGGCGCCAATTTCAAATATTATCACTTCTATCAATTACAGAGAACACCAGCTTTCACTGACAGCAGCTTTTTCCAGGGGCGAATTTCTCCTTTAAATAAAAGTTTTTTCTTTTAAGTCTGACAAGATGTTACATGACACTAACCACTTTATATTTCTGCAGATCGGACCTGGAATTGCAGTTCAAGTGCTACCACCATGAAGACCGTCAGATGAACACCAACTGGCCGGCGTCGGTCCAAGTCAGCGTAAACGCCACGCCGCTCACCATCGAGCGGGGCGACAACAAGACCTCCCACAAACCCCTGCACTTGAAACACGTCTGCCAGCCGGGAAGAAACACAATACAGATCACAGTCACTGCCTGCTGCTGTGTGAGTAGACCAGTCCACAGAACTAAAGAAAAGCAGTTTATACATATCAAGACACAAAAAAATACATGTTGGTTATAAAAAATCTACTTGAAGATGGTTCTGAGGATGCGATAATGACAGCGTTGTTTCCTCCTGCAGTCGCACTTGTTTGTGCTGCAGCTGGTCCACAGGCCCTCAGTCCGCTCCGTGCTCCAGGGCTTACTAAAGAAGCGGCTTCTTCCTGCAGAACACTGCATCACCAAAGGTACAATAATAAAACAACAAAAGTCCCATTTTGCGCCGTGATTTCCTGACCTAGCTTACACACTTTCTTTCCCTCTGCATCACAGTTAAGAGAAACTTCAGCAGCGTAGCAGCGTCATCGGGCAACACGACGCTCAACGGGGAGGACGGCGTAGAGCAGACGGCCATTAAGGTGTCCCTGAAATGTCCGATCACCTTCCGGCGAATACAGCTTCCAGCGAGAGGGCACGACTGCAAACACGTACAGGTAAGCCCTGCAGGGATAAATACCTCACTGAAAGTCATAAATCTGATGCCTTAAGGGAAGAAGATAACATTTTTTTTTCTGCTCTTGCAGTGTTTCGATTTGGAATCATATTTACAACTGAACTGTGAGCGGGGAACATGGCGATGTCCTGTATGCAAGTACGTTTATACAACTTACATTTGAAACCTTCCCTGTCTGTAGTTTTAACTGTAATGTATGTTGTTGTCTCTCTCAGCATTTTAAGCCCTGTTTATCTCCTCTCCGCAGTAAAACAGCGTTGTTAGAGGGACTTGAAGTGGACCAGTACATGTGGGGAATCTTGAATGCCATTCAAAAGTACGCTCATCCAAAAGACAATGTTTTCAATCACACATTATTTCTCTTTATTTACTTGTATTTTAATGATTTGATTTCCTCATTGTTCCACCAGCTCGGAGTTTGAGGAGGTGACCATCGACCCGACATGTAGCTGGCGGCCGGTGGCGATCAAATCTGAAATCCACATCAAGGAGGATCCAGATGGACCGCTGGCCAAGAGGTTTAAGACGATGAGTCCCAGCCAGATGATCATGCCCAATGTGATGGAGATGATAGCCCAGCTCGGCCCCGGACCCTCACCGTACCCGTTACTATCTCAGCAAGGGGGCAACAACAGCGAATACGGCAGCCAAGGTAGGACACGAACATGCAATCCTGAAGTAAACATAGCTGTAAGAAATGTGCTCGTATATTTAATGTATGTATTTTGTGCGCCAGGCAACAGTTACCAGGGGCACGGGAACTTTGACTTCCCTCACGGCACCCCCGGTGGTACGTCGATGAACGATTTCATGCACGGCCCCCAGCTGTCCCACCCACCTGACATGCCCAACAGCCTGATGACCCAAGACAAGCCCCTCTCCCACAACATGCCTGACTCAGTGAGTTCTCCCGCCGTTTAGATCATTGATGCCTCTCTTTGTTTTGTCTTTTTTACCAAATCCCATTCTAAAGCAATCATTATATTTGTTTTAATGTGTGTAATGATTTCTAGTATTTAACTTTATTGTAATCTTTAAACCACATAAGATCAGATTTCGTGGGTATACTGAGAAATCTGAGAGCAAAGACTTATTTTTCAGCTTACTTTTCCTTTCAATGACTGAAAAGGGAAATAAATTAACACTTTAACATTTTAGAAAATTAACTTGTTCACATTCCTCTCAAAATTAAGATCAGAAGACTCCACTCTCTCATATCGGTTAGAAAAACAGGTAGCTGGGGCAAGCAACTGGTTAGCTTAACAAAGACTGCTAGCTAGCCTGGTTCTATGAAACCAAAGGTAACTAAATCTGCCTACAAGTACCTCTACTGCAAACTATGTCATATCTTGTTTGTGTAACAAATTCAGTGTTTAGGGGGGAATACTTACCGGTCTATTTCTTGTCTTGGACCAGTAGCTTCCTGCCGTCTCCAATGGTTTCCTGACACTGCTTCAGAGAGCTAGGCTAGCTGTTTAGCTAGGCTAACTGGCAGCTTGCTCCAGCTTAACTTTTTACCATAATGTCGTTAGAGTTGTCTTAATGTTCTCAGCTTTTTCTTGGCAAGAAATTAAAGAAGTAAAGCAACAAAAAAAAGTTCATTATACTAAGCTAACGCTAAGGAGTCTGTTTTGAATTCAATCACAAAAAAAGGAAAAATATAGAAGTAAATTTCTGTTTTCACTTTTTTCTGTCAGTTTTTAGATTTAATGATTCACTGATAAATCATAAAAATAACTGAAGGAATAATCTATCAATCAAAACAATATTCTGATATTCCCCCCTCTCTCTACAGATACCTCACTCTGCCGGAAACGACCAGTCGCACGGTCCGTTACAGCAGAGCTTACACGCATCTCCTCACCCTGGGAGCCAATCAGGGCAGCAGCTACACCACAGCGGGCCTCCTCAACCATCTCGACAAGCTCCGCCTCCTCAGCAACAGCAGCAACAACAACAACAACAGCAGCAGCAGCCCGGCCCCAACAACCATCCTCACAGCGACCTGGCCTTTAACCCCTCCAGCAGTTTGGACAGCCAAGCAGGGTCGGACATGCCGGAGCCATCTTTAGACGTGAGTGTCGACATAAATCAGAAATATTCACAGCCAGGTATTAATTGTTTACTTGAATGCCTGATGATTTTTTTTTTCCTCTTACAGCTTCTTCCAGAGCTCGCTAACCCGGACGAGCTGTTGTCGTACCTGGACCCACCGGACCTCCCCAGCAATAGCAACGACGACCTTCTATCGCTCTTCGAGAACAACTGATGCAAATCAGACACATAAACTTTTCTGACTGCTGCAGTTTGGTCGCTCAGTACTTGATAAACACAAAGATGCACTCCCTTTCTCTTCTTCCTCTTGTACAGTTTTCATTGGCCAGCGCAGATTGACTGAAAGAGGTAAAAACTCAAAGACACGACGGGGATGCGCCGAGGTCGTAGCCCCGCCCACTCACTCCCTCCGGGGCGATCCTTTTGAACTGTGCAGCTATACTCAGTTGATTTTTTTACACACAGGTGTACGTGTGCACATTAGGAACGTGTTGTAGCATTTTTTTATTCATGTTTGTTTTTCCTTTTGAGAGAAAAAGGAATTCACTGTATAAAAAAAACAGAAAATAACTGAAAAAAAAAACCTGCGCTATCTGGCCAGTGTGTGTTACGTCCATGTTGTTATTCCAATCTGAGAGGCCACAGCTTCCTGGTGTCACAGCTCCATTCCCCGACTGGTCTGGTTAGTCGCACTGTTTTCTGTCCACCACACGTCATTTAAAAGCACAAGAGATTCTGGCAATGCAAAAAAAAACTGAATTAAAGATGAATTACTGTCCTTGATAAAAGTTTTTTAAATTTTGGCAACATTTTAAAAAGATTTTTGGGAATGATTGGCTTCCAATTTTTCCACAATTTAATACAAACATATTTTTGTCAAAAAAAAACAACTCCCTAAAAGCCGACAGGCAGAACAGGGAACATTTTGGCCCCATTTAAAAAACATTTTTATTACAAACCTGCACTTCTACATATTGTAATCATCCTCCTGAACAGAGGAGCGACTTTAACGAAAGGTACAATATGAGCGATTGGAGTTCCTGTAACTATCCTGCTGCGTTCACTGCTTCCTGCTACGACTCCTTCCACGCCGTCTGCATCTCTCTCCCTGTTAAATGATGTGCTGTTCTACGTAGTCTACAAAGTGCATGTGTGCCAAGCCCTCGTCTAGTGCTGTTCCAAGTGGTTAAAAAAAAAAGATAGTGTGGTTTTTATCAGTTGCTGTTTCCATGGCTCTTTTTGTTTGTACGTTTTTTGATTTAGTATGATTTATTTAACACTAACATTGAAGGGATAATGCTGATGTCGGCGATACGTTTCTCATGTATTTGCCGGATATAATGTGTTATGTTTGTTTGTGTTTTTGTTGCTGCATAATTAAAATATCCGTGATTCTTTTGGGAAACTGCTCACCAAAGTCAGAGGGATGAGAATGGAGATGTTTGTGTTTGTTTGAGTGTGTGCGTGTGTGTGTGTGTGTGTGTTTGGAGGATGCATGGATTTCAAAGATATTAGGGGAGGACAAATACAGTTTATCCATCACTGCTGTTCAAAAAGAAGTGTTTTTTTTAGAGCAGTATTGGTGCAGACTTTTTGCCACGTTTGTTTTTTTTGAGAAGAGTGCTGTTCAGTATGCAAATGTATTATTTTTTAAGAAATGCTATTGTACTGTAAATATCATTGTGAATATTTTTGTATCATCTCGATAATGTTCGTTCGTTGATCATTAGTCGTCCGACCTAACCGCCACGTTACGCTCCCGAAATAACTCCCATCTAACCACTGACTTTGTTTGTAACCAGCTGGGAAGCCAGTCCAAACGTCTCATAAGCTATTTCCCCGCGGGTCGTCCGTGCTTTCTCGTCACCTTCCTCCCGCCGCACTCTGTCTTCGCACTCTGTCGTTTCCAGACAGGTGTTCGCATTTTTATAAGCCCACCCTCTTACCCACTTCCTGTTTCAGCTCAAGGTGATTGTGTAGCGTCATTTTTCAGTTCTCAAGCAATATTTTCTCTTGCGCTCGGATGTTTGGAAACGATCAATGTTGTCTAATTATGTTAACATTTTATCAGTGACGGTTTTAAAAGATGTGGTATCAGCTGGCTTTCAGTGTAACAAGTGAGCTATGTGAATATCATTGTTGCTAAATGTCAATACACGGTGGTATTTTAAAGATATATCACAAGCATATTTTAAAGAAATCCATGATATTGTTTATATTTTTGTTATAGAAAATGATGCTTTTTTAAAAGCACGAGACCATATACATTTTTATCCCCTTTTTGTTTTTTTGGTAAATTATTTTGTACTGTTTTTTTTCTTATTAATCTGTAAGGCTAGAAATCCAATTTCTTTCGACTGTAGCATTGTGCTGATTTTACCGCCCGGGTTTATTTTATATAAATGTACATTTAAGAAATATTATTTGTTCCAGTTCAGCTCACTGACATGTTGTTTCATATTTATGTCACAAAGAGACATCAAATCAAGTAACCCCTCTTCAAACGATACACTGCCACATTTAATTCCTGTCTTGAGTTGAATCAATCCGGTGTGAGTCTGTCATTTCGTATTCTGTTCTCACGTTAAAGCCAGAACATTTGGTGTAAAAGGCAGCACCCCAAATTTGTAGTTGCACAATCACAACAAAGGGCCATTTCTGTGGGGGAAGATGTTTTAAGAAAAGGAAAATAAAACTTTAAAAAAAAACACAGAGAGGAAGGGCACGTTCATCACTCTGGCCTGGAAAGGATGTCAAAGGCGAGGCTAGATCAAACGTCCCAAGGATGCCTGTATATATGTAAATGAATATAGAGACATGTGAACAGAAATGTATTCATTTTCCCTGGGAATGTGCATTGTTTCTTCAGAATAATAAAAAGCTTGCAACCCCTCACCTGGAAGTGGCTGAATATGGAGAATGAAACTTGTTAGTTAGCGTCTGTGGGTATCTCTCCGCATTTCGTCGTTCCCCCCCCTCTGTAATATACTTTCACCTCTTTCGTTAGGGGAACTGGGACAGCTATGTTTTACATGTAATATTTAGCTTAAGTGTTCTAGTCTGTCACCTGCATACTCCGAGGTGCTAAAGCTAAAAAAAAGGAAAAAAAAAAGGTTACAAAGAAAACGTTTGCAGGGTTGGAAGCGTGGAGGCGGGAGGGAGGGAGGGAGGGAGGGGGCGACGGGTCCAGAAGATTGTAACCGAATCCATAGTTTGTACAATTTTTGATATCATGAGCAGTTTGAAAAATGATACAATCTACGGTGATTCATGCAATGTGGCCATTGTCTCTATTGTGTACATTGTATGTACAATCATTTCATATTCTAAACTGGTCAGAAAATAAAGGAACTAATTGTGATTTTTAGTCTTGCAGAACTGTATGTAGTTAGATGATGTGACAACCTAATATTTATCTAATAAATATGTATTCAGATGATACCTGTATGTCGCTGTCATCTTGTCTTTTGTGCACTGACGTCGTAGCGACGAGAAAGAACCTCCCACAGGCTGTTTATCCAAGCAGAAGGTGTAAATCATGGGTTTCTAATTTTGATTATACTGCTTAAGGTCAGCTTGACATTATGCGGAAATGATTCGAGTCGACATTAATTAACACAACACAATGAGGGAGTTAAGGTTTGCAAACTGGCTCAGAGGAATGACATTGAGGAGTTGAGTGGTTATTATGCAACCTGTGAAGAAGGAAATGAAAGCAGAAATTAAAAAGATAAGAGGTGAGAAAATAAATTCCTCCTCTATGATTATAAAGCTAGGCAGATGGATGACACCTGCATGGGGATTGACGTCACCCACCCTAAATAACCTTGTTTTAACATTATTACATTAGAACAAACTTCTTTAATAACAATATAAATGCAAAAGGATTGACTTTCAATCTCAAATTCTCTTATAATATATTAATACGTATTAATAGACGGTATTAAAAGTTTGTAAAAGCATACTTTTGTGCTGAAAACAACAGATTTGTAACCAGAGCCCTTTAAAGAGCTCTGTGTTCAACCTACAGTGCATAATCGCGTTTAATCTCGCGAGAATCTGGAGAGGAAAGTACTTCCGGTTATGTAAGAAAAACTTCCGGCTCTCCTTGCGTGTGAGCGTGACTTTTCCCCATTACTCACCTGCTGTTGAGGGATACACTGAGCCGCGTCAGTTTTCAAAATGTTGATCTTATCAAACAGGACAAAGTTATGTTCTCTGGCGTTTACCGCCGCGCGCATGTACAGCAGCGGCCCGGCAGCCGCGAACAACAACCCGACGGTTTACTTTGACATTGCTGCAGACAGCCAGCCTCTCGGCAGGGTAACCTTTGAGGTGAGAATATACTAAAGAACTTACATGGCTTTTGCTTTCAATTTCATTATGGTTGCTTTTGACTAAATATGAAGTAAATGCAGATATATTTCTTAAAAAGAACAAAGAAAAAAAACAATGCGCTGTGTTGTTCTAGTGAAATGAACTGGAAGCCGTTTAAGTCACAGTTTTCTGAATAACAACCTGTTACCTGTTATCTCTTGTTTGACCCCTGAGGCATTTCATTTCTCTTCTGCAGCTTAACGCTGAAGTCGTGCCAAAAACTGCAGGTAAGCAATGACCATTTCATATCATCTGTAAATAATTTTATTTCATAAACGTCTTGTAGAGCAATGCATATATTGAAATGTACTCAAGTACTGTTCTTAAGTACAATTTTGATGTACTTTTTAGATAAAAAATTTGCTCTACTCTCCCTGTTCATTACAACAATTTATATACCAGTTACTTTCAACCAAGTGATCTGATTGGAGTGCTGATAAAGAGTATAACAGCACTGGGAATTTTAACTAGCTATATGTATCACTCTGCAGCAGGTGTTCTAATCTGAACACTAACGTTACAGAAACGGACTTTGTTGAGAGTAATAACTGGCCATTATAGTGACAGTTCAAAAACTCATATTTCACCAGATTGCTTGATAAATGGAAACATCCAGATTAATGTACATTATACAAAGTAGCTTGTTTGCAGTCACAGTAGACTTACACAAAGCAGCACAAGTATAACTTAATACAGAAGTAATATTAACCCAATAACATCATATATAAAGTAACAGACATTTGACTGGGCACACTTTACTGCACAATAAGTACTTTTACTTTAATGTAATGTTTTTCACAAAGTTCATTGCTACTCAAGTAAAATATATAAGTGTTAATATCAGGCACCACCAAATGGATTCACGTTAAAACCAGAACGTAATCATTTCAGACCTCAGGGGTTTTCATCTGAGATTAAGTGGCTGCTTCAAACAAGAGCATGACTTAAGCAAGAAGTCTTACTGCTCTTAGGGACTAAAGTTATCATTTAAGAAAGGCTTTCTTCAAGTAAACAGACTCTGCTTTCTTTGACGGACCAATTAGTTTATGAGGTTTGTCATTGACCAAAGATGCAAAGCCATAAAAAGAAAAGAAAGAAACGTGGGACTACCAGGATAGATTTGTTGGTCATATTCAGGGAGTTCTTTATTTCTCTCATTTTGCTGTGATACCTTGTTGTTCCTGCATACTATTTGTAAAAACCAGTGTAAAAATGTGATATTGAATCTTCCTGTAGAGAACTTCAGAGCGCTGTGCACAGGGGAACATGGCATTGGTTATAAAGGATCAGTTTTCCACAGGGTGATCCCTCAGTTCATGTGCCAGGTAGGCTTTTTTCTCCTTTCTTCTTTTGTTTGCTTTTGTCATCAAGCGTTATTGTAAACCGTGTATTTACAGTGGTGTGTGTGTGTGTGTGTGTGTGTGTGTGTGTGTGTGTGTGTGTGTGTGTGTGTGTGTGTGTGTGTGTGTGTGTGTGTGTGTGTGTGTGTGTGTGTGTGTGTGTGTGTGTGTGTGTTGTTCAGGGTGGAGACTTCACCAACCACAATGGAACTGGAGGGAAGTCGATCTATGGATGGAAGTTTCCGGATGAGAACTTCAAACTGAAGCACACCGGACCTGGTAATCATCCCGTACAAACTATCAAGGCAGTCTGCTTATACATCACTGCAGATGATGAGAAGTGCAGCACAGTGGGACACTCAGGACAGTGTGAAACGACGCAGGGCAGTGCAAACGCATGACGCACCACACTTGAGAATGTTCAGTATTCCAAGCAGATGGAAAAGCTTTTGTTTGCCAGGCAGACTTTATTAAACCAGGCTGATACAGATTTAAGAATTGAGCCAAAATGAAGAAGAATCGACAAACTGACTAAATATTTGATGTACTTTAGCTTGAATGTTGACAAGTTATTGTTATAGTCGCTTCCCTGTTAAACAGAACATATTGTTCTTTATTGCAACATGGCTTGTCTTACTTATTTTTACCACCAGGTGGCAGCATTACACTTTAATGAATCCTTATAAATGAATATGCTGATAGTAAGAGAAGCACATGTGTTAGGATAAGATTACATTAACAGTGGCTTTCTTATATGATTAGTTCCAGTGAAACGTAACAGTGGAGCTGTGTCAGGACCCATTTATTTCCACCTGTGCTTTTCCTACTGTGCAGTGCAAAGGGAGTGAAATAATTGCTCTTTAAATGCTGCATTTCAGGTATCCTGTCGATGGCCAACGCTGGACCCAACACCAACGGATCCCAGTTCTTCATCTGCACCAGTAAAACAGACTGGTACGTGCTGACACGCGCACATTCTGAGGGGTGATGCTGCTGTGGTTACATTTCACTATGACTGGCCTCATGTAACTCCTGTTACTTACCTACCTGTAAAGACATCTGTACAGACCCCTGAGCAACTAAACTGGACAAAAACAGATGCTTCAGTACTCAACCTAAAGCCTTCAGAATTATAATATAGACTTTTTTTTCAACTTGTAATACTGTCAGTTTCACCATACATCTTTAAAGGAGCAGTTCGCCCCTTGAAAAAGCTGCTGTCAGTCAAAGCTGGTGTTCTCTGTAATCGATAGAAGCAATAATATTTGAAATTGGCGCCATAGCTGTGGAGAAAGTTGTACAAAGCACTCGTGGTTTCGCCCATTTGACATTCCTACAACACCCAGCATGCATTGCGCACCTTCCTCTGAAAGGAGCGGCCCAGCGAGAGACGCTGGAGTGAAATACTACCGTTTTCCAGTCAAGGACATTGATCGCTGCAGGCAACAGGCAGGCAACAGGCAGGCAACAGGCAGGCTACAGAATCCGAAAAATCGTATAAAATCTTCAGGTCTGCAGTCTACATTTCAAACCTGGCGATTTTGAACGAGACATGACATCGGAGGCGGGCGTCCTAGATTGAGGAAGAGTTTAGCAAGCTCCCTGGCCTCCGCCAGATGGCGCGTTTTACATAGTCTGACCAAGGTTTTCCAGGTCCCATTGGAGAAGCGGATAGCGTCCTCCAAAGGCACAGAGAGAAATAGGACTGGCCCTTATAAAGCTCACATTTTCAAGGGTTCAATTAAATGCTAGATATGTGAAATATTTGTGGTGGCAGTGCAAATATTGTACACTGCAGACATTTAGCGATTCTCGTGGAGTTGCTACTCTTGTATAATTCTGCATTTTTTTAGGTTTTGTATTGTTGCCTGTTTGAATATTTTTAATCATGACAAACACACCCAAAAATCCCAGCCAGTATCTACACAATAAAGGCATCAGCAAGCAACTGTAGTGTGCTAGAGCGCTCTCTCTCTCACTGCAGCTGCATAAAGGGTTTTTTAATAAATACACTCCCTTTTAAAAACATTTCATTTGTCCCAGAGTTTCCATCCCATTGAAACGCTTTGTAAACCTTCCAACCATAAGACTCTGCCACCTGTGGAGGGCTTCTGTTATCATAGCTTTTTAAAATCAGGATTTATGTGTCAAGATATTATTAAAAAGCTGCCTCAGAGGTTTCTTCACACCCTGCTGGGACTAAAGGTTCTCTATTGTTTTGCTTGCTTAAAATAGCTGAATATGGTTGCAGAAATAATGGCGTCACTCGATAAAAAACTGAGTCGAACTCAGCCGGGTGCATCATGGATTGTCTGGCTGTCCGGGTGCAGAGATAACAAACCTCCTCTCTCTTCTTTTAGGCTGGATGGCAGACATGTTGTCTTTGGCAGCGTGAAGGAGGGAATGGACGTGGTCAAGAAAGTGGAGTCTTTCGGTTCACGGACCGGGCGCACCGCCAAGAGGATCACTATCACAGACTGCGGAGAGCTCAAGTAGGCTCCATGTGAGCAGCGGACGCGGTCGTAGTCTCTGTCTGCTGTAGTTTAAACGTGAGCGCCTGAGAGAAAGAGGCTCTTTCTTCAGTCATGGAGTGCTACCTCTATTTACCGACAGTCGATTATATCACAGGTGATATTTTGGTACTTACGTTCTGTGTTGGTCTTTCTCCAGGTTCTCTCAACTAATGCACTTAACTGTGTCATGCTATAAAATGTGAACTTGTATCATAGAATAGGAAATTACGGGTTCTGAGAGCTATAATTCATTAACATACACTGTAAGTTGTTTGGAAAATGGGCGTTTATTTGCCAAAAATAAAGTCATTTTTTTCTAAATCCCTGAGCAGCTTCTTGCTATGTTCTCATACTTTTATGAATTTAGATTTTAAAGTATTAAAGGAATCCTTTAGACCTCTAATAACTCATATTTCGGTGACTTGGAGCAGTGGAAACATAGTTTCATCAACTTTTAAAGATATGTTAGCTTCCAGTTTTACATACCCAGCCGTTACCAAGCAACATAATAATTGGAGTGAATAACTTCAGTCCAATGTCAACGCTCTTTTAGCTCTGTTTTTGGTCTCTACCATCGACGACATAGAAAAATTCGACCGAGCTTCTTTGTTTTGAAAGTGACGCCGATTTAGAAGTGCCTTCTTCTGTGCCTGTATAAACTTAACCTTACTTAAGGCCAAGAACACTCAAAATGCCTGTTTGAAACTCCCTCTGTAGTAGTCTGGTCTAAAGTCTAGTCTAGTCTGCCTCCACCTGGACGAATGCGAGTTTCTGTCTTCTTAGCTTCATGTCCTCCATCCAGGAGGAGCTGCATGTAGCGTTCACGCTGCTTGTTTGCCTGCTGCAAAACTGCCCGGTTTGCTCCTTCCATCTCTCCCAGTGCCTCGAGGAAGCTGGCGTCCCTCTCCTGTCCTTTATCTTCTTATAGTCCTGCTTCAACTTCTTCAGCTTCTCTCGAACTTGTTTTGAAGTGTGGATAATGTTGAGCTCTGACAACCGTAGAGCTATTCTGGCGTAAAACGTTTTTGTTGCGGGTCACCGTTTCCAGTTCCCGCTGGATGTCGTCTTCAGCAAAAATACTGAGCAGCGCCTGCACCTCCTCGTCAGTCCATCTATCTTTGGCTTTTGCTGATTCCATCTTCAAAATCTCGGGCAGTAGCAGGATAATAACAGTGAGCCTACAGCTGCAGTCTTTTAAACATTGCAGGGTGAAATAAACACTGCGAGTACTTGACCAATCAGAAACGATCAGCACTGCAGGCCACGCCCTGAAAGTTCCGGGCCATTTGGAAAGTCCTTCCCCCCTGTTACGGAATAGGTTCCTAGTTCCTGGGGAAAGTTCCTGCTGTCGATAAGCACCTTTACTTCATTCCCTGTGGATCATAAGGCTGCGACTATCTGCCTCCATCTGGTCCTCTCCTGTGCAGCATGTTGTGCCTCGTTCGGTTTGCTGCTTTCATGTCCGAGATCAGCTCTCCGCCAGGTTGTCTCTTCCCAGGTGGACTCCATCTCAAGGCTACTTTAGGATCGCGGCCCTGGTCCATTATGAGGACATGTTCAAGCCATCGGAGGCGTCGATGTTTGATTTCTAGCACCACAATGCCAGACCTTACTGAGGAGTCTTCCCTGATATGTAAACGCCACATAATCTAGAGGGTGACTGTCCACAGTGATTGGTGCATCACTCGGGTCTTTAAATATTAATGTTCAGACCCTTCTGTTCCGTCTTCTCTTGCAGACGAGTATGATTTTTGGATAGAACAGAAAGGTCATGAGCATCAAAGTCTTCTAGCTGGAGAGTCCACTGGATGCCTCTGAGATTGTCTGAGGTTGTCTTTTGCATGGTCCCGTCAATGGCAATCAAGAAGAGATGATGCATCCCTGGAGTAAACCAGATTCCACGGGGGAACCATTCAGTGAGTTATTCACCCTCTTCTCTCGGCGCCGACGTGAGCGGCAGCCTCTCCAGTAGCTCCGTCTGTTTCGTGTTTGTTCCTAAACTTCCCTCGGGATCAGTAAAGTATCTATCCATCCGTTTACGATGACACTGCTCTCAAAATAGTGGTGAAACATCCTCATCAATGCAGTCATCTTCGCGTGAACTCTCTGATCTTTCACAGGTTGTCTGGGAGTAATCTATTACCTCATTCTTAAGGATGGGAGTCGCAGGGTAACTTGTTTTACGATGCACGATACATGGCCCACGATAAGGTGTGTCCGTTTATTAGGGGAAGACCGATGTTTTATCACCAGCTGCTGAATGACATCAGTGTTGTGTCACTCTCCCTGCTCTCTTCTGTTTTCCTCATCAGCCTCAGTTGAGCAAGGATCGAAGTATTTACTCTGCTCAGGTCTGTCCAGAAGAATTACAGTATCACATATTTTCACCTCTGTGAGTCAAATCTGATTTTGCTTCACCAGATGTTCAGAAAATATCGAGAGATCGAGATTTATGTTGAGGGGAGGTAAATATGTGTAACATCTGGATCGGGTCATGTTGAGAGATGTTGGGTTTATCATCCATACAGTCCTGTGTGAACCCTCACATCCCCACACCACATCCCTACAGCAATATGGATTTTAAGGGCCAGTTTGCCGATCTTCAACCTCAGTCCTATCATGCTATTATGGGGAGCTAATGCCATTATGGTAAAAAAAAAAAAGAAGAGATTTCGCTCTATGCCTTTGGAGGACGCTATCTGCTTCTCCAATGAGCCCTGAAAAACCTCATATGGCAGAGGCCAGGGAGCTCGCTAAACTACACTTCCTCATCTAGGACGCCCGCCTCCGATGTCATGTCACGTTCAAAATCGTCAGGTTTGAAACGTAGACTGCAGACCTGAAGAGTTTTTAGACGATCCAGCGGTATATTCTCATCGTATTTCAGATTCTGTACCAGACATTGTCTGCGGCGAAAACAGTAGTATTTCACTCCAGCGTCTCTCGCTGGGCCGTTCCTTTCAGAGGGAGGGGCGCAGTGCATGCTGGGTGTTGTAGGAATGTAGAATGGGCGAGCTGTTTGTACAACTTTCTCCACAGCTATGGCGCCAATTTCAAATATTATTGCTTCTATCAATGACAGAGAACACCAGCTTTGACCGACAGTGGCTTTTTTCAGGGGCGAACTGCTCCTTTAAGAAACATCATCTTTATACTTTTATTGAGACAAAAAACCAGAGTAGAAAAATCAAACGACACGCTGAATAACGTGTTTAAACATTTTTAATACAAAAAACGTCTTTATAGAGATCATTAAACAGTCTCAGGAGTAACTAAGGCACATTAAATGGCGTTTCACACTTCATAAACAGTTTTAAAGTCATAGTGCGATTCTGCTCCATATTCATTTAACATCACAAGTTCACCGAAACAGGAAAAGCCTATAAAGCAACATGCGGCCTTCCACTTAATCCTTCATCATACATTCAGATTTGTTCTCTTTTTTTATGTCTCGAGACATTACGACCCTTTAAAAGAAAGCACTTGGTGAGTCTGTTAGCACTGTGTGCCAAAATAAAACTGCTTTAATTTAGTCTAATTAGGAAATAAAATGTTCCCACCTTATTGCATTGGCTTAGTAAATATTTTACTGACAAATTAAAGGTATAATAAGTAGGATTTTATCCTTGCACACATTCAAACTGGGCCCCTCCTCCTGGGATCTTCGTCACCAGAAGCTCACGCTCACTCTCTTGTGTGAGAACACAACACCCGCCGAGCTAACACCGACAGCATCACGGTTACCGTAGCGCTAGCATGCTTACCGCCGGTTACCGTTGCGCTAGCATGCTAACTACCCGGTGTGAAGCACCTACCTGTCCAACAGAAAGAAAGCCAACTCTGCATCGCTCTTTAACCATGTTTGCCGGTCTGACTGGGGCCCAGTTGCTAATTTGAACCACTCCCACACTCACCTAATACGCTGTGATTGGCTCGGGGAACCACAACAGCGCCCCTCCTGAAAACGTCCCACACAAAGAAAAACGACAGAATAGATACAGAGGGAAGGGTCTCACAAGGGTGTGCACACACTCACCAACACACATGTATAGAGGCCCATAAGTGATGATTTATATTATATTGTAAAAGTCTATATTTTATTTTTCTAGAAAAATCCTACTTATTATACCTTTCAATGAAAACATCTGTAGAATTAAAGGCACATAGCATATAAAGAATAACTGTTATTTGGCTAATATATTCCTTCACAAACTGTAATAAACAAGCTTACAAATATATTCAAACATTATGTACCCTCCAATACTGATAATACAGATAACTATGCAGATATACATTTATACTGCATATCCTTTTTAGTAAAGACTTGCTGCATATTTTATACAGAAAACATTATTTAAGTTATTTCTGGAATATACAAACATGTAATCTTTCATCTGAGTGAATGAACATGAGTGAGGACGGTCACAGAGCTTCTTAATTCACAGTCGGTAAGATTCTTGGTTCCTTGAAGACTGAAAATTCACAAAATAAAACGGTACAAATGTTAGAAAATTGAGCCTCTTTTACCGAGAGTCACAGTTTCAGAGAATAATTAATAGTGACTGTAAAAGTATTACAGTAAAATAAAGTTTTCATCATGTATTTATAAAGTAAAACCATCCCTTTTTGACAACCTTACGAGAGGTTTATAAGGCGAGGGGAGTGTTATTGCTCACGGCGGCAGTAGTAGCCGAGGTCTTTGCATTTTTCACACAGGTGTTGTGGATGCTCTTTGCTCTGGTCGGACACATCCAAGCCGTCCGGTTTCTCCAGAGGTCGCTGCAACAGAGGAGCAGATTATTATTCAGCGGCGTCACAGACACAAAGGTGAAGTCCTCAGTATGTCTGAGCAGTTCAAGGTTTTAATGATCTGTGGAGGAGTTTACATGAAAATTAAAGTGGTAATCTTTAGCACCACCTGTGGCGATAAACGGTAATTGCGGGAGCACACTTCCCAGATATCCAGACAGTGTTGCATGTGTGACGTCCACGGTTGGCTCCGGTTGTAACTCTTGATTTTAGATTTTCAGACTGTTTGCCTTCATCTGAGCGTCAAATTTGTTTCTTTTTCTTTGGATTTTCACTTATTGTTGAAGTTGTATCTGTAGTCATCCATCTTTTCTTTGTTTGTTCAGCCATAGTAGATTACTGTTTACTCGCAACACTTGCAGAGACCGGAAAAGCAGCCGCTAAGCTCCGCCTACCCTCTCTGGCAGACCAACCACTGCTGGCTGATGGAAAACGCGTCACTAACTGGGAGCTGCTTGTGATCTTTTCCTTATTCGGTGATAGATAGTGACTTAAAAGACATTTATTTAAATTTGAAAATCTTCTAATCTATTTGAATCATATTAAAGGTATGATGTCAATAAAATGTGTTTTTCCACCAGAATTCTATAAAATAGTGTTAATAACATCACAAGGGAGTTTAAAATTTTATTAACACTAAAATATAAAGTGATAGCTAAATCATTTTTATTACATATTCTGTATGAGGGGTGCCAGTTAAATCGCACATCCCATTTACAGAGACCACAGTCCTCGATGAGGCGCCCCCGAGCTCGACTCCCACCACCGGCCCTTTGATGTGTGTCGTCCCCGCGCTCTCTTCCCCTGTTTCCGACACTATCCACTGTCCTTCCTCTGAATAAAGGCACAGAAGGGGTATTTTTCTGGGGGAGTTTGGACTCATGGCCTTAATTTAATGATCACAGGCTGTGTAACAAAAAAGAAAAAACTCTCAAAGTTGCACAATCCTCTAAAAGCAAATTCTAACTACCTTATTATTGTCACATGGTAAACAATTTAATTTTGTTGAATCATTTACTGACTTACAGATCGGGACAATCATGGTGTCGGTCGATGGAGGCCAGGATTTCTGGAACAGTTTGATGAAATGCAATAAAATGACTGCTAGCTGACGACAGCTCTGTCATTCCTGTTTTTTTAAGAGCTGTGAAGTTAATATCTTACAGGCCTCGGCCATAAAAAAATTGGCAGCCAATTTAAGGAAAGTAAAAGAATAGGTCATAAATTAAGTGAGCATTGATGCAATGTGTATGTTTCCCTTTATGATTAATGCTGTTAAGTCCTTTTATAAATTGGCACATGGTGGTATTGGCAATAAAAAACAACTCCACATCACACAATCAAAATGAAGATTTCAGTCTACAACAGCTTCATAAAGTAGGGCTGAAATCACACATTAGTAGGTGTAGTGTTAAAGGTTGTTTGGTTTATTATGCGTTTTCTACAGTGACACAGTTCTCAGGTTCAGACACAGCTCTTGATCTGAAGGGTCAGATCAAAAGGAAATATAAAGTGCAGTAGAGTCTGAGCTGAAATAGTTTGGTTGTGCTGTTACCTGCTTATGAGGGTAAACGTTGATGTGGCACTTGATACATTCTTGTCCCATGTTGGCCCACGAGTTCCCGCTCATCCACTTCCTCTTGCATTTAGGGCATTTGTATTCACCGAAACACCGCTTCTTTCCCTGATACGGGGTCAGGCCTTCGCCTTTGGGTCGAGCCTGAACAGACGTACACAGAAGATGACAATCGTTACATCACTGATCTGGTGCGAAACCCCCTTTAAAATGTGTGTAAATTAGGAGGTTCTGAGTGAACGTTGACTACAATCATGGCCGTCTGATAAATTTAGCATCAAACTAAGACTTAAAATGAGGTTCTTTACTTGAGTTTAGTGCAGCTTTGCATTGGTGCATCACTGGTAATGTCAGTGTGTCATTGGGAGTTGGATGGATAGGATGTCACGCTGCACAGCGTCACTGTTATGGATGTGTGATTTGACGCTGGACAAGGACGAGGAGTCGTGACGTTATTCCTCTTGGTCTTCATACACTCAGCTTGATTTGATACGCAGCAGAGTTTTGTACGGGCGGAGCACGCACTTTAAACGTCAATATCGCCGTCAATCATGTTTGTTTAATCGTGGGAAGCCAAAATCCTGAACTGGACACACACAGATTTAGGCAACAACATGTTTGTACCATCCATGTTGATTCCACATTACCCCTGCATTCAGGTAGTGTCACAATAATTAGAAAAATTAATTTCAGAGAGGAACATTTTTCGTGAATATGTCGAGAAAAGTTTGGTTCGCTCTCTTGTACGCGAGTAGATAGAATAGATGTCATATAACACAAAAACATGGTGGACCAAAGTTAAAGTTTGCTTGGTAGTCTTTTGCAAATTAACATTTTTAGCACATTTGTCAACTGTAATATGGAATAAGAACATAAGCTGCTGGATGTAGAGTTACCTAGTTTAAATCTGGACAATTTAACGTGTTATATCTTTTTTTTTATTGCATCCATATTCATATTCATTTTACATCTTAAAGCTTTTGAAGCCGAAGAACGTCCTCCAAAATGGGACTTTCCAAGGAGCACATGAATGCAGCATAAGGTTAGAAAAAAAGGACCTCACTAGCTTCACAAACACTTTGGCTTTTGTCTCTCACCGCCTTTAACCGTAGGAGATGCGCCGACCTATTTGGTTTCTTCAAACAACAGGCGATTGAAAGCTCCGCGTGATGAAAACAGGAAGTGACAGCAGCCATGGTGGTGGTCAGGAGAGCAGAGTTTATGGAGCAGGTTCGTCTCAGGAATCAGATGATTATTTATGGTTTCTGTCAAACAAGCTGAAGAACTCATTTGATGCTTTGATTAGTATTTATGATCGTGTATTTCAAAGGAACTTATCTTATCTATAATGTAAGTGTAGACAGACAGTGTACATTCACAAGAAGAAAAGATTTAATGTATTTCTCTGAGGAAGTTGGGATATATTGTTCTGGTTAAATGTAATTTATCTCTTGGACAGAAAAGAAGGAGTCTCAGCTTTCCCATTAGAAGTGAGGCCCCTCCCTCCAGCTGTGCTCCCAAGGGACCATAAAGGAGGCCCCGGCCTGTGGGGGGACCAATGGGAGAGGCCTCCCTGCTATAGGACAAATACCTCAGGCTCTTAGTCATCCCTCCCAGCTGGCCTCAACCCACCAATCAGGACACACGGATCTTAGCAGGGAGGAAATAAAACCCAGATGAACTCTGCACTTGTATAACATGACAAAATCCTAAACCCATCACAACCAAATCATCCCGACAAGACTGGTTTAAATTAGCAGCACCTCAGCTGGAAAGTAGGGCAAGTCAAAATGAAGACTGAATCAGCATCGCCTCAATACTGTTTTCATTTCACAGCAGGAACATATGTCAGGTTACAAACTTCTCACAGCTCATCTTATTAATTCCCAGCGCTACATCTGTTTCACAAAACATGTTTAATGTCGAGGTTAAGTCTGCGAGGAACACTGAGGCCTGTGTTTTCATCATTCAGCCACCGAGAGGCACTGTGGGAGGTCACTTTTGATGCCTCAAGCGCCTACAGGGAAAGCAGACAGAGCATCATCTTCCTGAGGGAGGAAACAGCTTTCACTCTGCAGAGCAAGCAAAACAAACTGGACCTAAAGTCAGGAGCCCAAAGGGCAGCCAAGGGCACGGCACAGGCTCCCCTAAAAGATGTGACATCCGACAAATTAAATCACTATTCTGACCCGACAGTAGACGTACGCCGTTATGGAAGGCAGGAAAGTTTGAGCAAATGTAGGAAAGTGCCAACAACAAACGACACAATCAAGACTTCTGTCTGCATGACACAAGCAGGTTTTTAACACACCTAATAGCAAAGTCAGTAAGACCCCAACTCGTATTACTAGTGACCTTCTTACTTTTGAACCTCACTACTTCACTAGTAAGGTAAAGAAACAAAAAGTAGTAGTTAACTAGTAAACATTTTGAACCTCACTAGTTAACTAGTAAAGTCAAAAAAGACCCAACCTAGTGTTACCAGTGGACATTTTGGTTGTTAACAGTAAACTAATAAACAGTATTAAACTAGTAATGTCAAAATGTTGCTCACTAGTATAGCTAAGCTCTGGCCCTTACCAGTTAACACATCAGAGCTTTTGCTGTCTGCTAGTTAATTGTCTAGTCTACTAGTACATTTTCTATTTTCTTCAAAATGTTCTTATTTGAGTTTTAGTACCATTTTTTATTTTATTATATTTTATGTCATTCATATTTAATTTGTACCCCTTTTTAAATGAAGCCCACGGCTAAATAATTTCAGACAGTTGTAGCCTACTTCTATAACCGGAGTGACAATAAATATCTTGAATATTGAACTACTAAGGCTTTCTTTGTTCAACTTGTTAACTAGTGCTGTCAAACACTGAACTAGTATAGGAGACTGACGCTTTATAGTAAGGATATTGAATAAATGCTCAGTGCTTTCCGTACGTCACTGCGCAAGCAGCAGGTTAACGTATTTAACTTGGTAACTTGGTAAAAAATGTCTTCTCATCACTACAGCCAGAATCAACGTATTAAAAACAATAATACTAGAATGTCACTCACTGAAGAGCGCTTGCCCACAGACTTCTTGGACCGTCCTTTAGCCATAATATTTCTGCAACATTTGCATAAAAAACTCTTCAGAACGGCACAGGTAATATAAACAGAGCATTAGAATTCAGATTGAGTATCACCTAATCCCGCCCTCCTGTGTCGTGATTCGCTTATACAGCTCTGTAAATGCGCTGTGATTGGCCGGTACGTTGTCTTAAAGTTTGCCTTCAGGGTAAATTGGAATTCCGGCTTTTTTCAGTGAGCCATTTAGTACCTCTTCTGGATCTTAAAATTTAGCAATGTTTTGACTTATTATTGATGTGTGTGCTATTATTATTCTAGGCCTTAATGTCAAATATTATTACATACATTGAATCATTTATTACTTTCTCATTTGCTGCAAATAATAATATATGCATTTTTCATCTTATACATTCAAATATTCTGTGATTTTGATGATTAAAACCTGGGATATGTCAAGTATAACTATCCTAGTTGTCTGACAAATATAACAACATTATTTTTAGCTGCAATTAGGCCAACTTAATTGCGCAAACACATCACTACTTCAGGGCTTTCTGATTCTCATTTGTCGGCCGCATCTGAAGGAGCCTTTGAAATGGTATAGCCTTGTCATGCTGCTGTGATGTGTCTCTCAAAGGAAGCGGCACCTGAATTAGGACATAGCTATTGAGACATATGGACACTTTGTATCATGAAAGTCAGTGAGTTACAAATACTTTGTAAATCCATCCAACAGTTGTTTAGAAATGTCCTTATAAACCACAAATGTGAGTGTAACGGGACACGCCACCCTGAGGAGGCAAAGTCAAGGGATCGTGAAAGTCATTGTTCAAGGGACAATTAATCTCTGATCAACATCAATGGATCCAATAGTTTTTTGAGATGTTTCAGTTTGGATCAAAGTGGAGTAGAAACTGAGAAACCAAAACTGCAACCCCTGCAAGTGATTATCTTTTCTTGTCACACAATAAAGATTTCGAAAAAGCACAAACAGCACATTTTCTCCTAAGATCTTAACTAGTCTGAAAGCCATGTGTGGGAAAGTGTCTTGTTTTAGGATACATAGACAATAAAATAATTTATTATGTGCATTACAACTCATCCCTTCCAAAAGCCATAACTTCAGTTGTGTAACTTAAATCAGCCCCAGAGTGTACAGAGCAATGTAAAGCCAGATTTGAAGGCTGCAACAGATAAGCTTGGCCCAGATCCTTGCAGCCTGGTGAGAGAGGCCCGGGAGGTTGGCTGCCTCCCTCTGCCATCATCTGGAAACCATCAGGATAAACAATGGACTACTCCAAATCCTCATCACCACCCCTCCCTCCTACTTTCTCCCTCCCTCATTCACTCTCTCCCCCACTTCCATACCCCCATGAGACATTCATCCTGGAGCACACAGCAACACAGCCCATTGGACAACATGTGGTCAATTACTCCACACTAACAAACCTGCAGCGCTCTCTCCCTCACTGGGTTTAATTTGTATCAGACCCCCACAGGATCAGGGAGAAGCCCAGCTGTTACCAAAGCCAAACAGCACATCAGTGTATGCATTGAAATCCAGAGCAAACTGTCTCATATGTTTTAAAGACCCCTGTGTCCAGTTAAGGGATACTTTTCATTATCGAGTGAAATCAGTTATGTCCAGGAGGGTTTATAACAACAAACTGATTGACAACTGACTCTCCATTTTCCATAGACAGAGTATCAGAATAGATAGTCAGTATATGACAAGCAGAGATGGCAAAACAAGCTATATGAAGATGTCCTTCAGCTATGAAAACAATTCACAATAGTCACACGCTGGCCATTTTCCTCAGACCTTAAGATCAGTGAGGCTAGCTTAAATGCTGTTATAATGTACTTTTCCTAATTAAATGTTATCTTACCATTGTCACATTTCACCACTTACTGAATAAAAGCTAAATCTGGAGGAGCATTGGGACGTATTTTAAAGTAGAACAACATATTTGATAACACATTAGCCACCATTAGACAAAGCTAATATTAGCTTTCAGCCACTTCTCAGCTAGCATTATGTTAGCTAGGAATTTGTGTCTTTCCTATCCTATCCTGTAACACTACCAAACAGTAATATTAGCTTTCAGCCACTTCTCTGCTAACGTTACGATAGCTAGGAATCTGTGCCTTTCCTATTCTATGTAACACCACCAAGCAATAATATTAGGTTTCAGCCACTTCTCAGCTAGCATTACGTTAGCTACGAATTTGTGTCTTTCCTATTCAATCCTCTAACAGCAGCAAACAGTAATATGAGCTTTAAGCAGCTTCATAGCTACAAATTTGAGTCTTTCCTATTCTATCCCGTAACAGCAGCAAACAGTAATATGAGCTTTCAGCCACTTCTCAGCTAACATTGCATTAGCTACGAATTTGTGTCTTTGCTATTCTCTCCTCTAACACCACCAAACAGTAACATTAGCTTTCAGCCACTTCTTAGCTAACATCATGTTAGCTAGGAATTTTCCTATTCTATCCTGCTGTAACAGTACCAAACAGTAACGTTAGCTAAGCCAATTCATAGCTAAAAGTGAGATTAGCTAGTAAGCGGCTGAATGCTAACATTAGCAGTGTCGGAGCTAATGGCTTATCAAAAACATTGTTTTCACTTAAAATTGGACATGATGTCCCTTTGGATTTACACTTTTCATTGTCTTCAGTTGCTGGTCAGTCGAGAAGCAATAAAATGACAATAATTTGTCAGATAGCCTACCCTAAATTTATACAACTTTAAACCTGCAAAGCTAAAATATGACAACATAATTTCAGCTTCCTAGCTTTAGCATGACGTCAAAGGAAAAAAGCCGCTGTGTGACTGTCAGTAGTTGTTGCCTTATTATATCCAAATATGATTAGGTTCAACTTTGGTAACCATCTATTTTATTGTTAAAGTAGCCAAATGAGACTTGTGGATGCATTCTTTTAACTAAACTAGAAGGTGGGTACTACTTTTACTTTGGATGACATACTTGCACAACAATGCAGAAATGAATCACAATACAAGCTCTTCAGATTTTGAGTCTAGCAAAAGGTTTTCCTAACAGATTTTACTTCGCAACATCTATTTCACACACAGTCCTGGGATAATCTGCCAACACACACTCTGAGCTGACAGAGCTTGCTGTGGTCAAGTTGACGACATATACAGCTGTACACAGGCGTTACATTTCACAAAGGCTGAATGACAGGGGCAGATGGGCTGGCAGACATACTGAAAGTGCAACAGCAATATTCCTAACAACAATTCAAAATACAGCTGAGAAAAAATCTTATGACTGCTGCATGGGAAATACATTTGTGATGTGGATATTTTCTGTTCCCAGGAGGTTGTTACACAGTGTTAATTTTATTTTCAAGTTTAGTAAATTGCACTGCGTTAAAAATGGACTCAATGCAATGGGGAAGATACAAGTAGCAGCACAGTGAGAATTGACTGTTCATACAAATGATTTCATTAAAACTAAGCAAAGTGATGAATCATATCCTACAAAAGAAAGCTCCAGAACTAAATGATCCAGGTCCAATGTCAGGAATGAACTCTGACCCTCTTTTTTTTAAAGGTTCCTATGCACAAATATCCCTAATTTCTCTTTCCTTCCTGTCACATGTCTTTTGAAACAGGAAAAACGGTAATCTCCAACGACCAAATCTTCCCGTACAACAAAAGGGATTTTATCTTGAAAACATGCATCCACACACAAGCTGAGCTCTGTAGCATTCTTCTCCTATATATTCATTAGGTCAGAGCAGATGACAGCCACTGTGTTTATCAAAGGGAGTCTATCTGCCTCACATTCCAGGGTACCTCTATCTGACTCATCCTCCTCAGCAGATGATCCGGCCAAAAGCAACACACAGCAGACTGAGGACAGATAAGGCCTTTATCAGCAGTGACAACAAAAGGACCAAAGCAACGGCAATCAGACAGTGTTGCTTGAGAGTCACCAGTTACATGTTCAGCTATGAAGTGTAACACTCTGCTTGAAATACAGTGTCCAGTCCAAAAACATATCTTTATAAGTAGTTGAGTAGTAGTTGATTTCTAAAAAAAACAATAACGTTGTAGCTAACATTACCGTTTGATAATGTTAAACAATACATTAGGTATGGTGTAAATTCCTAGCAAACGTTAATGTTAGCTAGGAGATAGTAGAATGCTATTATTAGCTTTAATTAGCTTTAGCTAAGTTGTTATCAAATATGTTGTTTTAGCTTAAAATACAGCCCCCTCCAGAATACCATTACCCATTATCTTTAAAGTTGCTGATCAATCGAGAAGCGGTTACCTTGGAAACACAAACTGGAACACAGCATATGAGCTTCCCACCCTTAGCGTGACCTTAGAGGAAAATGGCCGCCATGTGACTACAGTTAATTACATCGTAACATGTTTTTCATTTTCCCTATTTTGAGTTGTGGTTCTCACTTGACCAGTCCAACAATCACTTTCTTTTTCTACTGTTTCTGGTCTCCACCAACCCCTCAGGGAAATGTCTGGTGCTTCAAATGCTCCACTGTGATTATCTGCTAGTTGCTAGCTATATATTTCTGTTGTTTGGGGTTGAGCAGGTAGTGTACAGTGGGTTTTTTGGAGGTCTGAATCACATTAGAGCCGAAAAGTGAATGAAAACAGTAGCAGCTAACTATGAGCTGAATTTAACTTAAACCGAAACTATGCTACAATTAGCTAGGTAAAACATAGGGCAGCTGTAGATTCAGGTGGTAAAAGCTCAGTTAAACTCTCTCAGGTCTGTCCTGTTAGATAAAATAAGGCTGCAGCTAAGTACTAGTTAGCTTAGCCTAGCATAAAGACTGGACACAAGGGGCAATAGCTAACGTGGCTCTGTCCAAAAGCGAGTAAAATATCCATATCTAAACCTCACTAACTAACTCTTTGTAGAAGTTTGGACACAGGGCTTTGTGCTGGACATATTTGTTAAATGTCAACCTTTTCCTGCAATTTCAAGTAACAAATGAGTTAAGGATATTGCACGATTGGATAACAGGGCTGGTTATGCCTTATGTGACTTAAAACCGAATATCAGCCTCTAGTTTCAGCCTTCAAAGACCAAATTAAAATCGGGGAATTTCCCTCTGTTAAAAGTTCCTCTGTCTAAAGTAATTATCAAAGCAGCCTTTTCCCTGCATCCAAACATGATTAATCTGTAACTGTAAAGACATACTCCCACTTCCTGTGCCTACTCACTGTTTCCCAAAACACGTTCTGGATGCTGACGTCTCTGGCTAGCTGTTCACTGGCCCTTTAAACGGTTGTCTGACAGCCGCTCCTCTGCACAGACAGAGACAGAGAGAGACGGAGACGACTGCAGCCAAGCAGAGCTGAGCGAACAATACAGCCTGACTTCCTGACCTCTGGTTCCACAGCCCCTCTGGAGAGACAATGCCCTCCTTATTTAGCCCAGGCTCTTCCCAACATACACCCTACTGTCAGCACACTGTCACTTGTGTATTCTCTTTACAGTAACCAGGTTCAGCTACTTAATAGGAGAGGAATCATTAAAATGTTCTGACCCCAGGTTAAGGGGTGAAAGGTGTTCAAGTCTCTTAAAACCCAAATCCACAATAGCCTTATAATATAAGGTCTTGCGTACGTCATAGTTAGCATCTAAAAAGTTTAAGAAGTAGATTTCAATCCAAATTCAAAATATTGTTATTTATGTTTCTGTAAACTTTCCTGGGTATGAATTGGGCAGGGTTATATTCAGATATTTGATTTATTTCATAGTCCAATCATAGGACAAGTCACACAGCAGCTATATGGCTGTTTACTTGTAGCATTAGCATCATGATTGATGCTAACGCTTGACTGTTGTTACTTGATTACTTGGCTACTGTTACCTATGATTGACTTCCAGAGTTTAGTGCAGACTGTTTAAGATCTATTTTTGGCTGTGTTTAGCCCTGTAATAATATATATCACTAGCTAACACCAAGGGGCCATTTAGCATTGCGTTCATAGCTTTGAGAACAGAAAGAGGCATCGTAGCTAACAGTGCTTGTATATACTAACTGCTAACTATGATAAGGATAGCAAAGCCTTTCTTAATTCTCCATTCGGTGACCATTCGAAATGAATAATCTTCAGATGATTGTCCTTCTGCTTCCTCCTCTGATTTTGACGACTCAGACATAAACTTTAAAGGGCCAGTTTTCACCTGAAGATTTTTAAGACGATCCACCGGTATATTCTCGTCATATTTCGGGCCATTGCTTGTAGCGAAACGGTAGTATTTCACTCTCGCTGGGCCGTTCTTTTCAGAGGGAGGGGCGCAATGCATGCTGGGTGTTGTAGGAATGTAGAATGGGTGAAACCACGAGCTGTTTGTACAACTTTCTCCACAGCTATGGTGCCAATTTCAAACATTATTGCTGCTATCGATTACAGAGAACACCCATTTTGACTGACAGTGGCTTTTTCCAGGGGCGAACTGCTCCTTTAAGGATGGACTACACTGATTCCCACATGCGCCATTGGTGTGCAGGTGACATTGGCAGATGATCGGCCATGCACCCACAGCCTTGGGAATCATAAACTGTTTGTTGACCTCGGATTTTTGCAGCTCTCAACTTTTATATCATACATGCATTTTTTAGTCATTCAAGTCCAATTTTCAGAGGCTTTGAACTTGCGAACACATCGGGCATTTGGATTTTAGGAACAGTTTTACATTTTAAACAGCCAGTGTGATGACTTCAGCAGCAAGAGGGAAAAGAAACCATTTTTCCAGAACATAACATGCAGTAAGACATCATCATCAGTGCACCAGCAGTATGTATTTCAGTTATCTGGAGCTTAAAAATGCCTCAGATTCCAGCCATCAGGAACAAAAAGCAGTTTGTTCAGCAGCTCCAGAAAGACGATCAGCTTCAACTGAAGAAGCCTTTTGTCATGACACTGGCTATGTCATTATTGCTTTGGGTTTTAAATATTAGCAACACATGATAAAACCTGACATCATCTCTCTAAAGAGGAGCGAGAGCAGCAGCGAGCCAGCCAGCAGAAATGGTTTCCAGATTTTGCACATTTTAAGAGGCGTGGCTGCAAAGACCAATCGTAAATATCTCAGAGTAATCCTTTGACGTCTTAACCTTCTAGTGAAGCAAGTAACCGAACTCTCCACTATGCTGTCAACAGGATGTTTATCGCTTGCCTAGCACAGCATAGACAGCATATCTAATGCCTTTCAGTATGGCTGCGGCCCAAAACCATGTGCGTAGGTTCCACCTCAACAGACACTTTTCAACATTTTTCATCACTTAAGGCGTCCACTGAGGTGGTGTGTTTCTTTATCAAAGAAGCAGACGTTAAGAGTTGACATGGGCCCCATTCCACCCAGTGAAAGGCCGTTAAAGGCTCTGCACACCCACTTCCTGTGTCCTTCTCTCATCTTACTGAGCCGTGACTTTCTTTGATTCCTGTCCACTGCGGCTCCAGT
Organism: Semicossyphus pulcher; assembly: GCF_022749685.1. Lineage (NCBI taxonomy): Eukaryota > Metazoa > Chordata > Actinopteri > Labriformes > Labridae > Semicossyphus > Semicossyphus pulcher. The sequence goes on along the minus strand of NW_027211670.1, from coordinate 17,066,581 downwards.
ATAAACCAGTCAGCAATGAAGACCTCGTACAAAAAAGCTCACTTGTGCTTATAAGATGTTTAGCAAAGAAAGCAGCTTTAAGAAAGTCTTATGGTAGTGCTTTGCTGAAGTCTGATAGAGACTGAACAATAAGTGTCAAAGCGTTGGTTTCACAGTTTAAAGGTCGGACGTTGCAAGGATTTTCTGAATCTGTCAATCCGCCAACACGTTATATCCAGGTGGGCACAGATGTGAAAATAGTAAGACCTTTAAGCAAACTGCAAATGCTTTTCCCCACATTCCTCACATTCCCAGGCTAATGTATGTGCTCTCTGCATAACTGCTCCAATCTCTTCTATGTTGGCAGAGACGGGGGCAAAAAACATATCAGAGATGAGACAAGGGATCAGAACGTGGATCAAGTTCTTAATTAATAAAGGTCTCGCTAATAAATGGACTGTCCTACATTTCTGTTCCTTTCCAAGTTAAATTAATGTTTTGGTATCTTTACCTGCTTAGAGTTAGCTAAGAACATTAATCACAATGTGTATGTAGGCTAGCTAGAGTTAGCAGCAAAGTAGCTTAGCTTATAACATTATACCCTCATTTGTTAACCATACAAAAGAAAATAACTTCAAACAAATCCAGACTAGCTTCTTCCCTGATGTTTCCAGTATTCGTGCTAAGCTAAGCTAACACACTGCTGGCTCTAGCTTCATATTTAGCTTACATAGGCAAGAGTGGTATCAATCTACTAGTTTAACTTTCCACAAGAAATGCTAATAAGTGTACTTTCCAAAACGACTAGCTTAAAGCTCACACAGTAAAAATTCGACACACACTTTAATATCGGCTAACATTGTTGTAAATTAAATATAAATATGTTAATTTGTTGCAGCCATTAAAGCCATAAATCTCTTACAAAACAAAGCCTTATGTTTTAGATATTTCTTCCCTATTAGGACTTTTGACACAAACTCTTTGCCTCATAAAAATAAAGAAATAACACATTACTGACCCTTTTATATAACTGACCAGTAAGTGTTTACCTGCTGATTGAATTTCTACTTTTTGCTACCTTGCTTCTTGGACACATCCTGTCCATCAATCATCTGATTATATCCATTATACCTAACAAATGTCAGGCATTTCCCTCTGAAAATGATCAATGGGGAACCGCAGCTGCGCATAAAGCTGTGGTCATATTTCTTTCGTGTTTGGAGTAGAGGTCGTGCCTAGTTCCACACAGAAACCTATCATCTTTCATTAAGGCCGGCTCCGAGATCCAATCTGGCATCTGCTGCTCATTACCAACCCGCGGTAGCACATCTAACTCAAGTATGTGCTGAGGAATCTATTTCACACTGAAAAGAGAATACAAATATAATATTCAGACTTGGAATTAAACTTTTTGTTCGATAAAGGGGGTTGTCTAGTCTTGGTACAACCAGAAGAAAGATATAAGAATCTCCATTATATGTTCTTCAAAAGTAAAGCCTGATATTAGTTTCAGGCTGTTGCCCACGCGGATCTGTACCTGACTGATGTACGGCCTCACTGACTGGCTCACCTGAGGGCAGTCTTTGATGTAGTGTCCTTTGTTGAAGCAAAGGTGGCACAGGTAGTTGGGCGGCGGCCTTTTGCTGGGTTTGCGTGTCTCGGGGGACAGCGATAGGTCTGAGAAGTGGTCCGTCAGAGAGCTCAGGCCGTCCACGATGTTGTTGAGGGACCCGTAGGGGGAGGAACTCTTGTAGAAATTGTTGTTCAAGGCCTGTCAGGGAAAAACAATGACCACGAGGATAAATCGCTTGAAACTGCATCATGCTGGAAAAACAATGAAATATACAGAAGATACCTTTATATACTAACTTACTGTATTCCCAAACTTCTTATTCAGTCAATCAAATGTCAAATGTATGTCCTTATACAACTTTTGTAGTGCAAAGTCACTGTTGTTCGACTAATCAATAACTCATCGTGTCATTTCAGCTACAAACAAAAGTATCACTCACTCACAAACACAGAACATTATTGTTACGACTGTACGATGAAAGAGCGTTTCAGCCAGTGCTTCAGTCCATCATCCTGATTGATTCTCCTGTTTGTCTCCCTGACAGTAGCTGACATTATGTCATTCCTGCAGATGTGCTGCCTTTACTGCATTTACACTGTGGGCCAATAGTGTCCATTTCCTCGTCAGAACAAAATGTCTTTGTCGTGTATTCTTTTACTCCCTCTATCGGCTCGGCACAATCAGCATCTTTGTACCCGTGGAGGAGACGGGTGCTATGGCACCGCAGGGCGAACATGAGGAACAGCCTGAAGACACTGGCTGTTCATTCTGATGGCATCACAAACAAGGAATTGTGATCAGATGCATGTGTACAGTGCAGTGTTTTGCAAGAGACATCAAACTTCTGCACGTCTGTGGCATCACGTCATTTGAATGGTTTATTTTTTAAAGCTAAAAGGTGATTTTTTTTATTTCAAGAACTATTGGTTGACTCACAGCAGCGATATCATCTATATTTATAAGAAACAATAAAGGCCCTAATATAGATCCTTGGGGTACACCATATTGGATTACATTTCTTTTGGACTCATGACCATTACATATTTTCTAATACAAAGATAGTAACTTTTTAATGAATTTTCCCCACCTTTCCTGAATCAGTTTTTATTCAAGCAGCACCAAACCCCACTGTATGCATGCTGCATACTCCTCCAACCAAGCAGAGGCCAGCTGGGGTGAACTCTGACATTTTTAAAACCTTGAGAGAGCTCTTTCTCAACCTGCCATTCCTGCTGCAGCTGCACACTGACACCAGAACAGTCTGAACACACTCAGGCACTATACCAGGGTACAAAACACATATTCATATGCTACCCACCCACTCACCACAGTGCGACCCAATGAAGGCATGCAGGTTAGGTTTACTGTACGGGCAACAAAAATAACCTGGAGTGAATTTGAGAGTATAATATTCATGCAGAGAAGTTTGTAACATGCAGAAGATAACTTGAATGAATGGAAGTTTAAACAAAAGCATGCATGCATGCAAGAGTTGTACCTCACTCCTCAGATGGAAGAAGTTGTTGAGATAGTTGGAGCTCAAGTCAGCTACATTTCGTTTGGAGATGTTCACATCATGAGAAGAAGTGTCCGACTCGGCTTTGAACGCATCCAAAGCTCCGCTTTGGGTGTCTTGCAGGGACATATAGACCCAGTTGAGCAGCTGTGCAGGTTGGTACACGGCGGTACCAGCTTCTATAGCAGACATCATGTTGACTTTTTAGAGGACTTCGCCTCTTGGAACAGCACCGTCAGAACCGCCGGAATTTCTGGTCATCCCCCTGCTCCGGCTGGATGGGTGTGATCCTTGTGTTAACCTGGGGAGTCCTCGGGGACCCCACAATCCGGACAGCAGTCGCGGGGGGAGGGCGCAGTGAGTGGAAGCATGAAGCGCAAAAGCTTGAATGATAGTGGGGAGCTGGAAGCAGCACTCCGGACAAGAGTCTGCGCTGCGTCACAGCAAATAGGAGGTCCGACAGGAGTTTTCATCGTGCTGCTTACTTTTTCAAACTAGTTGTAGGCTATTAATGGAGGGGCTGGAAGTGCACATACTATGCATACTAGGCATGTGTTGTAGTGATACAACTATATTAGGAGAAAAAACTGAAAAAGGTTTAAGATAAAAACTTTTCAGATTACAATTAACTTTTGGAATTTTATTCCCCAAAACTGACTGAGTTGCAGTAATAATGTAAATGGAGAAATGCTTCTCTTATTAGATATGAGCCTTCTGACACACATAAATAAAATATAATAATAAAAGATAAAATTAAAAAAAGTGCATGTTCAATTCCACTTTTCATGGTGCGCGGTAAAACTGCCAAAAACCACCGAGGATGCCTTTACTGACCATCAGTTTTTTAGTTAACTTTGTCGACTACAAGGCCAATACAGCAGACGGCTCACAGCCATGCATGTCTTAAACATAAGAACTCTGCTGCCATCTAGTGTTATTTTGTAGCTACTGAAACATAGTGATCAAATTTCAAGAACAGCTGCATAAACTAACTAACTGTCACTACATTCGACCTTGAGATTATTGATCCTCTCTGTGTGGATTACAATCATTAACTCTGGTTTATGGGACATAATGTGCAGTAAAGGGACACAACTGACTGTACTTCAGGTTTGTCATTGTAGATACATAGCTATATGTCACTTAGATCTTTAAAAATATAAACTTATAGTAATTTAAACAGGTAAACGGCACAGATCATACCATGTTGATCATATAACTATTATATAAGGATGAACCTATTTGTATTTCTATATATACTATATTATTCTAGGGTACAAAAATAGCCTATATTTGTACCCGTCCTTCTTTGTACTGCAACAGCTGCAAAAAAACCCAGGGATAAGCCCTGAATATCATGGTATCATGTTGTTACATCACACAACTAATTTGATAGACAACCATGTTTCAAATGTGTGATCTGGGGCCTGAAACATCCAGCAAATAAACACTGAGAATGAACTTCTCAGTGAAGTAGGAGACATTTTTGGGGTCTAGAAGTTAAACTTTTAATACAATACAATAATTAATACAGCCTAATGAGAAACACAGATTTGAACTGTTAGAATGAGACCGTATGCTGTATAAGAAGTGTAAGTAGCCACCATGACATCCTGTCACTTGCTGCTTTGTGGATGGGTTTGAAATCTTGAGCTCGGTATTTTGTCCATCACCATGTTGTTGTTTTTTTTAGTGTCAGATGTGACCATAGTTCCAGAGCGGATGGATACCCAAGAGGTCAAGTTCAGAGACCAATTAGCTAGGGTGACGCCTAGCAGCTAGCGGCACACACCTGACACCGCATCCTTAATTATGCATAACTTCAAGATTTGGAAGCCTAAAACTTTAATGGGAGACTTGCAAGTTTACCTGCCATACATTATCATGAATGATTAAATACGCTACAAAGACAAGGCCTCTAACATGTATATTTATTTTGTAAAGTTGTGCACTTTTATATTGGACTCAATAGGGATTGACTCGCTTTTGGAGCTAGCCACAAGTGGCCATTTGAGGAACTGCAGTTTATGGCACTTAACTCTTCTTAGAGGTTTAAAGATGAATGTCTTTATATAGCTTTAAAACATGAATAGAGAGGAAGTCCTGTGATGCATTAGAAAAATGAATGAATGTCAAAAGAATTAATAATTTATTCAGAACATAAGCCTATATATATATAATTGTATTATTGTTCCATAAAGACAATGTTGTGGCCGTTATTTAACCCTGGAAATGACTCTAATCACTGCAGACAAAGATTTTAGTGTCCCCTGTGGTGAATATAACGCACAACCACAGCTCGCTGAGTCAACATCACGCTCTCCCTTCTCGCTGTTGATAATAACCAAGCAAAGGTTGTTGTTACTGCAGGACGGAAACAATGTTGAAGACCCACCCACCTCCGGGCCACTCTCTCCGCTTCCCTCTGCCCGTCTCTTCCTGAATCTGAAGTCCGTGTATCACGAGTGAGTAAACCAAATCTTCTTACTTTGTATCGTTAATAACCGTAAAATAATGGCGTTACACGAGTCAACAAAGTGCATGAAAACTTCCACAAGATTTCCGGTGTTTGCTATCTTGTGTCCCTGTTTGTGGAATCGAGGAAATTAGCCTCGCCCAATTAAACAGACACAGACCGTATCGAGCTGTTTAACGGCATCGTTGCATAACTGCAGCAAACCTAAGACTTAAATCATTCTTAAATGCTTAAAAATGCGTACTGGTACTTCTAACTTCTAATCCTACACCCCCTTATGTGTTTAGACTGGATGCTAAATGCTTCACAGTAACTTCCTCCGATAGTATTATGTAACGTTAACGGACCGCAGGGTCGGTACAAGCTCAGGGACACCAGGGGTTTGAATTAAATTAAACATTAGCTCTGCTTGCTAAAACAAATTTAAACTTCATTCTAGGATAACGCCTTATTTGTGTACACAGACGTAAGAGTACGGTACATTCCAGCGTTGTAGCAAGTTAGCAAGTTGTGGATACAGGCCTGGGGATGCTTAAAATCAGATTAGAGGGTCTGCTGCTTTCAGGTGCCCATCGAAAAAAAAGGAGGAAGTGTGAATATGTAGAAACGTGCGTCATGAATCGTAAAAAAATATCTTGTTTGACAAAAGTAAAAATATGTTGATTTGCTGGAAAGATCAACAAGTGGGTTTGAGACATTAATAAAACTATATCTGGTGTTTAAACGTGTTTTATTTAATCAATATGCCAATGAAACGACAGAATGAATACATAAAAGAAATAAACTGAAGTCCTGAGTGTATCAGGCTAGAATTATTCTTATGGCACATATATAAGAATCTGGATTACAACTTTTTTTTTCATCCAATCATTCAGTTGCAAATGTGTGGTTTTAGTGTGGAAATACTGCTATTTTAAGATAGCCATTAAAGGCCTCAAAATGATCCTCAGAAGCAGGCTGTAAACTAACAGGGGAGTGTCAACACACACATTCCCTTGACCTTTAACACAGTTTATTTGTGTCCATTTGAAGAACCCACTGAGGCATCTTTGTATTTAGAATAGTTAAATCTGAACTTTTACAAAAACTTTACTGAATAGGCCCAAATAAGTTGTTGTAATACTCAAATTAGGTTTGACTTATAGAGCTCCCTGTACACTGTCAACAAAAACTGTGACCTCCTAAACGAACAAGGCTTTAGGTTTTACTGTGTTCTTCCTGTGTCTGGTTTCCTGTGTGCATGTAAACAAAGCAGGATTGTTACTACCGCTGTAGCTGCAACTAATATCTTACTGTTATGGGTTGAGAAGCTCCTAAATCCTTCCATAAAACCGACAGGAACTCCTCAAACAGATGGGGTCACACCAAAAGCATCTGTGAGATGGGGAATTCTAATGTGTTACTGTAAAGATTTATTTTTAGACAAGAAAGGGGAAGGAAAACCTGAACTGTGTCATCATCATGTGACAGGGAGATTGACCTCACTGTCACAAACTTACATGAGTTAGTCTTTAGTCTGTGTTGTCAGGAAGTGTTACAGTAACAAGCACCAACTTCATGTCACCTCCAGGTCCTAATTGAAGATGAGCTACCCAGGATACCCTCCTCAGTCCGGTGGATACCCACCTCAACAAGGGGGCTACCCACCTCAACAAGGTGGTTATCCACCTCAACAAGGTGGATATCCACCCCAACAAGGTGGCTACCCTCCGGCAGCAGGCGGCTACCCACCAGCAGCCGGCGGCTACCCTCCTGCAGCAGGAGGCTACCCCCCACAGGCAGGCGGTTACCCTCCACAGGCAGGCGGATACCCCCCTCAGGCAGGCGCAGGTGGATACCCACCCCAGGCTGGCGGTTACCCTCCCGCAGCGGGCGGTTACCCACAAGCAGCGGGGGGCTTCCCTCCTCAGTCTGGTGGCTACCCTGCCCCAGCAGGAGGCTTCCCTCCGCAGGCGGGAGGATACCAAGCTCAGTCTGGAGCAGGAGGCTATCCCTCCCAGCCTCCAGCAGGTGATATTTTTAAATAAATATGTATAATCACATCAAAAGAATATGTATTCAATATGTATTTGAATGTTATGTCAATCTCTTGTTTGCAGCTGGAGGCTGGGGCGCAGCTCCAGGCGGCCATGGAGCGGTACGTAACCTCTTCTCTCACTGACACCTCTGCAGTGCCACGTCACTGATAACATATGGACTGACTTAAGCTAAATCTCCTGTTGGCTTAAATCACCTTATCTTGACCAGTCCTACTTATGAACCTCAGCACTTACAGCTGTCGTCTTTTTGCAGCCAGGAGGGGCTCCGCAGGGATACCCAGGGGGCTCTGCCCCGGGCCAGCCCATGCCAAGTTACCCTGGAGGCCCCGCGACAAACCCCTCCATGCCTGGATATGGAAGTGGAGTTCCAGCCAACCCTCAGGCACCTGCCATTCCTGTAAGAAGCATTCATCTTAAAGCTAGCACTAATCTGAAACTATGTTCCAATGCACATGCTTCGAAAATCACCTTTCTTTCCATGTGATATTTTATTTTCTAATTCTTTCATGTCATTTTTTTTCATCTCTAGAAAGGGTTCAGGGGTTCTATTAAAGACTTCCCGGGGGCTGATCCTCTGAGGGACGTTGAAGTTCTTCGAAAAGCCATGAAGGGTTTTGGTCAGTAAATAGTGTTCATTTTAACAAGCTAACCATTTGTAAGTATTGTGAGTCAACATTGATGAGCATTGTATTTTTCTTCCTTTACACAGGCACTGATGAAAATGCCATTATTGAACTCCTGGGTACTCGTAGCAACAAGCAGAGGGTTCCAATGGTAGCAGCCTATAAAACTACTTATGGAAAGGTATGCTTTTGAAAGTTTGGACACTGATCTCCTGCTTGTGTATTTGACCCTGTAAAGCAACTATGTCCAGGTGTACCTCATGATTTTTTTGTCTGTGTTTTTCCTCCAAGGATTTAGTCCACGATCTGAAGTCTGAGCTGACTGGAAACTTTGAGAAGCTGGTCCTTGCGATGATCAAGAGTCCGTCTCACTTTGATGCCGCTGAGCTCAGAGAGGCTATAAAGGTCGGAAATTGTTGACTAAGCACATGCTTTCAGTTTGGTTGTGTAGTTCAAACCACATTGTGTGACTCATCATGTAAAGGGAAAAAAAGAGCGAATTAAATCCTCTAATTTCCAGGGAAAGCAAGACGAGTCGAGACTATTTTAACTCTTTAAATGAGGTGTGTCTTTTTCTGACTTAAGCGTTTGTTTTACTTTTCGTTTCAGGGCGCGGGAACTGATGAAGCTTGTCTGATTGAGATTCTCTCATCACGCTCCAACAATGAGATTCGTGAAATCACAAGAATCTACAAAGATCGTGAGTTCTGGTTTTTGATATTCTATATTTTTGGTGCAATTTTTTCTTCAGTCAACCGTTTATACGTTTAAAATTAAGACAGAACAAACAAAAAATACAGCATTGTATTTAAGGGTTTGAATTATGAAAACATTCAACATTCAACAAATAAAATACAAGACTTAGAAGCATGTTAAAGAGGGGGTATTATGCTGTTTCACATATTAAGACATATATATAATGTTACAATGTTGGATGTCCAGACTAAACGTGGGTGAAGTTTCAAATCTGCAGGTAAAAGTATGTTGGAGTAATCCCCAGGCTTCTCAGCTCAGTCTGCAGTCTGCTGTGAATGCCAGGTTTCACACAGTTTTTTCTACACGCTGCACTTTGTGACAGCACAAAATGCAGCCTCAGCAGGCTTCTGAGAGCTGTCCAATCAGAAGAAAGTGGGCTTGTAGGAGCTAGGGTTCTTAAAAGGACAGAGCTGACTGAGTCGTTTCAGGCAGAGGCTGTATGAGGGCCTGCACAGAGCACCAGTGTGAGAAAAATGAGGAGTTTTTAATGTAAATTATGCTAAGCTACTCCACAGGTATCACAGAGTCCAAATATTAAACTTGAAATTAGCATAATATCCCCCCATTTAAAATTTGATCTAAGATGGTGCGACAACACTTTTGGTACTTGGACAAAGGAGTGTTGAAAAGTCATGTCCATAAAAAAATGCAAATGTCATGCAAAAGAGTGTATTTTCCTAAAAAGCCACACCTTCCTCGCAGAGTACGGAAAGAGCCTGGAAGATGCGATCAGCAGCGACACCTCCGGTCACTTCCGCCGACTCCTGGTCTCTCTCAGTCAGGTAGCTGCTGCACATTTGATTCCTTAGGAAATCTCTCATGGCAGATTTCAGTGAATGTGAAGCACCAACATGTCTCTCTTTCCAGGGAAACCGTGATGAAAGGGAGACTGTCGACATCGCCTTGGCGAAACAGGACGCTCAGGTATTTAATTAACGGTGATTTGGTCTTATTCAAATTATTTCATTAATCAACAGGCCTGATCATTTTTTTTCTCCTTGACTTGTGTGTCTGCGTGGGCGGCAGAAACTGTACTCAGCCGGGGAAAATAAAGTGGGAACAGATGAGTCCCAGTTTAATGCCATCCTGTGTGCTCGCAGCAAGCCTCACCTCAGAGCAGGTGTGTGAAATCCACACAAGATTATTTGTCTTCCTTCATCTTGTGAAGTTTAACATGTGTCTATTTAAATATTATGACTGTAACTATATCGCCTGTGGTTCTTGTCTTTCTTAGTGTTCCAGGAGTACCAGCAGATGTGTGGCAGGGACATTGAGAAGAGTATCTGCAGGGAAATGTCTGGAAATGTGGAGTCTGGCATGGTGGCTGTGGGTACGTTCTTTAGGTGTCGCTTTTTCCAAACATTAACCAAAGTGAAGTGTCTCTCCGAACACATGTTGAAGCTTTAAGTAGATTTAAAGTCACTTGTCAAGTCTTTGCTGGAAATATCTTGCAGGAGCAAAGAGGCTGCTGTTTGACCTAAATACTTTTTTTTTTTTTATATGCAATGATTGATCAAAAGCAAAGGATGGATTGAAAGCCTGAATAATGCACACTTTCTTTTTCCTTAAACATTTTTATTAGATTTTCAATAAACCACATCATATATTTGTTTGAAGCATATACTAAAGACGCGACTGTACAAAAGCACTAAACAGCTGCACCATTAGAGTGGTGCTGCACACTTTTTAGAAGTGTCATTTTAAACATACATAATGTGGACAACTTCAAGGTCTTTTAAAATGAACTGAACTGCAGTTTACAGTAGGGCTGAACCATTAATTGAAATTTAATCGAAATCGCAATATGGGCTACTGCAATTTTCAAATCGCAGGAGGCGCTATGTTTTTTAAGGGTGTAATGTGTGTTTAAAAAACATTTAAATTTAAATATTGTGCTGCAGAGATGCTCTGGCCTACACATCATACACAGACGAAAGTATCAAATATCTTCTCTTGGTACAAGTCCCTGCCAAAATTACACCATAATCACTAATTCATATTTTTCAATGAAAATGAGAATAATGATGTAAAAATTGTCATTCCCTTTACTATCGCAAATCATAGCGAAATAGCAATATAAGTCAAAATAATCGCAATTAGATATTTTTTCAAAATCGTTCAGCCCTAGTTTACAGTAGTGTAATCAAAGTTTGTGCTGATATGCAACCAGGTTGCAGCTACCCAATGCTTCTAAGTTATGATAAACAATGTGCAACGTTACTTTTTGGGGGTCATGCAAGTATGTTATGTCATGATTGAAATATTCCATACTTAGTTTATTGTTTGTATGTGTCTTTGTTTATCTTTGTCATTTGCCCTTTTTACGCTGGGATTCTGCAACAGCGCTTTACCAAAGCTCTACCGTTACGCTGCCTTTGCCATTTTACATTACACCAAGCAAAACCGCCCGTGTGTGTGCTTTTAAAAAGCGTTCCGGCATTGCTGAAGCAACATGCGCACACAGCTAGGGGTGGGACAAAATATTGATATGGAAATATATTGTCATCCTGACTTGTGCAATACAATTATCAATAGGCTGGCGCCAAATATTGATATTTTAATTTACAAATATACGGCGCTCTAAACAGATTTCCCTACGATTTTGACTCACCGTGTCACTACTTGCTTTTACATGAATGAGGGTAATGTGAATGGAAATTAATTGGTGGAAGAAGTTCATCAGATATTGTGATGTATCATTATGATTGTCTTGCAATATATCAATGGTCAAAGAATCACTGTATCGTGGTATTATCATTATTGTGGGCCAAGTATCACGCATCGTATTGCGCATCGTATTGCGCATCGTAACGCGTATCGTATCGCGTTTCGTAACGTGTATCACGCATTGTATTGCATATCTTTTCTCATTTCGTATTGCATATCATGCATCGTTTTGCGTATCGTATCACATATCACACATCGTATAGTGTATCATGTATCGTATCGTGGCACATATCGTGTATCACAGCGCGTATTGTATCGCATTTCTCATTGAAGACAATAATCTCTCCTTGAACTGGCAGTGTAAACGGGGCAATTGTTGCTGTTGTCGTTGCTGTTATCGTAACTTTGGTCATTGGTCATCATTTCCCCGCATTACTCTGTCATGTTTATTTGTTCCTGTTTTCTGGCAGGTTTTCTCGCACAATACACTAATAAAGTTTTTTTTAATAAAGTAGTACAATTAATAGGCTTATTATTGACAAAAAACATTGCTGAAAAAGAGCAAAGAGCAACCTCTCTGTCTCTATTGTTGTTGTTATTTGAATGTATTGTTTAATGCTTTAATGTCAGCTTTACACAATCATGTTTAACACGTGCTCCTTTTTCTTAGTGAAATGCATCAAGCACACCCCCGCCTACTTTGCAGAAAGGCTCCACAAGGCCATGCAGGTACACCTGTCATTCATCACATGCTATCCTAATTATCACACCTAATCTGCCTCCTGCTCTGAACTTGTTCTGGAGGTACAGAGTTGAATATTTCACTGCTGCTGTCACTGATGTGTCACACCGTGATGTGTTGACAGGGAGCCGGGACCAAGGACACGACCCTCATCCGTATCATGGTGTCCCGCTCTGAGGTGGACATGTTGGACATCAGACAGGCGTATGTGCAGACTTATGGGAAATCACTGTACACTCACATCTCAGTAAGTCAAACCCGCATCGTTATCGTGACTTTTATTAGTTTAGGTTACATTTTTGAAAATGCATAATTATTTTGCTTTGTGTCTCAGGGTGATACCTCCGGGGATTACAAGAAGCTGCTGCTGAAGCTGTGCGGAGGAAGCGACTAAAAACAAAGGAAGAAAACACTTCATTAGGACAAAATGTACGTCCACACTGAAACAATGTTATAGGACCTTATATGGCCACTGATGCATGCAGTTAGACATGTCTGTCAATCATTATTACTTCTGTATTCTCTTCAATAACATATGATTTTTTTTGTTGCTACTGTGTAATAGTAGATGATTGCCAAATAGTGGATATATATTAATATGAATATTTTTCAAGACACAGTAGATGGTTTATTGGGTAAAATGAGTCGTAAAGCAAATGTGGGTGTCTGAAACATAATTAATTACAAAATTTACTAGACTAAATGCTAAAATATTAACATAGAATAGTATAAAGAAAAGCTAAAGATGCAAAGGAAGAACTAATGTCTCACTTATCTAATATTTAAAGTATATATAATGAAACATTTACAACATAACTTTATACATGCAGTGTTTTTACCTAGCGAGGTAAACTTAACCTCCCTGCCAAACATTTCAACTACCGTAAAATCCGGAATATAAGTCGCACAGGAATATAAAATGCAGTCTGTTTTGGGGGGTTTCCCAGAGTGTAAAACGCCTTTCTATGGCTATTTATCAATAAAAACGAGTATACAAGTTATTTTTATTTGAAACACATTCAAAACGTACACAAATTGTTGCCTACCATCTGGTTTCGGCGTGTCGAGTGTACAATCTTGCTAGCTACTGGTGTTGTAGTTGAGTTTAGCCTACGGTGACGTTGATTGTTGTGAGGATGGCAGCCGCACTCGCGATGATAACTGCGCATGTCCGTGACGAAGCTTTAGCGAGATTCGAGCGCCATCGTCTGGGTAAAATACCGTAACACATTAAAATACCTCTACCTGCATTTTCGCACCGGTATATAGGACGCAGTCAACTTTTAAGAGGATAGAAATGTATTAAAAGTGCGCTTATACACCGAATTTTACGGTATGTACAAGTTAATATATAGTCGTCTAAAACTACTAAGCAAGTTTAAACAAAGTATGTATGACTGAATCTCACACAGAATAGATAAAATGATTAAAAGCTTGTTTCACTTGTCTCAATTAAATTTAATTTTTGAATGTAACAACCTGTAATCTGCTCCATCTTTAAGTTACCATGTCAAATAAGCAGACCTTTAACTCCTGCATGCAAGTCTATGCAAATTTCACTCTATATCAGCTTTGCAAAACTTTCAACTCTTGAATGATAAGCCTCTCCTATCATTGCTCTGCATTGAGAGACGACGTTGCCTTTTTCCTGAGTGCTTAGAAGCCAAAGCTTAAAGACGGATCGTGTTGTGCCTTTGTGTCGGGGCTGCTGTGTAAACTTTTGGGAGCTAATCGATATTTCACTGTGGGTTTTTTAGCATACAATCAATAAGGATACAGTAATGTGATATTTACATGTTATATTGTTTACTATACCTTCTTAGGGTCCTGTACTGGGTTGTACATGTTGCTGCCAGTAGAGGGCTCTTTGCTCACATGAAGAATCATCTCTTATGTCTGTGTTTGTTTTGCCTGCTGACTGTAGAAGTTTGGCTTTCTTCTAACTATCTCTTGCACTAACTCTACCATGCAATCCTCCTTGTTATGTAATCATGATAAAGGTTGAAATCAAATGGATGCCTTGTCAGTTTTGCCATGCGATGGTCTCGGTCTCCTGAGACTTACAAACAGCCACTTCTCATATCAATAAAAAAAACATTTTGGCATATCTGGATTGTCTTTGTGAAATGGGATCATGTGATTTGCATGAGACACTGACTGTGGATTTTGCGCTCTGAGCCGACACACAATGAGCAATTTGCATTTCAAAGGCAGCCTCATTTTCACCACCTTGGTCTGGATTATGACTGAGTCGAACCCCCCTCCTCCCCTGTGTGCTACGAGCATCACAAGCTGCACGTTCTGCTAAAAGGTGCGAGTAATGTGCCTTACATAAGTGATGTCTGTGTGCGTGTGCTTTGCTGAATACTCTGAGAGGGGGAGAAAATGCACAGGTTTGCTTTCCGTCTCCACTGATACGGCACAGAGAAGCTTTTCTCGCGGCTATAAATAATGTCCATATTGGAGACGCGGGTGTCCTAAAGTCTTCTTTTTGTTGTGCTGGCTGGCCTCAAAGTGCATTCTCAGAGGGAGACAAATGACTTCACCGAGCCTCACTCGCTTCTTCTACACCTTCTCACTCCACACTCGAAAATAAAAAGCTCCCAGCAGCCGGAGAACAAAAACGGATGAATATTTTATGGGGGTATTTGTGTATTTTCTCTCCAGTCGAGACCGTTTGCCGTGATACCTCCTGGTATATAGGTCAAAAGGAAAATCAGGAGGGGCTCCCATTTGGCTTTTACTTTTAGAGACAAAACAGAACACTTCCCCTGATTCTGATTTCTAGAAAAAGGTGCCTGAATTATTAACGTGATAGCAGGATGCAGCACTCTGTCTGGGACGGGATCACACTGAGATGCACACACATGCAGACACGAGCATATAAAAATGGTGTCGCTCGATATTCTCTGTCTGCATCATCAGTATTGAGAAAAGATGGGAGCTTTTAAAGTCAGACATTGATTTGTGTTAGAGCTCACACTTTTCATCACATCTCTGGAGCTCCCTTTTATCCAAAATGACAGTTTTATAGATTTTTATTTGGTATTTTGAGTGTTTATTGCAAGAGAATGTGACTCCATTTTTTAAAAATGTGTCCTATAAGAAAATAAAATTAAAAATGATGCAAAATTACTTATTTTAAGCGGTAATTTTGCAAAAAAGACTAAAGAAAAAAAGGTACAAAACAAAGCAACTGATAACACAATGTCTCATTTAGGGATGTGCACTTGAACCGGTTAACCATTAACCGACCATTAAGAATACTAGTTAAACGGTTATATAAAATGTTGTATTTTTTTAATATACATTTATATATGGGAAACGTGTGTTTTGTTGTCATTAGCTGAGCTGAGCCTGAGAGGAGAGTGTGGGACTATTTCACCAAAGACGAATGTTACAGCAATGCAGTACTTCAATACAGCAGTGGTACAAGCACAATGCAGTACCACATGCAAAGCAAACATCCACAAGCATCCCGACCGGCGGATACAGCGCCAAGCTTCTCAACTGTCTTGTTTTTCACAGAGGGAGAAAAGGATTCAACGTGTGTTCTCGTTTTCTTAAAGCTCCTGTGAGGTACTTTCAGTCTGTGTTGATTTTGGCGCCCCCTGTGGACAAAGCCTCTCATTGCTGATTTTTGTACATGCTTAAGAGGTGTTTTTTAACAAAACATCTCATCCTGCTTTCTTTAACAGTCATGTGTATCACTCACTTTAAATTTCTGCCCTGGAAAATGTGAACAAAGGCAGCGTGCAGTTCATCACTTCGTCCGACACCTACCCCCCGCCAGCAGTTTCGGGCAATAAAAATAACTATATCGAAATAATCAATCTTGTCGCTGATGGTCCGGTTTGCTTTTGTAGGTCATATAGAGACATCATAATAAATTTCAGCCTGTTTCATAACCAGAGAAAAAACTCCTCACAGGAGCTTTAATCTTTTTTTGTTCCCATTTTAATCTTGTTGGTTAACCGGTTATTAACCGTTAAGAGTTAACCGGTCAAAAAAAGAAATTCTAAATGCACTTACCTAGTCTCAGTAAAGTTCTGTTTCACCAGTAGATTCAACATAATCTGGATGCAAAATTAAAATCTGTAAATGTATTGAGATTCATCCCCATAATTCACAATCCCATCACCGCCCTCTAATATTAATACTATCTCATAGACAATCAGTAAAAGTAAGTATTGACCACATTGTTGATTTCCTGTGGATTTCCCGCAGCTGTCCAAAGAGGAATGTGTAGTGAAGTGACATTTGGTTGCCAGGGAGCCGGGACATAATCCCGCTTTAAACTTCACGAGTGCATATAAGCAAATTACAAACCCCGAGGATTAAGATGAACAACACATAATGAGATGTTGCTGCTGCAGATATCAATATCCAGCCTGCACGGCCTCTGATATTTGATAAAAAATAGAACCCCTCCAACTGCTCTCTTTTATTCGTGTTTGCGGTCTGAAAACATCCCGCTAAGGAGGCTTTGAATCAGCAGGACGCTATCTGACACACAACAACGCTATAAATGGCTGCTACATAATGTATTCACTGCAAAACAACAGCAGGAGTTTAAAGTTTTAAGGGTGTACGAGCCTCCCATTTCCATCTAATATGATGGTGTTAGGAATTTACATAATTCCCAAACATTCCACCTTCTCCCTGCTTGAAAAGATAAATTAGTTGAGTTGTTATATAACCACTTACATTGTTAGAGCTGTGCTGAAGTTAAGTAGGGGAATGTAAAGGCACACTGTGTGCTGTATGAAGCTTTAAAGCCAGGCACAACACAGACGCCTCTGAATAATACACAGTACTGTCAGTAATTATCACAAATGAGCTCCAAGAAGATTTCTACATCAAGCAGCGCGACACTTCAACTGTGAGATAAGCACACATAGGTGGTCTTATATGATGTCACTGTCTGCTTTTAGATCATCTGTTTCTTAAGGATATCAGCTTTATGTGACGTCTGCCTCCTCTGAGATCTGATGGATTATGTGGAGCAGAAGAAAAGCTCACAGCAGCAGCGGCAGATGTGTCAGGGGACAATCCAGATGAGGAACAGGCAGATATTTGCGATCTGTAGGTATACAGTCTGCTCTGAAAAGAGATCAAATCATGGCATTAAAGCTACAACACTGGATTTACCTCATAAGACATCAAAAGCCCGTAGAAGTCACATAATCTGTGTGCTGTTTCAGCGAATGAATTCCATTAAGAGATTCAATAAAATCTATATTTTTCCAAGAATAACATTAAATTAATGATTTGAAGTGTAACCTTTACACAACTTCGGAACGGTTTGCTCATGTTTTCAGCCATGGATTCACCAACTGAAAGATAAAACTGCTTTTTAAAGTGTATATATAGTTTATCCTGATACTATGGGACGGATACCAAGTATCAAATCATCAAATTATACATACAATACAACAAGCAGGCTACACATTATGAAGAATTTTAGAATAATGTAGGCTATATTATTTAAATTATTAATTTTTTTTTTGGTAAAGTTCTATTTAAATTACTTATATAGATACTGCCATGAAGCTATAACCAGGGATTAATATAGTCTCGTCTTAATCCATTTTAATACACCGTCATTCATTTGTGGATTATATTTTGTATTTAATCTGAATTTGCGAATCAGGAGGGGATCAAACAAACAAAGGGGGGTAAAAAGGAAATTATTTACCTCTGAAATGTACTGAAGGAGAAGTATGAAGTACCAGAAAAGGTAAAATTGTCTATTTACATACAAGTGCTTCAAAAATATAGGGGAGACTGGGGACAGTTGTAGCATGGGACTGTTTCTGGAACCTGTCTGGACTCTTAAATAAGTAGTGTGAACTGTATGTCATACTTTATCAACTTTAAATAGTACAATAGGCAGACAGATGTAACTTTAAAGTTCAGACCAAGTAATTCAATTCGACGACAGGCATTCCATGAGTGCTAATAAAGAGCACAATAGCACTGAGTCTTTGTAACCATACGTATCAGGCGTTCTAAATATCATTAATTAACAAGACAGCAAACTGTTGTTGTCTAGATTGTTGTTGTTGTCTCTGCTTAGATGCTTATATTGTTTAAAACATAATCAGCTTGTAGAAGTGTTGTATATAAGCAATATAACACTCTAGGTTGTGCTGTTGGACTGAATATTAGCACGGCTGTCCTACTGAAGACTGAATCATAGGTGTACTGTACAACAGCACTCCTTGTGTGATTCAGCTTTTTGTGGTTGGTCTACTCAAACAAGTCTTTGAGTTATTGGGATAAATGCAAAAAGTGTTACAACCGTCCCCAGTCTCCCCTACAATGCTGCCCTCTGAAATGTAGTGTATGAGAAGTATGGAAATACCCCTCCTACTAAAAAAAAGGGAGGTAAAACTAGATGAAATATATACTTAAGTGCAGTACTTGTAAACAAACTTCCACCTCTGCTTTTATGTCATGTAATAGGCCTATTTTTCGTAATGGGAATACAGTGGCGATATGGGAGCCAGGTGCGTTTACAAACAAAGCCCCGCCTCCCTTTACCTTAAATGTCCATTGCACGGAAATATGATTGGCAGAGGGCTACAGCTGCTTGAGCGGTGAGACATGGCGGAGTTTGTAGTCTGAAGAGTTGTTACACTTTTCAGCATGTCGAGAGAACTTGATTTCGGGACAATAATGTCTTCGTAACGTGCGCAGAGCGGAGCTTAAAGCGACAGAGACGTCTTTTTTTTGTTGGGAAGGACGGAGCGGCGGTTTGGAAAATGTGTTGTCATCTTCGTGCAGTCAACAGCCTTGGGCAACAAATATGGCTACTTCTTGTGTATCCTTCAATTCGGGTGGAAAACCGTCCCAACTGGGCCGAGCGGGATAGTTTCGGTGAGTCGCCACAGTAGTAGGAAGTGACTGCCAGAAAGATTAAAGAAGCTGGATTCGTCCCGGAGCTGCTTTTAAAGCGAAGTGAGGGAAGAAGAAGAAGGAGAGATGGAGCCCAAGCATAAAGAGTTGTTGGAGAAATGTTACCAGAACTTAGTGGAGTCGATAACAGATGCGGGCCGAGTTGTGGATGTTTTGGCTCACTGCGGGACCCTCAGCCAGTCTGAACGCTACGAGCTGGGACACAACTGCTCCTCCAACTCGGAAAAAGTGGACCTTCTGCTGAAGATACTGATAAGTAAGGACAGAGACCATTTCGCGGAGTTTTGCTCGGCTCTGGAGAAGACGCACCCTCACCTGCACTCTGTGCTGCTGGACGGCATCGCACCGGTGGATCACACAACCGGTAAGACATAATACTAGGGTTAATAACTTGATTTGTCCTTGTTATTACAATAGAGTAAGAATAGATTGTTAATAATAGATATGTATGGTAGCATCTTTAGCTTCATTATCCTAATGTACAGTGTGTTTTAGATGACTAGTGCCCTTTTATTTTGGTTCTGATCCAGTCTTCGATCCAGAATGATCTAACTTACATTAGCGGTATTGACCATATGACAACTTGATGAAGGGCATGATGACTTTTCCTTTGGGCAAGAATACAGAGAGAGAGAGAGGGAGAGAGGGCTTCACAATCATGTGACCTGATGCTTATTTACACTCACACTACTGTGCTTGTTTCCTCTGCCATGTCACTAAAAGCACAGCCTGCCAGCCCTTTGTGAAAGCATTTAATGGACCTAAAAAGGACCCAGACAATCAATGCAGTGACAGCAGGGCTGCCTAAAGTTCTAAATGTGTGTGTTTGAATCAATAACCCACTGTTAGAGTCCAGTGAATGAGTGAAGAATTAAAAATGTGTTAATGCACACAGTGTAGACAGTGACTTACTTTACAGTGTTGTTTAGTTTTTGTTGGTTTAGTACCAAGCCGCAAATGACACTAACTATTTTATTATGAATGAATTAGGCAGTTCCGAGGAGTAACGTTTACGTTAAAAAATGTCAAATAAATATAATGTAAATTTGCCTATTTTGTCCGACCAACAGTCCAAAACCCAAATTATATATATTCTATTTAATATCACATACTTTTAATTGAGGAACTCCAGGAAATATTCTGCTTAAAAAGTGGTTAAAACAATAAATCCATACCCCAAAAAAGTCATGCATTAATTTCTAATAATTGACTGAATTTTCAGCTCCAGTGTTGTGTTTGTCCAAAGAGTACAACAAAATCATGAGATGAGATGAGATGAGAAAAAAAAACAGGAAAAAGCATTGTGTTTTTCACTTTGGAAATCAGCATTGTTTTGCGTTTATACTTAAATAAGTAGAAAATTAGCCATGATCAATAAATGTTGATTTTATTGGGATGGGATGGGGATCACAGGGTAACTCACGATACATGGCCCACGATAACGATATTATCATGTATCACGATAACGATATTATCATGATAGTATCACGATACAGTGATTCTGAGATAATTCACATACTGCTACAGCATTCGTTTGTTGAGAAAAACAGAAAAAAGCAACATGTTTTGTTATCAGCACTGTTTTGCATCTCCGCTTATTTAATGAGTAAAACAATTAAGTCAATGAATGTCAATTTGTATGTGGTATAATTGGGGTGGGAATCAAAGGATGCCAGGTGCGATACGCGATAATATCACGATACACTGATTCTGCGATAATTCACATACTGCAACAGCATTCATTTGTTGAGAAAAACATTCATCAGTATTGTTTTGCATCTATTCTTATTTAATGAGTAAAACAATTAAGGCAGTGAATGTCAATTTGTATGTGGTATAATAGGGGTGGGAATCACAGGGTGCCAGGTGCGATACGCGATAATATCACGATACAGCGATTCTGCGATAATTGATATATTGCAGTATATTCACGTTACCCTCCTCGCCCTCCCTGAGGAGTCATGATGTAGTGACGCAGTGAGTCAAAATAGCAGGGAAATGTGTTTAGAGCGGCATATATTTGTAAATTAAATATCAATATTTGCCGCAAGCCTATCGATAATTGTATTGCACAAGTCAGGACGACGATATCGACGATATTTTGTCCCACCCCTTTGGTACAAGTGATCATTTTACAGTCTACCAAATTCCACAGTGTACAGTACACACGTTTCGCAGGAACAATATAGTCAGAAATACCTTTTTTTTTCAAGGCAAAATCCACAAAGATCAACAACATGCATCAAATTATATTCTTCCAATTAGTCCTGTGAGTTTACACTAGATGATACAATGATAAGATGACACGAACAGTCGATCAGCTTCCTCATATCCTCTCTGCGGTTTGATTCTCTTCCTCTAAGCAAAATCCTGCAGCCGCAAAATTGCTCCTCCTTTTTTTTTTTTACGATGCTTATAAATTCGCTGTTAAATTCAGCAGACGCCAAACTGTTAATGATTTATGTCCCGAAAAATTGGCACTAATTCTGCCTTTCATGTGTAGTTTTCATATTCAGCAGCAGACAGAAATAGAGGCACACTGCTTCATGGTCCTCGCTCAGCACCTCTCCGCCACCTTTGCATTTCAAAAGCAATATTTGCATTGCTACTTTGTTCACTCAGATATTGTATCATACGAGCTGAATAGTGAGGTGTTAATTATACATTTATTCTGTTGGCATTATTTATAAGAGAAATGAAGCTGCACAGAGAGTTCTTTTTTCCAAGCTTTTCATTTTTGTGCAGCATTTCACAATCATGCACCAATTGTAAAACCGCGCACTGCCACTGAATTTCTGCTGCAGCTGGATACGTTTTTACATGATCACGTTCTGTGCTGCTCTTTGAATCAGTCTTTGCTGTAGTCTTTGCTGCCTGTTGGTAGTCACACAAATGGGCTGAGCTGCTTTTCGCTACTGGGCAGACAGGTTCCTCCACTGCGCCGCCAAAAGAAGGGCCTTTCCCCAGGAAAAGAGGTAGCTGGTTACAGCCTATGTTTTGAAACAATATGCACTGTCAGCAGCGTGATGAAGCAGCTCCCCAGATGCCCAGAATCCCAGAGGGTGGCAGACAGGGATCATCTCTGAAATCAAAACAGGGTTAACGAGTGTTAGCTTCATTAGCGAAGCCCAGCAGGCGCTCTGAAATCAAATGTCAACAACAGAGCTAAATGTTGCCTATTGAACTGATCACAGAGCTGCGAGAATGATACAGTACTTAAAAGGGCTTTTTTGTTTTCATAAATACACAAAGATATTCTGTAGTTTTATATAACCGTAGCTGCAGGGCCGACAGTAGAGACCTTTTGTTTACAGACGGCTCTCACCTTTTGGTGCAGAACAATAACATGACGGCAGCACATTATAAGGGCGTGGATCACGGCTGACGTGTTCACTTGGCTTTGCTGTGCCGCTGTAAATAAGACTGAACGTAAGGCAGTCAGAGAGTTAAATGCTGGATTTCAATGGTTTTATTTACAACTTTATTTATACTTTACATTCTTCCTATTAAAGGGGAAGTAGTTTAGAGCACAGACATCGTAAGAAGCATTTTATTGTAGAACCAAAACAGTGGTTTAGCTGCTTCACACCCATGATCGATATAGTGGTAGATGGTTTACAGCCATGCTAGCCACTCTATAAAGGTATAATTCTCATGTTTAATATACTATATTGATAAAGCAAAGTCTTGGACCAATTTAAATCCGACCTTGGTGGTGGGGCTAGTTGTGGGAACAAAGAGGAACACCAAAGTCCACACAGACAATCATCGCTGCACCAACATCCAAAGTAATTGTTGCTTTTCTTAACCACAGATGTTAACAATCTGGTGCAACTCTATTCATCCTCTTGGCACCATTAATGTCTATAGCAAACTTCATGGCAACCCATCAAATAGTAGTTAAATGAGAACTCCACCTATTTTGTAAACCTCAAAAAGGCTGTTTACAGGTCTTGTTGAGTACAACCGCTTATGTGTAACAAACTTCTGGTGGCTCCAAGTGACGTCAGCGTATCTGCTGTTAAAGAGGCCCATTCTATTATTAGAAAACATTTATGTGTATGTGGTGTTAAATCAGATTTTATTAAAGATGCACTAATCAGACTCTTTAAGTTTCAATACCAATGCATGCACTTTGGGTATTGGCTGACTTAAAGTGATAATCTCGAAGTTCTCAGTTTCATTCCATTTGGCGACACCTATTGGCGATAAAAGGTAATTTGCGGGAGCAAATGTTCCAGATAACCAGACGCGTACGGTTGGATACTTTGTTACAGTTGTAACTCTTGATTTTCCTCGTTGACGGTCGCTTTCCTTTTTAGACTGTTTGCCTTCATCTGAGCGTTGAATATTTTTGAAGTTGTATCTGTAGTCATCGATCTTTTCTTTGATTGTTCAGCCATAGTAGATTAATGTTTACTCGCAACACTTGTAGAGACCGGAAAAGCAGCCGCTTAGCTCGGCCTACCCTCTCTAAGGACACAGGTGATGGAAAACGCGTCACTAACTGGGCACCTCTTGTGATTTTTTTTTTTGTGAAAGTCACCACAGACAGCCAGTCTGTAATACTGCAAATGCAAAGGCTTCCATCAGTTGGCCATAGGCTCAATCACCCTTGTGTTACCTCATTCAGCGATAGATAGTGACGTCATCAAGATTATTACTCTAACATTGTTAAACAAAATGTAGCGACAACTTTGCAGTCTATAGCAAGTTGCAGTAGAAGTTGTTGGCAAAGCAAGCATGAAATACATAAGTGATAATGTATATAATAGTATAGTAAGCAGGTTGTTGTAGCAGAATGGAACTCCAACCCCGAGCCGCATCCCTAGCAACGGTCTGTTCTTCATAGCAACAGTCTGTTCCAGAGAAATATCAGACCTCCGAATGGTGTAACTAACCAATCAAAATCAAGTATTTAACACAGCTGTGTAATAACTGAAAACAGTTGACACCTCAGCTCCCTCCATGCCAGCAAGTTAGCTCCTGTCTGTTCGTCAGTAGTAGTAGTAGTAGGAGTAGTAGTAGTGGCCCCTGTCATAAATTCGCAGTTATCAGTTATTGCCTGCTGAATGTTTACTTTTATTACTTCCTTCATGAAACTTGAGGCAATGTGAGAGAAACTTCCTGGAGCGGATGGATCAATTAGATCAAAGAAAACGTGACCTAACTGGACACGTAGATTAAAAAGGGTTTCAGCTTTGACACCAAATGATATTGACCTTATTTTGTCACATCGTCATTATCAGCGCTCACTGTTTGTGCTCCTGTTCTTTCAGCTTTGAGAGAAAACTTTTAGAACATTTTCCACCACGTTGCCGCAACTTCAGAAAAACAGTTCAACCTAAATGAGACACTGGAGCGGTGAGGGTCAGACCCGCAGTGAGGTCCGGGTCACATGACTTCCACGGAGCAGGAAAGCGAGCGAGCTATGACACAGTGAACCTTGCCCATTGAGACACTCTCTGCTCAAACAGAGTCATGGGAAACTTAAGCTAGAGCGAGAACAAAGAGAGCTTGATCCATGGGATGCCACGGTTCCTGAGGCACATCACTCTTTTTTTTCTCTTCTTCTTCTTTCAGTGCTTTGCTGGGAAAAAGAGGGGTGAGCCATGTTAGCTGGGCTCCTTCCAGTCTTAATCAAACTCATAGTCTCCTTGAGCTAGTGGGAGCTCAGCCAGCCGGGGATTGATTTAGAGGACTGAGACGTGGGTAAATAGAATCGTTTGTCATGCTCCCGCTCAGACTCCAGCGTCACACTTTACATCAGGGCGGAAGTTGCTGATTTAACTGAACTATAAGCAGCTCATCCCAAGGCTAAGTTAGATCCGAGTGAATGTGCAATGTGGGCTGTTTGATGGAGACTTGTGCAGTTTGTTAAATATTTTAAGCATCATTAAAATCTTCTTTTCTCTGACACACTTAAAGGAGGAAATGAGGAGGTTTATGCACTGACAAATAAAGCTGGAAGTGGAGTTATAACATTTGCTGGTTACTCATAAAGTTGCTTGGATTTGCTGTTTTTCTGTTTCACATGAGTCCCTTTTGGGCTCTCTGTTTCTCACATTTTATCCACCATGTGTCTCTTTTAAAAATGTCACAATAAAGCCCAATTGTTGCTGGATAATGGAGGCCGATAATGATCAGTCAGTGGTCATTTTTTTATGGGAACACATGAACACACTGATAAGGATCTCCTGAGATGAATAAACCGTTTGTTGTAACTGTGTTTTTGTTAAACTATTTTGGAGCTGAAACAATCAGTCGGTTAGTTAAAGATACAATCATCAAGTCTCTTGGGCGCCTCCCACTGCCGATAATCGGTGGTTACGAGAGCACTCTTCCCAATTTTACCACACGTCTACAGCTGGCTCCCTTTGTCATGGTTCTACCTCTTGATTTTCCTCACTTTGGTTTGTAGACTGACTAAATCTGAGCGTCTAATTTGTTTTTTTCTTTGGTGGATTTTAACTTATTTTTTATTTTTATTCTACACATGGGTCTGTATGTGACTGACTGACTGACTGACTGACTGATTGAGTAAGTGACGGTACTTTCAGAGCCAAATAAAGTTCCAACACTTCAAAATAAAAGCATTGTGTACAAACAAGGGGAGTCAGAATTCCAGATCAGGCTTTTACTCAGAAAAAGCATACCGAAAGTGTTGACCTACTTTACTCTCCATGCCTGTGACTTTTACTACAGGAAGAGATGTTAATATTGCCGTCCGAGATCAATAGGACTCACACATTCATTTTCACCGCGTATTTTGGCCGAGAACTGCGCACGGCTCGCGGTAAAAATAAGCGAGCCTCCTATTCTCTACATTTTCTTCAGTGAGTCGTGTGAGATACGTGCGCGTCACACCAGCAGTGTGAGGACCCTCATCTGCTTTCATGCATTTCAAATGAAAATGAACATGTCCCGCAGCCGTCACGCACACGCAACGCTTCCAGTGTTGCCCACAAAAGTGCACAATAACCTTATGTGGTCAGCCACATACTAGCCAGCCACATACCTTGTCTTGTTGAAGTTGTATCTGTTGTCATCGATCTTTTCTTTGTTTGTTCAGCCGTAGTAGATTACGGTTTACTCGCAATGCTTACAAAAAACAGAAGTGCAGCCGCTTAGCTCCGCCTGCCCTCTCTGGCAGACCAACCACTGCTGGCTGATGGAAAACGCGTCACTGACTGGGCGCTGCTTGTGTTTTTTTTCTGCGAGTGTCGCCACAGACACCCAGTCCATAAAAATATGATATACTGCAAATGCAAAGGCTTTCATCAGTGGGCCATAGGCTCAATCACCATTGTGTTACCTCATTCGGTGATAGATAGTGTCTTAACAGACATTTATTTAAATGAAAAAGTTCAAGATTGTTACTTTAACTATTCTCTAAACAGAAATGTAACGTGTTTGATTCAGTGATCAACGATTGATCAATATCATCATCGCAAGCTTCCCAGACTTGGTTAGGGGATTCGGGAAGTAACAATGAAATAAAACTCAGGGAAAAAGAACGAGGGAACAAAGTATAAGCAAAAATAATTAACTTATTATCTATCATTATCTATACTGCTGGCAGGTGGCTGGAGCCTATCCCAGCTGTCATTGGGCGACAGGCGGTGTACACCCTGGACTGACCGCAGTCAATCACAGGGCTGACACATGTGTTCAACACTCCTGTCGAAACCCCGCCCCCCCCTGCCCCTCGCCTGTGACGTAAGGGGTTCTTGGTTCTAGACCAGCAAAGATTTGGGTCAAAAAAGGGGTAACAGAGAGAGACAACCTTTCATGCTCAAACTCACAAGCAACTTTAGAGTCACCGATTAACCGAGCATGTCTTTGGACAAAGACAGGCGTCGAACCAGGGTTCAAACTAGGAACCTTCTAGCTGTGAGGCGCTAACCACTGCATCACCTTGCCGCCAACTTATAAACAGTCTAAGGCAAAAACTTCCAACATAAACAAGCTTCTATCAAAAACAAACGAGCAAGCGAGTTCAAACACTATTAACTAAAATTACAACACAGAAGGCCTCAAAGAAAACAGCCTCCTTCCACAGAAGAGAAAGCACCCGTGCAAGTTGACGTCACACGCAGATGAATGACCCACTCGCTCTGGCTGCCTGCTTACCGAGGCTTGATGGGCGAGTGAGAGTGAGAGACACGGGAAGCAATCATCTTTTAGATACGCTTTTATTTTGAAATTGTCATGGCATGTCTGCGTTACAGTAAAGCTCCGCCCCTCAGGCAGATACTGTTTGAAGGCCGCTCTGTTAGATGGAATCAAAGTGTATTTTTCAGCCTTACTAGAAGCTTTCAAAATAAAATAGACGTTTAAATTCTGCGTTTAGTAGCTTACATTGATTGATTTTATTAAACAACACCATCTCCGTAATCCTTACAGTGTTGCACTGAGTCTCCCTCTCCGTACAGTTAATTATGAATCACTGTAGGCCATAAAAGAAGGGGCTTTCACAGGGGGGGGCTGTGTGATGTTGTCAGAGGAGATGAAAGGAGAAGCTCTGAGGCTGCAGCCTCTTTGGGGGCCCTGGCTAGTCAGTATTCAAGCTCCCTGTCCAACTGATAATTAGCCACACTCTGCTGTCAGCCCACAGGCCCGGCAGCCCGAGTCGGGGAAAGTCCCACCTCATTCTTCCTCCAGCTGGCCTTTTTTCAGGAAAGGCCCCCGCGTGCAACCTGAGCCGCCGAGCCTTGATGTAGACCACAATGCCGGAGATAATCATCTTACTATAATGCAGACACGGTCGAGTACACTCACATTTGACTTTTTTTTTTTTTGTTCCCCCTTTCGCAGGCTCCACTTACAGCATCTTGTCCACCATGCCGTCCGACTCGGAGAGCAGCAGCTCCCTCAGCAGCTTAGGTGAGTGTGGCGCTCGTGGTGCCGCTCAGGCGTGTAAATATAAACAAAACATATCGTTGTTCCTGGAAAGAATAACAAATGCGTTACAAGGAATCAACTCAGCAGATAGATCGGCCAAATATTAGTCGGTCATTGGTGTCTGCCTGTTTAGACTCTGAGCACATGCAAGTGATTACACAGATGTGAGAAGGATTTAGAAACTCGCTGGCCCCAAACACACACACACACACACACACACACACACACACACACACACAGACCTGTCTTATGTAGTCATTCTAAGAAGGAGAGAGGATTTGGTCCATGCCACTGAAAGGACTTTAACTTAAATCAGTTCACTTTGGGTGGTTTCTGTGTCATATTTTCGTAAGCACTGAGGTTAATGAGTACAAAGTTTGAGTGGATAAAGAAGTAGATTATTAAACTGATTTGGCTGCGAAAATTTAAGCAATAATTAAAGGAGCAGTTCTCCCCTGGAAAAAGCCGCTGTCGGTCAAAGCTGGTGTTCTCTGTAGATAGAAGCGATAATATTTGAAATCGGCGCCATAGCTGTGGAGAAAGTTGTACAAACAGCTCGTGGTTTTGCCCATTCTACATTCCTACAACACCCAGCGTGCATTGCGCTCCTCACTCTGAAAGGAACAGCCCAGCGAGAGACGCTGGAGTGAAATCCGAAATACGACGAGAGTATACCGGTGGATCGTCTAAAAAATCTTCATGTCTGCAGTCTACATTTTAAACCTGACGATTTTGAACGAGACATGACATCGGAGGCGGGCGTCCTAGATTGAGGAAGTGTAGTTTAGCGAGCTCCCTGGCCACCGCCACATGACGCGTTTTATGAAGTCTGGCGGAGGTTTTCCAGGGCCCATTGGAGAAGCGGAAAGCGTCTTCCTAAGGCACAGAGCCAAATTGCATTTTTTTCAACCATAATGGCATTAGCTCCCCGTAATAGCATGATAGGACTGAAGCCTAAATTCCACAGGATCCGTGTCCGCCTCGCTCCGTGTGCGCCGCGACCTCCGGAGTTGATCGCGCCCATTCAAGTCAATGCTCGTATCCCCACAGCACGCGCCGGAGATGGACCCAGAAGCGTCTCTCTGCTCTGCTCCTCTAAAGATACGAGTCTATTTTTGATAGAGGTCGCTTCAAGCCATGCGTCAAGCTGAACAAAGCAGATTGTTTCCAAACAGGAAGTCAGCCATGAAAACAGCATACAGCATCCGGTTATTTCAAAATAAAAGACCATGTACAGACCGGTTCAGACTCCTGTTTTCATCAGCACACTGAAATATTGGAAAAATCTAACATTTAATAAGTAGTGAACTCACTCAGCCATGCTAGAAGCATAAAACACACAGTTTTAACATTGATATTATTGTGTGATTTCGCAATTCTCGCGTGATAATGTAGTTCTCCGGCGATCTCGCGAATCCAGCTGCTCAGGCCAGCGCTGCACTGCGGACCAGACACGCTTCCTGTAGGCTAGGGCATGTGCCGTCTGACGGAGCAGAACCGCAGCATCGGACACGGATCCTGTGGGATTGAGGCGTGAGGTTGAAAATCGGCGAACTGGCCCTTTTAAAAATAATCCAGAAGGAAAACCGTCAAGGGGGTTTCTCTTAAAGCGTACGTCACGTATGCATTTAAGCTCAACTGAGCCTTTTAAAGAAGTCTATAGAGCTGCACTTATTCCCCCCCCCAAACTCCCCATGCCATCAGTGACATACTGACTCCCGCAGGTACGCCCGGTCAAGCCTCCTCCCCTCCCCCCGCCCACATGGACAGCCACCAGGTGAACGAGAAGATGGAGACAGTCCTGTTCCAGCTGCGGCACGTGACCCGCGAGAGGGACGAGCTCCGCAAGCGCCTCGCTCTCTCCTCACCCGGAACCACCTTCGATGACTGCAGGTACTGTTCCGATCTCGTGTGCCTGTTTTTCCAAAGCAAACATTGACAGAAAGGCGCAGTGATGTTGTGTACACCTGCACTCTGAATGGAGTCATTCTGCCTAAAAGAGACAAAAAAAAAGTCTTACGTGACATAAAATTGTTTAAAAAAATGCTCGACTCTGTAAAACAACGGGTAAGCATGCAGTATTAATGATGCTGCTCTTCCCTTGTGTTCCCAAAAGCACAGTTTGTATGATGTTCCTCTCATCCTCCCATGTGGCGACTAAAAGCTCAATTTTGATGCATCCCAACTTTTTTATGCCTTCTCTCTTAGACCGAACTCGAAAGCAGGTCACGACTACGAGCGTCTGAAGCTGCAGTGCATGAAGGCGATGGCGGACCTGCAGTCCCTGCAGAACCAGCACAGCACCACCCTGAAGAGGTGCGAGGAGGCGGTGAAGAAAGCCGACTTCTACCAGTGAGTGGAAAGAAAAACTACAGGCCCCCTTTTTTCTTTTTTGTAAATTTTTTAACAGCCGGCGCATTTGTGCTCGATGCATCCGCACTCAGCCTGCAGGGTTTTAGCTGCTCTTCAGCTCTTCCTCTGACATATTCACAGCAGATTGCATAGAACAGATTTTATTTTGGAGAGTTAAAGGGATGAAGCCTTTATCGCAGTCCCAGAAGCAGATGAGTTAAGCCCTGAAAATCAATCAATTTAATTTCATCCCTTTTTTAGAAAAGTTTTTTTATTGTGTTCTTATCGGCGCAAATCCCGAGTCGTGTCTTCGCACCAAAGGCCGCGAGCAGACGCTGAATTGCTTCCTCTATAAGTAATGCCCTTGAAGAGCTCATGCCAAAGCACGCTCTGTAATCATCATCGTCGTCATGTGAAGCCTGGGTGCATGGCACGGCATCTGTGCCATGAGGATAAAGCAACCGAACGGAGCGTTTTGTCGTCCCGTGGAAATAAGCCGCGGCGAGTCGACGGGGAAGGGGAGGCACGCTCCATTTGTGTGATTTCATGATGCCATACTGTCTCCAAGTGTAGGGGGCCGACATCTGGCCCCGATGCAAACAGACGGACGACGGATTATTGCCATGTTTAAGCCTCTCCTTCTGCACCCTGTTTGCACCACAGAGAAAGTCTTTAGTTTATTACCGGCCTGTCTGCCTCTGCACTTAGTCATTCACACTAAACAGCCTCCTCTGTGAATGGGGAATCACACTGTGCTCAGATCAATGAGACACTTAATACGTAGGCTAACATTAGCCTTCTGTAATCACGGAGGGTTTTATTGGCCCTCGCAGTCATTCATGTTTGTGCTACGAGCAGTTAAGCAGTGTTACATAACAGGCTTTTAATGTTAATATCAGAATAAAACTAATTAGCAGCTTTGAAGAGGAATAAAGAGCTGAGAAGGAACCATGAGTGCAGTATTTTATTACAAAGGAGCTAACTCTTAATTCCTCATCTTCAGACTAAAACGAGCTCCCCTTAAAACCCCGGTTCGGACGTAGCGGTCTTTCTGTTTAGAGTTTGCATGTTCTCCCCGTGCATGCGTGGGTTCCCTCCGGGTGCTTCTTCCCACAGTCCAAAGACATGCTCGTCTTAAGGTTAATTGGTGACTCTAAAATTGCCCGTAGGTGAGAAACTGAGCATGAAAGGTCGTCTGTCTCTATGTGTCAGCCCTGTGATTGACCGGCGATCAGTCCAGGGTGAAACCCCGCCTCACGCCCAATGACAGCTGGGATGGGCTCCAGCCCTCTGCGACCCAGAACAGGATAAGCGGTATAGATAATAGATCTATTTAAAGTGATAATCTGGAAGATCTCAGCTTCATTCTCTTTGGCGGCACCTTATGGCGATAAAAGGCAATTGCAGGAGCACACTTCCCAGAAAACCGGGTCCACAGTTGGCTCACAGTTTTCCTCACTGACGGTCGCAAAAATACTGCAAATGCAAAGGCTTTCATCAGAGGCTCAATCACCATTGTGTTACCTCATTCGGCGATAGATAGAGACTTAACAGACATTTATTTAAATGAAAATCTTAAGTAGGAAATAAAGTAGAAAAATTTGCATGTTGGATTAGAAGGAAACGTCATCATAAGACTAGAAGAGCTCTCGGCACAGACTGAAGGAATACGCACAGAACGAGGCGGTGTGAAATCATGCCCAATCATTACACACTGTTATTTCCGGAAAGTGCGTAAATGATTAGATAATTGAAAGGAAATTATAGTAATTAACAGCAATCTTCATCATCTGATTAGTTTATTCAGCCAAAACGTCAAATTGTCCCGGTTGCGGCTTCACTAACGTGAGAAATTGCCGCTGATTTAATTTTCACTGCAAACTGAATATCTTTTTGTTTTAAGAACGTTTAAAGAAACAAACAAGGAAGTTGAAGACATCTCGTTGGAACTTTTAAAAGGCATTTTTCTTTTACAGTTCTTCTGTAGAGTAAACATCACATCTAAAACAAATTATATCCTATGTTTTCGGAGTATTTGTCTCTCATAAGTTAGAATTTTGCTCGGCTCAATGTACCGTAGTGCTGACTTTAAACATGTCAGACAGTGCCCACAGTCTAACGGTACGTTCTGTGGTGTCTCCTCCCCGCAGCACGCTGCACAGCCGCCTGGCCAGCGAGCAGGCCCAGCTCAAAGAGGAGCTGGAGGCGGTGCGGCAGGACAACATCCAGCTGGTCAGAGAGCACAACCACGTGAAGCAGGCCTGCGAGGAGCTGCGGAGGCTGCACGACGACGACCAGAGGGAGGTGGCCGATATGAGGATCCTCCACCAACAGGTACATATGAATGTCAGACTTTTACAGGTGCATGCTGTGTACGCACACGCTCCTTTATAGCTCAGGCTGCCCTTGAGGAACAATCTGGATCCTGACATTTAAGACAGAAATCAATGTTTATCTCTCTGTGGCCATTACGTCCAAGACAACATCATTCAGGGAAATGGGGTCAGACAAGCTCGTCCTCCATCGATCAAAAGATTCCTTCAAATCTAACAAATGACCGAACCTGCTTCTGTTCCTCCGTCTGACGTGCAGTCAGAAGGTCCGATCATTATACGATTACCACATAACCACAGGGCCTGTCTTACATGGCTCTGTGAAGGCAAGGATACACGCCGCATTGTGCTCAGAGCTCATGTCATCATTAGGCAAACTTGTGTTCTGCGTCAGTCAAATGAGAAAACAAATTAGCTCGGTGATGTCAGAGCAGAGTCGACCTTTTATGGTGCGCTTGTGAGATGCCAGTGACACAGTGCAACCTGGTTTCTCTTTGAGCCTTTTGACCCTTTTGTATTCCAAGTTAAGTCACTAGAAAACAAAAAACATGTATCTGAAAGGAACTGTGTGTACATGTAAGTTAGAGGTAGTTTTTTTTGTCTCTTAAGCAGTCTTAAGCAGGATTGTGGGACTGACAGACGGGTCGGTGCAGCGTCAGCAGTGTTGCGGCCATAGTACCGCACCGTCATGGTGAGGAAGGAGCTGACCCCTGAGGCGAAGCTCTCAATTTAACCCTCACCTATGGTCATGAGCTTCGGGTAGGGACTGAAATTATGAGGTTGCGGCTGAAATGAGTTTCCTCCGAAGGCTGGCCGGGCTCAGCCTTAGAGACAGGGTAAGGAGCTCAGGCATTCGGAGGGAGCTCGGAGTAGAGCCGCTACTCCTTCGAGGTTTCCCAGGTAAGTCCAACTGGGAGGAGACCCCGAGCCTACCCGGAGCTCGCTGGAAGGATTATATATATATCCCACCTGGTCTGGGAATGCCTCGGGATCCCCCAGGAGGAGCTGGAAAATGTTCCTAGACTAGAGGGACGACTGTGCTAACTAGCCTGCTGCCACCGCAACCCGACCCGGGATAAGCGGAATGTTTTTTATGCTGTAAAATGACGATGGGATAAATGTGTGGTCATTACATTCTCTCTTCTTTCTGCCGAAAGCCATGGAGTATGCCCGAAGCATAAGCTGCTCTCACCTTATGTGTAGAGGCTATTATGCAATGTATTTAATGTATGCAATATATTTAATGTATCAGGCAAAGTCCTGCACTCATCTACCTCATGTAATCATTTAGATTGCCTCTTTTTTTCTTGGATTATATACCGTATATATTGTAGGTTTTTTTTTTTGCTATTTGCCTTTTTATCTTGGGACTTTAAGTATAAAGACAGACAGGAAGCTTTAGGTGAGTGAGAGGTAAAGTTAAAGAGGGGGTATTATGCTGTTTCACATTTAAGACATATATATGATGTTACAATGTTGGATGTCCAGACTAAACGTGGGTGAAGTTTCAAACCTGTAGGTAAAAGTATGTTGGAGTAATCCCCAGGCTTCTCAGCTCAGTCTGCAGGCTGCTGTGAACGCCAGTTTTAACACTGTTTTTTCTACACGCTGCACCAGTGTTGTCAACTGTTTTCCCATGAAAGTAGCTGGCACTAGCTCCATCATACGCTAATCTGCATATTGGTGACATCGTGACGTATTCATCTGCACAGCGCTTAGTGGTTGTGAGAACATGTTTCTGTGGGGTGCAGCGAGGGAGAGATTAAGAGATCAATATATAAACAGGTAGATCGAGAATTATTCAGCCAAATACTCACAAAATCCCTCGAGGGATAATATTTGAAGTCGGGGATGTAGGGATGTACTGAACTCCCACTGCTGCGGCGAGCGAGCTGCCCGATTGGCCGCTGTCCTCTTCCTGCCCGCTGCCCCAGGCCAGCCCCGCGCGCCCCTGACAGCGCAGTGCTGCTGAGCACGGGACAAGCAGCATACATGGGAATGAATTACAATATGATGTATTTCACTGGTCGGAAAAAGTCGCTAAATTTCTCGCTAGTCGATTTTCAGAAAAAAAGTTGGCAAGAGGAAGAATCTAACGAGAAAGTCGCCAACACTGCGCAGCCTCAGCAGGCTTCGGAGAGCTGGCCAATCAGGATAAAGTCGGCTTGTAGGGGCAGGGTTTCTTAAAGGGATAGCGCCGACTGAGTCGTTTCAGGCAGAGGCTGTATGAGGGCCTGCACAGAGCACCAGTGTGAGAACAATGAGGAGTTTCTTTAACTGTAAATTATGCTGAGCTACTACACAGGTATTACAGAGAGAAATATGAAGCTTGAAATGAGCTTGATACCCCCCCTTTAAAATAATTTGGCCTATAGATTTAAGCTAATATCTCTACTTTTAATACTGTCATCAAATGGTTCATTTTACCCTCCTACCAAAGAATTGCAGCACCTTTTGCCTGATTTAAAGCAGGCAGCAGCCATTTTTTATCAACTGACCTCATTGCACTTGTTATGAAAGCTCTCATTTGAGCTCTGGTGTATAAATAAGCCAAACCAAATTCAACAGAGCTTGTTTAAACCACACCTAACAGGTCAGGTGTGAAAGCAAAGATTGTGTTCTGTTTTAAACTCTGCCAAGACGCCGTTATTTACATCAAAGCTTACCTGAACTGTAGATTTAAATGGGCTTGAATCAGGCTTAAAATATATTTATACTTCAACACTATTGTGTTGTTACAGCTTCCTTACTGTCCTCATTTAATTGCACCACAAACAGATGAAACAAGCAGACACATTGTACACCACCTGAATGCTGTCATTTCCAGGTGATGCGAGAGGGCACGTCTGATGTCCTCAACAAGCTCTACGACTCAGCCGTGGACAAGCTGGAGGCCATGAAGAGCGACTACGAGCTCCTGAGGAAGCGCTACAACGAGAACACGGCCGGTCACAACGCGGACCTGAGCCGCCTGGACCAGGCGGAGGAGGAGAACCACCGGCTGCAGAAACAGCTGGACATGCTGCTGAAGCAGAGAGACGCCGCCATCCACTACCAGCAGCAGTACTCGTCGTCGATAAGGAGGTAGAGCTGGGAACATCACTAGAAGCCGCACACACACAGACTCGGCAGCTGTAAAAAGTCACGTAACCTCCGCTGATTTTAATGCCAAGGTCAGATCTGCACAGTGCTTAAATCATTCTTAATCCAAAGCAGATGAAGCTTTGCAGACGAGCAGATGCTTCCAAATTTAACTTTTCTTTTATAATGCTGATTGCAATCTTGGTCACTTGCTGTCTGCGGTCCCTGTCGGGGCTTTTAGTTCTTATGTTTAATGTATTTTTTTAAGCAACTCAAAAAAATCTCATCTGCAAATGGAGGGACAATTTAAGCACTGTCAAACCCACTCTCCTCCCTATGCACAGGTTTGACAACACCCAGCAGGAGCTGTCCAAGGCCGCAGCCCAGAACAAGGAGCTGCAGCGGGAGATGGAGCGGCTGCAGTCGGAGGCGACGCGGCTGAAGACCCAGCAGCTCAAGGCGGCCAAAGACTCCGATAAATACAAGGAGGAGCGGGACTCCGTGATCAACGAGTACCGCCTGATCATGAGCGAGAGGGACCAGGTGATCAAAGAGGTGGACCGGCTGCAGACGGGGCTGGAGGTGGCCGAGGCCAAGCTGAAGAACACGTCCTCGGAGAGACGGGTGGCTAACGAGGAGCTGGAGGCTCTCAGACAGGTAACGCCTCTGTTTGTGTCATAGTCAGGTCAAACATTCAGTTTTTTTTAATTAAGTTCAGCATAACCAGCATTTATACAATCATTTCTCATTGTTGAGCAGGTATGGTAAACTGCTAATCTTGCACAACAAAAGAACAAAACAAGGTATAAAATTAAAAAATATAAGATATATATTTAAAAAAAGTCTCAAAAAGTAGAAGCAATTACATTTTCAATTAAGATCTTTAAAACAAATTAATTTCTGCATTATTAATTGTGATTTACGAGGCTAATTTTCTTGCTGTGTGTGGGGAAAATTGCAAAATATCTGCTCCAAATGTATCAGTTGAGCTCAGCTGGTTTTTGCTGCTGTCACTGTTAACTTCAGCAACTTCTAAACCTTTTCTAGAGGGCAAAAAAAGTGACATTTTTGTTGTTTAAAAGCTACAGTTAAGGAAGAGTTGGCCAGCTGATAAGGACAACTCAAAACAGACAACACAAACGGACTTCTATTTCAATAAAAAGACGTGCTCCATTGGAGCCAGAGCTGCGCAGTAGAGATCGGCGGTTGGAGACATCGTAGCCACTTCCGCTAACCCAAACACACACTTAACTTACCGAAACCACAGCAAAGATTCGGCACGTTGGCGTGTTTGACAGCAGAACAGTTTCTTTGTGTTGGTCTGAGGTTAACGTTCACAGATATATAAACTTCACTGACTAGTGATTGTTTTAGTTACGTCTCCTCTCATCGTTTTCTCTCTACTCTTCTAATCCGGGACAGATCGACTGCAGGAGCTGTATTTGTCAACAGAGCTGTCAATCATCCTTTTTACAGCATCAAATTAAAACTAAACTTGTCAGAAAAATAAACACTTGGACGTAAATCAGCATGATAAGAACTAACTATAATGACAGAAATTATGTTTGAGAAACATTTATTTGACATGTTTTTTGATTTTATAGTTTGACTCATGTCCCACCTGTGAACATGGAGGAGGCGGGCTTTATAACCTATACTGCAGCCAGTCAGCAGGGGGCGATAGAGAGGGTTTGGCTCCACTTTTAGGGAGCTGTAATGTCGTACATCTTTATATACAGTCTATGGTCAGGGCCCTTATGAATCGGCATCAGTACAGCTGTTAATCGACATGTTTTTCTTTAGCCGTCATTTACAGTTCGTAGCCTTAAAGGAAGAGATGAGGTAAGATTTTATAGATCCCAAAGGAGGTAATTCCAGTGCCTAAACTGCAAAAGAAACAGGCCAAAGAGGCAGGTACAGATGTGTTAAATAAAACAATAAAAAATGTCCAATCAAAATTGAATAAAACTCTGTTTTTGTGTGATATGAAGGAGCTGGCCTCCGCCCTGGTGGACAGGGACCGGGCGATCTGCGAGAAGAACGAGCTGCTGGAGAAATACTGCCACGAGGTGAAGGACAAGGCCGAGGCCCAGAAGGAGCTGAGCCAGGCCTGCAAGGACATCGAGACGGTGCGCGAGGAGAGGGACGTGGCCCGCCAGGAGAGGACGGAGGCCATCATCCAGAGGGACCAGCTGCTGCGAGAGTATTACCAGGCCAGACAGGTAGCCAGACAGACGGGAGATTTATCATTACAAGTGGAGGGATTGATTTTTTTCCACTGACAATAATCCCTTCATCCCCTCTCGTATAGTAGTAGTAGTTTTTTTCGTTCAAGCAGCTGGGGGGTTTCCACACATTGATTGTGCTCTGAAACGTTTGTCTCACCCGTCACGCCGCTGTGATTGTCAGGTTAATTGCGATGAAAGTGCTGAGATTCCTGCATTAGTAAATTACCAGCTTTTACAGTCTTTGAAGTGCTAAAAAAAAAGCTGCACCAGGAAGAATAATTAAGCCAAACAAGAGTACAGTGAAGTCTAATGGAATTAATTTAGCTGTGGCTTTAATTACTGCTCTCGCTGCACGGCCGTCTCCCCGCTGTGCAGTTATTTTCAGCCTCAGACAGAGGGAGCATGTGCTACGGATCCACCGGCACGTTCACTTATTCTACTATATCTGACCCACTTCTGACCACACTACCTAATCCAATCTGTTCTGCCTCAAGCTACCTGAAAAACATGATGGGCAGGAGTTGCGTTTTAGTTTGCAGTTTATTTATAAAGTTTGTGGTTGAGCATTGAAAATTTCTTCTTCATGTGAGTTAAGTTAAGGGCTTCACGCGCCAAAACACTGCACAGTGACTGATAGTTTCTGTGTGCAACGATTTGAACATTAAAAGAAGAATTAAACCTTCATCTTAATAAGTATTCCAGAAGGACTGTGGGTTTGACTGGCAATCGGGAGAGGCTGATGTTGCCGTGTGTTGCATCAAAAGTTGAGTCAGGACCAACTGCTCCGAGTCCTGCATTTACAGATGATGTAACACATGTACACAGTGAGACTAACTGTGTGGGGAAAGGGGACTGACGCAGTTTGTGAACAGAATTTTAATTAAAAAGTTAACCTCAAGTTAAGAACAAGACGAAAAACTCCCAGTTAGTGACGTGTTTCCCATCAGCCAGCAGTGGTTGGTCTGCCAGAGAAGGTAGGCGGAGCGAAGCGGCTGCTTTTCCGGTCTCTGCAAGTGTCGCGAGTAAACAGTAATCTACTTTGGCTGAACAAACAGAGAAAAGATCGATGACTACAGATACAACTTCAAAAATAAGTGAAAATCCAAAGAAAAAGAAACAAACTGGACGCTCAGATGAAGGCAAACTGAGTGGACGTCACTCTGTCTGGATATGTTGAAAGTGTGCTCCCGCAATTACCATTTATCGCCATAGGTGCCGCCAAAGAGAACAAAACTGAGATCTTCGAGATTACCACTTTTTTTTTTTTTTTTTTAAAGATTATTTTTTCGGCTTTTTTGCCTTTAATTGACAGGACAGCTGAAGATAGACAGGAAATGCTGGGAGGAGAGAGCAGGGGACGACATGCACCAAATGATCGGCAGACTGGGAGTCGAACCTGCGATCAGTGCAACGAGGACTGTAGCCTCTGTATATGGGGCGCCTGCTCTACCAACTGAGCCAAACCAGCGCCCCGAGATTACCACTTTTAAGGCAACTCTTAAATGAATGTAACCTTCTGTGTTGTTTTTTCTAATATTCATTGATAGGACAGCTGAAGAGAGACAGGAAACACTGGGAGAAGAGAGTTGGGGATGACGTGCAGCAAAGGGCTGAGGGCGGGATGTACTTAATTTTTCTCACCACGGTGAAACAATAACGCCCCCGTACGGTTCGACAGTTAACCCCCGCCTCAGCCCGCTGCCGGAGTATGTTTTGTTTCTTTCACCACAATGCTTCCCCCACACGGTAAAACATCATCATCATGAGCGGTGGAAACACAAGTTTATTAACCACTACTCAGTTCTTATCCTTGATTGTTGAAATAAAATCCTTGATTTGATTTGAGTGATGGGCAAGCTGTTGTTGTAGCGGCTAAACCAGCATGTCGCGAGACCGAACACGGGCTCGTCTGCGCCGATGAGATGCTCAGAGGGTTGAAACAGTGGTGTTCTTACAGCAGGATTTATTTTGCTGATTAGTTTGATTTTTAAAATGGATTTGCTGTTCACAATGTGTCGCTCTGTACGGAAAGATGAGGTGTGTCCCTTTTAGATTTTAATGCATCAGAGACGCAGGATGTGCACCGAACAACATCTCTGGATCCATGATATTAAAAAAAATATATCAGTGATGACGGTCACTGGGTGCACCCCGCGGTTGGTGTCACACAACAGCAGGATTGCGGTTACCGTGACAGCCCTGGCGACCACTGTGTCGAGGACTGTAGCCTCTGTATATGGGGCACCTGCTCTACCCACTGAGCTAAACTTTTTAACCTTTATTGCGTTGGAAATGTAGGAAGAGAGTGGGGATGATGAGGCAGCAGAGGGCCCAGGGTCGGACTCGAATCCGGGGTCGCCGCATTGAGGCCTGCACGTCTGCATGGGGTGCTCGCTTTCACTGCTAAGTTAGGTTTAAAATGTGCAGCACGGACACATGGAATCCGTTTATCTTCCAATGTTCGGCCATTTACAACGAGGTAATTTGAACTTTATCTGTAACTGCAATCAAACAGATACCAAAGCCTGTTTATCAGGCATTGCAATTAGCCATGGCTATAAATGCTGTAGTGTGTTGCATTGGTTTGCTTGCTTCATTCTGGTCCCTATACAAATAAACAGGACTCACAAAAGCTCTTTAAAATGTTCCCGCCCTCCTCCAGAAACAAGACTCGGCCACGCTGGACATGGAGCGAGCCAACAAGGAGATAGACATGCTGAGGAAGCAGTACGAGGCCATCTCTCAGGAGCTGAAGGAGGCGCTGCAGGAGGCCGAGGTGGCCAAGTGCCGACGGGACTGGGCCTTCCAGGAGAGGGACAAGATCGTGGCGGAGCGGGAGAGCATACGGTGAGCAGCCTGTGTGGAAGTATGTATTTACGTCGCAGCAAAAAACTAGGACAGAAATGATTTGTTTACATCCTGTGTGCCTCTTTATGAAACTGTCAGCACGCTGTGTGACAACCTGAGGCGGGAGAGGGACAGAGCTGTGAGTGATCTGGCAGACGCGCTGAGGAATCTGGATGACATGAGGAAGCAGAAGAACGACGCCGCGCGGGAACTCAAAGAACTGAAGTGAGTCATTCTTTCACATTTTTCCTGCCGTACATGTGGGATCTTTTTATTCTATTTTTAGGATTAAAACTTAAATTGTATTCATGGAGTTTCTTCTTTTGTCACAGCCTGTGCTCTTTTTCTTTTGGAACAATAATGTAGATTTCATAGCGGAGCTTTGCTGCCACCCAGTGGAGGACTTATGTCACTAAGTAAGACTTCTTAATGTGTCTTCTTTACTTATATTAAGCTACATGTTTCATGTCTCCTGCAGAGAAAAGGTGGAGGACGAGCTGGAAAAGGAGGCAAGGTTTCGTCAGCTGATGGCTCACAGCTCACACGACTCAGCCATCGACACGGACTCAATGGAGTGGGAGACGGAAGTTGTAGAAATTGAAAAGCACAGAGTAAGAACAGCAAATGTTTTTTTTTAGATGTAGATTCAGTTGATTAAGTTTTGAATATAATTGAATTAATTTTTTTGTCTTCTTCAGGACATGGATTTGAAAGCACTGGGGTTTGACATCGCTGAAGGGGTAAATGATCCGTATTTACCAGGAGATTGTGGCATATTTGTCAGTAAGGTGGATAAAGGAAGTATTGCTGAAGGAAGATTAAGGTAAGTTTCTATTTTGAAACTTCACTTAAACATATTTTTATAAAGTTTCAAAACTTATGTGTGGAGAATATAAACATGTTGAATCAAATGCCCCCAGTGTCCTAAAATCAATGTCAGAGGTTAATACTCACTTGAACAAATAAGACACACCTCATTTTATTATTGATTTTATTGCTGCTAATATTTTATATTAATTTATTTTTTTTCAATAGCTTCCATGTCATGTGACTTATATCCCCTTCTCGCCGAAATTAGCGCGTTGACGTTTCAGACCCGGGAAGACCCACTAATAGATGCCGATTGTCTCTTTTCCCATTGCCAGTGAAGTATACTCCTGTCGGCCAGAGACAGGGTTAGTAAACAGTGAAGATGTTACAGTGGTTAGGTCTTTATTGTATCTATTACTCATTCAGTCTGTTTATTAAACTTGGTGCCGACAAATTTGGAATGATGTTTGAGCGCTGCTCGGACAGAGACGGGCGGAATTTGTAGCTGAGATGACGAGGAGTCGCAGAAGTTACAGATGGAGCATAGCATCGTTCCGGAAAGGGGGCGGAGATTAGCGTGTCAACACGGGTATTGTGTTTCCGATCGGAGCCGAGGCGATAATTACCCGGGTCTACTGCAGAGTTATTTGACCCGCGTCTGAATGCCGATTGTAACCTTTCCCACTAAGCAATAAAGCTAGGTGTTAGCAGGTTTTTTTGACCAATGGGAAAGCGGCCTAAAGTGTCCTCATATTTGGACAAATAAGAACCTCATTATGTTGGATTTTTTTTGCTTTTTCTATTTTCTATAAATATTTCCACAATTTGATGAATTGAACTCTGACTTTCTGCTCTCTGTGCAGGGTGAATGATTGGTTGTTGAAAATTAACGACGTGGACCTGACCAACAAGGACAGGAAGCAGGTGATCAAAGCGGTGCTGAGCGGCGAGGGGGTGATCAACATGGTGGTACGCAGAAGGAAGTCGCTGGGAGGACGAGTCGTCACGCCGATCCAGATAAACCTGGCCGGACACAAAGGTCGGCTTCACACTCCAACGAAACAAACTTTGATCTTAAAATACTGACAGGCAGAATATATGTTAATAATATGATATCTACTACAAACATAACAAATCAAGTTTTATTATGTGGTTTGATAATGTCCTATAGATAATTTTTTTTTGTTTTGAAAGATGGAAAATTTCCCTAGTGTGTGATATAATTTCTCTTACTTATCAGACAGTGGTATTGGATTGGAAAGTGGAGTGTTTGTTGCCACTTTGGCTCCAGGAAGTCCAGCAGCCAGAGACTGCGCCCTCGCTGTTGGGGACAGACTGTTAGCTGTGAGTATGCTGCCTGAAAACTTGATGATGCCCACTGTAATGCAACAAGACAGCCCTCTGGTGCCCTCTACTGGCCACAGGCATGTTGTGTTTAACCAAGGAACACACTGGAGCTTTGCCTCAAACATACACTATGTTCATAAAAGTGTACATTATGTACTTATCTTATAAGGCTTAAATCTTCTCCTATATGCATGTTTAGTGTTCATTTACAACACTGCCTTCTTTGAGAGCAGCTCTCTGCCTTTCACTAACATACTTTGCAAACTTATATGTATGTATGTATATTTACCTTGTGTTTTGTCCTCGACAGATCAATGGGATTGCTCTCGATAACAAGTCGCTCTCTGAGTGTGAGTCTCTGCTGAGGAACTGCCGGGATTCTCTCAGCGTCTCCCTCATGAAGGTAAAAGTCCTGGAGCCTACACCACACCACGTAATCTGACACTGATGTAGTCCACTAGAGCACTTACATAGACTAAACCCTACCCTTTAGACGTACATGTAGAAGATTCATACACAACTGTTTTCCACAGTTCCTCCCGCAGAGCTGCTCCGGCCAGAGTTTAGTCGAAAGTTTGAGAGACTCTGAAAAGATCTCTCGTCTCCAGCCCTGCGACATCCACTCCAGGAGCTGCAGGAACTTCAAGCACAACTGCTCCAAGCACAACTGCTCCACACAAACCGACATCTGCAGCTGCGACTCAAGCGAGGCGTGCAAGGACGCGGGCGACTCTCTGGACAGCAGCGCCGGCAGTGCTCACGGCCACCACAAGCCTTTCTCCAACAGCTCCCTACATTCCCGCTCCCTCTCCTCCTCGCACAGCCCCTCCGAGCCCCACCCGGACTTCTGCTTCAGGAGGCAGGAGCTCCACCACCGGCCCTTCACCTTCACCCCGGTGCTCTCCGACTGCAGCTCGCCTCAGGCCGCCGTGGAGCGAGTGCAGAGCCCGAAGCCCAGCGGGGGCACGTGGCCTAAAGTCATAGCAGGAGCGTCGATTCCAGAGTGCGCTCAGCTCTCCATCTACAAAAAAGTCAAACAGAGGAAGTCCATCTTTGACGTCACCGCCTTCAGGCGACCCGAGGCGCCCCAGAA
Organism: Semicossyphus pulcher; assembly: GCF_022749685.1. Classification (NCBI taxonomy): domain Eukaryota; kingdom Metazoa; phylum Chordata; class Actinopteri; order Labriformes; family Labridae; genus Semicossyphus; species Semicossyphus pulcher. Next base: position 17,022,294 of record NW_027211670.1, on the reverse strand, counting down.
ACTGGACTACATGTCTCTGTCTCAGATGCCCAAACACTCCCCGCAGAGCTCCTTATCCGAGTCCGCTCAGACCCCGCCCACCCCGCCAACCAGGAGCGACTCATTCAGATTCAAACATCGCCAACAGAACAGCTCGGCGTCCGACTCCACCATCACCACCGGCACTCCTCCGGCCTCCCCCGCCCAGGCTACATGCCCACAGGTGGAGGGAGAGGCGGAGAACCACTTCTATTACACCCACGCTCTTCCAGGAGAGAGCAAGAGCGGCGTCAAGAAGCCCGCCGAGGAGGAGGGGAGCAGACACAGGGTGGTGGAGCCGGGGAAGAGGAGGTACCGGCCTAAATCAGCACCGGCACTGCGGCGGAATGTGACCCCGTTACACATCCCTGTTCCCATGCAGGTAACTGAGACACTGTCCTTATCAGATCTGGCTCTCTTGGTGATGTGTGTCTGCTTTTTGCAGTTGCAGCCGTAGTGCCTTTAAAGGTTTGATTGCTTCTTGCAGGTGCAGAGTTTCTCCAATGACGAGCACTCTCCGGAGCCGATGGACCTGTTACGCTTCTCTCCTTTGCGGACCAATCGGTACAGCATGAACTTTGCTCCCCCCAGCTACAACTGTATCCCAGGCCGTAAGTCATCAGAGCAAATGATAACCAGGAGTGTCGTGCTCAGATGGTTGTGCATCAGAATCTGAAGAAAATGCTTTTTCCTTTATTTGCCTGAGCACTGAACCTTCATGAAATTTAATGGTGTACGGCGTGAGTGCGTGAGTCCGCAAGGGTCTGAGAACTGTCATGGCATCACAAGTCACCTGGAAACCAGATGCGCTATTAAATCTATTAAGAAAACAAGCCGACCTCCAGTAGACTGTACAATGTTACAGTTTCATTTAGCAGACGCTTTTGTCCAAAGCGACATATATCTGAGGGTTAATGATCTATGCATTCATACTTGATGGCTATGCCACCGGGAGTAATTTGGGGTCCAGTGCCCAAGGACACTTCGACATGTGACTGTAGCAGTCAGGGATCAGGACCCCAACCTTCCGATTGAGAGATGACTGACTCTACCACTGAGCCACACCCCCGCTATAGTCATTTTTTTACACTGTCAGTTCAAGGCAGGATTATTATGCCTCTATTACGTTCCGTCTTCTATGTAAAACGCACGGTGGCGAAATGATGGGGTGAAGTCGCTCCGCCTCTGAGCCGGCATCGGCGTTAGTAACAGAGGCGAAACGGCGTCAGTCAACAGCGGAGCCGGCAGGGCGGAACAGCGCTGTGTGTGTGTGTGTTCGTTTGTTTACACCTCGCGCATGTTTTGCTTCGGTCCAATGTAAAATGACAAAGGCTGCATGACGCCAGAGCTTCGTTCCGGCGCCGAGGCGGTGAAAGAAGGGCTTATGTAACTGTGTCTTACGAACATATTTAACAAACTATCAAAAGTCTGACGGCGTTATTGTTAATCATTTGCAAATGTTGTCACCCATAGATAAACGTATTTGCGGTTCCGTCACCGTCCATTCTTTACATTTATTTTTTTGGGTTCAAACTTTATTGAATTCTACTTCAATGCACAAACATTTAATCACATTAAGTGCAGGGCTGGATGTCTGCAGACTTTACCCAGACTTCATAGCGAACTTAGTGACGTACACAGACATGCGGACTCACGGAAAGTGCGTAATCTGGTGTTGATAAGTCTGCATCACAGCCCTCGCGCTCTCGGTGATTTGACAGTGGGAAAGCACTCACACACTTACCGGGAACCAGCTCAGAGTGCGTGAGTCAGTGACTGTGGAGACTGGGATTGGGCCATAACCTTTGAATCGTATGAGAGTGGCCAAATCTCAGTCTCCACAGTCACTGACTCACGGACTTTCACCCAGAGTTCAGAGCCAACTTGGTTGCCCAGCCCCCCCTAAATGTAAACAGATGTTTGTATACTGAAGTAGTGTTCAATAAAGTTTGAACAAAAACAACCTGAATGTAAACAAAGCGAGCATGGAGGTAACAGGAACCACAAATAGGTTTATCTGTAAGTGACAACATGCTGTTAATCACTCATCTGGTTATTTATTAACGTTTTTAGGGATGTTTGTGTTTTTTTTCAGTTAAATATTTGCAAAGGATAAAAAATAACGCCTTTCTGACTTTTGATAGTTTGCATAAATATGTTAACACTGTAATGCATGACACACAAATACACACTGGAGGTTAGGCTCTTATTGTTTCCAGGCAACATGTGATGCCTCATGGATTCACGCTCTGCACGCTTGACATTATTACAGTCCGTGAGGGTTCAGAGCTTAAGGGTGGAGGTTGGGATTGCTCCGGTGACACTTTGGTGTGTGATAGTGTACTTAAAGCCTGAAGCAGTTTCCGTGTTGAGTCTTATATGATCTCTGGTTCTGTGTTTTTCCCTCAGACCCCGCGCAGCGAGGTTTAGCCCCGTGTCCGGCTGTGACGGCCGTGATGAGGAACCCCGTCTACACGGCCTGGAGCCACGAGATCCAGAACAACAACGGCCCTCCGGCTCCAGGCTCAGGCGTCCACCCGCAGTCACACACAAGGTGCTCACATCTGCTGCTGTATTTGTTTTATAGAGTCTTTGTAAATGTCTTTGTTTACGTTAAGAGGCCCTTTTCACAGCAGAGGTTAGGATACAGATGTTATACAAATGATGGCATTCCTATTAAGCATCTATAATACCAAGACTTTAAGATTATAGCAGCTAAATACAGTATTAGCTTTTATAAAAATACTTTAATGAGGATTTTTTGGACAAAACAATAACGAAAGTCGCATGAAATGTTTCCTGTTTCATATTCAGAATCCATTTACATGAATCCTGTGATGTTGCAATTATTTTTCAAAGCCATGTTTATTCTGCCCCAGCTCGCATGAACAGATGGCTTGTAGCAAATGATATCTTGCTCTGGGTTGAATAATTGACCGCCCGGGGGCTCACTGAGGCTTTTTTTTTTCTCCTCTTGTAGCCCTCAGCATCAAGGTCGCCACAGTCTGGACCTCAGCCACAAGCGCGCCGGAGACTCGGCCGAGACGAGCTGCAGCCAACCACCGCACAGCACCAACTCCCTGCCCTCCAGCGCCAGACTGGGTACGCACAGAGTCCTAGTCTAGAATGATTCATAACTTTGATTACATGTAAATAATCTGTTGTATTCTCATGTTTAAAGGGTAGGTTACTTCAAATTATAAAGACTTATTTTTCTGTTACCGTAAAATCCAGAATACAAGTCGCACCTGAATAAAAGACGAGGTCTGTTTTGGGGGTATCTAAAGCTATTTCTTAATAACTATACAAGTGTTGATTTATTTTTATTTGAAACACATTCAAAAGTTTTATCAAGCTTTTTCAATGCCTTCAGAGCTCCATGAAATCGGCTCTAATTAATGACCTCAAGTGATGTCACTTGAGTCTGTGTAGGTTGAAGCTGAAGACTACAAAAGTTTAAACATCGTGAACGTAGAGTTAGAAGGAAGTGAGCTTATCAGACATCTGTAGTCCGTTCCTCTTCTCTGCTAGAGGCTAAGGAATCTGTGCGACATTAGCCGCTGCTAGCATAACTTCCAAAAGTGTTGATGGTGGAGTTGCATTGTGGGTAATGTAGGACTGTAGACTGTTCTCACTAACGTCATTAGAAAATACTCTGTCTCGTTATTAAGAACAGTGTTGGGGGAAACGCGTTACAAAGTACTCCTTTAGAGTACTCGGATTACTTTTTGTTGCAACGAACGTAACTTGTTATTTCTACAATTCAAGTAATCCGTACTTTTTCATACAAAGTCATCCGTTACTGGAAAACAAAATGCTGTATTTCTCTTTTCTGTTTGGCCCCCTTAAAAAAAAGAAGCTAGCGAGCTGGCAGAGAGGACAGTGTTTACTTTGTAGAGATAATACAGAAAACTGTAAACCTCTGCCCAGTCTGCTGTCAGATTGTTAGCATGATAAAGAGCTGTGAAGGTTATACTGCATCTGTCATTCCTGTTATTAGGCTGCAGAGTTACAGATTATGGCCCGTAAACGAGGCTATGCAACGACGGTAGAGTCAGCACAGTCAAAGGTAGACGTACAGTAGGCTACACGAGTCGCAAAGGGGTTTTCTCAGTAGGTAACGAAGAAACGTAATGAGTTACTTAAAGAGTAACGTTACCCAACACTACTTATGAAATATAACATCGAAGGACACAACTGTTTACCTATCAGAAAAGACCACATTGTAGATGTCTTTAGATCGTCTAGCAACTAAAGTGAAGATGAATCGCACTGTTTCTGACTTATCTCAGATGACAGTGATGATCCGTCACATCTTATTTGCATTGTTGTATCACTGCTGGTTAAAAAGCCTGACTCTGTATCTGCATGGCTTGATAACAACAAAAGCAAGAGAGAAACAGTTTTTCTCTCTGTGAACGTAATGAATGTTTGTTTCTGGTCTTTAGGCTCCAGCAGCGCTCTACAGTTTCGGGCAGAGCGCATCAAGATCCCTCCAACGCGATACCCTCGCTCTACAGGATCTGACAGAGGTACATTAGCGTTTGGCAGCCACACCGTCTGATAACGAGCGTTACGGCCGTAAATATCAAGTCTGAACTCAAACCTTTCCCTCTGTGCCACCCCAGGCTCCCTCTCACATTCGGAGTGCAGCAGCCCGACACCTCCGATGTCCCCCGTCAACCTGGAGACATCGTCTTTCACCAGCAGCCAATCGCAGAGCTCCATTTCCACCCAGCCGAGGATATCAGTCAGCCCCGCTCCAGTTGGTGACAGGCGGAAGGATGGGTAGGCCGGGTCATTAGGCTGCCATCATTCAGCAGAACGCGACATGTTTTCCACCATTTGTCCGTACTTCTGTCTGCTTCGTTGTGATGAAGTGCTTGTAAAGCAGTAAACAAAGCTGTGAGGCTCCAGAGTCCACATCTATCATGTTATTCTCATCTCTCTCCTCTCTGCTGCTCTTCATTATAACCAGAATCCTTCCCTCCCGCTGCGAGTGTTCACTGTCTTTCTTCCTCTCTCCATCTCTTTCTCAGATGTGTCTTTTATAACTCTTCATCTGTCAGACTCCCACTGACAGTTAAGCCCAAGTTCCTCTCTTTAAGATGCTTGAGGTTTGTCCTGTGCTGCTTGTCATACATAAAGTAAAAGTACTGTTTGCAAGAATGCAAGAGCACGTACTTCAAGGCCCTCTGTGTCCACACTGCAGACATGAATGTTATATTATAGCCTCGCAGCAGATGTGTTAGATTTGTTTGGATGTTTCTAGCCATCAAGTCATCCCTTTAAGTCCTCTGCTTCTCTTTGCTTGTTATTTATTCAGAATGCTGAATTTTGCATGATTGCATGACTTGGAGTTGGGATCTCAGATGCACTTGGCACATCCAACGCAGCTCCCATATCTATTGTTGATAGGGCTGGGCAATATGACTATATATATCGTTAGAACAATATGAAGATGTGTAGCGTATGTGGTTTTCTATATCGTCTCTATCTTGATGTCAAAAACCAGCTTGCTTTGAGGCTATTTTTATTGTCATTTTGACGATGCTTTACGTTCTAATCCTTCACGTGGGAGTGAACCTGGAGCGAACCAGAAGGAGGCGCTGTAACATCGACTTCAACGTGCAGAAAAGGACTCAAGCGAAAACAGAAAATCAGTACTTTTTATTTAACTCACACTAATTAATTGTTAAATTACCAGAAAACATGATATATCGTCATATATATCGTTATGAGATTTGAATAATCCTATATCATGATATAGGATTTTGGTCATATCGCCCAGCCCTAATTGGTAAGACTTTGGTAACGCTTTATATTAATGTCCTTGTAATAAGTGTTAGTTAATAGGTAATAACACCCTTATAAGTCCTTATAAGATGTTTATTAATGTTAATAAGACTTAATAAGTTAATAATAGTATCATAATCAAGTTTATTAATAGTATCATAATCAAGTTTATTGTTAGATTATAACACACTTATAAGCACGTATAAGAGACTTGTAATACAATTTATAGACAGCTTAAGAGCATTAATATAATTGTTTATAATTACATTACAAACTCTGTGTCTGAGGCCATGTCCACACGTACACTTTTTTTTTTCAAAACGTAGCTTTCGTCAGCGTTTCGGCCTTTGCTCCAAACCGTAGACTGTATAAAAATTTGGTCCACACACAAACGCCATTTTAGGTCACTGAAAACGGATTTTTTGTAAAACTCCGGCCAGGGTGAAGACTGGTAGAAACTCTGTTTCCACGGAGATGTGTAGACGGGGTAAATGCATAGGGTAAATGCAGTTTTTGGTGACGTCAGGCTGTGCGCCCTTATCTCCCTTTTTGAGGCGTCGCAAATGAGACAATCCTGGATCCCTTCGGCTCTAGCCTGAGGGGATAAAGCCTCTGGGGACACCGGTGAACGTGCCGGGCAGTTAGCGTAACGCTCTACGGCTTTCGAGACACACCGTCAAGGGAATTCATCTCAAGTTAAATTTTAGATCTAGAACACATTGTTAGCTGTTAGCATGCAGATGTCTGTTTTATAGAGATTAATAAAACGCTAAGCTCCTGTATGACTCGGACTACAAGCGTAGATCAAACGGAAACCAGAACACTTACCTTCCCGGAAATCCTACTATGTAGAATCTGTACATACAGATTACAAATGAGGCGACATTCCTTGCAAAATGACGGACGTGACAAAAACAGTGATGCTTCTAACCCTGCTAACTGACTGTTAACATGTTAACACATACAGTATACGTACAGTTAGTCCACTACATTGAGGAACAGAGGCGTCGGGATGCATGGCAGAGGTCACTGCTACGTACTCCAACACAGTCTTCTGGCAATTCATTTTTTCAGACTGTTGATTCAGACGTTTTTAATATTTATAAACTAACGCTTATTACAAGGACCTTAATATAAAGTGTTACCAGACTTTTATCACAAAGGCAAAGATGCATGCTTTCTACTGTATAACTATCTTCTTTTTGCAGAGTGGCAGGGCTGACTTCAATGACAGACTGTTCACTTGTTGCCTTACATATCTCACCCACTGCCAGGTGCCAATGTAACGAGCTAAACAAAGTCATTCACCTGTCAGTGGTCATTATGTTATGGCTGATCGGTGTATATAAATTTTATGTCCTTGCATGTTGCATCCTGCCAGCAGTCTTCATGATTTCCCACAGTTGTAGAAAGTGTTCCTCTTTTCCCTCTGAAGGCCGTACTTGGAGGAGCCTCGCAACGTGACGGTCCAGAAGGGAGCAGAGCCGCTCGGCATCTCCATCGTGAGCGGAGAGAACGGGGGAGTGTTTGTGTCCAAAGTGACAGCCGGCAGCATCGCACACCAAGCTCGATTAGAGTACGGAGACCAGCTCCTCGAGGTACAAGAGCCCACACACCTTATCTAAACACCTATGTGTTCTTTTTTCCCTCTTTCTAATGAATCGTTGCCGTTTCCAGTTTAACGGAATCAACCTGCGCAATGCCAACGAGCAGCAGGCCCGGCTGGTGATCGGGCAGCAGTGCGACACAGTCACCATTCTGGCTCAGTACAATCCTCACATGTTCCAGCTGGGCAACCATTCGCGATCAGGGTAAGAAGAGGAGGAGGAGAGGACAGAGCAATAATACACTACGCATATTTTAAGTGATTGTATGAAGCTTCTTGTGGAGAAAGCTCTCCGCCTAGTGCAAATGTCTCAGTAAATATCTATAATAACACAGTGTGCACAGTTTTGTGTCTTCAGTTTGAGGTCTGTCTTTTCAAGAGTGACACTTTTGTGTGTTTAAAAATAATTTAGAGAAGAATTTACTCTGTTTATGTTGCCCTTAGTTCTCGTATGGAGTCAATCAGCAACCAGTCGACTCCACACGACAACGGAGCCACCACCCTGGACAACTACGTCAATGTTGATAATCTCAGCGAGCAGGACGAGGGCACCATGACACCCCCGTCCAAACAGACCACTCCAGCCACCAGCCCTCACAACTCCTTCAGGTACGACTGGTACCTGTCATATTTTCCTGTCAGGATACTTGTGACTCATGTAAATAAATGTCTGTTAAGTCATTATCTATCTCCGAATGAGGCAACACAATGGTGATTGAGCCTATGGCCCACTGATGAAAGCCTTTGCATTTGCAGTATTACAGACTTGGTGTCTGTGGCGACTTTCGCGGAAAGAATCCCAAGCGGCGCCCAGTTAGTGACGCGTTTTCCATCAGTCAGCAGTGGTTGGTCTGCCAGAGAGAGTAGGCGGAGCTAAGCGGCTGCTTTTCCGGTCTCTGCAAGCGTTGCGAGTAAACAGTAATCTACTATGGCTGAACAAACAAAGAAAAGATCGATGACTACAGATACAACTTCAAAAATAAGTGAAAATCCAAAGAAAAAGAAACAAATTGGACGCTCAGATGAAGGCAAACAGTCTAAAAAGGAAAGCGACAGTCAGTACGTTTAAGGATGGACGGGCAAACTAAACAGTGAGGTTGTTCTTCTTCAGGCTTCCTGGGTCTAGCATGTGTCGAGCTGCGGAGCCTCGACTGGTGAGGCTGAAGAGGATCCAGGTGGAGCTGGGAGTTCAGATCTGTGGAGGAAACCTGCACGGCATCTTTGTGGAGAGTCTGGACGACGACAGCCCGGCTAAGAGTCCTGACGGCCTGCTACCTGGAGACGCGATACTGGAGGTACCTTCAGTGTTTAGAACTTAAACACTCCACAGTTTCATATTCAAAAGTACCTTTAAGTTTTAGCAGATTTTGCTGCATAAAAGTGTGTACAGTTCAATGTAAGTCCAAGTCTCTACATGAATGTATAACTATATATTTTCTGCATTGTCTGTCTGCTTTACTGAAATCACTGAGTCACTCCGTGTTGGCAGCCGAGCTCATTGTCCTCTTGTCAACCTTGTTACTGCTGTTTTTCAAACAGTACAACGGCGTCAGCATGAAGAACAGAACTAAAGAGGAGGCTTACCTGGAAATGTTGAAACCAGCAGAAACAATCACATTCAAGGTCCAGAACTGCGTCGACAGCCTGCCTGCCATCAAAGAGTCGCATGGAGACGGATTTTACATAAGGTACTTAAACTAACCATCCAACTGAGGAAGAATAAGGCTCAACTTCTAGTGATTCAATTCTTATTAAAGGCTCTTTATTTCTCGATGTTGTCCCTGGATCTGTTACGTCCTCGTTCAAAGGTGAGAGGATTCTTCATACCAGCTTTCTTCTTCGTCTGTTTCTCGTCAGAGCACTTTATGAACGCGTGGCTGAGGTGGAGCAGGAGCTGAGCTTTAACAAAGACGACATCCTGTATGTTGAAGACACGCTACCAAATGGAAACTTTGGCTTCTGGATGGCCTGGCAGCTCGACGAGAACGCACAGAAGCTGGGCAAAGGGCAGATTCCAAGCAAATACATGTAAGTCCAGCTTATGATTTATTTTACTTCAACACATTTACCCTTACGCAGTCACCAAGTGTAGATATTAAAGATCAGGTGTTTAAATGTGCTGATATATCTCCATTAGGATGGACCAGGAGTTCTACAGGAGGCACGGCTCGGCCGATATGAAGGACGATAACGGCACCAGTAAGTCTCTGTCGGCCGCTGCACGCAGATCTTTCTTCCGCCGGCGGCTGAAGCACAAACGCAGCGGGTCCAAGGACGGGAAGGATCTGATGGCTCTGGACGCCATAAGCACAGATTCTTTGCCCATCACAGAAGGTGAGAAACCAGTCAGTGGACTTCATGTCAGCATTTCACTTGCTGATTTTGAAACATCAGATGGCCATTTTTAAACCATCAATTTCTAAATTTCTATCATTTTAATAAAGGAAAACGCTTGTTTATGTGCAGTACCTCTGTAATGATCACACTGTCCTGCTTTCTAATAGGAAAGAAGTATTTGCAGGAAGGTACATTGACGACACTTGTTGTAAAAAAGACTTATAATTGGGATTGTTGAAAGAATGAATTGCATCCGCTGATAGCTGGTGGTGCTATCTGTGCCGTCTCAAGGTCCGATCCACAAAGCAAATTGCCCTGATGATATTGAAGCGCAAACATGCCCATAAAGTTTCGCAGATCCGTGCAGTTTGCTCTCGTTTTGCGTCCGATTGTGGAGAGAAGCAGTCTGCACCTGCGCTCTCTGCTGCGCTCTCGTGCACACTGACGGAGCTGAAGTCCGTCCACAGATCGGTGACTAGCAGGGAGAGGAGGGGGCCGCTCTTTTAACTAGTTATTTAGCTAGTTATACTAGTTTAACTGCTGCTTCATTTCCCTCCTGTCTTGATCCTTGCATGTTGTATTCACTCTCAGATGTAGGTCGCGTTGGACAAAAGCATCTGCTAAAGCAACAGCAGCTCGTCCATATAATAATCCTCGTCATGTGTAAAGGCTCTGGAACGTCTCCACACATGTGGACAAAGTTTGCCTGTGTGCAGCCCCGGACTGATTGGTCTCCTGATTATAACAACAATGGCATGACAGTGATATTATTAACAGACTGTATTTGCAGATGTTTCCGTTTTTTGATCACACAAAAAATGGAATTGTCGCCATGATCACTGGAAACTTTCGCTTTAACTGTGCGGTGCTGTTCACGCTGGCGATTGTGAATTAGAAGCTTTTTGCCATAAGGCTCATTTACATAGAAAGGTATGGTGGCCCTGAAGTGCAAATCACAACGGCAAAACAGAAAACACAACGACATTAACCAAACCGGAAAAGGTAGGTGCCCTCGGGCGACATGAAACGTCGCTGATTGGTCCGTGGTTCACATTTTATGAAAATTTGTTGTTGTGTTTTCTGATTTGCCGTTGTGTTTTTTTGTGTGATTTGCACTTCAGGGCCACCGTAGAAAGGGGCCAAATTTGCCCTGAATGTCTGCATAATGACTCATTTAAATATGCGCACTGGAGCACAGAGACGCTGTTTGCGTGTGCTTAGAGAATGAGATGGAGTCTTTTTGTCTCATTTGCACAGGTTTATCGAGCGCTCAAGCTGCGCAATCCTTTAGTGAATTAGAGTGTTTGACTTTCTCTGTTTTTAGTTGAAACTTTGCTTAAGATTTTAAGGCATTTTGAGGATAATAATAAGCACAGTATAAAGAAGATTGTATTGGAGAACAGCACAAATATTATGTCCCTGCAGTAAAAATGTAACACTCAAATAAAGCACCAAAAATGTAATATGATACTTTGGTAATTTACTTCAATAAATACTGAACTTCTACCCACATTAAGTTTTCAAAATCCGGCAGCTCGCAGGTATCAAAGTGTGCTAATAAAGCAGAATGTGCTATAAACAGCTGCTGCTGGCTCCACAGAACGTCTCCCAGGACACATAAACTCATAACTGTGCTTATTAAACAGCGGCTGTATCCATGTGAAGTCTTTGCATTTATGAATGAACTGTGTTTCTATCCTTCCTGCTCAGACGGAGTGAGTCTGATGTACCAGCGGGTTCAGAGGGTCGAGTGCTCGTCCCCCAGACCGGTGCTGGTGCTGGGTCCGTTAGTGGAGCCCAGTAAGGACATGCTGGTGAGGGAGTGTCCTGCCAAGTTCTGCCGCTGCCTGCCTGGTGAGCTGTTCGACTTTGCATGTGTCAATCAGGATATTATTACTGATATAACAGTTTAAGGGAAATTAATTTAAGTGAATTATACAATTTTCCTCGCAGAGATCATGAAGGCCTCTCAGCAGGCGATAGAGCGCGGAGTGAAGGACTGTGTGTTCATCGACTACAAACGGAGGAGCGGCCACTTTGATGTGACAACTGTTGCATCAATCAAAGAGATAACAGAGAAGGTAAAGTCATCTTATGCTGGATTACTTCCAAGTTTGAGCACTGCTGTGTTTGTAACCTTGACCTTTAAGCCTTGATCAGACTGAAGCAAACAGCACTAACAGCCTATGATATATGATAGCGCAGCTTTGTTGTACGGCAACCACTGAATTACCCTGTCCTTACACAACTCACCTGAAATTTGCCTCAGGGCTCACTGTTTACGAATGTGTTACTTGGCCTTTTATGCCATTATTTAGAGAGAGGGGACAGTGGATAGTCTCAGAAACCGGGGAGGGGAGAGTGGGGATGGCACACGGCAGGATAGATGTCGAACCCAGGGCCGACGCATCGAGGGCTGTAGCCTCTGTACATGGGACATGCGATATAACCGCTGAGCTAAACCGGCGCCAAGGCTCACTGTTTGTGTTCAAAACATGGTAACTTCAGGTGGTAAAATCTTATAACTCTGGGTATCCAGCAAAAGTAACCACTATTTTGTCTTCTTTGATTTTAGTTTCCAAGTACCAGTAAATGTGACTTTGGTGTCCCCACCCCAAAATGCTTGCCTCTCAATTAACAGTAATAAAAATGTTAAAGACTTTAGGTGTTTTTCTTTTTTAAGTTACTTTCTTTTTAAGTTTCTTTAGTTAGTTCTTAGTTCATTTTCTCACTAAAAGAAGAAAAGGAAGCTCTCTGGGAGTCACATAAGCAGAGCTCAAAATGATAAGTGCCTAAAGAAAGTGGAAAAAGAAACCTCTCTTTGTCTGATCGTGGCCTGCAGGTTTTTAACACCATTTCTGTCTTGTAATGCTATGCATCAGTTTTTATCATTTGTAGTTACAGAAATATTGAAAAACGCTTCGCACATCCGTTTTAAAACAGGTGCGTAGGAGAGGAACAGGTCAAAACAATCCTGAAGGTCTAGTACCGAAACCTTGCAAATAAATATCTTTTCTGCAAGTTAGACAGTGTGCAGGAGTTTACAGTTTTCATAGTTACAGAAATATATCACAGGTGTTCTAATACATTCTGGCTGAACTCCCAATTGTCATGATATTTAAAATTTGGGAGTCAAGCAGCTGTGTGAAGTGCTTTGATTTCATATGTTTAAACCAATGACTGTATATTAAGCTGGACGACGCGTCTCCATCTACTCTTATCGTACAAAATTGAAGACAAAATACGCCTGTGATGAAGCGCTGCCGTCTTGCGCTGGTGATGTCATTTGGAGCTTCACTTTTAGGGAGGTGCTATGTCGTCCATCCTTTGTACTGTCTATGGGGTAAACCTGTTATCAGTTCATTAAATCTAAATGCAGCTTTATGTCAGTGGTCAATGTGTGTAAGTAGAAAAACAAACTTGTTTTTTTCTGCAACATTCTGCTTTGAACCATCCTCCATGTCTCATTCTCTCTCATAGGACAGTCACTGTTTACTTGACATTGCCCCTCACGCCATCGAACGTCTCCACAGCGTTCACATCTACCCAATCGTCATATTCATTCGCTACAAAAACTCCAAGCAGATAAAGTGAGTAAAAGAAATGTTTGTGTTATTTTTGTTGTTTCATTGCCTGAGTACTTGCAGAGCGTGCTTTGTGTTTTGGTGCTGTTTTCTCAACTTCAGGTTCAGATGCTTCTGCGGCACACGGAGGACATCATTCATCCAAGGCTTTTGGCTCTTCAGGCTGTTTATTAGGATATGATACTCTATAAAATGTGATTTTACAAGTTTAGGCACAACATGAACATGAATTTTTAATGCACAGAAGTCATAGATATGTATCTGAAGCATCTAATTTAAAGGTATAATAAGTAGGATTTTATTAGAAAAATAAAATATAGACTTTTACAAATATAATATAATCTAAATCATCACTTATGGGCCTCGATACATGTGTGTTGGTGAGTTTGTGCAGACCCTTCCCTCTGCACCTTATCTGTCGTTTTGCTTTGTATGGGACGTTTTCAGGAGTAGCGCAGTTGTGGTTCCCTGAGCCAATCACAGCGTAGAGGTGAGTGTGGGAGTGGTTCAAATTAGCAACTGGGCCCCAGTCAGACCGGCGAACATGGCGAAAGAGCAATGCAGCGTTGGACAGGTAGGAGCCTCACACCGGGTAGGACAAGCTAACCGGCGGTTAGCATGCTAGCGCAACGGTAACCGGCGGTTGGCATGCTAGCGCGAAGGTAACCGCTGGTTGGCATGCTAGCGCAACGGTAACCGCCGGTTGGCATGCTAGCGCAAAGGTAACCGCCGGTTGGCATGCTAGCGCAATGGTAAACGGCGATTAGCACGCTAGCGCAAATGTAACCGTGATGCTGTCAGTGTTAGCTCGGCGGGGTGGGCGTGCGCTCGCACGAGAGCGTGAGCGTGAGATTCTGGTGACGAAGAGCCCCGGAGGAGGGGCACAGTTTGTATGTGTTGTTGACAAAATGTAAGGCAAATCCTACTTATTATACCTTTTAAGTATCTTTTCTTATTTTGCAGGTCACTATGAGGCATTAAAATGTCATATTTCCATACTTTTTCAATGCCAGGTCTTCTTCTATGAATAATAACTTGTAATTACTCTCATTAAATTATTTTTCATCAACAGAGACAGGAAATTGACATATGCAGAAGTCTTCCTGCTCTCATAATCATATTCGTCCTACACACAATCTAATTGATCCTCCTGATTAGGTCACAATGTCATTAGTTCAGAAACAGCCGCCCGCTATCTTCCACCACCTGCCGGGGTTTGTGACAGGATGATGTGATAATTCAAAAGTCCCTCTGCTTTTTCACGTGTAATCTCATGCTAAGATTAAATGAGCTGAACCCTCAGAGTGGTACTTTGTGTACACGCACACACTAATAAAGACACACTCGGGTCTGGCAGGAACGGGCTTTCTCGGCCACACACACACACACCCACGCCCACAAATCTATGAAGTGGTGCAGCAGGCAAACATGGCGGAGATTGAATCCTGCTAAGCCTCGGCTGTCATCAGCTGAGTGCCAGCTGTCCAGGGAGAGCTCGCCGTGGCTCCGCTTTGTGGCGTGGGCGGCTGAAACGTTCGCTGACCCCTCCCTCCGCAGTCGCCGCACACACACACATAAACACAAAACACATACGCACATAAACACACGCCTCCCACTGCCTGCCTGCTGCAGCTCAAGCTTTTTATCCTCCGGGAGGCTCCAGCAGACCAACGTGTTGCCTGCACACTGAGTGCCGGGAATGGATGGGAGGAGTGTGATTCTGGGTTAGGTCAGAGGCTCCCAGTGGATGAAGACTGATGGCTAAGTGGTCACATGACGACTCCTTAAGACTGTGGGCTGATATGGAGTGAAACATGAAGATGGAGGGGCTTCAGTAGTGAGATATTTAAACGTTCCGTAGTGGAATTACAGATTTAGCTCTGCTATAAATCTTAAAACATGCTTTTAATACAGTCTCTTGTTGTTTTGGTCCGTTGTGTGCAACGTTACAGCTTAATGATTGTGATTTCTTAATGAAGTTACAGGCAATTTGCTTAAATATGATTAAGTTAAGATAGTGATTCACTGGATTAGTCGGAAACAGACATCCATGTCCATTTCTTCTCAAAATAATTCCCAGGAAGTGTGCTTTTTTAAAATGTACATACCCAGAATCTAACAAACTGTAAGAGTATAATGATATCAAACATCCACATCATCCACTCCTTTTATGCAGTCTTATATTAAGGATACACTTTGCAGTTGTCACATCCCATCAGGTCAAAAGAAATTAAGGTGACATGTTGGGGACGGGCACATCAGATCTGATTTTCAAAATAAAGGTAGACTTTTTGAAATCAGGTTAGCACAATGTCAATACAAGGAAAGAGACGGTCTGAGTGAGCAGAGCAAACAGCTTTAAAGAGCAGCTCCAATCATGTTTTAAGACTTACAAAATGCTCTGCTTGAAATAATAAGTTGCGTCTGATAATCCTCCCAAGGCATCTCCTCCTCCTCCCTCATTGAAACTTCCTCAATCTGCATAGTCCCCGCCCACTATGCACATTTCTAACCGCCAAACAAAACACGTCTCTGCCGTCGTTTAGTGGCAACTTGTTGAAACTTGGCTAGCTTGAAATTTAGTAATTAGTAGTAGTAACATTAACGTTTGCAAGATTACGTTGAAGTTGTTGCCATAGGTTACACTTAATGATATGCATAGCGTCACCCCGTCCATTAACAGGATTGGCTCCTTAGGTTTGTGACGTCACAAACCTGCCAACATGAAAACGTGTTGTTCCGCCTGTCCTTGGTACACTGCAGTTTAAAAGCAGACAGGCCCAGCCGTGGAGATGACTGCTGATGTTGTCCCTGATATGTCTTGTAGCACATGAAGAACACCACATGGAGATGTTTACAAGGTTAAACACCTGATTTTCACTGGAGGGGGGCTTTAAGCAACACTATAACATAGAAATCATACATTTTAATAGCATGTAGGTATTAAATGTAATCTCAAAATCTGATGTGATCGATTTCAAGCATGATTTGCTGTTACTAATCCCTTCCTTACCTTAATGTTGCACCATGTTATAAGCCTGTCCGTGTGAAGCGTGGCAGCTGACAGTTCTGACTCTGTCTCTTCAGGGAGCAGAAGGACCCTCTGTACCTGCGGGATAAACTCTCACAGAAACATTCCAAGGAGCAGTACGAGGCGGCTCAGAAGGTGGAGCAGGAGTACAGCCGCTTCTTCACAGGTGGGTGGGAATTACTTTCTCCAATGTAGCAGTTATAGCATTGATCCAGAAATTACAATTAAATCCAGGCTAAATCCAGACTAATGGGTCAAGAGGGTCGATTAACTGCACAAATAATATCACACTGTGAGACTCTTTGCCGAAAAGAAACCAAATACACAAATAGAATGAGACGGTCATGAAGCAAAGCCGCTCACAAAAAGTCCCAGTAAGAACTGTGCTGTTTCACTTTGGTCTAGTTTAACCAGTGTGAGACTCTGCCGAAGGTTGTCTGAGGTTTTTGGAGCACATCACACATCAGAGTTAAAGTTTTGTATCTGGAGCAGCAGCCAGTCTGAGACAGCCCACTGTCCGGCTGATTAATGAGTCTATAAAAGGAGGAGATTTATGGGGAAGGAATCAGGGGGAGGTGGTCCGCTCACTTCTGAACACACAAGCAACAACGATAAGAACTGGGATCAGAAGATTTTAATGTAAATACATGTCTGTTAAGTCACTACCTCTCGCCGAATGAGGTAACACAATGGTGATTGAGCCTATTGCCCACTGATGAAAGCCTTTGCATTTGCAGTATTATGGACTGGTCATCGTGGCGCCTTTCGCGGCAAAAATCACAAGCCGCACCCAGTTAGTGACGCGTTTTCCATCACCCAGCAGTGGTTGGTCTGCCAGAGAGGGTAGGCGGAGCTAAGCGGCTGCTTTTCCGGTCTCTGCGAGTGTTGCGAGTCAACAGTAATCTACTATGGCTGAACAAAGAAAGAAAAGATCGATGACTACAGATACAACTTCAACTACAGATAGATACAGCTGATCACAGGTTCAGATCCCGGTCTGCCAATCCTTTGGTGCATGTCGTCCCCCATTCTTTCCTCCCCACGTTTGCGGTCTCTCTTCTGCTGTCCTATCAAATAAAGGCAAAAAGACAAAAACAAAAAAAATTATTAAATCTGTAGCTGTGGAGTTTGATAAAAGTGAACTTCTAGGCCTCCGTAGTTCGCTTGTCTTCTCTGCGAATTTAGCTGTTCTAGCATAATGCACCCAAATCTCTGAATTACCAGTCGGCGGTCGTGTTGCGTTGTGGGCATTTCTTTGTTTTTAATGCGTCTAGTAACTAACTTCTAACTGCTGCTAGTAACTTATTTTATTTTATCATTGCATTGATGGCGAGTTGCACATTTAATTTTGCTGTACCTGGTGCAATGACAATAGAGATATTCTATTGTATTTTATTCTATGCTCCTGGTTCTGACGTAAGTGACAAATCCAAAGGAAGATATTTCTGGTTCTTCTCGATTTTGTTTATACATCATGAGTCAGACAACGTTATGGAAATGTTAAATCTCCTGAGTCAAGACTTAAAAATTCAAGGCAGCCTCTGATGATTTTACACAGAATCGTTGCAGCCCATTTTTCTTGCATGGGCGAACATTGAATGCTAGAGACAGATTTTGAAAATTTCCTTAACAAACGCTTCATTAAAATAATGACTAGTTAATAATGAATATATTCAGTAGTTGCAGATGTTCATCTGACATCAATGCTGAGCACTCCCCCTGTAAATCTTCCTCCCCTTCCTCTCTGTGTTGCAGGCGTCGTCCAAGGAGGCAGCGTCTCCTACATTTGCACTCAGATCACGACCATCGTGGAGCAGGAGCAGAGCAAAGTTCTGTGGATTCCAGACGGAGCACCGTAGGAACAATCACCTCTCGCCGCACGTCGCTCCAGCTTTGATTTTGGACACACAGAGAATCGGTACATCTCACAGACATCACGGTTAACTCCCAATGCTTCCTCACAGCACTGATTATGAAGATCGTGTTATATTCCCACTACAATAGTGATGTACTGTATACACATAGATTTGTTTACACTAGTATTTAATACTTGAAGGATTCCCTCATATGTCGTATCACTCCTTTGACCCCACTCTGTCCCATGAACACGTCGGACCACAGGAAGTCTGCATCGATGCAAGCTGAAGACTTTTATTTTGAAGTGAAGATAAAGTGGACCACCGCGTTTCCGTCTTTATATTTATATGTATTTTCCTGCCATTTAATTTATCTAATCAATGAAGATGTTGCTTATGAACCTTTGATATACAAACGTAGCTCTCTAGTTAATAGGAAGGACGATATTTTCAAATTAAAGGTCTTATTTATAGGGGAGAAATTGAGGCATATATTCACATCATGTTGCAGTTTTCTTGACATCATTTCAGCCCTCAAAATAATATCATGCCAAGCTAAAAACATTTGCTAATAACAATTCGTCCTTGGTTGTATTAACACTACAGCTTCCATCATGAATCAAACAGCAGGTATATTTCCTCAGTGTGTCCCAGTTTGTGTGTTCTACTGGTTTTGCCAATACTTGTTCCTCTTTGGATTTTTTTAAGAAGGGATCTTTTATGTCTGGTTCATGGTTCAACTAAACACACTCACACACCTCTTCAGAAGATCACGCTGTCGACATTTCATGTTTTAAGTTTGGATGAAACACTTTAGGTCTGGTTTTCTCCTAATGAAGGTTAATGTTTCTATAAAATATTAAAAACAGATCTGTTAAAGGAAAGGAAGGTGTCTGTGTGCTTTCATCATCTTTAACTGTTGGAAGAGGATTCACAAAGCAGGCTGAAAGTTGGAGCTCAACGATCAATGCGCTTTATATCCACTAGGGGGAGTAAACCACCAGTGACTGTGTGAGACGGTAAGACGCCCTTCTATCTCTTTATAAGTCACAATATCATTACAAGCTGTCTTACATAGGAAAATACTCTTGATTATTATCTTGTTTAACCACTTTCCAGTCGATAAAGTTTCACATTAAAAACTAGCAAACGGCTAGGATGCTCTGTATGTTTACTGTGTGTGAAATATGTTGAAGATGCTACTGATATGACGTATTTAGTTCATAATTTCAGTATTATTTGTTTGTTAAAACCTCCAAAATTTCATATTTTTATATTTCCTGTCAAAAATAAATGTGTACATCACTGACCGACCTGTATTTAAATCCCATAATTTATAACAAATGAAAACCGGAAGTTAAACCTTTTAATAAAACTTTAAACAAACAAAAGAAGAAAGGCGAGTTTACATAAATTGTAAATGGGTTAAATTTCACAACATGAAGGTCATTCCTGGAAACTGAAAGTGTCTCTACAGATCTGATAGTTTCAAAGTAAGATGTCTGTAACCACAAGTTACCACCATGAAAAATTGATGAAGCGGTCACTATAAATAACCAGACATCCAGATAAGCATCGACGTCTGCTATTGATGGCTCCTCCCCCGCTACCTGTAAATCTGCGATGCCATCTCCCGACAAATGGATGCGACAGGCGACCGCCGGAGCCCGGAGAGACACGATAACTAAACCCGCTCTTTAGTGACTCTAGAAACCATCTTTTTTTTCTTTTTTAAACGCCTTTTCCATCACGGATATCGACAAAGTGCGAGCTTTGAGGCGAGGAGCGCATTCAACAGTGGGGAGCTGCTAAACTGCGCTGTTAAACAAGGTGGAGCAGCGCGTGAACACATCGCCTGGTGAAGACAATCCTCCTCTTCATCTTTATTATAATACGCGCACAGTTTGATTAACTGGATTGTAGAGGAAAGCTAAAGTTTTTGAGGAGTTTTCCAGAAAATGTGATTTTTACGCACGGATAAAAGGATGGCGCACAATTCCAGCCACGAACGCGCATCGTGACGCGCTCCTCTGATATCTCAATTTAGGGGGAAGTTTTTTATTCTAGTGCGTGTGTCTGCTGTCGACTCAACTTTTACGTCCTCGGCTCGTGAAGCCAGAGGAGCGCGAGGTGGCTGACTCAAACATGGCCGAGCCGCGGGGGCATCAGGGGGCGCTGGCTCGGAGTCCCCAAAGCGCGTGAATCCCGGGTTAAGTTGATTGTTTGTGTTTGTTTAAGGAGGAGGACGAGGGGGGGCTGACAGGTGGGCAGAATGCCGAAAAACAGGGATAAATTCACCCCGGACCCGTCCATCCACATATCCAAGATGAACGTGATCATCCCGTTCTCGCCAGATGTGCCCTGTGACAGTAACGGGCAGCGGATGTGGTGGGCTTTCCTCGCCTCCTCCATGGTCACTTTCTTCGGGGGGCTCTTCATCATCCTGCTGTGGAGAACTCTCAAATACCTGTGGACCGTCTGCTGCCACTGTAACGCCAAGAAGAAGGTACGTGCGCTCATTTTCATGAACCACACCTTAGTGAATGACTTATTTATCACAGGGGTTTTGTGTAACGGCCAGCTCGTGACTTCGGTGTGTCCAGTTTGATTTATGAAATGGGCTCGTAATTAAATCTGTGTTACGGCTCCAATCCGCAGACAGAACAGTGAATAATTAACTTCCGGCTTAATAGTTTGTAGAGAAACGAAGAGACACCGTTATACTGAAACACTACGTGTTGCACTACGACTGTGCGTTAGTGCAGGTTTTTACCTGTAGGTGCAGCTGACACTTGTTGGTGGAACATCCTCAGTATGGTCCATGACGCTGATCTGAAACACTCAACCGGGTTACAAGGTTTATGTACGGATATTTTCCAATAAATATTTAGGTATATTTTCGTTTTTTGCACAAGATTCATCCTAGCAGTTTGAAATGTGTCACTTTTTTCCTCCCAGTTTGACTCTACCCTTCCTAGACATGTTAGCTACACATGCTAGCTCTGGGTTTGTTCACTAAAAACAACAAAAAAAAATCCACATATTTTCTTACTTTTTAACCTTTTTATTCCCCAGTTTTGACACATGTCTAACATTTCTGCATCTCCCCTGAACAATGCAGGTAGATGGTTAATTCATCTTGTTTAGGGGTCAATACATGGGTGAAAAATGAACTCGATCAAAACGTGTAAAACGCAATCCAAGGCCCTCTGTAGGATTTCTGTAGACTTAATTTCACACGCAAAAATATAAAAATAGCCGACGTGTTGCGACCAATCTGGTCTTCGTCAGGGCACATGTCAGCCAGCTATGGAGGAAAATGGATTTAATCAGTGCTGCTGAAAACAGCATTTTTTAATTACAAATGCAACTTGTCTTTTTGACTGCCTGCGCACTACTTTCTGCTGAATAATTTGTCCCAATGGAAACTTTCTACGGCCTCTGCAGGATAGGTATCGTTAGGATTGTATTAATACTGATGCTGCTTATGGACACACATAGCCTCCTTACTGATACTCTGATTATTAAATGTTGTCTGTGGGATCATTTAAGAGTATAATTAGAAGTGCTAAAAACTAACTATGTTCTGAGGAAATCATTCTGTTTTGTTTTTCAGCCCAATGCCGACAGCTTTGTCATCATCAGGGGGCAGTTAGAAATAAGCCTGCTACTTTTGAATACGTTAAGGTTGCAAAAATGCTGATAGCAGCACAATTTGTCCAGGAGCAATTAGGTACCAGTGCCTGATGCTCTCCCCCTTTATGTTGTATGGATTAATCAGAGTAACAGGCACTATTTCTCGAACTCAGAAACCCCCCTTTATCAGGGTGGAGACACAATCTTTTTGCAATATAGATGAACACTCTGAGTTTTCTTAGTCAGTCATATTTCCTGCTTGAAACCCCGTCAGTGAAGCGTGCAGCGCCATTTGTTTGACACCTTTCCTAGTGTGGAGTACTTTTAGCTGTTCTGGACACACCCAGGGCATCAGCTGCTGCTAACACTTCTCACCCTTTTACCACTAGTTTGTCTCTGAATTAGATGTGTTGAGGTGAACACTTGTGTCGCAGCGTAATACCCACAAAAAATTTCACAACGCGCTCCACAATTTTTAGGAAACCGTCTGCCCCGAGACGAGTCAAAGAGCGACATAAGGAAACTGCACCAGGCTCTATTTAGGATTTATAAGCTGCGACGTACAGTTAGTATCCTTCCTGTCATGCTTAACGATGGAATATGCAGGTGTAAAACATTGATCTTTTTTACCTGTTAAATGTGCACTCATCTCCTAGACAGGCTCGGTAAAGGTGGAGAAAAGGCAAAGGCTGCATGCAGGGTGGGGCTGACCTTTCAGACAGAGACGCCGGTATCATTTACATGCTGTGGATGAAGCTGGTTACATTTAGGGATGCAGCTAACACCATCACTGATTCGTATACTGATACATTTGAGTTATTAGTTAACTGCTTTGTTAAAAATACAAGTTGTAATGTTATAAAACGAAGATTTCTGAAATAATTTTTGCTCGATAAATGACTATTTAAGCTGTAGTTACAATATTCAAAAGAGTCTCTCTGCTTGCATGTGAGTTTTATTTATAGACGCGCAGAAACAGCAACAGAAATCCATGTGCGAAAGATCAGGATGAGGTTTTTCCTCTCCTTTGAGTCCACCGGCGAACACCGCTCATGTGTGAAAACAAGAGAGCAGTCCCATTTTGTGTTTTTTCTCCACATTTTTGCCAAGTGAATCTCCACCAACCTGTTGTGCTCCTCTGTGGGAGTCAGCCAGAGTCGGGTCATCCTTCCACTTTCTATCTCTCTCTCTCTCTCTCTTTGCTCTCCTGGCATTCATCCCATACCTCCTGCTTTCTTCTTCTTCTTCTCACCCTCTTTTTTTTTTTCTCTCATCCAAGAATCAACCTTCCTCCAAAGTGTCAGAAATGCAGTGTCAGGCGCGCACGCTATGTGCCATATGAATCAGTGTTTTTGTTGCTAAGCAACTAGCAAGCATTTCATTATAAGAGTAAATCTGTGTGTGTGTGTGTTATGCAGTTGTCTGTGCTGCGAGATGTAGCAGGTTGTGTTGGAGGAACACCCTCCCTCCCCACCTCCCTCCCTCCCTCTCCACACGGTCTGTGCATGTCATTAGCAGCACAAACACAGAGCTTTCAGAGCATTGTTCAGAGACGGGAGTTGATAATCCGTTTCCTCCCGTTTGTTTTCCCTCCGCGGGGCGTTCGCTGCCCTGTTCTCGTCTGTTCTGACACGTCCCTCAGACTGAGCCTCCCTCTCTCAGTGGCTTCCCAAGTCTGATGGAAATCGATGAAACTGGCCGGTTGTGGGGTTCTGATGAATGACGGCTATTATCCGTCTGGGAGGAAGAAAAGGAATTGTGCTTATCGTAAAAGGCACTGAAGTCGCACAGGAGGATGACGAGCTGTGGCAGCTCTTCACTCCTTTTTCTGAGGTTCATTGAGGGAGCGTGCGTCAGTGTTTGTTCAGGAGCGCTGCTGGAAGTTTGAGTGGAGAAGTAGATGTGGCTTTGGCCATGTGTTGCCCCTAATTACATTTTCAGCCACTCTAGCAATATAATTCTGGGACAGCAATGTCGCCTGCAGACGACTTTGATCCAGACAAAACAACAAGGCCTATTTGATAGATTGCTGTTAAATTACAATTGACATTTTGTTGTTTTGGATGAAGTGTTTGGGTGACGCCATTTTCACCGTGGGAAGCTCAAAATCTGTTACAAAATAATGTCTTCTTTCTGTGTTCCAGTTTTCATGTCTTATAAGTGAAGAGAATCTCAAATACTTTACTGCTTCCTGATTGAGCAACTAAAAAAACATGTTTGGAGAACATCTGGATGGACATCGGGCCATATTTAAAGATAAAATAACATATTTGATAACCCATTAGCTTACTCAACACAACAGCTAACGTTAGCATTCAACCATTTCCTAGCGAACATTACTGTTTAAACTATTAAAAGACTGTGGTAATAAAGATTCAGGATGAATTGGCCTCTTTTCTATTGAATGACTATCAAACGGTAGGCTAATATTAGCTAGGAAGTGGTTGAATGCTAACGGTGGCTATGGTCTATAGACTTGTGACCTGCAAAACAGCATTTAGCCCAGCATAAGCAAATGAGCTTCCCACCCTGAGCTTGAGTTCAGAGGAAAATTCCCACTGTGTGAATGTGGTGAATTGCTGTGAAAGTTGCTGCAAATATACACAGCCTCTAAATAAGAGGCTACTTTCTGAGAGCTGTAGTAATCCCCTGACTTTGATAGAAGACCACCATTAGATAAACATTTATCTAGTTTATGACCTAATACCAAAATCTGAAAGGACATTGAGCCGTATTGTTAGATAAAATAACATTTGATAACCTATTAGCTACCTCAAGACTACAGCTAACGTTAGCATTCAACTGCTTCCTAGCTAAAACGTTTAAACTATTAAAAGACTGTGATAACGAAGATTCAGCATGAATTAGCCCCTTTACTCTTGAATAACACAATCAATCGGTAGGCTAATATTAGCTTGGCAGGGTTGAATGCTAACGTTAGCTACGGTCTAACTTTACAACAAGAATCAGACAAACCATTTATCAGCAACTGAAAAGACCATGGACAGTGAAAATCCAGAGGGACATGAGGCAATATTTCAAGATACAACAACACATTTGATAACCCGTTTGCTAACGTTAGACCACAGCTAATGTTAGCATTCAACCATTTCCTAGCTAACTTTATTGTGTAAACTATTAAAAGACTGTAGTAATGAAAGTTCAGAATGAATTAGCTTTTTCACTGAATAACATCATGAAACAGTAATACTAGCTAGGAAATGGTTGAATGCTAACATTAGCTGTGGTCTAATGTTAGCAAACGGGTTATCAAATGTGTTGTTGTATCCTGTCCATGGTCTTTTCAGTTTTTCAGTACATTTTCAAGACCGAAAAACAGCAGTTTATCTTTCCTCCTTGAGCGTAAGTTCAAAGGAAAATGGCTGCCATGTACATATGTTGACTTGCTATGAAAGCTGCTGCAAAAAACATGGTCCCTAAATGAGAGGCTAATTTCTGAGAACTTGAGTTATCCTCTGACTTTGATAGAAGACCACCATTAGATACATTTATCTTTGGTTTGTGACCAAATACCTGTGCTGGACGTCATGTTTGGTGCTGAAAGACAAATGCTAGCATGCTAACAAGCTAAATTTAGATGGCAAACAAGGTAAACTTAGCTGGGTGGATGCTGATGTTGCATTGAGCTCAAAGCAATTCTGTGCCTTCTTTAAGTATAGAGAGACCTAGTATGACTGAAGAGTCCTTATGTTCATTTTTTATTTATGTTAATTTAATATTTTCATTTTTAGATTAATACATTGTCATCCTTTATATTGATTAACCTATTTCTGTTACTTATCTTTCATTATAATACTTCTAGTTACAGCTGAGGGCATATCTGGTTGTATGTGTACAGGTGTTATGTTTTGCAGCAAAGTCAGAGGATGTGCATCTCCTGCAGTGACTCACTGTCCTTAGATGCGTCAGGTGCATGAAATGGGTGTGTGTGCGTATGTGTGTGTGTTGGGGGGTGATTGGAGGACTTGGATGGAGAGTCACTCTCATGCTGCTTTTAAGTGTAGTCTGAAATATTGTAACTACGAGACGAGTGGTTGTGATCGAACAGTGGTAATTACCAGTCAGAAAGTTGGAATAGCTGAGTGGCACTTTAGTGTGTGTGTGTGCGACAATGCTGTGTCGTGTGTGTGAATAATAATGCTGCACAATATCATCTGTCATAAACTCTTTTTTTGCTCACTGTTTCTGTGACAGAAATAGAAAAATGTCCAAGAGCCTGATTTAGTTTGTGTCCGTTTAATTTAATCTGCACACACGAGCGCAAGAACACACACAGCATGATAAATGGACTTAGAAGAAGAAGCACTTGAAGGCAGCATCATTTATTTAAAGTCAGGACCCTGAATCCTTTCACTGTAGTCTCTGTAATTCAGCTTGTCAGTCCTCTTTGTAAAGAAAGAAACATATACATTCTTCCCTCTTGTGTCTTTAAATTGTCTGTGTAATTAGTGCGGCATGTATTAGCTGCTCACGTTACATAATACAAGCAGCATGTTGGCCGTCACTGCACCATCTGCGGTCCAACAGGTCTCAGATTAACACAAATGTTAAAGAACTCGATGGTGCCAGAACCTGCTGCAATTGATGATTTATAGATGACATTTTAAAATGTGTTTTATGTGTTTTAAAACTATTGTAGTGAAATCCCACTTATTTATAAGTAGAATATAATCATACATATAATTCTGTAGTACAAGCTTTAACCAATGAGAACATGACACATAAGTCCACCTCTGATATTAATAACTTATTACAACATCATGTTTTTCACAAGCAACTAGAGGATAAGTTCTTCTAGGTCAGAGACAATGACTGTACATAAAGATGGACGACACGTCTCCATCTACTTTCATTGTACAAAATTAAACCTAAAATATCCCCGTGATAGGCGCTGCCATCTTGCGCCGGTGACGTCATTTGGAGCCAGAGCTGCGCAGTACAGATTGGCAGGTGGAGCCGTTGTAGCCACTTCCGCTAACCAAAGCACACACTTAACTTACTGAAAAACCCGGCAGAGATCCTGTACGTCGGCGTATTTAACATCAGAACAGCTTCTTGTGTTGGTCCGAGGTTAAAGTTCACAGATATGTAAACTTCAATGACTGTAGTGATTGTTTTAGCTACGTCTCCTCTCGCCCTTCCTCCTCTACTCTGCTAATCCGAAACATATCGGCTGCAGGAGCCGTGTTTGTCAACAGAGCTGTCAATCATCCTTTTTACAGCACAAACTTGTCAGAAACATGAACACTTGGGCTTAAATCAGCATGATAAGAACTAACTATAATGACAGAAACTATGTTTGACGTGTATTTTGATTTTATAGTTTGACTCATGTCCCATCTGTTAACATGGAGGAGGCGGGCTTTATGACCTATACTGCAGCCAGTCAGCAGGGGGCGATAGAGAGGGTTTGGCTTCTCTTTTAGGGAGCTGTCATGTCGTCCATCTTTATATACGGTCTATGGTCAGAGCCTTTATGAATCAGCATCAGTACAGTTGTTAATCGACATGTTTTTCTTTAGCCGTCCCGTACACTTATACTCACTGCATGGTTTAGAGGACAAGCAGACTGAACTTACAGAGTTCACATCGAATAAACAGTCTGGTTTTCTCAGACAGATAGGAGATAAGCAGGAAAAGTAAACAGAGACACTGACCTTATGTTCACTGAAACTAACAATACATACTCGTGTCCATTTTAAGTCGCGGATTCCAAATAACTTTCATGTCCACATGCACAATCTGAATATAGCTGCTAACCTGAGACTAAGTTCGTCTGCTTTGTGATGTAATTTGCGTTAAATAATTATGTTCATTGATTCATTAATTCAAAGACATGCTGCAAAGTGCCGTATGTTACAGTACAGTCCTTTTGACTCCGCTGAGGGACCATAGATCAGTGATGAGACTAGGATATTTCCGGATTTTTCCTCCTTTGAGAATGTCTGGATTCATTATTAATGTGATTTATATTAATATGTTTTTAAATAATTCATTAACTTAGCAGAAATCGTGTCACGAAGCACATGTTCTATTCTGGTTTAATGTACTCGGCCTGTGAGAAATGATCATGGAGGAATCAGAGAGCAGTGCTGATCGATGAGCTCTGGGATCAGGCGAGATAGTGGAGCCTAAATTTGGACGCTCGGACCATTGATCAAAGTGACAAAAACGGGATGTGCTTCTGAGTGGGTGTAATGACTTTACATACTTTTCTGGAGTCTATGAAGAATATATCTTGTCTCTTTTTTTGTAGAGCAATAAAATCTAATAAAGTATCGTTTAACCCTCCTTATGACATTAAATCAACAATACACTTTTTTAAAGGGGGGTATTATGCTAATTTCAAGCTTCATATTTCACTCTGTGATACCTGTGGAGTAGCTTAGCATAATTTACACTTTAAAAAAACCTCCTAATTTTTCAGGCCCTCATACAGCCTCTGCCTTAAACGACTCAGTCAACTCTGTCCCTTTAAGAAACCCCGCCTCTACAAGCCCACTTTCTTCTGATTGGCCAGTTCTCCGAAGCCTGCTGAGGCTGTGATGTTACAAAGTGCAGCGTGTAGAAAAAACTGTCTGAAACCTGTCGTTCACAGCAGCCTAGCACAGCATAATACCCCCTCTTTAATAGATCTAATTATTGTGTTTTTTTACATGAAAATAAATGAGAGATTTAAAAAATCAGACATGTCACCTTCCATCTTCACATTCTGAAGGTTTTGTGACCTTCAGAATAAATGTAGCCACCTGACCCTTGAAAAAAAATAATTGGACAGAGGCATGTCATGAATCTTGAATCATTACTATTTAAACGTTGCCTTTACTGCCATTAAAAATATCCTGGCCAATGTGTTTTCAGCGCACACTTTTAGATTTGGTCATTAAAAGCTGGGGAATAACAGCGTGATGCCAATTAAGTCTACTTCACTTAGCAAGCGCTTCCCCCCCAACACGGCTCGTCATTAAGAGTCATCAAAAGTGAACTGCACCTTCAGATACTCAGGTCGAGGTCAGGTGTTTCCTGGTGTTGTGTTAATGCATCAAATGTGGCATCAGTTTTATTTTATTAACAATGTTTCAGTCTTTCATTTGATAAAGTTCATACAAACAGCACCACACATGTCTAAGCTACAGACTTTCATCTGGGAACAGCAGCCAATCAGAGCACACCAGGAACACTTTTCCTGTATGCACACAAATGAAGGTAAATGTAAATCCTCATATTAAAGAATAAACACGATACAGAGCTATTTTAATTTTGAACAGTGAATTTTGCAACTCAGGTGAACTCATCATTGGAAGAAGGATGCCCAGGAGATTGTGGCTTGGCCAAGCCAAGGAGAACTGACATGCAAAGTAATTCTCTGCATGATTATTCGTCAACAGCATTCAGTACAGTCTTCTGCACCTCTCTGACTCTGGCTTCCTTGGAAACAGAGCTTCCCTTATACTCAGAAGGCACCAGTTATTGTAGTTCAGACAAAACACCAGATAATGGTCCAACATGACACAGAAATGTGGAGCAAGGGACACAGAGGTGTAGTACTGTCTGAAATTCCTCTGCAAACAGACAGTACATTTACAAAAAAAAATATTAAGTAGATAACCTTTACAAAAAGAGGAAAAAATCCCATTCTACATAATTTAGCTGATTTTATTTTGAAGGTAGAAAAGACACCGAGATTCTTAAAATGGAAATCATTCATATGAGCACAGCGAACAAGACAAACACCACAAGAAAACATATGTATCTTCTATATATCAACAAGAGAAAAGTATGTAAAAAATGAAATAAAAAACAAAATTAATGACATGGATATTTACGTCCATTAAAGCTCCTGTCAGGAGTTTTTCGCTGGTTATGAAACAAAGTGAAACTAATTCTGATACCTCGGTATGAGCTACAAAAGCAAACCAGACCATCAGTGACAAGATTGATTATTTATAAATAGTTACTTTTAATGCCTGAAACCGATGGCGGGGGGGTAGGTGTCAGACAAAGCGATGAACTGCACGCTGCCTTTGTTTACATTTTCCAGGGCTAATATTTAAAGTGAGTGATACATATGACTGTTAAAGAAAGCAGGATGACATTTTTTGTTTAAAACCACCACTTCAGCATGTGCAGGACAAAATCAGCAAAGAGATAAGAGGTACAGGTTCGTCCACAGGGGGCACCAAAATCAACACAAACAGAAAGTTCCTCACAGGAGCTTTAATTAAAAAAAGATTCAAAATATACGAATCCGAGGATGATATAATTGTATCTTAATTTATAGTACCAAGTGTTGGTTCAGCTCAAAAATTCACTCTGGCTACTACAATTCCCATAATGCAACTGGATGTCTTGTCTTTCCTTAGAGCCACGCCCTCTTTTAAATGCAGTAATATTTCAAAATTTGCCCCCAATAATAAATCAAAATAACGCTGATGACATCACTGTGACATCATCAGCGTTATTTTTCTCAGACTTTGAGACAAGTCAAGCTCAACTGTGGTAGCCGTAGCTTACCGTGGCACAACTGGTAGCTGCCAGGACCTCCTAGGGGAACTGCCACTACAGCTCTGGCAGGTCCCGGCAGCCACCAGCTCGCCCTGGCTGCAGACTTTAGACAAACCCTTCTAAAATAACTACTAAAACTGTTTTACAGACTGAGTTAACCTCTCTTTGACCTTTTATGCAATTTTTTTTATTTAATCAATAATGAAAATGTGAAACAAGGACAAAAATTTTCCAAAAGCTTGTTTTCCCCAAAGCAACAAATTCAGCAAATATCAGGAATGATTTTCTGTCACTGTAGATGCCCTCAAACTTGTGTGCATCTCTTCCACTTGTTGGCAGAATCACATTTAAACAAATGTTTTATGAGGGCAGGTAGGGTTGGAAATTGATCCACCAAGCTGGATTATCACTCATTCCATTAAGGGGCTTATTTAACCCATTTGAATACCATGAGCATAAATATTAAAAGCCTAAGTGTTCAGTTTGGTATCGATTAGGACTGCTGTCTTTCATGAAGGCAACACAAGATGCATTATATTATCAGCAGGACTGAAACACTCTGGTCATTATAATGTTCCTATAACATAAGTAACTAAGGATGTCTCACTATTACCAGAAGTACATTTTCATTTATTATATCATTGTTATTTATTTTATTTAAACTCTATTCAGGTGATCTCATAGGAACAGGCCTTTCATTCTCAAACAATAAAAACGTTTCTGTTGTAACTTCACTGTGATATTTCCTCCAGATGATGTCAGTTTATTCAGCCCTGTTTCCTAAAATAACTTTAATAAACAACTTTGCAATAGCAACTAAAACACTGCTGAAAAGTAATTTCATTAAGGTTTTTTTTTTTAACATAATGAAGAAATGTTAAGTCAAAAAAAAGGCTGATAACAAATGTATCAGTTTGCTTTGTCCCAATAATAATTTAGAAGACAGCTGCAGCGGAGCAACCACGGGGGCAGAGGGTGCAGCCACCCCAGGGCCCACGCTCAGCAGCGGCCCCCTAATGATCCATGTTTCAGCCATAGACTGTCTCTTTATTTACAGTCTATGGTTTCAGCACTCTGGACAGCGCCACACCTATGGCGTCACTGTTATCTGACACTCTCCCTCTCTCTCTCTCTTAAAAAAACCCACAGTTACATCAATGCTCTTCAAAATAATTAACAGATTTTAACAGTGACAAAGGATCCATACACCACTGGATGGCCGAATGTAGCGCAAGACTGAGATATGCTTTTTGGCTCGAGCTATACGGCAACATAGGAAAAAAATTACATAAATAAAACAGTACAAACATGGGCGTGCTTATTTCTTGTGTATGTGGTACTGCAAAGAGAAACATGTCTCAAGGAAGCACTCACATGAAAATAACAGGTCAATTATTCTCTGGCTGCACCCCAATCTCTTTCCTCTCCGCGCTCTCAGGGTTTCCGGCGCTCACTCCTGCTGTAACTCTCCGGAGTGCGTCCTCAGTAATTGTCACAGATTCAGGCCTTTTGTACAATAGGAGAGGACAGCTATTGTACAGTTGTGAATTTTAAAATGACTATCAGAAGGGCCCATCGAGAAAGCTTCACACCATCTGGGCTGAGAGTCTAGGTCCGCCCCTGGGAGACAGGGTTTGTGTATTAGCTCTCAGGGCTGTCATGGGCTCATAATCCTTTACAGAAACACTTGTTGGATGCTCACACAGCTTGTAAATACTTTACAAAAAGATCAAATTGCCTCAGGTGATTAAGTTAATGTAACCTGAAACAACTAGTAATTGACTTTTAAAGTATGAGGATTCTTAGACCTTTAAATCCCACAAAGCTGACCTTACAAGTCTGATAACGTAATAATGTTATGGACGATGTGAAACACTTTGTGTCGTCTATGCATTAAAAACAAGCAGATAAGTTGCATGATTATCACTTATTATTCATTAAAAATGCACAAAACTATCAAACAAACACAACCAAATAAAAGTGTGAAAGTTGAACTTGCTGCCTTCACACCTTCACGCTTTCGGAGTTTGGGGGTCGTGAAACACATAGTACAATATAGTTTGTTTTGAGGTCTTTCCCGGCCTTCTGTATTCTGTGCAGATGCTTCCAGATCCTGAGCTGTTCCTGCCAGCTAATACATTTAAACCAGAGGCCTGTGGCTTTCACAGTTAAACTCTCATTCAACAGGCGGCGGGCGCTCTGCAGGGCAAACAGCCTGTTCTTTTTCCTTTTTGCTCTCTAACCCCCCCCCCCCCCCCCCGTCTTATCCACTCAGCCTGATCTCCTTAAGGGGATTCAAAAGTGAGATTTAACTTAAATTCCCCCGGAGGCTCTGTTTCGAGACCAGTCTGATAAGATTTTTCTTCAAAATAAATGATGTAACATCGGAAACGCTCTCGCAAAACTGCCTGTTAACCCTTCTTAGTATTGCAAAACATGCTTCCTACTTCAAAACCAAACTGAGGGCTTTTAACAAATGAATCACGGCCTAAAAACAGCCGATACCTGTTGAGTTTTCTGCTCCTGTGTCTTGTTAGCTGCGTTAGCCGCTAAGTGAACTGGATATGTTATTATTCTGTGTTGTTACCATGTTAGTGCTGCAGGGCTGCGGACAGGCTGCAGTGACACGGTCTGCTGGTGGTCCGCTGCTCTCTGCGCTAAGAACTGTAATCATGTTCAGACGGCTGTTTAGTAATAATAATGCAAACAGCTGAAATGTGTTGCGTGTGGGTGGGAGCCATTATGGAATATCATGCTGAAACTGTTTTTACATTAAAGGTGTAAAATAAGTTATTTCACACAAGCAGTGTTCTCTTCATATCATGCTCTGAGACCTTTTCTCTCCACTGTTTGAGGAAAGTATTGAACCTTTTGTAATAACCTGATGGCACACAACAAATGCTGAGCTCATCTGGGATGTTTTACATTTAAAGACGAGCTCCAGTCATGAAATCATAAATTGTGTCTGATATGTTTTTTCTGCAAAAAACGTTTAATTACTTTGTAAAAATCCTCCCAAGGCATCTCCTCCTTCTCCCTCATTAAAAATTCAAGAATCTGTATAGGCCCCGCCCACTATGCAAATTTCCATTCGCCCCTCCGTCATGAAAACAAAAAGCGTCTCTGCCATCGCTAAGTGGCAATTTGTTGAAACGTAGCTAGCTTGAAATGTAGTAGTTAATAGTAGTAACGTTAACATTAGTAGTCAGTAGTGAGTTTGCATAAATTACGATGACGGTTACAGCTGGCTCGCACATCCACGAAGTGGTTGCCATAGGTTACACATAATGATACGCATAGCGTCACCTCGTCCATTAACAGGATTGGCTCCTTAGGTTTGTGACGTCACAAACCTGCCAATCTGAAAGCGTGTTGTTCAGCCTGTCCTTGGTACACTGCAGTTTAAAAGCAGACAGGCCCAGCCATGGAGATGATGCTGATGTCGTCCCTGATATGTCTTGTAGCACATGCAGAACCCCACATGGAGATGTTCACAAGGTTAAACACTGGATTTGCACTGGAGGGGGTCTTTAAAGAATTATTGGATGGGGAGGTTTCGTGCCAGATGGCGGGAGACGTGACGTCCTTTGTTTCACCTAAATGTAGCTGTATCCAGGAGTACCACAGTGTCTTTTTCACTGTATACCAATACGTCAGAATGTAGGCTAGAAAAAGTAGTCCTCTGAAAAGCCCTGATTGATTATAGTAATAAGCGTAATAGAGTCTGCTCCAACCATAAATCTTGTATCAATGAATCAGTCAATATATAGATGGATTTATGTTGGTTTGTTAAGTTTGAAATCCTTTGGCAAACATGGCTATATTTTGAGGTACAGCAGTAAGTGTGAGACCTTCATCTTTCAAGTGTTATTCCTGTTTTTATACTTTACTTCAAAGGATAAGCGCTGATGGGCCCACAAATCCCTTTTAAAAGACTCAAACTAATAATGAATTGATCCCTAAAACAAGTCTTTCCTTAAAAGCACATTATACACAATCTTCTTTACCCTGGACCTCCATTAACCTCCTCAAACTATCAAAGGATAAGTGTTTTTCTATACTTTCCTTATCTATATCATCCATTAAAAATCCAACAATAATTAGTTTTCTGGCCTCTCTTTGGCTCCCACAGCCATTGGTTAAATAATGAAGGTTGTTATCTTTAACAAATAGTTAACAAATACAAAGTTTGATATCTAAAATAAGCCGATCATAGTAAAGTAAATTTGCTGGGGACTACTTTTAGCAGCGGATTGATACACTTTTGGTGCTTAATTGCGTATTTACAGAAGCAGGATGATGCAAATGCGGTAGACTTTTTGTAAGTGACAAACTTGCACCATCAGACTTTGACTCAGACTGAGACTTCACAGGCAAAACACGTTTCTAGGAACAATTCATAGTTAGTTTTGGAATAACAAAATAAGTACACCTAAAAGAAAAGGCCCATAAAGGAGCTCCACATTGCACCGGATGACATGCGACTTCATTACGACGCACACTGGCACTGTCGTTTATTTTAAGTTGATCCCGGATGCACCATCCTGCTGCCATAAATACTCAGAAGCGCATCCAATCCGCTGCTAAAAATAGTCCCTCACAAATACACCATTTCCTCCTGCTTAAGTAACATTTGCTTAAAATGGCACTGCCATGCTGTTTAAGAAAGTTATCCAACCAATTTTTTTTAGCAGCTGTATTTGTGAGCCATTTTCAGATTTAAATCCTCAGCAGGCTTGGGAATGAGAGCTGGGGAAGTCGGAAAGTGCTGATATTCCCAATAATGCACTGTTGATGACGGAATACCGCCTAATAATTGAATTTTGCGGACCATATTCCTTCATTCAACTCTTTATTTTAATGGTGCTGCCCCCTGTCCAGCTTTAACATGATTTATGGTGGAGTGGAAGCACAGCACATGTTGCATACTTGCATGCCAGGAGTTCTATCCAGGGGACACACAATAGCCCGTTCTGCATCTGGAGAATGCGGCGTGCTGAGATCTCGGACATAAACACCACGACAAAAAAGACATCTGTAGTAGTGCGCACATGGCGTATACGTTAATGGAAACCTTGTAAACTGTTGCAGCTTTGAACTTTGAGCAGTTCATTTTCCTGTCTAACCCTGTAAACCGCATCAGCTAATCCGACATGACTGAAGCTGCAGGGGAAAGGCCTCGGAGAGAGTGATGGGTGACACCGTTAAGGACGAGTAGGGTGTCACAGGGTAAAGAGTCCGAGTTGTGTTATCCTTGAGGCTGTTGGATGTTTCATCAGGGAGCACCGCTAACCGGCATCCTGTCTCGATTTCCTGCTCTGTGAATCATGCAACTCCCAGCAGACAGACAGACAGATAGACAGACAGACAGGTGGAGAGACAGGCAGGCAGGCAGCCCACTCAGTGGAGCAGAAACAACAGGAGCTCAGCGGCTGCCATGGATACACTCCTGGAGTCTCTGTGCTGCTCTCACTCTGTATGTTTACTGTAAGCATGTGAGCATGCATGTGCGTGGGTCTGTTTCGGAGGCCCTGAGCGTGGTCACTACAAAGACTGGAGCATTTATGTTTTTGAGGAGGTAATTTAGGGTGTTGAGCAGTTATTCATGGGATGTTTTTGCACAGCTGTCAATCAAACTACATAGGTGGAATGTATGAATGCCTGTGGGTGATAATGTACTCATGTTAAATTAAAGCTGATGTTATCAATATTGTTTGATGAACAATGGCTGAAATTAATTTATAATGCCAGTAGTGTAAAAAACCCCAAATCATTAATATTTGCAGTTCATCTCAGTTCTCTGGAGAGTTTTAGTGTCCTTCAGCTCATTCACAATTAAATTATTCTTAATTAAATTAGCAACCATTTCCCACTTCCACTTTTCTGAATGATTAGCATCTAAAGAGACAATTGATAGTAAAAATTCAAAGGGACGTCAGGCCACATTACAAGTTAAATTAACTTATTTGATAAGCTTTTAGCTACCATCAGACGTCATTTAAACTCTTTCTATCTAACATTGCCTTTTCATAGTCTCACATGATACGATAGGAAAGATCTCCTAGCTAGCGAAACTGTTGCTAGCTTACAGTAATGTTAGCTAGAAATTGGTTGAATGCTAAAGTTAGCTGTTATGACTCAGCTGTAATTCACACCTTTTTCCCCCCAGATGCAGCAGGCAGGAGTATAAATCTTCCCAGCACCAAAGAACAAAGTTGAAATAGGAGTGAAATTTAGGAGCGAATGTTGTGGCCTAGCTTACACTCTCTGCTCCTGTCTGAGGAAGCTAATTTGAGAAGGGAGAATCAAACAATGACCCTTATAACTATTAGCTTGATTGTTGTTTGCGGCTATGTTTCAGTTTTTGTTAAGTCATGTTTCTGTTCTTACTTACAGCTAATGATAGATATCAAATTACCCTTGTCATATACAAACATCACATTACAACTGGATGCTAATTTGACAGCTGCTAGCTTGATACGAGTGTGCTAAGAAAGAATAGAAAAATAGAAACATTATAACAAACTGCTCTTGTAGTGGAACACATATTGTCCAAAGCCGGTTGATTTTTCCACCAGCAAAGCTTAAACACTCTTGTGTAATGGCTGTAGATAAATGTACAAAGGCAAGCCTATTATATTAAAGCAGGCAATGAGAATGTCAAGAGATTGTTTGTACTGTGAGAGAGTTTGTCAATGAATCATTTACCGTTTAAATCACTGGAAACCCAAATCCACAACAGCCATATTTCTAATTAATATAGGATCTTATGTACATAATAGAAAGCATCTAAAGCATCTTTAAACTTTCCTGGTACTAGGTTTGAATCAGGTGTGGTTAACCTTTGATATTTATTACAAAAACTACACGATTCATTTAAAGAACCAATCATAGGAGAAGTAGCATGGGAGCTAATCGGCTGTTTACACCCGGCGTTAGCTTTGTCCCTTAGCCTTGTCCACCTGCCAAGTCTCAACAGCCACTATTGTTGATTGTAAACAGCAGCTTTGTATTTCTGGCTACTGGAGTTTAGCATGGAGCGTTGATAATCTAATTTTTAGCACTAGCTAACACTACGGAGCCATCATTTAGCACTGAATTTATAGCTGTGAGAGCAAATTGAGGCTTCTTAGCTAATGCTTTACGTGTTAGCTAGTTGCTAACTATCATATGGCTAGCAAAGCATTTTGTAACTCAATGTTCAGATACCTCCTCCTCCTTTTTGACCTTGGTTTTCTCATACTTATAAGGTTTATTTTCCATTAGATTTTTGTGGATGCTCAATGAATGCTTATTTCACCTCCTTTCTTTCTTTGAGCAGGTCCATCGGATCACCACTGGCGATGGCATCAAACGCACGGACAAGGATGACCCGGCGGCTAGCGAGGTGGGCTGGATGACCTCAGTCAAAGACTGGGCCGGAGTCATGATATCGGCTCAGACGCTGACGGGAAGAGTCCTGGTGAGTTCCCACTCAGTCATCATCCTTCGTTTAATCTGTGATTGACGTCTCGAGCTACTCCAGTCTACATGTAGCATGCTGTTGGTTAAGATGTCAGCGAGATGAAGCATGACAGCCGATCACCATCACCCTGGAACTTCCTCCTGACAGTGAGGCAGTTGGGTTGAACTCCCGCATAGAATATCTGTCTGAGAAAGATATTTGTTATTATAGGACGGGGCCAGGACGGGACATGAATCAGACAAGCCGCAATTCAGGCACGCTTGAATGTTCCTCGAATTTATTTCCGGCTGTCTGACGCATAAATTTAACGTTTTGAAGAGCATACCTTTGGTAGCTTATCTCTCCGACAGGGAGGTAGATAAATCAAAACAAAGCCAGGGCAACAAAGAGGAGAGATTTAGGGAGTGTATTAAGGTCATACACCCTGTAATGCCCTTAAATGGCAGAGAGGAACAGAAGGAGGGAGGAAGAGACAGTTTGGAAACATGCCGCTTCAACCACATGTTAGCAACAAGTTTGTTACAGCAAGATTAAATGAAGGATGAGTAACCTCCACCTGGTTGTAGGCCGTCTAGTTTTGATTTTCTGCCTTTTATTTTTCAAGAGTGTTTGATCGACTGGCTAAAAAGTTCTTGGCAAAAACACGAGCAGCGCTGACGAGTGATGAAATTAAATGGCATGAGTGGGAGCGCCATGCCAAGGCTTGCCGCAGTGCTCGGGGCTGATCCCACTTTCACCCACTCCCCCTCTAAATGTGCTGCAGCATCTCCTCTTGGCTCGGCGTGTGGAGGTTGTTAATCATGAATGCTTGGTGGGCAGCCACATTCATTATTATGATTTGATGTGGAAAATTAACAAAGCACTTAGCTCGTGTTTGCGGGATAAAGGACTGGGAAAGCTACTGACCACTTTGGAAGGTTGAAAAAGTATTTGTTGGTCTCTGACTGTGACAAACACTTCCTTTCAAGTGCTTTGGGGACAAAATTTGCATCTTTCCTGCTTTTTGGACGCTTTCTTTTAAAATTCAGTGAAGTGAAACATTTGTTGTAATATTGAGATGATGTGTGTAGCTGTTAGCTTCTGCAAGGAAGTGATTCAGTAACAGGAACTAAGGGTGTCAAACACAAGTTTAGTCACGATTAGATGTGATATTGTTAGTTTTTTTTAAACTATAAATATTGATGGGCGGCATGGTTCGAATCCCAGTTTGCAAGTTCTCCTCATGGCTGCGTGGGTTCTCTCCGGGTACTCCGGCTTCCTCCCACAGTCCAAAGACATGCTCGTTAGGCTCATTGGTGACTCTAAAATTGCTCGTAGCTGTGAATGTGAGTTTGAATGGTCTGTCTCTATGTGTCAGCCTTGTGATTGGCCAGCGATCAGTCCAGGGTGTACCCCGCGTCTCGCCCAATGACAGCTGGGATAGGCTCCAGCTCCCCGCTACCCTGAACAGGACAAGTGGAATAGATAATGCATGGATTGATATACAATATTGATGACATCATTATGTCTGTCACATTCAATGCACATCAACGTGATTTACATCTATATCAATTCACAAAACAAAAACATGTTATACCATCTGACAATTTCATCACTAATGAACTCTGTCAGATGTGTAACTAATCTATTCTTTTAAAGAGGCGGTATTATGCTGTTTTACATTTTAAGACATATAATGTTACAATGTTGGATGTCCAGACTAAACGTGGGTGAAGTTTTAAATCTGTTGGTAAAAGTATGTTGGAGTAATCCCCAGGCTTCTCAGCTCAGTCTGCAGGCTGCTGTGAACGCCAGCTTTCACACAGCTTTTTCTACACGCTGCACTTTGTGACATCACAATCAGAAGAAAGTGGGCTTGTAGGGGCGGGATTTCTTAAAGGGACAGAGCTGACTGAGTCGTTTAAGGTTGAGGCTGTATGAGGGCCTGCACAGAGCACCACTGTGAGAAAAATTAGGAGTTTTTTAAACTTTAAATGATGCTAATTTACTCCACAGGTATCACAGAGTGAAATATGAAGCTTAAAATTAGCATTATACCCCCCCCTTTAAATTCAAACAAAGAAACATATATAGATAGTGGCCAGACAATATATGGATTGATATTTGCACTTTGTAAATATGACATTGACTCGTTGATCATTGAATCGTATATGTCTCCACACAACCCCTTTTTTGCTTTCAGTTTAAAAGGCCAGTTGGCCGATTTTCAACCTCAGTCCTATCATGCTATTAAAGGGAGCTAATGCCATTATGGTCTCTGTGCCTTTGGAGGATGTTATCCGCTTCTCC
This sequence comes from Semicossyphus pulcher, assembly GCF_022749685.1. Taxonomy (NCBI): domain Eukaryota; kingdom Metazoa; phylum Chordata; class Actinopteri; order Labriformes; family Labridae; genus Semicossyphus; species Semicossyphus pulcher. Next base: position 16,982,150 of record NW_027211670.1, on the reverse strand, counting down.
AATGGGCCATGGAAAACCTCCGCCAGATGACGTGTTTTACGTAGGCCAGGGTGCTCGCGTAATTACACTTCTTCATCTAGGACGCCCGCCTCCGATGTCATGTCTCGTTTAAAATCGTCAGGTCTGAAATGTAGACTGCTTTCTGCTTATGTCATACAAAGTTCGATGACTCTGGCAGACCTCAGATTGTCCCCACAGCATCTTCTATCACTCGATCCTGAGCACGGCGAGCTAAGATGCTAATGACGGGTAACGTGAGGGCAACATATTACATGTGCTGCTTTGTGTTGAGTTTTGCAGTGGAGACTGTTGCATAGGTTTACTTTTCATATTTTTATTGTGATATTTTTTAAAGTTATAAATCCACTTCTATTTTCCAAATCACCTCCGCTGCCATCCTGCGTGTCCTTGTTTTCCACTTTGGACCACCAACACGACGCTCAACCTTTATTTCAGTGTGTGTGCGTGTGTGCAGCTCAAGTACCCAGTCTCAATGACGGCTTCGCACAACTGTTTAGCAAGCTGCTCGTCTGTAACCATGGCAACTGCAGCTTACCTAAACATGGCAGATGTGTGTTTTCAATGTCGGCCTGTTGCAGGAGAGGGGGGGGGGGGGGGGCACATTAAAGCCTATTTCCCGGCCATCTGAGGGGGGGGAATATTTACAGGGGGCTAAGAGCACGGGATGGCTTAAGTGAAAGGCAGAATGTGTGTGTGTTTTAATTTTATGCATCTCTGTGTGTGTGTTTGTCGAGTAGAGAGGAGCTGCTATTCCCACATCTTCACCCACGTTGTTGTTGTCTTTAAAAATGTAGTTCTCTTCAGATATTCTCTACGATATTAATCACTAAATATGCAGCCTTCCTTCGTTAGAGTGAATCGATTGTTTTTTTACCCCCCAATACCGCGTGGAAAAGTCTAGTCTTTTTCTCATCAGACACTTGTGATCCAAGAAGTGAAACAACACATCCTTTAATTAATTTTTACCAATTAAACCTGCTAGAATCACTCAAGTCAAGAAGAGAATAAATCTGAACCCGTAAATACATCTGAGACGTGGATTGTGCAGAGCGGAGGCTCGGCAGCAGGATGCCTGCAGTATTTTGCAATTTTGATGTAGGTTTATGGATCAGGCAAACAAACACTGGTTTACGTCTCCGCAGATTCAATTACTTTAAAGCTCTTCCGTTCAAAATAGTCGCTGCAGAGTGCGTCATAGGAGAGAGGAAACAAAAGGAGGAAGTAAATGAATCTTGAAATAAAGCGGACAAAAGCAAGGACGCTTGAAAGCACACGACGCGAAATGTGGGGTCGTGAGATCAAGAAAATAAGAGTTTAGACGGTTACGATGCTTTTAGAAAATGTGCGTCGTTTCACCTTGAAAAACTTTACGAAATAAAAGCTCATGAATCACGCTTTACAGATGGAAAAATATATTTAATTGGTTCTATAATTACAGGTTAAAACATATAACAAAGGTTAAGTGCTGGTTGACGTTTAAAGCACACGACAGCCCTTCCTTAGACAGCTTCTTAGTATAAGGGTTATATTTCTTCCAATCTGGCATTTCACAAACTGAATTTTAAGCTATCAACCTCAACAATATCAGTTTAACATGTTTAAAGCACACTGACCCTGGCTGCACACAGAGCTGTTTACCCCTGCCCGAGGATGCTGAGTGATAAACAGGTGCAGGCCGCCCTGAGGACGGCCCACAGGCTCAGTCTCCATTCGCCCGTCTGGCCTCGCATCCCAGCAGATTGTAAAAGATCAAACCTCCCCTTCAGGGTTATTTGATTAGCGGGGAGGACACTTCCTGATGACCTTTCAGCCTGTAAAGGTTTATCTGCTGGAGATCAGCGCTCCACTCCTCCTGCACTCACAGGAAAGGCCTCGCGTTTCTGCTGAATGTACAGACGTGGTTTCCCTCAGATTGGGGACACGGAAGGATCCCATCTGTCAGTTTGTGCATTATTGCATTCCCCCTCCCCCCTTACAGTCACTTTTGCATCATACAGGACCTCCCTCCCTCCTCCTATTCATCAAAAATGTCATCACTTCACTGTTTGCTCGCGTCAAAACAAACAAAACCAGCTTCGGGGGCTGAACAGGTGGCTGCAGCTTGTACTCGAGCCAAGACGCCCAGCAGGCCTCCTGTAATGTCGTGCAGCTATTTCCTGTTTGTAATCATCGTGTAATTGATGGGTAATGTGTGATGGAGATAATCTGAGGGTGGTGTGTTCTGGAGGAGATTTCTCTTAAATGATGGGACCCCGCTGAGTGACATTTAGCCCACTTGTGCTCTTTTCCACAGGTCCACAGGGGGGCTGCGATGACACAAAGCTATTATTCCGGCCAAAGAAAGGTTTTCTATTAATGGAGGCACACAGCCTCCGGCTGGCACTGTTCACTTTGCCCCCTAACCCCGATCGCAGCGACAGGTCGAGCATAGTCAATGAGATTTAGAGGAATTGTCTCCAATAGTTTGACATTGTTGGTTTACTCCAAGCTGGCTTTAACTCTTTTATTTGGACTGTTTTATGTGTTTTTAATGTCCGCATGAGACAGGGCGGCTTAAAAATGCAACCATTCGGCTGGTGAACGGTAACATACATGTTTTAATGAATAATACTCTAATGCAATTAGAATTACTTTGTTTTTGTGAGTGTGTGTCAGTGGTATAGGAATATATTAACCATATTGTTGAGACATTATGCAGCCAAAAACATTTGTTGAAAATATAAGACAAAAAAGGAAGAAAAACTTCCACGAAAATGTAAGTTTTTGGCACTAAGGCTTCAATCTCTGGGTGACGTAAACCTAAAGTATAATGTAACCATGCATTAAGTCTGCCAGTTAGCTGTAGGCTACGTCTGGGCCCTGTTTTTTCATTCATGTTCTACATGACAAAATTACGTCATGGCAAATCTGCATCGTGATAAGTCATGCTACAATAGCTGCACTGTAACCGCTGACGTACAGAGAACAAAAAACAAAAACAAACTTTGATCCTGAAGAAGCCCTGAAACATGATGATTTTTTGGCAAGATCTGAAATTGCAAGTTGCACTTTTCTATGTGATTTTAAAGCAGATTTATAGGTGTTTACTCTCAATGCACATCACACAAACTAACTGGCTCTTGGGGCTCTGGTTAAGCTCTGTTGGTACGGTACAGCAGGCGCCCCACATACAGAGGCCGCAGTTGTCAACGCAGCGGCTGCAGGCTCGACACCTGCCCTCTGCCCCTTGCTGCATGTCACCCCCCACTGCTTCTCCCTATATTTTATCTCTCTCTTCAGTTGTGCTGTTTAATAAAGGCAAATATGGCCAAAAGATAGTCCAAAAAAGAAACGGGCTAGCACTTAAAGTGTAAGATCAATTGTTTTTAATCTGTTGCCAAATCCAGGGTTTTAAGATAAAATAAGATATGGGAAAATTCCCGTGTTGATGCTGCAAAAGACCTTTAAGTTAATTTAAATTTGCTTAACTAACTTGAATAATAAGATTATAGAACACCAAACTAAGAATAGAAACTACACAAGAGCAATTAAAGATGAAATGACAACGGTAAACCATAAGACAGCTGCATCCAACATTTGTTTGTAACCTTTCGTGCAGAGACGGGCCAGGTGTGCGGAGGTGAGACCAGAGGCATTCACACTATGACTTCCTTCCCTGTTAGTGTGAACAACTGAGTGCAACACTATGACCGCCTGAGAGGACGGACCGTCACAAAGTGTGCGCCCTTGTCCCAAACTGGTACAATTCATTGTGTTGAAATGACACAAACACGCAAAAGACAGCATGAAGAATCATATAGAAAAATGTTCAGACTGCTCAGAGCAGCTTTAATGTGTTATATGTATGAATGATTTTATGTATGCTAACGTGTGCAAATCCTCATAATTATTGACATTATACAAATTGAGTGTTAGCTAAGAATCAACACAACAATGAGCTGCTGTAAGAAGTCTAACTTGCTGCTCCTTTAACCAGCGTTATCAGAGAGAGATGAAGAAACAGTAAGGCCTTTCACAGGTTAAACAGTGCAAAAGCTGCTGCTGAATGACTTCTAGGTCGTCATCTCCAGCTGCTAAACAAAAAGTGCAGCAGACTCAGAGTCGTCTAGGATAACTAGGGTCGAATAGGTGAAGAAGTCCTATTAGACGGCAGGGAGAAGTCTTCCGTCTTTACCGATGTCGCCCGGGAGCAGCTGAGAGCTCAGAACCAAATTATAGGTGGGCCAGAAGGGCATTTTCATCACGCAGACAAACTCACCTCCGTCTCCTCTGAAAGGCTCGGTGAGCAATTGTAGCACTACATGGAAAAGCTTTTTGTCTGATGAGAGTGAAAAGAGAGAACGATAGAGAGAGAGGGGGGGGGGGGGGGGGGGAACGGTAAACACATTTGTGGGGACTGCAGCAGCTGAAATGTCCAAGTGGCATTCGGCAGTGATGGAAGCTTTTATCCTTCCTGGGAATTCAGCTTAGTGCTTCTCAATAAAACACGTTTTCCACAGTGTTCAGTTCAGCTTTAAAGGACTCAAGGGGCATTCCCTGAACGTGCCCTTTTCTTGACATTCCCAGGTGACTCCCGGCTTTAGATTAGGGCGGGAGGTATCAGATATTTCACTAACATGCGCGTGGCCTTGGGGCACAGACAGGAGGCTGTTTGCCACCTGTGGACTCTGGTGCCAAAGGGATCGTGTGTGTGTGTGTGTGACTTTCACCGCGCCCACTGCAACAGAGTGAACAACGTGGCACTCGCTTGCCGCTATTTTCGGGTGACAGCAGCTGCCAGGCCTGTTTCGTCAGGGCCCTCTAGAAAGAAACAATGCAATGTGAGACTAGAGGTATTCTGTCGTCCTCAGTCAAAACAAAGGGCGTCTTTGGTTGTTTCTGTCCATAACTGAGTCTTAAAATCTCTAGCGCAAGTACAGTGAGAATGTCACATTTTATTTTAATAGAGTTTGAATTGGTTCAAGTCATTTAGGGTCCTAAATTATATTGGATTACTTTGATATAGAACAAATTTGAAATGAGCTCTGTCAGTAGTGTCTTTTTCTGACTTGTAGTTTTGATGGTTTGTGATGACATGGGAGATAATTATATTCAACATTTTTTAAAAAGTTAATGTCAATGACCTGAAAAAAACTGAACTTTAAAGAGGTTCTGCAAACTAAAGCCTTTTTTGAGATGTAAACGAACAATATGACCAACAATACTGTGATAAAAAACATCATTACTAGTGTTAATAGTGATGTTTCTTAAGAGATCAATTTCATGGGATGAAAATGGCTTTAAAACAGCCCTTTAACCCCTCCTTAGCCCCTTGCCCACTTGTTAGCGTTTTCAAAATAATGCAGTTGGTCTACTTAAGCTAACACATTAAGCTAAAGTTCATCTTTAAATGCTACAAACAATTGTTTTTATCATGCAAAAAATGCCCAAACCGAATACAATTATTGCGGTATATAAAACATGGCACCAACATTGCAATGTTGGTCTTTCAATCAAATAGACAATCCTGATGACTTAAGTTAAAATCAGATCAAAATGTTTTATTTTCTAAATAAAACTTTGATGCCTTAAGCAAATGTTAGCATGCTAACACTCAAAACTAAGTTCTAAACTTGGAAAATACAACCAGCTTAACATGAAAATGTTAGCCGTAATCGTGCACGTTAGCTTGAAGAAGTTAGCATTTAGTTTAAGTACCTGTGTGCCCTATTAGTAAACTTGCAACTTAGAAAGCTAGTAGCATGGCTGCTACTACTGATTTACATGTAAGTATCTGCTCGTTAGCATTTTCTTAACATTTTTCTCCTCACTTCTCCTCTCCACATGAGCATTTTAGCTTTTAGACGTTAGCTGCGACCCTCTGCCCTGAAACAGGCTACAGACTCACAAAGCTACTAGCATGGAAGCAGCTTATTTAATCCGGACTAATTAAAAAAGACCCAATTGTGCATAGGTAGCAGCTCATTAGCATTTTATCCACATTTTTCTCGACACTTTTCTCTTCAACCACGTGAGCATGTTAGCTTTTAGACGTTAGCTTGTAGCTCAATGTGTCCCTGTGCCCTAAATAGGCAACAGACTTACAAAGCTACTAGCATGGATGCAGCTTTGTATTCTTGACTAATTTAGATAGACCCCTGTGCATAAGTAGCAGCTCATTAGCATTTTATCCACTTTTTTTTCTGTACTTTTATCTTCAAACATGTGAGCATGTTAGCTTTTAGGCGTTAGCATGTAGCTCAATGCATCCCTGTGCCCTAAACAGGCTACAGACTTACAAAGCTACTAGCATGGATGCAGCTTTGTATTCTTGACTAATTTAGATAGACCCCTGTGCATGAGTAGCAGCTCATTAGCATTTTATCCACTTTTTTTTCTGTACTTTTATCTTCAAACATGTGAGCATGTTAGCTTTTAGGCGTTAGCATGTAGCTCAATGCATCCCTGTGCCCTAAACAGGCTACAGACTTACAAAGCTACTAGCATGGATGCAGCTTTGTATTCTGGACTAATTTATAAAGACCATGTTGCATGAGTATCTGCTCATTAGCATTTTATCCACATTTTTCTCTCCACTTATTTTAAATATTATCATTTTCTGAGCTGTAAATGTCAAGAGGACCTTGTTAACGGCAAACTGTGGTGGTCTGTGTTCTCATGCAGAAGGAAACACACGGTTCGCCTGCTTCTAATTGGTATAAACCAACCTACTCGTATGTTATGACTGAAGAGATGAGCTCCATGCATGCGAAATCTCAGACACATTTAATGGGGTTTCTTAATTTTGATGCAAAAGACAAGTCTGTCTTATTTTCTGGTTAGCTTTGGATGGTGCCTGGAGTCTGTCTCGACTCAAAACATCATTAGCGTTCGCCCTCAGTGCAGCACGCAGACAAATCTGAGTGTTGCTTTGACACATTTATGTGATTTAGTCTTGACCTGTGGCCATCTGTGCCTGCAGATTGAGACTGGCTTGATCTTTAACTCTCTGCACTCGCTCGGCCAAATTCGTGCCGCAATCACACCATTAGTTTTGGAGCAGCAAGTATCAGGTGCGATAATTAGCATCCCCCTAGGGGCGCTGGGGGAAGATGCGTTTCTAATTTGGAACTTCACTGTGCTTGGCGGCCATGTTTTCAGCAGGATCTCATTTGGCAAAAACAACCAGTGGAGTATAATTAGTTTTGTGGAGTAGCAACGCATTTAAGGCACAGGAAAAGCGTAGAGAAGAGCTTTGAGATAACATCCCTCCTTCCAATCCAATTCCTGAGAACGACTATGATAAGAAATTCTCAACCGTCACAAATTTGGCTCTCAAGGTTTCATTAACAATCATTAGCTACACAATGAATGAAGCGGCTGCTGCAGTGTATAGTGTTCAAAGCGACTCACAATCTTCCTTTCTTACTCGCACGGGAGAGGCAGATATAGAGGAGGTGTGAATGAGGTAACTCTTTATTTTTGCAGCTGGCACTTTACGTAAAAGAGGCGTTCCTATTGGCAAGTTCACTTTAATTCATTAACACACCCACTTAGGGAAAATGAATATACAGAGGTAATAGATGTTTTTGCAACTGAGCACACGACAGGCTATAACTTTAAAAGTTAGTTTTAAGTTTAGCCCTTTCTCTGTGTGCTTTAGTGCCACCAAAGTGTGTCAAAATGCAGAATTTGATTGTATGCATTAAAGGGATAGTTTGGATTTTTGGACACCAAGTTGTATGAAAAACTTGCTAGTAGTGTAGTGGATGCAAAGCTATGAGCTTACTCACCGAGTCCCGTTGTCGGAGTTCTGGCCAGTTCCTATAGTCCAGTAAGTAGTTCCAGCGAGATGTGAGGGTCATGAAACCAAAAAGTTTTACCCTACAAAAACAACACGCAGGCAGTGGTGATCCATTTTCAACACAAAATCATCGTCCTAGGATTTCATATACTGCGCCCTTTTTCTGGCACTATTTTCTCTCTTGACAAATCCAGGATCACTACGCCTGCGGCAGGCCGGTTTCTCAGGTGACGTTATCCGTCAGCTGTTTCTAAGAGAACACGCTGGTATTGGTAACTTGTGAGACGACTGTTGTCACAGAGGAAAGTACATCTAAATGGTGCGAATTTGTGTTTTTCCTGGCTGTTGTAATAAAAAAATTCCACCACACGTATTTCATCGTTTTGCTGACACGGATCGTGCCCTTAGAGGTCCGGTTGGATCCGTTGTTAAAGGTAAATCTTCCTTATCACTTTCATAGTCCGACATGTTTACTTCAACGATGTCACAAATCAGTCAGAATCAACGTGAAACAGCTACTAGGTCGGCTTACCTGAGAAAACGGCCTGCTGCAGACGTAGTGATACTGGATTGTTCAAACGAGAAAATAGTGCCAAAAAAATTGTGCAGTATATGAAATCCTAGTAATCCTATGGATCATAATTGCCTGCATGTTGTTTTTGTAGGGTAAAACTTTTTGGTCTCATGACCCTGGCATCTAGCCGGAACTACTTATTTTACGTTCAGAACCAGCCAGAACTCCGACCACGACTCGGTGAGTAAGCTCATAGCTTTGCATCCACTACACTATTAGCAAATATTTCATACAACTTGGTGTCCAAAAATCTGAACTATCCCTTTAATATCTCAGAAATGTTATCCACCTTAGGCCATTGTATATTTTCCTTTTAGATCCCCTGAAACATACATGCAGCTGCTACAGTTACAGTGTGTTCAGTTTCCAAGCTACAGAACATGCTAGGAATTTCCACTTCCATTGTTAGCACAGGGCACAGTCTCTCTCTCTCTCTCTCTCTCTGGTGAGTCACCGCCTGCACTCTGATAAGCATCCGAGAAGTTAATTTTTTAGACAAAACACCCCTTTCCTCATGTTTTTTCGCCTTATTTCTCTTGTTTCCGAGCTTCAGAAGCAAATAAATTACGACCTCATATTTCAGCCGAGACAGACAGCGAGAGGCTGGGCGGGAGACACATCCATCCCCACCCATGCTAAGCTCTTTACGCCTCACTGTGAGAGTGGTTGGGCCGCTTCCAGGATGGCTTAAATCACAGCTAAGCCACTGTGGGATTTGGGGTTCTACGCTGCATGTTTTGATTGTGGGCATTTTAATAGCTGAATAATGGTGCAAAACTGTACGTTTAATGTTACAAAGAGAGGAGATTTGACATCAAAGCGATGAGGTTTCAAAATAGACCTTCAAGTGGAGCAAACGGCATGACAGAGGGAGACGTTCCATCGGGCTTGACCCATAATATTCATGGAGAGCAGCGATGTTTTCACAGCTCAGAGCGGATGCCGTCAGCGCTCGTAGATCAGGTCGCTCACTGTATGCGGCGACCGATGTCAAACAAACAGAGGGTCGGGTTTCAGGCCGAGGGTACTTACAGTGCAACCTATACAACATGAAACACAAACTGAGCATATGTGTGGAGCTGCCAAGAGTTTAGGGGAGGATCCAGTTTCTAAGTGCTTTAACCTCCATTATTTTTTAATATACGTGCAATATGGCTAATGCTTGCAAGCCAAATATCAGGGTACTAATAGCCCGAAGCCACTGTGTCAAATGTCATCTTTTAAAACACACCGATTGAATCTTAAACCTCCCAATTGTCCTGATAATCTAAAAAGTGTTTATTTTTTAGTATTTAAACACTGTATGGTTACATCAGTACTTTTTGCCATCACAAAGAGAGACAAATCTACAGGGAAATAAGCCACTGTTGGTGTTTCCATGCAATGTTAAACATTCTAGCCCCTGATGCTAACATTAGCTAGCATGAAAGTAAGGCTGGACTCAGACGACAGCTTTCTCAAAATTCAGGGGCTGCATCCTTTGAAGGACGCAGGATAAAATAATAATAATAATAATAATGCATTTTATTTGATGGCGCCTTTCAGGTCACCCAAGGTCACCTCACAGGAAATAAAAGCATACAATAAAACATCAAACATTATTAAAACCAGACAACAACCTAAAAAAAGTGTAGTGCACAGTGTCAAAGTGAATAAGCCAGTTTGAACAGGTGGGTTTTGAGTTTGGTTTTGAATGTTGTGATGGAGTTTGACTGTCTTATGTGTGGGGGGAGGGAGGATGAGTCACTCGTAGCTGGCCTAGACAGCTAAGGCTGAAGTGAAAGGCCGAACCCTTGTATCACCAAACTCCTCTCCTGTCGTAGAGCAACAGGTAGTTAGCTGGCTAACTAGCTATCATGAATAACCTCACATAACTTAAATTAAAGTTTTAAAGAGTTTTTTTTTTTTACATTTGTATCGCTAGCTATTCGATAGAGTTAAAACCAAAAACGTATACATTTTAAAAGTGGATTCCTCGGCCACCGTCTCGTTTGATTTGGCAAACAATGGATCTCGGGATACGTTGGGCCATGAAGGATGCGCCCAATGGATCCTTTGTGGCCCTGGAAAAGGAGGACGCTTTTGTCGACCGCATGTGAAGGAGCCTTCGAAATGGGACAGCCTTCAGCAAGTCGCTGTGACACAGTCTGCCTTCTAATATGTCCTTTGAAGGATGCAGCCCCCGAATTGGGACACAGCTTACTGATAGATCAGGCAGATTTTCACCGTCCAGAGAAACATTAGGTGTGGGCCCTTGGTTGATACAGATGTTCCGCCCAGATTATTTGGAATTGAGAGAATTTTATATCAGATCATATCAGATCATATCTGATAAAATCAGACATGCTTGATAGTTAGTATTAAAAATCTTTATGATTAAGTCAGTAGTTTCCAAGCTGGACCCAAACAGCCAGTGAGAGACAGCAGAAACGATGAAGCTGCTTAAAATTCTAGCCTCTGGCTAACGAAGGCAAGCGTGCAACTGTTAGCTGAAAATTAAAACGTACAATCTCTCCTCCAGTTCCTGCTGAAGAACAGGCAATACATGTTGATGGTGTTTCCCAAATCATTCTCTGATCCAGTTGTTAAGCCTTCTGCTTTTATATTTTGTCACTGCTAAGAGTGACTACAGCTGGTTGTAGTCACTGCCATTTTGTTTACTGCTTCATTGTGAGGTCACCTGATGAGACCACATGAGGTGGTACGTTGTTCCCTTTGGCACAAACGTTACTCTTAAAGGTGTCCTCTAGTGAATGCTAAAAATTACATTAATTAAGATTTTGAAGGAATGAGAGGACGAGGAAGAGACTTCAGCCACACGTGGTGAGCACGAGGCCCTTATTTGTCGGGTAATAAGATTTGTGTCTGGGATTTATTTTTGAATGTGAAAAAGGTTACTCACCTCTAATTTCACAACGCTGTATAAACAGTTTTAAGTCATGCTAAGTGTCTTGTTGAAATGGTTCCTTTTATCTACCTATTACACAGCCTACAGCAATAAGGCCTCCTGAGAAGAACTTTGTGACTCACTGTTGTAATGTGAATCACTTTCTATCCTTCCCCTGCTGCCTTTGTCAGAAATGTAGAAAATAACTAACACATATTTTATCTTCACAGCATGGCACCTTGTTGATGAATATATCTTTAATATATTCGTGCTCTCAGAAATACCTTCCCCTCAGTCTGTATTTTTCTTCCTTCCTGTTCAAAGCAGACTTCTTTATATTTTTATCATTTTTGTATTCCCAGAAACCAGCAGGAGTCTGTCGCTGCACGCTGTGTTGTTCTGAAGTTCACTGAGCGGCGCAGATTACAGCTCGCTGTGTTGATGTTGGGTTACGGAGTGAATCAGGAAGTGCGAGTGGCTGCAGAGACCCTGCAGGCTCGCCCCCGGGAAAACCTCAATTCTCAGGAGGAAGTCTCTCCTTACAGCCGACAACAACAGCTATTTTCCTCTGTGTGCAATCACCGCACAAGAAAAGGAATATGTCTCATAGAAAAACTCAAAAGCTCTGCTCACAATTTCATGTTGGACACACGTCACATTCAGAGGTATTATTTTTATAAAGTCATAAATCAACGTGCATCAAGCTGCCACATAGTGTAATTTCAACAGCAGCTGTGGGGAAAGTTCAGCAGTTATTTTTGACCTGCTGTTTTCAACACCAGAGAGTGTTTGCTATCACAGTGTTAGTGATTATAATGTCATCAACTTACTGACACAACTTACTTCTCTCTGACAGTATGGTTATGCTCACAAATACAGAAACATATGATTATATATATTAAGAGATCATTTCTGAACTTAGTGTCACTCATTCAGAGATAAAATGTAACTTAAAATGTAGAAATTAAGTTTTTTTACGGAAGCCCTAAGTGGACATGCATCCATACGTTTCATTTACTCAATTTTCCCGTGACTTATTCATCTTTTTATCTCGAGATAACAATGCCATACCATGGTAACGTCAGATGATCATAACTCATATCCCGGGAGTTGCAAAAGCACAAAAAGAACATAGAAACAGGCCTAACTTACCTCATTAGTGTGGGTAATGGCACGGCATGTTCTGCTCCGTAAGATCACAGTAACCAGCCTGTTGTATTGTTTTCTAGATCTGTTTTCTTGGTTTTGTCCCGTTATCATGAGAAAACAACTGAAATAAACTCGTTATCACGGAAAAAACAGAGTAAATAAAATGTATGGATGCATGTCCGTCTAGGGCTTCCGTAGTATTGATCTTTCATCCTTTTAATGACTCAAAATGACGCACAGTTTTGAAATATTGGTTTGGGAATTGTTCGAAAACAGGAAGGAATAACAAGGAAAAAATGGACAGATGTTGTGTTGTATACCTTAGACAATTTTATTTCTCCACTTTGTTCTCTCCTGCTCACGTCAGCAAAGTCGTCTGTTAACGTTCCCCGTTCCCTCTGCAGCTGAGCGTAATAACGTTGCCATACGTTGCAGCACCTCGAGGCAGGGTCTGTTCCTCCTCGTGGGAATGAAAACTTCTAATGAGCAGATACTGTACCAGGAACTCCTATAGTGCCACACATAATCGGGCAACAATGTAAATACAATTTTAAAAGCGTGCACAGTGTATTGTATTATATCAAGTATATAAATTGAAAGGGCTCTCGAACAGAGCCCTGATGTCTGCCAAGGGCAAATGTCTTGCTTGTTCGTACGTTGCATCCACTGTTATTGTTCGTGAGTTTTAATTGGATTGGATACAAAATTGAATGGGATCTTTCTTGGCCAATGCTTCACCCTTTTACCAAGTTTCATGAAAATTAGGCCACTGTCTTTTAATGATGCTGAACAACAGACAAACAAATATTGAAAACAGCCCCTGGGAAAACAGCTTAATTAATTGGAATAATAGTCACGGCACAGGGACTCCCCGTTCTCTCTCCCCCATATTTCCTGACTTTCTTTGACTTTTATAATTTAATAAAGACAAAATGGTCAAAAAATAATTAGATAACACATAGAAAACACATTAGAAATCAATTTATGCACCAAAAGAGTTACACGATTGTCTGTCTACTCCACAACATCCTTTTTTGTGTATTACATGTTGTTTGCTTGTACAGAGTTCACCTCCCTGTACACTTCAACAGTCATTGAAAGTTAATCGCAGTAAAGTCCGCCAGACTAGAGCTGAGGCTTTCAAACTGTGAGGATCATTTACCCCGGGGGGAAAACAGAGAGTTAAAGGAGGGGGTGTGAGGGACAGACGGTGATCTCAACAGGGTCAGCTGTGGCAGCGGTGGATGTGACACACAGCTCCTTCAGGCAAAGTCAGGTATTAGCACCAGATTGCTGCAATTTGCATCCACATTTGTACGCCTTTGACTCATAACTCAGCTAAATATGAACACGCTGACATGATATGATGACATGTTTTTAAATGCAGTGTGACTTATGCCTTCACTGGTTTCATTTTCTATCATGTCCACAAATAATCGTCCATAAATGATGAGCAGATGTGGATGTTTATTTCTGAGCTATTGTGCATCGGTCAAGCAAAACAAACATTGAGTAATACTTTCTAAAACAAGAGTGCTGACTACTACTTCTGAGTAAACACAAACCATTTGTGACACAATGCACTTGGTCTACAATGCTAAAGTTCTGGTCAAAACTGTCACGATTGTAAATACAGATGTTCTAACATTTAATATTTGTATTCCTTCCTAATACCGATTACAATACCTACAATTGAGTATTGGTCAAACCCTAATCACCCACCCCCAGGACACTGAAGGAATTCTAACCGGAAAACAAGCTAAGCATCTAGAAACAAGATCAGCTAACGTTAGCAGCATCAAAGACTGTCGACATAACCCTGATTTTTTTAACCTACAACTGTTTTATGTTGTGTTTTAGAAGCCTTAATAATCTTAACTTTAATTAAAAAAGAAAAAAACAACAACTTTAAGGTTATTTTTTGTGTGATGAGCAAACCAGATTGCTAAAATGTTGCTAGCTAACGTGACACTTCTTGCTAGCTAACGTGACACTCTAGGCTAGCACCGCACTGCTTTTGTTTGTATTGTCACATGTTATAGTATTTGAAATAAGCTCTTCTGGCAACAGTAGTTCATAGTGGCAGGCACAATATACAGTATTATTGCTTTTTAGATTTTTGATTTGTCATATTGTTAACTGTCTGATACCTTGTACCGAATTTGTTGCTTTTTCCGTTACTGGTAAAACGAACAACTGTTGTTGTATTTGTTAGTCTGAGAAAGCCCGTAGTGTAAGTTGGTTTTGGAAGATTTAAAATGCTGTTATTTTATATATTTTAGTTGTCTGAGATAAGCGTTGATGCTGTTGCGAGGTAACCTTTAGGATTCAATGTGTGCGTTAAATCCACGAATACAGCAAATCATAGATTGTAGCGGTGTGGCATTAGGTCAAAGGATTTTTAAATTTCAGACAAGACATTTATTTTCATTAATTTTAGCTAACAACAACACAACTGTACATTATGATTGCTGCAGATGTGTAGCAGTTGTGCTAAAGTGCCTCTAAACTCTACCGTCAGTTCTCTGTATAAAGGCAGATGAATCCAGACTTGGAAATGATGCTGTTATTACCAAATAGCAGGTCTATCCCTTTGGAGCTGCTGTAATGCTGGTAGTGATCACTAATGATGTGGAAGCAGCTGTATGCGGCTCCACTGGCAGCCTGGAAGACAAAGGAATAATCTGCTTCTATCAACAAGATGAGACAGAAATCCCTTAAACCCACAGCTTTCACCCCTGAGTGTGAAAGTCGCAGCACAAAAGAGAAGCCACAGATGAAGCTGTGCGTAGGATACTGTACTGTCTGCACAGTGTACTCATCCTGGGGACTAATCTCAATCATGTAGTACAAGCCTGGATATTAAATTCAATATGTCTGTGATGTCTGTACAAAGAGGAATTTATACATTTAAGTATGAAAATAACAATTCTGTTCATAGTCTGCTATAATCTCTACACACACATTATAGATTATAACAGATTATGGCCTATTTGTGTCTCTATTTGGTGTCAAATATATCAAATTTGGGGCTTTAGACCAAAAAAAGGCCTGCGTGTAAAAATGGAAAGGTCTGTTGGCGGGGGCTTGTTGCCTCAGATTCAGGTGAGCTGGTGAAATATGATCCAGGAAGTCCAGGTTGAGTAACTGTGAGACAGGCTTTCCCAGGGGGACGTGACGGGTGAGATGTTTAACAAAAACACACAACGGTGAATGCAGTTGTTCTCAAAATGACAGGAAGTTAGCTGTTGTAGTTTGCACCGCTTACTCCTCATAACTGAGTCCTCTTATTGCTGAGTTTTTACTTTCTGTTCTCGCCCATCTGGGGATTAATAAAGGCTTATCTTATCTTATCTTATCTTACACACGCTTAGAAGTCATAGAAACAAAGACGCTCCTTGTACTAACAGAACTTGACTGAGAATAAGCATGCTTTTCTTGAGTATGCAACAGATAATTCAGCATACTGGTACCAATATGTAAAAGTGTCGAGACATACAGGTTAAAGCTGCACCTTATAGACCAGCACATTAAAGGCCTCTCTCAAACCACTCCCAACACACTTCCACTCTGTTTGCTAGCTTGCGTGGTGCTGATGCTGACGTACTGACCAGGTGCAACGCTATGTTATGTTCGTCATGAGATAAGAGAAGTAAGTTCCATGTTATTACCCGTACAAATGAAAACTGCTTTAATTAATTTAACATGAAATAACATACTGACGTCAGCGTCTTTAAGTTAAAGGTACAGTTCACCGATTTTCAACCTCAGTCCTATCATGCTATTATGGAGAGCTAATGCCATTATGGTCGGAAAAAGTGCTAATTGGCTCTGTGCCTTTGGAGGACGCTATCCACTTCTCCAATGGGTCCTGGAAAACCTCTGCCAGATGACGCGTTTTACGTAGTCTGGCCAGGGAGCTTGCTGAACTACACTTCCTCAATCAAGGACGCCGGCCTCCGATGTCATGTCTCGTTCAAAATCGTCAGGTTTGATCAATGCTTGACTGGAAAACGTAGTATTTCACTCCAGCATCTCTCGCTTCCTTTCAGAGGGAGGGGCGCAATGCACGCTGGGTGATGTAGGAATGTAGAACGGGCGAAACCACGAGCTGTTTGTACAACTTTCTTCAAATATTATTGCTTCTATCGATTACAGAGAACACCAGCTTTGACTGACAGGGGAGAACTGCTCCTTTAACGTTATATTCAGGATTTAATAAACCGTTTTCTTGTCTAGAAACGATACAAGTAAAACGTTTTTTATATTTACAGATAAGAAGTGCCATCAAGGAAGCTCGGCATGATGTGGAGTGATTTTAATGACTCACTGGTATTTACTTAGCTTTTATTATTTGAATAATGTGAAACCATGGTAACACACATTTTCTGTCTCCGCGGAAGTGAGGGGAGCTCATTGCCTTCACCTTAACAAAGGTGTCTCTCTCCATTCAGCTGTGAGTATGACGTCAAACGGTGTTCGCTCCTTGACAGAGTGTGAGTGGGGAGGGTCCGGTTTGAGACAAAAGGCCATTTGTCTGGCAAATGGCCTTTTCTGTTTCTTCTTCCCTTCTTTTAATTTGATAAACAGTAGCATAACTCTGAAATAAGACTCCTTCACCTCTGACCTCTCTCAGCATCACTGATGGGTGTGGTCAGAGGTGATTCACAATTCCTTAAACATCACAGCAGCTAATGAAGAAGATTTTAAGCGGATGTTCAGTTACTCTTAAAAAAACTGTTACAGCTGGTTGGCTCAGTACAAACTCCTCTGAGGTTTGTGGTTTCTTTGTGGTTTGTTCTTTGAAAGAAAGTCGGCCTACGGTAAAATCTCCACTGTGATTTGTTTAATATTATTATAACATTATTGCTCTTCAGCTGCAGCTTCTTGTTTTAACAGACATTAATGCACTGCATGTTCTTGACAAATTTTAGCGTTTAATTTGAGCTTTTTGAACGCTGCCAAAATGGAAATTATTTACCGCTCCAGACCATTTAGCAGATTTGGCACTAAAATGGTGCGAAAGTGAAAGTTAACATAATAAACATCAACTTAATATATTTATTTGTTGGCTTGATGCCATTCCTTCAAGGTTTTACGTGCTCTCTCTTTCCTCCTCTTTTGATGCCTTGAGCTACACGTCCATCTTCACAGCTCTACACCGTCTTTCAGTCGCTCTACTCCCTCTGATCAGTCTCATGTCCTTGAGAAAGAAAACTCTGGCAGGGTCTCTGATCATGCAGCTCAGACGCGCACTTCAAACCCCGTCCAACTCTGCGTCCTCCACCCTCACCTCCGCCGTGAGTCACTCGATTGTAAAAGCAGCTCAGATATGATCACAGTGACACACTGATTTCTTACCCCACACGTCTGTGGGTATTGTAGTATTTATCCTCCCTCTGCTGCTGTCGTCAGTCCCCGCAGTTTATTATGCAATCTGATTGTTATCTCGTCTGGTGATGAGTAATCACACACTTCCTCCCGAGCTGAGATTTAGGTTTGAATGTAGATCTGATGCATTCGCATATAGCAATACTGTGAATGGAGCTTCCTACGCGCGTACATCTGAAGACGACAGCTCACTCGGGCCTCGTTTACGCTTCATTCTGCAAATTAAATCCACGCAAGAGGTATTATAATTAATCAAAGTTTCCTAACACACTATATTTAATTAAATAATAAACTCAAACAGCTCCCAACTCTTAGATATGTAGCTGCTAATTGCTGTTAACACCTAAGAAGTGAGGAGCAGTGGAATAATTTCCCATAAAGTCTGGTCTGGTTGCACCAAGGAATATTCACAGCTAAAGGTGTTTTGCAATTGAAAGTATCACATCAAAGCTGCAAATGACTTGCGTGCCAATGATCTACACATCGCCTTCAACCGAAACTCAATACACAAACACGTATTTTTGACTTTTTGACTCTCAGGAAGGAGCTTTACAAGTTAGTAAATAGACCAGACAACATCCTGAATGACTTCTGCTGGAGGAAGATTCTGAACATCCTGTGAGAACGCTGAGTCCTTTGTACCAGGAAAAGACATGAATGCCAACCAACAGCTTGTAAACTGTGCAATGAAAAGGTCAATAAGGGGGGGAAAGTTTGAGAAGAGGCGTGGGCAAGAAGGACTGTAGGGCTAAAAGAGGGAGTCAGTGGTGAATGAACTTCAATGCTAACTTCAGTTACAGCAGCTTTATTTACATGTACTGTACGTATCCCCTAGCAACAAACAAGTGACATCATTCGTTGTCGAAATCAGTCGCGGTAATGTGTATCCCCACCTTTAGTGAAGTGTTGCTTGTTAAAGGGGGAGTATTATGCTAATTTCAAGCTTCATATTTCACACATGATACCTGTGGAGTAGCTTAGCATAATTTACAGTTAAAAAAACTCATCATTTTTCTCACACTGGTGCTCTGTGCAGGCCCTGCCTGAAACGACTTAGTCAGCTCTGTCCCTTTAAGAAACCCCGCCCCTACAAGCCCACTTTCTTCTGATTGGCCAGCTCTCTCCGAAGCCTGCTGAGGCTGCAGTTTGTGATGTCACACACAGCATGTAGAAAAAACATTGTGAAACCTGGCGTTCACAGCAGCCCGCAGACTGAGCTGAGAAGCCTGGGGATTTCTACAACATACTTTTACCTACAGATTTGAAACTTCACCCACGTTTAGTCTGGACATCCAACATTGTAACAATATGTCTTAAAATGTGAAACAGCATAATACCCCCTCTTTAACAAAACCTGCAGGCATGGTGTATCATTAGCATGCGTTTGTTGTTGTTCTCTTCTTTTATCTCTGTTTTGGTCTCCACCACATCCTGAGAGAAAAGTATCCAGTTCTTAAGCGGCTAAACGTTCCAATATGTTCATGAGCTAGTTGCTAACTTTGTCTGTCAGCTGTTTGGTGATGGGAAAGTCGTGTAAGCGTAGGTTTGTTAGAGCTCATTTTGGCTTAAAACGAGGGCCTTTTGCTGCAAGCTGAAATGCTAATGAGAGTGCTAAGAGTGAACAAAAATCGTAAAGCTGTGGGCTGCAAACCAAATGAATGAATGAACCATTTTATGTTTTTAAGCTTGCTGCATTTGTTCATGTCAAGGTTTATTTTTAGGATCAATTTATGTTACCTATTCAAGCGCATATCCATATGTAATGTGAATAATGCACAGCAAAGAGCACATTATCAAAATGAACTCCTGTGCCATTAGTGTTAAACTATTGGTGCTTTTTTTTTTTTTTTTTTTAATGTTCTGGTTTTGACCTTTGAACTGTACCCATTTGTCTTTCCTGCCTGTGACCTTGTTTGATTCAGCGACACAGATCTCAGGACATTGTGATTTGCACGGTTTAATCATAATTTCTTGTTCCGGCAGATGAAGCTTTAGACTGCTTAGGTTATGAAACACATGCTGGGTAGGTTATATTAGGATCATGCTTGAGGAGGAGTAACATCCAAGACCCCATTAGGAGGCTGTGTTTTTGCCTGTTGCCACTAGCATGATGCTAATTCACACCCAGCATAGACACAGAGATCTCTTAAAGGACCAGTCTCTCAATTTAAAAAGCATAAAATATTGTTGTTTTCACACATTGGTTTTTGTACTGATTCAACTAACAAGATATACCTTCTAAATTGGTGACATTTAGAAGTAGAAGCAGCTTTGTTTTATATTTGTTCTTTATTTGGACAGAGCTACGCTTGCTTGTTATGTTTCCAGTCTTGCTGTGCTAAGCTAAGCTAAGCTAGCCCCTGGGTTATACTACATATTTACAATTTTTTTAACTATTGAAAATAAACTTAACAAGCATATTTTCTTTAGAGACTATTTTTTTTATTAATTAAACAGTATATATCTCTTTTTCTTTGCTAAGGCTAGAGCAGCATGTACGTTGTTTGAGCGATATACACAAACAGTGCAATCCAATATATATTTATAAATACATATTTTTTTATTATATATTTTTAAGTTTTTTTTTGGCCTTTTGCCTTTGTTGATTGGACAGGAAATGTGGGGACAAGAGAGTGGGGACGACATGCATCAAGGAGTGGAAATTGGAGTCGCACCAATGGCCGACGCGGTCAGGGCTTTGCCTCTGAATATGGGGCGCCTGCTCTATTGTCTGAGCTAAACTAGCACCACATATGAACCAAACTGTTTTTCGT
Source organism: Semicossyphus pulcher (assembly GCF_022749685.1). Classification (NCBI taxonomy): domain Eukaryota; kingdom Metazoa; phylum Chordata; class Actinopteri; order Labriformes; family Labridae; genus Semicossyphus; species Semicossyphus pulcher. Next base: position 16,961,571 of record NW_027211670.1, on the reverse strand, counting down.
TTCTTCACAAAAAGTTGCCCGTTTCAGTCTCTGTTTTGTCTCTGTCCAACACTACTTTCCTTTTTCGGTCCTTGCCAACTTCTTTGTGAATTGTCTGGTTCTTTTGCTGCTCAGTGCTTCAGAGTAAGTTTCCTACTTTGTCGAGCAGCTCGCAGACAATAGGTTTATAGAGCTTACTTGCTTACTGAACCACAACCGTAAGTTTGTGGGCCAAAAAAGCCAAAACAATGAGCTGAAAAATGGTTAAAAAAAAATAGGGCTGAGGGGAACTACAGCTGGGTTTTAATTTTCTTGTTTTCACTACAGTTTTTACATCATATGTTGTAAAAATATTAAAGTGCAGATTGAACATTGTGCTACTGTAGTTCCAAATAACCCCAAGGTTGATACACAAAAAGCCCATTATGTTATGATCCTCCAAAAGCACAAAAGAGTAATTATTCAGATTGACAATCATCGAGTGAAATGTAGCAAAGTAATGAGGATTATAATTTTAGCCGTAATTGTGTTTCCCCATGTCAGGCCTCACAAGCACTCTGTGTTTACTGTATGTTCTCCAAATAGAACAATGAGTACCTCAAAGTATGCAAAGGTCATAGTGAGTTCATTGGTCATAGTTTGCTTTAGCAGCCAATAGTCTTCCTCCAAACTGCTGTTGTCCGTTGTTGATTGCGGAGCTGAAGTTGCATCACCTGTCGCAGATGTCCTGTCGCGTGTCCTGTCAGCTGCAAACGAAAGAGTCCGACAGTAATGATGCTGTAAACGCCTCAAACGTCCACTCAGTGTCTGTGTTTGTCAGAGCTGCGGTCGCTCACTTTTATGGCTGTTGTCGTAAACATGATCATTTGCTGTTATCACTCTGAAAGATGAGCTGTCAAAAGGTCTCGTTAGTGAGGACAGTTATGATCAGGACGGTGTCTTTCACAAATCAAGGCCAATCAGACGTCGACAACACCGCTAAACCTGATTAGCATCTAATTGAATATAGATGTGTTTCAATGATTTTCTGCTAAATTAATAATTTAGCTCCAGTATAAAGTCCTGTGATTTTAACATTTCACAAGGTTGTAGTACAGTTTTTCAATTCTCTCTTACTTAAGCAGTTGCTGCATGGAATTCATGACCTGAACAAATCAATTTCTCACAGCAGAGAAAAAAACTCTATTGATTAAAACTCAAGAAATTCTGAGCCAAGCACCACTCTGCCACACATCTTTTAAAACTAGTTTTCGACTAAGAAAATGGACTCCAATTTGTTGCAAATCATATCACAGTCTGTAATCGCCGCTTTTCAGCTAAAGGAGGGCGTATAGATTTTGTTTTCTCCTCCATTGTGCAGTTTCTATTTATGTTGTTGCCTTATTATCACAGTGGTACTTGAGGAGAGAAGCATAGGCTTCCTGGAATTCACCAGGATGGTCCTTAGGTCATTTTATTTTGGAAAGCAGCTCTGTGTTTCTGGAGAAGCTGCTGTGGGCCAAGCAGTCATCCTTGAGGAACACCAGGTCAGGGACTTAAGCACCTGCAAACGTTTGAGTTTGACACAGAGATGCATGAACTTGATGTGACCCCGGATGGGTTTGCCTAAACAAAGACGGCCAGTTGACAGCTCACACGAATGTCTGGCATCTCACCAATGAGAGCTTTGATCCTGCAGTGACCACGAGGTTTAAGCGAACACAGAACAACCTGACCTCTGGTTCTCCTGAATCCTGTTTTTAGACACTGAAGTAGCTCGCAGAGAAGCTCAACCTCCACCTGCAGAATTTGTGAAACGTGATTGTTTTTACATTTTATATTATTCTTTAGTGCTAAAAGCATCCTTGAATCCAGAATCTTTTAATTTTGTAAATAAATATTTTCCTCTCAGTTTAACCTCTGTCTCTTTGCCACAACAACAAAGTAAAAAAAGTAATTTGTTTTGAAATATCAGCCAGGGTGACACCACCTTGGGCTGTGAGCTCCCTCCCACCAGTAAGAGTGTTTATTCTGCCAAACTAAAGTTCCCATTTATTTGGCAGGATATTCACGCTGGTTGGTGGTGACTCACACTCCGGGAAGAGTGGAGGAGCATGAGTGGGTTCTCTGATGTTTGCAGGTCAACTTGTGATTGCTTGAGACGTGCTGGTGCTCGCTGCAGGGCCTTGACATACGGCTCACCATAGGCAGGAGCATTGGTGATGTTATAATCTGTGAAGTGGATTTATAGATGATTTCTAATTGTTTTTCTTCAACATATTGGCATTAATAACAAAACATAATTTTATCAATTTTATCTACAAACAGTTTTAGCTAACTCTTGTCTTGAGTTGCAAATTAGAAATTACTCCATTGAGTGTTTTTTTGCATTATGTCTGTTGCCATGTTTTGTTTTAAGCCCGAGGTGACCATATTTGGACAATAGGGTGGAGCTAGAGAGTAGTGTGGGGTTTGCTAACCCTAGCAAAGCACAGCTGGCTAAGATGCTAGTTAACCATTTTTCTCCTCCTTTTTTTTTCATTATAGCTGACCAGAGTTGTTTGTTTTTGTTTTGCCTAAAATAGGTAATAGAACCTGTGGAACAAATTTTCGTCAAAACAGCAAGTGGCAGTTGAACAAAGAAAATTGTGTTACTTTAATGAACCAATCTTGTTGATACTACGGCATTCTGTCATCTCTGGGTGTGAAAGCCAACAACTACATATGATAAACACTGAACGAGCTAAGAAGCTAGCTATCATGAGCACAGACACCATACCTGCTTATTACTGCTAACATTTAAATAAAATAATACTAAAGTTTCACTCGCAAAAAAAAGATTTATCTGGCTGACATTTGCATGAAAACATATCTAAAAGACCCCAACATCACAAAACACGGCACAAGAGTTTAAGTTTAATGACTGAGTTAGCTTAGGAGACAAGCTAGCTTACAAACCCTGTCACTCAAAGTGAGCAATCTAAGCCTTAATAAAAAATTAAGAAGGTTATATGAACGGAGAAATAAGATATGGAGATCAAAACCAGACTGTAAACATTTTTATTTCTACTCTAAAGTTGGACATTTTAATATGGGGCCTAATAGGGATTGACTCACTTTTGGAGCTAGCCTCAAGTGGCCATTTGTGGAACTGCAGTTTTTGCTACTTTTTTTTAATCCTCTTTTCCTGTGATTCAACAGTAGTCTTTTTCTTGAACACTCACAGCCACATTCAGAAATAATTGGACCGAGTCTCTCTTGGCAGTGGTCGTCCTCTCTCACTATGCTCTCTTGTGGGTGGAGCCATCTGCCAGTGAGTGTCTGAAGTTGGCTGAAGATACAGATGTGATGCATCATTATCAAATGCCTGGCGTGAATGATGAACCTTGGCACTGGTCTGTCCCCTCATTGACAAACCCCAGTCCTGATTGCCCCCTCTTTGTTCCAGCCTGTGTGTTTTATTTACTGCCATCACTGAATCTCCCTCCGCTGGCTGCATTAGCATCTCTTAGGTTGCACCAACATTGTTTCCAGTTTCTAAAAAAGGGGACGGTCAGAGGCATAAAGACATTTCCTGCCTTCCAAAGAAGAAGGGTCGATTAAAAATGCATGCGGGTGCTTTTTGTCATTACGGAGCCATCAGTGGTTGGAGGTTGACAATACGATTTCACATCATGGAAATGAATTAGGCTGGGCTCATTCATTATGGATGCCCGTTGGCTTCTTGTTCAGGATGGCCATTGTGTCATGTCTCAACAGATGAAAGCCAGGTTGGGTTTGCAGATAACCTGGGAGTGTATTTCAGGATGTAAAACATCTGTGTCTCTCTGTGTCGAGCTCTTAGAAAGGAAAATAAGGACACGCATTTCGCAACAGTATTAGCTGCATGTTATATTGTGTCATACTGTATTGCTTTGGTTGCTTTTTAGCCTGCTTTGTAACAAGCACGCTCCAGTTAGGTAACAGAGATTTTGTCCTCTGCCCTCCATTTCTCGTAATCTTCCACTTTCTTCTCCGCTTTGACAAACACGACACGACAGCAGTCACTTTTGAGCTTTGCTGCGTGATTCCCCGTGACAGTGGTGTTGTGTCAGGTCAGGTGAGAATGCAGCTTTTTCCCTACAGGTAACATCGATCGAGATGACGGCGCGGCCTCCTCGAGCACTGTTTGACCTCAGAATATCTCTATATGCTGACGACCGCTGGGTTTATATTTGTATTTACAGTTGAGTGTGATTCCCGCTGGTGTTCCCTGCAGTTATTGGGTTTCACCTAAGCTGTGTCAGAGCTGTCACCCGACAACTCTTTGTCTGCTAACACCTCCGGATCTCATGTTTATTACCCCGCACCCTGCCTGTCCCAGTCTGCTCCCAACTTCTCACTCCAGGCTTGGGATTATTCAGCTCATCTCCCTCCCTGCAGAAAGACAGAGTGACAGAGTAAAAGCAATACCCTGTTTTTTTATTATCTGGCTGCTCCACAGTGGCCACTGAAGCTCGGGGCCCTGCTGCTGCATCCTTCCTTTCTGCGTGTGTGTGTGTGTGTGTGTGTGTGAAAGCTGAAGCCACGTTCTGTCACCTCGCCCACTCTTCCGCTGCCAATTTACATGATGAGCCGAGCTCTTGAGGATTTATTTACGCTGTCAAACGTACAGTAATTGATGAGTCTGTTTTTGACACTGCTGTTCCAAACTGTGATTCTTTGTTTCTGGTTTATATAACACAATTATAACGGGCTTACGAGATGTATCAAGGTCTGCAGTTGATTGTTAACAGGCATTAAGCATTTTCTGCAAACCTTGAAACGCATTTACATTACAACACATTTGTTCCTGTATTGTAAGTTTGAAATATTGGGAGGAGAGAGCGCAGGATGACACGCAGCAGAGGGCAGAGGATGGGAGTTGAACCTGTGGCCTCAGCACCTCGGTTATTGAAATAGTTGCAGGTTAATTTTCTCGGCCTCAAAATGATCAGTTAATAATTTACATATTTTAAACTAGTTTTGAAATTTTGAAATATTCTCTGTTTCTTTGTACATTAATTGAACCTTACCTTTGACTCTGAAATTGGAACTACTTTTTTTTTTAAGTTTGACTTTTTTTCTTTTACTTTTATGCCTTTATTGAAGGAGAGAGGACAGTGGATAGTGCGGAAACAGGGAAAGAAAGAGTGGGGATGACACGTGACAAAGGGCCGAGGCCGGGAGTTGATGCATCGGGGACTCCTGCCTTTGTATATGGGACGCATGATTTCCACGCTGAGCTAAACCGACGCCCCAATTTGCTACTACAATATCTTTAATATATCTTATTTCTGCCTGATCCCTTACGTTTTTCTGAACATCATTAAAATGTTATAAAATCTCCTCCACATCCAACAAATAATTTTGATTAGAAGTATATTAGTGTCTCCAGTCAAAGAGCTCCACAGTACTCACTTCCTGTACTAGAGTGCATTTGAATCTGGTCTAGATTTTTGTGATAAAGTATATATATGTTTAAAAAAATGTTTACCTTTATTGAAAGAGACAGGACTGTAGATGGTGTCAGAAACAGGGGCCACCACATTGATGACTGCAGCCTCTGTATAAAGGAGGCACGATCTAACCACTGAGCTAAACCGGCGTCCACATTTGCTGCTAAAATGTGTAATATCTAATTTCTCCCTGCTCCATTTTTCTTTTTTTTGAACATTTTAAAGCACTTATTGTGTGTTTTTAAGAAATGTATCATCATTAAAAACTCCTCCACATGCAACAAATATTTGAATATGTTAGTGCCACCAGTCAAAGAGGTCCACACTCCTCATTTTCTGTACTAGAGTGCATTTGAATCTGGTCTAGATTTTTGTGTAAAAGTTTTGCCTTTATTCAAAGAGAGAGGACAGTGGATAGTGTCCGAAGCAGGGGACGACACGTGGCAACGGGCCGAGGGTGGGAGTTGAACCCGGGGACTGTAGCCTCTGTCTGTATATGGGATGCACGATTTAACCGCTGAGCTTGCGTTGTATTATAACAGCTAATGATTCTTTCTTCTCTTCCCTTCCAGGTGGTGCTGGTTTTTGCCCTGAGCATTGGAGCCCTCGTTATATACTTCATAGATTCCTCTGAGTAAGTATTGTTTTACTTCCTTACTAATGCAGCCCTGTGTTTACCTGCTGCCTGATAGGTAGACGACTTTTAAGGCTACTTGTATTCCTTATCAGAGTTCGTTTAAGCATAAGATCAGATGTAGTCGTGTCGTCAACCTTGATCACTCTGAAGGAGGACGGAGGACGGTCGGATGTGACCGTGAGTTTGTCTCAAGGTGTTTGTCTCTTTTATAAGAGTGCTTTAGCCTTAATCTTACAATAGCTTCAAAAGTTCACTTCTCTCTCAGAGAAATGCACCGGTAATGCTGCATATATAAAGGTCTTATGCGGTCTAAATCCCTAAAATCCCACTGGTTAAATGATGCTGCTCCAGTTAGAGAGATTAAAACGGTTCAATGGAAAATTGTATATACTTCAGACATGCGTGATTTAGATTAGCCTCGGAGACCTTGGCTATTAACTGGATCCTATACCTCATAAATCCTCATATAGTGCGTATACTGCTCTATAGACTTCATTACATAGAGTGCTTTGTGCTCCGTATATGAAAACGTGTTCTTGCTGGCTGTTTCTCATCCAATCCCCTTCCAGGTAAACTGCCCTGGGCTTACTGGGGATCTCTGCAGACGAACCGTCAGTATACTCACAGATAAAATTTGTTTAATCTTTTTAATGAAAGGATCAGACTCTGCAACAGGCAGGAAAGACCAAAGTTCCCGCACAAAACAATCCCCATCGCTCATCGGGCCAGAGGAAGCGGAAAACCCTCTTAGCCGGGTGTACAGTTACTGCAGCCTGCTGGTGTTTGGGCAGGATGTGCCATTAAGAGAGGGGAGAAAAAACAGCAGATAAAAGCTTTTATCAAGCCAACAGGGAGTCTCCTCTGGGAGTCATGTTAAAGCAGAGGGTCTGTAAACTCGCATAATCCGACATGCAGGTTATTTGTTGTTATTTCATAAGGTCGCGCACAGCTGAGGGCTCGGCTCGCTCTGATGTTGTTTGCAAGCATGATCTCATTTCATTATGTGGACGAGCTCAGGTAGAGTTACATTCTCGGCCATGCCATCTGTGGCCTCCCTTTCTCAGAACTTGTCTGTAGCTGCGCCGGATACCTTTCCACCTGATGAAGGATGACCTACGACCTCTCTCTTTAACCTTTCCATGCATTGTTAAATACACAATGAGGTGTGATGCTGCAGCACCTGTTCCATGACTTATATTCATAACCGTCCTGCTGGGCTCTTTGTCCCACTTTTAATTCAGTCCCATCCAGGTGTTTCTATTATTCAGGCTGTATTTCTTCACTACCTGTCAGCCCAACAAGCTCAGTACTTAAAGCCAAAGAGCAGCCAGTTATCGGCGCTCTTGCTTGCCTCTAAGTGGCAGCGACTGTAACAGATACAGTCCTTCCTGTAATTAGTCCTGTGGGGCTGCTGAGGCTGTTATATGATGGACAGGATGACCCAGCTGGAAGCAACACAGAGAGACGTCAACAGCAGCAGACCCACTTAGATCCACAGAGAACAGGTCAAGCTAGCAAAAGCACAGAGGTAGACACCTGCTACGACTAAAAGGGAGGTTGACCCCATGAAGCTGGAGTCGTGTCTTCCTTTTCCTGTTACCTTCATGTAGTCTCACGTCCTCTGTAAGTCATGATTAAGATGAAGCTTTGTTTCATTAAGTAGATATTGGTGTCACACCGTAACACTGGGTTCTGAACAAATTGTGTCCTCATTGCAGAGTACTTAAACACTAAAGCTGTGTCTCTATTCAGGGGGTGCATCCTTCAAAGGACGCGGGCTACGAAGGATGAGTCATTCATAGCCTGTGTAGACCGCTAAGGCCGAACTAAAATGAAACTAGGTCTACGGAGGATTTCACCAACTGTTCCCGCCGTTAACTGCCTCCAGTCGCCTAGCAACTGGTAGCTAGCTAGGATCCAGTGACTGCATCCTTCGTGGCCCGGGAAAAGCAGGGAGCATTTGTTGGCTGCATCTGAAGGAGCCTTTGAAATGGGACAGCCTTCGACGTGCCGTTGTGACGCGATCAGCCTTTTAACACGTCCTTCGAAGGATGCAGCCGCTGAATTGGGACACAGCTTTAGTCTTGTAAAAGGCACTTATTGATGTTACATGTTTTTTATTGATTTTTTGGCCACAAGAGGGCAGAAAAAATGCATGATAAGTGGACGTTGTTTCTTGGTTTTAATAAGGAGCCAGTTGTTTTACTGTCTCAGTAAACAATTAGCTAATGAGTTTATGGTCTCATAGTTTTAAGTCTTTTTTTTAACACAACATGTAAATTATTCTCCAAATTAGAGTGAAATTGACAATATAGCATGGTTAGCTTAAAAGTATGTCTACCTGTGATTGACAAGTAGATTCAAAGGCGACCTGTCAACCAGGATACACACGTAGTAATGTGTGTCCACATCATCGGTGTCCAAGTATGGTCAATCAAATTCAATCAATCAATCAAGTTTTATTTGTATAGCTCCAAATCATAATTAAAGTTATCTCAAGACATACATACTCTTTGTTATGTTATTTAGAGAGAGACCCAACATGAATCCGCCATGAGCAACATTCAGCACACTGGCAAGGAAAAACTTCCTGTTCAAAAAAAGAAAAAAAAACAAGATGGCGATGGGCAAAATGCCGACCTCAAGGCTTCAAAATGTAGCTTATAAACCAATGGTTGCCATCACCATGGCTATAACCACTTCTTTCATATAGTCTGTTTCTAATTGAAACGTGCAATAACAGTTTTCTTAGTCCAATTGGAGGCAGTTACGCACTATAAAACACAATATCAACATAATAACATCTATAAAGCTGTTATGGCTAACATGCTAGCAAACATTTGCCTCAACAGGGAGCTACATTAGCATTCGTATAGAGTTGTGTTTTCATCTGATAAATGTAAGACCATTAGTAACTCAACTTTTGGCTCTGTTTTAGTCTCAACCTCCTAAAAAAAATACCTGTCTCTTTAAGCTAGTTGGTGTCACATTTTCCTCAGTAGGTAGCGGTTAACAAGCTAACAGCGATCTGCCATTTAAGACAGAGCAAGGAGCTTACCATTAGTTAATCAGAGCATTATTAGCTGGCGACGGACGCCTGCTGTGTTTGGAAACAGGTAGAATGCAGCACAGGGTTTGTAGCTGCTAAAATACAATAAACAAAGAAAAACTTTGTGAACTTTTAACCACGTTGGATTCAGCTTTCCAGTTCATCAAGGTTGTAAATCACGTGCGGTGCCGTCAGAGAACATTCTGGTCTCCGACACGTCACCTGTTCTGTCCTGTTTGATCTGATTGAATGAGAGGCAGAGAGACTGCAGCCCGGGAGAGTTTGTGATCCATAACAGGCTTAGACCTCTTCAAACCAGGCCCACTGGAACTCAATTATTTAGCAGCGCAGGTCTGCCTCCGCTGTATGGTCTGTCACCCTGCGATGACAAGGATTTGTTGGGATGACGTGTCATTACAGCGAATCAGGGCAGAACTATCCAATGTGTTGGGACTATTTTTAGAGGTGCCTGAGAGAAGGACTGCTTCGGATATGTTTATCTTTCATTTTTGGGAAATCATCGAGATGCAGGTTAAATGAACCAAAAGAAATTAACTAATTATATCCCAGCACTTTATACACAGAGCTGATCATCTTTGCAGTGGACCAACAAGTCCTGTTTGCACTTGAGGTTTTAAATAATGCAACCCAGCTCGAGTAAAACATTTTCCTTTGTGGAGAATATTTATAAATGTTGCCTCGATTAGACTCAAGAAGTGACCCTTTGTCTAAGGCCGAAGTCACCGACCACCTCTCTGGAAGATTCCCAGAGTATGACTGCTGCTGTGCATCAGATCAGCAGAAAATAATCTCTGCTGGGTTTTAATGTCACCTCATAACCTCCATGAGGACACTGTTTTATCAAAGGGAGGTTATTATATTTCTTTTACATAACAGAAGCAATTTGCTTTAATCCGAGCGGTATTAAGCAACACAGGGGAGATTGTTGCTGTTGAGTGATCTTAGTGACCGTTTGGAGTGGACCAAAATACCCACTTTAGAAACACTGCATCTTAAATTCAGTATCTTCATTGAGAGATTTTTTTCCGAGCAGTTCGCCCCTGGAAAAAGCCGCTGTCAGTCAAAGCTGGTGTTCTCTGTAATCCATAGAAGCAATAATATTCGAAATTGGCGCCATAGCTGTGGAGAAAGTTGTACAAACAGCTCGTGGTTTTGCCCATTCTGCATTCCTACAACACCCAGCGTGCATTGCGCCCTTCCCTCTGGAAGGAACGGCCCAGCGAGAGACGCTGGAGTGAAATTGTACCGTTACGCTGTATCCAAAATACGATGAGAACATACCTGTGGATCGTCTAAAAAAATCATCATTTCAAACCTGACGATTTTGAACGAGACATGACATCAGAGGCGGGCGTCATAGATTGAGGAAGTGTAGTTTAGCCAGCTCCCTGGCCTCCGACAGATGACTTGTTTTACGTAGTCTGGTGGAGGTTTTCCAGGGCCCATTGGAGAAGCGGATAGCGTCCTCCAAAGACACAGAGCGATGCATCATAATGGCATTAGCTCCCCATAATAGCATGATAGGCCTGAGGTTAAAACAGCGAACTGGCCCTTTAAGAACCAGCAAACTTCTAGGATTTATCACATTTTTTAATTATTGCCCATGATGTTTTTTTGGGCAAACGGTTGATTGATTTATTAACACCCCTAACTTTCAGCACTAACTCCATTAACAAGTCACATTGTTATCTATTAAAATGTATTTTCCACTTCACATCAATATACCTTATTATTCTCCATCTAATGTAAAGTAAACCTATGTTTTCATTTTAGCTGTTCTTATATATATATTATGTTATTTTTAACTTCTAGGGTCCTAAAGCTACTAACCTCTAACCTCCCCATTTACTTGGTCATGTATTTCTCTTTATTTGAATTCTTATATCCAGATTCGAGCCTTTCGAGGGTGAGACTTCACTACATTGCTCGCACCTGCTATGGCTGCCTGATCTCATAAAAGAAGACATGAACCCTGCATGCATGTAACCCTTAAACGACTGCCTTGGCTCTGCATTCCCATCATGTTTGACTTCACATTGACCTGACATGTTGTCTATGAGACACTTCATGCGGGCTTAAAAGGAAAACGGCACCTTTTTTTATTGAGCACCTGAAATATGCAGTTATTTAAGGGTTAACCAGGTATCTTGAAAGCTTGTTTGACGATGAGTGCATGTCCTTTCTCAACAGAGAAGCCACTGGAAAATACCAACTCTTGCACTTTGTCCGACACTTCAGTTGCTCTTATTTTCTTAAAAATGCATTTTCAGGAAAAAGGAAGAATGCTTATTTTGTGCTTTTGGTCATGACATACTGATACGTCTTCTCGCTTTCCTGCCAGTACCTGTGCATGAACACACTCTGTCTCTCTTTCTGTCTGATAGTCCGATTGAGTCGTGTCAGAACTTCTACAAAGACTTCACGCTGCAGATCGACATGGCGTTCAACGTCTTCTTCCTGCTGTACTTCGGCCTCCGTGTAAGTCATACTGAAATATGTTTAAGTCTCTCATTTGCACTCATATCTGTGTACCTTAATCTGACCTTTAACCCCTTATTTCCCGCAGTTTATCGCTGCCAATGACAAGCTGTGGTTCTGGCTGGAGGTGAACTCGGTGGTGGACTTCTTCACGGTTCCTCCGGTGTTCGTGTCGGTGTATCTGAACAGGAGCTGGCTCGGTAAGGATGCTTCCATCGCTTAAATAGGCTGAAAAACAGACCAGGATTGGTACAGTGGATGTTTGGGCTTGTATTTAGCGTCCTGTGGCGCCACCTTGTGGAATTTACAAGCATTGCAGCTGTCAGTGAACGCACCAGACAATCTCAGCAGGCTTTTAAAGCTGCTAAACGGGCACTTGTTGGTATTTTATGGTCATTTAAATGTGCAGACGTACAACATTAGCTTTATAAGTTGTTGATAATGTTGTTCATGTTTCATGACATGCATGAAAAGTGAGAGTGAATCTCACTTTTACTGCTGAAAAAAATGCATCAAATTAGCATGAAAACTGAGCTTTTCTCGTCAAACTGATGCTCGTTTCTATGACAACATTATCCAACATTGTTTGCCATTTAAATGTGAATTTATGCGTCTTTATTGGAATGGAAATGTTTGCTGTTAGTTTCGTGTCTTTGGCCATGTGTTGTGAGAAGTGCCGTCATTCACATGCCCTTCACCTGTCCAGCTTGGCTCGCAGAAACACCTGCGCTAACACTCCGATGATTGAAAAGTGCACAAAGGGATGAAAAAAAAAAAAAGGTAATAAGCTTTGCATGGAGCGCTGAAATAGGAGTCAATCTGCTAAATGTGTGAAGCTCATCACTCGGAGAGGTCTGAGAGGAATTACAGGATTAAAGAGGAGGATTTTGTCAGGTTTTTTATGGCTGCTTTTTCTCCTCCTGACAGCTGAGGAACAAACCCGGGAAGCAGCAGCCTCTTCGCTTCGGAGGCAGTGTGACAGCTTGATGGGCGCGCACGCATTATGTGGCATTGTGTGTTCTGCCTCGGTTAATGTGCTGTGACTTATGGTGTGAAACAAAGATAGTAGAAGAAGGTAGAGCTGGCTGCCGGTGCCATCTAGTGGACATATGAGAGAATGGCTGGGATTCGAGGTAGAACTTGGTAGAGTTTCATCATTCATCATCGTTAGAGGCATTACAGTGACACTTGCTTGTAAGTAGATACACATTTATAGTCTCTATAGCTGTAGCAAACTGGGTTTATATTCAAATGTGTTATTGATTTTATTATTACATTAGTAAGTGAGTTTTGTCTTTACTTTTTAAAGCATTCAGCATTTATTTATCTTCTTTCAAAGCCTTTCTTTCACTCTTTTATGCATGCTGTTGTTAGAAAGCAACATCACAAAGTAATCCCTCCCACCTCTTATATCTCTCTTATATCTGGGTGGACTGAGAGATGTTTTAATTATGCCTTTATTGAAGGAGGAAGGACAGTGGATAGTGTCGGAAACAAGGGAAGAATGGGGAAGACGCGCGGCAAAGGGCCGAGGGTGGTAGTCAAACCTGAGGCCGCCGCATGGAGGACTGTAGCTTCTGTACACGTGATTTAACTGCGGCACCCCTGAATCAGAACAAAGACATCTACAGTAAACACTATCAGTTAATTAACACAAATATATAGTAAGATATATTGGTATTAAAGACACCAGTTAATTTCCTGAATCCCCCTTTAATGCAGCATTGGCAGCATTTCCTCTCTCAGTGTGAAGATAAGTGGAAGTCTGTTGTTGCTGTTAGCATCCTGCTGTTGTGATGCTAGTGTTAGCATGTAGGTGTTGCTCTTTTTGTCGTCTGCTCAGCCTCACATGGCTTTCATTTTAAAGGGGGGTATTATGCAAATTTGAAGCTTCATATTTCACTCTGTGATACCTGTGGAGTAGCTTAGCATAACTTACAGTTAAAAAAACGCCTCATGTTTCTCACACTGGTGCTCTGTGCAGGCCCTCATACAGCCTCTGCCTGAAACGGCTCAGCCAGCTCTGTCCCCTTAAGAAACCCTGCCCCTACAACCCCGCCTTCTTCTGATTGGCCAGCTCTCCGAAGCCTTTGTGACGTCACAAAGTGCAGCATGTAGAAAAACCTGTGTGAAACCTGGCGTTATCAGCAGCCTGCAGACTGAGCTGAGAAGCCTTGGGGATTACTCCATCATACTTTAACCTACAGATTTGAAACTTCACCCACATTAAGTTTGGACATCCAACATTGTAACATAATATACATGTCTTAAAATGTTTAACTGTGCTGTTTTTCCATTTACTAATTAGTACACAAACTGAAAGGCAGCATATACTCCAGTTTGGATGCTTTGAATCGCTTCCACATTTGTCTGATTTTGTTGTCCGAGTTGGCGAGGTAAATATATACTCTCATTTCCTGTGATTTCCAGAGCTAATCTGTGACATAATCTCGCTCAATATGGTCAGCGAGCATTTGGTCGTGTAGGATTAGCGCCCGATTTACAGTCCGGTCGTTAAATTAAGGGTCAAACGGGTCGTCACCAGCTCAGCGGCGTCTGCTCGCAGCTGTGGAACTCCCTCTTCCCATCAAAAACTCAACATTTGACCCGGAGCGCAGCCAAACTGTCAATCTGCCCGTCCGCCTGTCGGAACATTTCGACACAGAAACAGTATGTGATAATATTATGTCATGCTTACGCGCTTATCGATGCATGGCAGGCTCGACAGTGCGAGAGTGAAACACAGTGTGGACGTGTAGAAAAATGTCCTCATGCAGAAAGAACTTCTTATCTCTGACAGTGAAAATAATACAGAGCAACTCTTCCACATATTATGAGAAAACATAACTATTCCAGATCAGACATTCATGTCTTGAATCTTTTACTGGAGATCTGTGATTTTGTGAAACAATTTCTGGGAATTTTCGAAAGAATTTTGTGGTTTGATGAAGTGAAAGGTGAGCTAGACAGAGACAGTTGTTTGAGTTTATATGCAGTTGATGATTTCCAGACTTTATTGTCTAATAACTGGAAACTTTATTCTACCTGCATGTTGATGTGTTTTTCTTGCCTGTAGAAAATTTTAACATCAGTGCAATTTTAACCTTCCTGTTGTGGATCGACTCACTTGGTCAACCTTTGACCCCTGAAATAAAATCAATTTTTTCTTGCAACCAATCATCACTGGATGCAGTAGTGACCAGTACAGCAAAAATGCTCCCTTATACCCCTTTCCCACCAAAATTAGTGTGTTGATGCAGGTTTTTCAGACCCAGGAAGACCCGCTTATAGATGCCGATTGTCTCTTTTCCTATTGCCAGTGAAGTATACTCCTGTCGGTCTCTTACCGTCTGACGTCACAAACGCGCCCGAAACAGGGTTAGTAAACAGTGAAGATGTTACGGTGGTTAGGTCTTTATTGTATCTTTTACTCATTAGGAATTTGTAGCCGAGATGACAAGGAGTCGCAGAAGTTACCGATGGAGCATGTGTTCCCATCAATGCTGATCGGAGCCGAGGCGATAATTACCCGGGTCTACAGCAGAGTCATTTGACCCGGGTCTGAATGCCGATTTAAACCTTTCCTACAGCAAAAAAGCCGGGATTTAGCGTGTTTTTTGACCAATGGGAAAGACGCTTTAGAAGCAAAAAAGTTTAATTTCCCCATCTCTTATTTCCAGTTTTGTATCTTGCTGCTCCACAGATTTACATCTTGACTCTTGTGGGGGACCTGAACCACTGCTCTGTGTTGTTTCATTACTAAATTGAAGGGTACCAAACAAACACATCAACATCTCAATTTCCCTGTTATGTAATTTCACAGGTGGGCAGTTGGTTAGCTTAAAGGATACCCGACCCATGAATCAAAGAGTATGTACAGCCTCGGGTTGCCAGAACATTGATCGAATTCCCCTTTCATCTACACAGCTAGAAGGTTCCTCGTTCAAATCCTGGTTCGGACGTATAGTGGGCCTTTCTGTGTGGAGTTTGCATGTTCTCCCCGTGCATGCGTGGGTTCCCTCTTGGTACTTCCTCCCACAGTCCAAAGACATGCTGGTTAGATTGATTGGTGAGTGTAAAATTTCCTGTGATTGACTGGCGACCTGTCCAGGGTGTAACCCCGCCTCTCACCCAATGTCAGCTGGGATAGGCTCCAGCATAGCGCCCATGACCCTGAACAGGATCAGCAGTATAGATAATGGAAGCTTCATTTTGCCTTAAATATCAGTGTATTTGTAGGAAATTACAGGGAACTATATCCGTCCCCTTCATTGTTCTGCTGATTTCTGAGCACATGCAGCTTTCTGCTGACGACAGATGTGATTCTTCCACATGTAAGCTGAAGCAGACTTTGCTCT
The DNA here is from genome assembly GCF_022749685.1 of Semicossyphus pulcher. Classification (NCBI taxonomy): domain Eukaryota; kingdom Metazoa; phylum Chordata; class Actinopteri; order Labriformes; family Labridae; genus Semicossyphus; species Semicossyphus pulcher. The sequence goes on along the minus strand of NW_027211670.1, from coordinate 16,945,593 downwards.
CAGGTTTGCGTCAGCTCTTTTATTTCCCCTCTTTGCAGAGACTTTTTTTTTCATGCTGCGCATTTACTTTGAACATCAACCACAATAGCTGTTATTACATCAACAGTGCTTCATTTAGGGATTACTGCAGAATGACTAAATCCATTGAAAGACACTGTTACTGCCAAAGCTCCTCATTGTTCCAAACACAGCTTTACTGGCCGTTCATGCTGTAAGACAAAGCTACACGCTGTTCCTGTCCAAGATTACAGGCTGAAATTTGACAGCAGCGGAGGAGATGTGGGTTACATCGTGAAGCCGACTGATGGACACGCTCGCAGTCGAGCCCTTTTCTCTTTCCCTGGATGAATCCTAAAGGAGCTTACACTCTAATATCCTGATGGGGAAAGGGTTTGCTTTAAGCTGGGCGAACACGCCTCATCGCAGCGAGAACACAGCGAAGGTCTGAGGTAAATCTGATCAGAAACACTTCCTCAAAAGAGAGAGTCCTTTTTGCAGCAACCTGTTGGCTGCAGCGAACATCAGAGCAACTGTTGTCTCTCGTTTTGGAGGATTTTTCTACATTATTCTTTCAAGGAAGAGCGACGTGGTTGTAAACCAAACTTTTGGACTTCTTTGTTCTTCTAAAAACTAACATCCAGCCATGATTCCCACTAAGATGTTAGTGTACAAGGGGCCCGACGGAGGCGCCCACTCCAAGCCCACTGATAACACAAGAAGGCGCAAGAAATCCACCGGCGAGCTCTTCCAGAAGGGCTACCGGGTCAGGATGGGCCACGGGCAGGGCGAGAAAGAGGACCAGGACAGCATCTGGTACAGCCTGGGTGCATGCTTCCATGTAATCTCCTACTGGGGTAAGAACGTGCGGGAAACCAGAGGTGGGGAATCTCCGCTAAAGTTGGCGAGTGCGGGAGTTTTCGGACTCTGTGTGTGTGTGTGTGTGTGTGTGTCAGCTGGAGCGGGTTCAGGTTCGGGATTTGCTGTGATACGATGCTGAACATCTGGCAAACGCTCGCTTTGAAAAGGCAAGGGACACCGCGGTACACGTCATTTTATAAAAGATTATTTATTTGTGTTTTTTTTTAAGGCTTGATTTGTGTCATTTGGCGTTCATGCAAATGTTCTCCAGCAGCGCTCTGCAGAGATGGACTTTACCTGATTGCTCTGTTGTTGCTGGGGGGCTTTTTAATTTGTTATTTTGCTCCAACGCTGCAGTTTAATGCATTGTTTGGCTTTTAAGCTCAGTTGGAACGTTGTTTTTTGCAGGCTTTATTACGGCAATGCACACAAAAGATAAAAAAAGATGCGTGTGTGCTGGAAAATGTCATTTCTGTGCAGATTTTCTCCGATTTTTTGCAGAAAAATGCCAGAAACTTTGTGGTGATTTGGTGCATATGAACCTTAAATGATGCACTGCAGGGTTTGTTTGTCTCATGACGTCCGACAAGCACAGGCTCTGTTTGCTTCCTCCCATAAACACAGCAAAGTTAGGATTTGACGTCACATCTGTTTGCCTCGACAGCGTCCACCTGTCTTTGGTCTAATCCAGGTTTTCATCTCGTCCACGCTCAGAGTTTTATCCAGCAGGAGCGACACATGTATGGAGTCGATGCCGGTGCTTTATGAGGCAGGAAGTTGATGGAGAGCTCTTCCTATTTTTTTCTCTGCGTGATTCAAAAAGTTTCTTTTTAACACAGAAATCGAGTGTTGCTTGATCAGTCGTGTTTTTTTTAAATCAAAATGAACCCGTTAAAGTTGTTAAACATGGATGAAAGTATGAAAGGTACGCTGCTCTTCATCTGTCGATGCTATTAATCATGTTTGTCTTGTTATTAATCATGTTAAAGTAATTTCTTTATGATCTTTTTCTCTCGCAGGCTTGAGGTTTTTAAGGGCCTTAAGGTTGATACAGTTCTCAGAAATTTTACAGTTTTTGAATATACTAAAGACAAGGTAAGTGTGTTCTTATTTATCTCTCTCTTTGTGTTTCTGCAGCTGTTTTACGTGTGAAACTGCATGTCAAGTGATTTCAAAGCTATGAGCATGACTGCTTTTATTTTGAAGGGCTGCAGCAAATATTTGATGTGCTTTAAATTAACATCGTGATGTCGTACCGTGCTGTATTGTGCAGTGTGCTTGTTAGATGGGGTCTTAAGTGCTTCAGTTTGTCTCCTCGCTGCTTGTATTTAAAGCTCTGTGCGCAGATGTCACGACAGGAAGAGCTTAAACACTATCAGAACCAAACGCTCCGGAGTAATCTCCGCTCTCAGTCAGTCAGATGAAAGTGAAGACGTGACACACAGAGGAGGTGGAGATAGAGGTCGTTCAGGGACGTGCTGTACATTGATTGATTTATATTTTTATTTGCAACATGTAAATAAAAGTAGATTAAATAGAACTAAACAAGAATAGAATTGGGCTATCTCAATTACTAAATTCAACACATTGTAAGATTTATTGTCCATGTACTGTATTATTTAAAGAACCTAGCACGGGAAATCATCCATATACAACCTTTTCTTACAAAAAGCATGTGGTTACATTTGCATAAATCCTATTTTTTATTGGCGAGGGAATAAAATGTTTTTGGGGGAATTTGAAAGGAAATATATTGTAAAAGTGCACGTTTAAATAAGAAATATAAAACAAAATATTAACTCAAACACACCTTAATTACAAGAAATATATAATATGAATATAATAAATTAAAATAAATGCAGTAGCTTTAAATTCTTTATTATTTGTGCAGCATATTATTGTGTGATTTTATTTTGAAATTTTGCTCCATTCCGCGACATTATGGTTCAGTGCTGTATGTTGCATTTAAGTGCTTGCAAATCTAACTACCTGTTTTGACATCTTGGACGACGTCTTTTTCCTGATATTAATAAAATAACATTATTGCTTCATAATTTGTTTTGTTTTTTGGCTCTTTTTTTTAAACAGCAACTCCATAAAGCTGGTGAACCTGTGTTCAATCTTCATAAGCACATGGCTGACTGCAGCAGGGTTCATTCATTTGGTGAGTTATTGGCAGCTTCACGGCATGAAGGAAAACAATGTCCTCTGGTCCCCACCGTGAACGGCACTCTGTCGTTTCCATAATATTGTATTTTCTTTAGTTGGTCGTCTCTTCTACAAACCGCTGACACTAACAGCTGATCCCACACCGTACGCTGCAGGCGTAGTAACACGTATGTGTTGTGGTCCACACAAAATAGTGCCAAATAAAAAAGGCTTTCTTCTGAAATGCGGTGAATTATTCAAATAAAGCCTACAATCGATACCACTATTGATTTTTAGGTGAGACGTCCTTATAAGTGGATAAATTACGTGTGAAATTGACCCTATCTGCAGCGGCATATGGTCTAGCTTCCGTGCCGGCACTCCGGCAGGTTTCTCAAAACAGTGGCCGTGCTGACCGGCATCCACTGTATATAGTACACTTACTATTTATAAGTATCTCAAACAAACCGAACTATCCCTTTTAAGTTGAAATACTCTTGAAATATCAACATTATCATATCATCTTTGTGATTTCATTCACATAAAAAACATCTCCCTCTCTCTTCCAGGTGGAGAACTCAGGAGATCCCTGGGAAAACTTCCAAAACTCCCAGGCCCTTTCCTACTGGGAATGTGTTTACTTACTCATGGTTACTATGTCCACTGTCGGCTACGGAGACGTTTACGCAAAAACCACCCTGGGCCGCCTGTTCATGGTCTTCTTCATCCTCGGTGGTTTGGTAAAAATCCCTCTCTTTACTTACTCCTGCTTAAAATCCTCCATTCGACCAATCACCACACCCCGCCAGGTGGCGCTCTCCGCTCAGGACGCCCTGCACCTGTTTTTACACTGAGGTGTTTTTGTGGCTCTCCACTTCACCACAGTATGTTGCATGTCACGTATTGTATGAATTGTTTACAGTATTTTTTTTATTTATATTATGCTTACATCTTGTTCTGTTATTTATTAATTTCTATATGAAATATATGAAGATTTTTGCATCTGTTGTTAATGAATTGTTAAAGTACTGCGGTTTCAGGTGGCCCCACCTTCTGCCTCTCCTTCCTCTTTCCAACAAACACAATGGCACGGGGATGATTTATGAGAGCCTAGCTTGGTGGATGCAGCAACATTATCTCTGCAGAAAATTATGAAGCCTTATTAGAGAATAAAATTCAACTAACTGGAATAGTAACATGATTATTGGAAAAAATCAGCATCACCATCGTCCGTGGGATTTGCTTTGAGTTACCCGACAAAGAAAGTAGCCGAAGATCATTTAGAGGTCACAGTTATGGATTATAAAGTATTATTCAATTTGGGATTAAACAACATAGTTTCTATTATAACATGATGAAAGACTTGAGTATAAAATCTGCTTAAAATTAATACATTTGTAATTAATGACATTCCAGACTCAAAGAAAGCTTACATTATCGGATTAAACTTTTCATTTCGGTCAGTACAAAGTCATGTTGTGCCGAGCGAAACGCTGTTCGAACACAGAATTATATTTAAAGATACTAGAAGTTTAGAAAAGTTCATAAGGGTACCAAATATGTCAGGCTGAATTCAGTTGAAATGTGTGCAGAAGATGTTTAGTCTGATTCCACTGTGAAATCATGAGCTTAAATGAAGGGCTGAAAATACTTCATAATACAAACAAAATAAACATAGATACAACTGATTAAAAGTACACATTTTCTCACAGTATCCCTGGTCTGTATCATATCTTAAATAGAACAGATACAACCATGTTATTTTGACCATACTATTTTGGTACTTTAAAAATTGTATCTGCTCCTTTAGGGCCTGTGTCCACTAACGGAGCTTACCGTTGCTAGGTTACGAAAGTTGTCTGGCGGCACTTCCGCTTCCCTCGGTAGTGACTGTTAAGTCTCTTTTAAATTGCTCTGTATGCTCAATATTTGCTTTTATTCAAGGTTATTTTACAAAGAACACATAAAAACGATGGAAAGGAATCGTGTCCTGGCGGCAGACCCCGAAAAAACGAATGGATTAGCTTCTTCTTCGCCGTTTGTTGGCAAAGTTGATCGGTGGTCTGTGAGGTAGAAGTGACATTGACGAGCACGGCGGTGTTCCAAAATTTTCAACTAAGAGCGCAGCAACAAAAAACAGGTGATGACGAGAGATTTTCGCACTGAAAGTGTTGAACTGCATTGGTTTTTTATAGTAAATATGCGCTGTCAGCGCAAAAAACGCCATCAGTGGACACAGGCCCTTAATTGTTTTGAGTAGTGTATATGTGATAATTCCAGCCGTCGTGGTGTAAGATGGTTTCCTACTCTTAAAGAAAAATATGAAGAAAATTCACATAAAGGGCTGAATACTCATATTAATGTTAACGTTGTGTCAGACTCTTTACTTGTTCTTATAGTTAATTTTCATGATGTGTATCATGGCAAATATGTACATTAAATTAACTAAAACAGGGTAAACTTTTCCCCATACACATCCATGGAATAAACACTCAAAACTAGGGCATAACTAATAATTAGCTAATTAATGTCAGCCATCCGTTTAGCTGCTTTCAGAATCAACCTGACATGTGTGTTTGTTGGACAAAACATGGCACATAAGGCTTTTTCTTAATTTCTATAACTTTTAATTTTTCTCACAGATTGACATACCGCTCATCAGCTGTCATTTTTCTCCTTTATTCTTCCAATATCCGTAAATATTGGCCTTACAATTTCCTTTTTCATTCTCATACTACTTCTTGACACTTGGAATGCTCCTGCACTTTAAATCCTTTAAAGCAAAAATAGAGGACCTGCTCTACTTTGCCTTTCTTTTTTTTAGTCTCTTCTTCTGTCTCCTATCTTCTCCTTAGGCCATGTTTGCAAGCTACGTCCCTGAAATCATAGAGTTAATAGGAAACCGCAAGAAATATGGTGGTTCCTATAGTGCGGTTAATGGGAGAAAGTAAGTATTCAAGGGGGCTCTACTGCCTCCGCCGCAGTAGAACCTTCTCTGCATGCCCTTTTCTTTTTCTTTTTCATGCATGTAGGCCATGTTTGCTCGCTACGTGCCAGAAATTGCTGCACTCATCCTTAATCGGAAGAAATATGGAGGGAGTTATAACTCGACCAGAGGCAGAAAGTAAGTCAAACAAATGAAAGACAGCAAACTTTTAATGGTGTGGTTTTGTGTGACTCAAGTGGCCCTCTCGTAAAGAGGCTATATACCCTGAATTATGCTACATAATAAAAACTGTAATTTGAGATGTAAGGATCTCAATTAACACTAAAGTCACACTGTGACTGAAGAACTTGGCCATGATAAATGTGTAATTTTTTTTTGCTGTATTGTTGCTGCTATATTTGTGCAAGATGTCATTGCTGCTTGTCATGAATGAATGCTTTTACACTGCCAAAAAATCTCTATCTTAACAAGTGATTTTTGTCTGTTATTGAGTTCTACAATTCTTCTCTAAAACAAAAGTTTAAGTCTGTCAATGATTACTATATTTCTAGTAAATGATTATTGGATTCTTTTAAAAAACTAAATTTATATTGGAGCCTTTTGAAGTAATCAATATGGCTGACAGATCTTTTCAAAGACATTCAAAGCGTAAAATAGACAAAAATTACTTGATAAGGCAGAGGTTTTTGCAGTGTAGCATATACATATGCACATCATGCTTAAGGATGACACATGTAGGATTTTCTCACTGATCTACCCCCGTATATAAACTTTGAGTATCAGCTAATGTTAGAAAAACATAACAGAAATGTAGGCAGTAGATTCCTTATCCAGTTTAAAATGTTGTTCTGTAAGTTTAGCATGTGATTACATTAGCTTGTTTCTCCATTGACTCAACTGTTAAGCTAGCTTAAAGCAAATGTTCTGTTACCTTTACTGAAAACTAGCCAAGAAAGTTAGAATAACATGATAATAAAGTTACACTATTGTGCAGTAACACAACTACAAAATGGTTAGTTTATCAGCATTCTAAATGTACTAAATCAAATTAAACATCATCTATTTAAAGTCTGATAACGTTAGCTAAAACTAGCCAACATAAGCTATACTCAGCCAACTGTGAGCATTTGCTAGTGTTAGAAAAAAGAATAAAAATGTAGACAACAGATTCCTCATCCAGTTTAAAGTGTGTCTCTGTAAGTTTAGCACGTAATTATGGTAGCTTGTTTCTCCATTGGCTCAACTGTTAAGCTAGCTTAAAGCTAACTTTTGTATCTTTTACTGAACAGCAGCCAGTAAAGTAACCCGATAATATTAAATGTTACAACATTGTGCAGTAACACAACTAGAAAAAGGGTTCATTTAACAGCATTCTTAACATACGAAATCTATACAAATTTAAAGTCTGACCAAAGTCTGACTAAAGTTTTACTGCTTATTAATCCAACTTGTAATTTGTAAAAGTACGTAAAGTACTTAATTTGTTGTTGTTGAGAAGTGATTTACAACAGTGGTTAAACTTTTAACTAAAACTTTGTTATGAATTGAATAAATAGAAACAACTAATTACATTTAAAGAAACATTATTACAGTATATTTATCTTTATTCTACCATTACACATTGAGAGAAAATCTTACATCTTCTGTGGTGTTTGTTATAAGTCTGCTTTCGTGAATGTACATTTGTATTGCTTGTGAATTAAGTGTTTTTTAGTCATTCGCACTATTTTCTTTTCTATTTTCTTTGCCCATCTCCCTGTTCATCCAAACTCAAATTTGTACACCAAAAATTACCTAAATACCATAAAAAAATAAGAAAATATAAGATCAAATGTAAAAAATAACTAATATGAAGCTCAACTTAAAGGCCTCTGAATTCAGTTCCTTTCAAATGAAATAATTAAAATCATACCAGAGTGTTTAATTTAGCATGAAATAATTTATTTAAAATCATTATATTTGAAAGTCATAACCTTCAACATAGTAACAAAGCCATGACAAAATAAAATCTAAGTCTATAACTCATTCATCCAATCCTGTATGCCATCGCTTGCTTCATGCTGATTTTTGAGTTTTTGTTTTTCTGCTCTGGAAAAACTTGCCTTGCTATGCTTGTCTATTTTTTCACGCTTTGCTGCTGAATATTCTTGGCCTTTATCTTCAGTCTGACCTACACCCTCAGGAATAAATCCAATCTTGAGTTTACAGAAAATAGTTTGACATTGTGGGAAAGCGCCTTTTAACTTTCTTGCTGAAAGTTAGACAATAAGATCGTTACTTATTTCACGTCTGTAAGATAAATGTGAAACTAGAGCCAGGAGGCGATTAGCTTAGCTTAGCTTAGCTTAGCTTGTAACTCATAAAAATACATCTTTTACATTTTTTGGGTAGTGGTAAAAAAAATAAACCAACATGTCAGTTTGCTTCAGGTTTGATGATTTTTTTAGGCTAGCTGTTTACCCAAGCTAAGCTAGGCTAATCGCCTCCTGGCTCTGGCTTAATACTTAATGCACAGACGTGAGCAGGTGTCAATCTTCTCATCTAACTTTTGGAAAAGTACTTCCTAAAATATCACACTATTTCTTGAACATATAACTACACTTTTATGTCTAAAGCTCTGCAGCTGTTTCTAAAGATAGCGAGATTCTGCTGGATGCCTCCAAACAAAGTATGGCTTCTGTAGCATGCTCTTAGTATTTGTGTTGTCACGTAGTTTTGAGGAAATTAGAATTTGCTTGGGAAACTTTCTTAAACCAAATCTTTTTGTCTTTTGTCGGTCAGTTTTGTGTTCTTGTCCCGTTTCGTTTTCATTATATTGTAAATTTTTTGATTATAGATATAGTGAAAATGTATCAACAATCGTATTTTTTTTAATCACACATACTTGGAGCAGAAGAAAAAAGCCATGTGGTCGACACAGTTGCTTTACAATATTAACGGCTAGCATAGAAGCTACAGTACATTTCAGCTAGCATAGTAGCTACAATACATTTTAGCTAGCATAGAAGCCATAGTAAATTTTAGCTAGCATAGTAGCTACAGTGCATTTTAGCTAGCAAAGTACCTACAGTACGTTCCAGCTAGTTGAGTAGCTACAGTACATGTCAGCTAACATAGAAGCCTCAGTACATTTTAGTTAGCATAGTACCTCAGTATGTTCCAGCTAGTTGAGTAGCTACAGTACATGTCAGCTATCATAGTAGCCACAATACATTTCACCAACAACCAAAAGTTTTTAAAAATTTAGAAAATCTATAGATGCAGTTTATAACCTCTGATTTAAGTTTAAGCTCCCTAAATTTAAATATTCATGCATATTAAATTAAATTTATTGTCCCAGCTGTATAGAAATACTGGTATTAAGATCTCTCTTTTTCACCTCTGTCTTCTTTATTTCTACATTTTGTCATAGCATCATTTCTGTCATAGACATTACTTCCTCTTAAACGATCTACAAACACATTCAAGATAAAATAAAAGTCATGAGTCACTGCAGTACAATAAAACCTTGTCTCATGGCAGCTCAAGAAGTTGTACATGGACACTTAATACATTTCAGTCAGTCAGCAAAAATTTTAAAGTTAAGTATTTCAACTGGAAAAACATAGTATTTTGTCTTTTTTAGAAAGCCGTTATGTTAGGGATGGGGTATAGAGAGCATTCTTTTATACTGTGGCTTTGGCGGTGGTTCGAAAAACGTGGCTCATGTTGAGTGTGAGACCCAAAGTTGTATCATCAACTGATGTATGTTACGTCACGTATGACAAATGACACAAGCGTTGGTCTCCTGGGTGAAAGAGTTTTCCAGTAGAAAACCCAGAAGGCTGCCAGCACATAATTCGTGCCACCACATTGTTAAGAGGGTCGAGCTGAGTGACACGAAAAAGCTTTTGTGCTGCGGGCACGAAACTTACTTGTAATTGAAATACATTAGTTTTAAATTCGTGTCCATTTACACGAACCAAGTAATAATGTCGTGTCAATGGGTTGCACGTTGAGTTTTCCAGCTGTGCTTCTTCTTGAGCAGCAGAATTCACAGGAAAAATGCTTGACAGAGTATAAACCTTCAATCATTTTATAAAAAATAGAAATACAAATATAATAGACACATAGGAATGAATCTAAACTGGTTTCCGTATGTAACGGATGTGCTATATGTGGTAATGGAGATACACAGTGTGCTGATTTCATAATCTCCATCTAAGTAAACTCTGATCCTCTATAATCTGATACTGAAATCCACAGCGCTCTGACCTACTCATTCAGTCCTCCCTCATCACGGCAGGAACATAAAACATCCCTCCTACTACATAGATTTTATTATTATTCGCCTACAGATTTAGAATCAGTCCCCTAAATACAACAACACTGATTAATTTTCATTCCCATTACATCTCTCTCATCCCAGATTTACCTTTTGATTCCAGGACAAAGAAGAAGTGTGTGTGTGTTTCTGGGTGTGTGTGTGTGTGTGTGTGTTTTCTTTAGCTCTGACTACGTTTTAGTTTCATTATTATTCTGCACCTCGTTTTCCAGGCACATCGTCGTCTGTGGTCATATAACTCTTGAGAGTGTGTCCAACTTTCTAAAAGACTTCCTACACAAGGACAGGGATGATGTCAATGTAGAAATTGTTTTTCTCCATAAGTAAGTATAAAACATTTTGTCATTAAAGGGGGGGTATTATGCTAATTCAAAGCTTCATATTTCACTCTGTGATACCTGTGGAGTAGCTTAGCATAATTTACAGTTAAAAAGACTTTTTTCTCACACTGCTGCTCTGTGCAGGCCCTCATACAGCCTCTGCCCGAAACGACTGAGTTAGCTCTGTCCCTTTAAGAAACCCCGCCCTCTCCTGATTGGCCAACTTAACGATCAGAGCCGTTGAGCAGAGTGGTGGAGTGAAAAAAAGTCCGAGGCAGACTGAGCTGCTGGGTGGGCGTGTCCTTGAACTGCGCCAGGGGCAGGAAGTTCTGCTGTGTCTCGGGCAGATGCCCAAATATAGAGTTCCTCCACTTTGTGACATCACAAATGGAAGCGTCTGGAGAGGTCTGTCTGAAACCTGGCATTCACAGCAGCCTGCAGTCTTTTTTAGCAGGGGACACTACAACATACTTTAACCTACAGATTTGAAACTTCACCCACGTTTAGTCTGGACATCCAACATTGTAACTTTATATATATATATATGTTTTTAAATGTGAAACAGTATAATACCCCCTCTTTAAAAAAAGCAAATGTTAATTCTCAAAAACATAATTTTCTCAGGAAATCTGGATTAAGTTTTTGTCTTTTTCTCTGTCAGTATTTCCCCTAATCTTGAGCTGGAAGCCTTGTTTAAGCGTCACTTCACCCAGGTTGAGTTTTACCAAGGGTCTGTCCTAAACCCTCACGACCTGGCCAGAGTGAAGGTAAGTAACAGATAATGTGGCTTAGAAGAAAACAAAGCTGTTTTGGTGTCTATGAAAGCAATAGTTAAGGTGGGGAGCTGCTTTAGTTTGGTTGGTAGAGTGGGCAGCCCATATATAGAGGCTACAGTCCTCGACGCAGCGGCTGCAGGTTCGTCTCCCGACCTCGGCGGCCCCCACTGTTTCCTCCCAATAGTTCCTTCCTGTATCTCCTGAGCTGTCCTATAAATAAAGGCTTAAATGGCCAAAAAATTATCCTTACTTAAAATAAAAAATCAGTACTTTAACTCAGTTAACTGACTGTGTGTAATTTTGTCTGCAGATTGAATCAGCTGATGCCTGTTTAATCTTAGCCAACAAATACTGTGCTGACCCCGATGCTGAGGATGCATCCAACATCATGAGGTAAACCAAAGATGCTTCTTAAAGATTTTTCTTTATGGTATCTTGTTTTTGTTTTCACCCTGCAACAAGTTATTATTAAATTGTGCAACAGCTTTTTAGAAATGTACATATTTTAGACGTGGAAGAACTCAAATTTGAAGTTTCAGGGTCAAATTCCGAACAGAAAATTGCCCTATTTTTAAAGGTTTCAGGGATTGTCAAGTGGTTAGGATTTATATGAATATGCCTGAAAAAGTAGACACTGACAATGAAAATCTTTTTGCATTGCTCTGATTATGTTTTGTGCTTCTTGTCTTGCATCAGGGTAATATCAATCAAGAACTACCATCCGAAGATCAGAATAATCACTCAGATGTTGCAGTACCACAATAAGGTTGATATCATCTGTTTACCAGCATCATTAACCACACGGTTTTAAATAGTAATGTTTGCGTTAGTTTGTGTGGATATAATTAAGGTTAAATGACAGGTTGTACTTCTGTTAAGCTACTTTGCATCTTTCCTCCCCTCAGGCCCACCTTCTGAACATCCCGAGCTGGACCTGGAAGGAGGGAGACGACGCCATTTGTCTTGCAGAGCTGAAACTGGGCTTCATCGCCCAGAGCTGCCTGGCTCAGGGCCTCTCCACCATGCTGGCCAACCTCTTCTCCATGAGGTCCTTCATCAAGGTAGCCACAGCTCAGACTCATCCAGCTGTGCTCACTGGATTAAGCTCAAAAGCAAATTTGGTCTGATAGATAACGATTATCCCAGATGAGGCCCATGTGGAGCATCTGGAGAGTGGGTGGGGAGGCATTATTTGGGGTTCGTTCTGATCAAGCTGTCTCTATTCTGTGATTAATCTGTGCTTCAGATCGAGGAGGACACGTGGCAGAAGTATTACCTGGAAGGAGTGGCCAATGAGATGTACACCGAGTACCTGTCCAGTGCCTTTGTGGGCCTCTCCTTTCCTGTCATTTGCGAGTAAGTGCACTTGAATGTGCCTGCTACTTTTGCATTCGTTTTTAATGGATGCAAGAAATATTCGCTTTGTGGCAACAAGCATTTGTCTTTTTAGTAACTTTTCATTCTGAAATGAAGATCAAGAGGTAACAGGAAGCTACAATGTCAAAATCTAGAAGTTTAAAGATGATATAACACTCATACTATACGGAAGCTCAAAGCAGCCATGGTTGCCTTTTTTTTATTTTAAAGATAAATTTTTTAGGGCTTTTGCCTTTATTGAGTAGGACAGCAGATAAGAGTCGGAAATGAATCCCTAATTTCCCCACTGTGGATCAATAAATTGTAATCTTATGAGGGAAGGAGAGAGTGGGGATGACATGCAGCAAAGGGCCGAGGGTCGGAGTTGATTCAGGGCCACTGCGTCGAAGACTGTGCCTCTACACATGGGGCACACGCTTTAACCGCTGAGCTAAACCGCCCCCCTGTGGTTGTATTCTAAATTATTTTATGTATCTCAGCTTTATAAGTTTGTTTTCTCGGTACTTCCCAATAAATAGGGATAGATTTCTGTTCAACATGAGTCTGGTTCTGCTCGAGGTTTCTCCCTGTTAAAAGAAAGTTTTTATTGTGCGATTCATGGTGGATTCATGTCGGGTCTCACTCTAAATAACATTAAAAAAAGAGGACGGTCTAGACCTGCTCTTTTTTTCTTGAGAGAACTTTAGTTATGATTTGGCGCTATACAAATAAAATTTGATTTGATTTGAAATAGGTTGTTTTCTAGGGTTTATAATCTGGAGAAAAGGGAACATTTTTCACAGTTATCATGAAGAAAACGGCTTCCAAAAATCACATGGTTATCATAATAACTTAATAATTCATAAATATTAACCATTGCCAATCAGTGGCTTTGTTTCATTTTAAAGGCCAGGAAAGAAGGTTACTTAAGTCTCAAAAAACATAACTCAGAACTCAAAGTATTAAAGGGGCCATATCTTTTGATGTTTGAGTTATAAAAATGATGGCCTCTGAAATGGGCCGTTCAGAACAGCTGCAGGTTTCTACGTATAACCTTGCTTTAGCTGAAATCGACCATAAACCGTCACTCACCTCAGGCTGCCAACTCACCATTCCGATACCTCCTGGGAACTCCTGAGTTGCGGCACTTGCTCCGGAGTGTCATCCTCCCACTCAGGGTCTGATTCTGGCTCGTACATATAAGGCCAAATAACCAATCCTAGAGCAGCCATGTTTGCTACAACTTTGGAGTGACAGTGCAGTGTGACCACTCCCCCAAGTGGGGTCGCAAACACGGTCTCTCCAAATACTGTCAGCCAATCGTGGCTTAGGTCTAACCTTTGAATGGCAAAACGGCTTGTTCGTTTCAGGAGGAAGGAGAGGCTCCGAAAAATAAGAAATTAAAATATGTATACAATTTTTTAAAACAAAACAAACTTTACCAACGTGATTCAAAAACATTAGAATAACAGAAAATTGATTGAAAAGCTAAAACATGTCCCCTTTAAAATGTGCCACTCAGAGTTAATATGAAAGGGTTGTAATGATGTTGTTACTCTGTTTTGCAGACTCTGCTACGTGAAGCTAAAGCTACTCCTGATAGCTATAGAGTACAAGTCTGATCAAAGGGAGAGCAGGTAAGTGGATGTGCTCACAGCGGATTGTTGGACTCATTAAAATTCATGGGTGCAGATACTTAAACACGCAGGTGTGTTTGCTGTCAGTGATGAAGCTACTTTGAATCAGCTTCTGTGTTTGACTGCAAACACAAGGCCGCATACGAAATGCGCTAAATTGGCGTCTAAATTGGCTTGTTCACAGACATCACAGATGACATCCTGACAAATTAATTGGGGAAGGTGGCAGCCCTGGTCTTTTAACACAGCCGAAGCCTGCTTTAGTGGTTTGTTTAATGTACTGATGCTTGTTTTATATCATTTGAAGTGTCACTGCTATCTGCTTTTATCACCTAATTTAATAAACAGAGACCAACCTGCCAAATCACTCGCCAAAACTAATCCTGCCAGTGTGATGCCACTGCCAGTGATTAGTGCAGGGCCTTGCAGATTCAGTGATACAACTTTCCTCTCTGACTTCTCCGCTGTGTTAAATCCTCGCAGCACCCTGATAAACCCTGGAAACCACGTGAAGATGCAGGAGGGGACTTTGGGCTTCTTCATTGCCAGCGATGCCAAAGAAGTAAAAAGGTAATTAATGAGACGAGAGATTAAACAGTGTTTAAAAGCGAGGTCTCTATTCTGATAGAGGCATAGTGGCTTTTCTCACTGTCGCATAAACTGTTGTGTTTTAGAAGTAGTAGTATCTCTATCCACACATTCTATTGAGTTACAACAGTTCATATATGAGCTGTGTAATTTCTGCCGTCTTCATGTCCGTAAAAATATTTGGATGTTCTCAAAATCAAGTTAGAAAATACTTAAAATATCAGAAAGATAAATATGAGATTAAACTATCATAGTGTGACTGTTACAAGGCAAGGCTTACAATATGCTAGTTAGCTTAAAGGGGGGTATTATGCTAATTTCAAGCTTCATATTTCACTCTGTGATACCTGTGGAGTAGCTTAGCATCATTTACAGTTAAGATTTTTCTCACACTGGTGCTCTGTGCAGGCCCTCATACAGCCTCTGCCTGAAACGACTCAGTCAGTTCTGTCCCTTTAAGCAACCCCGCCCCTACAAGCCCGCTTTCTTCTGATTGGCCAGCTCTCGGAAGCCTGCTGAGGCTGCACTTTGTGACGTCACTGTCGAAACCTGGCGTTCACAGCAGCCTGCAGACTGAGCTGAGAAGCCTTGGGGATTACTCCAACATACTTTGACCTACAGATTTGAAACTTCACCCACGTTTAGTCTGGACATCCAACATTGTAACATTATATATATGTCTTTAAATGTGAAACAGCATAATACCCCCTCTTTAACCTGTTGCTAGCTGCTATTTTCCCATGGATTCTGTCCCCAAGCTCAAACCCTTTGAATATAACACATTAAGGAGATATTTCAAAGGGTTTAATGTTCTTTTTTTGAAGGAGCAAATGTTCAATGTTTTCACCAACCTACAGCTTATAGCCTGTTGTTGTTATACCAAGACATTCTTATTGATCGAAGACATTGATGTCTTTACAGTGGCCGAACATTTTATGACTCAAACTGCGTGTTAAATGTCTCTCTCCTATCATTCTTTTTTGAACTACTGATAAAAGCCCTTATCTGTGAACACAGGACCATGGAATCATAGGAATAACTGCCTAGCAAATTTTTAGATAATGATGTTAGCTGTAAGCTAATATCTGCTCAAAATATAATACAAGCAAATTGATGTAAGTTCTTTCTCTTTACTTTCTTGAACAAGAGTAAGATTCAAATACTTAGATTAAAGTGGTGTTAGGCAGGGTTAGAGAACAGTGTGTCACCTGTCAGAGTCCTCAGTAGATTTAGGATTAAATGTTTTAAATCAAACAGATTCTGTCTGTCAAAAGTTTCTGTCCCAGAGAGAGAATCAGAATCAGAATCGGTGTTTACTGCCAAGTAGGTTTACACATACAAGGAATTTGTTTTGGTGATTTTGGTGCAGAACAATTAACACAGAACTAGAATAAAATTAAGTAAAAGACTTAAATAGAATAAGATAAAAAAATAGGAATAAAAATATAAAAGCAATACGTATAATACAAATAGTACAAAATATGTACAGGAGGACACACAAAGTAAAAACCTTGTTGCCGTAGAGATGCTCATATCTCTGTAAACACTTTATATCACCATGTTGGACGTGTCCGCTCAGCCATGTAGATGAGTTGGTTTGACACAGGACTTGTTGTTTTTCCTTCACAGGGCGCTGTTTTACTGTAAAGCCTGCCACGATGACATCACTGATCCTAAAAGGATAAAGAAATGTGGATGCAAAAAATGTAAGTCGCTGCTTATAAAAAAAGATGTCTAACTTTATATGACTTTGAAATAGCAACGAGTTAGCATTAGCTTAGCAGTGTGTATTTAGCCGTGTGGGTTTATTTAAATGAGCTGTGTCCGAACCACTCACTTCCTGTATTAATTATGCATTGGAACACAGATAGCACAGCATCTCCTCTTTCCCATATAAGTCCAGGCTTATATAGATAACAGAGAAGTGAGAACTCAAGCTTGTTACCTCCTCTGTGAACACAGTGTAAATGTGCGTTCTGTCCGTGTGCAAGTCTGCTCACTTTTTGCTGTCTGTGCCGTCACAGTGCATTGATAACTTTGTGATGTTAACAGGCGTTCACAGAGACTGTTAACACCACAGGTACCTGATGGATCGTGTCTTTAAAATCATCACCTGTCTCTCTGTTGTCCTCTCACGTGTATTTAACACAGTTTCTCTCTTGTGTTTAACCACCACAGCTAACAGCTAATCCTAACATTTAATGTATTCTCTTCCTGCTGCTTGGGAACTTTACCCTTCTTTCCTTAAAAAAAAATCACTCTATAGTGATATATTGTGAGTAACATGGATTAATTTACCCTCCGATAAACACAGCCTGCTACCTCTGATTGAAGCAACTTGTTTGAATGTAATGTAAATGTTGCATGTACACTGGTTGATGCTGCCTGGATCCAACGAAAACACCCCCGTCTTCTTGTGCACGTTGATTTCAAAATGAGGAAAGAATTCAACAAAAAGAGACACAAACTTATTACTATATACTTATAAACAATTGTAACCTGTTCGGTAAAAAACCCAGTGAGATAAAGGCCAACATTTCATTCATGCCTTCTTGAGTCAGTAATACCTCAGATCACCACCAGGTGTCCCCACAGTCCTTTAAAAACACAACATCCCTGCATGAGAAGCAAAAGTAGAAGGCCATCATGCTGAGAAATGAGGAACATTAACACAGCTTTTGTGATAATGTTGGAACTTTTAGTTTATTTTTTTATTTCTAGATGAGTTTATTGATCTTTTGAAGCCTAGAAAACATTGTTTTGAGACATTATTAGTTTTACTTTTAACCTTTTATTTGAGACATTTCTGCCGTCTTGCTCTGCAGGTAGAATTTAGAGACGTGGTGTTCTAAAATGAACATGCTCAGATCATGTCTGATCACATAGTGGACATTTTTAGGGTCATGTTGAGGTCATGGTCTGTACTTATTTACTTATTAATTTTTTCTGCAGCTGAAACAGCCCATGACCCTCCTTTCCCCTCTCCCCTACCCCTACCCTTGCTCTTGTCACAGTTTTACCACAAACCATTCGACCGTAGGACCTCATGATTTTTCCCCCTTTAGTCCTAGAATTGACCCAAACTGAATTAACCACAAATAAGTGGAAGAAACCCTGATCTGACCTTTCCCGCGCCGTCCAGGCAAAGCTAACCCTGGTGCATCCCAGCAGCAGCCTTCCTCTGTGCCCTGTGTTGCCTCTGTCCACTCTCCCTCCAGAGCGACCCTCGGCATTAACCTGCTCTTCCTCTCCTCTCGTCTCGACCCCGCGACTCTAGCCAAGGCGGCCGCCTACAAGAAAATGAAACTGGCATGTTGTTTTGATTGCGGCCGCTCAGAGCGGGACTGCTCTTGCATGCCAGTCAGTGTGCGTTGTAACGTGGACTCCCCTCGACGCCACATCCCACTCTCTGCTGTCTCTGTTAATGATTGCTCTGCCACGTTACGTGCCTGTAAGTTGTCGCCATGACATGTGCTCTTCAGTGTCTGTTACATGCGCCGTGTTAGCCATGCAGCGTGTCCTTAGCTTGTGTGCTGTCTAGCTTCAGCAGCTGTCATGGGTGTAGATGTTGCTTTTGTCTGTGTTGCTACATTTGGAGCTGTGTTGTAAGCATGCAGGAACTCTGTTTTGCTGGTGTTTGGTCAGAGAATGTGAATTCAAATTGACCTCTAGTTTAAATTAAATCTAAAGGTCACTAAAGCTAAAGTTTGTGAAGTTTTGTGAGTGTGAACACTAAATCTCCCCTGAAAAATAGCGTGCTTCCCCTCCAGTGACCCCGCCAACATATGTACAAGCAGAAGCCGTGATATGTACAGCTGTGCATCGCTGCAACACATCTTGTTGCACGCCCAGTTGGGAATCCTGGTGGAGCATTTGCATGCATTTCTTAAAATTATTTGTTGTGATAGAAGTGTGCAAGCGCAATAAAGACGTCACTGGAGAGGGTTCATTTCGAGAATAACCCAAATGAAGAGCATCATCCAAATATTACACCGCCGTACCCTGCAGAAATGGGTGAACAGGATAGGCTGTAAGATAGAAATTTGAGAAATTTGATTAATTAAATGTGTTTTTAAAAGCTCCTGAGGGGTTTTTTTGAGGGTAGAAGTGCAAATAGAGAAGAATGTACTGGTTATATTAGATTTATATCAAAATCAGGAACAACCACGGGGGGGGAATCTCCAAATAGATCAAGTTCAAAAACCCGGGTCCTGTTCCGTGAACAGAGACGCTCTTGGTTTGAGAGAGCCTCTTATTCTACTTCCATGTTATTGATTTAATCCTGCAAAATATAGTGGAATATAAGTAATTTAAATTGGACTAAAAGAGGAATAAAAACGTTTTGGATCTTAGTGAGAATCTGAATAAAGCTGAGCATGAATCCTTAATTCAAGTGTGATTCCCCTTTAAAGCCAGAGGGCATGTTAAACTGATGTATTGCAGGAGGCATGGAGAATGTGTCGGGAGTTTGCAGAGCCTTGATACAATTTGCTGGAAAACATTGTACTCTGTCATACAGCTTTAGTAAATGTTTCTTGATCAAAGACCATTCTGCGTGTAGTCGAACGTCTCTGGGCATTTCCACCCCTTCAATATGTCTTCCAGGCGTGTGTGCTGAGAGCATCGCCCGGCTAGCTGGGCTCGAGCAGTGCTCCGGAGCTGCTGTCGACACGGTGCGGGGAGACGCACCGAGCGAGGCCTTATACGGCCTGACATGGAAATTATGTTTGCATTTTCATTTTTGGAGTGCTACCGGTTGTCATGAAACTCAGCCTGACAGTTCCTAACCACCAGGCAGCCGAGTGCCCCCCCCTCCCCTCCGCTCTCCAACCCCTCTCCTCCGCTCTCGTTGTGGGACAGATGCTAGCCTGTTAGTCCTGTGACTCTGCTCGCGCCCTCCGATTGCAGGCGACAGATGCCAGGACCAGCAAGGTCCCTGTTTGAACATTGCTGTCACTGTCCTGCCTTAAGCTCAATGCATGACCTTTATTATAAGCAAGGGGTTGAAATAAGGTACTAATGAGCATGTCTGGGACTCACCGCTCCGAAAAAAAAGTGACTCACAGAAAAGTTCCAATGCAGCCGAGCAGGTTGTGTCAGGCAGTGCAGAGGAGCAGGAAACAGCTCTCGGGAATGAGAAGAAAAAACAAACATGTTAAAGACACATGAACACGTGAAGTATTGTCACATATTATCAGAGATGTTACATGCATACCTCCTCGCTAATGCAGCTCTACATAGTACAAATATTTGACTTTCAGGTGCAAAGACATCAGAGTTAAAAACAGGGTGCATTTTTAGGCGTCAAGTTAAACTGCATTTAAAGGACTAGTTTTATGTACGTGCAGTGCGGATCTGCATTGCATTGAAATAAAGCTATAAAAGCAGTTATATGTAACCTAATAGTGCTGACACGACTAGCCAATTATTCGACCAGTCAGGCAACAAATTCTGCAAATATTTTGAGAATTTTTGAGCAAAAATAGGACTATTTTTAATAGTTTCAGCTCCTCAGTTTCAATGATATGGTTTCTTTCTTTGTCTCATATTAAAATAAATTGATAATTTCAGGGTTTTGAATCAATAAAACAAATCAAAACAAGTCATTGGACTTGGACTTAAAGATGTACTTTTTCCTTTTTTTCCTTTATATCTAAAATTATTCATTAAAGAGCAGCTCCAGTCGTGTTTTAAGACAGATAAAATGCTCTGCTTGAAATAATAAATTGTGTCTGCAAAATACCTGTAATTACCTTGTAAAAATCCACTCAAGGCGTCCTCCTTCTTCCTCATTAAAAACTCCAGAATCTGCAAAGGCCCCGCCCACTATGCACATTTCCATCTACCCCCTCTGTCGCGAAAACCAAACACGTCTCTGCCATCGTTTAGCGGCAACTTGTTGAAACTTAGCGAGCTTCAAATGTAGTAATTAGTAGTAGTAACATTAACGTTAGTAGTCAGTAGTGAGTTTGCATAAATTACTATGGCAATCGTGCATCGCTGAAGTGGTTGCCATAGGTTGCACATAATGATACGCATAGCGTCACCCCGTCCATTAACGGGATTGGCTCCTTAGGTTTGTGACGTCTCAAACCTGCCAATCTGAAAACGTGTTGTTCAGCCTGTCCTAGGTACACTGCAGTTTAAAAGCAGACAGGCCCAGCCGTGGAGATGACTGCTGATGTTGTCTCTGATATGTCTTGTAGCACATAAAGAACAACACGTGGAGATGTTTACAAGGTTAAACACTAGACTTTCACTGGAGGGGGTCTTTAATTTATTGCTAATCCAGCACTAAACTTCGAAGTAAAAAAGGTTTAACCATGATAACTTATGACTTGAAAATCACCAAATCAGGCCTAACTGTAACACCTCACACATGACTGTTAATCACCTACAACACTAACTATAACTAAGTATACTGAGCACAAAATCATACCTCTAACTGACCTGTGTTTTATTTCTCATTGCTTTGTCCATGTTGCCTTCAAGGCACCACTCCTCTTTTTTTTTTTAAGTGCCTTTAAGAGAAACCTCCGTCCGTTCCCAGTTGTCATTTATAATTTGCTTCTTTCATTACAACCTGTTCCTCCCTGTAACCTCTCATCTGTCTCTGCATTTTTCTCAGCTAAAAATAGCTATAATGGATATATCAAATCAAGTAAGTTCTCATCTCCATTCTCTGTCTGTTGTGTCATTTGCTTTTAACCCTTCCTCTCATACATCGAGGTGTCTCTAACCTGCCGTCCTTCACCGCTTTCTGCCCGGTCTATCATCATCCATCATTATATTTTACATGCAAAGCAAAAAGGAAAATGTGTCTGTTTCTTGTTTGTGTTGAGAAGATCAGTTACAGTAGATGGTGCTACTGCTTCACTGTGCGAGGGGGTGATTTAATTAATGCAGCTGAAAAATACAAAATCAAACATATAAAGGGAATGTATGCGAGGGTTTCTAATGGAGATCCAGACAGGAAGGGTTCAGCAAACGTCCCACATTCAGAGGAGTGTTTACCATGTGGGACGTCCACTTCAGCAGGATGTGTGATCGACAGCAGATCTGCCACAACGTGTCGTCCTGCAGAAGTGCTGTGCATGTTTGACATGGGGCAGATGAATAGTGGAGGTCTGGAGCAGGGAGGATAATCTTCTCGACAGCTGACTGTTGAAATAATCATCTCCATTCTCCACTTTTAGCTCGCAGCCATTTTTATAGAGTAAGGGGAACACTTTTCCTCTGCTTCCTTTTGTCTTTTATTTTATCTTTACCAGCTTCACCTCTGTTATAGTGTATCACCAGTGGAGCTGTAAGCTTCCATATTTTAAACAGTCACGTGACTCCTTCCTCCCTCATCAGGCATAAACTGTGTACAGCAGCTAGTGCTTGGTAATTCACATTGTCACCTCCTTGTTCTTCTGGCATAACAATGGCCGGAACACCTGAAAGCGTACTTATTAATTCATGTTTATTATAAATATCAAAGCGAATGTCAAATCCAGCATTTCATTGGTGGCTATAACCAAGTGGTTAAGTGGTGTTTAATAAGAATGAGCTTTTTTAATTATTCAGCTATTAGCATTCTTGTGCCACAAAGAATTACCGCCAAAAAGCAGTGATTGTGCTTTAATTATGATAAGAGTCACAAGATGTTTTATTAACATACACACTGCAGGTCTTATTCAAGTCAGCTTGAATCAAGTCCTATGTTGTGGTTAATGCGGAGACTTTAAGGGTTAGTTCACCCAAATCACAAAGCGAGCACATTGCTGCCCCTTGTGGTCTCTAGACATGCCAACTGGTTCACTTTTATGCACCTTTGTTTTGAAATATCTGTCTCTTAGATTTCTGCCTCTTACCAAGCAGAGTGAATTCAATTTGTGTTTGTGGTGCGCAGGGCATCAAAAATTCAGATTTAGAACAATACATAGCAAGTGTTTCTATCACATTAGTATTGTATATCAGTATATTTAATGTTAAATTTAATGTTTGGGCACCATAAATTACATTTTATTCAGCAGTTAGAGACGCTCCAATGCTATTTTCACCTTCGTAAAACTGACTTTAGTATTCGCCATTAACGAGTAACCCTCCTTTACCTGTGCGATAAAAGAAAAAGAAACGTATTGTGAGTATAATTCAACAAAAATGTTCTACTACCCTATTTGGATGTTATATTATTGATATGATTGTTGTATTGCCTCGGTCAGTACACTGAATCCTAACCCTAAAAACAAGCTAGCTATGGGGTTGGGGGGTAAGGCTACCTCCCTATATTGCTACTACTTCTGCCATTGTGTGCTATCATTGATTTATGTTTAACAATGTGAAATACATTTGCCCAACCTTGAGAAAACTTTCAAAAAATTTCAATAAAAAGATTTTTAAAGGAAAGAAAACAAGCTAGCTAGCGTTAGCGGCAGCTCTGCTTGTAGCCGCTTCTGACGTCCTGTATCAGCTGAAGAGAGTTGGGCTAAACTATGATCTTTGACAAGACACTGCTCTTTTTTATGTTTTACTTGTCTTAATTAGTTATACTTTAAATAAAAAATACAGCCTTAAAGTGTGTGATAGTGAAACAGTGACTACCTTTTTACTAGCTTAAACCAACACTAGCCTACAGTCTGTGCTAGCAGCGCACTGTACTTCTTTGTCGCTCTAAAACAGAACTTAGTAGAGACAGACATGTTATAAATTATTGGGGTGTAGACTTCAAATTTGGAGAAGAAAAAACAAGTTTACTTTTTGGACGGTCAACAAATTATGGTATTAAATCGGTGCATTGACTCGGGTACACGGCCAATACCCGAAACCTCAAACCACGTTGTAGGCAGTAACAGTTTCAAAAAAAGAGGCAGATAAGGCACTAACATTTAGGCTATCAAAATGGCTACCATAGGGGTAAGGAGGGAAAATGTATTTTTATTTGGGTGAAATGACCTTTAAAAAAAGCAGAAACTTAGATTGAACAGATCCTGATTTTGACTCCTCTCCATTTAGCAGTAAACGACGGTCCAATTATCCAGTCGTCAACTTATCAATACAAGTCAGCTAAACTGAACCACAACTGTAAGAGGCCCCCTAGCAGAGTCGCTGCCGTGTCCGTCCCCTTGGTAAACAACCGCAAGGGAAGCCTGCTGCCCCCCGCTGAGCCCCCTGCCCTGAGACTGAGCTTCGTGGGCTCAGGGGACCCGGGCCAGGTGGGGCGGCTACCAGGGGTGGCAGAAGAGGCCAGTCGGCTCCAGCGGGCACGCAGCCTCCCGGTGAAATACAGATACCACCCCAGTCACTCCAATAACGCCAAACTCAGCCACAGGCACTGTAAGGGTCCCCCCCTCCCCCCTCCTCTTTGGCGTGTTTGTCAGGCCTGTACTCAACAACAGCACAACCAGAGCATGTGCTTGCCAGGCTGGAGTGGTTGCATGTGTAGCATTCCTTACTAATGACCCAGTGTGTGCAGCTGTCAGCTGTGAAACATTAAATATTGAACAGGCCGCGCAAGATGTGAAGGGCCAGTGTGCTGGAGCATCCCCTCTCCACTGGAAGCCCCTCGAACCTTTTCCATTACGATGTCACTCTTAGACATGCTAGCAGCGCTTCTGTGTTTATCTGCAGAGGAGCATGATCCCTGAGACTTTAAAAGACCTTTCTGTAAAATTAATAGTTTCTTTGTAAAGAAACAACACTCTTAACAGCTTGAACCATTGTTAAAAGCTTCCAAGCATATTCCCCAACAAGCAACAACAAGCTATTCCTGCTAATAACAGTGCTGTTAAAATGAGATTAGCTAAAGCACATGTCTTGCTGCTTGTCTTCATTCTACAAGCGACCGCCACAGAGAAGCTTTTCTTCTTCAAATGTGATATTAGCTTGTGAAAATATTTGCTGATTACAATACTCCAGGGTAAAACTTGTAATTCGTTCCCTATGAAGAGATCTGTGTAGCTTTGTGTAGTGATAGAGACGATGTCCAAGGGGCAACTCAGCTGTACATAAATCACTCTGGCACAAGGACCGAGCTAATCATACGAGCCAGGGGCATCAGTCCCGAGATGAAGACCAGCAATCCAGACTGGATCCAGTATTGGCACAAAAGCAGCCTTATTTACAATGTTGGATGTTTATAGGTTATTACCTTAATTAAATGAGAATGTGAGGGATTAGCATTGCTAAAAGGGAAGCTATCCAAGTCTCAGAGTAGCTCAGATGAAATCTGTGCTAACAAGGCATTAAAAAAGCAGCATAACAACCTTTGATTTATTTAAGGGACTGTCTGAATGATAATTTGTTGGCATGTGGATTTGATGAATTCTCTGGATTACAGTCACAGATTAGACTCAAATTGGCATGATGGTTGATGATGGCACTTTTGCATGTTTGCATCTTCATACACAACCCTGCACATGTTGTGCTAACGTACCCGGTCGTCCTCATGCAAACATTGGACTGTTTCTGTTAAACTAAGTGTCCCGTTCATTCCATCGTGTTCACCCAGACTCTTTTCCCACTCTGTGTTTCTGTAACTGTGTTATCTCTTTGAATTCACTGACCTCTACTCGTGCTGTGTTGTTCTTTTGATGTCACTGACTTTTGAGTTTTTGAGTTTGTTCTGATATTTCAGTCCCTCATACCGTTGCCTTTTGTTGCAGTTGAAGAGGACCAACAGTTGGCGTTATCGCCTAAAAAAAAGCAGCGTAACGGAGGCATGAGAAACTCTCCAAACTCCTCACCCAAGATCATGAGGTAGGACGACAATGACGACATTTCTGCTAGTATTTTTTTTTGTAATCTTACCATGTTATGTAATTTTATAAGAGCAATAATAATAGTTGTTAAACTGTGAACTACACCGGTCTGTATATAACCAAGATTTAAACCTGTATCAAGTATTTTGTAGCCACTAGGGGGCAGCAAACAAGCTGTAAATACAACACTGATATCAACTCAAGCTGTTGTATAGCGTACATGTACATCCATAACTCAGAGAAATATTAACATATGTTTATCGTGTTTCTCTTCCTCTAACAAAGTATTTATTCTAATTTTAGCTCTGTTTTTGGTCTCCTCCTGAAGGACATATTTAGCTCCTTCGTTGCTAAATGCCGCACTACATTAAACTGTTTTTTTCTCTGCTCTGGGAAAGCTTAGCAAGTAGCATACAGTTTATTACCTTTTAAGCTGCCTACTGTAGCTGTTAAATGACAGATGTAAGACAGAAAGAAAACTGTATATTAGCAGGCTGTTAAAAGCAAAACAATGAGCTGAAAGATGCTAAAATGTAACTAAGAACTAGGAGGAGGTGTAAAGTTATGTGATATTTCTCTATAGGATCATCACCACAGGCAATCTATGGAAGCCCCTAGCGGACATGCATCCATACATTTATTTACTTTGTTTTCCTGTGATAGTGAGTGCTTGTTTTCTCAAAATCTCGACTTAATTTATTTCTTTATCTCAAGATAACAGCGCTTGTTTTCTCATGATAACGGGATTTCTTTTTTTGCCCACACTAACGAGGCAAGTTAAGCCTATGTCTGTTTGTTTTGGGCTTTTGCAACTCTGGGGATACTGGTTATGATTTTATGACGTTACAGTGGTGCAGCGTTGTTATCTCGAGATAACGAGATAAATATGTTGAGGTCTTGAGAAAAGCACTGGAAACTACTCATTACAGGAAAACGGAGTAATAAAATGTATGGATGCATGTCCGCTTTGGGCTTCCGTACAATCCCTTTCACTTGACACATATTTACTTTTCTATTTTTGATATAAAAATACAGATTAGTGCCACTTTATGTAGAAAATGTAGGGTTTTATTTTAAAAAACAAACATATTGTTTTTAATTTTTAAACTCTCAAATATTGTACCATTTTAAAGAATCCATTTTGGTCGGGCTCAACATTGTGGAAAACATACTAAGGAAAAACAGAATGTGTGCGCCTGTCTTTAGTGCAAACATGTCCTCTCAGAAGACGAGCTCTTTGCCACGAGGTTTCATGTGACACCAACACACTCCAGCTCTTAAACAGGCCTGGCACTAATGACAGCACCAGGCTGTCAGAGAGGCTCTAAAGGATAGATAGCCCAAGGCTATTCATCTATTGTGGGAACCCTCTGAGCTCTTTTCAGCACGTAAGGCCACAGATGATATGTATCATCACAATGAGAGGTGAATCCAAATGCTACCTTGCTTTTATCTTGTCCCGTAGAATTAAATCACTGCTTATTGATTTTGACTGGAGATAACGCTGTTATTCAACAAGAGACCATTACAGGGATGATAATAGTAATAGTCATTGTCATTAAGTGGCATGTTATAAGGAAGCAAGGCAACAGGGAAGTCCCGCAGTCTGACGTATACAAAGTGGAATTGTACGGGTGAAATTTAATTAAAACTGACAAATGATTTCACGTTCCCTTCGCTAATGCAGCTGCTTTTCATTCGACATTTAGAAATTAGATCAGAAATGTCTGCGTTGTTTAATGCTGCGAGATAAATTAACAAGTGGCTAAAAAAAATCAGTCAGTACGACATCAAAAAAAGAATGTTTATACGAACAATTAGCATTTTCCTTTGATCTACGGCCTCTGTTGTTTCAGGTGGGCGTTTGCCCTTGTTTGATTTGGTTCAAAGTGGTGTCAAAGTTGAATCGCTCCAGGTGCTTTTCAGACTCCCGGGTAACAAAACCAGGCTTTTCTAAAGCTGTAGCCATCAGCTTAATATCAGCCCACCGAACCAATCCATCTACTTGTCATGCTAATACACGGCGCTATACAGGTGGATGTGTTGTTCCGTCTGCTGCCTACACAGTAGGGAGGGATTCGCTGCGGTAGCCTAAGGGATACTTCATTGCAACAAGCGGAGAAGAAAACATCTTGGTGTATACTATATCAAATGTGTTTTTACAGGACCTGCAGCCTCAAGGCCTGTGTAAATAAGTAATGATCAACAGATTGGCTGTGAGTTTTGAAGAGCAAGCTTTTGTCAGTTTGCATGATGGGAAGGATTTTCAAAGACTTTGCCTGTCCTCGCTGCTCGCGCGGTGTTAAGAGTAAGCCAGTGCAGCCAGGCTGAAATAGAAAATTAACATAATGTGCATGTTTAGCTTCTACTTTATGTCTCTCTCAACTGTCATTACACTCCTCTAGAAGACACCTGGCTTTATGTGTGGCGGTCATGACGTGTGAAGTCTTGTCAAACGTGTCATCTTACCACTAAAGCAGTGAATTATGCCGCAGATCATTTTGAATGTTCAGAAGTGCGTTCACAGAAATGACACTCACAGACGCCTCGGCGCGGTGCAATGAAACGAACCGCACAAAGAGAAGAAAGCGATCAGCTGTGGAGGCAGAACTGTCTCCCGTTTCCAGATGTATCAACAAACTACCACATCCTGTCTGGAACTTAGCAAAGACGACCTCACTGAAATTAACACCGTTTCCACAGGCTCCTTGATGGGTCATAAGACACATCTAATTGTGGGATGTCACAACGCGTTCTGTCACGTCGGACCGCGCCGTGACACACACGTCATGTCTGCTACAGCACTGCAGAGGCAATTGGCAGTGCGGGATAGTGACAGGCCGTCATGGCTGACAGTGAGCGATAGCTATCCTGGCAGAGCTCTGCCTCACCAGTCATCTCCACAAGGACAAACTGAAGTGACAGCAGCTCCACTGAGTGAGTGCTGAAACATTCGACTTCTGATGAAATATTTAGCCGAGGTGTAAAACCTCTAAATGCTTTCAGTCTTATTAGAACTTGTATTTCAGACTCGAGCTGAAACAGATGATGTAAAGTGTAAGGAGAGTTATGGAAGACGACAGTCAAAGTGCTGAATTTATTGATTACTTTCATTAAAAGAGAGTTTTATTAACATAAAAGCTGATTACTCCTTTTGAAATGGGATGTTTGGCTGCTTCATTCTTCTTTATGTCTTTCAAAATTCAAAGTCGAAAGAATCAAACAACTTCATTTCATTTAAACACTTTTCACCGTAAAATAAACGGATAAATTGTACCAAAAAATCTATTTAGTATTTGTTACCCTACGTGAAAATAGTTTTTTGAACAATATAAAAAGAAAAGAGGCTGTATGAAATATTTTCCATATGTCCACCCACATATTTAACATGCACACACTACGTCCTTTCAAATTAAAATTACTCTGACAGATGAGACTCTGAGAGGCAGAAAGTGGCAGAAAAAGACGTTTCCTCTCCTAACCACTTCCTCTCTTGAAAGGACATCCAGGTCTTGCCTTGGGGTATATAAGCCCAAGGCGGGCTTTTTTGGCTTCAGTCTCTTTGAGCCCGAGGGATGAGAGTTTCGTCTGACACTTTCATGCATACTTAACATGTTACTTAAAGTAGCATTCTTTTAAAGCACTCGGATGGATTAAAGACGTCGTCTTCTTAGGGGGGAAACGATTTCTGACAGAGACACACGGCTTCTGTCTGAGTTTCAGATGATAACATCTTCAGCTCTGATGTGAATCTGACAAAGGCCATTAAGTGCAGAAGGAATTATGTTGGGCAGCACTCGGCCTCCATAGATACAGCAGTGCTGACACTGTAGCTGGTCAGCTGGTGTTCTCCTTTTGCCTGTGTGGGTTTCCCCAATAGTTCAAAGACTTGACGTTTATATTTTATTATTGTTATTAATGTATAAACTAAACTAAATGTTGTTGCCCGAAAATGTATTATTAAAGACTAATAATAGTTAGAATTGTATGACGTGTGTTGGTCTGTGTGTTTTAACAAT
The DNA here is from genome assembly GCF_022749685.1 of Semicossyphus pulcher. Classification (NCBI taxonomy): domain Eukaryota; kingdom Metazoa; phylum Chordata; class Actinopteri; order Labriformes; family Labridae; genus Semicossyphus; species Semicossyphus pulcher. The sequence continues at coordinate 16,915,878 of NW_027211670.1, read as the reverse complement.
GTTATATATATACTGGGGGACGGTTAAGCCTATGCTCTGCCTTTCTCACAATCTATGTTGGAATAGGTTACAATCCCTTAGCAGCGACAGGAATATTATTTATATAAATATATATTAAATAACTTAAACTAAATAGAGCTGGAAAACTGTAGTACTCTATGACAACATATTTTTTAGCTAAAAGCTCAGTTAAATACTAAATAAATACTTCAATTAAAAATGTAACCTATGGCTCAACAAAAAAGCAATCTTTTCTGTATTTATGTTTTGTTTTTTCCTACTTTTGGGAGGTTATAATGTAATGTAGTATATCTTTATGAACTCAGTCAAAACATCAGATCATTCTGACCCGAACAAAGCGTCGTAAAACCGCAGGTACTCATGTCAGGACATCACTTAAGTGGTCAGCGTTGGGGAGGATGAACCTCACCGCCGTGCTCTGTGAAATTATTTTATGTGGTTCTGTTTAAACATTAATACCCTTCACTTTGAAAAGCAAATATGATTGGGCAAATTGCTGAAATATTTAAAGTCTGGTCTGTTAAAGCTTTTACCACGCAGCACACTACGTCAAAAGCTATACGCAGTAAGGGGGCGTAATTGCATCTCCGTGCTCATGCCAGTCAACGCAGTGTGTTGCTGCCATCTCCTTCCGCCTGGCTGACGCTGCTGATGTCACTCCGCTTGATGACACAGCGCTTTTACTGGCGTTTCTGCAGATGGCTTGTGACAGGAATGAGCAAAGATTGAAAATAGAAAGAAAGCAACTTTTTGAAGTATAACTAATTTGTTTGAGGACCCCGAAATATTACAATGGTGTAGAAATTCACTGTTTTGTTTGCACTTTTGTTGATCTTTGTCATCTTTTTATGATCACTTGTCATATTGTGTCAGTCTGGATTTCCCCGCTTAAAGCACCTTAATTTTATTTTGAAAGGTGCTCCTTAAAAAAAACTTCCTTTATTTATATTATTTATGTCTGTCTGTGTTTATATTCCAAAGTTTATCATGTTAAAAGTTAGCTTTAAAATTCAAAGGCCAATAACAAGCCACTTTACCGTGTCTCGTGTCGTTTCATTTCCTCCCTCTCGTCTCTTTGTTTGATTAGACACGACCCGCTCCTCGTCCCGGGCAACGAGCAGATTGACAGCATGGACGAGAACGTAAAGAAATACGACTCCACGGGGATGTTTCACTGGTGCCCGTCCAAAGACATCGAGAAGGTCATTCTGGTGGGTTCTGCTCTTTTACTCGGCACACGTCATTTGTCCCTGACACTCTTCTCCGCGGTGACAGATGTGTCATGTCACAAAGCACCATCAGAGGTTGATAGGGCACTTAAACACTCTGTAATGAGCTGTTTGACATGTCATTTGCTATATGGGGGCCGTGTACGTAGAGCATTTCTTTTACTAATACATATGCCATTTTTCAAATTACTTTCATAGTCTATTGCAGTCATGAACTGCGTGATGTATTTTACTGTGAGCAGGCAACTGAAGAAGAAGAAGCGCTAATGTTTGCTAGAAAAGGCCGTTTGTTCTGCTACATTTCAGTGATAAACATCATTTTCTATCCCTTCTTCTTTTGTTCCCTTGCAGACCCGGAGCGAGGCGGCCATGACAGTTCTGAGCGGCCATGTGGTCGTGTGCATATTCGGGGATGCCAAATCGGCTTTAATCGGTCTCAGAAACTTTGTCATGCCTCTAAGAGCGAGCAACTTTCACTACCATGAGCTGAAGCACATTGTGTTTGTCGGCTCCCTCGAGTATTTCAAGCGGGAGTGGGAGACCCTTCACAATTTTCCGAAGGTCTCCATTTTACCTGTGAGTACGATGAAATCACATTTCAAACAGGTTTTTAAAAAAAAAAACACGACTGTCTCCGAAAGATGACGTTATATGGAAGCCAACATTGGCTGTGCCTGTAATAATTTGTCCCAATATTATTTATCTCAAGTAAACAAAGCTTGTTTTTTTTGTTATAATAGGTAAATGTATTGTTGTTGTTTTTTATCCCAAGACCACAAGATAAGAATTGCCGGCACGTCACTTCTTTTATGATTTCTTTATCGAAAAAACGTTATGGAAGATGCACAAACAACAAATAAAACTTTTTTTTTTTTTTTAACTTTTAACAAATAAAACATTTTAAAACCATTACTTTACAAAAACCTGAGATTAAAAGTGCAAATACACCACTACATATATCTATGAACCCCGACTCTGTTTCTGTTTCCCGAGATCACAAGATAAAAATTTGCGGCACGTCTCTTCTGAGTCCTAAAAAACATTCAGATAAAAGTAATAATAGTAATAAAGAACAAAGCACTTTTGTTACTTGTGATGTCTGGTTTATAATTTTGGTATCTCAAGTAACAAAGCCTTTTTTAAGATAATGAAATATTAAGACCGGCTCTTGAGATAAAAAAATATAACTGCATGCATGGCTGCTCTTGGCTTCCGTAGACATGAATATACAACAGATTTACATTGAAAATATGCGTGCAGCAAAGGTACTGCTTCTGTTTTTAGCCACGGTACAGCTCGAGGGCTGGTAATATCTGTTCTTCCATTGGTCGGTCGACCACTTTGATCCGGACTGAAAACATTTCAACAACTATTAGATTGACTGACATGAAAATGTAGCACAGACTAGGGCTGAACGATAAAACAAAAACAATCTAATTGCTATTATTTTGACTAATATTGCAATTTCGACATGATTTGCGATATTTAAGGGAATGATCATTGTTTACATTATTCTTCATATTTTCATTGAAAAACATATTAAGATGGATAATGGTGTGATTTCTGCGGGAATCTGTACCAAACAAAGATTTTAACAGAACAAATATTGCACCTCCTGCGATTAGAAAATTGCAGTCGGCCATGTTGCGATTTTGATGAAATATTGATTACCTGTTCAGCACTAGTACAGATGGCACTTCAGTGATCTGTTATCTTGTCCTCTTGTGCTCTCATCAGGTCAAAATTTCAAAATAAAATACATTCAATTTATCTGCTAAATGTTATTTGTCTAGCGATTCCATGTGTTTGTCTTAAAACATTCACTCCTGCCAACCAGTTCATGCTTTGCAGGTATGGTTATGTTAAAGCAACTCAAAGCACCTGTTTAGGGTTGAGGAAATTGTGGTTTAAGTTAAATACTTGAAAACACTACAGGACAAAAAGGACCCTGAACCTGGCGACGTATAAGGTGCAGGAAGATTTGTGGTCACCGGTGTCAAAGTGTGCTTTGTTCTATAAACCATCCACCGCTCTAAAACTTGAGTCGAGCATAAAAATGTCGCCACCGAATTGATAAAGACTTTTATAATGAAGTGGCAGCAAATAAATTAACCCCAGAACATGAATTGCAAAGTGATTAAACAGTCATATGTAAAAGTGTTTTGAAGGGTTTAAATCAGGTCCGACAATGAAAGCTGAAATTTAAAAGCGGCTACACTTTCATTCACCTCTTGTATCACAAAGGTGAAACAACAAACTCTCTCCTTCACTTCCTCTCAAAGGGCACGCCGTTGAGCCGGGCGGATCTGAGGGCTGTCAACATCAACCTCTGCGACATGTGTGTCATCCTGTCAGCCAATCAGAACAATATTGACGACGCATCACTGCAGGACAAAGAATGCATCTTGGCGTCACTCAACATCAAATCCATGCTGTTCGACGACAGCATCGGGGTCTTGCAGGCTAATTCCCAAGGTAAGGAGCGCCCTATCATAGTTCACTGCACCGCCTGGGAGGGACAGGGCCCTGGCACACAGAATATCCCTCACTAGGTGCTGCCTGGCTGACCTGGTGTCACTGCGTTTGACACTAAACCCTACTGACTATTCCTCAGGTTACTGTAACAACTGGTTTCTTCACAAACCTAATTGGTGGCAGCAAGAGCAGGGTTGGCACAAAAGTCTTACCTGGCTGAGAGATTCTTTCTCTCTTGGTGTATTCGTCAAAGAAATATACAACGTGTATAATGTATGAGCATGCATGTCACAGCACTCAGTTAGCTGGATCTGGCCTTCAGTAATGCTCATTCTGTGGCATTGAGAGAAATGCTTTTAGAAACCTTTTTGACCTGCGGAGAGGGAAGGGGAAAAAACCCCCTGCCAATTTCATTATTTCTCTAATACATGTATGACCTCGCGTTTGCCTGACTCAGCAGCGAGTGATGGATGTCAAAACACGGCCTATGTATAATACATACAGCATCACTGATTTAATGTGCTTACTTGTCAGTCTGAGGGAAGCAAGAAACGTCAAGTCAATTTGGATTCAATCTTGCGTCACTTATTTTCTATTTCATGGCTCCGCACTGTACATGCTTGTTTTTTTGCTTGTGTGTGTAAAAGGTTTCCGTCTGCATGCACACACAATCTGAGTGAAACAAAATGAGCTGCGTGTCGCATCTATTATATATACGCTAATATCGGACCTTGTAAAGAAAACGGTAACATCGCACTTTAGCCGCCCTTAGCGCATTACTTCTGCTGATTTGTCGCCTCTGATAATGTTGCATTAACATGTTATGTGTGTGTGTCCATTCAGGCTTCACACCGCCAGGGATGGATAGATCCTCTCCTGAAAACAGCCCCGTCCACGGATTAGTGAGGCAGACTTCTGTCACCACCGGAGCAAATATCCCCATCATAACAGAACTAGGTATGCCTGCTGCTCTATTATTGTCACATGATTGATATGCTAGCTCTACAGATGCATGTTATTCCAGCTAAGTAGTTGTTAAAAGATCGGAAAACATAATTTCTGCAATTACAGGCTGTCAACACTTTATTAACCGCACTAAAAGTGGAGTTTTTCTGTGTTTTTTTGTGTCCCTTGTTGACATGCTCCAGTAACTGTTTTTCCCTCAACACTTGTCTAGCGCCATTAGCAAAGCCAGGCAAAAAACTGCCTGTGATTTCATTCAGTCAGGATAAAAGCAGTGGGACCAGCATACAAATGATAACAGAGCTGGGTAAGAAGTGTCCTGTGCTGCAGTGTCGTAACTGCTGCTGCTGCCTCCACATCAGCTTTGTCTTTTGATTTCTCTCGCTGCACAAGAGGCTCAGTCCATTCCCATGGCATCACTTTGAGCACATTTTACCCTTGGTTCTGGTTGAAATTGCCTGTCTTGTTTTGGCCCCCTTTATCTCAAAGCGAAATTTCTTCCCTTTTATTTTTCCAAGAATTACAAGGCCCTTTGATCCCTCAGAAGTCCTCGTGGCTGTTTTCACTGCATCTTCTGTCGGATCACATTCTCCGGCCTGTGCCCCTTCTTTCATCTCGGCCCCCGTCCGTATGACTGACATTTATTTCTGTCCTCACAGAAGGAGCACTAAATTTTACATCATTACTTTCTTCCAGCTACTGCATGTGTTGTTGTGCTCAAAGACGTCTTTCAAAAGGAGGTTCTGGGGCAATGAGATACTTTCATTCGTTTTGACATGCAAGTGCAAGTAATTGCAAGTTCTGTCTTGGATTCACAAGACAAACAACGGCATATTGGTTTTACTGATATCGACTGCAGGAGGACTCTGAATCAAAGCCTGGAGCTTTGACAATATGCATGGTGTCATGAGTGTGCATGAACGGCCTGGATATGGAATGTGGCAGAGGCGAGTTGGCACAAATACCAGACGAGGTTTCGCTTTAAAAGAAACCATCATTTTGTCCAAATTCGTATCTAAGAAATGAAGATTTCTAATGCAGTCCATATCTGCAGCATGGTTCCTCTGTGTCCTCCTCTTCACCTGAATCAAGCATTTGCCTGATTTTTGCTTAAGCACACAATCCATGCTCTTTAAAATCACTGAATTATTCCATGTGATTTGGTTTGTGCTGCAGAAATTGAACATAAGGTAGTAGGGATGCACGATATTATCGGCACTTTATCGGTATCTGCAGATCATGGCTTGAAAATGACATATCGGCATCGGTGTATGTCATTTTCCTGCTGATATTTTCCACCAATAAAACAACGCGTCTAAATGCTCGATGATTCCCTTAAAACGCTTGATGTAATGATACATTAACTCGGCGCGTGTGTGCGCACTGGCTGCGCAAAGTTAGCAGAAGTCACAAACTCGAGCCAATGAATAGAAGTGAAACAACTTTCACACCTCGTAACTAGCTAACAGTTAGCTCACATTCTCATCATTTTACCGACTTAACAACATCAAACACGCGGAAAATACACTCGCGGCCACAGCCGACGCTAACAGAGAGTAACATAAACATCAGCGCTAAACTAACTTACATATTCATGGACGCACACACGATAAAAAGAGTCCGTCAGCGATCACTGATGTCTCTGTAGTAGGTGCAGTAAACAAGTCCGGGCATGTCTCCCTCACTGCCGTATTTCATGGGGGATGCTGCATTCAGGTGCGCTCAGACACGTTAGTGATCAGACATGTGACCTTTTGTACGACGCCTCTTCCGTCAAGCGTGAAGAAGGGTGCAAGATGTCTGCGGTAGTTTTTGGCCACTACAGTAAGAGTAGGCATGACATCAATTCTACTACAGGGGAGACTTAATGTTCTCTGCAATTAGGTGGAAAAAAACATGTGCCTAATATATCGGTATCGAAATCGGCAAAAAGGGTTGGAAAATATCGGCATATCGGATATCGGCAAAAAAATCCAATATCGTGCATCCCTATAAATGATTAAAAATATGTAATAAAATCTTCATATGTCCCTCCATAGTGAATGACTCAAACGTGCAGTTCCTGGACCAAGATGATGACGACGACCCGGACACGGAGTTATACCTCACTCAGCCTTTTGCCTGTGGGACGGCCTTCGCAGTCAGTGTGCTGGATTCCTTAATGAGTGCTGTAAGTCAGAAGACGATATCAGCTCATGACAGAGGATTTGTTAGGAATCAAAAATGTGTTGTGATATGAAGATAGATGGTAAAACAACTCCCTCACACGCTCTGTTCACGTTGAAACAATGCACGACACGAAAGGAGCTTGTTCCGGGTATGATGGCTTCACTTGTCCGCCTTTCAGTCTGAGTGAGGTTAGAACAAAGCTGCCTTCAAGTGCGCTCCAGTCTAGACAAAGGTAATGCTACCTAATGGACAGCCCTCATCCATCATTTTAGTCAATAGCGCTGTCAGCAGCCGAGGGAGATGTCACTGTGCTGTACGAGCAGGGGGAGACAAGAGACTGCAGTGCGAGGAAAAAGGGCAGACGTTTGCTCCTTTTTAAAACCAACACAGGAGGAAGTGGTTGGAATTAAAAAAAGATAATAACTTGAAGGAGGAAAAGGCAGTTTTTTCTTACATTTTCACCTGTAAGAAATGCCTGGACATCAGGAATATGTACGGGGACTTCCTGTTTATCTGTAAAGGGATTGAGAGTAACCAGCAGTAATGGGTTTCTCCTGTCTGTCCACTCATGTGACGACACAGAGCAGGGTTAGAAGGCGTTATTCGGCCTGGCTGGCACTTTGAGATGCTTCAGTTGTGACTTTTTTAGGGTTTTCTTACAGATTTCCCCCCTCCCTTCCTTCATTCTTTCAGACATACTTCAATGATAATATCCTCACCTTGATCCGGACGCTGGTAACAGGCGGGGCGACGCCGGAGCTGGAGGGGCTGCTGGCAGAGGAGAACGCGTTACGGGGCGGCTACAGCACGCCACAGACCCTGGCAAACAGGGACAGGTGTCGCGTGGCACAGCTGGCCTTGTACGACGGGCCCTTCGCCGACCTCGGGGTAAGTGACTGATCTTGTCAGCCGAGGGCGAAGCACATCTTTGTCTGCTTGTGTTGTTGGAAGTGACTTTAGTGAAAGGATCCAGACTAACAGGGACGGCTGTGATTCGGAGGCTGGATAAGTAACAGGAGTTGTATCTAAAAATAGGTGACAACTTCAAGAAAAGAAGAAGCTGCTATTATTAATTTCATTATACTTTCATGAGGATGAGGAAAAGAGTTGCTATACATGAATAAAATCAATGATTTTATAGGATTTTTAAGTTATTCCATATATATCACAGCACTAAAATGTATGTCAGAATATGTCCATTGATCTGATTGATCCTCAACAGCACTATAGCCCTGCACATCTTTATAAAAAAAAAGCACTGCTAGAGGACTATTCACAGGGCTCGTTGACTAACTACTAGTTAGCTAAGTTTGGGCTTAGATGCTAGAAAGCCAGAAACATGTTAGCTAATGTCAGTTTCTCTGGTGCATGCAGATCACTACCCCTGGCATTTTCTTTTTAGGATTATACAGCATGTCTTTACATCATAAAGATATATTAAAGATTCTCTCCTTCACGTCTAATGTGACAAGAAGGTAAAAGGGGGGGGGGGGGGTATTATGCTAATTTCAAGCTTCATATTTCACTCTGTGATACCTGTGGAGTAGCTTGTAGCTTGTGAGTAGCCTTTTTATTACACTGGTGCTCTGTGCAGGCCCTCATACAGCCTCTGGCTGAAATGCTCAATCAGCGCTATCCCTTTAAGAAACTCCGCCCCTACAAGCCCACTTTCTCCTGATTGGCCAGTTATATGTCACAAAGTGCAGCGTGTAGAAAAAACAGTGTATAACCTGGCGTTCACAGCAGCCTGCAGACTGAGCTGAGTAAGCCTGGGGACCTACAGATTCACCCACGTTTACATTGTAACATTATATATATATGTCTTATAATGAAACAGCATAATACCCCCTTTTAAAGCAGGCCGTTCAAGATTACCTTTTCCTGTCTTGTAAATAATGCCCTAGTGGAGTGTTTGATACCCAGCAAAGTGGGATTAAAGAGGGGGTATTATGCTTTTTCACATGTTAAGACATATATATAATGTTACAATGTTGGATGTCCAGACTACACGTGGGTGAAGTTTCAAATCTGTAGGTAAAAGTATGTTGGAGTAATCCCCAGGCTTCTCAGCTCAGTCTGCAGGCTGCTGTGAACTCTGCACCTTGTGATGTCACAAAGTGCAGGCTTCGGAGAGTTGGCCAATCAGAAGAAAGCAGGCTTGTAGGGGCAGAGTTTCTAAAGCATAAAAACATAATTGCTGACAGCAGGTTTAGCTCAGCGGCTAAATCGTGCATCCCATATACAGGCTACAGTCTTCGATGTGGCGCCCCGGGTTCGACTCCCACCTTGATCCTTTGCTGCATGCCATCCCCACTCTCTATTACCCTGTTTCCGACACAATCCACAGTCTTTTTTTCTCTAAGTAAGGCACAAAAGGCTGCCCAAAATATAAACAAATAACAAAAAAAACCCTGCAACTTTGGTAGTTTTTCATGCTGGTGTGGTTGAAGTTTTGACACATGGCTTAAATCTACTTAGCTCACTGTTTGCATCAGATAAACAATGATCAGTTCAGTACTCAGGAGGTATAATTACCTCATGCAAGTTGTTACTATGATGAATATGTATTTGTTTTGTTGTGCTGTAGTGCTTTTGTAAAAATACAAACCTGATATTACATAGTTCTATGCTCTTGTCTGTCTTGCAGGATGGCGGTTGTTATGGTGACCTGTTTTGTAAAGCGCTGAAAACATACAACATGCTGTGTTTTGGCATCTATCGGTTACGGGACGCACATCTAAACTCTCAAAACCAATGCACCAAACGGTGAGCACAGTCCTAATGTTTTCTTGCAATAAAATCCTTTCTAGTCACACTAAATATAATACTGGCTTCCCTAATGTTCCCTCTCTCCTCTGTAGGTATGTCATAACCAATCCTCCATACGCGTTTGAGCTGGTGCCCTCGGACCTGATATTCTGCCTGATGCAGTTCGACCACAACGCGGGCCAGTCTCGGACCAGCCTCTCCCACTCCTCGCATTCGTCCCATTCCTCCAGCAAAAAGAGCTCCTCCGTCCACTCTATCCCAACGTCCAACCGCACCAACCGCACCAAAAGCAGGGACTCACGAGACAAACAAAAGTATGTGCCCCTCTAAAGCTCTCTGACTGTCTTTGTCCGTGAACAGTGCCTGCCAACAGTGACTGTCCTGTGTGTCCAGAAGACTGTAACATGCCTGGTTGTCTAGTCCACGTCTGTATGTTTGTCTGAATGTGTTTGTATGCGTTACTTGTACGTCTAATTTAACGACCCTATGAACAGTATGCCCCTTAAGCAGGGTCAACTCAAAACGTAGAGCATAGAACGCAACCAAAAAGGGGCTTCTGTCTTTCTTGGGAACAACATTGCTTTGAGCTTCAACAATGTTTTTTTTGGTTCTTAAATTTGTCCATTCTTGTACATATTTTTATGCCAAGAACTGCAGTATACTTTTACCAGGGCTGTGAATAATTCTGTCATTATTGAGTAGTGGGGGATGAGTTTTTCTTTTTTTTTAATGACAATTTGTCAAAACACTTTCTTTTTTGATTTTTACTATCTACAACAGGACAATCAGAAACCCAACCAAAAGCCATCTGCATCTAAAAACAAGATTTCCAAGCTAACAGGAAAATTCTGTTAGTGTCTTTTCTCAAGAACAATCTGAGTTATTGAAGCTCACAGAGTTCAGTTTTTTCATTGTTTAAAATGTTATTACTATTTTTCTGTTCTCTTAGCTTCACACGCCGTTGCACATCTTTCAGTTTGAGATGATGCCATACTGGTTAAAATAAGAGAAAAGGTCCCTTAAAACAATCAAAAGTAGTGTTTTTGTGTGATATTGGCCTATACAATATTTTAACAATATCACGTGAGAGGGAGAGATGTTGTACCGAATATCATCACAGCTGTGATTTGGTCGTAGCCGCAGATAATCACAGCCGTTCTGATATTCAGTATAACATCACAACCTCGAGTGTAATATTGCTTTTATACAAGTTACACAAGCAGCAAATAGAAAAAGTAACAGTCAACAACAGATTATTTTTTTCTCCACCAACTCAACTAGTTCCACAACTTAATTGAAACTGGACTTTTGTTGCCGAGCAACCCAAACATTCTCCTGCACTCTGTGTCTACGGGTCACCACAGATCAGCTGTTTTTATCATGAACATTTATCTGTATGTTTTAATTTATCACCAACTAATTAAACAGGAGTGTGCTGTGTGATTCAGAGGTACCAGCCTGATCAATTTGGACACACACGGTCTGCTGTAATGTTAACAGTAACAACAGTAACAGTATTCAGAACTGGCTGAAGCAGAGTGATACACACAGTTAAAGGTCCAAGTGATGTTGTTATAAGCACTCATGCAATGCCTCTTATCCAATCAGATTACTTGGTCGGAACTAACTGTTGTATAAACTTGATTATGCCCCCTCACAGTATAATTTGGCAGACCTTTAGTCTCACATCTTCTGTGCTTCTTCTGCTAATGACTGACCTCTGTGATGAAGGTCACCGGGTCTCTACGTCTTTAAGCAAGTTTTGCTCTGTTGAAACTTGTGTTTCTGTTTTATTTCATGCTGAACCCTTTTGTACGTGAACTGCACTTTAAATACACGTCTTAAAAGTTCATGTGTTGTCATGTCCATGAAATACTGAACATCATGTCCTCTCAATGCCTTTTGATTTCCATCAGAATTAAAATGCTATACGTAAATGTTATTTGCCACCAAGAAGTGTTACTTCAGTCATAAGATATTTACAGGAAGATGTTATAGTTATCAATAAAGTTACACGAGCATAATTGTTACAGTGTCTTCACAAGTGAATGTCAAATTTCAATGTCCTATATTTGTTTCGTTTTTTACTTCTGAAGCCATTTTAGTGAATATTTGGCAACCTCACAACATTATTTTTCTTGCTCTGTGGATAACTACCAAGTAAGAAGAGTCATAATAACATTGTAACCAGAGACTGGGTTAATGAGCAACTACACATATGTTTACGTTCTGCACAAGCTGCCCCAATGTCCGCTGTATGTTTCGGTTCAAACTAAGGGAACTGCATCATCAGCGTATTGGAGGATTCTAGTCCTGAACTCATCGAAACAAACAAAAAATCTTAAACAAAATCCATAGTATAGCACCTCATTGGTGGAGTCCAGTGCAGAACATGCTTGTGGTGTTGCAAAAAATATAAACACAGCTTGCTCAAGAGAGCTAGCAAGAGCCCCTTCTTGTCAGTACAACAACACACCGAGAGGGTAACCGTCATAAACCTTCCCCAAGTCCACGCAAAGATTAAGGCCAGATCAGCAAGCTCCTAAGACCACTCCAGTATTCTAGCAGGACCAAGAGCTTGTCTACAGTGAGCAAGGCAGAATCTGCATTGATCAGGACCTCCTGGGCATTCAGTATCCAAAAAGATGTTTATTTAGGAAGAAACTGACCCAACCAAGCCTTTGAGCTTCCTTCAGTTTGGAGACTTCCATTGCTTCTGATGTACAACAGTGGGCTCTTGGGTTTCCACTGCAACCATCACCAATGGCATTCTGGCCATTATTCCAAAGTGAGACATTTCTGCAAGGAAGGCATTGAACCTGGCCTCATCAGTGCATTGACATTTTCTGTGGTCTGACTATGGAAAGGAACATGAGACAGATATTCCCAGTTCATCATCAGTCTTTGGTCCAAGGTGAACAATGTACAACCATAACTCAATGCTAAAGTTGTGTACTTTTTGACTAGCACAGAAGTCCATAAACCCAGAAGTCCCCAAGCAAATATCTTGAGTGTCCAAGGTGACACCCTACATAGGACCCCAACCAAAGACTTCATGTGGTTGAATATGACCAAGTAATGTTTGCTGTTAACGTACAAAAAGCGCTACGACCCTTTATCTTTGCAGGATGCACTCATAAAGATTCAACCCTGTCATTTTTTAGTGAAAACTCCAACACAGCAAAGTTCAGCTGACGACCAAACCAGCTCTGGCACTGGGCAAGTCCGGAAAAGGAGAGAATCCCACTCTTGCCAAGGCGCATGGCATTTTTGGTCATGGTTGGCATTGCAGCATCATGACAAGTTCAAATGGCCAAACTTCATTACATTTGACAAGAAGCCAATGTATCGCCAAACAGGATGTTGGTTTTCCCCAAATATGATGGCAATCATAAGCATTATTCAGAGTCCATAAGCATTATTGTCACTTACTGTGTGTATTTTCATTACAAATGTATAATGACCTTTTTTAGGTAATATTTTTGCTGGGAAAATATTTACATTCACATATTGTTTGATTGTTCATTCAAATAAATGAATGAGCACATGTTACATTTTCACAGCTGCTGAATGATACTACAAGAATCCTATGGTTAGTAATCTGTGCCCATTTAAAATAAAAACTTCTTCAGCATTTTCATTGCACATTTTAGAGAAATACATATATTTTGACATGAAGTTGCAGATCCCTCTTATTTTCTTTATTATATCAAACATTTGGTTTGTTATCTGCATGTGGCTGATTGGTTTCTTCCATCTGGACATCATCCTAAACCCTTTTTGTTTGTAATAGGCATGTAATCAATATGGCTGCTTGACACACGCTAAAGAGGCTAGCTGTAAGATTTTCTGACATGATACACTTCCTGTTTCACTTTCTTTTTAGTTACTTCTTGGTCAATCCCTGCTGTTTAACCAACTCTACATCCTGTAATGAGAGCATCTGCTGTTTTTATACATCTGATCATCATGCTGTGCAGTCTGTCATTAATGGTCATATTTAGCTTACATTTAGTGTACTACTTTCTTTTTCCAAAGTGCAACAAGGATGAATAGAGTGAGCCAAGGTATGGAAGTGAATGATTATGCATGATGTTAAATAATGCATTGAACACGGTCGTGTCCTTGCTGACATTGTGCCCTCTGAATGAAAGCCAAGTAGTGGAGTGTTTCCAAATGACTGCATTGGGACCGCATGGTTATGACCTCTGCAGTACATCTCACTGTAGGACTTGACTGTAGACTGTGTGATTGCAACAAGATGGTTTGATGCTACTTCACTTCATTCTGTGTGAGGTTTTATTATTGGCAACACGTTATCTACAAGCACACGTGTTAATGCACTGTAGAACCACAGCCCTTAAGTCATGCTGATGAAAATGCATGACGGTGGACTTTGCCAAGTGGATGAATCACCAGCGATATTATGCCAAACTATCCATTTCCTTCTATAAGACAAGAAAGTTGCATCAAGCCAAAAGCCTGAAGCCCCTCAAAGAGATACGTGGTGGTATTAATGTGAAGAATTCGTTTCTAATTTTGGACATTGAAGGATAAAAATGGAGTGTGTTTAATTGTTGACCTGCATGTCTGCTGACCCGACAAAACAGCATGCTTCAATGGCAGTATGGTATATTGGAAGAAGTGTGGTAAAAAGTGGGATCATGGGACATTGAGTCATACTTACCTGCCATTAAACACACCTCTCTTTAAGCATTTTTATATCATGTCAGAATTTCTTTCTATAAAATCAAACATCTTCCCAATGTTTTGTGTGCACTTCAAACAAACACTGACGTCCGTGTAGCATTAACCGTCTCATGTCCCTCCTCTTTGTCTCTATATGATTTTGGCTCTTTCTCAGAAAAGACATGGTTTACAGATGAGCCGGAAAATACCCACCTGAGGACCATACACATCAAGCCTGTGAATACTCTCGCCGTCAACCACATCAGTCAGTATAAGTCCACAAACAGCTTGATTCCACCCATCAGAGAGGCAGAAGACGAGTGCTGATCCGCGGACGGACACCTGAACGCTCCCGAAAGACTTTTACGTGCAGGTGTCGGGACTGTGAATCTGGATACAAAAGACTAATCATAGTGCTTTCCTCATTCAAATGCAGCAAGCTTATTGTACATGCAAACTTATATGAAATATACATAAAGACAATCATAATCAAATGTCGCAACATCTAAGCTATTAGTTTGTACAGCTATCGTTCAGCGGTGACCAGACTCCATGACGCTTTTGTTCCATTGTGGGGAATGAGGGTCACTTAAGGGGAAACAGCAATGTAAAAATTATAACTGCCACTAAAAGAGGGTATTATTATGATAACTGGAAGTTTTGCAATTGTAAAAGTTGCCTTTTTAGCTGTTTATGAACAACAACTACTACTGCATTTACTTTCTCTGTACAGTATGTTAAAATGTGTATTTTACATCCAGCTGCGATCCCACCACAATGGCACGGTTAGTGACTGACTCTCAGTGACTCCTTTGCCATTTGGAAGCTAATTCACAACATTTGTGATGGTTAAGACGGCCAGTGTCCATGTGTAAATGGCATTCGGCTCCAGCCTTATCTCTACCCATTTATATCCGTCTTATCTCTGCCTTTTTGACTCGTTTGTTATCAGTGTTTTCATGTTGCTGTTCGGTTGCAATGTCCAAAACCCCAGAACGTAAAGCTTTTAAAAATCGCAGAAATTTCTCCAGGGGCAAAACATCATGAACATACCTTTAATTTAAACAATAGCCAAATATGATAGAGCTGTTTTACCGTCAACATAAGAATATAAGAGCTGTTACTTTTCTGAAGACAAAGCCAAATACTATGATACAGCATGGCGCCATTCATTAGATGTTAAATGTTAAAGCCACATATCGCATGACGTGGGCACCTTTAAGTCCTCCTTTGGCTGTAAGCACTGCCTGACACAGGATTGTCTTGGAGGCGCTTGTTGGAACTCCATGACCAATCTTAATGCCATAATCAGACATAATCATGCTTCATGAAAAACAGCTCTATCATATGAACGTTTTTTTTGGCTACTTTTATGCTGTTGGTGATCAATATCTGAAAAATTTACACACACAAATCACTGTCAGTTTGCGTGTAAGGCCAGAGTTAAGAGTGGTTATTAATCCTTATTTCGATAATACAACATAGCTATATCGGCACTTTACTTTGAAAATCACTAAAGGGGAAAGAAAAGGTAGAGAACAACAAAACAAGCGATCCATTAAATCCTGAATCCATTCATTTAGACTCATGTCGGATGTGAACAGAGAGAGGTTGTGACATTTTTACTGGCACAGAGAACATCCAAGCCATCGTCCCTCAGTGCCAGTGATGTGCCAGGCAGTGCTGAAGCCAACGGAGGACTCCACAAGACCCACTGCTGCGAGAAGAGGCTTCTACTTCAACCGGATTTTAAGCTCATTTGTCTTCGTACTTTACTGTTTGCTTCCGAGCTCAGAGACCTTTATTTTGAAAAGCCGGCCTTTGAATGTCTTCATTCGAGGCCGTAATTCCCTGGAGATAACGAGAACTGTTTAATAATTTGAAGTCTTAAACTATTTTTATGTTACCCATTGTGTAAAGCAGAGCCTGATGTTATGTACTCTGTAAAGCTAAATGTAAAATATTTCTTTCTAGCGTGTTCTTGTGTGACGGATATTCTCGTCTGTGGGGTTGAGAGACATTTCGCATTGTGGTCTAGTTTGTATTATTTTGTGATTTTTTTTAGCACATTATTGTGGATACAATGACAGTGCTAAGTTGATTTTTCTGACTATGTCATAACACCCTCTAATAAATACGGTTTATTGTCTTGTACAAATAGGCTTGTACATAAAATTGTACATGATTTCATTTTGTATTTTCACAAATTAAAAGCTGATGTATTGTGTTCTTCAACATGTTGCATCGTATATTTTCTTAGAAGTTACTGCCTCTGAATGTTAAGACATGATGCCGACATAAAACATCACTACAAAGCAGCTTCATGTGACACAGGACATCTCATTGCATGCTCTGGATAGCGGCCGATAAAAACACTCTCCATATCCTCACCTTGGATATAGAGAGGGCCCATCATGTTGCTTGTTAATGATTTTACACACTGCGGCGCTGTGGGAGACTGTCAGCATGCCAATAATATTTACAGACTAACACCTCGCAGAGAGGCCGATCTATTCCCTGATCTCCCCGCCAGCGGCAGTGTCACCTTCTCAGTAAACAAACACATGAAGCCATTACACCCTAAAACACTGTAAATACTGTTAGAAGGAAATCTGTGCTCACTTTACACATTTTAAATAAAGGTTCAAATCATGATAGCAGCTATCTCAACCATTTAGTTTAATTATAACAGTATCACAGAGAATTGGATCTCAATGATTACTGCAAATTTCTATGTCCAGAGATCTTAAACTGTAATCCAAAGGAAAATCAAAGGGTGGAACTGGTATACTGAATTATGGTTTTGTCAACCAATAGCTCAGGGATGTAAAAAAACCTAAGATAATTTGAAAAAAAAAGGAAAAAGTTATCAGATAGAAGAATATATGTCCACATACTGTGTATAGGAGGACATTTTCATACAGGCTTTGGGGTTACTTTGGAGAAGTAAAGGACATTTGAAACCACTGTTCCATCTGAACTCTTTGTCAGATTAGCTTAGTTAGTAAGCTAGCTAGCTAACTAGAGGGTCAGAGAAAGGCAGCGTTCGGTAGTAACGTTGCTACAAATAGCGCCATTAGTAGTTTAACTACATTTCTCAACTGCAAATTTTTTTCCTAAAATGTGGCTATGGAGCAAAGTGAGCCAAATAATGTGCAATATATTGAGCCAGTTGTTCAACTTACATTAAGGCAATGAAGCTAAGTCAGCGTAGTTGGCCATATTATTTGCTTGAAATGTATGTAAATAAAGCTTAGAAAGCTTAAAATAGTTCAGTGTGAAAGAAAATAGCTTTGATGTAGCAAGCTAGTTTTGCCTTCTTGCTGTAGATTAGCTTGCTACATTAGCAGTAGCTTTAGTGTAGTGAAGCTAATTAATGTTAATGTAGAGTAACTGGTAGCTTAGCTCACTACATTTTAAAAATAGCATGCCCAACACTGGAGATAAGTAGCAAGGCTAGCCTATTGATTTGTAAAGGGGGAGGTTATCATAGATCTTTAAGGTGAAGGAGGGTCAAATAAGGACTGTTCGCTAGCTGTCTAATTTGCCACCAGAGAAACAGCAACACAAAGTGCCCGGAGAAAGTACAACGGGACTCTAGAACTTTAGAAAACTAACACATACAGTCAACCATGTGAGTAAAAGTAAAAAGATATAAGTATGAGTTAACTCGCGATTAGATGTTTATTTGTATGTTAGATTAGTTATTAAAATGTAGCATGTTAGCTCATGTCCATTCTTAAATACTGTACATTTCTGCCCACAACACAAAATTAAATGTCAAACTGCAGGAACTACACGTAGCTAGCATAGACTGTATAAAAAATGGACGACATGACAGCTCCCTTTAAGTGAAGCCAAAGTATCTCTATCGCCCCCTGCTGACTGGCTGCAGTATAGGTCATAAAGCCCGCCTCCTCCATGTTAACAGATGGCACATGAGTCAAACTATAAAATCAAAATACACGGCAAATAGATGTTTCTCAAACATGGCTTCTGTCATTAAAGTGAGTTCTCATCATACTGATTTATGGCCAAGTGTTCATTTTTCTGACAAGTTTAATTTTAATTAGTTATTTGATGTTGAAAAAAGGATGATTGACAGCTCTGTGGGAGCAGAGTAGAGGAGGAACAGTGAGAGATGTAACTAAAACAATCACGAGTCAGTGAAGTTTCCATATCTGTGAACGTCTGCTTCAGACCAACACAAGAAGCTGTCCTGCTGTTGAATGAGGCGACATGAGGGTAAGTTAAATGTGTTATGGTTAGCGGGAAGGGGCAGGACGTCAATATATTTTGGTTTCGA
The DNA here is from genome assembly GCF_022749685.1 of Semicossyphus pulcher. Lineage (NCBI taxonomy): Eukaryota > Metazoa > Chordata > Actinopteri > Labriformes > Labridae > Semicossyphus > Semicossyphus pulcher. The sequence continues at coordinate 16,897,257 of NW_027211670.1, read as the reverse complement.
GAGGAGGTGGAGACACATCTTCCATCTTTATGTACAGTCATTGGTAGCCCAGATTCTGGGCTGTGCATGTACACACACAGACACACACACACACTCAGAAATCCACGGTCCCCTCTGAGCACATCTCCTGCCCAGCTGCACAGGCTTGGCTGGTGATGATAGTTTCCATGACAATACGGCACTCCAAGTGCATCAATGCCAGCCCGGATAAACAGTGATCCTTTACCAAAACAAGGGGGTCATTACGGCAGCTTGTCAAATCAATGTTGAGAGTGTCCTCGCTGATTAAGGCGTCCCCTCTCAGTCCTGACACAGTGTCAATACTGGCTGGCCTGTGGCGGCACACTCCCATGATTGGACTGAAATGCCTATCAGTCAGGCAGCTGAGCTGGACTAATGATTCCCTGTGCTGCCTATTAGAGTGACATGACAATTTAATCCTGTGGGCCCGGCAAGGAAAAAGTGACCTTGGTGCTTTATATTGAGGCTGAGGTAAATTGACAAGAGCAGATAAATCTTTACCTTGGGCTATTAACAGAATTAAAGAACAACAACAAAGGTAAAAGGCTCTATTTCTTCTTCTGTTTGCCTGTGACTGTCACGAATGTGTAGAAAAACCCCTTTAATTTAAGAATAATCTGGCTAAAAAACAACAAAAAGACATCATTAAACTTCTGTATTTCCACCACGATTGATCCAAAGCTCAGAACAAAGAGGCAGAGGTTGAATTCTTCTCTGCTTTCCTGTCAAGCAGGAATATTGAAAGTGGATATAGCTGGAAGCCCGAGGTTTTTCAGATGTTCAAAGCCATTCCAGCGTGGCCCCGGGGCACGGTATATTGCCTTGGACATCTATCTTAAGGCTATGAGAACATTGTCTACATGGTTGGAAGAAGGCCATGTGTTTACACAGATGTTTCAAGCTTTTAGCACACAGATCTTCCTGTAGCGCGGCACACCACCATCTTTTGCGCCAAGGGCCATATACATTTTGCATTAGTTTACCCTTTGATACAGAAATGAAGGAGGGCAGGAGGGCGGCGGGGCTTACACGCAGTGTCTGCATGAAAGTTTCAGCATTTAACATTTTCCTCATTAGGACATAATTTTTCAATAGTCTCTGCGAGGTAACATGCACACAGAGAGACACCTTTTCCCTCTCCACATTTCTGCAGGAGAAACAGAAAACAAATGACCAAAGAGGAGAATTTCATCCCTTTTTGTGAGGACAGATCGTCAGCACTGGGAGGCAATTTGCCTGTGAGGCACAGCTGCTGCGCTGACCCTTTATGTTCCCTGTAAAGGTCAACATTTCCTTTTCTTTTGTTTCACTCCATGCATGCATAAATCAAAGCTCTTGGCTATTTCCATCTTTGAAGTGGGGACTACGGCTCATCAAAAGCAAAATATAACCTGCATGTTAAAGGATATAGCTACTTTAATGTGCTGTAAAGGTTGTTACGGGGCAAATGTTTGGGTGAATTACAAAATGTTGAACGTGGGCTGGTTAACATAATAAATGCTCGCAGGAAAGTATCAGCACTTTGTTATGCTAAATTGTAATTTTACACATTAAAAACACCCATTTTTTTCACGTCTGTGCACGGAAATTAGCAGTAACAAACAGCAAACAGATGGCACCATCCCACAACATCACTCCTCAGCCCAAGTTGTAAACATGATTTACAATTTGCAAGATATTATTTAGCGTGATTCATGTTTCTGTCAGTCCCACACTGGAGGTTAATAGAAATGCCAGCACGCTCGCTGATTTACTTAGTAAAATTTTCATTCCAAGGTTCAGGTTGAGAAGATTGGAGTCAGAGAGAGTTACAGGATTCATGCATTATGCAGAAGAAGCTGACACGACCTTCAGCCATCACAGTCGTCTCGATATATCACAGTGGGCTTGACCCTCCCAAGGCCGGAAGGAGGGTTTGATATATTTAACCACTGCTGCCGTTAAATTACTCACATTCTTTAAGAGCTGCAGATACAGCTAGTATCACAGCGGCGATATCGTTTTGATTAAAAGTGTTTGTATTTGCTTTTTACTGCAGGTGATGCTTCTGCAATAAGGTAGAAATCCAAAGCAAACTAAATCATCCTATAAATCTCCTGCACGGCCCTCCTGATTTTATGCCTCCCATTATGGCGGCACCATATGTCGGCCATATGTAGAAATAAAGCGGAAAGTCTGCTCCTGCTGTTTGATACTGAACACATCATAAAGTGATAGGAAATAAAGTGCTGTTTTAGAGGGTGAGGTCCATTTTAATATAATTGGCTTTAGAATTATTTATGACATTAATTGCCACATTATCGACTGGCTGTCAGCTCCTTGGGCCTGCAGTCCATTCTTCTTCACAAAGAGCGCCAGCTCAGCCTAAAGTCCACTGACAAGCTAATTATACCATCTTCCCTCTCAGTGATAAATGTCACTAATGTGTATCTGGCCCAGAAATAAGACTCCGCAGTCACCTCAGCCGAGAGAGTCTCCCACTGCAGCCAGGATCTTTAGAGACGGACGCGTCGCTCTGCTTCTGAATCAACTTATCTTAAAGAAATCAAACTTACAGCTGGGAATTTTGCCATAGTAAGGCTGTGTTAAATCTAATAAGCACACAGACACTTAAATGTACATCTCTTAATGCTTAAGGCGACAGTATGCTTCATCAGAACGGCTTGTCGAATGATGGACACAGCTTTACAGGCCCTCTAACCTCACCTTTCCGACATCAGACTGGGGGAGCAGTGCGACATTTGCTGTTAACTTCACACCCTCTTCACACAGGCCAGCTGTGAAGGGGAGGAAAAGGAGCCAGTACATAAAAGCATGTCTGTCACGAAAACAAAAAGATGTTTAAAATGTGCAAATGGAGGGATTGGCATTAAAAGCAAAAATACTATTTGATATTCACTGGGAACTATTGGACTATTATTGGAAGATCTCCATCTCTCTGTGTGCGCAAATACATGCTTACATAAGGAGAGAGAGAGAGACTCTGATTTACTTTTTAACAACGCTGTTGATTTTAGTGTCATGTCAAAGTGTGTACCGCAAAAACTCCTATAAAACATGGGGTATAATAATCTGTGCCTCTTCCCTACATACACAGACATGGCTCATTTCTCTTACGGTGAGGTCATGCTGTTGTTGTAGACTTGCTAGTTTTACCTGAAAAATGTTCCCTTTATTTCTCTGAGGACTTCTACACAGAACTCTGACGGCGTTTTACCGGCACCTGGTTCTAATGCTGTCTTATTCTTGTTATTTTTAGGGGGCTTTTTATGCCTTTATTTCAGAGAGAGGACAGTAGATAGTGGCGGAAATGGGGGAAGAGAGAGTGGGAACAACACGTGGCAAAGGGCCGAGGGCAAGAGTTGAACCCGGGGTCGCCGCATCGAGGACTATAGCTCCTCTATATGGTCATCAATTTAACCGCTGAGCCAAACCGCCGCCCTTCTCTCCTTATTTAATAGTTGGAAAGCTGCTAGCAAACAGCTTTCAGATGCTCTACAGACACCGTCTGGGAGTGGTACCGCATTACGACCAGGCGCTGGTAAAAACTATGGAAAATTATATTTTTAAGACGAGATAATAGTCGCTTGGACTTTTACATTTTCTATAAATTAATGATTATTTGAATATCCAAAATTAATGACCCATCCCTTCTACGGAGTTAGAGTTAGGGGGCATGGGCCTACAGGCCATCGTTAATGGTCAACCCTGACGTACCTCCTACAGTTATGCCCTACCCAAGTGCTACAAACTGTTGGCTAGTATGTTTGCGTACAACTCACAGAGCTGAACGTTTGTTTGTGAGGCAGTAGTCCAAAGTCCAAAAAAAGTCCAATGATTGATTCTAAAACTGGAAAATATCCCCCACATGTCCCACGTTTGAACTAAAAAAAATGCAACATTTGGAATAATGATGGAAAATAAGGATGCATTCAAACAATATTTTTAGGATTGCTCAACAGAAATTACACACAAACTAGTTTTTTCCAGAATAACCCGGCTCTTACTCTGTAATGTAGCTGCATTAGTTATATATGACTGACGAGTACAGACTTGATAATATATTCTATTCTTTACAAGGTTCATAGAAAAGAGATTATTTCACTCACCCCGATGTTTTGACGAGAGCGACGGCAACATCAAAAACAGCCTGCCTTCTCTCCGCCCCCAATATGTTTCCTTATGTTTCCCTTTTTAATGATGCTGTTTACATATTCAGACTTCACTTAGGATGAGGACAATGAGAGCTGACACATACCAAACTTGGTATGTCCCAGAGCCATCTTCAATGGCTGGGACGCTGTCAGCTCCACCTACGTCAGCCGCAGTGTCTCAATGGTAGCGCGACACATGTCACAAACTTTTACATGTCTGCTCTTTTCAGCAGAGCGCCGCTGCAGCCCAAAATATGGCTTTTTATGTGGATTAATGTGCGTATGAAGACCGGTCGGAGCACAAGCAAGGTTTGATGCAATATTGGTTTAATGTAAAGTAGGAAAATGGTGCTTTTTATGCTTCTGAGGCGCTCTGGATCGATAAACTCCAATATTCCTGACACATAAGCGCTTCATCTTTTTTTATTATCTGATAAATTCCTGATAATTGATGGAATAATAACCAAAACTCAGCCCTGCACTGGGATGTTTGAGGAAAAGCCACCTCTAGTAATTGTGTGCGAGCAGACGCACATCCGACCTTTGACCTTCTTTGATCAGCAGTTTTGGCAAGGCAATCCATCATGGTGCTCTTACTGTCAGAAGAGGTGCCTGGCTGCAGCTGTGTGTCACCGGCTAAGAGGGGCTGCTTAAAGGCAATCATGTCAGCCTCCACGCGACTGCTCAGACTCGCAGATTGAAGGAGGACTTGACAGGGCCAGAAGAGTCAGCTGAAGACACTGGAGGGCTGTGTCTGATTGCTCCACGGACACAGAGTGATGGCTGATTTTATCCTCTGCTAACAACACGCTGAAGGAACTAGAAAATCAACAAATTAATGCCCGAGAATTTAGCTTGGTAGATACACATAATAGGTCCTCCGTATGAGGAAAAAACTACAAAGAATCTGTTGTTTTTTTAAAGTTTAACCCATTTTTTCTTCCCAAATCCGCCTTTTAAACAGGAAAGAATCTATATTCATGTAAAGCCGCTCTGTTAAACGATACACAAAGACAGGATATGAACGATGCTTCAAGTCTGACCTTCAAAATATGTCCCTGCCTCAGGACAATGTCTAGACAGACAGATTGAGTCCTCTTTAAAGGGATCACTGGCTGAACAGAGTAAGCTGCGGAGACATGACTTTAACATAAACTTTGCAATTATAAGTAATGTGTCATGCTGGAATTGTTTTACGGATTTTTCCCCTGGTTAAGTTAAAGCTTTTCTTAAGCTGCTTTCCCACTGGTCAAAAAACTCGCTAACACACAGCTTTTTTGCTTAGTGGGAAATGTTACAGTCAGCATTCAGACCCGGGTCCAATGGCTTCGCAGTAGAGCCGGGTAATTACCGCCTTGGCTCCGATCGGCATTGATGGGAACACAAAACCTGTGTCGACACGCTAATCTCCGCCCCCTTTCCGGCGCCATGCTAGCTCTGTCGGTAACATCTCAGCTCCAAGCAGCGTTCAAACATCATTCCAAATTTGTCGCCGGCGAGTTTGATAAACAGACTGAATGAGTAATAGATACAATAAAGACCTAACCACCGTAACATCTTCACTGTTTACTAACTGTCTCCGGCGCACTTGTGACGTCAGACGGTAACGCAGCAGAAAAGAGACCGATCGACAATCGGTCTGAAAAACCTGCGTCAACGTGCGGAGTATGACAGAAACACTCCAAAAAAACCAGGGGGGGATAAAATATATTTACACGCTCAGGAAAATTTGTTAGATGTAGGCATTTTGCCCGGGGCAGGAAAAGTATATTGTGTAGATTTAAACACTATAGATTTAGGAAAACTGGTGGGGTTTTCCTTCCTTGGCAGCAGGTTAGGCCCACAAAATGCCACTTGTCAGATCCAGCAGAATGTACACACATCCCGGTGTAAATAAGGGCGAGCAGTGAGTGATACTTCAGCTCCCCTTCCAATGACTTCCTGATGGGAAAGCAGACACCACTTTCACACACACACACACACACACACACACACACCGTGCGCATTAACGGTAAAACGGGCCCTGACTTTCAGACAAAGAAGCTGAGTGACGGCTTGCTGACTGCAGCTCCGAGTGTGCAATAACATGATGTGAAAGGACATTGTCAGGAGCCGCGGAGACGAGCCCGGATTGTACATAGTGACAGAAAACAGAGATGAGGACAGAGATACTGGTGCCATATTAGTGGCCGGCATATTCAAACACCCTCCTTGAGTCTGAGCAAACTTGACATCACCTCCAATGGCTTCAAAGTGTTCGCTCCCCACCACCAAACACCCCCCCCTTCTTCTTCTTCTTCTTCTTCTTACGTCTGCAGCCAGCGCTCCCCTCTGATGTGTCTCCAGACTCTCTCTCTCTCGTATGCAGAGAGTTACCAGCAGGCCCGTTCTGTCAGGACGGGGGGGAGAGGGGGCGCCGCGGCCTGCGGACACCCTCAGTCAATCTACATTTGGTCACCGCGCCGCGAAGTGTGCTCATTTTTTCCGATATCTGAGCTACTTGAGGTGATCCGAACACTGAAGTGTGAGGAGCTGTCACCTTGCATCAGCGGATGATGTACGGCTCCTGATATGCTAAGAGGGGGGAGGATGGGGGAGCAGGCGGGGGTGATTTTTCCTCCTTCTGATAGGCTGAGAGGACACAGGGGACCCTATAAGAGAAGAGGGGGGAATGTATGCCACTGTGTCCGCCTTGGGAGGAGAGGTCGGTGGGAGAGGAGGCAGCTCATCAGCCGGCCTCCTGCAGTCTGAGGACAGATTGATGCTGTGGGGGCCAACATGGAGAAAATATCTTAATGATGTATCAAAACATCAGCGAGCAGAGAGAAGCTCAGAGTACTGATTCATAGTTTGAGGCATCTGTTTGGAGAAGCAAGCGAGAGTACCGACAAGGAAGCTAAGCTACGTACCATTGTGTCCTGGGTTTGGAGCAAAGCGTACTTTAGCCACTTAAAAAAAGTCTCACTGAAAAAATCAGTTTAAAGCTCCTGAGAGGAGCTGCTTATGAAACATTGACACTGATGCCTCTATATGAGCTACAAAAGTAAACCAGACCATCAGCGACAAGGCTGATTATTTCTATATAGTTATTTTTAATGCCTGTAATCACTGCCGGGGGGTAGGTGTCAGATGAGGTGATTAGCTTTGTGCTGCCAAATCCGCCTTTTTTTAAATATAAATTCACAGCAAGTGATATGTTTGACTGTCAAAAGAAAAAAAGATTCGATTTATTTTTTTAAGAAACACTTCTTACACATGTTCAGGACAAGATCAGCAAAGAAATAAGAGGTACCACTTTGTCCACAGGGGGCCCCAAAATCAAGTTCCTCACAGGAGTGTAATGGAGCATTTTCCCTGTTTCACCTTGACGTCAGCTATTCCTTTCCTTAAGCACAGTTTATCTCAACTGTACAAGTTCTCTGTTCCTATAAGCATGAATTAGCTGTTTTCAGAAAGTGTCCAAACTTGAAATCAAACTTTTTTTATGAATGATTTAAAATAAAACTTAACTACTGTGGCTCGCTACACAGAAAATATGCGACCTTACTTAAAGAAAAACACTGAGACAACTCTGGTGATCATAGCCAGTCGAGGCAGAGGGCTGTTCAACATGAGTCTGGTTCTGCTCAAGTTTTTCTGCCACTGCTGCCAAATGTTGCTAAGTACTGCCCATGGTGGATTCATGTCGGGTCTCTCTCTAAATAACATAAAAAAGTGTACGGTCTAAGCCTGCTCTTTTTGTGTCTTGAGATAACTTTGTAATGTTTTGGTGCTTTACAAATAAAATTTTATTGATTGATTTCTGATGAGATTATGTAAACCAACACCAGATCATCCAGCTAGACTCTTGCTGAAGAGCGCTGCTGTACCCGACCATCGGGAAAGACTGCACTTAAACAAATGAAATAACCCACCAAACAACCACAGAAGTCTCATCTGTAAAATGTATTTTCCTCTGTATACTCGGGTTAAAAAAAAAGGTTCCTCTTGTGTCCATCGTGAGCAGCATTTTATAGTTACTGTCATAGTCACTAATTTTGTTTTTGTTGTGTGTAGTATAAACCACCTACCAGAACAGCTGTTCTATTACAGTGCGAGGCTCGTGTAGGAATATAGAGCTGTTGTACGGTTAAAAAAAATAGTGCCAAACAAAGCTTAGCTTCTGTGTCGGAGCTCCAGCCGGCTTCTCCAAACAGGAAGTAGTAAACTCACTATTACCAATAAACCCCCAAAAACCCCTTAAAATATCCGAACTATCCCTTTAAGGCTCTGAACGGTGCTGTTTGTTTTAGCCCTACATTTCAGCTGGAAGGTGTCCTGTAAGCCTGCCCAGTGGCAGTGGAGGGCACCGCTGTTTGTTCTCTACAGGCCATTAACAGTTCACCCCACCTTCTCCAGCAGGGCAGCAGCTGGGGAGAGAGAAGATCTCACTGACACACACACAGAAAAAAAACATGGCCACAGGCGGGGAGGCTGGAGTACACGCTCTGAGTAAAGTTGGCAGCTGTGCAGGCTGTGTGTGATAAAGTGCAGCTCGCCGTAAATACACTCTGGGGCTCCCCGCACAGCTGGCGACCGTAGGTTACAGTTGTGAAAGATGGAGTGCAGGAAAGGGAGAGTGGGAGGATGAGACGGATGGGAGGAAAGCAGAGCGTGCATCTACACATCATCTGTCTGAGGTTGGAGAGGAGGGATCAGGGCCGAATAAGAACAAGGAAGATGAGGAGGAGGAGGAGGAGGAGGGTAAGAAAATGTTACTGTGTCAGGGCAAGAGAAGAAGAGAGCACACATCAGACATCCACGGGCATCTGTGAGACATTAGCGTGAAGGTATGGAAGCAATTTGGACACTATATACTGTGTGTACAGTATGTTGGTACATGAGAGCAAATAAAACTCTTCTCTGCATTTTGTAATCTTATCGTTGATGTTCTGATTCTATTTTTTCCTTTCCTGATACTGACTACTACTGACACCCAGACTCGATTATAGGCCGAGACTGAGTACGCCTCTTATACTAGTACAATTAAAAAAAATATAGATAAAAATGGTGGGAAAACGCTGACATTTTGCTCGCTCTGACTTACGGCAAAAATCCCGGCCAGCACCACACTGTTATTGTCACGCAATAATTTACCTGAAACCAGTTGATTTTTAGGGGCTAGTTTGTTACAGTGTCGGATCAGTGCGTTGGTGGGTGGCTGTGGCTCTCAATTGATTGGGGGTTCATCCTTGGGCAAGACACTGAACCCAGCATAGCAGCCTCTGCCATCAGGGTGTGAAAGGGTAAATGTGACATGTCGAAAAAAAGCGCTCTTACCATTTTACCATTCACTGGCAAACTTGCCCATACCAGATTTGACATTTTAGGTAGTATTGGAGGCCGATAATAGTACTGATATTGGTATCAGAACTACTTTATAAATGTTGTGTTTTAATGAGACCACTTTTATGTCTTACATAGTGAACTAAAGATGAGATCAAACAAACTTATATAAATCACATAACGTAAAATAGCCTACGGAAATGCGTGTATACAAGTTATTTCAACACTATTTCAATTTATTTTAATTTAAAACACATTCAAAACACACAAATTACAGCCTACCATATGTTTTTGCCATGTTGAGTTTGTAATCCTGCTAGCTACCGGTGCTGTAGCTAGCCAAAGCTGGCAGCCTACGGTAACGATTGTTGTGAGAGTGGCGGCTGCACTGGCGATCATGACGGTGCATGTCCGTCACGAAGCGCTAGACACAATCAAGTTATTTTTTCTTGCTTAAGACAGCGAGAAAAAAACTAAACAGCACTACGGCATATTGTAAATAGCAGGCATTGTAGCAGCAACAGTTTAATACGGAGGTTTGACCACAACACTTAACAACCGACAACTTTAGCCAGATTATAGCGCCATCGTCTGAGTAAAATACTGTAAGACAATAACGCACCTCTCTGCATTTTACACTAGTATATTAGTATATAGGACACAGCTCTCTTTTTAGATGGAAAAAATGTATTAAAAGTGTGTTTTACACACAGAATTGTACGGTACTTTATCTATTACCTCATGGAAGAAATAACAAATATACTCTAGCAAGCTCTGCAAATGTTTCAGGACGTCATTTAATTAACGTTTTTATACTTGAATGAACCTTTCAGAGTCATTAATGTGTCAACGGTTGACAAAGCTAAAGGGTGTGTCACTTAGCGTCGAGGCTAACTATCCTCTGTCTTTGTGGGTTCTTCTGTGACACTGAATAAACAGAGCACAGGTTTTAACAGTGTGCAGAAATCAATTGATAACTTCAATATACTTTTTTATAACTAATTTGGTTATGTGGAGCCTGGATTTCATTATGTGAGTAATATTTTATCTTAAGATAAGAGATGTAGGAATTCAGTCACACTGTATTTTTCTTACAAAAGTTATTTATGATCTGTTTAAATGTGTTACTCATCCATAATTAATGCAGACGGAGGCCTATAATTTGACATGTTTGACAAAATGAAATATATTGGAAATGTTCCATGAACATAACGGTGGTGAAAGCTGAAAAAAATCAGTGTTTACATTCAGTAAATATGTCATGGCTTGTTAAAATGCAGGCTAAACGGTCTGACATTACTAGGGAATGTAATACATAATGAAGTGTTACTTTGGCCTGCACATTTTTAATAAACTGCTCATATTTCATCCCATATTACCCAAAACAGCCATTATGAGTGGACTGAAGTAATAGTATAGATAATAAATCATTCATTTCCACTGTTGTTTTTGCTGATATCCTCCGTCTCCCAGAGGAAACATGGAGGCACGGCTGATAAAGTTATGCAGACATTTATTTTTCACTTGCAGTGATTTAGCGTGACTGTGCTTGTCACCATGATTTAGAGGCAGTGCAGTCTGCATTCTGTTTATTGTGACCAAACAAGTGCAGCGCCTGCACGCTTTCAACTTCGGGGTTATTGATTAAAGTTTTAAATGGTTGCCATATTACCCAGGGACTTCTGGGAGATTAATTTGCGTCGATGTTCATCTGTAATTCATTAGCCATTTAGACAGCTCAACCACAAGGACTCTGTCTTAAGAGAAAAGGCCATTTTTCACACAGAGGGAGCGTGAAGGCAAACGAGACGCTGCTTACGGTGACACGTAATAAATTTCAGGTTTTAAAGAGGGATTCAGTGCAGGAGTGAGGATGATTGTGTACGAGATTTAAGATTATTGTCTTGGTTATATCGCACATTAACTGTATGGTACAGACTCAATGGTTTTATTGTCCTTTTTTTGCAGTGGTTTTCATCTAGCAAACTGTAAAAAACAGGGCGAAAACAGTGAAACATCGAGCATACGAGCCAAGCAGAGACACAAGTGTTAAAAGGTAGCGATTACTGGACCTGAATATGATTAAAAATGATTGATTTCCGGCTACCTGTCGGCTTGATATATAAATATGTAACTGTAAGCTGCAGTAACTTTATATAAAAAAAGCAATGTGAGACAGGAAAGTTCAGGTTCTGTTCCAGAAAACACACTCTAAATCCCAGTGCAAATCACTGTACCTGGATTACCATGCTCATCGATTTTCAAGGTATAAAACTGTAACAGTCTGAGTCTAGTAATTGTAGCATTACTGCAATACTAAAGCGCCACAAGGTGGTGTCTCCTATTGTTTTGGTTCTGTGCTAGTGAAGGTTGTCACACACATTTAGAGAGCCTGTGTGGCAACTGAGTGAATACTCATCTGTAACAAGTTGGTGCAGGTTATGTTACTACGTTTTACTGCTCATGTATGATAAGTGATTGTAGCGCGGTGGAGACCTTGTTAAGTATTGTAGAATTAAGTGGCACGTAATAATCTCCACTCTGTTGTCCGTCATTCCCTGAGCTAACCAAGCTATCCAGGGGCTTCTGCTAACTGCTACATGCCGCTAGCACTCTCCGTCTACAGCAGCCACGTTACAATACGTCACTTCTCTCGCATTAAAATGTCCAAAAAATGACAAGACATTGAGTTGTGTACTTGCTTATTTATCCCAAATGCTTCCAACAATGTTCTGACGCTAAAAAATCTGTAGTTTTTAAGGTACATGTGCATTTATTGTCAACTGTATGCAGTGGGAAACACAAGATTATACGTCAGCTAACGTTACTTGCGGCTGTTGAATTTGTAAGAGAAGGTGCAAGGTGAAAAACAGTGACATATATATTATGTAAAAATGACCTTTAATAGATTACCTTGTCTGCGAACATGATGTCTGCCCGTGTTAAGTCAGCTGGCACATGTGGTTGTTTAGGACAACGCTCATGATCCAGCTCCACTTCATCGTCCCACTACGTCTTTTGTCTTTTAATGGAGGCTGTAATTTTTCTTGCACGCTAGCAAATTCATCGTTTCAATTTGTTAAAATCACCTTGGTTTTTATTTGGATAATAACAAGTGTTGTGTAGGATTTACACAGGAAAATGGACGAAAGAAATGCTGAAGGAGAGATCCATTTATTTTCCGAAGCCAGTTGACGCGACAGCAAGACATGGATTCTCAATGAGCAGATAAAACGGAAGGGCTGTGCGTCTGTCAGTTTGATGTGTAATTTCTTAGCCCCAAATGGCCGAATAAATCAATGAATATTGCCTAAGACCGAACACTCAAGTCATGAATTGAAGATAAATCGTTCAACTTGTGCAAAACGCATGAATATTGTCTCCCACAGCAAAGAATCTGTGGTTCTACTGTACAATTCTTAGTTAAAGCCTCAGCTAAAAAGATCCTGCATGACTTGATTTCTTGAAAAATAATAAACTGCCATCTAAAGACGAAATATAAAACAAGAAATCTGACTGTGAACATGAAGACTGAGCTGGCTGTGTATGAAGGCAAGTTATGTCCTGAGGCTTTGGGTCAGCAGTCAATTAAATTATCACACTAAACTGAAAGACTTTTAAAATCCCCTTACTGAATAATGGTTGTCAGACTCTCTGTATCCTCCATGATGTTCTGTAAAAAAGGTTGCAGCAATGGGATTAGGGCTTGATCCTCAGCTACTGCTGTGCCCAGTCGAAAATGACTATCCTCTTATCTCAAGGCAACAGAGCTACATTATGTTATGTAGCGACTTCGTCAAGATAGAATGGATGTCATTGAAATTAATTTAATCTTCCTTAAATTAGCTTCTGACTATGAGCTCTCGCAGTCAGAATTTATGTCCTCCAGAATTCAATTTCCTCCGTGCTGTGATATGCTTTTATCAGTTGGTAACTATTCGGTGGCCTCCAATAATGAGAGCTGTCACGGAGACCAGCAGCGGATCGTGTTTGATGGCGACCATCTTGTGACCACTGGAACCGTCGCCTACATCTACCACCGATAAAAAAGAAAGACTCGAGGGTTCCCAGATCGCACGCAGCAGCTCTCTCTAATAATTTCAGTATCAGATGCTGATCAATCTTCAGTCACTTAATCCAGTTATTAGTCATTAGACCACTGGAGTGTGTCAGTGTTTTATTCATGGTTGGTGAAATCAAAGAAAGGGCATCTTATTTCGGAAATGTTTTAAGTCACAAGAGCAAGATAACAGCCTGGAAAGATGCCGTTTAAATTATTTCCACATCATTTCTTGCATAGAATTATACAATAAATCAATTAACTGATAAAGCTCTGTTGGATTTTTATGTTAAGTGGATGATTAACTTGTTAAAAAATGGAGACCTTCATGAAGATTGTTGTCATAATGTGACTAGCATGGATGTTAAATTAATATCAACTGTCGGTCAACAGAAGAGCTTATATACTTCAGTGAATTGATCTGTTATCTGGTGATCATTTAGTGTATACATTTATGGCTTCTAGCGATTTATCAAGTCAGAATAGTACGAGTCTACAGTCATGCCAGAAGCTGACGCCAGCAAGTTTACTCCAGCATACTTACACCAGTGTTCTAATGCAAGCAAGTTAATGCCAGCAAGCTTACTCCAGCATACTAACGCCAGGAAGCTAACAACAGCAAGCTAATGCCAGGAAGCTAACAACAGCAAGCTAACCCCAGCTAGCCAAGGCCTGCAAGCTTACTAGCATTCCAACAAAACCATTTTAATTCAATTCAATTTTTATGTATTATCGAATCATGACATTTTACATTTTAAGCTGGTCTATTATTTATAGAGAGCTTAATAAATTAATTGCTAACAATAGCTTGCTAGTTAGAACTTTACCATTTTCAACATCCCGGTTTAGCTTGTTTGCAGGCTAACACGTGCTACTTGCCCTGTACAAACAGTACAGTTAATGGCGGATGTTAATGCCATTATTTCTTAATTAATTTGGTGATAAAAACTGGACAAGGTAAAGTGTTGACCTGTGGTATAACTGCATTTTATTGGGCAATCCTGTGTTTGAGAATCAAGGTGCTATTTGTCTGAACAGGATTTCATAGCAATCTACACCAAAATGCTCTGTCTGAAAAAGGTTGTAGACAGACTGACTAATCAACTATAACCACTATCCCATGTGTGCTGCCAGTGAGGCCAAATATTTACGAGTTTGCGCCTCTCTTAGAAAGTATGAGCAGCTTTTGACTGTTTCTTTTCATTGTATATTCAAACTGAAGAGGTCATCCTGGTCTTTAAAAAGGTATTCTTCCCACACATGAAGCTGAAAAGTTTTGAGCTAAAAACCTTATTGAGCTAAGTACGTAATAAGACATTGATAAAAAGGGACTGACTTCTGTCTGACGATTTGAGAAAAGAGACAGTTGGGCATTTTGAAGCGATATAAGCCCTGCTACGTCTTCCTTTCATGAGAAAAAAAAATCCCAAATGTCACTTCCTACCTGAGATGTGAGGTGCCCACCCGGCTTTCTGGTCTCCATTATTACTTTCATCTCGTCTCAGCTCCTGATGCTTAATAAGCGAGTACCTGAGGGTCCTGCCTCCATCTCCAAACTCTGATTCGATGTGGCAAGGAGACAGAAAACAGGGAAGAGGGGGGACAGAAATAAAAGAACAAGGGATCAAAATAACCGTGCCTGGCTGGCTGAGTGGAGTGGGGCCCATCAACACCAATAACCGTTAGCCGGGAACACGTGTGTCACTGCGAGACAAGTGTCATATCACTCAGCCCGCTGCTTCATTTGACTGGAACACATCAATCACTCAGGCAGATCCACTCAGACGTGCTGAGATAGGCCTCACCTCTGGCTCTCTCATTACGTTGCGTCAGTGTTAGTGAAACCTCGGCCTGTCAGGAATTCACTGCTGTCTTTCTACACAACAGCAGCTCGCGTCCGGTCGTTTCTCTCACGCACAGGGTGGAAACAGCAACAGAGCATGGGAATCTTACAGCTATTACGTGTATGTCAATGTGTTAGGTGTATTAGCTGACCTCTGCTGCTACCCGAAGAGCAAAATATCTGCATGGCTGCACACGTCTGTGCTCATGAGCTGGAAGCAAATCCTCAGTGAAAATTAGTCATGACAAAGACGCGCTCACCAGTATGACATTTTAAAGCTTTATGGTTGGAACTAATTATTGCTGTCATTATTGATTACACTATCCACTGTTTTTGGATAAAGTTTTTGACATAATAACATTGACTGCATAAAAGAAGTGGACTTAAGAACCGCAACGTCACCCGTTGGTTTGTGCACTCCAATTTTGAAGCCTTGTTTAGCATTTTGGACGTCGCCATCTTGTTTTTTAGGAACCAGAAGTGACCATATTTGGACGTAAGGGTGGATACAAATTATTGCGTCCCTTTCCCGGTTGACAGGCCTCCATGTTAGCCACTTGTCAATCACAGGTAGCCACGCCCTAAAGTATACACTGGTTTATTGTTGGTTTTACTCCAAATGGGACCATTGTTTTCAAAATAAAAATCATTCTGAATTGGAGAAGACTTGAAACTAGTGTTTGAGACCATTAACTGTTTTGCACAATGTTTATTGAGGTAATAAATAAACTGGAAAGTTGGGTCATTTTCCCATCTGGTGTCATACAATGGAGTAGCCCCCTGCTGGCCATAAGAAAAAATGCAGGTTTAACGCACTTGCACATTTCATTCACTTTTGAAGCCAGTAATCAAGACCACTTCTTAAATACAGTCTATGCTTAAAAAATATTTTTATCACAGGTACCCCAAAGACAAAGTGAGGGTTAACCTCAAAGATACATAATTTAAAAAAGGTATTTACAGATGAAAGCCGACAAATCACATTTTAGGACGAAGATACCAATTTAATAAATTGTAAACAATGCCCATCTATATTGTCCAACAATAAAGAACATCTAAATATTCATCCGGTGTCACCCTCAAAATGTTAATACATTTCCCTAAAAATCAGATCAAAAGTTGTCCAATCATTTCAAGTCAATTAACTTACAAGCCCACTTTTCTGCACCAGCTGTCACACATGCACGCTCATCGACATCCAAAATAATCAATGGAACTTGTATGATTAATATCACGTCTTTGACACTGCAGCTCTTTCATAATAAAACTCGTTATTTCAGCTCAGAATCCCTCTGTACGGAGTGAAAATGAGAAAGGGTCCCTCTGCGGCGGGCTTTAACGAAGGATTAAAGGCTTATTAACAAAGGCCTCCCTTGAAAGCACGCCTCTCTCCCTGGCTGCTGCCACGCTGCGCCCAGCTGTGTATACAACTCCGACAGGTAGAATAATAACGGTTATACATCAGTGCACCTGAGAGCCCAATCATCTAAATCTTCCCCTGCCACTGCCGCCCAGACTCCATTACTTTATTGACACGCAATCTGAAGAAGGAGAGAAATATTGCACATGTAAGGTCACTCGGTTATGAAGACATATTATCATATTATCTGCATGAGGGTTGTAGGGCTCAGGCCTGACAAAGCTAATTATAATTGGACATGATACAGAGCTCAGAGCGTATTACGTGCTTGGCTGCGTGACAAAGTCGCAGCTGAGATATGAGGCGAGAGAGGAAGAGGAACATGAGCTGAAACTCAATGCGGAGAGGGCGAAGCGGTACGATAACAGCAGCCAGCGCTCTGATGATAATTTATGGATACATCCACTGTAAGCACCAGGCAAAACCTGTTCCTGCTTGTTCACCACGCACGAGACGGAGAGAGCCAGTTGTTCAAATACAAATTTCTTATGCACTCTGACTTGAAACAGCTCTAATGCCCAAATGTCACATTTTGTTAGCGACAACAGAAGTGGCCCCGTGGCTTCGTATCTCTGCTCCCAAGGTTATTTCAGAGTCGCGCGGCACAAACAACTGTTTCTGTTTTCCTTCTTAAATGACTAAATCTTTCCTCCTTCAAAGCGGCCATTTATCCCGACCTATTATACTCCATCGAATCAACCTCAAAGAATAAAGTCCAGTCCAGTAAAACTGTACATCTGTTCTCTTCCAGTCTCCATCTTCCAGCGTTATAATCTCATCACAGGGGTTGTGAGCAGAGCTGCAGACCCAGAGGTCAAAGGTTAACTCTGGTTTAATAGCGTCAAGCACAAAGATGGTTTTTCCACACTCATTTGTGGTGATTTATCGCTTCAGAGGTCTATTAATATAATATGCATTAATTTATTCCCATGAATGTGACTATTTTTACAACTGGACTCAACTCTATTACTGCAGCTCAGCACTATTTAACTTCCCACTTGTTAAATAGCTGTCACGTGTGCACTAATGGAAATGTACTGGAATGGAAAGAATTATGATAATTTCAAAGAGCTGACTTTAAGGTTAATTTGAGGAGGTAAATGTGCATAATTTATGATGTAGCAGACAGTAAACCTCATGACTCAGTTGAGTAGCCGTTTTCAGTGAAATGTTAAATACGATACACCTTTTACTCATACTTGTATCTGGCTAAATGAAGTGTGTTGAGGTTTTTTTTCTCCATGTTTTCAGATATCCTCCAAGACTTTTGCCACAACCCCACTTTAATGCTGGTTTGTGGGATTTCTATTTTTTGGTGGTCAAAGCTGTCTAAGAAATAGATAGAACTCTGGAAAATCCGTCTGTTTACATAAAGGAAAAAAAGAGACGAAAACAGGAGAGTGAAAGCAAGTTGTTAAAAGACAACTGTAGGCTTCAACAGACAGATCTGCAAACCTGAAGACGACACATAAAGTAAATGTAAAATGGAACAGTACGAGGTACGGTGAGTGGAAAAGAAAATGTCAGCAGACTCTGACAGTGACGAGACAGAAAACCTCAATCAGGTGCTGCGCTGATTCCTACAGTCCAGTTCACTGTGTCTTACTTCACCATCAGTGGAAATGTCGCTATTTTAATCTGAGTACAAACAGCTAGGTTAGCTCATTTTAATGTTAGTAATAACAGCTAGGTAAGCCCATTTTAATGTAAGTAATAACAGCTAGGTAAGCAAGTAATAACAGCTAGGTTAGCTCATTTTAATGTGAGTAATAACAGCTAGGTTAGCTCATTTTAATGTGAGTAATAACAGCTAGGTACGCTCATTTTAATGTGAGTAATAACAGCTAGGTTAGCTCATTTTAATGTAAGTAATAACAGCTAGGTACGCTCTTTTTAATGTGAGTAATAACAGCTAGGTTAGCTCATTTTAATGTAAGTAATAACAGCTAGGTTAGCCCATTTTAATGTCAGCAATAACAGCTAGGTTAGCTCATTTTAATGTGAGTAAAAACAGCTAGGTTAGCCCATTTTAATGTCAGTAATAACAGCTAGGTTAGCTCATTTTAATGTGAGTGATAACAGCTAGGTTAGCTCATTTTAATGTGAGTAATGACAGCTAGGTTAACTCATTTTAATGCGAGTGAAAACAGCTAGGTTAGCATATTTTAATGTGAGTAATAACAGATATCTTATTTTACTGCGAGTAAAAACAGCTAGGTAAGCTCATTCCATGCTGTGGATGCAGCTCAAATGAAAATCAGTTTTAAAATAATAAAATAATTTCCAAATCAACATTTTCTGTAAAATTATTGATTTAAGTAAATAGCTGTGTAATAAGCGAGATAATGTACAGTGAGCGGGTTGTTATAGCAGACTGGAACGCAGACAGGGTGGCAGAACCATGGGGGTCCTCCCTATACATTATTTTTTACATGTGTCTTATATTCTCTCTCTTACGTATGTGATTTTCTTTTCATACTTTTTGTTTGAGCATTGCTGGAGAGAGCCTGACATTTAATATATATATAAAAAATATTGCCAATGACTTTTTCACCCTTATTTTTTCTGCATATGACAAATAAAGAATTTGAAACTTTTGCTCCTGTCATAATTACTCCAGCCGCACGAGCTGAAGACGCCGAGTTCTCAAAACTTTTATTTTGTAATTTGCTTGACCTGACCTTTCAAACAACAAAGAAACCTTTTCATTTAGTCTCTGCTGTACAGAAAGCAGCTCCATTATCTTGACACAAAGCGAGGGACTGTAAACTCTAATGTAGAGAGTGCTGGTGGCCAGACGCTGTGAGACATCAACTGAAGATTTTAGATTTAGCTTAATTAGGACAAAGTATCTGGATATCACACTCTGCATTCAAACTTCAGAGCATATGCTTCTTCTTAAAAGATAAAACTGTCTGCAGCGCTGTCATGGTCAAACTTTTAAAACACACTTCTTTCTCTCTCTCTCTCTCTCGCTGCAAAAGATACTGAAAACATCTGGAGGTCCATCTGCCAATAAATCTCCCTGATAAACGACGGTGCGTCACAAATCCCAGGAAAATAATGAGTGGTGCAACATCTTGGCACGACTAAAAACATAGCTGAAATACAAGACTACATCTCAGATGCTGCGCTCTGAGACCACAAATCACACAGGCCCGGAGTATTAGGAATTTATTTCAAAGCACATCATGTCACACACACAATTGAGAGTGTAGATCTTTCCAGATACTGGCGAGGGAAGCTGGAAGTCTGGGATCGCTCATAGGTGGACTAGATTCACAAGTATGTTGAATTTGCATGCCCTCACATTCAGTTTATTGACAATAAATTGCACTTTTGAAATTAAGCTGTAGATCATATTTCTGCCTGGAGATTTTTCCATTTGTTCAAACTAATCAGGAATAATCAGGTAACAGCAATCTGCCTTTACTCAAAGTATCAGCCGTTTTTGCTTGGAACAATTACATTTAATTAACAACTATTCCGCCTGGTGTTTCTGTGCGGAAACTCCCCCGCCAGCCGTCCAGCTTTGTCATCTGGTTGCAGAAATTCGCCATGACAGGCCATTTTTCATGATTTCTCTTACATTGGAAAAACACCAGTGTTTTAATTAAGAGGCCTAAATGTCCAGATGCTTACCGAGTTTTTTAAACGATTACTGATTGGAAAGGCACGAGCAAAGCAGCCGAACGTCGATGACGGCGAGAGGGTTGCAAAGTGGTGAAAATTGATGTTTTAGAGGCTCTTTGAAGCTGTGACAGAGCTGTTTGTGCCATTACTGTGCTTCACTAACAGCACGTAAAGACTCTACGCCGATCGAGTTCCTTAAGATCTATTTAATAAGATGGGAAAGTAGTGCATGCTGGGAATAGCTTAGCATTACATAAACCATGTGTTTTGGACAAAATGTGCTGAGGATGGGGTCAGATGAGGGTCAAGAAGCAGATGATTACCTGTGTGAGTCTGTGCTGCTATGTGAGGACAATCCAACAGGTGGCATGAGACTCCTGTCCTGCTCCTTCTCTTCTGTCTTCAGTAGAGGAGGAGACGCAGCTGCAGGAGGACTGAAGCCACCTTTGTTGTGTTCTTTTTTGTTTTAATTGGCTACTTGACAGGAACTAAGCCTAATTTCCTTGTTATAAAAAGAGAGGAGCCACATTATGTTTGAAAATGTAAGAAAATAAAGTCCCATTTTGGCTCAGTTCGTGCTGCGTCTTTAAAAAGTTAATCTAAGAAAATGTTATTTTCCCTTCACAGTGTTTTAGTCTCCTTTGTGCGCCACATTAGCACAACGCATATTAACAATATTAGCCTCTCAAGAATGTCAACAATTTTCTGCCTACTTATTCCAATATCCTCTTTGCGCAGCCCTTTCATTTCCTTAGGTACACTGTTAAAAGGCAGCTCCGGCCTGCCCTGACTAATTTCCTCTCGGCCTCACAGATCACAGGCCTTTCCCGCCCAGCGCTCCCTTTGCTCCCACAAAGACCCTCGTAATCCTGCTGCTTGTCCACAATTAATCTTCCCGGTTGCCATATTATTAACACAACCACCCACGGGCAGAGGATGCAAATGTAAAGCCAGGAACAGGCCTCTCTGTGTGTAACCCCGACCCCCCCTCCTCCTCAAAGGCCCACAGTGGAGTGGCAGAAGTGTCAATCACTCCGGGGGTTTAAACCGCTGCCCACTATCAGCATCAAGGGCTTTTTTTGAACTCCCCAACCCCCCTGTCTGCTGATCAAACAACAAGACCCCTCCCGCCATAAAGCCTACTGTTGAGTTCCCTCTGCACTTTTTTTCTACATCTACCTTTGCCTGTCTGTCTTCTGTCTGTTTCCTCTCTCTCTAATCTTTCCTGTGTTCCCCTCAGCGGCCCATCACTCTAATTAGGTGAACACAGTTTTCATACTAAACCTGAAACTAGCCCTTTATCTTTGCTATAAACTTAGCAGACTAAACTGAAAATTTAAATAGAATATATTTGTGTTTTCTTACAAAAGTTATTTCAATGTGTTGCATTGGCTTTTTTGGCTAGTTTTTTGATGTTTTTAACCCGCTGTGAAGAGATTTAACAGACACACTTTATTACAGATATCTCTTTATGACTTACAAAAGCAAAACAGACCATAGGCAGGAATTTTTTGACAACTATTAATATGATAATTTTTGCGTCAGTGGCCCCAGTTTAGCTCAGCGGTTAATACGCACGTCCCTTATACAGAGGCTACAATCTCCTGGGCTCGACTCAAACCCTCGGCCGTTTGCCGTTTATCAACCCCACTCTCTCTTTTCCCTGTGTCCGACACTATCCACTGTGCTCTCTCTCTCTCTCAATAAAGGACAAAAATGTGTAAATGCATGTCATCGCTTCCACCAGGTGAGATTCCGACAAAGTGTTTTACAGCATTCAGACCCGAAGAGCTTCTGTCAGCCGTCAAAGTTTCATAGTGAGATCTGCATTGTTGCAGATCCGTCCAAGGCTGTTCATCACCACATTTTATTGAATAAGCTCCTGTATGTTTTGCAATGTTTCTGTGTACAACTGCTTCAAATCTTATCTTTTTATTCCAGTTTGAATTGTTGGTGAAGATGGTTTGACTCAAATCCTTAAATAGTCAAAAAGGTGTCCCTCAAGGTTCAACACAAGGCCCACTGCAACTTACACTTTGTACATACAAAATGTTAATAACTTTAGTAACTTTGAAGTAAACAATACCTATGTACTATCTATATCGTGTAAACATAAAGAATGCATACAATTTAGCACCTTTGTTTGTCTTGTTTAGTTACACGCATGAGAGAACTGCAGCCATCTACTGCTCTGAGCTCCACCAGTGAAGTGTGTTTGAGCCGTTAGCATATACTCCACAACTCCTGATCAAAGCTGCTGCTGTGAGAATAGCTTGGCACCACTTTAAAAGAATATGAAATAATGTCCCAATCCAGCCATTCTCAAAGAGCAGAGGAGAGAAAGGCGAGCGCCTACAAGAGCTGAATGTGTGCAGGCTTTTTGAGAACTTGGTCACTCTATTGCCTTCAGTGTCACTTGACATGAAAGTAATGCCAGTTCTATGGAGATCCAAGCTGTTCCCCAGTGGTTGAAATGCTATTGTGTGTCAGACAAAGGACATGGTTTCATAGCACCCCCTTGTTTGCATGCATGACCAGCACTTTCAAATAAGGCCTTTAGATCTAAATCTTAGGCTCGGCTCTGCACAGAAGGCAGCAGGCAGCTTTGTTAGTGGTGAGAAATTACTGGGGATGTCCAAACTGAAAACTAGGCGTTCACGTCTCCAAACAAGAGCTTTTATTATGCTGAGGTCTACAACAAAGCCCCGCTGTGAAGACGGCCCCGCTGAGCCGAGGCATGTTGTTTACCAAAGTATCATACTGAAAGATACGAGATTGTCTTCTGCTGCTGTCGTCCCGCTGGAGATTAAGGAGTGAATCATCACAGAGAGAAGTTTTAGTTAAGCAAACATTTCTCAGTGGCAGAGCAGAGCACTCACCGCTGAGCTAAACCAGTTTCCTCTGGTTCCACCGAGGAGCTAAAGGAAACTAGTTTTTAAATTTCCTAACAGGAAAACCTGAGGAAAAAAAGGTGAATCAATTTTAAAAAATCACACTATGATTAAAAACAATAGCTGTGTTTTTCTTCCTTTGTAAAACAAGACAAATTAAGGTTGTTAGCTGTAACCTTGATTAGCGTTTTGTTAGCTTTAACTTGTAATCAAAGCAGCCAAAATGAATCTAAACTATGAAAACTTCTATCAAAGGAAAGGAAAGGTCCACAAATATAATCACCTGTCTATGGAGCTGTATTTACTTTATTCACAAGGTGGCCATTTTCCTCGTCAAGCTAGTGGGAAGCTCAAATTCTGCTATAATGACGTAGTGCTGAGTTACAGGTTAGCAAATCGTATACAATCGGCAAATCTGATAAATTGTAATCCTTTCATTGCTTCTGAATTGATAAGCACCCAAAAAGACAATACATAGTGAAAATCTGGAGGGACATGGGGTCATATTTCAGGGTAAAACAATAGCTAACATTAGCATTCAAACAGTTCCTCGCCAACGTTAACTATTAGCTAGAAATGTAGGCCTTTCTTATCATATCTTGTTACACTATTAAATGATAATGTTAGCTAGAAGTGTATGAAAGCTAACGTTAACTAGTTTCCTTCTCCAGCTTTTTCAAAAAACACTACACATGTATCCGCCGAACTCAACACCAAACATCAGTCAGAGAAAGTTAGCACCTAACTAGTGAACATATGAAGCAGCTTAAGAGCCAGATAATTCCCAAGGGAGTAGGTAGAGACCAAAAACAGAGCTAACAGAGTGAAAATTGGGATAACGTTCATCACCAGGAATTAGCTCCATAATTGCTCACAAGTTTGCCAAATCTACTCATGAGGTTGAAAATGTGGTTTGTTTGTTTTTAATTTCTGCCGCTCTAGTGGCACTATGACATAATGTTTGATGGATCTTTGTGTTTGTATTTGTTCTACAATCACATGTACAAAGACTTGAATTTACACAGAACACAGGCAAGCATTTTGACATTAAACACATTCCTGCCAACACTTTCAAGCTATTCCTGAAGACAGAAATGTATTACACACATTTGTTTGGCCTCAAGGATACACGTGTGCTTTAGAGAAACACTTGATGTAAATATTTTGTTTGTTCGCTGTAACAACACCTTCACCTTTAACTGCTTTCTCAGTGTCATGCTCCTGCCTTATCTTAATCTTGTTTCCTTCATGTCATAATAACAAGAAATTTCTTATGCACATCCTCACATTTCACAGAAATACAGGAGGGCCGCGCAGGCTCAACTGGCTGTCAGCGATCAAAGTTATTATCAGAGAGAATGAAGAAACCATTTTATGGCAGACGGAGAAATTCTCACAGTGATATATCAAGGCATTGGATTTGGGAGAGGATCATCTGTCAGTGAAATATGTGATAGTGGTTCAGAGTTGAAGGGGCTCCCGGGAGCAGGAGAAGACGATGTGAATAACAAACTGTATCTGATGACCTGAAACACAAGCTATGATTGTGAGGAACAAAAGAGGAGTGTAAAACTATACTCTTGTTTTATTTAAACATGTAGTAGATGCTATTTCAGTAGCAGTCTGTGTAGAACCAACAATGTTAATGCTAGAAATAGAGGTCCCGCTAGACAGGATCACTAACAGCTCGGACTCAGTAAATACGCATGTTTGGAAGCTCCTGTCCAGCTGTGAGCCCTCTGAGTCATCCTTCCCAACAGCCCCCCTGTGCTGAGGATGTCAAGTGAGACTCCAAAGTTTGACTAACATAAAAAAAAGAAAGAGGTGATTTGTTGAATTTGTAAAGGGTACTGACTTGTGGAACCCTTTCTCCTATAAATGTTTGTATATCACTAAACTGCTTTGCTATACCACTGTGGTTATGTTACATTTTTAGCCTTTTTGAGTTCATTGTTTTGTTTCTCATGGCACGTTTTACTGCTTTAATTCAGTCGCTCTTCTCTCATTAACATTTCCAACAGCAGCAGGCAGATATTTCCAGCAAAAAAGCTTCACACATGACGGACAAAGTTAGCAGCTAGCTAGCTGCTTGGAGTAAAACTAGCTACTGTAGATACAGTATATTTCTGAATCAAACCAGAGCAAAAGGTTAGTGAATATTGAACTTACATCAACCAAGTGAAAAGAAACAGGACTCTAGAAGAATGATAAAGTCAGTTGAATCTATAAAAAGCTATAGCTTGCTATAATGCTAACTTTACTAGGGTAGTGTCAGCTAGCTTAATGCTTCTGTTTTTCGGCTCCCTAGTGGCTAAAATTGATGACTAAGAAATCCTACCAGCTAGCTAAGAAGTTGCAAACCCATCTGTGTTCAAAAACAAACATATCAAAAAGCTTAAAGGGGAAATAAACAAACTACTATAAGTCCATTAAACATTTTAACGTGTAATACTTGGACTACTTCCTGGCACTGGACAGCTGCTTTATTCTCGCCTCACGCTTAGCCCACAGTCAAACAAGAGGACACTACTAGAGGATTCTACATGGTCCCTTCAGGGAAACTCCTGGTGCTTTGCCACGCTTGGACATCTTTTGCACAGACGTGTAGCTGAGGACAGAGCGGGCTGTCTGACAAAACACAAAGAACAAGCGCTCCTCCAGCTGCCAGATTCCCATGTTAGAGCGTCGAGAACACACGGAGGGTTAGTCAGAGCTCGCCGGAGACGAGCTGCGTGGAGGAAGGCCAGGCAGACGTCAAGTGTGTGGCTTTACAAGAAGCCTTACACACAGCAGGGACACTTAGCGGCATTTTTATTGGGTCCCTGTAAATACACATGTCAGCTAGAAGGTAGCGAGTTTGAAAGAGTTTGTGCACGGCTATTATTTACTCTACAGGATGACTGTGGAGATTTCAATGTCAGGTCTGAAGAAAGCAGGAATTCTGAACAATGCTGAACCAGCAAGGGCTCACAGGGAATTTTCTTGTCTATGGGGGACTTTTTCTCATATTTAAGTTGCATAATTTTCGTGCTTAATGGGTTAAAAGGAAGTATAATAATAGAAAACCAAAATATAAAAAATTACTATCTTTATTTCAATTGTCATCCAGGGGTAGATCTGATTGGCCACCCCATAATCCTACGTGATGATGGCTATTCGGCCCATCAGGGGTGGGACTTATATTCAATCCAAATGCAGTAGCTTTTGTGACATTTTAATGCCGCACATTTTTGGTTACTTTAAACAAGGACTTTTGGATATATATCTTAATTCTGAGTCCTTAAAGAATAACGCATGAAAGATTTTTATGGTGCCAGTGTGCTGTGTTTGTTTTTTTTAAAAACCTATATAAAGAAATATAGAATTTGTGTGATGCCTTGAATGTTAACCGTTAAAGAAGGTAGTATTAATGGTAAATAAATACAACTCGGATGAGCGTGTGCGCACATACTTCTGGCCACCCCTGCAGAAGTTTGGCTGGGCCACCCCAGAAGTATGTGCGCACATACTTCTGGCCACCCCTGCAGAAGTTTGGCTGGGCCACCCCAGTCTAAAAAATCCCAGACACACCCCTGGAACTATCAAGGTTGGAAAGGGAATTTTACTTTATTATACATTTCTTTTCTGTGGAGGACTTCTGCACATAAAAAGAGTTTCGTGCCAGCTATCAAACAAAAGCAAGCACCTATAACTCAATTTCAGTGGTCATCATAAACGATATGAATTCCACCTTAAAACAGCGTCAGTTTCCAACTGTCAGCTGCTCAAATCAAAGTAAGCAGCTTTGTCAGACCTCCCCCCATGATCCGACAAAGTGTACGTCTCACATCACCTGCAACATCGTGAGCAACACAATTTAATTACAAGTTAAAAAAAAAAAAAAAGTGTAAACATCACCCTCTTTCATCCCTTTATGTATGTGGACAAGGAGACAATGTGTTAAGAGGAAATAAATCTGCCTTGACAGCCACATCAAAGGGTGCAGTGAGGGGCTTACTGCTACTTAAGGCACAGGAATGCTGTTGCTAAGCATCAGTCGGAAACCTATCAACCCTTTAAGGACTTTACTATTTTTGAGAGGAGGGGGGGCCAGCGGGTTACTAGAGGCCAGACAAACCACTGTGAAGCCGTCCTGAGTGTTCATAAATCTTTTAAAACAACAGATGTGGATAAAAACTGCAGAAATAAATGTGTTTAATGCAAAATACACTCAAACCTCTTTTGCGGCTTCTTTGTTTCGCAGGTTTGTTGGGATCGTTGTAGGGACCTGCTTGACTCCAGCTGCGACAATTGTTATTATTAATCATACTTGTTTTATCTGTTATATAGTTGTTATTACTAAAATTAGTCATATTTCTACTTCCATACTGTAATTGATACCAAAAGTCTGTTATTGTTGTTGGTGTAATTATGTACCCCTGTACATCTGTCTGGCTGGCTGGACCCTTCTTTTTCTGTCTGTATCTCTCTAGCCCTTTTTACACTGCCAGTTCAAGGCGGGATTATTACGCCTCTGTGGGGCGAAATCGTTCCGCCTCTGAGCCGGTAGTAACAGAGGCAAAACCGCGTCAGTGTAAACGATGGAGCCACAAGGGCGGAACAGAGCGCGCGTGTGTGTGTGTTTGAAGATCATGCTGTTTGTTTGTACGTCGCACGCCTTTTGCTTCGGCAATGCTGTGTTAGAACACACACTGGGGCAGCTTTACACCGGCTTTGCTTGGTCCAATGTAAAATGGCAAAGGCTGCCTAACAGCGTCACTTCGTTATGGTGCTGTGGCCGAACTGCAGTGTAAAAAGGGCTTCTCTTTATCCCACTTTCTCAGCCCATCTGGTCGAGTTTGATGAGTCTGGCCTTGCTCGAGGTTTCTGCCTGTTAACAGGAAGTTGTTGTTGCCACTGTTGGTAACTGCTTCCTAATTGGTGGATTAATGTTTGTTCTTTGTGTATAATACAACAAAGATAAAGGGCTTAACCTGCTCTTTATGTATACGACTCATGGGATAACTTTTGTCGTGATTTGGCACTTATAAATACAAAAATCTAGGTGTTTTTGGCTTGCTTGTTTTTTTAACCACCTAACGGGTTTTAGATCTCTGAATCCTCACTCATAAATAAGTAACTATTTGCTGACTGTGAACTTCCTCTGCCCTTTTAGGGAGGACATGCTTGTTGATGAATTGGGACACGCTCCGTTGCATAAAAGGCTATGAGTCAGTGCTAGCCGCCACCTCCCTGTGAATAAATTCTGCTCTCTCGTCTTGTCGGGGTGAGGTGCTAAATCAGTGGCGGCGTTTCGGAGCAGCAGGGCGTCGCTGGATGGAAAATCGGTCAATTCTGTCCATCCAGCTGATTCATTATATCAGAAGACGCAGATTTCTTCTAGAGAGTGACAAGTGTGAGTTAAGTTGAAAGGAGAGGGGCTTTGGGCGCCCCTGTCATTCACAACGTTGAAGAGCAGTAAATTTTCGGGTGGGGAAAAGCGCCGTGAGTCTCACTTGTAGGAAATGGAAGCGATAGGTGACCTCTCTCTAACTTGTAATCCACAGAGTATTAGTCATAACAACAGTGGATAAATCCCTCTGAGAGAGTTGAGCCGTCTAAGCATGGCATGGGGCTGCCTGGCCAACAAATCCCCCTTTTTTTTTTTATCTCATCGGTGAGATGAAAGAGAAATGGTGCCGGGGATTACAGAGAACAATCATGCATTATTAGCAATAAAAAAAAGCAAAAAATACTGAATCGGATTTGCGAGAGGCCGCTCATTACCAATTACACGCTGAATGTGACAGCCAGGAGAAATGACCCGACGTCGCCTCCATCGAGACGGAGCCCGGCTGTGTTCACAAACCACTACGAGACTCTGACTCTTCATCTAAGCGTCCAATTTGTTTCTTTTTCTTTGGGTTTTCACTTATTTTTGAAGTTGTATCTGTAGTCATCGATCTTTTCTTTGTTTGTTCAGCCATAGTAGATTACTGTTTACTCGCAACACTCGCAGAGACCGGAAAAGCAGCTGCTTAGCTCCACCTACCCTCTCTGGCAGACCAACCACTGCTGGGTGATGGAAAACGCGTCACTAACTGGGTGTCGCTTTTGATTTTTTCCGGGAGAGGACAGTGGAGGAAACAGTGGAAGAGAGAATGGGGAGTGACGTGCGGGAAAGGGAAGAGGGTTTCGAGGACTGTGGTTTCTGTACTTGGGCTGCCGATTTGACCACTGAGCTAAACCGGCGCCTCATAGAAGCCAACTTCTAAAATAAAAAATGTATCACAACTATTTGTTTCACACGGGATTCGAACCGCGAACCCCTACATGAAATTCCCTTGTTCATTCATCACCCCCTGTCTCCATCCCAAGTTTGGTGCTGTTCTAAATCAACACCAGAATTCAACAGCACATCAAAACAGTAATTAGAAGGACATGAAATTAAGCTAGAGTGGCACCTATGGAGTAGGCTGCACAGTGGTGCAGTGGTCGCTAGAAGGTTTGAACCCCAGCTTAGATGAAGTGGGCCTTTCAGTGTGGAGTTTGCATAATCTCCCTGTGCATGTGTTAGTTCTCTCCAGGTACTCCGGCTTCCTCCCACAGTCCAAAGACATGCTCGGTTGGTTCATTGGTGACTCTAAAGTTGCGGTGTGAATGGGAGTGTGAAAGGTTGTCTGTCTCTATGTGTCAGCCCTGTGATTGTCTGCCGATCAGTCCAGGGCGTACCCCGCCTCTCGCCCAATGACAGCTGGGATCGGCTCCAGCCCTCCGCGACCCTGACCAGGATAAGCGGTATAGATAATGGATGGATGGTTGGATGGATACCTATGGAGTCATATTTTGATGCGTTGGGCAACTGAGAACGGGCTGCCTGTCAACAACTTCGTAATTTAGGTCTTTATGGTTTAAGTGTCTTTTTTTCAAACAGAACTAAAAGTCAGAGGAGCTTCTTATGATGTCGAAATATTTTGCTAACGTCTGCATGCTAACATGCTCACAATGTCAATTCTTAAATGCAGATGTTTGCCATATTCACCATCTTAGTGCAGCATCAGTATGCTAACATTAGCGTGTCATTAGCTTTGCAGCTATTTGAACATAAACTTGCTGAAAATGCCACAAGGGATCAGATTCCGGCCTCTCATTTGGTGCTTCTGCTGGTTTAAATTGTTCTTATTTGACAAACAGTTAATTTAACGGCACCACCTCGTGCTCTGGGATGTAAAACAGATAAAATCATTTAAACTAGGAAGCTATAGTCATTTTAAGTGCTTCTGTTCTTATGTTTATTTACTGACGCCACTGACTCACTCCCAACGAGGCGTTCGGTGGGTGGAAGCTTCTCCCTTCATTGTAATCATCTTTCATTCCAGCCCTTTTGATCCCTCGCTTTCTTTTGTGCGACACACCTCATCGCCTTTATTTTCCGCCATAATTGCATGGGAAAGATCTCCCCTTTGATACTGTCTGAATGCCAAATCACTATCGGGGAGGAGGGGGGGGTTGAAGAGTGTGGAAAAGTGCCGTGTGCGCTGTCTGCCGGGAGAATGAAAGAGCTCATACACCTGTGGAAGACAAACAGGGTTTTCACAGATATGACATATCTATCATCCCGGCGCAGGATATGAACTGTTCTGTCATCTTAATGGTGAAGGGGGGCTTTGCATAGTGGAACAGTAGGTGCTGAGAGACACGCGTTGCACGTGGTGAACTGTCTGGCAGCTGGCATTCCCGGGTCTGTGTCACCACCACCCCCCCCTTCCTGCAGGCCTCCTGTCTCATCTCCTGGCTCTAATCTGCAGACACAGTCCTCTCCTGCAGGCTCATCACCGGGCTGCTGAGTGGAGCTGAACAGGATCCTCTGCTCCCCCCTCAGGCCTCCTCCTCCTCGTCCCCTTTACCAGCACTACAACGTCAACACCCACCCTCAGCCCTCCACCCTCCGCCCCGTCACAAGTGTCAAGTGAGGTTGTCTACTGTCTCCCGCTAACACAGCTGCAGACTGTTTGGCAGGGGGATTAAGAAATCTTAGACTTTAATCAGCCTTCAAGGAGACAGATTCACAAAATAATGTCTTTAAAAGATTCACAACAGGAGTATAGATAGAAATACAGGAGAGCTTTTCATAATAGAAAGGGAGCACATCATGGGCGGGGGGATATATGTAGTGTCATTAAAGTTTTTGGCTCTAGAACGAAAGTGTTAGCAGATGAATAAACAAGACTAGGTCAAAACCTCGTATGTGTCTGACCGCATCAGGTCAATGTGCGCTTTTGTGGGCAATGTGTCACAAGGACTGTCCTTATGAGGCCGATGACAACATGTTTGAAACCAGGTGCGCGCTGCGGACGAGCAGCCCCGCCTACTCCCTGAGCAAAGTATCGCGTCAGTGGAGGTCCAATATGCTCCATGATCCACCATTGCGATGTCGCAACTCTCGCTACGTCTCTGAAAGTACCGTCACTCACTCACTCACTCAGTCAGTCACAGACAGACCCATATGTAGGGCTGAGCCGTCAAAGTGCTGATTGATATTCTGCATGTTTTCATGATTGATCATTTTCTATTTTGGGGGATAATAAAACTACAGTTGCAGTTGTCAAACGTTTTATTCCATTTAATTTTATTACGCAATTACTTCATCATGTCGGTTTCAAACTAAATATTCTGCCTTCTCTGCCGAGCTTAGCAAATCAAATCTCCTAAACAAATGTTCCCTTCCTGAAGCAGAAGTTCAGAAGCTCAAGTTTTACAGCCGGGAGACACGAGCATGACTGCAGCTCATTTTACTACAGAATACATCCCTGTAACAGAAGACAAAAGAGAAACAACTAATTCTTCATGTTACCTAGTTAACAAAACAAAACGGTGATTCTCTTTGTGAGTGTTTTTGCTTTGGGATATTATAATTGTTTTGCATGTTTCACACCTTGCTAATTTCACGATGAAATCAGTTTGCATATCTTCGGGGCGTCGGTTCAGCTTACGGTTAAAGCGCGTGTGTCCAATACGGTTGCTACGGTCCTCGATGCAGCGGCGCCGGCTTCGACTCCCAGCCTCTTTGCTGCGTGTCGTCCCCGCTCTCCCTTCCCCTGTTTCCGACACTATCCACTGTCCTCTCTCTCTGAATAAAGGCATGAAAGGCCAACATCGTTGCTCAGTTGCGCCCAAAGGCCTACATAATTCTACTTGGACTTGTTGCTTATCAGGAAGAAATTCTGTAACCTTTTCTCTTTTACTAACACGACAAAATCACCACCTGAACTCAACCCCATCAGACGTGTCAAGTGACGTTGTCTCCTGCTAATACAGCTGCCGACTGTTTTACAGGATTAAAGACATCGTAGACGTTAATCTGCACACAAGAGACAAAACAATATCCAACAGACCGAGAGGTCAGAGAGGAGGAAAGGTTTGATTTCTCACTCCAAGTTTTTGGCTGAACAAAAATCTTGTGACACGGATTGTAAATTATGTTTTAATTAAGTTATTATGGGACGTTTAATATTGACTGTCCATCAATATCCGCTTATACTGTTCAGGGTTGCAGGGGGGGCTGGAACCGATCCCAGCTGTGATTGGACGAGAGGCGGGGTACACCCTGGACAGGTCACCAGTCAGTCACAGGACTGACGCTTAAGCCCCTTTCCCACTGGTCAAAAAACAAGCTAACACGTGGTTTTTTGCTTAGTGGGAAAGGTTACAATCCCGGGTAATTATCACCTCTGCTCCAATCGGCATTGATAGGAACACAAAACCCATGTCGACACGCTAATCTCCGCCCTCTTTCCGGCGCGATGCTATGCTCTGACGCTAACTTCTGCGACTCCTTGTCATCTCAGCAACAAAGTTCGCCCGCCTCCGTCCGAGCAGCGCTCGAACATCGTTCCAAATTTGTCTTCACCAAGTTTGATAAACAGACTGAATGAGTTATAGATACAATAAAGACCTAACCAACGTAACATCCAACACGACACTGTTTACTAATTTATAATTTATAAGTTATATTTATGACCTGCATACTTTTTTTTTTTTTGCATCAGGACTTAATAATTGTGTGTTTTGCAATTTAACTTTGTGTCCTTCTCACTATGAAATCCACTTTAAAAACTTATAAATAAAAGTTAATGCACATTAATCTTGTACTTGCTAACCTCTGGCAAAAGGCCTGAATAATTCTACTTAGACTTGTTGCTTGTCAAGAATAAATTGTGTTCCCATTCCTCTTTTTAAACGGATACAAATTGAAAAAAGAAAGCCTGCATCGCCTCTCCCTCCACAGACAGGCAGCGGCTGCCTAACAACATAGCGGGGAGATAAGCCGGGTGGATTCTACTGAGAGAATCTGTTATCGGGGATGCTGCTATGCTCTGACATTAAGGATAATCATATCTATCAGCACACTGCCAAACATCCCCAAGTGAGCCTGGCGGAGAACAAAGCCTGCATCGTCTCTGGGAGCTAAGGTTACAGGCGGATGATGATGTACTTGTCACTGGGGTGCAAATGATCCACTGCCCCGGCCCCAGCTCGGAACGCACAAACAGAATCCACACGGAGATATGGATATCAGCCCAACAGTTTAAAGATATCTACTCATTCCTCTGCTTGATAGCTGCAGCTGGGTTGCTTGTTACAGGACTGAACCAGGAAACTGTACGGACACTCGTGTAGCTTATAATGAGCTGTCGGAGATAAAAAAAAAAAAGAAGTGTTGGAGAATGAAAAGGAAGCTGGATAATGCAATCATTCATCGCCCCGCTCTTATTACACACAAGATTTGAATGTTGTCTCTTTTGTGTGTGATGTCTTTGTTATTCACTCTTACTGTAGAATGAGGGAGCAGGGACGTTTAAGGGGGTGGCCTAGGGTGGCAAGGGCCCTCCTGATATGTAATTAGCCAGCCCTGGGGGGCTTGTAAACTGTGATGGCTAAGTGCCAGGTCAGAGGCGGGACTTGTGTTCAAATCAACTTACTGGGCCTTGTTGCGAAAGGGTGCGAGTAGCTTTTCTGATGGTACTTAATTAAGCAAGGAAAACTTATATGGGGGCAGCTGTGGCTCAGGGGTAGAGTGGGTCGCCCTCCAGTCAGAAGGTCGGCGGCTCGATCCCCAGCTCCTCCAGTCTATATTTCTAGGTATCCTTCGGCAAGATACTGAATCCCAAATTGCTCCAGGAGGCATAGCCATCAGTGTGTGAATGGTTAGCTGATTAGCATGGCGCCAATGCTAACATGTAGTTAAGCAATATGACATATGAGAGGTAGTACTGAACATCAGCATGGCTGTGGTTTGGTCGTCGGGGCTAAGATAATCACAGCCGTGCTGATGTTCATTCATCACGACTTTGACTGTAATATTGCTGTTATACAACAGTTATAAGAGCGGCAAATAGTAGTAAAACTAACAATCAACAACAGATAATATTTTACTCCACCAACTCGACTAGTTCCACAACTTCACTGAAACTGGACTTTTGTTGCCAAGCAACTCAAATATTCTCCTGCACTCTGCCTATAGGCTACCATAGATCAGCTGTTGCTTGTTTTAATTTCTCATTAGCCCATTAAACAAGAGTCTGCTGTGTGATTCAGAGGTACCAGCTTGATTAAATAATATAATAATAATAGTGCTCTTTAAATAAAGGTTATTATTATTATTAATGTAGACATGTAATGTTAATTAACAGTATTCAGAACACCTGGCTGAGGCGGAGTGATACACAAAGTGAAAAGTCCAAGTGACGTTGTTCTCTATATCAGCACTCATGGAATGCCTCTTGTCCAATCATATCACATGGCTGGAACTAACTGTTGTATAATGAAGTGCCTTGAGTGGTCAGAGGACTAGAAAGGGGCTATAAAAGTGAAGTCCACTGACCATTTAAGTTGCCATTCTGTTGTTATTTTTTTACTTAAAAAACCTGAAGACAGTGTTTGTGCCACACATACCTCATGCCACCCTTGCAGTAGCCGATGCCTCAGATGGGCCACCCCAGTCCTGAAAGTCTGGACATGCCCCTGTGAGGGAGGACACACGCACAAAGCAAAACAAACTTTGAAAAAGTGCTGTGAGAGCACAAAAAAAAGTTTGTAAAGGAAACATTAGTGTGTAACTATGGTGAAACTCCATACAAAGCTAAGGATTATCTGGTTTTTAGATTTATTACCCGCTGTTATAGTTTCACTCTGTATCTCATTTCTGATGAGACACTAAAACCAAACACACAAAACCAGGATGAGTAGCGTGTTTTGGCAGCCGAGTGAACTGCTGCAAGTAAGAGCATATCCCGAGCTTTGTCCAAGGCCACGAGAAAACCAAAACAGAAAAAGAGTTGGCAGCACAGCGTGAAACTGACAGAGTATTTGAGGATGAGTCAGTGAATGAATCACTCTCAGACCAAAGCACAGCATTTGGAGAGATTTCCACCCTTGAAAGGGAAGCGCTCCTTTGGCAGTGATAAATTGCTGTTCGCTGCAGTGTCTTCCACATGGTTCACATCAATATCCCATTCATTATGATGTATCGACTACCATCACAGGTTTCACTAATGTATGTTTTAGGACATTTCCATGTGATTTAAATAGTTTTAAAGACTAGATATCACTGGAAGGTTAGACCTGCTGTATTGACTCTGTTATCCTTTGAATCTCTATCTTAGTTTGGGATTGGAAATATAGATCTTAACTGGAAAAATTAACTGGAAAGCAATGGGTTTTTTTGTACAACCAGGAAGCAATATAGCACCAAAGCAAACAGAACCCAAGATATGGTCACATTATGAAGTTTAAAACTTTTCTCCTTATCGCAGACATGAGAGCAAACGTATCATCCCACTTCAGTTATATTTCTGTCTGAGCAATCCCACCATTCACCCTCCTTTTAGCTCTGTGTTGATCCCTGCCAACTTCTTGTCTTTATGCATCATTTGTTTATCCATACAAATTTGGCAGCCAGAAAACAAAATACAGTGTATCAAAAATATTATTATTAAGAGCCGGAGTAAGGAAACCAGTAGCCTAGCTTAGCATAAAAAACAGTCATGGGGAACAGCTTGCTAAGCTCCATATGGGTTAAACAAACAAGCTATAGAACCAAAAAAGTAATCTCAGAGTTGGTGGTTTTGATATTTATCAAATGGATCAAACCTTTTTTTTTTTTTTTACAGTGTAAGCTTTGTTTAGCATATATGCTAAACAAAGTTTAGTTTTGGGTTTGGGTATTGGCCGAATGGGTGCACCGATGGGATACTAGCATGAGACTTTAAAAATAACAGCTAAGCTTTGTTTAGCATATATGCTAAACAAAGCTTACACTGTAAAAAAAACAAAAACAACCAGTCGTTTGAACAAAAAAAAGTTAGTGTCCGGGCTGCCTTAAAATTTTAAGTTGACTTAACTTGAGAAAATAAGCTAAATTTGTATCGCCTCAAAACAAAATAACTTTCCTAGTTAAATCAACTTGTTTTCCTTTTGTTTACTCAACTTGTAACAATTTAGTTGTTTTGTCATCACAGTCTTTCACATTCACGTATGGCAACACACTAAAGCCACTTCAACTTATATCAATTTAATTATGTATTCATATTTAGGTAACTTTATTGTTAGGTTAATCCTTTGGACTCACATTCTTAATTTCAATTCAATCATTTTTGTAAGTTGGAGAACTTTACTTTAAATGAGATGACATAAACATTAACATTAACTTATCACAACATTTAAACTAACTGCTAAACTAACTTCTTCTCTTTATGCATCTGTGAGAGCTGGAGTAAAGAAATTAGCTTAGCTTAGCATAACAACTAGAGGCAGTGAGAAACAGCTAGCTTGGCCCCGTATGGAGTACACAAGCGAGATATTTTCCCTTAAAAATGTCAGTTTAGCATTGTTTGTTTTGGTATTTTTCAAGTGATACAGGCCTACTAGCTTTTTTTGACTACTTCGTCTCAAAAAGTTTCAATCATCATTTAACCCTTTTGGGCGCAGAAACAACAAAAAGAGGCGCAAAAGTTGCTTTTCAACCAGAAGTACCAGGAACTCTTAGTTCCCTTCAAGGAACTAAATGGTTCCTGTGGCCCTTTGTTCTCCACGTTTCCACTGCGGCCTAAAGTCCCGGGAAGATTAAGGAAATCAGGCCAGTGACGTACTGGAGAACCACATAAAGTAACTGCACTACACTGCCAGTCCAGTAAGTGGAGGTAAAAAGAAGATGAAGGCCATAAAATGTGACGAGCGGGCCGATATCATAATTTTTTCTACGCCCTTTTCAGGGGATAAATCAATTACCCAGGATTACTAAATTTAGACCCTGGTTCCTGCTATCGAAACGTACTGAGCTCCTCAAAAGGTTCCGGTTCCTGGGGAAAGTTCCTGCTGTCGAAAAGCTACCAATAGCTACACAGTGGGGTGTAAATTCTTGAAGTCAGTATCAAGAATCCTTCACGTAGAGCTCTGATTTAATGCAGTACATGGAAACTAACAAATCAAAGAACTGATATAAATCTGTTTAAACAAACCTGTGTTTCATGTCTTGTGCCACCTACTGCCAGACACACAGCCAGAACGACCTCACACGGCCTCTCAGGTCACCACAAAAAGCTACACACACACACACACACACATACACACACAGGCCCAGTGAAGGTGTGGGCAGACAGACTGGGTGTGTAGAGCCCTGAGCCAGACAAGGCAGCTCGTCTTGCTTGCAAAGAGAAACAACTATCAGTTGGATCACTCCACATGCTGGAGTCTAAACAAGTCTCTGTTTTCATTTCCATAAAGCCGCGCTCTGTCTTTTGTTCTGACGGAGATAAGATGTATAAATTATGAGCAGCTGACAAAGTATACTGGGACGCCTCGGGCAGCTCATCAGTCATGCTCGGCCTGTCAGCAGGTAACTGATGGGGGCCCTACAGGCACAAAGCCCCCCTTTTTAAGCACAGGAGGGGGAGGCAGAGGAATTAAAGCTGTTGTTGGAGTCCCGAGCACAACAGCTGACTCATATTTAACAGTCTCTTTAAAGGGAGCGAGGCAGACGCCAAAAGCTTCAAGCTTCAGAGTGGGTTTTGTGGCTCTCTGCTCAGGAGTGTGTGTCTTGATGTTGTGCTCCGTCTGCATAATACAATGGCCGTCAAAGGAGGAGGTGGGAACACAGAGAAAGTCGTCTTTAGAGACCACCCAAGAGGACTCAGAAAGGGGACTCTGCTAAGAAGGCTGTCTAACTGTGATAATCTTAGGCTTACCCAAAATTAGAGTTGTTCTGATACCAATACCAGTATCGGAAAATGGCTTTGATGCTGTCTTAAAGGTGGCATTGGTTATTGGCAATACACCCATCTGTGCACCCAATGTATATATATTAATCCAACATTGAATATATATATTTTTACATAAAATCAGTTTTAATTTGCTGCTCCAAAACAGTAGCCTACACAGCAAACAGGGCTAAGGTGTCATCAGAGAAGCATCATGGCTGCCACCAGTAACAACGTTTTAGCGCAGCAATTTCCCGTTATTTATTACGCTATGATTGCAAACAACAACTATGTAGCACTAGCAGAGAACGTAACGTTAGTCAGCCCTTCAGCAGTTTCACATAAAATCATTGTTTTGATGCTTCATTGGACAGCACTGCAAGCCTAGCCGCCGCTAACGTTAGCTTAACTTGTTTGTCGGCGCTCTGCTTGCTTTTAGGTTAGAATTCCTTACGGTTTGCGCTCCTGCAGTTTTTCACAGGAGCTGAATTTTACGCAGAGGTCTCGTCCTCTCAAAAACGAACTGGTCTAGCAATTTAAACCAGTAAAAACACCAGCAAAGCAGCTTCCTGTGTGTAATCAATGTTTTTCCAAGGGTCTTTAGCGGACACAAGTGAGAGAGACGTGTCAAACAAATGTTTTCCATGTAGAATCGTTTTAGATTTATTTTCTTTTTCTGAGCCAGGAAATACAGCAATTATATCACATGCGTAAAGGGGTAACAGTACACAGCTGTTATTTTTAAAGTCTCATCGGTGCTCCCAATCGGCCAATACCCAAACTACCAAATACATAAAGTCATCTCTTTGTATCTGCTGAGAACTCCTTGACATTTTACTCGGTTTCCAT
The DNA here is from genome assembly GCF_022749685.1 of Semicossyphus pulcher. Taxonomy (NCBI): domain Eukaryota; kingdom Metazoa; phylum Chordata; class Actinopteri; order Labriformes; family Labridae; genus Semicossyphus; species Semicossyphus pulcher. The sequence continues at coordinate 16,857,825 of NW_027211670.1, read as the reverse complement.
TACAGATCATTGAGTTTCATTTAGCACTAAAGCCCATCTTGTAGAAGAAGAGGGCCTGATTTACGCAGCTTTAATGCACTATGTGTATTCGAGAGATAATCGTAATGAGACAGTGTACTGGGGTAAAGATGACAGGTAGGAATTGATGTCTCTTCCTGCAGCCATGTGGGTGGGAATGAGTTGGCTTTATTTCAGTCGGCACGCAGCTCTTATCTCCCCCGGTCACTGTCGCTTTCTGTCTTAAGGACTCTAATCTAACAAGGCTGAAGTGCCGAACACAACACAAGAGACAAAGTCAAGTAAGCGCCTGAAATGCTCTAAGTATAACAATGAAGATGCTGGTATCAAGTGTGAAAAGAACAAGAAAAGATTAGAACATTCCTATGCAAAGGTGGATTGATGTTCCACTTAAAAAAAAACAGTCATAAGACAAAAGCTGTTTCCCAGAAAACGGTCACTGAGTTCTGCCAGGTTATGTCCCCTCATCATATTTCTGCAAACCAATCTCTGACGTCTGGAAGAACATAAAGTATGACACCTTCATTTGGGTCAGACAGGTACTTTACTGTATCAAATGATTGGGAGTATAAATTTCTCTGAATAGAGTCTTGACACCAAAAAAGGAAAAGACGACACCGAGGCTCAAGAGATGTAAAATAATACAGCTTATCTCTGAAGCCCAGGAGGAAGAGACGTGTCCACCGTTGCCAAATGATGGCAAATTTCCACATGAGTCATTCAAAATGGCTGTTAAAGCTTAAAAACATCTTTGGTTCTGCTCGGGGCTAAAATAAAAACACCCAAATATTCATGATAAGTCCTTGTTTTAATGAAAAACTAGTCCAAGAATTTGGAAATGTACAAAAAAAACCTGCTATCTTTGCAAGATCCTGTCCATTATTTGCAAAAATTCTGGGGTTTGCTACTTTTACTAATCTCCTCAGTTTTTTGCATAAAACCAATCCAATTCAGAACCAAAGTCAGATTCCAAGCTCTGATCTTTGCAAACATAATTTCTTTTTCTTGAAACTATATTTTGAAGGACTTTGTTTCCTTTGAGCTCGTCTTCTTTGGCAGGACCTGACCCCAGGCCATACGTATATTACAGTATTACAAGTTAACAAAATGATTTACGGAGTCTACTACAGGGCATGGATAGAAACCTGGTAGAAGGTTAAAAATGCATTGAACCGGTTGGTAAGTTCACAAGCTGAAGGCTACAAACAGAAATGTCCATTCATTGGTTGTTCTTTAGATACTAATGGTGCATTCAGATCTAACATCTTTCGTCCGGACTTTCAGACTTTACTCCAAAAGTCCGGTTCGTTTGGGCAGGTGAGAACACGCATTTGAACTCTGGTGCGGAACAAATCACCGGACCATGGTCCACCAGAAAAGACAGGACTTGGTTTGTTTCCAAATGAACCACGGCCCGGTTCAATTCAGGAAGCAAACCAGAAAATTGTGCATTGACAAAGACAACATTACGTTAAAGTCTGTGATTCTCTTTCTTCTTGTTTTCTCACTTTAGGGAGTTTTCCTACGTCGAAATTCTGACCAACCAGAGTGCAGTTTCCTCAGGCATCAAAAGTTTTGATGCCCGAGGCGTGTGAACACAAACCAAACTTGAGGCAAAATGCAACATTGTAACAATTCGGTCTTTGATTCGGATAAAACAAACAGATTTTAGGCATGAAAGTTTTAAACCAAGTTTTACTCTTGCTGGGATTCGTTACATATCATATACATATGTCGTCAAAATGTTCTTTATAACCGCTAATTTACAGTTTTAAATATTGACGAAATTTACCCGAAAATTTCACAAAAAAAGACAGAACGTAGTTACAAATTTAGCCATTTTGGGCCATGACTACCAATACCAGAAGGGCACTCAAGACAGTTCAAACCTCCGCCAAGACCAACAGTTCAAGGCTGATATGTTTTGTTGAATGTTTAGTTTTATTAAACAATTGACTTTGCCATGGACAGCAGTGTTACAATTCTGTCCATATCGTTGCTTTTCGTGAATCTGAATATTGCAAATTTGAGTCAGATCTGTTATGTATTATTTATTTGTAAGTCTAAGCAAGACACATTCCAAACTTTGACTGGTTGTTCCTTGGCACAACCTTCATCTTTCCACCAAGTTTCATGAGAATCGGACCGAAATGTCATCATAATGTGTCTGGCAAACTACACTGAGAAGGTAGCCTCCTTGGCAAAATTGTCCCTAATGAATATTAATGCTAAAGGTGAGGTAGAGATTATACTTTCTGAAGAGCTTCAGTTAAATGAGCGATACCTAACCTCTCCACTGACCAGAGTTCCATCCCAGAAAGAGTGTAATCTGGAGATCACGGTGCATCTGTATTTAAACACACAAGGTGCATGTTTTTGTGTGTAAACATGTGTTAGTATGAGCCCAGGTAGACAGCTCAGATTAGTGGTAAAAGTGAGAGACAGGTGGTGGATGGGAAACCTCCAATAACAAAGAACTCCAGCACAAATGGTCAATTCGTCAATCCTGAAGGCCTAATTATAACTCACAGGCTGATCATGATTGATCACCCCAGAGCACAATTACCCACCTGTCCACATTAAACTGATGTATGAGTGTTTTAGGTGTTACAGCTCCTGAAAGTTTAATACGTTTCTCATTAAAACAGTGTTAGTACTGTACGGTGAATGTCATTCGTAGGGCTGATTTAGAGGTGACATCGAGAGGAAGAAAAAAGCATGAGCAAGACCGAACACTTTGAGTATGACAAGAACATGCCCACCTTAGTATGAGCCTTTGTTCTGAACACTACACTCTTGTCCCTTGTACGTCTGACAAGTGCAGGAGCATCTTCTCAGGACACAACGGCACCGTCAGAAACAGGTATGTAACCTTCAGTTGTTTATCGCAACATCACAAAGTGTCCAAATGAATTTTAATCAACACTCGGGACAGTTCACAGTAATTGTTCTTCGTGTACTGACATGCATTCGAGAACATTAATTCTTGCATTGAATTTCCTTTTGCTTTATTGTACTATGAGCTTATCGATTGGTTTTTGGTTGGTTGAGTTCTGCGGGTAACTTTCTAACTAAGGTTAATTTTCGAAGGGTATAGGACTGGAAGAACAAATGGATAGTTATATGAATGTTCTAGAACAATACCAGCAGTTAAATAAATCTTGAATGATCATTTGAACTTGAATAATAATTTGTAACGTGTTTAACTGCATCTTTGTTTGACGTGTTCTGTTATTCTATTGCATTGGACACCAGCCAGCCAATCAGAATTTAGGTGTGTTTTTCATGGCAAAAAGTGCAAAAAGTTTCTACTGAGGTCGCAATTTCTTCTTAAATCTGGCTGTAGTTAGCTACGTGAAGTGGGCAATGGTGGAAATCTTTTAGACATTTCCAAGAAAAATGATGAAAATGTTGATACTCCAAATGCCTAAAAATACATGATTACAACTCTTGCCTATAAGGAGTAAACCAATAGTAGCATGACATGGTTAACAAGCCACAAGATTCGCACATGGAGGTGGTGGGGTACTTAGTAATTTCCCCAATCCGATCATTGGTCAACATGAGTTATTTTTAAACCATTTTTAACCACCATTTTTTCAAGCCAATGCCAAGATCCTTTTCCATCCTTGACTAAGGTGTTTTTGTGCTTTAATATAACCAAGCCTCAACCACAGCTGTCAAACTATAATATACATTATTTGTATTAAGCTACTTGTTTTGACGGGGCTGAAAAAAGATGTTGTCTCGCTGTTTTTGGGGCATCAGTTTAGAAAAATGTACCTTTTGGAGGCAGTGTTCCTTAGTTTGGTGAATCTTTACACTGTTGTGAAAATGACTCAAAATAAGTTACCTATAAGATGATAGACTTTTTAAATTTCCCGTGTCTCTGATCTGTACAGAGAATAAGAGAGAGTGAGGAAAGAAACTGCCTTGGACACAGAAAGGGAAAGCAAACCAGTGTGAGCTTGTCTCAGATTGTACCAAAGCAGCCTCTCTATTCATATCCCGCCCAAAAGAGTTGTCTCAGTAACAACAATAGTGGGTAACATGATCTTTCATTACACATTGTGTAAACAGTGTAACCTATCAGTGCTGTCAATCAACATGATTGATTGTGGCCTGTCACAGGAGAAGAGTGACACGTCGGGGGGAAAAAAGTTTTTTTCAAACAAAGCGCGGTGCATTCAGGCTGCCACAGAAAGTGGTGATTAATGTGTTCTCGCTGGGTAATCCCACACCCCTGGCTAATGAAGGAGGAATCTATCATCCGCACTGCGGTGGCAGATGTCGCGAGGACAGCGATCCAAGTGCCTGGGAACAATTTACTTTCTTTTCTCTAATTGTTCCTGAAAAGTGTGACAGGTTTGGGAGAAAAGCACTTGAGTCGACAGCTCCTCGGGGCAGACACAACAATGTACGACGACGGGCAATTCAACTTGCAAACCCACAGTTCTGCACCTGAAAGTATCACTTACTGTGTACTGGAAGCACTCAGAGATAAAGGAAGCTATCAGACCGTTTTAAAGCTACAGGATGCATTATTATTCTAAGCTGCCTTAATACTCTGAAAGGCTGTGAAAGAAGAAAGCTAGCAAAGTAAGCTATGCATGTTCTGTATTTCACTCTATAAACCTTTTTGTCTTCCGTGCTAACAAGTGAAAATGCATAAACAACTCACTGGTGCTCCATTAATTTGGCTACACATTATAATCACAAGCAAGGCAAGAAATTAAACAGCAATTAGAGAAAAGGATTGGAAGCTCAGGGATCATCATTCACGTCCCTAAAGAACAGCACGTCTTGCAAAATAGCCAGCGGAAAAAACTGCTTTGGATTTAGAGCTGTTTGTAAAGCTGCGGATCCCATTGGTTATTTTACTTCCATGATTTATTTCAGGGAACAAAAAAAGGCCAAAAAACTTCATGTCGTTTTGGAGCGTTCATTAAAAACAGTGTAAGGTACACCAGAGTGTCTTTGTGTTTGGCTGCGATTAGCACAAAAGCGGCAAAGCTGCAAAGTCCAAATGTGTCACAGCTGTCTGTCCTCACATCATTTAATTTAATCTGCTTTCATGCCTGTTCGCATTACAGGCCTGATAAAACAGCAACACTCTCAAACATCTGCTTGCTTCGGGGAGCCTGTTGATTATTCATTCAGCTGGAGGTCAGATGGCACTCGGCTCACACAGCCTCACACCCGAGCTAATAAATCAATTTCTGCAGCAATTATGAGTAATCGCATGTGCTTTAAAGTTTAACAGTCTGCTTTACGAGGTGCGGTTTCGTGTGAATTATGCGAACAAGTCGAGTCATTGCACTAATTGCACTTGTTTTTGTGAACGGTGCCCCGATGGTGACCTCCATACGTACAGTACGCCCAACCCTCCGGCTCTTAAGACTTCGACATGTGGAGCTGCAGAGATTAAAGGCCCGAGCTGCTGTCTACACCCAAACCTTCACACGGGCACTAAACGGGAAATGTTAATGTGTGCTGATGTTCTGTTCTACATGTGTTGGGAATGAAAGAGCTCAGCGGTGGACCTCCGATATGTCAAGATGGACTTAAAAACCTTCCTTGAAATATGTTCGAATATCATAATACAGAGGATGTTAATGTAATTATTATATCACTAGCAAACAACTATAAGAAAGTGTATTATAAGTCAATAGCAGCTTCCTCATTTTGAAGTCTACTTTGTAAAGCTGACCCCCTTAAAGACTTCATACTGGGCCATCAATGCCATAACCGAGGATATTTGGTTGAATGTAGGTTGTGAGTTCTGATGTTCAAAATTCAATGTCACGACAACGTCTGATGTCATTGTCACTTTGATACAAAGTACAAAAACATGGTCATGAGGTCTTGTAACCAAAATCATATGTCTGCAAATTGTTGTCATGTTAACGTCCACACTGAAATTCTAACATTGTTTGATGTAGCTATTTTGTTGGTTTCAGATCATAGTATTTAGTTAAACCAAATCCAATGCCTTCCAACATCTAATGCCAGCGTTGTTAGTCTTGGGGTATTGTGAGCAAAATCGTGCATCTGCTAAATGTACAATATCATTTATGCTAACTGTTGCCTATGTTTCTTACTTCTCTCTGCTTGAAGTGTAAATTTGCGCAAACAAAATCCCTATTTACCATAATTCACAAGGTTTACATTGTTTTTTAACCAAAGATGTTTGGATACAAATTCTCCTTTTCAACACCGATTCCGATATTTAGACTTGAGTATTGTCCAATGCTAAGTTCCCTTCTGATAATATTGTGATTAAAAAATATACATGATGTTGGTGGAAAAACACTGCTGACATTTACACTCACTGCTAGCACCAAGGCTAATTGCATTGACTGGCATTCCCACCAAAACACCTGATATCCCATTTTCAGCAGTATTTTGAGGCTGATACTGATACTGGTATTAGAATTGGAACAACTGTAGTTTTGTAGATATCCAAAATTTCAACATCAATCTTTCATTTCCAACCACAATTCAACATCTGTTCAGTGTTGGAAGTTGATGACCCCAATATTTGGTTTTGATGTGTAATTTCAAACCAAAATTAAATCTCTAGCCAACGTTGTTTTTTTTTAAGGTAAGTATGATTTTCTTTTCCAACCATATTTTAACTTGTCGAACTTTACAATCCAAAGTCTCTGACATTTAATGAACGTCAAATGCCGGCTGGGTTGGTGGTAGATCGTTGCACAAATTTGCGTGTTAAAGTTTAGACTTCTTTTTAAGGTTCTCTATGCAGTCGATAGTTTCCCTGTATATCGACTTCCCTGTATAGAGGATTAAAAAAAATCTAATAACGAGACAAAGCTCAAACATAACTGGAATAAAGTTAAATTTAATTGAAAATACAGTTTAAGTATAGTAGTTATAGTGGTAGGAACAATTTCCTTACAGCAGCTTAAATGCTTTGAGGACAAGGAAAGGAAATCCTCAAGTGTCAGTGACAACAAAGATAACTCTTACAGTGAGACTCTGATTCACTATGTGCTGCTGAAACAGTACACAGAGCATAAAGACGATGATGTCGGGGCCTTTTGGCTGTGAACATGGTTAACACCCAGCTGCTATCATAACCAAAACAACTGAACCCGCTGTCCTGATGATCTCATCATCGTCCTGTCAGATAAACACCAGTGTTTAGATTAAGCATCAAAGAGCTGCCACAAAGACAGAGTACCTGGCAGAGGTGCTGAACTGTGGGCTTGTTGTTTGAACAGAGGGAGCAGACTGAGGTCAATAACTAACTTCAAATAGCTGAGAAATGTTCCTGCAGAGCTGGCAGGTGGTGCTCACAGCTTTATAGGGCAGAGAGAGCTGAAACGCTGCCAATTCAAACCACGTGTTTTTAATGTGAGAGTCGTTTTTATAACTTTGCCTCACAATGAAGGTAGTTACAAATATTGTCTGACTGAGATTTGTTACAGTTCAGAATAATAACCTTGTCAGACCGGTGTAACAAGAGCTAAACAAGAGATCATTTTACAGTTAAATGTCACAGGGCTGCCTCTTTGCATGTGGGTGTACATGATGTTTGGATCCCATTTCTAGTTGGTAAAAAAAGTTCCTCTAATGCCAACATGAAGTTAACATTCATTTAATATTATTTAGGTTGTGTTAAATTACTGTCGTAACACCTTCACATTTTATCTAGAAGCTTCATCAGGTCAAAATTTCAGCATGTCCCAGTCTCTGCTTTTTCACCAGTCCTGTAAAACTAATGACATTCCCATAAGCCTCAGCTGCACTTAAATGTTTTCCGCTAATAGAAAATTGCTAGCATGCTATCATACTGAACTAAGATGGTGAACAGGGTTAAGAATGTTAGCATACTTATGCTAGCATGTAGCTCAGAGCATCGCTGTTCCTAAGTACAAACTTACAGAGCCGCAACAGTAGATGTTTTGTTAATGCTTAGATCTCTTTTCAATTAGTAATGCTGATGCAATGTTACCAAAGTAACAATTGGGCTAGCTTGATGTCTTGTTATTGGAGTTATACTAATGCAAAGCTACAAAAATGGAAAAAACAGTGCTAGCTAGAGGTGTTAAAGTAATGCTAATATGAGGTTAGCACAAAAAAACTTAGCAATATTTATCTAGCTTACCTGAACTTAAAGACAAAGCCTGCTGAGTTTCACTACGAGAGGACTTTAGGAGCATGATGCTAAGCAGCTACAGCAGCAATATGAGCGACGGTTGGCTGAAAGATTAAACACAGTTACTATTATTTATTTGTGTATTTCAGCTGCTGTGTTATCTGCAGCTTCCTCTTAGCCTACTAGCTATAACAACAACTGCATTTTTCAACACAACCATGCGACGGACTGAGGTCAAGAATATCCTAAAACAGATACACAGATAATAAATAATGTAGATTTGAGAAGCAGATTTGACCCCTGCTTCAGATTTGACAAATAGTTATAATTATAACAATATCAAATGTAATTTCTCTCCTTTCAAAAAGCACTTAAGACAGACAGTCATGAACACATAAAGAAGGAGCTCTCAGTTCTCTCAGAGGTGCCCTTTAGCATCTAATAATGACTGATTGTAGAGGAAATGGTCATGTAAATCAGTCTAATCATATTTTTCTATGAGGGGAGCAGTTGTCCTCCTCGCAGAAGGTCAACCCAAGGTAAAACTGCACGGCCTGAAACTAATTAAGCAATTACAAGCTCCATGTATGTGCTTTGTCGCTCCGATGTGAAAGACTGTCAAGTGGAAGAAGGCTGCGCAGACTGGACGGATGCTGTCTACTTTGATGTAGGCTTATGCATATGAAATGAGGTCAGATCCTGGTCATTAAAAAGAACTCCTTTACTCGGGATATCACGCTACGAGAGGCAATTTCTTCAAAGGGCTTTTACTTTGGAGATTTGTAAGGGATTATGACAGGAAGGCATGTATAAACAAAGCAATGTGAGAAGAAAAGGAAAATGGGTCAGATAATGCCCTCTGTCACAGTTATTACACATCTCAATTACTCAGGCCGATGAGAACGCTAGAAGTTACAGGGATCATTTGCCAGAGCAAGAACGAAGGGGACCAGTCCCACAGCCGGTCTGCTCGCGTGTCATTTCGTGTTTCTGCAAAGATACGTGAACAAAGTTGATATCGTTTCACTTTGCTTGCAGTTTCTCCTCTGTTGGGGTTTTATAAAATGCAGGCACTGCAGGGAAAAAATACTGAGGGAAACGAGCTGGAAACAAGCAAGCTGAGCAATCGAGAGTATGCAAATGAAACGTCCAGACAGCTTTAAACCTCCACAACACCAGGAAAATGTATGCAATATTATACTTTATTATTAATAAGAACCAAGACTACCTCTTAAGTCCTTGCTATGAAACTGTACTAAGCTTTTCTGTGGTTGAGACAGTGTCTGCTAAAAACCTAGCATTAGGAGTTGGAATTGCTGGGTAACTCACGATACAATACGCGATACGATACACGATATGTGGCCTACAATAACGATAAATCGCAATACAACGATTCTTAGATAATCAGTATATTGCAAGACAATGTTATAATGATACATCACGATATCTGATTAACTGAAGAATACAAAATGCACCTAAAACAGGTAAAATGCAGGATTAATGTATTAATTCACTGCACATTGGTCTCAGTTTCACAGGATGTAACACAAACTGAGATGAAACCATTAACGTGTTTTCAGTCTGTAAATTAAATGTACAGAACTATAGAACAACTGTAAAAACAAATTACGACTTTGGATTTGAAAGTGGCTGGCGCGTTGCTTAACTTTTTATCACCACTTTCCGACATCATCCCTGTCTTCTTCTTCTTCTTCTCCTTCTTCTCCTTCTCAAATATATTCCGCTCACGTTACCCTCATTCATGTCATAAGCACCGCTGTGAGGAGTCATGAAGTAGTGACATGGTGAGTCAAAATCGCAGGGAAATCTGTGTAGAGCGCCGTGTATTTCTAAATTAAAATATCGACATTTGGCTCCAGCCTTTAGATAACTGTGTTGCACGAGTCAGAGCGATGATATAATGTCAAATTGATATTTTGTCCCACCCCTACCTAGCACCACTGGCTAGCATAGTAGCCTAGATTTACTTTCGTTTCGTTCCTTGATTGTACTTTTTACTACGTTAATCTGCAGTTACAGTTACTTAATGTCATCTGTTATAAAATGTGACACTGGCACTGTCAATGATCAAGCTACCCAACAGTGTGAAACTTGATTTAGAGAGAAAAAATATGCATCATATTCCAAAAATCAAAAGTCAATATACTGTATAATGATGTAAAACAGAGAGGAGCCACAAATCCTCACATTAAAAAATGTGGCTTGATAAAAGACCCATAAGAGTCAAGATACTAATTTCTTCAATGGTTTTGTCACCCAAATTTAAGGTAACCCTGTGACTATTTATTCCTCCTCTGAGTGCAAATCATTAATAATCAGATTTTATTAATTTATTCTTTCACAGTAAAACAATGTAACCGCACCTTTCTGCATTGTGCAGCGACTGTAGTTTTGTATTTGCTTTGGCCTCAGTGTCCCTGACCCGCTTCTGCCCAACCATTGTCAGCCCCTTGTCCCTAACACAGAAACAAAGACCCATTCTTGGCCTAATGCGCGGCTATGTGACAAATAATAAATATTGCATCAGAGGAGGCCGCGATGCTGTCACTCAGGAGATAATGCCTTTCGTCAGCATCAAACCAACCACAAACGTCTCCAAAGAAAATGATTCCTTTAAGGTATTCCTGTATGGTAAATGATTCATAGCGCCTGCATTGTTAAAAACAGCACTTAAGGGGGGGACTGGTTAAAGTAAATAGAAGTCATGGTGAAAAGGCTTGTAGCATTATCCAGGGCTGTCTGAAAGCATATTAATGCCCCGGGTTGTTAATGGATCTAAGGGCTCATGAGTGTTTTAGTTTGAATAGATCCGACCTGGCACCTTTCAGAAACTTTGAACAGTCAATTATCATGACACGATAAGTCATTCTTTATAGTTTATAATGACTTTCATCCCCTTTAAAGCTTTGGTTTGCTTTTAAAGACAAAAGACCCGTCGAGCAACATAGGCGAGTATAAATTAATTCTCGTCAATGCTTGAAGGATAATACATGCGTTTCATGTTTGGTTTAAAGCAAAATCAATGCCTGAATGTTACATTTAATTCAATTTTTACATCACTCTCTCAGGCAGGAAATCAATACTCTTCTTTGAGGAAACAGGAAGTACATTTTAAGTACAATAACTGCTGATTGCACGGTTTCTTACAGTCAATAGCATCAGCTTTCATTAATGTTACATGTGTATCAAACTATAAGACATAATGTCAATTTAATACAACTGCCACGCTGCATGTAGTCACCTGACATCAGTATAAAAGGTATGAGTAAATATGTAACAGAACAACAGCCCTTGGTGTGCTGTTAGCTATTGAACAGTGAACTCCAGACTAATACATTGTCCGGCCCATAACCCATTTCCTGCCATTCAAAATGCACAAATCCTCGCAAAACGGTGCTCACGGACAAAAGGAGGGAGGTACGAGATAGGTTGAAACTTTGGCATGTTGTGAAAGCGACCGACTGCTTTGTCCGCGTTACTTTCCTCTCCGGGCCGAGGTTGTATAGGTTCAAAACATTAGGGTGTTGACAAAATGATGGATGGAGCGTGGTAAAGTGGTTAGCAATTGTAAAGGCTCTGAAAAGTTCTTCCAAAGCACAAACAAATGACCACTTCACATTGTATCCATCACTGATACATTGTCCTAATTGGAAAATGAGACCCTTTGGTATCAAGACACAAAAAAACCACAGACACAATGTGCTGGAATACAAATTTACCTCGACTGAGGCACAACGCACACAATTAACCCTTTAGCCCCAGTGTTCAATGCTCAATAATTCATTAAAAATGTCACATAATGAATTGTGTAAAATAGGCTAAATTTAATATTTTAAAAAATCTTTGAAAATATTCAAAAATATATGCAAAAAAACTATTTTAACAACCAATTTTAACCAATAATATCATCGATTACTCTTTAACTTTTAGAGGCACAGAGCTTTTGATATTAGCGATTAAGCAACAGCCATTTAGCTTGTGATTTTTTTTCTCGACATTGTTTGTGATGCCCAATTTTCCACGTTCAAATCAAATTCATCCCAAAATGTCCAGCTCACTATCACTTGGAAGTACGTCTAGATACGGAAGCTAGCTGCCTTTCAAGCTCAACTTTAAGCTAGCAAGCTCAATAACTATCAACTTTAAGCAGTTAGCGTCTGTTAGCTTAAGCAACAACTGTTCCAAATGTATTCTGAATCAACAAAGTATGTAAGTGACCTGGACATTTTGGGAGGAATTTGATTTCAGTTCACTATCATTTCTCACGAGGAAATATGCCAAGATATAGAAGCTAGCTGCCTTTTAATCTCAACTTCAAGATAGCAAGCTTAATAACTATCAAATTAAGGCAGTTAGCTTCCATTATCTTAAGCAGCAACCGCTCAAAATTTATTCTGAATCAAACAACAATGACTCAATAACCTCTCCTTTTATTTAGCCTAACAAGGCTCTGTTAGCTATCTACCTGAGTAGCCAAGCTAACGCTGCATCAAGCCAGGTTAGCCTTGTAAGCTAGCTCTTGTTGGTTAAAGTGTCCACAGAGAAAGACTGTCTTCACGTCCTCTAAACCACTATGAAGCACATTATTTCTTTGTACAGCTGTACAATGACAATAAAGCCAGTCTGGTTCTGATTTTATAAGACTGTTTATATTATAAGGTCTTTTTTAATTGATAAACATTGAACACTTTAGGCTCCATATGATTATGTAGCATGCTAATCCTGTGCTTAAGCCAATAACAAGTGTGCTTTGCAAGTTAATGTTGTAAAACACTCGCAGTCATCTAATTTCTCTCTAACTAAATTGATTATTCATTTGTTATTATGTTGAAAGTTCAACACTACTTTACTGTCTTTTACCCAGTGAAACAGCTGTATGCCCTTGTAGCAAATGTTAAAAGCTAATTAAGACTCTGATTGGCTGTGTATTGTGCACAATATAATAACAGGACTAAGAATATACAACACTGAAATATGTAAAGCAGCATTGTAAAATGTGCTCAAGTGATATACAGTAGATTCTTTGTGAACCTTCATGAGGCTTCTGCAACCTCCACTAGAGGTCTCTGTCTCACACCCACTTCTCTCTATAGCATATCACATACAGGCACATGTAAACACAGTCTGCTTTAGTAAACACATGTTGGAAACTGTGCATTTAGGAAAAATAATCATGTATAAGGCGGAGGATAAATGGAAAAATATCAGGTAAGAAAGAAGAACAGAAAAGAAGCTGAAAACAAAAAGTTTTACACTTAAAATATTTCTAATCTTTCTGTTAAATTAACCCTCTAACCCAGAATCTCACAGTTCTGAATACATCCGAACAAACATGATTCAAAGATTGAGGCCTCCCAGGAGAATGAACGACAAGCCTCAGCAGAGGTAGGATGGCTGGCATGGCAGGGTTTCCTTCACACATTGGCAGCATGAGCGATGCGGGTCACTTAGCGAGTGGCAAGGATTCAAAACAAAGAAAAGGCCCGAGCAATGGGGTCCACTGGATAAATTTGTCAATGTCTTGTGCCTTAAGGCGCCCAGCCTCGCCTGACCCCAACCTCCATTCTCAAGATAAATACCTCTGTCACCATTCACCTTCAGTCCCTGGACACAAATTTAACTTGTCATCCATCATCCCGGTGCAGAGGTATAATTTTCCCCCCTCCCAGTAATGAGTTTAAGACCTCCGAACAGGCCAGGGATGGGACCTCGTGGCTGAACATGACAAAGCATTTTGGATTTTTTTTGTGGTTGTTATTTGTATAAAATGACTTGATCTCTCTCACACACACACCCACACAGGAAAGCTTGCCAACTGGATAAATGATTGACTGTGACATTCATTGCAAGTCTGGGTCCATACAAAGTTCAAGCTGTGGAAGGTGTAAAGCTCCGGGTATTTGTTTCCCTCAAATGGCCGCAGCTGACAACCTTGTATGATAATGTGCCCACTGTACATCAACTTAATTGACACTTAAATCTGTCAGTAGCCTTACAAATGCCGACCTTCTTTGGGGAACAAATCCTGTTTAATGTGCATTCTTTGTGAGTGATTGTGCGTGAGTGTGTGTGTGTGTGAGGGGTGGTTTTAAGGGGGGAGTGAGGGTACAAATGAGATAAAGAGAAAGCTGTCAGGACGAACAGTAAAAACAGAACTCTTTACGTCTGCTGTACTTAAAGAAAGCAGCCGCTCCAGCACGAGCCATGATGTTAAAATCAAGACAAACTTCCTATAAATAAAGTTCTTCCAAATCCCTTTTCACCTGTCTGATTAGGATATTTGTGCCGTGTAATGTTATTAGCAGCCTGGTTAAAATGGAGCCGCTGTGCACTGGGGGTTGGCTTATTAATTGTTGTTTTCGTGTCACCACTGCTGTGTGCACTCGGTGATTTAATCAGCTAAATTCACCGCCATGGGAGCCGCGGCCCGAGCCAGGTTTAACGCTATAGGTGTAATAATAATATATCGGCAATGAAGCTGTCAGTCCGATTCATTTCTGAGTGATGATTTACATATATGTGCACTGAATAACACTGATTAGCCAAATGGGATGAAGGTATTATCTAGCTCCTTAATGCTGTCCTTTCATTAATTCAATTTTACTCCTTGTGGCCCCTCCATGTCGGCTCATCGTGATAGATTGCTTTGACTGGCTGACAGTTTAGAGCAAAATAGTAGCCCTATTATCCCCCGGACATTGATAAGGACCGAGTTGTGTGCGCGCCTTCTGCTTCCTGCTCTAAGGGCAGTAATGACCTGAGGGCAGCAGCAGCTTCTATCTCGCTCACAGGTACAATCTTGTTTACCTCTATCCCCCCGTGGACCCGCACCTTTCTCTCCCCAGAGACCTGATCTGGCTTCTTTATCCTCACCTCAGTCACCTACCTGGTCCTTTTCTCTAATCACAAAGCATCTCGCTGCTCGAGCTTAGCGTTATCTGGAGGGACAAGGCCTCTGGTTCTCGCCGCAATTAACCTGGGGCCTTGTTAGGAAAACACTCAGCGCTGCGAGTCGGTCTCCACGGGAAAATAGCGCAAACGACGCCTGGTTACATCCATTGACAATTTACAGCATCTACTTACATGCACATTTTCTACAAGGTGCCAAAAATGTGAAGTTGACTGCTAAATATAAAGCACAAGTTTGATTTTCTGCAAGGTCAGGTGAGATTTCCACACGGTGACACAAAACGACTCTGCCAATATTCTAAATCCCTTTTCCCAAGGTGGAAGGATTGCAAATTGAGGCTCCTGCAGCCATCTCTGCTCACAGCCGATCCGCCGAATGACAACAGACAGCTACAGTGACGCAGAGACGGGCGGACAGAGATGGATGGATCGATAGACGACCGCATATGCAGACGTGCCTATTGATAAACTCCTGCTGACAACGGGCGAACACTTTGGGCTCATCGGTGGAAATGTCAGTCATGCCGGCCATTAGTTTGCATGCATTTCAGGTCGGATGTCCTCAACCTGTGACCGTGGGGTACTAAGGCCAGCCTACAAGGCCCGTAACATGCCAAAACACTTTTTTATCACTTGTCAGAAATGATTCCACTCTGTGTCAGTCCGGGCTTCACTACTACTGTATGTGACAAGGAATAAGGCAGCCTTGATTTCTGACAGTGATGAACAGATAATATATGCGAGCGACTGAAGTAGGTAAGTTGCAATCTCTCCAATGAATTATGGGACTTAAAAACAAGGCAGAAATAACAAAGACCTGATCAATAATGGCTCAGAAAATGTCAAACCTCAAGGGTACGTCATCCAGTTCCCTATATTATTTGAATAACAATGGAAATTCCAAATGCATTTAATTAATTATTGTGCCATGAGAGGAGCAGAAAATCTACGTTTTATATCTTTCTTATAGTGTTAAGTTTATAAAATGCCAACATAACCCGTTACAAATTATTTGTCTATAACCCTTTGACAGTCAACTTAAATAAATTAAATAAAACAGTCTTACTCGCTCTACCAAGTCTTTTAGGGTCTTTCAAACCACTGTTTGGTTTCTGCGTTTGTTCACTCTTGTTAGCATTATTTTTTACCTCAGCTGTTGTCAGCAAAAAGCATCAAACTAGCAAGCTAAAAGCTAACAGCTAATGCTTATATCCACAGAGAGGCCAGAATCACGATTCTAAATAGATGCTAATGCTGCTCCTTTTGTGAAAATAGCCAACTGTTAGCTAACGAGTGCGAAAAAATCAACTTAAAAGGTAATTACATATTAGTGTTGTTTAGAGTGCTCCCTAGTGGCCAACAACATCTGCAAATTAATGAACTGTCAAGCACCTCTTTGTTCATAGCAAAAGTCTCCTTAAATGCCTGTACTATACTGAAATACACTAACCTGTATCTATGAAGAGTGAGCAACCAGAGATGTTTAAACATTCCTCACTGAGGGTGGAGACATCTGTGAACTTACCAAAAAAGATTTGAAAAAAAAAACTAAAAAACAAAACAATGATTTTATAATACGTAGCAATACCAGCTAAGAAACCTGTAACCTCCCACACAGACAAGAGTGTACTCGTCAGTACAGAGAGCAAGAGTTAGCATTAGCATAGCAAGTTTCAACAGCAAACGTGATAGTGTGCCGTTAACCCTTGAGTTTACTTACACTATGTATCAAAAACACTATCAAATACTGAACCGCTGCAGCAGATACTACTGTACATTTCAAACCACTAATGATGTGTCAGCAACTGCCCGATACAAGCTAGCAAGCTAGCAAACAACACAAACAAGGATGCTAGCTACACTTATCGCTCCTGTAGGCTACTTTTGCTAGCATCACAACAGACTCCTCATCTTAGTCTTGGTCTGAATTAGACTCAAAAATGAACACCTGAATCTCCATGTTTCCTTTGATGCTAGCAGTTTTGATTAGCTCTGCTCTTTTACCAGTTATCCTAGCCCATATTCATTGCAGAATAGTTTAATATACTTTAACACATCCCTTAAAGGGAACTTTATGGTTTCATTGTTAATGTGCAATAAAATAGAAGTAGTGTCTTTTTTATGCCTGAAGTAATGTTCGATGTATTTCTATTCAATGCTGTGTTGTACTTGACAAATCATGGTAAACTCGAGGCCACGCTCAAACGTCTGACAGCTAACGGCTCATCACTGTAAGAGCTCCCAACTAGCTCCACAGCGGAGAAGTCGTGTTTGTATTCTGACGAGGCCGTTCTGTGTCGGGAATGGCAGTCAAATCTAAATTCAGCTCAGGGAGCAGAGAGAAAAATGCCTGATGAATTTGTCAATACCGCAGGAGTGATGGGCCTCATGTGTGTGTAATGGACTGGATGCTTCTCAGTACAGATTGCCTGTCGAGACAGGAAACTATAATGAATGGCATGGAGAGGCATGGTCGTAAAAATATTTTAGCTATTTAACTGTCATTTAAAAGACATGACATTGTGGTTTAAAGTCTCAATACTCAACACATTATTCAAGGTACAGTCCTAATGCTGGAAAATCAGAATTTAAGTGTTTCACAATGGATCAGCATGGAAAGTGAAGGCTAGTTTTACAATTATAATAAATGTAAACAACCATTGCACAGAAAATATACACAGATTTTATATAAAACATTGATTTTGTTGTTGTCTGCAATTTTTCATGACCTGTCAATCAATTACAGAGCAAGAGAGATGCCAGTAGGTCTTAAATTTTGGTTTTGGGGAGACCCTTTTATATACATTTGGATATCAGAGGGTACCTTTAAAGACAGTATTGTATTACAGCTAGTAGCATAAAAAAAACATCTGTTTTTGACAATATATAATATTAATTGAAGGTTTTGCCTATAATTATAAAAGTTATGTATTCGTCAACTTATCAGAACAGAACATACAGCTTTATTAGAACTGTATCTACCATTACAGGTCTCCCAATCAACACAACAACATCAGACTTAGTTTGATGATGTTGTTCAGCAGCCTGGGATTATGGGAGTTATTGTCTTCAATGTTAAACAACCACCACTATGGATGAAAAAATATCTGTCGTGACTTATACAGAAATCATGTTCACTGACAAGGCCATGTGTTTACTTTTAATCCAGCAGGCCAATGTCATTTTATTCGAAATAATAGCTTCCGGTAACCTCCCGCACAGACAAGAATAGGCTCATCAGTACAGGGAGCATGTGTTAGCATTGGTGTGCAGTTAACCCGGGAGTTTCCTTCCACTATCTACCAAAACTACTATCAAATACTGAACCTTTCCAGCTGATATTTCTGTACGTTTCAAAACCACTAATGCTGCTAGCAAACAAAACAAAGGAGATGCTAGCTACACTTACCGCTATCAAAGGCTACATCTGCTAGCCGCTAATACTGGTCCACAACAGATTCCTCATTTAGGCATTTAGTCTTGGTCTGAATTAGACTAAGCAAACAACACAAAAAAGATGCTAGCCATACTTACTGCTCTTATCGGCTATGTCTGCTAGCTGCCAATTTTCCGTTCACAACAGACTCCTCGTCTTAGTCTTGCTCTTAATTAGACTCAAAAATGAGAGACTGAATCTCCATGTTTCCTTACATGCTAGTGATTTTCATTAGTTCTGCTCTTTTACCAATTATAATAGCCCATATTCATACCAGAACATTTTAACATACTTAAACACATGCCTTGGTTTCATTGTTTGTATAAAACCATGAAGTAATGTTAGCTAACGTTAACAGTAAGCTAAAGTTAACAGTTAGCTAAATTTCTTCCTAACTGTTTGACATAATATCCAATGTTAGCTTTAATACATTTTCTTCTCAGGTTCTTCTCAACAGTGTTGGAAACATTTGGGATTATATAAATCAAGACTCAAAAAAATATAGGCTATAACATAGGCCTTGCCATTTTTATGTGGAAATGTCAAATATGTCACCTTTAAAATCTAATACCTTGTAATTCCTAGTATGTAGGAAATAGCTAGTTTCAGGATTGAGCACTGGATTGGTTATAGTTTTTGTAGGGGGGTTAACAGAGAGCCAGCCCTGTGAAAAAAAAGGGATTGAGTAAAACCTTGGATGAATAATAGACTGCTTCCCAAGCAGCAGCACTCTTGGTGGTAGGAGGTTAATATTCTCACATGTCATTAGGTCTGCTGGCTCGACTGATGGCTCATTGAATCAGGCAGCAAATGATTTCCTCATGCTGCAGAGGACAGAGCACTTCAAAGGGAAGGGGCTGAGGTCAGGACAGCACTCCGCTTTGATTAATGACCAGGGCTCAGCAGAGGTTGCCTGTAGGTAAGAATGTGACGGTGAATTGGATGTGAAGGGGACCGACTTTTAAGCTAGATTTGACCCACCTCCAGAAAAACTTGCAGATACCATCACACGGGTTGGGCCTGATGGGTTGTGACTGAAAAGCTTGCTGACCCTCTGGCTTATACAATCATAAAAATGAAACTTGCTGGCTGACAGGTTTAATCATTTTACACTTGAATAATGAATACAGAAAAAGCTGCTATCACCGTTAAATGTAGATGTTAACGTCTGCGTTAAAATATCCACTTCTTTGCTGATGATGTGGATGTTTCCGCATGAGTTCAACCTTTATAATGCCTCATAAAAGATATCCCATTAGGTTCAAAGTTGATTCTTAAGAAGAAAATATAACCATCTAATTGTTTAACTGGAGCTAGGCTTGTGTGTTGGGATTAAACACACCACCACCTGGGTTGTCATTCTCCTGGGCCCCATTATCACCCTCCTTATTAGTTTTTGACTCAGCAGAACAAAACGTGACCGCCTCAATCTTTGATCTCTCACGTGCTGACACAAATCCTTTCAAGCCTCCCGACGTTCCTCTGCTAAGGTAATTAGCACTAATTAAAAGGTTTCCAGCTGCCTTGTGTGCATTTTTGCTTTTTGTTCCTCCACAACACATTGTCCTCACAGGTGCATTTCCTATGTTTACCGTGGGCACGTCACTCACATTCCTCCCCACTTGTTCACAGAGCATGATCAAGGGGATTAAGGAGGAGTATTGTTAGGGGTTGATAAAGGAGTGAAATGCCCAAGTTATCGCCAATGGGAAGCCATTAAAGGAGGTCGACACATCTATAGAAAGGTCGTAACAAGCAAAGGTAATGGAAGCTAGGAAAGTGGGTTTGACAAGAATTACGTTTTTATAACATTTCCTCAAAGTGTTTAGCTGTCACTTTGACTTTTAATGATAAATGCAGCACTGATTGTGGCGTTTCGGGTTATTATGAAATCAGATTTAACTTGTTTCCTGATACCCCTTCACTCCTTAAAAAGAACAAGCTAGCCACATGACGGCCAATCTTGTAAATTCACTTGCAAGTCAAGGAGCCCACAAACATCATTAGCCATCATTTCCCAGCCCACTTCAGCTACATGTGAAGTGTTCTTTATTGTGTAATGAGCCAAGAGTCTGAAAAGATTGCCACTTCAAAGCCTCTCTTGAAAGCTGTCGCCCATGCAGCCTGCTGACATGTCAAGCTGGGATTAAACGTCCCCCCATAATCATTCCTTTGTTTTCAAATGAGCCCATTGTTTATCTGCACCTTGGGTGACAGCCATCAAGGGCGCACGGCGCTGCGGAGGCTTGAGAAGTGGCGATACGGGTACTTCATGTGCTTGTAGGGGATTCACTTCAGAGCGTGTTTTAAGTTTGCTTTACTTTAGAGATGTTTGGAGCACTTTGAATTCTGATTTGTGCAGCTGCCAGGATTTCCTGTCAGAGAAAAGGGCAATTTAGAAGATTTAAGAGAGGAGATTTTAATATGCATACAATTTTGGCCTGGATGTGGCACTTGTTGAATTCTGGACAAACGCCTTGATTAATTTATCCCTCTGTTAAATCACAGTTTCATTACTTTTGCTCAGAATGAAGTTTATATGTCTTTTGCTAAGTCTTTCTTTGCTTTTATGAGCCATTTTAAACTTGATTTAAAGCACACAAGAGTAACTGTAAGTCTCATTCAAGCCTTACTTCAATTGTTATGCGGGAAGATGCGCCCTCAATCATGTCTTAGAAAAACAGGCCTTTGTCCAAGACCAGCAGTGTGTCATCAGCTCGGGCCTCTGCTCAGGCAGGGACATTGAGCCCGGACAGCAGGGGGACACTTCTCACAGCCTTTAAGAACTACAGTAAATCTTCAAACAATCTATCCAAACAAAGGCGGCTGTGTAAGGAGGGATAAGAGACACAGGAAACAGATGAATAAGCAACATCAATTACCAGGCCCTGACCTTCAGAGCCCCGAACCAAGGCGCACATTTCACACCAAATGATTGCAGATTGGGGGTGACATGCCTGGAGTGGAGAGGCGAGCCCTCGCAAGGTTATCCAGCATGCTTTTCTTGTGGGGGCGAGCAGGGGAGGGAGAGAGGACACAGAGGGAGGTGGAGGTGAGAGGTAAAGGAGCTATGAAGGAAAGATCACCATAATAGATGTTGGTTTGTCCTAAAGTGAGACAAAATGGCTCAATTTGAGCACTTAGCCTGACAAAAAGGGCACCAATGAGATACAAGAGAAGCATGGAAGTGGACAGCCGAATAAGTCTCACGATAAGAAGGAGCCTGTGAAGGCAAAAGTTTCAAGAGGTTTCTTTGATTCCAATCTGATTTGAAGGATCATCTTTATTCTTTTACGCCCCATTTATTTTTAGACAGAGTGTAAATACATCAAAAAAACTTTAGCTGGAGCCTCCTAGTTTGAATCATGAGAAGGAGAATATCTGAGGTCAAACTACAAGTACAGAAGAGCACTTTTTTTGGGCTGGCACTTACTGTTGCTAGGTTACGAAAGCTGTCCAGCAGCATTTCCACTTCTCTTGGGAGTCACCGTTAAGTCTGTTTTTAATTACTCTGTATGCTTAATATTTACTTTCATTCAAACAAATTTTACAAAGAAAACATAAAAACAATTGACAGGAATCGTGTCCTGACATTAGCAGCAGCTCCACACCTGGAAATTGTACCCTCGAAAAAACGATGGCATTAAGTTCCCCTCTGCCATTGCTTTGACAAAGTTGATATCGGAGTACCCGCCCCTTCTTTAAGTGACATTGACGAGCACGGCGACAAAAAAACAGCTGACTGGTGTTTTTGCGCTTAGGATGCTGAGCACTAAAACGCGCCAAAAAACACCGTCCGTGGAGACAGGCCCTGTCATCACTGATGCTATTTTCCATGGTGCTACATATCTTTACAGTTTGTTTACATGTGATGAACTTTATAAAAACTTGCTTCACACGCTACAAATTAAGGCTAACTTAGGCTACATTTTTAGCTAGCTTTTAAGCTAGCTGTGCGGCTAAGAATCACTTTGCCCATGTTGTAATGATGCAAGGTTTTCTCAGGTGTCGTAAATGAAGCGTTATGTTGTTATAAATGTTTTGCTATTTCAGTATTACCAATACCTGACTTCTTGCACTTCATTGGTTCTCGTTTCTCAAATGTGGTGATTTCCTGCTTCTCTTTTTTATATCTCAAGAAGTCAAGACTTTTGGTTAAAGACTGTTTGTGAAGCTCATAAAAGAAACAAAACAACTTAAAGACATCACCTAACATTTTATAGATTCATAGATTAATGTAAAAAATTATTGACACATGAATCAATAGTGTAAATTGTCTTTACTTGCAGCTCTACTGACTATTAAGCAGCCTTATGAACATTTTAATTAACTAATAATGAGATACATCAATAACACTCTGTCCTGTGGTGGGCATAGCTGACCTGTCTCTGTATTGATTGTTTTTAGCCATAATTGCAAGGCCCAATGAACACCTGCTGATGAAGTACACACGCACTGCAGCTAAATCTCAAGCTGTTCTTTCAGGAGCGTAACTGAAGTCCCGCCAGTCGTTGTACCCTTTAATTCCAAAGCACCTTAATTCCCGAAGTCCTGAATCTGACTGTTTCAATTGTAATGAAAAAGCTGAACAAACAACCTGCCTGTGTCTGCTTTTATTGGCGCAACATTACAAGAGTCCCCGGGCTGAAGGGTGACCAAATTGTGACGCATTACTCACAATAATGCATACGCTATGATCACAGAGAAGTTACTTAAAATTCAATCCACTTTGGCATCATTATCATGTATCAACATAATGAATGACTCCTTCAGAGTATGGTAATTATAATTTGATAAATCATCAGCAGAAAATTAACTAGATGTCAAAACATTCATTGGGAAGGGTGATGAATCGAGGATGATTGTGGTGATGAATTGTGTTAATCTGCGCAGTATGTATCCAGTGAGATGGCTAAACAGCCTAAGATGGATGGGGCGCAGGAGCTGCAAGGTCACAACACAAACCTGCAGGACGAGGGAGGAGAAAGGAGAAACTAGGTTTGTGTTTTACTTTAGTCATTTCCTTCCCTCTGTTGGCCTTCTTAAGAATGAAGAATATGGAAAATAATCAATTTAGAAATAAGCACGCCCTAGTTTCAGTTTCTAAAACCTGAGGATTAGCTTTTTCCTTTTTTGGTACTTCGTTAAGTACACCTTTAGTTTCAATTCTTTAATTTCATGATCTTACTGTTTTGATATATCATTCAAGTCAGGTTACGTTATATCAAGGCGCAAAAATCTCCATGGAGCCATCGCCTCGTAATTGTCAGCGCGACGAATAGGTCAAACTGCCACTAGGGTTTTTTTAAGAAGACGTAGTATGAAGAGCACCTAATTCTGCTTGGGGTGCAATCAGGAGCTATGGGTGGGTCAAACACAGGAAGTTGCATTAGTTATGTCAAATAAGTTGCGTAAATTAAATAAGATATGTTATGTTATATACATTATTTAGTTACATCATAAGAGGTGTGTTAGATGCGGCATACACAATGCAAAGATAAATAATGTACCGGTATGTTAGTTATGTAGCTAACGTATGTCTGTTAGGACTTCTTAAATACATACCATATTTTTTTTCTGAAAGTCTATCGACTAATTAAAAGGCCTTATTATTATCAAGCACCTTGGTACATAAAAAACAAACAAACTGCTTTTAATGATTGTTGCGCATCCGAAAGTCATAAAATGTAAAATGTGTTTTAAGTTTTATTTTGAAAATCTCAACCCAATGTTTATTTATTTTATTTATTATCGCTAACTTCACTGCTTTCATTTGAAAGTCTAATTGGACCTTTAATATTTACAACTGCCTTAACCATGGACCCTGTACGTGCCACACTGATGCTATTAATGCTACAGTGGTACCTAGATCTTCATATTTTGAAGCTTAGTGTAACAGACCAAGCTAGCAAGCTAGTCGGGAGTGAGAACGTGTTGGTATTGTGCCTTTCATTGGACAAGACAAGACATTTGAAATACTTCCTGGGGCTCATGGAACTTTCATTCAGCAGCATTTAACTGTTTTAACAATTAGAAATGAATTAATTAATCAGTTAACTATACTACTGTTTTGTGTGGACACTGCATGTTCCTTGTGCTGCACTAGTACCTCAAGATATTGAAAAAAAAACTGGTGGCCCTTTAACCTCCCCTCCACCCACACATAATCGTGCTTCCCTCTTGGATGTTTCCAATGTGAAAGATGTGTCTGCTAAGTGAGAGAGGTCAAACACGAGTCCAGATATTTATTACATGTGCTGAAACCAGATGGAGGCAACACATTCATCACAGCAGCGTGTCACCGAGGTAACACCCGTTCCCCATAAAAAGAGTCTCTCTCTTCCCAGCATGGGCACTGGCCTCGGCTGGTGTTTACAGCGACCAACCCCGGGTTTAGTCCTGCAGCCGGTCGCCTTAATCATCCCCACCTCAGACCGCTGTTATTTTTAAAACTTTTGCTTTTATCAATACTCCATGCGGCGTAGCTTTGGGAGATATTAAAGCCGCGGCAGGGCAAAGAAGGGCGTTTCTGACACTTGCTCCCTCATTTATCAGTCCCCTTCATAGGCCCCGTCAGTGACAATGAAAAGATTTCACAATACCGCCAGGCAGAAACTCATTCCACCAGTCATCCATCATGCTCAGCCCAGCGGCCGTTCCACTGACCTAATCGGTAATGCCTGGCTGCGTGCTGGAGTCTTCTTAAAGCCCCCCTCCCTTCATTAGACCTAGTTAGAATCAGGCAAGTCATAGAAGTAAATCCTGTTACTGGGTGGGACCTACATGTCTCCTATTTGTGATATTTTAACCACATCCTTGTTTTAAAGAGCCTGATGAGAATAAAGCATTTCCATCCATTCACCATATTCACACGGCGGCCATTTTCCTCTGACATCACGCTCAGGGTGGGATGCTCAAATGCTGTTATAATTTCATAGTGCTGTGTCTTGAGGTTCTAAGTGGTATGAACATATTGAATATGACAGTTGTAATCATTTCACCATTTCCTGATTGATAGCAACACATAGTGAAAAACAGGAGGGACGTCAAGAAGATTAGCATTCAGCTACGTCCTAGCTTATATTACTGTAAGCTAGGAAGTGACTGAATGTTTAATAGCCTTTTGATGGTGTTTTACTATACATTTGAAAGTGTCTAAATTCCTAGCTAATGATAATACTAGCAAGGAAGTGGTTGATTGCTAACATTAGCTAACATGAGCTGTTGTCTGATGGTAGCTAATGGCTTATTGAATCACTGTATCACATAACACCACCAGAGGTAATGTAAGCATTTAGCTCCTTCATAGCTAACGGTGATATTAGCTAGGCGGTGGCTGCTGACATTAGCTGTTGTCTGATGGTAGCTAATGGCTTATTGAATAGGTTGTTAATTCCATTTACACCGTATCTCTGTAAGTTTAACACCACCAAGAGGTAATGTAAGCATTTAGCTCCTTCATAGCTAACGGTAATATTAGCTAGAAGGTGGCTGCTGACATTAGCTGTTGTCTGACAGTAGCTAAACATTTTTTACAAAGGTAATGTTAGCATTCAGCTGTTTAGCTAACGGTGATATTAGCTAGGAGGTGGTTGAATGCCAACATTAGCTCATGTCTGCCAGTGGCTAAACATGATCAAATATGTTGTTTGAAATGAGCTGACTTTCATATCGTATCAACACTTTCAAAAGTCATTTAAGAATTCTGCTGTTTAGCTAACTGTAATATAAGTTTGGAGGTGGCTGAATGCTAATATTAGCTGTTCCTGATGGTAGCTAAAATATATTAACTATATTTTTGTCATTTCAAAGCTTTCCAATTGAACAGCAACTGAAAAGACAATGAATAGTAAAAATCCAGAGGGACATTTGGCTGTTTTTCAATTTAAAACAACCTATTTTGTTGTTAGACATGCTAATTTTATGCGACTTGAAAACATAAACACAGCAGTCTGACATTTTAACATCATTTGAGCTTCCCACCCTGAGCTTCATGCCAGAGGAAAATGGTCGCTGGGTGAACATGGTCAACAAGAAACTTTTGGAAATGGGATTAGAATTTCATTATTTACATAGTAAAAACATTTATCCTTTCATGTTTCCTTGGAAAAGAAAGATTACAACAAACGAGCAGAAAGTACACACCATTAACTATCCAATACACAAACGGCTCATAAAACCACACCAACTGAAAAAACAGCTGTAAATATTCCACGGCGCTCCCAGCAGAGATAATTTGTGTTTCATTTTAAACTTAGATTTTCGCTATGAGGGGGTAAATCTGTCTAAATCAGCCTCTCGCAGTCTCAGAGGACTTCTTCAGCACTTTCCCCCCCTCCCACTGAGGGGCGGTAGGTAGAGGTTCAGCCAGGTCGCATAGCTGCTGAGAGTTTGGATCCCACTCATGTGGCTCTGCCAACCCCCGAGTTCAGGCAGCACTCTGGTGAGCGTTAGTTAACACACAGGAAGACAGCAGGAGGGTTCGGGAGTGCTCTCTGACCCAGCACCGGCTATTATAGAGAGATTATTCCCTAACCTCCACAGCTGAGTTTTCTGGCACATTTCCCTTATCTGCAGCGCTCCTTTAGCTGCTCCATCCATTACGGCTGTCTAATGTGACCTGTCTCTTTTGGTAAGTCACTCAAGGAAAACTGTGTGTTCATCTTGCCAACATTTGGGTCAAATTAAGCTTCAACAAAGATCTTCATTGTCTTATACTGAGAATGTAAAACACAGAGCTTTTATCCTCCCAAAGTGGTGCCAATTCTATTAGAAAGGACACTCAAGAAACACTTGGGGCAGACTGCAACTTCACAGAAATACCAAACTTTGGCTATATTATTCAAACTAATTGGGCTGAATTGGTTTTAAGGATTTCAAAACTAGCCTTAAGACAGAACATTTAAGGACCTCAAATGAACTCTCAGACCAGCTGTAGTTTGTGAATACGGGCATTTTCAGAGATCTTGTCGAAAAGAGACCAAGAGAAGCTTCAAAAGACTCCAAAAAAAGAGAAAACATCTTACATCGTATTCACTTACTGCTGCACTTTGGAGGTTACAGTTGGCACTTTTGGAGGATCAACCAAGAAATAATGAGGGAAAAATAACCTTTAACTTTTCTGTGTGGAGGACTGAAACTCCTGTTGAGCTTGAAATGGTTCTGTATTGTGCTCTGATGTGCCTGGCCTTGTTTGTAGCCACAGGCAGAGTTGTAGTTTGTGGATGCTGCTCAGCAGAGGTGTTGAAGCTGTGTGAGACCTGCTGATGGGCCAGAGGGTTGTTGCCTGACCCCATGGATATTCACAAAGACACACAGGCAGATACAACAAGGCATGGCCCTGTCAAACAGGAAATACCAACACGTTCACACTCCAAACTTGTTAAATAGCGGCTTGATCTGTTGCCCTTAGCTTCAATTTATGACTAGGCACCATGCTAGCAAGTTAGCAACAAGGAATAGGCCACGTCCCGTAGGGCTGAACAATTAATTGAAATTTAAAAGCAATATGGGCTACGGCAATTTTTAAATCGCAGGAGGCGCAATATTTTTTAAGGGTGAAATGTGTTAAAATACCATTTAAATTTAAATATTGTGTAGCAGAGATGCTCTGGCCTACACATCATACACAGACGAAAGTATCTTTGCATGGTACAGATCCCTGCAAAAACCACATCATAATCACTAATTCATATTTTTCAATAAAAATTAGAATAATAATGAAAAAAAAATATTTCGCAAATAATATCAAAATTGCAATTTATGTCAAAATAATCACAATTAGATATTTTTTCAACATCAATCAGCCCTAACGTCCAGTTAGATTTTCAAAATAAAAAGCCAAAGCTTGTTGGCTAACATTTCCCATTTTAAGATATTTGGGCATACAACAATCAATAACACGTGGTTAACGTTGCAATACGGTGGTAGCTTGGTTATGTCGAGGCACCAAAACTACTTGGTTAGGTTAAGGAGAAGATCGAGGTTTGGGTTTAAATAAGAATTAGCAAACATGTGCTGTTACGTAACACACTGTATATGATGTAACAAAAGTGTCTATGTTACCTAACAAACGTATGATACATAACGAACCCAACATATTTGATGTAGCTAACGCAAGTATGTTACCCAGCTATAATACTGCAACCATTTCTTAAAGAAGGTCAACACTGACTATTTCCTGTTTGACCCATCTATTACCCGCTAATACTACATCACCTGACTTTAATCGCACAACAAACCAATCAGCTAAAGGACAACATTCAGAAATGAATTGAGCTGCCATGTTTGATGACTTGGGCTGGACATGAATGCATACAAGGACAAAGTTGAGATTTTGTGCGATTCTGCTACCAAGCTTGAATACATGTATGGCTGTGCTACACCCCCTCTGCTTTCTGTGTTTATTTATCTCCCCATCTTCTGGAGTTGGGGGGGGGGGGGGGGTTGCATTAGTAGCGAAAATAGGGACTTACAGCATGTTAATCCTCCTAAAGCCCGAAAAAACCAATAGACACCGTGGACACATTTTTCATCTGCATATTTCATTATTTCTCGATTGAAGCAAACAGCTTGAAGCAAACCCCAGATTGTTGAGACACCTGTATAAATAATGACATCACATGCTAAATCTGCTTAAAATGTTAACATGATAAGTAGAGTCTCGAGGGTGTTATGGGAAATCTCGCGTGTTGATCCTTTTCTTAATACTTATCGGATGTGTTGGTTGTTTTACCCTGATTAGGTTAATTTATCTCTGTGTAAACAAAGTCAGGACTGGAATGATGTGAGGAAAACGTGTTCCGAAGTGTGAGCAACAAATATTCCCTAAACCCTGTGCGGCTAGAAATGCTCATATCCTATTATTCTGCTAACTATCAGCAATTATCTCCCTGTCAAAGCTCCAGGTGACAAATTCTCCCCATATCCCGCCTGGCAGTATCATCAACCGGACATGAGCTCCATGTGATGGAAACTAAATCACTGGCTCTGCTCACAGCCCTGACAGACAAATGGGGTGCCTTGGAAAAGCTAGGCCCATCACTCCTGGCTGGGGAGGGAAAAAAAGTCTCTCCCTCCCAGCTGACCTTTTTTTTATTCGCTGAGAGAGGAGATTAAATACCACAGATTCTGTATGTATGGTCTGTTTCCAAAATATGAGAATTATTAATGGCTTTTGCAGAGGGCCCGTTTAATCTTCTGCCAAGTTGCAGTCATCGGTTTTACCTTGGGCTGCTTTTTTCTTACAGATGGTCCCAGAAAAACAGGAACTGTGCTTCATCCTTACAGCAAAGGCAAAGGAAGTGTGTGGGCAGCGTCTGGGCGGCAATAAAACGACAGAATAATCATTCCTCTTGAGGCGACGTGTAGCGCAATGATGCTAACAATTTTCAAAAAAATGCACAAGTGTGTGTGAATGCATGTGGACATTCTACAGACCCGGCAAAGACGCGAAACACACTTCAACAAATGAGCTGCTGCGGATGCTTAATTGTTTCACACCTCCATCAAGCTTTTTCTCTTCGCCACTCAACCGTTTTTCAGCGGAGGATTAATATCTCGTGTTGTTGTTAGCGGCGTGCTAGTTTGGAGAAGAGACGCGAGAAAGCGCACCTCCCCTGAAGTGTGCATACCTACAGCCACATGCCACTTTTCACACCGAGGCAGCAAGTCAAGTCCCGAAGCCAGAAAGACGACTCAATCACAGGAGCATGACACAGCTAGTAAATTATTCTCTTGTCTTTTTGACCTCGTGGCCCATTGAACTTTGGTTGAACAAGTGACCTGCTCAGTGGATTTAAAGAGATACAAATAAAGTGCATTTGCAGCTGCATTGCTGTATTTGCATCTCACTGAAATGAGCTCTGCTGGCTGCGTCAGCAACTCTTTTTTACTGCTTTACAGTTTACTCCCCTTTCTTTCTACTTTAGCAGCAAATAACCAAGGACATTAGCCTTATGTAACTTACTAAGCCTAAATGAAAAGAGAGCTAAGTCTAATGATGAAACTATTAATCGCACCAACTGAGAAACAAGGCACTGACTTCATTACAGATAATGACCATACAATATAGTTTGAAGGGTCACCTTGTGTATAAGATGAAGAACTTAATATGGTGGTTTTTGCTGGGAATTTAATACATTCAGAGGAGGATGTGTCTTTTATTGAGGCTTTCTCTGAGCTGTGTGTATGCCTTTAGCTAATCGAACAACTGACTGATTCAAACTGCCCTCTACATCATTATAGCTAGAGCGTTTCAACCTCTACCTGAATAAAACTACTCACTTAATGTTTTCATCATATATACATTGAGATAAAACGGAAGTGGTGGCACCAAGTTGGGTGCCTGATGTTCATTCTCGTGGGCTAGGTTAATAAATGTCTTTTGAGGATACGGTTTTGTTTGTGTATCCAAAAAATGTTGACATGACCCAATAAGTTTTTTCCCATTTGCACTTAGGGCCGGTTCACATCCGATTGAACCAAACCCTGGAGCGTTTGTCCCCTCGGTGCAGTTCGTTTAGGTGGTGTGAACGCCGGAATGAAGCTCTGGTGCGGAACACACAACCGGACCATGGTCCGCTAGAAAAGACGGGTCTCGGACCATTTCCAAATGAACCACGTTCTGGTTTGATTCTGGTGAGAACGTAAACGGACTTAAAGTAGGACCAAATATAGGAAACAAATCATAAATGTGCAATGTAGTGTTTACGGGTGTTGACATTTGCAGAGACACGCAGCGAGATGAGTAGAGGACAGACGTGGGGGCGCAATGAGGAAATAGAAATATGGGCTGACCAAACAATTTCACAAATGCTTGTGGAAAAGCAGAAGAACACGGAGGTATTCAAACTGTTCAGAGCAAAAACTAAAGGAGACTGGAACTGAGCGATCTGTGGAACGGTGCCGGTTAAAAGTAAAAATCTCCCACAACAAAACATTAAAGTCGGCTATCATGTTGAGTGTGATTGATGATCAGTGTGCTCTCTTGCTTTGTTTACTTCAGGGAGTTTTACCACGTGGAAATTCTGACCAATCAGAAAGCAGTTTCCTCGCACATCAAAACTTTTGGTCCACTGGTAAAAGCTGCCGTGTGGACACAAACCAAACTCGAGGCAAATTCAACATTGTAACAATTTGGTCTTTGATTTGGATCAAACAAACTTAGTCCAAAATTGGACCACTAAAGTGGCGATGGCATAGCAAGGAAAGATACAACTACTATGTTACAACTACTATAGACAACAAACTGATGGAGGACGCTGTGGTTGGAGTTGTGTCGAAAGACTAAACTGAAAACCATCACAAACAGGCAACATGAGGGTTCGACACTGGGAGGGTTGGATTCCCTCCAAAAGTGAGGAGTTCAGGTACTTCTGAAGAAAAAGCTGGAGAAAGTTGTTTGAGGAAAATATTCTTGGGCTACTTTGCTTCCCGTTGCGACCCTGACTTGGACAGGCAACTCATAAATGTTTGCATGAATGAATAAGTACATCCCTCCTGCTTGAGCCTACATCAGCAGTGACCTGTCATGAAACGAGATGCTACCAATGCTTCAGCCCTTTTCAGGTTTCCTCTGAAAATGGATTGAGTTATTGATACAGCAAATCCATCCAGCGGCTCCCATGTGAGGGATCAAAGCCACCAGAAACTGCCTGTTACATAATGGTCTCTTTGCCCTTGGCATTCAGAGGGCTCCGGCGAGGAATCCATACTGAGGGACATTCGTGTCCCGGTGGGATCCAAAACTTAATTAATAACTTCTACCTCGCTTTAGAAGCGCTCCTCCTATCTTTACCGATATATCACCTGGCAGCCTCCGCACACACAGAACTCCAGTAGCCTTTTCTCTCTGACCTTGGCATTTCTTCTCTGCCGCCGATTATTGATAATTTTCTGGCTGTGGTGCCTCTCCTCGTTTGTCATGATTATTGCTGAATTTTTAAGCTGTCATCCGTGAGCGTGGATCAATGGTTGTCGACTTCCCCTTTGTCATATTGGCAGCACAAACAGCCCTTCCTCTCTAAATGAGGCTCCTCTTGCTTCTCTATCTATTAGCTGTCTGTCTTACCCGGCACTTGATCCTTTGTTAGGTCAGTCTATACATCATTCGTCCAATCAGAGCCTGACACTTTTATATCATGCATTGGCAAGGACCAACAGAGGAATGAGTTGGTGTTGTATATGTGTTTCTCACAAGGCTTTTATGTGTATATCCTCTTAAACTGCATACATAGAGGATAAAGTGGAAGTGTTTGTCTTCCAAGGTCAGTGCGGGAAAGATAACAGGCTTCTCTGAATTACGACAAAAGAGCCAGAAGTCGCTTTGAATTGCATTTATAATAGGAGGCAGTTGACAATCCAATTGCTCAAGTGTCAAATATTCCATGTAATAAGGCCAGATCTGTCAAACTGATTAATGAATTGTCACAGCAAAAGGAACCAGTTGTAACTGGTAGCAGCCACTAGCGGCGGCTGACGATCCGTCTCATCCGAGCGCATGATTTGTACCTGTAGCCAGGCCAGTGGCACGCCGTCTCCTCCCAGCTCTACCACGTCTACACCTATTCCGCCATATTCCCTCTTCCTCCCTCGACCGGCTTGAACAGGTCTGACAGGCGGATTCCTTTTCATTTCAATGTATTAAAGGCACTTTCCTGCTCTGACAGCCTGCTCTGTTCTGCCACCTTCTAGCGAGGGCTTCACACTACTCTGGGCAGCCACTGCGTCTTGACAGACCACTGTCACTTCCCATCATCCTCTCTGTAGATCCCGCTCTCCCCCCTCTAAGCACGCAGACCCACTTTCCCACCAGTGCAATTATTTTTTTTGACAAGCCATCCATCAGCTTTAACTTTAGAGCACTTTCCACTGATACCCATTGTTACACTTCTGTGCCTTTTTACGGAGGCGGCGGGAGAGAATATGATACCAGACATTCAGACTACCCGACCATGTAAATCTACTTTGTTCTCTTCTTTATTTCCAATTTTCTGAGCCGTTTTTTGGCAAATTATGCATATTTGTTGTGCATAATATGCCCTTGTCAAATCCAATTAACATGTCCTGGCTCACGCTGGGAGAAAAGGTTATAATTTGCCAGTTACTTGAGGAGCGGGGGCTAAAGTCAGACTTAAATGAGCAGCTAAACTCTTACTGTGAGTCATGACACAGTACCGTCACACCAGGATATACTTTCTGGTACAGTCTATGAGCCATGAGATTGAACTAATAACAGCTAAACTACCCGTGGACAGCCGCATGGTACAAATTCAGCCGATCCTCGAGCACAAACTTATTGTCATTCTTCTGTTTGACTCCCTGAGGGAGGCTTGATACCGAACGGATGACCATGCGGTGACAATAAAGGCATTTCAACTGCTCTAAATAGTGTGCCTTGGAGTTTCTCTTGGACTTTGGTATCTAAGTGAATCCAGATCCCTTAGAAGAACCACAAAGTAAGTGCTCCTTTCATTGGAACTTCTTTGTACCTTCAGATGGACGCAGCAGAGAACCCTTGCGGCTTTAGGCCCAGTCCCCATGATTAACTGACATCAACACTAACACACGGCCCGGCTGATCCATCTTGCCCCGGCCTACATAATTAGAATGACAGCTCAGAAAATTTGGTCTGATGCAGAATCTGTCTTATGCCGCGAGGAGCCCTAATTACTATCTCAGTGTGAGAGTTAATGACGAGAGGTGGGAGCAGCATCTGGGGGACTCGAGGGGACGCTCTCTCCCTCTCTCTCTCTCCTCCCGTGACATTTGTGATGTCCTAACAACTGGGCCACCTATGGCCCTCAGTGGTCCGTCCTGCTGACACGCACGATGTGAGTGGAGAGACAGGGCTGTTTGGTGCCAACCAACGCTGTAGTCCCCCACTTGTGTCTTGATTGTCTGCCACTCAGAGGGGTCGTCTGCTGAAAGTTTTGAGCAAGTAGCACGCAGGAAATTAAAATGAAGGGTGGAATATTTTAACATATGATATGCTGATTTGTTAGTTGATCCTAACGGTGGGGTTGAAATCTACAGCTGCTTTCCCATTGGTCAAAAAACCCACTAACACCTGCTAACATCCGGCTTTTTGCTTAATGGGAAAGGCTACAATCGGCATTCAGACCAGGGTCAAATGACTCTGCAGTAGACCCGGGTAATTTTCGCCTTGGCTCCGATCGGCATTGATGGGATCATCAAACCCGTGTCGACACCTTAATTTCCGCCCCCTCTCCGTCGGTAACTTCTGCGCCTTCTCAGCTACAAATTCCGCCCATCTCCGTCCAAGCAGCGCTCGAACATCGTTCCTTATTTGTTGCGCCGACTTTCACAAATAGACTGAATGAGTTATAGATACAATAAAGACCTAACCACCGTAACATCTTCACTGTTTACTAACCCTGTTTCGGGCTCGCTTGTGACGTCAGACGGTGACGCAGCAGAAAAGAGACCGAAAGGAGTATACTTCACTGGCGATGGGAAAGGAGACAATCAGCATCTATAAGCAGGTCTTTCCAAGTCCGAAAAACCTGCGTCAATGCGCTAAATTTAGGTGGGAAAGGGGTATAACATTACAATCCCATATTACGATAAATAAACCAATATTCGCTCAAGTACAAATGCAATCTTCTCCTCCAAAAAAGTGGATTTCAAAGCTGTGAAACGACACAGCTTTTGGACTGAAGCTTCAAATGAACAAACTGTTTTCACGAACCTGTGCAACAACAACAAAGTGCGAACATATGGCTCCGAATGACCCAGATGGTCCGATCGCTCCTGAAGACTGGAAACGTATCTCCTCCATCATGAGGCTTCTGAGATGTTCTCCAATTAAGCAGGTGTTTATAAGACTTAATGAGAAACTCCTCATTCAGCCTGGAGTCTATGATTTGCTGTTTATTGGCTATTATAAGCATTAGGCACTGTGTGTAAACTCGCCCTGTAGAGGCTGACATGTTCGGTCTGCGTGTCTGCATAATCATCCAGGGAGCTAATAACACGCAGGTTGTCACAGCTGTTAAAAGCAGAGAGACACGCCGCCCTAAGTGACAATATGTCAGTGATTGTCTCGCAGATGAAACGGTGGATATTAATAAATCAAAGTGACCCCTACCTGAAGCCAAACAGATGCAACACCTGGACATGTAAATTCCTGAGTAATAGATGCCATAAATTTAAATCGGGAGTCCTGCGATTTAATAAGCGTGCAGACAGCTGCAAGTGGGAGCAACCATTGGGTTTAATGTGAAAGACAGTTCTAGAATACCAAGTGTTATCGGCCCCCATCAATCACATATAAAAATCCTGCACTGTCATTTCTCTTCTTTGATTACACATTAAAGCAGAAGGTGCAGTGTGCTGCAGTTTGGTATGTAAGGTGAGTAGTGTGTGTTTGTCAGTAACAGTATCCGGCTGGCAGCAGGGGGTTAACCTCCTGGCTGCTGTCAGTGTATTAATCACCTCTGATGTGTGTTGTAAAAGGATTGCTGCAGGAAATAAAGACACCATGGTGTCAGCTGCACTGCCCTGATGTGACTCCATCAGACAAGAAGGATGCTTATTGACAGGGTGAGAAGGGGGGACGGACAGAGAGAGAGAGAGCACGAGAGAGAGAGGGAGTAATCAGTCAGTCCTCGAGTCAGTCACCTTGGCTCTGACGCAATGTCATGAAAGACCACACCATTATTCCTCCGGCCGCACAGGAGCATTATTTAAACTCAAACATCCACCCAGGATGAATGTCAGCACAAGGGCACCCGCCGACACACACGGACATTTAACAAGTAAAATTAATCGTCAATATCAGGAATCAATCCGTCCGTCTGAGTCATTTATCAAACGACAAACACTTTCTGGTTCCAGCTTATCTGTGAAAATTTGCAAGATTATATTTTAGAGTTGCAACAATTAGTTATGGTTTTGTTTCCAGACAATGAATTTGGAACAAATTGAACAAATAAAAACTTTAAAAAAATCTTTCACTCAAAGAAAAAGCCTTTTTTTTTTCTGCTTCACCCAGTCAAATATGACAATTTGCTACTTCTCTGTCCTATCTGTTAGAAAGATAATTGTATACATTGAGCTTCGGTAAGCTATGATGGGCATTTTTCAATATTTTCTATAGATTACTTGATTATAAAAAAAAACTTAAAACAATCACAGACCAATCAATAATAAAATCAATTGTTTCTTGAAGCCCATTTTATATAAATAGTCAAAAAAACTCTTAAAGAAGGGGTATTATGCTGTTTCACATTTTAAGACATATATAATGTTACAATGTTTGATGTCCATACTAAACAAGGCTAAAGTATGTTGGAGTGATCCCCAGGCTTCTCAGCTCACTTTGTGACGTCACAAAGTGCAGGCTTCGGAGAGCTGGCCAATCATAAGGGAGTGGGCTTGTGGACACACGGACAGAGCTGACTGAGTCTCTTCAGGCAGAGGCTGTATGAGGGCCTGCATTTTGTGAGAAAGAAGATTTTTTTTTAAACTGTAAATTATGCTAAGCTACTCCAAAGGTATCACAGAGTGAAACATGAAGCTAAGTTTTTTTTGTCCTCCAAAAATTGTCATTCTTAAACAAGGAAACTCAGTTTTTCACGCAAAATTCATAGGATACACAACCACTGTTACTATGGCTGAGGTCTTGCACTCCATATTGCTCTCAGCAAGCTCTTTTGACTGTTCAAGTTACCAGAACTATTCTAACATGAAACCTAAACATTTTTTATGGACATGCTGACAGTGCTACATGAAAAAGTAGAAAGTTACCATATAGACTAAAATCTAGGAAAAAAACATAAGGGAGAGTGTTTAACTTTCTAGTTAGCTTGTTAGCTTGTCTGTTCAGGCTAGCAGCTAACAACTGAAACTCCCCCTAACAGTGTATTTAAGACAGTCCTTTAGTCATTTTTTCTCTCACTTGAATTTTTTATGTATTATAATCCTCTCAAAGTATTTACAGCTGACTCACTAAAATTTGTAGTGCAAGTGTGTTCATCATGTTTGCACTGACAATCAGAAAAACTGTGAGACTGCTAGGTCTTTGTAAACTTTTCACAGGCATTCATCATTATTTCTGGACATTTTATAGGCTGACTGTTCAACCGGGGAAAATAATCGATCATGACAGCAATCAGTAGTAGCTCTACTACACATATACAGGCATACACACCTTCCTCTGCAGACCTGTCAGCAGATCAAAGGACTAAAGCTGTTCATCACCACACTGACACAAAGCCATACACTGACATTGCCTGACCGCTGGCATTTCAGGCGGCACACACTATTTAACCCCAGCTTAGCCCTCTACATTTCATGCTAAACGATGCCAACTGCTCATCAGATACAAATGTAATTCCTCAGTTTTATAGCTGGTTGTACTTTAATGAGCAACAGTTCATGACAGCCTCAGTATTCACATTAATTACGTGCTCCTCAGAGGTCTGATCATCACATGCCTCAGAAGTTGAAGTAATTCAATTGAATCCATCTGATGTTATTTGGCCACCAAAAAAAGCCATTGCTGGGAAATATTACTCAAGAGGGGCACATATAAAGGACGTGACGCTGGAGAGCCTGACTCATATAACTGTGTGGGCATGTGATTGTAAAGCACAGCCTAACAGGCAAAGAGGGAAATGATCAAAGTGAATGTGTAACTTATGACACAAAGAACGTTGGATTCTGTCCATGTTGTACTTGTTACCTCAGCCAAAGAGGTTATGTTTAGGTGCCATTTGTTTCAATGTTTATTGGCAGGATTGTAGAAAAACTGCTGCCATGATTTTAACAAAAAATGGTGGAAGGGTGTAGCATTGGTCAAGGACAACAATGTAACAATGTTACAATGTTACAATCTGCCATGATCATATTCATATTTAGAATTTTTTTTTACCAGAAAGTGTATAAAACCTGAGACCTACAGTCCGTTACTTTGTTACTTGTGGATAAAAAATTAGGGAAATTGAATTGCAGGAACCCCATCAAGGACCCCTGGGGTTCTCCAGACCCCACTTAAAAAAAACCCTGTCTTATACCCCGTTGGTTCGATTATCTCCATGACAACAGTATAGATTTATATTGAGGCAACAAAGGGAAAAAGACATTAACTCAAATAGAAGGCAGCTGTGTTATAATGAGGCTTCTAAAAATTCGTATTGATGTTTTAATAATATGTATAAAATGTATATAAATGCATTTATTATGACGGATTTCCATTACACTTATTGCTCTAATTTGGACGTTCATTTTATACTTACTTTAAATTGTACTAGTGTAGTTAGGAGAGAGCGAGAGAGATGATTTTCTAAAATGTTATCTTACAGAGGCAGCGGCTCTGACTTCCTTGACCCTTCTTGGTAGACTTCCTCTCCAACCTGCCTCAGAAAGGAGGGTTATTTAAGAAACAATTAGGAGCATACACAAAGCAATTTGCAGGCAGTCTAACTCCTCAGGCTGAGCTGGTGAAGGGCCTTTCAGCGCTGATTTATCACGCTGTCGCCTTCACAAGGCAACATAATTAATAGGAGCACGGACTTCTAATTCCACCCGCTTCCACGGCCAGTGGATTCCATTTGATTTATGATGGCCGAGGACTTTGCATTTTATCAGTTCATTCGCTCGTTATTTATGCTGATGACCAATTTCAATGGGTCGCCATCATCTAACTCACTACTAATCAAAGAGAATTAGGGTTCACTGCATTATTTAGAAGCTGCTAATTTATCTTCGGAACAAGGGGAGAAACGATGGCACTGAGGTTCAACTTGCAGCAACAACACAGCTCTGCTTCAGCTGGAGCCTTCATATAAAGGTCTTCACAGTGTATCTCATCAGAATAGCAATAGTATCTTGTTGAGTTTATACAGTTCGGATTGAATTTTGTGCCAAATGAAATTCATTGTTACTGTTTTTTCTTTTAGTTTAGACAGTTGACTGTTTGGTTGAACCTGGGAATTTGCAATCACACGAATGATCACAAATTCAACCAATCATTTGTGAGTTGTTTTTTTTTTACATTTGTCTTTTTTTTTCAAATCCCTCTGATATTTCCACAAATAATGTAAAACTTAAAGATTGAATCACTTAATTTTTCATGCAAATATACTTTCAAATGACTCTTTCTGAAGTCTTTCAGGCAACACTTTCCCCCCATATCGTTCTTAAGAAGCTGTTTTGATTGTCAAAGTTACCAGAACTAATCTAATACCAAACACCAAACCTAAACATTTGGTTTATGTTTTTTTGCTGACACTCTACATGTAAGGATAGAAAGTTAACTTATAGTCTTAAGTCAGGGAAAAAATAACTAAAGGGCATTCAACTTCCTGGTTAGCTAGTTAGCTAACAAGCTAGCTTGTCTGTACAGGTTAGTAGCAAACAACTGAAATTCTGACTAACAGGCTGCTGGCTTTTGCATAACTATGCTAGTAAATTTGTTTCAGGGTGGCATTCCTGCTACAGATTAAAAGAAAAATGGACTAACGAGACAGGGTCAGAAGGGAGTGGAAACAACTGGAGTGCTTGCAGAAGATAAGGAAAACAAGTAAATAACAGCGCTTAAGCTAATGCTACATGATGACAGAGTTAATGTGCAAATGGTGCTTCAACAAAATGCATAACTACATGGATGCTAACCAAAACACTAATGTCAAACAATAATGTAAAAAAAGGGTAGAAAGTTAGCTTATTATTTTAAGTAAGGGAAAAGAGCCTTTGACTTTCTGGTTAGCTAGTGAGTTCAACTGTACATGTTAGCTACTTACAACCAGAACGTCAACTAACAGGGTATTCCTGAAGAGATTCCTCCAAAAAAAACAACCATAGTGTTTTCCAAAAAGCCAACATAAGAGCCTAAAACACAAATTACTAAGCTTAATTGAGCTAGGAAATTCACATTTTTAACAACAACAGCCCATTTGACCCTCCATGAAATATGATGGGTCATGGATTCTTGTGCAAAAAGCTACAAAGGCAAACTCCCACAGACCCCCGCTGCACAGTGAAACACTAAGGAACAACTGGAGTAGAAAGATTTCCTTCAGTGGCGAGGCTAAACAATAAGAGTGAATTATAGTCCCGCTGAAATAATGGCCCATAGATTAATACAATGCATTATAAGAAACAGAGATAAATAGGGTCACATTGCAGCTCTGTTTGTTAGAAAAATTACACCTGTTCCAAGTGTTATGAACCTGCAAATGCTATTCTGAAGGTTAAATTGTGTATTACTATAAAACAAATTGAGATGGAGAAAACACTTGGCAGTGGGACATTATTTAACGTCCTTGCAGGCAGCGCTACAAAAGGGGTAAGATTAAGATGCAATAAACCTTACCGAGTCAAAGAAAAATAGCCCCTGTAAACAATGCAGTAAAGAAAGGTGTTGCTTCACAGCACAGGCAGTAGGTTTAAGGCTTTATATAAGTCATTTTAATGCTACAGCAAACTTCTCAGACAGGGATATTAGATTCAAAAACACCCTTAGATTAAGATTTGACCTTCCTGCAGTAGCTGCAGAACAGAGCTGAATAAAATAGTCCCTTTTATTTCCTAGTCTGCACACTTTTATCTGCTGTCAGTCCATTTGTGTTTAATTATTCAGCACAGTGACTGATAAGGTGTTTTCTGACAAAATGAATCACGCCGTTCAGAAGTGACACTCGCCATTGTAGGAGATGCTCAGACATCGCCATCGACTGAGCAACATCCCCCCTGTTCACAAGGTGTATCATTTATCCGGTGGGGTAATAAGATGCAGAATTTACACAGGCCTGTCAATAGGCATGTCGATAGAGGGACACTTAGCATCTATCATCCGGAGAATCGATGCCATTTTTCAGCGATGAATCCAAGGAAATGATAGCTTTCAAATAAATGGTGGAAAGAGAAACACGACACTCCTCGGGGGAGAGATAGATGTAGAACGGCTCGATTTCGCTCTTTCTCGCTCTCCTCGCAGCTCTCTGCCCGGCTCTCTAGTTCACAGCAAAAGGTCAGAAGACATTACAAGAGACGATCACGAAAACATAAAGAATCTCTGGGGGATTCGAAGGATCTGACCGACATTGCTATCGATATCTGAGATAATAAGTACTAATTAAAAAGCAAGAGAGAAAGTCACAAACACAACACTTTTTTGCTGTAATCTGAGTAAAATGAGTGTTAGGAACATGATCATCTACATCAGATAATAGACTTTTTGGTCTTTTTCAGGTATGCTAATGCCACTTTAAGAGAGAGCTACATCTTTTTGCATGCACATGTCACTATGACTCCTTAAAGTCCTTTAAATTTTTGGATAGAGAGTGGGACTGACTTTTCTTGGCTGTTCTTGTTAGCAATACTTCATGATAAAAAAAATACAAGTACCAGACTACACTGATTATTTCTTGGATGCTCATGTGAGCTAGCTAGCCTCAGCTTCCTTTGCTTGCATCTACACTTTCTTATTTACTGCCATCTTTTGCCAAATTAGACTAGTACATTTGTTCAAGTTAGCATTACTTCTAAAGATAAAAAAGAATGTAATGGAAAACACCTGCAATCCTTGAGGAAAACATAAGCTGGAAACAATGCTAAAGCTAATGCTAAACCAAATTGCTAGCCTAAGATAACATAATCACCAAGTGCATGCTAAAATATTGCTTCAGCAAAATGCTAAACTGTATGGTTGAGTGCTTATTAATTACTTAGATGCTAAGGTTAGCTAGCTAGCCAAAATGACTTAGTTGCATTGCTTGAAATGTTGCCACATTTTTATGTTCTACTTGGTTTCACAGTATGCTAGTCAATTACTTTGAGTTTGAGTTTCCTGCTAAAGATAATAAAGAAATGGAATAAGGAGACAGCGTTATTACCGAAGGGAGACAACTAGAGTACTTGCAGAAAAAGGGATACAAGCAAGAAACAATGCTAAAGCTAATGCTAATCGAAATTGATTATCCTAACATAATCCCGAGGTTGATGTAAAAATAGTACTTAAGCAAAATGCTTAACCACATGGTTGAGTTTTTCTTAATTACTTGGATGTTAAGGTTAGCTAGCTAGCCAAAATGACTCAGCTGCACTTGCTTTTAAGTTTGAGACATTTTTAATGTCCTGCTTGCTTTTTGCCACAGTATGCTAGTCAATTACATTTAGTGTGGCTTTCCTGCTAAAGATAATAAAGAAATAGAATAATGAGACAGGGTAATTAGTGAGGGGAAAGCTAATGCTAAACAAAATTTCAGTTCTTAATGACAAAGGTAATGCTCAAACAGTGCTTCAGCAAAATACGAAACTGCTTGCTTAAAAGATTTATTGGTAGCTCTTGGTAGCTAAGGTTAGCTAGCTAGCCACAATAGCCTCAGCTGCCTTTGCTTGCAATGTTGCGGTAACCTTTTTTAATGTCCTGCTCGCTTTTTTCACTGTATGCTAGTAAATTGCTTTGAGTGTGTCGTTTCTGCTAAACATAAAAAAGAAGAATAAAACAAGGAGACATGGTCGTAATGTAAAGAAAAACCTGGAATGCTGGTAGAAAAATTAAAACATGCTGGAAACAATGCTAAAGCTAATGCCAAACCAAATTGCTACTCTAACAAAATGCTTCAACAAAAAGTGCTTCAACAAGAAGCTAAACTGCATGGATGCTAACCCAAACACTTAAGCTAATGTCATTCAATAATATTAAATCTGCCCTGAATATTTCCCAGGAATGAGGCAATTGAGAGCTCCAAATAACCAGTGTTAATCCCCCGAGGGTGATTGGCAACTTGCTAAATCAATATCAGAACTACAGGACATTAATGACATGATGACACAAGTGATTTTTATCCATTGTATCATCAGTCTAGACATGGTTTGAACCCGGGCTCCTCTTAGTGACAGTTGGGAACGCTGTGGCAGCTCATTAATCACCAGGACAGCCTGCAGAAGCTATACTTAATCCCACGATGGTATCCTCGCCATCCTCCGCCGCTACTGACGCTCGTAAAAGAGAGGCAGAGAGCAAAAAAAGAAAATGATTTACACAAATCAATCACTCGGTGCTAGCGCTCATCGGCTGTAACGCTGGCAGCCTGTCTTTACAGCTCCATTTTAAAGGGCGCCTGCTGACAGCCACACTTGATTAAGGGCTGTGGCTCGCTAACCTTTCATGTTAAGAAAGATTGTCACTGACTGACACCAACTTTTTTTTCCCAACTTGGTTCAAGGCGAGGATATTGGCATTCAAATTTGTGGCTGCTACTGTGAGCAGATGTCACCTCTGGGCTTGTAAGGGTAATGGCACCGGCAGGCCCACTCTGACTCCCGGGGCTAAACAACATACCACCACAGGGCTTCAGAGGGGGGCAGGACCGCCTCAACAAGTGAGTGCTTTACGAGCCTGCCCTCCATACTCCTTTTCCCCTCTCTGCAATTATCATCAAAGAACATCTGTTTGTTGTTCCTCAGGCACCCTCCCCTCCCTCACAAGTGTCCTAGCCTCACCTTGACCCATACTTTCAATGCTAGTGGATGTTATGACTAAAAATAAACAGTGTGAAGGAGCGAGGCTACCCTTTGTGTTAGCAGGAAGGATATAACCCGACGAACACAGCCACTTCCTCCGCCTCCTTGTAGCTACCGACAGGTACGTGAGCACCATCTGCGGTGGATCAGATGTTAAGTAGAGATGCCGGACTCGCTTTGTTTCCCGGCTTTTAAGTTGATCCAAATGTCCTTTTCGCTGCTGTCACAGTCTGAATGACCTGTCAAAGAAAAGTTCAATAGTTCCTGGCAGGCAACCTGATACACAGCGAGGCTGCGGCTTGTCCTGTTTCTGTTCCTTCACTGCGATCTATATCACAAGGCCAAAGATGAAACCCAAGAAAAGACTCATAACCTCAACGCTCACGAGTAAAGCACAAAAAAAAGGTTCTGAATTTGTTAGTCTTTCAAAAGATTCCTCACACTCTTATGTAACAAGTGAGCACTCGCTGTTGACGTTATAATTCACCCAGCTAGCATCGGTCGCTCAGGTCAATTAGCAGAGTTATGTGAAAGATGGCACGTCTTTGCTGAAGGGAACATCCAAAGTGCAGCATGATTGACTGGATCTGATGTCGTGTGCGTGCAGACATGAAGGAGAGCAATAAAAGCCTCCTGTTTGAATCATTGGGAGATTAAGCAATCGGCTACTTTGCTTGCTTTTTGTCTTCAATATTAAAGAGAGTAAGGTGTATGGCCTGTACTGTAATTGTTACCTGATATAACTGGGTAGAATCTCAGCGATGGTTTCTTCCCCCGAGGATGTCTCTGCAGATTTGTGCCTTCTGTCTGCCAAATAGCCCGACCTGGCAGCGCACAGCAATAAAGCCTTGTGTTATAGCTCAAAACA
The DNA here is from genome assembly GCF_022749685.1 of Semicossyphus pulcher. NCBI lineage: Eukaryota > Metazoa > Chordata > Actinopteri > Labriformes > Labridae > Semicossyphus > Semicossyphus pulcher. The sequence goes on along the minus strand of NW_027211670.1, from coordinate 16,812,957 downwards.
ACACAGTTTCACTTGTAGTTTCATTAGAAACAGCATTTCTTAATTCCTAATTTTGAAAGCACGCCAAGATATTTCTCCAGTGAGCGGTGCAGTTGATACGCCCAGAGGGACTTTAAACATTTAATTTATAAAGACTTTTTGTAATGACTGATGATAACACATGAATGTGTCCCGAGGGAGGGCACCAGCTGCGATCCTCAGAAATCATCCGCGACCTGTTAGGCAGATGTGACGTCTTCTCTTCCAGGAAAAATACATCAAACGACACAGTGTACCTCGGTGATTACGTGTCCGCACGCTTATTATCACAGTGGATCAGATTACATCCCATCAGACAGGCCGTAACTGAGCCACTTCAGGGATCACACTCAATTACAATGTATACGAGTTACTGTCGCACACTTCTACATGCAACACTTTGTGTAGGATTTCGGTGCCGTGCCATGCTACAAAGGCGGAGTCAAAGTGACAGCATTATAGATGAGTGTTACTAAATAATGAGTAAGACTATTGTTTCGTACTTTTGGAAACTGGATGGACTCCAACCATCTGTGTTTATCGACCCTGAATGTGCTGCTAATGTGTAAAAACAAATACAGATATCCTGAACATTAGGTTTGCTTGTGTAACAGTGTTTTTGTTTGGAAATCCCCAGAGAAACTGATAGTCCCTCTAAAATTATTTCAACAACACGGCATCAGAGGAATAAATGAGTCAGAAAAACCCAAACGCAAGTTTTTATCAAGTGTCAATCATTCAGCTGGAAGCCAGTGAGCTCCTTTAGCACCGCTCTCAAGAGGTTTGATATGAGGTTTGACGTAGTTCGCAAAGCAACAAAGGACAAGTACAAACTTGTTTGGTTTACAAAGAATTAACGAATGTATTTTGGATAAGCTTTACTTTGAATTGGCTCCTTATTGTTGGACTCTCATCTATATTTACTTTAAAAGCGTATTTGAAACACTGAGTAGTATAGCTGCCAAAAAGGCAATTAAAAAATAAAGTTTGAGCCAGTAATATCAATCTATAAAAGACTGGTATAGTATGATTTATGAAATCTGTAAGCTCAGTAAAGCTTCAGAAAGCCAAATTTAAAGAATTTTGGGAGAATTAGAAATTGTATATTTCTCCAGAAAACCCTCCTTATATGTTTAATTCTGTCTATATAGTAAAAATATACATACACCTGTGTGTACAAATTCGTGTATCGCCTTCCTCTAATATTTTTTAATTGAATAACACCCCATGTTCTACTTCTTATGTTCTATAACTATACTTTATTACACGTTAAATACTTGATTCTTATTGGTTAATTACAGCACTCCCAGGTCTGCTATTTCTCGATAACAGACCGTTGCTATGAAGAACAGACCGTTGCTAGCGATGCGGCTCTAATTATACAATCCAGAAGACTAACTGTAAACATATCAATACATCGAAAGAAGTCTGGTCAATTAGATGTCGGTCTGTTACTTCACCATCAGTGAAAATATTTCCATTTAATGCGAGTAATTTTAAGAAGGCTTGAGTTAACCGTTGCTATAGACGCAGCTCTCACTGTAAGTGTAACGGACTATTTCTAAACGGAAATTTGTGTCAAATTATGGATTTCATAAGTAAATAGCAGTGCATTAAGCTGGGAAAATGTAAAGAGCAGGACCCCGACACGAATCGAAGAGGTCTTGTCTCACCCTGAGACTGAAGCTGAAAAGATAGATCAATTATAGTCATTCCTCTAAAGATGACTAAACAGCTGTTTAATAAAGTTTGAAAATCAATGAGAGCAAATGTATGCAAAACTACATGTAAAGTGATCCAAATAATGTTTGATGTTAGAGTAGTAAAAACTGTTGTGACTAAAAACAACATGGCCGACTGAGGAGCAAAGAGGAAAGCAATATTAAGTCGACTGCTGGCTACGTTGTGGCGTTGAAAAAAAACAAGATGGAGGACTGCTGTGGGAGTGAGGGGGTTCACATATAAGATGGTCAGCCTGCTAGTATGTGGTCCGTGATGTCCCATAAATCTTCCTCTATCTTCTCGGTGGTGATGGTGGAAAGGGATGAGCCGCTCACCGGCTCCCCTCTCCATCTCATTCACATGTCTATCTGCCTGTTATCTGTGCCCTTGAGCAAAGATTACTGATGCCCTGCCTGTGATATATGACACATCATGTGCCACAACGTTTCATCCAATGAATTAACCCGGAGAAAGAAAAAAAATGGCTGCCGTCACTTCCCAGAATCGCTCACAATTCTTTTCTTTTTTTTTTTTGTGGGTTTGTCCTCGATGATATTGTGGCTATGAATATAATGGCTTGCCTGGATCACCGGTGAGGTGTCATGTGACCTCTGCAGGATGGTGTTTTCTGGCATGTGTAACGTCACATGACACACATACGGAACTTTAAATGTAACTGCTGCAACTACTGCACTTATAAATTCCTATAAACAATAACTGAGTGGTCCTCCTTCATTCATAAAACCAGTCCATCAACAGGAACAGGGGGTTTATTAACCAATCATATGCTGCTGTAACGCTTCATAAATGTTCACTAGCAACATGGCTGCCCTAAACATCAACTACTTTTTATCTTTATTTGTATAAACACTGTAAAATATTACCACAATTGTACTGTTAATAACAAGATTCCCATAAGACTTGAAAAGATTCAACCTTTTGCTGTAAGCTCTTGAAAGAGAAGTTTGGAATAAGGTCTAACAATCTGTAAGACAACAAATCCTGGCACACACAGAAGGCTTCATCATAAATGGTGACAGAAAGCCATTGTTGGGAAAAATATGGGAGACCTAGACCACATGCAGCACAGCAGTAAAGTGCCTCTTCACCACCACAAATCTTACATCAGCCTCTGAAAACAGTTTGTATCCCACAGTGTTATTCTTTTTACAGTCCAGTCACCTGCCTGATACCCTTCAGCCATTTTCCTCAGAAGCTGTCACACACGCCAGACATAATATATGGCTGCACCAATGAGAACAGCTGTAGCCAATCTCCATCCTCTCTCTCCTCCAGCCCGCTGCCTGTCCGGCATAAAATAATACATCAGGATTAATTGATTTCCTGTCAGTCTCATGCAAAAGAAAATAAATTCTCGTGTAGTCTGTTTCCTGCAGCATTATAATTTTGTACATGGCAAGTAATTTAAGTTTTTTAATTATGCATGAGAATGAAAAAGCGTGACAAAGTGTGCTGTCGCCTGGCCCAAGGCCACAGCTCTGGCCTGTGTATGTGCTGAGACAACAATAGCCGTAACTTAAGCACACATAAATAATATATTTATGTATTAAGAGGCTACACATCTCCGTCCAAAAGCTAGTGCAAGAGTCAGAGATTCAAGGTCGGGGGCTGGTCATTCGTCTTAAAGCAATGACGTTCATTTGGAGCGCATAAATCATCGAGCATGCACCCTGATGCCAAAAAAGTCAAGAGCAGGAAAGTCCGGATCGCTGTGGTTCCAAGCCTGCGACAGGAAAGCAGATAAAGTGGTGAGAAAACTCTGAAATACTGGAAGCTTATCAACATATTTACACGGCGGCCATTTTCCTCTGAGATCACGCTCAGGGTGTTTGGTGATTGTTTTAGTTAAGTAAAGTCTGTTTATGTCTTTCCTATCGTATTCTTTTACCCTTTCTAAAGGCCACTTCCTAGCTAATATTAACCTTTGCTATGAAGTGGCTAAATGCTAACATTACCTTTTGATATTATTTTACAATATGATAGGGAAGGTGTAGTAAGGTAACGGTATAGTTAGTAAGGAAGTGCTTGCATTGTAACATTCGCTGTTGTCTGCTGTTAGCTAATGAGTTATTGTTTTAACAAAGTAAAGTCTGTTTTTGCCTTTCCTATCTTATGCATTAATACTTTCTAAAGGTACTGTTGGCATTCAGTCATAATGGTAATGTTAGCTATAAAGTGGCTAAATGCCAACATTACCTTTTGATATTGTTTTACGGTACGTTATGAAAGGCGTAGTAAGCTAGCGGTATAGTTAGTAAGGACGTGCTTGAATGGTAACATTCGCTGTTGTCTGCTGGTAGCTAATGAGTTATGATTATAACAAAGTATAGTCTGTTTTGCCTTTCCTATCTTATGTTTTAACACTTTCTAAAGGTAATGTTAGCATTCAGTCACTTCCTAGCTAATGATAATGTTAGCTAGGAAGTGGCTGAATGTTATTATTAGCTTTTGTCTGACAGTAGCTAATAGCTAAAATATGGTTTTTAGCTTGAAATATGGCCCGATGTACCTTCAGATTTCCACTGTTCATTGTCTTTTTAGTCTCTACAATAATACGATTTATAATCTAGATCACAGCAGAAGGACATCATAACAGCACTTAAACTTCACACCCTGAGTTTGATGTCGAAGGAAAATGGTTGCCTTGTGAATATGGTCAATTAGACTGAAAATATTTTTGTTTATGACAAATACCCCGGCCTTTTAAAACAAAGGACAGAAAAGTAAAAGCACCACATTAAAGATTTACGCACAACAGCGTTTGTGCTCAGCTCCTTTCATTGTTCACAGGATTAATGAGTGGTGGAGAGAATGAGCAAGCATTTCCCTAAGTCAGGCTAAACTCCAGCCAGAGACAGAGCAGAGCAGAGGAGGGAGAGGAGAGAGAGCGCGCTGCAAACAGGGTCATCAGCAGGCCAGGGTCTTAAATCAGACCAAAGGCCGGCCCTGGTGTCAGAGGGGGAGGAAACCCTCCACAACAATGAGGAGGGGCTGAAGCGAGGCCTGTTTGTTGTGGAGTTTTTTTGGCGTTAGCAGCTGGGCCTGAAAAGCAGCTGCACAGAAAGAAGCTACAGTGTGAAAGGCCTCTGGACATCAGTTATTCACTAAGTCATATGAATGGCGTGAGTTTAACGGCGTTGGAAATGATTACAGGCTTTGTTCATTCAAGAAACCGTCAGAAAAGCTGTTTGAGTGATTTATCTGCTCACTGTTGTTTTCTTAGCCCCACGACTGCTTCACATCTGCAACGTGTCTCACTCTGAGTCTGTCCTGTGGCTAAAATTACGAGGTGATAAATTGCATCATGAAAGATTTTACTGTTCTGACATTAAACAGCATTCGCAGCATAACGCCGGGGTATTTCAACACAGATAAATCCAGCGTATCGCCTGCTTTGTTCGAAGCATTTTTGAACCATGTCAGCGTCCATACATCATTTCCTCTCTCACCCCTACAATCTACACGCAATTAAATATACAGGCTCAAATCAAGGGAGCACCTTCCGCAGGATCAAAAGGATATGGTTGGACAAACAATCGGATACTCAAGGTTAAGAACACAAAGATAATAAATCGCTCGACTGTCATGTTCAATTTTCACGACGGCATTATCCATAACAGGATTTAAATTGTTATCAGGACACCGAACAATCCACTTTGCGTCCAGCGAGCATCCTGCCTCTAGTGATTCATAGGGAGGAAACAACTATCACATTTTCCAGCGTCCCACTGCAGCGGCAGCAGAACACCGGCGCACTTCATGTACTCGCATGATTGGATGAATAAATTGCTTCCATCCTGGCTGCTGCTGACACTCATGTGGACGAGCGCTATCAGTTTTAATTGTCTTTCTTCCTTCGCTCGGCCCGAGTCTGCGGCTCCTTCCTGCCTCTCTGGAACACAAGGCCAAAATAAATTAAGTTCAGGCTGAGATTTGTCGACTGTGGACAAAAGCTTTAATGTTTTATGAATATTTCACATCTGCAGGGAGTTTGTAAGGTTGGCGTGTTATCAATTACTTACAATGACTTTATTCTTGTGACCGAAGGAATTACTTTTTGGTAAGCACTAAAACAAATGTTGGAACATGCTATCAAATTACTAAATAACTCACTTTAACACGGCTCCTGCACATTACACAAACACAAAGTATTCAGCCAAGCCAGTGTCTGACAAAATATCTTAATGTATTATAGATTTGTTTGGCTGAATGTGTTTTTGAAGGACATCTAAATTGTGTCTGGAAAACTAGGGCTATTCCAATGTGGGAAATGCGTCATCATCATTGTTACACATGTGGAAAATTGATTATTACTAATGGCGGTGTGGTGGTTAGCGCTGTCGCCTCAGAGCTAGATGGTTCCTGGTTCAAATCCCTGTTCGGATGTCGGGGGCCTTTTGGATGTTACCTGCATGCGAGCTTCTGCTTCCTCCCACAGTCCATAGACATGCTCCACAGGTTAAAAGGTGTCTCTAACATTGCCCCTGTGTACCCGCCTCTCGCCCGATGACAGCTGGGTTCGGCTCCAACCCCCCTGCGACCCTGACCAGGATAAGCGTATAGATAATGGATGGATGGATTTTTACTCGCGGCTAGATACAAACATAGTACAACCATGGCTACACGGTGGTGCAGTGGTTAGCACTGTTGCCGCACAGCTAAAAGGTTCCTGGTTCAGATGAATGTGAAGTTTGCACGTTCAGCAGGAAAGGTTGTCTGTCTCTATGTGTCAGCCCTGTGATTGACAGGTAATCAGTCCAGGGTGTATCCTGCCTCTCGCCTGATGATAGCTGGGATAGGCTCCAGCCCCCATGCTGCTCGCACATAGGCCCAAAATACACACATGGACATGCATTAATGGAGAGATGTCCAGGGGGCTGCACATGGACATGCGCCCCGAGCAGTCAGGGGATTTGGTGCCTTGCTCGAGGCCCATGAACTAACACCTGTCCAGCTACCAGCCCCAATGCCATGCTTGGTCCGCACCAGGACTTGAACCACTACATATTTTTTTCATAATAAATAGTTGGAATTGGAAACAGTTCTTTATTTCCAATAGAGTTGTAAACAAACCTTTAAGAGCAAAATAAAACATGAAACACTGTCGTATTAGTCTCTGTATTACAATAACTTTCAATCTGAGAGTGACAGCCGGTTGCTGACGCCGCAACCTTTTTGTTTACCCTTTGATCACAGACTGTTCCTCTAATTCACATCTGACACAGCGCATGTATGAATGCACCATTAACAAAGCATAATAGCAGCATTGATTACATGAGAGTGATATACCTGCAGCCTACCTTTATGTTAGAGCCCCTTGACTTATTGATATACAATCCATCCCGCTTTTTTTCTGCTAAATCTGAAAACAATCAGCGTGCGGAGCAGCACAATGCGGCGCCATTGATCACACAAGGCAGCACTTTATTCCACACAACCGCAGGATTGTTGCAACAGCTGCTAAGCATTCTGGTAAAGCGAGTGATTTATGGCTGTGGAGCAATAACGATGAGACAGAGTCATTACCATATCGACAGGCTCCCAGATGGATTATCCCCATTGATTACTTCATGGCCTGTTGATAAGTATTTGTTTGAAACACAAATGGAGGCAGAGAAATGTGTTTGAAGGATCTGTACTGCAGCCAACGTGGAGGAAGGAAACTACAAAAAAACATTTCTGACCCTTTTTAACACTAATTTGTATCATGTTTGAGATTCGCGATGCCAAAGAAACCAGATCAAACGAGATGAGAGGGAAATGGAAAGAGTAGAGACAGATTTCACATGTGTAAGGTTTCACAGCTAATCACAGGCCGCTCTGATTTACGGCACACCTCGCTCCGCTTGCTCGTATATCATCCGATACTTTTTTTTTCTTCCCGCTCGCCACACAGCCTTCCCATCCTGCAGCCTCACCAAGGTCAGCTGAAGGAAATGATACCACCGCATCGCAAGATTTATGGGAGATTCACTCCCGTTTGCCGCCCTGTTTACAGAATACATTGACTCCCACCGAGGAGCTGCTTCCGTCCCCGGTGGTTTACAGAGCAGGAGCCCGTCTATTGGGTGTCACAGGGAGCATGAGCCCAGGCAGCTTGTCTCCTCTGACAGGTGCTAATAGAGAACCAAACACAGGTTGCACCCAGTTTAAAGCTCAAAAGCTACTCTGGCCTTCTGTATAACCTTGGACGCTGAGACAAAGACACTAATCAGCAGATGACACAATACAACAAGGTGACAATGTGCACACAGGAGTTGTAAACTAGCTAATTTCGAGTTTGCATACATTATATTGAACTATTAAGGTCAGAGACTCAGAAAAAATCTTGCTACAACAGGAACTTTATCAGTGTGAAAAATTATCTGTTCCAGCAACTTGGAATATTCTGGAATCTTTATTATATGTTCAGGGACATTTTGAATCTATAATTTTCTTTGATTAACTGCTAAAGTATCGAAGTATAGGCCATAACAAAAACATATCTAAGTCTTACAAAAGTTGCCGTTACGTTTTTTGACCACTAGTAGCGCTATTGAGCATGTTTTTTGCCGATGGCTCCTGGTTTTGCTTGTAAAAACATTCATTTACATTCACATCCTGCTGTTGGTTTCACATTATTGAGTTGACTGATAGTTTGTACCGGTAAAAAATATTCGCAAATATTTGACTTAAAGAACTTACTTTACACAAAGTATCTTTAATCTTTAAAATGTGATAGGAAGTCATCTTATTCCTTACCCATTGTACCCTCATTTTATCTTGTAAAGGGCAATCACCATACAGTTTCCTCTAAACTAAGATTCAAAAACATTCAGCTCACCTACACCGGTGTTTCCTGAAGGGCCTGTGTCCACTAACCGCGCTTTTTGCGCTGGCTCCTCCGCCATTGCTGTTGACAAAGTTGATGTCTGAAGTCCCACCCTTTCTTGAATTTAATAGGTCGGTAAGGGAGAAATGACATTGACGAGATTGGAAGTGTTCCAAAAGTTAAACTATTCTCAACCAAGAGTGCTGTGAACGCAGCTACTGCCACGGGCGTTTTTGCGCTGAGGACGCCGAGCGCTAAAAACGCTGAACTGCATTGGTTTTGTTTAGAAAATATGCCAGCGCAAAAAGTGCCATTAGTGGACACAGGCCCTTATTCTGTCTAATTGGACCACTGCTAAGATTTAAACCCAGCAGATGTATACAGTCATGATGTACACCAAACCTTAAATACTTCCCCTCATTCAACCATTAAGGATATTGAAGCAGTAATTCGCTCTCCCGTATACATGTAGCAAAACTTTATTTTTGGATAATGTTGAAAGATTTAATTATTTTGTACCTTTATGCTTTGGTGAATTGTTTCTGAAACTTTCATGCCAGTAAAGCATTTTAATTAAATTGAATTTAACCACTAGAAGGGTCTGTGAGATGCCAGTGAAGCACATTTGCTACACAGCCACAGCTGTAAGGAGAGGTCTAATTAGGGAAATTAAGTGAAAACACCTGTGGGTGGACCACAGCAGCAGGACCTTAAAAAGCTGTTTTTGCAAATTCATATGAGAAGATATAAATAAGACATTTAGAATTGTGAAACTTTGTTTAAAATAACTAATTTATTGTACATACAAAAAGTTGTATTTATCTCAATCTGTGAGTGAAAGGAGATCCTCAGTGGTGGGATGAACTGGAAGTGAAGATCAAGGGGTGACTGGCTTTCACACGTCCTTGGGGGCCTTAATGAAGGGATAGTGAATGGGTGCTGGTGCGTCGCCCCTCGTGGTTGACAGGGTGCTGCCCTGCCCCTTGCTCAGAGAGGACCGGGCCTTTAAATTGCTTCCATCTCTGCGACTCTGATTAATGAGAATAGTTCTAATCGGAGTTCCTGAGGCCAACAGCATTAGTCTTAATCTTGCGGGCCCCATCCGGCAGCAACACTGACATTTAATGTAGTGCTGGTGCAATCGTAATGAGAATTCATTCCCCAACGAGGGAGCGGACTCCACTACCCCCCACACAGCTCCTGCATTTGGGAAGGTTATTGGCCCGGAGTTTCAGGGGTTATTACTTCTCTTCAGGCCATGAGGTACCTAAAATATCTCGTGTTTTACAGTCCAGTCTGAGGCGGGACAAATTAAAGTGTGCTTGAGTACACAGACGATTTAAAGCTCCTTTAGACAGCCTGTAGATGGAGTCTGAAATAGTGCTGAAACGAATAATCGATTGACGGAAAATAAACTAAGAACAAGTGCAATAATCTATAATTCTTTAGCTCATTTAAATGCCAACATTAGCTTGTTTTTGCACCTAAAATTAGATAATTTGTTCCTGGGTTTTATCATTATAATAGAATATATTTGGTTTTTTGAATAATGATGCATTCTTGACAAAAACAAACTAAAAATTATTTCATTAAGCGGAATAGTGTACGTCAGAGTAGTCAGGCTGCAGCCCTATTGTCTTGCTGTTTAGCTGTGTACGTGCAGGTGTTAGAGAGTGTGTGTTGCACTTAATATGTATAAATTTGACTATATTGAAAAACAGGCAATCATAAAAACAATTGTGTAAAATCGGGCGACCTCCATCAACTGAATGAAAGCCATTCTGGCTGTCGGCCGCTCTTGCACCGATGCAAACGGTCCTCCTGTGCTCACTTAGCAGTAAGTAAATTGCTCTGGGATTTGTATTGCCGCTACGCTTTAGCAGGTAATTCCTCTCTGTCTTTCATTTTGTTTGTCCGTGTTAAGTTCCCACTCCGGCCCCATCCATTCTCACATCCAGTTCCCGGCTTTGTCCATCCATCAATGGGTGCACTTTGTCAGTGCTGACTTCATCCTGGCGGCTGCAATCACATCCGAGCAGGGCCCGAGTGCCACCGGGGAGCTTTTTCACCTCCCATCTGCATCTCCCCGATCTGCTGACGGGGCCCCTGACGTGCACTGTTTTCTATTGCACAGGCAAGCAAAAAAACACTAATGCTGCACCTCATTTCTCCACACCACTCCTAGCCTCGTAAGAGAAAAAAAAAGGGGAGAGAGAGAGGGAATGAGGTGAGATTGAGAGAGGCAGGGAGGTAAAGAGGGGGAACGTTTTCAAGAAGGATTGGCTCCCGGGTCAGGCTACAACTCAATTTGCCTTTTCTTCTCAAATACATCAGTGGACATCAAGGGGAGAAAATGTATCACTAATTAAGGCTTGATAAGCGGCAAGTCAACTGCACTTTGAAGAGAGGGAGGAGGAGCAGGAGGTGGAGGAGGGAGTTAGCTATTTCACATGAAGGTTTCAGTGGACATTTTAAGCTTTATGGAACATAAGGTTAGCATTTAATCACAATTTTAAAGATGGGTATTTAATCTGCTTAGCATATCAGAATCATTTACAAGTAACAGCATGAATCTTTACTTAGCTTTAAACACCCTTAAGAAGTGCCTTAACTAATGATTATATTCATTATTCATTAATCTGAGGACTAGATTTTTACAATACTACGTTATATTTAGGTGTCATGTCTCCATTTGATAACTGATACGGAAATATAGATGGACAGGGAAGATAAAAATGTTCATTTTACTGACAATTTGTCTGTAAATTTGATCATGATAAGAGTTTTTCTAATACTCTAATACCGCCTAAAAGGTAATATCAGGAAAATGCAAATAGCTAGCACAGATCTGATACCTTAATTTATCAGCCCGCCCCAAAAATCAGCTTGTTTCTCCTTCTCCAAAACAGTAGCCTAAACAGCAATAATATATATTACAGCGGCCACAAGAAACCGTGGTTTTAAAGCAGCAAAGAAGAAGAGTGAAATGCTAGTGGAGTGTTAGCTAACGTTAGTCAAAGCTAGCAATGTTTTAGCAAAAAGTGTTTTCCAGTCACAAATTTGAAGGCTGTATTGTTGTATTTCAAGTTAATAGTATTGAAACTTGTTGGAATATAAAATGAAGCAGTTTCTTGTGGGGAAAAAAATGCAGTGTTTGGCACTCTGCTGTGGACACAGAACGTCAGAAGGGGCTGCTAGCCAAATAGCAGAGCTAACCGTAGCTCATCTTGTTTCTGGTGTCTTAGCGTGTTTTTAGGTTAGCATTCTTTTAAGAGTCAGGTCATACAACAATGATTTAAATCACTTTCATACAGGGTTATGCAGCTGCTAAAGAAATACTAACATTAGATATATTTCTGTCATTACAGTAGTATCAGAGCGGCATTCATTATTAGCTAACACTCAAGCACAGGAATTCTTACCTGGACGAACAATTCGTATGGAAGCATCTCTGATCATGATGAACACAAAGTTAAAAGTTGAAATAAAGTGTTCACTAAACAAATTATACTACCAGGGCTGTGTGTGCCCAGGTATTTATTTGGCTAAAGCTGCCTCTAGCTAGATTGTCCTGTCATGGTCTGAAAAAAGTTTAGCTAGCCAAACAGCAGCTAATGTTAGCTCATCTTGTTTCTAGTTGCTTAGCTTGTTTTTAGGTTAGCATTCTTTTGGCGTTCTGAGTCAGGCCATACAACAATGATAGCAACTACATTCATACAGGGTTAATAGTATAGAGCTGCTAAAAAATTAATAATATTATATATTTTTTGTCATTACAGTAGTATCGGAGCAATACTTAACATTTAAGTTTAGGTACTGGAATGGTTACCTGAAGGAACAATTTGTATGGGAGTATCTCTAATCATGATGAACACAAAGTTAACAGTAGAAATTAAGCGTCACTAAATAAATTAATCCACCTGGGTTGTGTGTGACGACGTAATTAGTTGGCTAACGCTGCCAGATTATACCCTGTCCTGTCCTGTTTAGCCTGGTTCAGCTTTGTTTCATTAACACAGCTGACTTTTATGGGTTTGTTTTTGGCATTTCGTGTATCAAGGGGTCTTAAGGGTATTTACGAGAACATATGAGGAACGGTGTAAACATACATTCTTAAATAATTAGCGACACAAACGAAGACAAATTCCCTTTAACAGAATTGGGTTGATTCAGCTTTTTGCAACTAACATGGATGGCACCAACAACTATCTTTGTAGGAGAAATTCACACGAGGCGTTTGTATCATGGGGCACTAATTAGACTGCAGAGGAGGGTTATTAATAGGCCGGACTTTCCACAATGATCTTGTTATAAATGGGCCCTGTCAAGACTTTCCTCAACCTCCAAATGAGTATTCTCACTTCACTGCCCCCGTCCCGAGAATCAACAGCAGCAGCGTCGAATAACAAATGATTGCTATTAACTGTATTGTTAGTGATGATGCCTGAGAACAAACAAAAGTCCATAAATAACACTTTGTGGAGGAAAAATGAGCCTTTAAAGAAGACAGCTACCAAGCTGAGTGGTTGTAAATGACATCTGAAGACCTGGAGAGGAGAGGACGTCGCTTCTGTTCGGGTAGAAGAAAGAAAAATTCTGATCTTGGGAATGAAAATTTGGCCGCCTGGTGATTCCCATGCATGTGGTGTAATGTTATTCCCAGATTACAGCTAACTCCACACACACACACACACATAAAAAATCCCCCACCCAACACTCAGCTGAGTGGGCTTAAACAACAAAGCAGCTCCTGCTCAAGTCGTTTACCCGGACACAAAGGCAATTCTTCATATTAATTAAGCGCTGTCACCGACGTGCTCGCTCCCTCTCGCCAAGCACATGTCCGCGGCTCTGATATGTGGGCTAAGTGTTTTCCCTGATGCCTCACTCACTCTCTCAGCCTCGGCGTTTCACATGCATAAAGCCTCTAGTGGGAGCTGCTGTTTACTGGAGTCAGTTCCACTTACGCAAATCCTCCCTGCCGTGTAAACAATATCCACGGCGGCTAAACACAAACCCCGGCCGCCGCGTGTTTACGGCATGAAAAATGTTTATCCAATTAAGTGACATTTCAATAACATAATCCTAAAACCATGAAGGCTTTTAACAAGATTACATGACCCAGAGAGATGCGAGAGAGTCACCCGCTCTGTGCGAGGGGGCTCAATAACATTAAAAGCAGCAGGGAAATGCGGACATTATTACTCGGAGTACAACCTCCCCAGTGGACAATAGAGGCACACTGCATGTCTGCTACTGTGAAATATGATATTAAAAGGCAGATGTTTGAAGGAAATGAAGCTAATTTTGGATTCAATAGGATTTGTGTGTGAGGAAAATTAATTCAATTTGCTTAAAATTACAAAATAAGAGTCCCCACAACATGAAAAGGAACAGATTTGATTGAAATGTCATGTGTTTTACAATAACTCCAAGGTGCTCAATTCAAGTATATGCATCAAAATAATGGTAGACATAAAAGCGAGTTACCTGCAGGAAAAAGAAGGTATCAAAATAATGAAAGATTGTTTATGTATTGTGGCATGAAATGGGAGGGTGGGGGTGAGAGGAGGAGGTGATGGTGACGGATGGACAGGACTGACAGTGCGGTATTCATCCTGCACGCTAGAGCGCGCGTCCTGCTAGCGGCGGTCGACAGAGCAATAAATCACAGGCCCTCCATCCTGTATCTACAGCTTATTACATCCACCATGACAAATAAATAATAATCCCTGTCAGCACGGCCCTTTGCTCAAGGATTGAGTCTGAAAGCGTTTGCTCATCACTCCTATTCCTGAGTGAAAACACCTGAGCAGGGGAATTGAAAGCTATGGTTTACTGGCCCTCTGAAACTCTGAGAGACAGAGGGGAGGAAAAGAGACACAGCAGACAAAGAACTGAAGATATGAGAGGGAGCTGCCGAGTACGAAGGAAACACGTTATGATATTCTCAATATAAGACAGATTTGTAATGGCTCCATCATAAATTACCAGTATTGTAACATGTGTTTGGACCCGTTAAATAAGTTAATAATACTACTATGTAAAAAGTATAATGCTGAACGAACCCTTTCCTAGCCTTATGATTATTGTAACTGGTGCTTTAACATACATCGATCAGCCATTACATTATAACACCTATAATGAAAGCGCCAATAATGGGTACCTGAGCTTTAGAACTGGACCATGGAGCAGTTTTCTTGTACACCATGTGGATGGCGTCGCTTACCTGGGGAAGACATGGCACCATGATGGGAAGAAGGCGAGCCAACGGAGGCAGTGTGATGCTTTGGACAATGTTCTGCTGGGAAACCATGGGTCCTGCCATTCATGTGGATGTTCCTTTGACACGTACCGCCTACCTAAACATTGTCGCAGACCAAGTACACCCCTTCACGGAAATGGTATTCCCTAATGGCATCGGCCTCTTTCAGCAGGATGGTGCGCCCTGCCATACTGCAAACATGCTTCAGGAATGGTTTGAGGGACAATGAGTTCAAGGTGTTGACTTGGCCGACAAATTCCCCAGATCTCAATCCAATCGAGCGTCTGTGGGATGTCCTTGACTAACAAGTCTGATCCATGGAGGCTCCACCTCGCAACTTACAGGACTTAAAGGATCTGCTGCTAACGTCTTGGTGCCAGATACCTCAGCACACCTTCAGAGGTCTAGTGGAGTCCATGCCTCGATGGGTCAAGGCTGTTTTGGCGGCAAAAGGGGACCTACACGATATTAGGCTGATGGTCATAATGTTATGGCAGCATTTGTACATAGTTGAGGTGGAACTAAGTATTTTAATCCATATTATATGAAGATAATCTTATATTATTGAGCAAACTCTGCATAGTAACCATGGCTGTAGATACTATTAAGGGCACCAAGATCCTGTTGTCTGTGTTTTTCTGGGAGTTAGTACATTTAGTAGCCATAGGAAGACAAGTGTCACACCCAGAAGGACTTAATTTAAAACCTGGGATGGAAATTTTTGGCGAAGATTTCAATTTTTATGCTCTTGAGCGCCTCCCACTAGTGATAATCGGTGAATTTGAGAGCATTAATTTTACCAGAGGACTACCGCTGGCTCCCTTTGTCATGCTTCTAACTTTTTTGGATTTTCACCTATTTTTGAAGTTGTATCTGTAGTCATCGATCTTTTCTTTGTTTGTACAGCCACAGTAGATTACTGTTTACTTGCGACACAGACCGGAAAAGCAGCCGCTTAGCTCCGCCTACCCTCTCTGGCAGACCAACCACTGCTGGGTGATGGAAAACGTGTCACTAACTGGGCGCCGCTTGTGATTTTTTCTGTGAATGTCGCCACAGACACCCAGTCCGTAAAAATATGATATACTGCAAAATCAGTGGGCTCAATCCCCATTGTGTTAACTCATCCGATGATCGTGACATTTATTTAAATGAAAAACTTTAGATTGTCACATAAAAGGATTTCGGGGTTTAGTATTTGTGAATCTTTAAAAGCATTTAGAGCTGATGAAAAACAAAATGTTAAGAGAAATAATCAGGAAGTTTTTTGGCTTTGGATTTGGCTGCTGTAGAGGGAGTCCTGTCTCTTGATCCCATCTCAAATCCTGGTTTAGGACCTGGATTTACCTTTTTTTACTGGACCACAAATTCATTTAGGAATATGTAGCATGTGAGCACAACATAAACTAAAATAACAAAGACAGATATGAACAGCCTTTGGACAAATTGGAGAAAACTAGGTGACACAAAGTTGAACCCAGAGTATGATCCACCCTTTCTGCGAAATAACTTTAGACTATGATTGTCAGATAATGCAGAGAATAAGAAGTATAGTAGTAAGAAGGATGAATGGATAAAATGCTTATTAACTCAAAAACTGTATCTAAGTAAGTGCACTTTTTCTGCTGTGAATTTCATGAATGCTAATATACTGCATAAATATGTATGTCCTATAAACAGGTCTAAGATCAGAGGACAGCCAAGTATGAACACATATCACTGTCAGGTTTGAGCTAAATCATATATAATTTTCTATTTGGATAGATCCAGCAGTTATCTAATTGTTTAATCAATAGCTGTGCAGAGCCGCTGGCAGAATTGTTGGGATCGATACAAATTGATTTACATGTGTCTGCAGAGAAGCACATCCTCCTCGCCGCTCGCCTTCGCCTCCCTTCACATTATTTAGAGGACATCTCGGGCCTTTGTCCCTCATGCCCTCGTGTTTCTGTAAATTGTATAAGGCCATTTAATCTCCCTTAGATGAGGAACCGTTTACTTTGCGCCGTCCTTCAATAAAAATTAAAAGCTCTCGTAAAAACAGGAACGAGAGTGGAACGCCCTCGACTAAATCAAAGAGCGTCGTATTTCCCAAAGCCGAGCCTGAACGCTTCACGGGCCTGTTTTACTCTGACGTTTGTAGATGAGTTTGATGTGTTATAAAGAAAATAAAATGCAGATGAGAGGCCGCCGTCATAAAGGTTAGTGAACTGTAAATGGAGCTCTCCATCTTCCCTCATAATAGGAGTAAAACTGTAAACATGCTGGAGGATGTAAGAGGATGTCCCGCAGCGCCTGCAGAGACTGTATAAACATTAATCATAGGATCACTCGGCCATGATTAATCATGAGTGCTTGATCACACTGGTCTCTGAGAGGGAATAAGGAGCTCATGTTTGATGTCTCATAACACCGACTTTATCACCAGATCCTTTATAAGCCTTTTTATGCTGCATACAGGATGGGTGAGAGATCAGTTTAATTTAGCCTAGCATTGTCGGACCAGTTAGCAAACGTGAATTAGTCTGAAAAATCTCTTGTTAGTTTTTTGTTTCCTTGGGGCGTTATCAACGGCGTGGACCAAACACCTTTGGAAGCTACGACAAATGTAACGCAACTTAACCTGACATAGTGGAAGGATGCTAGGTTAGCTAGCTAGCTCCAACATCCAATTAATGGCTTCTAGTTCAAAATAATACACATAAGTTTGGCATGACCCAATTTAGCAGCCAACACTGTTGTCAGTGATCCTTGTAAGTAATGTGAACTACCGCCCAACTTACTACTTACACAATAGCCAATTCAGAGCAATGCACATTAGCGGCAGCCATCTTGTTTGTTTACTAAAATGCTTCAATCCTTCCGCACAGTCCTGCCTCTGTACCGTCATTGTAGTTCACCCCATTAAAATTACTACATGTTAGAAAAACGACTGTGATTAGCTCGACCTGATTTAGGTCAGATGGAAATCTGTGTAAATGGACAAAGCACATTTTTCAGAGCAAATAATACATTAGCTTGCAGATGCAACGGGTTGAATGAGTCTCTGAGCAAATAAACGCAAACTTTCCTCCTTTATAGTGACTGGTGCTGAAACAACTAGTTAGCCAAATAAATTATGTATTTGACAGAAAATTGTTAAATTAGTGGAAAATGTTCATCAATTACCTTTTTTCCATGACGAAGACGACACAACACTGAAAATAGATCTTTGACAACATGTTTGTTTAGTTTTCGTTAACGACATGAGACGGGACTAAAACATTAGTGGCGGGCTGTTGGACAATTACATTTTATTATGACATTTCCTCCACTGAGCGTCTAATCTGTCTAGAAAAATCCCACCCAGCCATACAGGCGATGATGTCCCACAGCGGCACCCACACAAGAGAACAGATGGACACACTTTATTTTTTAATGCAGTGCACTATAGTAACGGAAGACGGAGAGACGCCCTGTGGCTACAAATAAGGTGGGAAGAATCGGCGGGAGAGTCTAGGCTGGATTATCCAAGGTAAGGAATCTGGGTATTACACAAATAAAAGTGTACAAAGAGTGAAATGGTCAATAACAACCTGTCACCTTGATACCGATTTCTAACGACTTTTTATTGACTAAAACTGGACTAAAACTAGACAAAAACTATAAAAGGTAAAAATGACTCAAATGTAACTAAAACTAAAAACTAACTGAACTAAAACTAAACTAAACACATTTTCGTCTAAAGACTAAGACTTTATCTGAAAAAAGCTACCAAAATTAACACTGCTTTAAGTAACAAGACTAAGAGTGAAAAGCCATGCTAGCTGCTCTCTCTGAGGAACAGCGCTGCTTTGGGCTAAACGCTAATATTAGCATGCTAACATATGACGCACTCACTGGACATTCTTAATTTGTGGGTTAAGTTGAACCAATCGTAGTTTGGGGTGCCAATCCATCCAATAGTTGCTGAGACTTCACTTAAAAACAACCAATATCAACCAACTGGTGGCTCAAGAGGACGAGTTAGGGGATCATTAAAGTCAATAGGATTCATACTCTGAGGATCTGGATGCCATTTTCATGACAATACATCAAATAGCTGTTGGGATATTTCAGTCAGGACAAATGTGGTGAACCTAATAATGGAATATCTTTGGGCTTAAATCAAGCAGCCTTAAGACGTCACCTTGGAACTTACTATGAGTATTCTCCCATTTACTCCTTAAATCAACCTTAATGTTCTCTAAGAAAATGTGGAGACAAAACCCACCTGTCAGGTTTTGTTTATTGTCAAAAGGACCTGAGGCAAGCGCACGTTAAAGACCTGCCGACCTTGGACTGCGTCAGTTAAAACAGTATATCACCTGGAAAAAGACAGAGCTCAATTAACATGTTTTTGGGAAACACTAAATCTTCCCTGAGCAAACGTTGCGCCTGAACTCATGAGAAAGGCTGAAATTCCACACAAGTAGAAGGTTGGTGCCGAAAACCACGTGTCAGACCTTTAGCTCACACTTGATGGATACGAGTCAGCTGCTTTGAATCAGTTTCAATTCAGGATTTGAATCATTTCAGATGGTTCGTTCTGATTTGGGGAATCCGAGCACACGAGGAATTCCATTTATGCCAACGTTACATCTGATTGGATGGACAGCGGGGGTGGGAGAGGCCCGATAAGAACTGGTTCTCCACAGTCGCCCTGTTACATTAAGAGGGTCGGGAGTTCACGCCCCTCTCTTCAACTCTTCAGGCTGAGCTTTGAACTCCTGACCCAGAGTGGAGGGGGAGGCCCTTCATGCACAGTAGCTGCATTTACACATGCATGCTGACTCCACGCCAGCAAAGCAGGAATCGAGCCGTCTGATAACATCTCGCTTTGGAAGGAGCTGCTCAGCCAGGCCTTTGTATTTTATGGGCAAGTCTCATGGTTTACCCCCGACCATAAATCATGTTAATTGGTTTACTGATAAAATGTCTGTCAGGCTCCATTCACAGAGCGCCGTGGCACCCGCAGTTACTGTTTAATCTTTGTGCTGCAATAGTTCATCTGTTTAACTGACTGAGGAGGAGTGGAAAAGGGAGTTCTTCTTCATATCACAGCGCCGCTCTGTGTGATGCAAATTCCAGCCTCTTGAATGATGAACGACTTTCACCGAGAAACAATCGACAAATCAGCAGATCAACCTTTTCCAGGTCATCAGATGTGATTTTTCTCATTAAAATCTACGTCTTGAAACAAAAACAAGCATCTAATTGCTATTTGTCATGCATGTCTCATCAGAATACTGAGCAGTTTGTCTTTGATTTGTTCAAAGATGGCAGGATCTCACTCTTCAGGCTGCTGGTGACGCATGAAAATCATCTGACAAAGATGCCCGGGTTAAGACTTCTCTGGAAATTGTATTGCCTTTCTGGCAAGGACATTGAAGCCCCACAGGACTAAACTGTCCCTCGTCAACAGATAGACCACACACAGGCGCTCATTTACCTGTCAGATTAAGATTAGGAGTGACTCCGCTTCGGGCCATATGGCAGGAAACCAGGAACAGTACTTGGAGAGGGAACTATTTGTCTCTGAAAATGTCAACGCTCATTAATTCAAGAAAATCAAGACGCATTAGCGAGCAAGGCAGAAGAAGACAAGCCTGTTTATCTTACAGAGCGAGGAGAGGAGTTAAGTTTCCGCTGCAAAACTTTACTTCTATAAAATGCAGGGGAAAACCAGCTCATAGTTGCAGATAATTAGACATAAGTTGCTCTCCAAGTAGCGAGGTTGAGGGTTGAGAAGCTGAGGCAACGCAATGCAATCTACTCTTATTTGGCTGCCGTTGATCTTTGCATGATTAATGGTTTGAAAGGATCCAGAAAAAAGGTCAAATGCGTGGTTGGGGATGGAGCAGCTATGCGGGGTAATTAAGACAAACATGATTAATAACCCCGAGCTGCCACTGTGTTCTGTAAACAAGACGCGGCCAGATGGGATGCAGGTTTTGAATACTGTACATTAGTTTTTCGAGCGCACAGCAAGTCAGCACACTTTGAAATAAGCCTCATGTTAATGCTGTTAAAACACTAACTTTATATCTCATCGACGCAGCATAATCCATCTAAAAATAGCATTTACATCAATGACTACAGGAAAAGTCATCGGACTTAATTGCTCCTGAGCTCCAGAACATGACCCGAAGAACAGGAGTACAGTATAATAGCTCCATCATTTCAAGACAAGCTGTGATTACGCTCCTGACTGAGAAGGCGAAAAGTCTCCCACTCTTATTCGATCCATTATCTCGCCTACTCCGCTCGCTCTCGGCCCACGAGCGTGAGTGACAGTATAGAGGGATCAGGTCCAGCTTCCAGGGAAGGCGGGGAGACAGGTGTCAAAATGGTCCAGCAAGCAAATCTAACCCTCGCTAATCAGCCCTGTTGTTCCTCTGCAATCCATGTCGAGTCCGCGCCTCTCGTTCCGTATGAAAAACAATTACGGCGGTTTGAAGTTGAGCGCGCACTAACTCACCTGTCTCTTCTGATGAGTGTAAAGACGGAGAGCGGAGGGAGGGTGGAGGGACGCGGGGAGAGGGCAGGGAAAGGAGGGTGGGGATGGAGTGCAGAGGATATCGACTCTGTGGAATCCCAAAAATACAAAATGATATGATGGAGGAAAGAGAGTCAAACTGGGAGACACAGCACCCAAGAATATTAAACCATGAGAGGTTAGACGACATGAAAACAATTCCGTTAAAAAACCCCACCGAGGAGATGTTTTCAGTCCCATTTGTTTGCCTGTTATTTGGCGGATTTCAATCAAATTTGGTGCAAGTTTTGGTTAAAGGCTAATAATGAAGTGTGTAGTTTTTGGTGCAGGGATTCATTAAAAAGGAGGTCAAAGATTAAAGAAAATTTTCTCATCTTTATAGATTAAAAACGGTATCTGGTATCTGTCTCATTAGAGATCATAGATGGTTAAAACAAGACTTAAATTGATTGATATGCTACAGTTTTTTGGGCTTAAATTACAATTTGAACTTGTATTTTGGAGCAACTTCACATTGGAAAATTAGTATTTTAAATGCTGCTGAAACAACAGTTATTTGTTTCAAACGTTAGACGAGTTTGTCTCCTTGGTTTTCTACCTGCAAATCAATTCGATGCCTAATGGGTTGACTGTTCAGCACTCTTTGTATTTTCATGCAAACAGAGATCCAAAGGTATCTTTTGATTCAAATAATCATTGATCAGTTGTGGCTTAGCGGTAGAGTCGGTTGTTCTCAATTGGAAGGTTGGTGGTTCGAGCCTTGACTGCCACAGTTTACATGTCAAAGTGCCCTTGGGCAAGACACTGAACCCCAAAATTGCTCCCAAAGGCATAGCCATTGGTGTATATATGGGTATAGATCCTGACTGGAGATTGGCACCAAGGCCTTTGCCACCAGTGTGTGAACGCGAGTGTGAAAGGGTGAATGTGACATGTAGTGTGAAAACACTTTGAGTGGTCGGAAGAGTAGAAAAGTGCAATATAAGTACAGTCCATTTACCAGAAGATGGTACAAGACTTTATATGATTGGGAAGTGTTGCATAGTCTATTATTCTTACGTAAAAATTTGACTAAATTTCACTGACAAGTAACTGCCTCAAGAACTCCATTTGAACTTTGATTTCGGAGCTACTTTACATCAGTGAGATAGTCTTTTAAATGCTTGTTTAAACGACAGATATCTATGACAAAATTTAGCCAAGTTTGACCCCATTTCCTGACCAGCAAATCATTTAATCAGTGCAAAGCGGATGGAGATGCAGATCCAGATCTGTATGTTACCCCTATATAACCTTCAGACTGCAGCCTTAGTCGACTTTCAACAGACACCTTCGTCTAAAGCGAAAATGAAACATGAGGTTAATTTATATCAGAGACCTTGTTCCTTTACTTCAAAGGGGAAAGCAGGAGGAGGATGTGAGCTTCAAAGAAAGCGGGATGGACAAGGCACCACACACTCATGTATTGAAATAATAGCTGACAAAGATCCTCAGCATTTGTGTCAGTGTAATGCTCAGTGGCACCGAAAGCAGCGCCACTACCCGAGCCTCTGCTTTAATTCGTGCTGATGGGCCTGGGACTCGGCGCGGGCCGAGGAGGGCCCACTGATGCGGTCGCCAGTCGGCCTTAATGCAGCGGCTTGATGGGAGACGAGCGAGGGGGGGGGGGGGGGAGCGATCGCAGCCAATGGGCACTTGCTGAAGTAAGACCACAGTGACAGAAAGCAGCTGTGAGAACTTTCATTCTCACTCAGCGCTAAGATACAACGTTTGAGAGCTTTGACAGAGGGGTGTCGCAGCGCCGAGATTAAATGGCAACTATGTGAAGGGCTCGGCATGTGGCAGCGGGTGGACGATAGAGTCTGAGCAGTCGGGAGGAAAGTGATGTCATTTATGGGAGTCTTTGATGCACCGTTTGAGTGTTTGGTTCAGATCCAGAAACTTGATTCTTACAGAAGGGAATGTGCTGATAAAGTAAAGGCAGAGTCTGGTGTCGTGCCCAATTCTTAAAGTTTCATTGACTTTGCCAGGCTTAAAATTTGGACTGCAACTTATTATTATGTCATTATAAATAATTCGGACAATTCTTTTTTTTAATCATTCCATAAATGTGTGACAATCACCAAACATACCAACTGCAATTTCCTGTCAGAAGTCTTCAAATTGCTTGTTTTGTCCAACAAACAATCCAAAACCCCAAAGATATTTCCTTTGCTCACATTTGAGAAGCTGGAGCCATCAAATGTTTTGGCAGTTTGGTTTGATAAAGGACCTAACTGTTGCAGTGCATTCATGTTAATGCATTTGTTTTGGCTTTTTGCTGCACATTTGCAGCGCGTTTCCATCGTTGCATTTATTTTGGGCTTTTGCATGTGTTTCTGAATTGGCATCGTTTCTGAATTTGCAGCCCGTTTCTTCTAATGGAAACCGTTGGGTTTAGCTCTGCGCTAAAAGTTCAAGTATTTCTATTTTGACCTTGGTTGCGGCTTACCTTTAAAAACTGACCAGTGAGATGTTTCAGTTTCCCAAACTTATATTGTGACTCCATCTGTAGTTTTTCTGTGCCCACTGTGGTGAGCGACTGGCAAATTTCTTCCAATGAAAGCATGGGAAGAAATTATGACAGTTCTGTCCATCAAATGAAAGCTTGAACAAACTTCACCCAACTGTCTGCTCATGTGTTCCAATATTTAGTCGACATTGCGTTTTCCCCTCTCTCTGAAGCTAAATGGTAACTGTACTTATGTAGCGCTTTTCTAGTCTTCTGACCACTCAAAGCACTTTTATACTACATGTCACACTCACCTATTAACACGCTGATGGCAAAGGCCTAAGTGCCAATCTCCAATCAGTATCAATGCCCATTCATACCCGACGGGAGCAATTTGGGGTTCAGTGTCTGCTACGTACACTTCGACATGTGACCGTAGAAGTCAGGGATCGAACCCCAAACCTTCCAACTGAGAAAAGACCGACTCTACCACTGGTCCACAGCCACCCCCGACTTTTTTGTTTTTAATTCGAGTGCCTTTGAAACAACTTAAAACCCAAATTCATCATGTAACAGAAACTAAGTGATTGTGTAAGTTCTTCTAACAGCTTCCTCTGAATAATAACAATAAGATATTATGATATAATTCCATTGAAAGTCAATTATCTGCCACTGACAGTATGCTTCTATGAAATTGTAACAAATTACACTTGACTCCATTTCAGCGTGTGCGACCCCCCCGGAGAAGGAGCGATAAAAGAAGCCAGCGCTCCCTGCGTGGGCCGGCTTCACTTTCAGGGTCAGTAGACTTTCCAAAGTAACAAGCCGAGCATATGCCGCCGCGGCTCCCCTTCTGTCCCAAGAAAGACCCAATTAATTCATCAATCTGTACACCTCTGTCACTGCCTGCTGCATTTCAGCCCCTCGCCGGCGGAGCTCCATCCATTAACCGGCCAGGTTGTTCAGCTCCTGCCAAACAGCCAGCCAGGGTGGCTGCTGGGTAATTACACATTGCCTTGACGACGCACATGATTGTTTTCCTAGCAGTATATTACTTCATTAGTACTTCCCCAATATGCCGGATTTTTTTAAATGTCACTTTTTTTTGCGGGCGATCTGGACTCGTCCGTGTATCATAACAATCATTAATAACTGTCAGCGGGCTGCATCAGCGCAGCTCTCGGGCCGCCTCATTAGCATGGCCCAGCATTTGTTCTGCGCGCAGGCTGATTATTTTCTACAACAGGCCAGGCCAATTACTTTAGTGAAATGGTATCACATAAATCACAACTTAACAAGGTGGCAAATTTGAAGTTATCAGATTCCAGGAGACACCGTAACTAATATGTCACTGTCACAAGTGCTCTCTGCAGGTATGCCTCCGCCATGCCGAATATATCATCCCGCAGGATCGGGGAGGCTTTCTCGGGGAAATTACCATATTCAGAAACGCGAAATGTGAAGTTCAAGCAGGCTGGATTCGGGCTGCAGAGAGGGTGAAGCGGATAGAAAGAGACTGGAGCTGCCGTGACGTCTTTAGGTCCACTTCTCCTTTTACTCTTTACATGATGATGTTCATCCATCACCTCCTGACAGCTACATCAAACCAACAACAAACATGCAAACCCAGCATGTAAAATATGCTGACGCCACACGCAGACACATAAATACAGAGCACTTTAGCTCCACTCTGAGTGGCTTTTTTTCCCCTCTGTTTAAACTAGATTCTCCATCTTCTGGGAATTCCCCCCAGAACGTGTGATAAAGTACACTCCTGCCCGTTAGCCGCTGACACGAGAGCGGCTGCAGGAGCTAAATGGGTTTCTGTTTGTTTGCCCTTGTTTCTCCGCTCACAGGAGCTACAGTATGCGCCGCACAACGGCCGGTTTTTCCCTCCTCGCTGTTAGTTAGAGAAGGATTACCTCTCACTAAAACATTCCCCCCCATCTTGATGTTATTTGCTCCATTTGTTTTCAGCGCCGCCTCCGCTCGTTCCTCATTTTTAAGTGAGGATTGAGGACAGATGGATGCAAAGTTTCTGATCTTTAGCAGAAGTTATGGAGGGTTATCTTTGGCTGTATATCTCCACTCTGGCAGCACTCCCCTGGTGATGAAGGATTAACCACCGCAGCTGTCTCTTCCCCGGGATGATGCAGTGCGCTGCTCCCCGACACGACAGCATCACTTAATCTTAATGTCCGCCTCTCCGGAGCGGCCGCACAGGACAAAGCCAATCAGCATCACATGCCACGGGGACGGACCTACAGCTTGGCCCTGGAGTTTCTCACCCTCGCAGGCCTATTCATCAACTTCAGCCACAGCAATCCCAGAGTCCTCCTCTCGCAAACCGCAGCTGAGCCGGCCGGTGATGTATAGGACGATGAAGGAGGGGGGGGAGAAGAAGAAGAAGGGGGGGGCTGAGAACACTTATCAGATTGCACATTATGCACTGCTTTGTGTTCCTGAGGAGGAGGAAAAAAGAGGAAGGAGAAGTAATGAATGCACTCAGGCTTCCTGTAGCCCGGACCACCTATTTGCTGTGTTTAAAGAGATATCTGCTCAATAGCGCTCCGGCATTACGGATGGGCTAGATCTAGAATAATGATCACTGTTCATTTAGATAAATTGCGCTCAGGGAATCCATTTGTAAAGATCTGAATTGGGGCTGGAAGCAGAGGAGGGGATGCAGGATGCTCATGCAGGCAGAGGTATCCCATAATCCCTTGCAGATCGGACTCTTTATGATATGAAAACACACACGCAGGACACATGTTCCTCATCGAGTTAAAAGCGGGAGCGTGCTCTGCTTCAGGTTGCACGACGTGAACATGCTGTTAAAGTCGAGTAGAAGTGGAGACGCCGGCACGCAGAGAGGGCGGTGAAGCAGATGTGAAGACGCGTAGTATCAAAGAACAAAGCGACAATAGATACAGCTCGCCCTTTCAAGTTTGATTGAGGCTGTATCTTTAGCGCATCGCGACCCCTCGTAATGTTGAATTATGCTAAACAATACCACGGTGATAACCTTCCCGTGTTAAAAAGCAAGCGCGGCGCCAACAGCAGCCGTCAGCGGCCCGTTCTGAACCCGATAATAAAGAGATGACACTTTTATGATACCGTAATTAACAGCGCTCTAGGATGAAATTAAATCAATATGCCCATCTAATATCATTTTCTCTAGTTATGCAAATCAAACATTCAAAGCCCTGGGAAAGTGATATGAATTGCTTTCACATTTCAGTTCACACATATTATCATATCAGACCTCTTGGGTTTGATGACACAGAGGATGAGGGGAGGGGAGGCTTAACGATGTGAAGACAGAGGAGAGGAACTCTGACTGCTGATTAGCTGGCAGAGACAACAGGGTGATAATGCGAGGCCTTAGATT
Source organism: Semicossyphus pulcher (assembly GCF_022749685.1). Classification (NCBI taxonomy): domain Eukaryota; kingdom Metazoa; phylum Chordata; class Actinopteri; order Labriformes; family Labridae; genus Semicossyphus; species Semicossyphus pulcher. The sequence continues at coordinate 16,785,721 of NW_027211670.1, read as the reverse complement.
AGAACCATTCTTATTTTAAAGATAAAACAGAAGCAGCAGACGCCTGGAGACGGAGAAGTGTGAGAATCAAACACCTCTGCTGCAATGTTAAGGAAATGCTTCTGTGACATGATAAAATAAATGATCAATCAATCGATTTTTCTCTGTAGCACCAAATCACAAGCAGTTATCTCAGGACACTTTACGTATAGAGCAGGTCCAAATCGTACTCTTTGTTAATCCACCAATCAGCAAGTGCTTGGGAACAGTGGCGAGGAAACGCACCTCGAGCTGAACCTGACTCATAGTGGACAGCAGTCTGCTGCGACTGGAACACAGACAGACAGACAGACAGACAGACAGACAGAGAGAGAGAGACATGTACGGACAGGGAGACAGACAAGGAGATGTGGAGACGTACAGACAGACAGACAGACATAAATGCATGGGAGACAAAGAGACGCAGATGTACGAGGGACAGATAGACGTACAAACAGGGAGACAGACGTACAGGGGGACAGACAGGGAGACAAAGAGAGGCAGATGTAACGACAAGGAGACAGACAGGGAGACATACAGACATGGAGAAAGACATACAGGGGGACAGACATGGAGACAGACGTACAGTACAGAGGGACAGACAGGGAGACAGATAGATAGACAGACAGACAGACGTACAGGGGGACAGACAGACTTACAGACATGGAGACAGATGTACAGAGGGACAGACAGGGAGACAGATGTACAGAGGGAATGACATGGAGACAGATGTACAGACAGGAAGACAAAGAGAGGCAGGTGTACAGACAGGGCGACAGATAGATAGACAGACAGACATACAGACAGACAGGGGGACAGACAGACTTACAGAAAGGGAGACAGACGTAGAGGGGGACAAACAGGAAGACAAAGAGAGGCAGATGTACAGACAGTAAGACAGACAGTGAGACAGAGAGACATACAGGGAAACATAGAGACAGAGGTACAGGGAGAAAAACATTGAGACAGACAGACAGACAGACAGACAGGCATACAGGCATACAGACGGGGAGACAAAGAGAGGCAGATGTACAGACAGAAAGACAGACAGAAAGAGGTACAGACAAATTTACAATGGGACAGACAGACAGATAGACAAGGAGTCGTACAGACAGAGAGACAGACAGGTAGACAGGGAGTCGTACAGACAGAGAGACCGACAGACAGGTAGACAGGGAGTCGTGCAGACAGGGAGACCGACAGACAGGTAGACAGGGAGTCGTGCAGACAGAGAGACAGACAGGGAGTCGTATACACAGCAACAATAACAACAGACAGGTAACACAGACTTATAGTAACAATGCACATTTTAATATTATACATATGGCTGCTATATAACAACTATTAATATGACTGACTGTAATAATTCCTTTAAGTGTATACTTTGAAATGAGAACTTTTACTCCCCAGAACACGAGCTAGCACCTTGTTAGCCTCTCTGCAGCGGGAGACGAGGTGAAAGTATACGGCCTTTCCCTTTATGGATACGAGACAAAAGGGAGGCTGTGATGGCGAAGGCGCAGACAGGGCGAGCGGCGGCGGAGGGGGAGCCTAATGGCCGTGATTAATGACAATGGGCCAGAGGAGAGCTGGGACACAGGCGCTACATATATCATCCCTTCTCATCAGTGTGTGCACCTCTGCGGCCTCTCCTCTCTGCAAACCAGCACACTACAGTACGAGACGGAACAAAATCATCTGCTCTCGTACCACCAGGAAGCTGCTCGCCGATTCTTTACGGGCCTGGTGTTTGATCGCCGAGCAGGGAAATGACATGTAGAGTAAGATATAATGAGTAAAGGGGAGACGGCTGTGTGTGTGATCGCTCATGTTTTTCATGAACTGAATACTTCCGGTGCTTAAGTCACATTTCCAAGGTCTAATCTTCCATATGGAGAGGGATGAGTTATTGGCTATTTAGGAACAGAAGTGATGATGAATGGTGCTGCATTTATCTGCATAAGTAACTCCGAGGGCTGGCACCGAGGTTCAGGCGGGCTATAATAAACAGAGTTTGCACTCAGGGGCAGCTCTTTATTTATGAGGCTCTGAGAATAGACATTATGTGGCCATCATCAGCTCCTCTCGTTCCCTCAGGAGAGCACAGGAAGTAGCTGGGATACGTGCAGTAGTTTGAGAGTTTGACCACGCTGTAATCAACTCTGCACAGGGTTTAGTTATGACCAATTAATGGACGATTCTCAGGGGAATTCTAACACTCTTAGGGACTTGTGCTTTTAATTAGGAGGCACCTTTCGGATCCCTACTAATGCCTTCAACTTACAAAAACATGGCAAATTAATCCCCAATTAACACAAGAGGCAGATTTAGTTATTATGAAACCGCTTTCTGCATAAAGGGATGAAAATATCTCATATATAAAAGGTTTAATCCTCATTTTATGATGGGAACACAGTGTCCGTATCCTGAACAAACCCCGCTTTAGGGCCAAAACTAGTTCAGCTTGTTCCTGCCTTATTGATATTATCTGAAACTGAGAGCTGCTTTAGGAGGCTGATTTATGACTGCATGATTGGCAACCTCTGCAGTAATTTCATCATGTTCAGAATTAGTATAAGATGTATGAAAAGAATTGATAGGCAGGGGAAGATTAGCACCAAACCAGCCTCTACTACATCACCAGTTTATCCGGTAGTAAAGGCAGCATTTGTCTGTCCAATCAATTTGATCTCACAGGGGCGTTTAAGGACATTTCGCATGCCATTTCATTTTATGAGTTTTGCTGTTTTTCTCTTTTCCTCTTGTCGCCACAAAAAGAGAAAATCCCTGAAGCGCTGTTTCTGTTACCAGCAGAAGGTAAACACAGCTGTGTCAGTGCGCATGCATAGCTAGATAATTCAGCTAGCGATAGCAGAGAGGGCAGCATTTACTTTGTGGAAATATTACCATTATTTTGAATCTTTGGGCCAAAGCGAGAAGAACATGATGGTGAGATGTAAGTTTTGTCTGGAGGATAAGTGCTTGTCATCTGCGAAGAGCTCTGCTTCAAATTTGAAGAAACTACTGCTAGCTAAACACAGCTCCGCAACACTGGTGGGACTAAGAGCCTGTGTTGTTTTCATTGAAACAGCTGTGCCTAATACTGTATGCCTCTGCCCAGTTCACTGTCACTGTTGTTAGCATAATAAAGAGCCATACAGGTTATATTACGACTGTCAGTTCTGTTATCAGGCTGCACAGTTACAGATTATGGGCCGTAAACAAGGCTATGCAATGACTGTAGAGTCAATACATTCAAAGCTAGACATACAGTAGGCTACATACCGTCCTGACAATATAACCGACATATGTAACGAGTCGCAAATGGGTTTTAATTTGTGGTATCACAAAAGTAATCTAACGTGTTTCTTTCCTCAGAAGGTAGTTACTGTTAAAAGGAATGTTACCCAAAACTGCAGGAGAGACAGAAGTCAGGTGACCTCTGTCATGACCTCTTCATCGTCGTGGTAACACATATAAAAACCTGTGGTGAAGCGCTCAGAGTTTAGTTTAAAGTTTAAGGCATGAAGACTCCTTGGTCAGGTTTAAAAAGAGATCAAGGATTTTACTCCATCACCTGATGTTTTTATTCTCTATGACGTCTGCGTAAAAGGATACGCTGTCTCTTTAAGGGTGAACAACCCGTGATGATAAAACGCAAAAGGAATTTCATTCATTTAAGTTCTTTAATTGATTTGCTTTAAGGTTTTACTACCTTGCAGTGAATGTCCAGCAATGTTCTTAAACACAGCAGCAATTTTAGTTTGCAGTTTGAAGCACCGGTTTAGCTCCGCGGTTAAATCGCACGTCCCATGCACAGAGGCTGCAGTCCTCAATGCAGCGGCCCCAGGTTTGACTTCCACCTTCAGCCCTTTGCTGTGAGTCATCCTCACTCTCTCTTCCCCTGACACTATCTTCTGTCCTATCTCGCTCAATAAAGGCATAAAAGGCCACAAAATGAATAAATGATAAAAAAGAAATGTTGAGGTTAGTTTAGGTAAAATACTTTCTTCATTTAAAGCCCTATAGGACATTATCAAACATAACAGAGTATTCATAACATGAGTTAGAGATTCCCAGAGAATGTTTTTTATTTTCCAGAGAGCAGATTGTGCACGGCTGCTTCAAAGCAGTTTTCCTCAGGACTCATTTCAAATCCTCACACTGAATTCTTGATTAGATTTGGAAACTAAACCATGTTACAAAGCTGAAGCAACAGAATTCACTGTTTCTCCCTTCTTTCCTTTCTCGGGTTATTGGTAATGAAAAGCTTGACGCCACAAACAAGGCATCTTGTGAGAAAACAAGCCGTCTTTTGTCTTCCCAACTGTTTTCACTTATTTTCCATGCATGCTGCGTATAATTAATATCTCAGCAGTGCCGGGGGTTGTCATTTTTCAAATGGTTTCCCTGGAAATGTTCTACACCTCTTAATGGCCCTGCTAATGCTGTAGCTGTCATGTCTTGGACAGCTGCACTTTTACAAGACAAACTCAGCTGTGCCACGGGCCTCTCTGTGGACTCACTCACTCAAAGGCTTAGAGGCTGCTGCTGCCAGCTGGTGATAGTACACATAACATTTGATTAATCTTTACCTCGTGCCCATGACTGGCGAGTCACCTTCGGATGGTGTCCCTGGTGTACTGAATATTTCTGCTGCTTTCTGGATGGATGACAGAGCAGCCAAATGGCCCCAAATACAAATGAAACCAGATGACCACTTACAGGTGGCCTCCAGTGTGCCGAGGCAGGGAGCTGGGAAGATTTAGATAGGGCGGTTGCATATTAAAATCAGAATCAAATTCAGGTGTTTTTTTAACATAGGAATTAATTTAACATACAATTAACAACATTGTATGTACGAGTTATGCTTTTGTATGGGCTAACAAAAGCTCTTACAAATGTCTGCAAACACACGAGGGAGGGGGGCATGAACAACATAACAGTTGAGCTCACGAAGTGACGAACGAAAGATGGAGAATATCCAACTTCTGCATAAAAATGAGGTTTATTTGTTTTTCTTGTGTGGTTTCTCGCTTTATTAAAACATGTAACCTTTACAGACCTGGAAAAAATTTAAAGGGATTTTGGAAATATGCTTCGTATCTTTCTTGCCGAGAGATGAGTAGTTTGACACCACTCTCATGTCTGTACGTTAAATTAAGCAGCCACAGCCTTCAGGCGATTAGCTTAGCTTAGCATAAGGCTTTATGTAAAGTTCCACTAGAAAAAATGGTTGAGTAAAACAAACAAAACAAATAGGCTTTGTTTGATTCGGTGATGATCTGCAGCCTGCAGCCACGTGCTTACGATTGAAATCACAGCCGTGATGATATTCAGTATAACAGCACAGCCTCGAGTGTGATATTGCTTTTATACATAACAGTTACACAATGCGCCAAATAAAAAGTTGTAGTAGTAAAAATGAACAGATTAATCAATAACATATTCTTTTTTGCTCCACCGACTCAACTACTTTAATGAAACTGGAATTTTGTTGCCAAGCAACCCACACATTCTCCTGCACTCTGTGTCTACAGGTTACGACAGATCAGCTGTTTTTATCATGTTCATTCATCTGTTTGTTTTTATTTATCATCAACCAGTGAAATAAGCGTCTGCTGTGTGATTCAGAGGTACCAGCTTGATCAATGTAGACATACACAGTCGGCTGTAATGTTAAGTAACAGTATTCAGAACACCTGACTGAGGCGGAGTGATACACAGAGTGAAAAGTCCCATTGATGTTGTACTCTATATCAGCACTCATGGAATGCCTCTTGTCCAATCATATTACTTGGCTGTAACTAGTTTAGTTTTTTTTCAAAATAAAACATTAGCATCAGCATAGTGGCTTTAAAGTAAAACGTAATATAAGAAATAAGAACGTTTGGATTAAAACTCTGAGTCATTGCTTTCTTCACTTACTCACACTATATCCCCCAACAAGAAACAGATCAAATAGATGTCAGTCTCACGGAAATATGAAAAACAACAAACTATAAAGGCAATAAAAGTAGAGAAAATAATAATTCTTCTCTGTGAAAACATTCTCTTTAAATATCCCGTTTGAATTACCATTAACTGATATATTTGGCCTCTTCAAGTGCAACACATTCCTCCTTCACATAACACAAAAACAAAAGCTCCTCTGATGTCGAGATGTGCCCGTCGCGATAACTAAATCACCATGATGTGTGATATAATCAGCCGAGGAGCACAAGTGCTGCTATTTTCTTCATTTCAAACACTATCTCTCTTCTCTTCTGAAAGCAGATATTGTTGACTGTGAGATTTCTATCATAATTCATGAGAGTTCAGCTCGAGTTCAGGACAAACACTTCACACGCTTGTTACTTCCTAATAAGATGACACAGCGCAGATAAAGACGCTGTTTGGACCTGTGGATCATGCATGCAGACAGGGTGTGTGTGTGTGTGTGTGTAGGAGCGGCGGTTGGCTGAAGGATATAAGGAATTCATTGTACGATCTAAAGGTTAAGGGAGCATGAAATAGTGTTTATGATAAAGCGAGGAGTGTGCGGTCACAGGACATAAGACGTTGAAACACATCAACAAGTTTGCATAAAGGACACGAACCTTTAAACCTTGAAACTTTCCCTCGTAAGGTTTGATTTAAAGTGCGAGCCGGAGCTGGTTTACGTCTCCATCTTTGTTTGAAGCACAGCATGATGGTGGCCCTTCAACCCCCATTTTCCAGAAGCTTAGACCTGGTTGTTTGATGAGGGCTTATCCCTCAGCTGACATATTATCGCCGGACAGGCCTCTGACTGCGCCAAAAGAACAAGCTACGCAAAGGATTAGCCCGCACACTCGTGCTAATGCAGTCAAACTGTCAGAGAGATCAAAGCCGCTCACTCCAGATTAAGACCAATTAAAGTAGGTGGCCCTACACAAATTAATAGCTGGAGCGCTCACCTGTTAAAAGGAGGAAGAAACAGCGAGGGGCTTTGTTCTCTCGGCTCAAGTGAGAAATATTGTCAGTTATGTGTTATGGCAAGCAGTCAGCAAACAAACCATTTGTTTCACGAGGTTATGTAAATCGACATGTTTAGAACTCTGCAGCTACACCCACATGAACTCCAGCCTCCAGAAGTGAGCCGTTATGTCCAAATGCTAACATGACAGTTGTGATTGCCGCCTTTAATGGAGCAATTTAAAATAATTGGCACTTTGCTTGAAGGCCACCTTCCCATTATTAGACTTTGATTTGGCTTTTACAGGCCTGTACATTCTGCTGCACAGTGCACACACCCTGTTGAGTTTGGAGCGGCTGCCAAATCCATTATAACCCCGGCTGCAGTTTAAAGGGCCGGTTCACTGAAACCACAAAGAGGAGATTTTGTCACTTACCTCTGGCAGGATCAACTCGGGTAGATAGTTTTGTTTTATGTGCTAAGGTTTCGAGATAACGGCCTGTGTTTCCTGCCGACACAGCAATTAAGTGGCAGTGATTTGGATATTTTTTTCAAGCTTAAACTGTTTAAAAACTGTTTTAAAAACTTTAAATATAATATAGTGGTTACTTTGGGTAATCTACAGGCCTCGTTGATTACAGTTTTTCTAATTTGTACAGAAAAAATAGTCCCTATAAAAATTGTCAAGAGTCAGGAACATTGTTTTACATTACAGAATACAAATTCCGGCACCGTGGAACAATGCATTGGTGTGTGTTAGCGTTTATATAGGGTGTGGGAGGGGCATTGAGTCCCGCTGCCAAAAAAAACGGCATGTCAAGATCCACAATTCAATAATTCATATACTGTATATATAATAATATATAGTTAAAGGCCTCTTTACATGTGATCGACAACTATTCCAACATGTTTAATATGTTAAGAAGCAAATCTCAAAACAACAAAGCCTATTTGTTTTGTTGTTTAATTAATTGACCAAATTAGCTAGTGAAACTTTGCTTACAGCCTTATGCTAAGCTAAGCTAATCTTCTGAAAGCTGTGGCTGCTTAACTTAACATACAGATATGAGACTGGTGTCAAACTACTCATCTAACTCTCAGCAAGAAACCTACTAAGCATATTTCCCAAATTCCTTAAAGGTTACATGTTTTTATGTAAACATTTGCTGCAGTCTAAGGCTAATTTTTTTTTAACCAAAATCCAAGTTAGGTCACTATCTATGCCTACACATAAGGAGAGACCGGAGTTTGAACGCAAATCCTGGATGATGATGTGACACTCCTACATTTTGCAGGCCCATTAGCCAACTCGGGCCACCGCCCTGTAACTGTACATAAATGTAGTGTTTCATTCCCTCTATGAAAGGCTGTCTTTAAACATAATCCAGGCAGCAGTTATGCTGTCACTACAATTGACTTATGAGAACATTAAGTAATATATAAATGTAATGTTTAGGGGGCAGGGTTGTGTATTTGGATTGTAAAACAATGCTCAATGGTGGATTTGTTAAAAGCCACAGCAAAACTGAATGCTTGATGTGACTAGTGCTTGCAGATATGTTTGTTTTTCTCTTTTGTTTACCCCAAGAATTCCACATAACTCCCAAAAGCATTTCCTGCCTTCATTGGAATGATTCTGAGTAAAAACTTCTTGTTGTGGCTGTAGCCGTGCAGAAGGGGTTAATAGTCTGAGCTATTACAATAATGTGAACATCTCAGTCTGAGGCATCTGAACCACAGCTGGTCAGATAGGCTGCGGGTCATCTGAGGGCCAACGGAGGCTCTGCTGATCAAGGCCTCTGCTCTCGACAGGGGGATGAATGATGGCTGCAGAGTAAATGCCAAAACTATAAATTTCCTCCCACGCTGACCCAAAGCTCCTCTAAAGTTTATTTACATTTTCACATAGCATCTCCTCTCCAACGTCGGTGTCAGAGGATCTCAAAGGCAGGATGGATTAGTGATCGCAGTGCGTGCGCTCTAAAAAACACACACTGCCGGGAAAGTTAATTTCGCTCCGACGTGTCCGCTGTGAGGAGCAGACTGAAAGGATCTTTCACTGACTTGTCTTTTCTCGTTACTCGCTCTGGATCTTGCGCTCGACTCGGTCCAGGAGAGTTGAGCAGAACCGGGTGTGTTGTCAAAACTACTCTTGAAATAAAGCTTTGTAAAGCAATTACAAACACTAATGGCTGGATTTTGCTTTAACAAAAATCACAGGCCAGACTCATTTTTATATGTAGGAAATAAATAAATAAGCTCAGCACCCCCATGGTTAGCTTTCCAATGGGCTTTGCAGAGAGCTCCGTTTGATGTGGATGCCTCGAGTCAACTGTGTTTGGACAGTCATGGGGTGGAGCTGCCAGGCTTTTAACTGCTCCAGAGAACACAACCCACCACAGAGCAGCACATAGGAGTCCCTCTGTCCTCAGGCAGGACACGAACTATCAACTGAGAGAATGAGAGAGAGAGAACCACAGTGAGATTTATTCCTGCACAGGCCTGGAGGCTAACATAGCAGAGCGGCTAAAACAGTCGAAAAAAAGCCCCGAGGACGTCTGTAGCGTGATCCTCCAAAAGCGTTTCACAAGGTCTGCACCACACAGCTGCAAAAGATGAATATTACATCTTTTATTCAAAACATTTCATCTCCAAACACTTGTCAACTGCAGGTGAAGTTACTAAAAGCTGATCTAAGCTCAGATATGTCAAAGCAGGGAGATATAAACTCAGAGGAGGTGGAAAGAAGTCATCGCTCCCGTTCCGTGGTGTGGGAGGCATGTGACGCCTAATTTGAGAGAATGAACGTGCTTAAGTTATTACTGCAGGAAGGTAATCTGTCAAGCGCAGGCTGTTTTGGCATGTTGCATACCGCAGCTGAGATCATAGAGTCAGATTCTGCTTGCAATTACAGCTGAAGGACCTTGGATGCAGGCAGGCGGCCATTAATCCTGCGGCTGGCTCTGGACGCTTTGACATGTCAGAATTCCCGGCTGTCCTCCTCTGAGCCACGGCGCGGGGGAAAATGCACCACAGTGGCCAAACCACACCAGAGGAGTAATTGATGGCATCATTAATGTAATTAAGTTCTCTTAAGTCAGGGGTACATTATGACTTACTTTGTACTGTAATATATGGAAATTTACAAGGTAGAGGAGACCACTGAAGTTTACTTTAGTAACAGCTACTTAACTGTTCTGGTTACTGGAGCTGAGGATGAAAAATGAGTTGTGATTTTAAGTCATACCTAGTTTATTGGGTGTCAAAAGCCTTTGCTATAACTTCCTATTAGGTCAAACTAGATGTTAAAGGTATTGTGTCACATGTACGACAGTCCTCTATATAGAATGAGCTAGAAAGAGTTGTTTTGAAGGCTCGCTACATTAAATTCAAGAAAGTGTATTATGTGGGAACAAAATACAAAAATGTAGCCGACTCATCCTGAGCTATATCCAATCATACTCCCCAGTTTTTATGCCTCTCCCCCATGACGCACAGGGCCAACTAGCTAGCTAGCTAGCAGTTATAGGTCATCCTTGTGTTTGTGTTTGAATGTTCTCACATTCAGTGCTATTGGCTAGCTTCAACGCCAATCAATATCACCAACAAGTCCCTGCCTAGCTTCTTGTTTTAAAGGAAACATAAATATGCTAAATCAAATAGCAATATGCTAGATTTTTAATAGGAGCTCTAAGTAAAAGTAGCAGTACAAGTAGCATACATGTAGCAAGACTATGGAACTTTTTAAAGATGAATTAACACAATATTCTGTTTATGTATGAAAATTTAAATACATAAGGAATAAAACTCAACTTTGCGATATGTATTTCAAACAGTGGTTTAGCATCTACAGCCTCAGTTGGTCTGGTATGACAGCTAGCTTATTGTGGCTAATGCTAGCTAATGCTAGTTGGATTTGGCTTTGTCATTGACCCTTCTGAGTCGGTTAGCTGACTTAATAACTTTTCTCTACCTGTGCTAACGTGATGCGATTTAGCATTGTGCTGTAATTACTGCTTGTGGCCACACTGGGCGCTGTTCAGCAAACTTAGTATTTAAGCTGAAATGTAGAGACTAAGCATCATTTAGATTTTGTAACTAATTACGGTAAAAAAAATAGAGAGAAAATTTTAAATATCAACTGTTACAAAAGCACAAGTAGTTTTTTTTGTTACAAAAATTTGAGCTAATTCTTTATCTGGCCTTGTGTAAAAGTTTCGGCAGACTAAATTTATCTACATACCTGTGATTAACAATGCCTCATGTTTTAGAAACTGCATACACCATGTATGAAAAGTAAGATGCAACTTTTTAGCCACGAAATAACAGATCAAATTATTACAGCATTTTATTTTCTTTGAAATAAAGTGCATCAAAAGTGTGCTTGTACTCACTTTTTGCCTCTGCAGCAGACTACATAACACCCAAGTGTGAAGGTAAACAGGACGGCTCAGTGTATTCACCGTCCTTCCAGTTGACATCCATACATGCAGTAACAATAGACTCCTTTAAAAACCCTCTATTCACTCTTTGTTCCCGTCCTGTTTACAACACAAAGACTGTGGTTTCATCAGAGTGAAAGCAACACAGACACGTTGAAAAGAAAAGGGCTTCAAAGGAAGAGATTCATCACGGTGTGTCGCCCCTCCCACCCACGCTACACCTACACATGGCTGTGATCAGGTCATTTAGCTGTTTAATGTGCTATGACAATTTATCCCCACCTTAAGCATCTTAAAGCACAGTGTGATTTCAGTGTCAGCAGACGCCTCAGAGTTTCTTTAACCCTTTGATTGGTTTAGGTTAAGAAAAAGAAAGTAAATGTCCCAAACAACTAGGAATTTGTTGACGTTGCCTGAACGTATAGCGCCGGATGGCTTAAAATTAGAAGCTCTGAAGAGGATGAATATCTTTGAGGTAACGTTGACAAATCTTCAAAGAAAGTTAAGTTAATTTCATAAAAAGACGAATACTTGGTGTTCATGTCGACAAAATGAAGCAGCTATCCGGCGAAAAAAAACAAAAAACAACCTGTATATAACGCTGGTACGTCTGAATTTAATTTACATTGCGTGATCTGTGGCTGTAAACATTTTGTCACACGTCCAAATATCTGCATAGAGGTTCATGTCATGCTCGAGCATCTGTGTCCGATCGGAATAACTAGCATGACTCCAGTGCAGATGGTCACAGGATGTGACCACCTCTTATCGTCTGTTCCCATCCATCTCCCAGTAAATAGCTCCTTTGACACCCTGTGTTGCTTTTTGTCAGAGCAGCCTCACATGATCGCCGCCATTTTGAAAATAACACAAGTAAGAAGACACGAGCGCCCTAAAGTCGCAAAACATCACACCGCATGCTCGGTACATCCCACAAGAACTTTTGACCTGTGTGTGGCAGGCCGTGAGTCAAGAGTTGGTCCTCTTGATATCACTTCTTTGAAATCTTAATGTCCAGCTGCCCTCCTTCATGGCCCCTGCTAGGCAGCTAAATCAGATTTATAACTACTGTCACAGGCCGGGATGACAGATAAATTAATCTTCCCTTCACGAGTTTACATCTCGGGCATCTGGACCGCTGATCCTGCCCTAACAAGCGCAGGGGTCTCGGTGAGCTGTCTTTTAATGTTGATGTGTTCATGGCTGGAGATGAATGGCTCTGTCACAGGAATCTATTTATACAGCAGTTATATGGCAGCGCCACCAGATCCAGGACGCTGCACTTCCCTGAGACGAGCACCAGCATCTGGTGGAGGAAGTCAGGAAATGACGCTTCTTTGGATTTGGAGGACTGCTCAGTGTAACGTGTCACTTACTGCGTGGGTAAACAAACAAAAAAAACGTATTTAGAGGAAAAAAAAAATCTGTAAATGTTTTCGTCTCTTCTCTCCAAAAATACAAAACAGTTTTCGATGTACAGTTCTTGTTTGTTGTGATAGCAATTCAAGCTAACTGGATGGCAACTCCAATGACTTTTGAAAAATACTATTTGTACAAGGATAAAGTCTGAAGTATTTTATGTGACTTGGACCCAATACTTTTAAATGTCCCATGTAGCTCTGATGTCACTTATGCATATATAAAAAGACATCACATTTTGCACAATGTTTCACATGCCCTTTACGTGTACTTAGACTGTGTACTTCACGTTCATTAATTCTGTTGCTTTCAGCCCCACGACAGATATAGTGCATTTTTCAGGACCTATTTTAAGCCGTGGATTAATACACATTGGATTCCCTAGTGAGCGTTTCCAGCAGCAGGATGGTGTATGTGGATTGGACTCACTATAAACTACACTGCCCATGTTGTTGGTAATGAAGGAATGTGTAACTCAGCGTGCTTGTGTAGGCTTTATCAGGGTTTGGATACTCAGGCTGTATTTGTTACTAGGATCAAGTCAATGTGGCTTTTTAGTGGTATTATAATATTATATATAATATTATAATATTATACTATTATAAAAACAATTCTTTGCAAATGGCCATATGGTGAATTTCATTAATCCAGATCATAAAAAAACAATCGCCTGTTCTTTGGAGCCGTAAAACATTATATATGACCATTTTCCAAACGGCCATTGAAGAGGACTAGTGACAGGCGTAGTACGTACTATGGGTAATGGTGCTTTCACACCCAAATCAAAGACCAAATTGTTACAGTGTTGCATTTAGCCTTGAGTTTGGTTTGTGTCCACACGGCAGCTTTTGATGTGTGAGGAAACTGCTCTCTGATTGGTCCGTATTTCCACGTTGGAAAACTCTCTGAAGTAAACAAAGAGAGAACAAGAAGTATCACAGACTTGTTTTGTTGTCATTTTTACTTTTAACCGACACCGTTCCACAGATCGACCAGTACCATTCTCCTTTAGTTTTTCACTGAACAGTTTGAACACCTCCGTGTTCTTTTGTGTCTCGACAAGAATTTGTGAAATTGTTGGAAACATCACCTCGTCGCTCCCCCACGTTCGTCCTCTACTCATTTTGCTGCCTGGCTGCCTCTGCAAGTGTTAACATCCGTTAACAACCCACAATGCAGTTTTTTGATTTGCTTCCTATTTTGGTCCTACTTTAAGTCCGATTATGTTCTCACCTGAATTGTACTGGGCCGTGGTTCGATTGGAAAATGGACCGAGACCTGTCTTTTCTGTCAGACCATTGGTTGTTTGGTCAGTACCAGAGTTCAATGCGTGTTCTCACCTGTCCAAACGAACCAGACTTTCGGAGTAAAGTCCAAAAGTCTGGACCAAAGCTGTCAGGTGTGAAAGCACCCTACGTCTGTTTATGTTCTTACCTGTAACAGTTGGACCGTGGTTTGTTTGGAAACTAGCCGAGACCCGTCTTTTCAAGCGGACCATTGTCCGGTGGTTTGGTCCCAATCAGAGTTCGAATGCGTGTTCTCACTTGTCAAAAGGAACCAGACTTTCAGAGTAAAGTCCAAAAGTCCGGACCAAAGCTTTCAATTCTGAATGCACCCTGAAAGAGATCACCACCTAACCACTAACATAACACATTGGTCATAATAAGCATAGAGAACTGATAGAGCCTTATTGTGAGGATGGTCGGCTGTTAGTATAAAAAGTATTGAAAGCATAAACTCATCAGCAGAAATATATAACTTGGTGGAGATACCCACCAAGGCTTCAGTCCACAATAAATGTCTCACAGTGGAAGATGAACATGTTTGTTTTGCAGAGAGCAGAGTGGAGTTATTGCTAGAGCAGCTGACAGACAGGACCACCAGCACTGCAGAACTCAGGCTTGTCATTGTGGGCCCACCCTCCTCAGCAACTACCACACCTCCTCACCCCATCACATGAATCACAGCCACCACCCTCCACTGCCTCGGCAACAAAAGATGCTTTGAGGTCAAGCTCCTCTTCTTTGTGCCCACCGCAGCGCGTGAGCGGAGAGAGAACAGAACCACTCGAGACAAGGGCAACTTAAGAGCGGCGTATAATGCGAGGACGTCCATCAGAGAAGAAGACACGTTCGGATAATGTGATGTTGAAATAAACGAGCTTCTGAAGGGTGTAGTATTGTTAGCAATTCTTTCAGGTCTTGAAATTACTTTAAAATGGAATCGTTTGACTTTCCTCATCAAACCGGGTCTTCATTGATGATAATATGCCTGAGCTTTAAGCTGCACCCCCTTTTATATTCATCGCCCCAAGAATCCTCTGTGGGGGTTTAAAACTTCAAACACCACCTCATGAAAAAGTCAGGAGGTGTCAGACATGTGTTCCCCCCCTCCTCGCCCTCCACAAACCCCGCTGGCTTGCCAACACCAAAGGCCAGAATTGATTTTATGTGAAGCAGGACCGGCTCCACCCCCGTCAGGGATCACCTGCCTCGCCGCCCGCCTGTGGCTCTGATGCACCGTGAACAATTAGGGGAAGACAGCGAGATATTGACAAGGTATCCGCGGTTTTCAGAGCACATTTTCGTTAATTATGTATCACACAGAGCGTGTTTTGTACGATGTGATTTCCCCTCCGAACATCTGAAGGAAGTTAAATTGTCACGGTTACATTTTCTTGCTCTAATTCCACGTGGATGATCCTTTGTGTATGAGCTAATAAAGTGAGGTTTATGGAAGATTCCGGACAGATTATCGGAGGTAAGAGCACTGTCCTGCGACTCAGCGGGCTTTAAAGTTAGTCCAGCTGTGCATAAAAAAAATGCAGCACGAAAGGTCAAACAAGAGCCAACGGAGATAAAAGTCTGAGGTGGCTTTCTTGTACGGTGATCCGTTTACGATCCCCTTTAAATTAAACATTCCTTCCTGTTTGTCTGCATGTGCTCATCCTGGCCGGGAACGGTAACACGATGCAGGTACGTCTCAGATTCTCATCTTTGTGTTTTCGACTCTTAGATTTGTCTGAACTCAGCATCATCATATGAACTCAATTAAATATTGACCTGATTAGAATTCAAAGGCTGATTTAACTCAAATTTGCCGTCATACAATGAAGAGCTTTGGTATGACTGATTACATTGTGCAATTAACACCATTGAGAATGGTTCCATTCCAATGTGTTTCCCAGTAAACCAGAAGAAGCAAGACTCTAACACCTAAATGGAATGCAGCCATTGTCAGCTATTGCATGTCAAAATCGCTCTGAAATGTCTCTATGATGTCTGTTCTCTACTTCCTATATTCACTTTGCACATCAAAAGCAGCATTAAAGTGTAATTCTGTTTTTCTTTTTTTTATGTTTCTTTAAAGAGTAGTATTTTCTTTAGTTTGGCCATTATCTAACAAGCATTTCTTTCCCTTTCTTGGCTTCCCTATCTCAAATCTTTGCTCTTATTTTGGTAAGAGATCACAACCCCGAAACAGACGATCAGTTTGGTCAGATTAAACCTCTTTATTGAGAGCAATAAACAGATAAAGCAACAATTTAAGTAATAAACCTTTATTGCGCTTGAAAAATGTGTGCACATAGTGTTGGTAAGATTTCTAGGTCAAAACTGAAACAGGCAAACTGTGATGGATGTTTGCGACAGGCAGTTTGGGTCATAATGAACAGTTCATATTTAAGAGAGTAGAGCTGGACACAGAGAACAAATCCAGTTCTTTATATAATATTGACTGATTCACAGCAATACAGATGGTTGGTGAATGTTGAACTAGTGGTTTCTGTAAGACAGAATGAAACAAGACTAGGCCAAAACCTAGTATGTGCTTTTGTGGTCAATGTGTTACAAGAAACTGACGATGACAACGTGTTTGAAAGCAGGTGCGAGCTGCGGACGTAGGTGAGGACAGCGGACGAGCAGTGGAGGAGCAGCCCCGCCTACTCCCCGAACAAAGTATCCAGAGCCGTATAGAGAGAGAGTCGCGTCAGTGGAGGTCCAATATGCTCCACGATCGGCCATTGCGATGTCGCAACTCTCTCTCTCTACGGCTGTGAAAGTACAGTCACTCTCTCACTCAGTCAATCAGTCAGTCACATACAGACCCATGTGTAGCGCTGACCCCTGCGGTCAGCCAAAAATACACAATACAAAATGTTACAACTAATATCCACCAGCTTTAACTATTAAACATATTTTAGCTTATACTCCAGCAATATAACACAAATGTAATGTCAACAGAAATGGCTAATCGATTAGCTTAGCTTATTAGCATATGTAATCATGTGCAATATAACAGGTGACTAACCTTTAGCTCAATTAGTGACCGAGTCAGAGAACATGCTCAAAAGCCACCGCCACTTAACAGAACTAATTCGCACTACACGCGATGTTTATCCCACGTGGACAATCGGGGAAATAAGTTCTGCAAGCTGTTTATAACTTACTTCCTTCACGAACGCTTTCACTGCTTATGACGAGGGTTCTGCAGCTGCGTGCACTGTAAGTTACGGATGTAACTCCCGTTCTCATCCGCATTACACTAGTAACCTGGGCGGTCCAACAGGGATGCATGACCAAAATAAACAACATAAAAAACCCAGAATTAACAAATAATAGAGAACACTGACCATGATGTCACAAAGAACTTTTTTTCCAAGCCATCTCCCACCTCTCTCCTCCCTGCCCCGTCATACAGTTGGACAGCGTCGAATGAAGAAAGAAAAGGCCTTTAATACAATTTTTAAAAGTTAAATAAATTGTGTACGATTGCCAGAATGTGTTATGTGGGCATGCTCCCAGATCTTAACATTTATTTTGATTATTATTGCCGATAGGAATTATTGCCAAGTTGTATTTTTACGTTGAAAATAACAGTGTTTGATGTCAGTGCCAGTAATCCTCATCTACTGTATGTATAAGTGACTCGTACTTTATTAAAGGGATACCACCCAAAGCATAAAACATTATCAAATCAAAGCAGAAAATAAAATCCTAATGACAAACTGATATTTAATGATGTGTTTAAGTGCTGGCACCAGAGTTTATGCTCTACCGTAAAGCAGCAATAAAGACACACTTTAATGCAAATGATTATAAACACTGAGTGTTTGTGTGCGATCGGATCTGACTGACTTTTAATTTTCCTGCTGTAGACGTGTGTTATTCCTGTCACTCACTAACAGAGCAGTATTCATCTGCAGTAGATGACTTCATAGAAGACAAAAACGTCTGCGAACAAGCCGACATGAGCGTGTTTTCTGGAGCCTGGCGTGTGTAAGACTTCCTTATTTTTAACAGTGGCCACTTCAACCACTGGCTTGATGTCAACTCGGTTCTAATGGACAGCCACAGAGCTGACAGGCCGTAAATCAGAGGTACTATAGAAAGCCATTAGTCCAGGGATACACAATAAAAAGCGGTAATGGTCTCATAAAGCCTGCAACACCACAGCACACATTCTGATTCTGTCTATTAAGGGCTGCAGAGCCTCGGATGACTGAAATCGAGGAAGCCATTTTTCTTCGGCGCGTTATCGCCTGGGGTCTCGTGCTCGTGATCAATGTACAGTAAGATGCACTGTGCTGAGAGCTATTTATTTACACTGTACTCCAGCTGAGTGAATATTAGAGGAGGGCACTGTGATTAAGAAGTGCTGCTGTTACAGACGCCTCATTGATTTACTGTGAGCTGGTTATAAATGCCAGACGTGTGCAGAGGGCCGGTTACAGTGTGAAGAACAACAGTTTACACTAGCTGTTACGGTGAGTGAAATCAGGTCCAGAAATCGTATTAAAGGGATAGTTCACCAAAATTACAAAGACAATATATGTTATCACTATCACTGGTGTCTTGTCATACAGATAGTTCAGGTTTCATTCGCTCATATTTCCGAGCCTTCTGCCTCCAGCCCATTAGAAGTGAGATTTATTTGTAGTGTTCACAGCGCTAAACCAAGAGACGACAGCCATGCTAGATGCTCTGTGAGACTGCGCTTAGCATTTACTTTATCTCAAAGCACTGCTGTTCCTAAGCACCAGCACGCTAACATCTGCTAGTCTGCATTAAAAAAAGAGTAAAGTGTTCACTAATGGCCGTTAACTTGCAGCATTTTTTCACATGATAATGGCAGAAGATAAAAGTTTAGGGATCACCAAAGAGGGCTGGTTGGTTAGCGCTCTTGCCTCACAGCTAGAAGGTCACTGGTTCAAACCCCGGTTTGGGCTAGGTGGGCCTTTCTGTGTGGAGTTTGCATGTTCTTCTCGTGCATGCGTGGGTTCCCTCAGGGGTTTCCGGCTTCCTCCCACAGTCCATAGACATGCTTGTAAGGTTAATTGGTGACTCTAAATTGCCCATAGGTGTGGGTGTGATTGACTGGCAACCAGTCCAGGGTGTACCCCGCCCTTCGCCCAATGACAGCTGGGATAGGCTCCAGCCCCCCCGCGACCCTGAACAGGATAAGCGGTATAGATAAGATGGATAGATGGATGAACGGATCACCAAAGATATTGGAAATCCCTGTGGTGGTTCTAGAGTAGATGTCCATCACCTTATCATTTCCAAGGCCAAATCAAAATACAATGTTGCAGCCCTCGTGAGCCCTCATGCCGCCATGAGTGCTAACTTTCATGTTTAACTTTCATGCGTAACCCCTGGGGTAAATGTGGAGCATAGAAATTTGTGTGTTTTTGCAGCTCAGTCTATCTCGGCTATGATGTCTGCTTCTTGTGCGCCGAGAAAATAGGCTAAAAAGGCGCTGAGCTCCGTGCCACTCGCCTGTAAAAGCAGCAGTGCCAACCAGACAGAGTGGCGAAGAGAAACAGGTGAATAGAGACCTTCTTTTTGGGGGGTTCGCACCTCAAAATGGTTCCTCTAAACACGGTTTTCCTAGATTTTGTTTCTCGCATATTTATTACTTTATAATCTCACAAATTTGCTATTTTTTCTGGTAAATTTACCACTTTAAAGTTGCAATCTCGAAGATCTCAGTTTTATTCTCTTTGGCGGCACCTATGGCGATAAACGGTAATTGCGGCCGCACACTTCCCAGATATCCAGAAAGTGTTGCATGTGTGACGTCCACAGTTGGCTCCGGTTGCAACTCTTGATTTTCCTTGCTGACGGTCGCTTTCCTTTTCAGACTGTTTTCCTTCATCTGAGCGTCCAATTTGTTTCTTTTTCTTTGGATTTTCACGTATTTTTGAAGTTGTATCTGTAGTCATCGATCTTTCCTTTGTTTGTTCAGCAATAGTAGATTACTGTTTACTCACAACACTAGCAAAGACCGGAAAAGCAGCCGCATAGCTCCGCCTACCCTCTCTGGCGGACCAACCACTGGGGGCCATCGCTCTCAGAGATGGATACTTCAAAGCATATAGAATCAAAACTAAATGTATGGCTTGGCAGATATCACTAAATATGCACGAAAATGTGTAATTCAATGAAAGAAAATCAATTTTCCAGAGAATTTTGACAAATAAATAATATGTTGAGAAACACAGCAGTAAATTTGGGGCTACAGATCTTAAACGCTCTCCATATGAAGGCTGGAGGCTCATGATAGCTTTCTATGTTCAACATAATAAATCTAATTAACCAGAAAACATCTTCTCTGAAACCAGGCCAACTGGTTTATGCTATTCAAAATCCGGACGGCAAATGTCGAAATAATTTCCGACACAATTTCACCAAAAGGAGCCAAATTTCTCCTCTCAAAGATAAGAAAGTCGTGTGAGTGACACCTCAACAGGCTGCTCGCAAGTTACAGCGGGATTGAACTCGCCTGGAGACAATGACAAGCTCCTCTCTGTCTGATGTCACTTCCCATTTCCAGGCCCGACTGCTATCTTGCTACTGGCTTCTGCCAATAATAGCTCATCAAAACAACACAACCCTTCTTGGCACCAAAATAAAGGCAGCGGTCCACGTCCGTGCCACTCAGTTGTCAATTAAGACTCCTCTTCACACTGACACTTGTGACTTAAAAGAAACAGTCGAGGACGTGATGAATTCGAGCCGACAGATGAGGCGGCGGAGCGCTGCGTCGCAGTACCATAATGCGCCCGAGATATGGATAACAACTGACACCACTGGCAGGTCTTATGAAGTTTGATTTCATTTGTCAGGCCTCCTCTACTTTGTCTTTTAGCTCCTGCGCGCTCCCTCACTCCTCAATCATGGTGGTAATAGCTCCCTCTGATAGCCCGAAGACACTCACACTCGCGCTCGTTTAAAATGCAAAGCCACAAATATAGCAGGTGCTGTGGGCTCAAATCAAGCTGGCATCATGTGTTGTATCCAATGCTACATTGTACATGTGTAATTGCATGTGGTGCGTTTATAAAAAGAAGCTAAATGAACCTGAATGTCCACAGGGTGTTCTGATCTCTGAAATCCACACAATTTCACATCACGGAGATGAACAGGCATCACGTAAACCACAAACGACAGAGAAATAACCATCAGCCTCGGTATTTGATCGCTAAGTAGACAAATGGAGCAGTAAGTGTCCAAGCCTGTCTCGGCAAATACCTCGCATGCTTGTCTCCAGCCGACCACATGACGCTAATTCCTGACTGAAGCGCTCCTCCCGCGTATCCCTAATCCGGCCTGTGAAATGTGACAAGATCATTCTTTAGGCCTACTTTAGTCTGAATAATCTGCCCATCACAGACATTCATCCCGACCTGCACAGTGCTCCCAGTGTCATAACACGCTACCTGTACATTTTCACCCCCGGCTTAGGCTCCATAAATTAAATCTAGACGAGTAAATGTGAGGGATCAGGATGGAGGGCTGCGTGCGTGTGGATGTGGGGAATGTTGAGTGCTTCACAAACAAATGTGTGTTAAAACAGTGACTTTTTAACTTAATACAGACTCAATACTTAGAGGAATAAAGGTGCAAAATGTGGCTACACAGATAAGTCGATTAATCAATTATTGGTTGAAGAGAGAAGAGTTCTCCTGGAGGAATAATCACCTTTCAAACTGTTGCAAATCTTCAGTTTCCAGCTTCTAAGAGGTGATAATTAGTTGTTTTTTTTACTGTTTTAGGGATGCACGATATATACGTTATCGGCATCTGCAGAAAATGCTGCCTGAAAATGACATATTGGCATCGACAGATATGTCATTTTTCTGCCGATATTTTCTGCAATACGAGGCTTTAATTCTGCCCAAATGCTCGATGATTCCCTAAAAAAGTTTGATGTAATTCTACGATTAACTCGACGCGAGTTGTGTGCGCACACTGCCTGCGTAAATTTATCAACAATATACAAATAAAGACTAAAAAGACACAGAAACTTGCTGAATAGAAGTTAAACAACTTTCACAGCTCTTAACTAGCTAACAGTTAGCTCACATTCTCGTCATTTTACCGACTTAACAACATCAAACACGGCGAAAATACACTCGCAGCCAAAGCAGACGCTAACAGAGTCTAACATAAACATCAGTGCAAAACTAACTTACATATTTGTGGACACACACACGACAAAAAGAGTCCGTCGGCGATCACTGATGTCTCCGTAGTAGATGCAGTAAACAAGTCCGGGCATGTCTCCCTCACTGCTGTGTTTCTGGGGGATGCTGCATTCAGGTGCGCTCAGAAACTTGAGTGACCTTTTGTACAACGCCTTATCAGACAAGCAAAGAAGGCAGTTTTTGGCCACTACAATAAGAGTAGGCATGATATCAATTCCACTACAGGGGAGACTTGATGTTCTCTGCAATTAGGAGGAAAAAAACATGCCTAATATATCGATATCGAAATACTGTCAATATTGGAAGAGATCCGCATATTGGCAAAAAATACAATATCGTGCATTCCTATTGCACACTAAATATTTTGGGGCTAGGAACTCCAGATCTGACAAAAAAGCAATCTTAGGACCTCAAAAGGCCTCGAGGAATTCAATAAAGTCGTTTTTCCAACCAGGGATTGATTGATTTTCCAAAATAAAAGAACAGGTAGTCAATAAAGATCTAATGGTGCTAAAACAAGGCCCATACTTAGCTTCCATGTCATGAAAAGTGAACATGATTGCACTGCTCTTCCCTAAAGCTACCAGACAAGCACAGCACTGAAGGTCTTACTGGAGCTTCTTGAAGTTTCCACAAAGTTCTGCAGCACTAATATGGCAGCTGTCAGCTTGAATTGAGTCGTCGGTTCCAGCTGCTAACAGGGGAAGGCTAGGTGAAGTTAACTCCTCTCTACAGCATGACTACAACCCGCCAGGATCCTCACCTGCCTGATGGCAAGTGGACGACAGCACATAATCTCCAGGAGGCTTTGCTTCCTTACTCCTGACCAGCTTTAACTAATTGAGGAGACAACGTGAAAAAGACCCTTCACCGCCGCGATCTTGGCTGCACCTCAACTTTTCCTAACCGTCTCCGTCGCGCTGACTTCCGGCGAGATAGTGCGAGTTCTCGGTGTCAGCCCGCGAGTTGAGCTCTTGCAAATGAAGTCGGCGTTTGACACAGATGGAAGGGGGAGGGTGAGACGGGGGGGGGGGAATATCTTGGGTGAAGTCAAGGGGAATGGGTATGACTTCTAAGTATCTGAAATGTCCTGTCTTAAACACATAATATCCGTAATACTTCCTGACACTTTCTCCTATAACCTCTTATTCTGTGCCAGCTTCTGTGGGGCCTTTTTTTCCCTCTGCGGGCGCAGAAGAAAAGCTACTCTATTTTCTTGTCATATTTGGTTGAAAGGCGACTCTCAACTTGGAGTCTAATTTCCTGCACTTTAAAGACAGTCCGCATGCAAGGTGCATTACCATGCTATCAAGGTGATGGGGAGCAATTTCAGCCTGTCAGTCAGTCATGGAAATATCACAGAGACTTAATGTCTGCTGCAGGCTGTCAAAGGCTCCTGTGAAGTGGCGGAGAGCGTAATCTGAGTCTTATTCACTCAACGCCATTTACATGTCAGCGCGCTCTGTTTTACTCTGGATGGTAGCTCGTAATGAGATGGGGATATAATATAGTTACATACAGAGCTACTTAAGAACAGGTCAAACTGTTCAGAAGGTTTGAGAAGTATGGAGGAAAATGAAGCAGCAGCTGCACGGGAACGGGGAGAAGTTTTAATAGAAATAGCCTAAGTATGAAATTAGCAGCATCTCATAAGATCACACACTCCTCGCTTCGCAGACAGCAGTTAGTTAAGGCTGTTAATTTCCCGATAGACGCACCACTCCGGGTGACACACTGGGCCTGTACTTAACCATTATTAATGTGACAGGCCTCAGTGCAAAGCAAATCAATTAAACAGGAGCAATCAGCGCAGTCTGGATAACGGCCTTTTAAGACTGTTTGCATGTGACAAAGGAGGTCCTGGATCCGGGCCTCCGCGCCGGGACCTGACAGGTCAAGAAAGCGGGGCGAGAAACAATAGCACCTTCTAACCATCATCTCCCCTTTTTACCTGTCACATCCAGTCGGCCTGTCTGGCTGCTGACGTGGCGCGCCCCCTGCATGCGCCCCGGCTGCCACGAGGTGAATTTTCATGTCACGTCGTGGGGGAAATTCTTATTCCATTTGCTCGACGTTATAATGTCGCACTTATCCACCATATCCTTTTTGTTGAGAGCTATATGTCAGACGCTTTGGCACCGGAGTTTTGGTCATTTTTCGAACCATTTCAGTGATGAATGTACATGTGGACTGGAGAGGGTGACTTACCTTTATGTGCAGGTAATTCTAACACTGCTGCATGGGAAGTTTAAAGTGTCTGAAAAAGAAAGAAGGGTTGCACAAAAGACTTAAAACAGATTCATACATGCATTGATTGAATCAACCCAGCAGGAAACACTCTACATGCATGCAGAGCTGCATTGTACAGTCATACAGCACTCGTTACTGTGACCTTAATTGCCTTTATTTCAATGTTTAATCAGCTCCAGTGACAAACTGTGAGGTTGTCTCCAACACTACTGACTTAATATTACGTGTCATACTACATTATATAGATATGCATACTGTAATACACCATATTGTATTATTTGCCACTTTTAAACCTCTTATCATATTGTATTATTGCATACTGCTAAATGCTGCTGCTATTACCCAAACATGTCACTTTTATGTACCAGTTGTATATACCTCTTATTGCATTTTATTTATCTATTCTTATTTCTATATGAATTTACCTTCTTGCTACTTTGTCTTTGTGCTGTTGCAACATCCAAATGTCCCCTCTGTGGATCAATAAAGATTTTTCTTCTTCTTCTTCACATATTGAGGTCGTTGTTTTTGCACAGTTGGGCACTTTAGCACTGCAAATAAAGCCGGTAAGAAAAGTTAAAATAAGTAAAGTTAAAAAAGCAACCAAATTTAGATTTGGAACAAGGCCGAAATAAATTCAAAGAAAACACTTGAAGAAGCAAAAAAATGTCCTTTAAAATAATAAGTAAGATTCTGAAAACAATGTTTAGTTCTGGCCTGTCTGATGTTCACTACTCTTTAGCCAGGGTAAATGTGAGGACAGTCAACAACAATTTCAATAAAATACATAAAAAGAATCATAACTGAAAATCTGTTGAATAAATTACTTTTTCAGATTTATATTAATAGAAAGTTTTATTTCTAGGGAATAAAAACTGACATTTAGGATACTGGGAACATATTGGCCTTTTTTTTTCTCTAACAAAGACACTTTTCATGTTTAAAAAAAAAAGCATGAGAACCTCATCTCACAAGTCCCCTTTTTTATTTGCAAGTGTGAGCTCTAACATATTCTTTCCTTAATTCATGATTAAATCAGAGTGACTTTTATTGGCCGAGTTTGTGGGCACATACAAGGAATTTAACTCTCAGTGTGCAGAGCAAAGCAAGCAAACTGACTAAACTTAAAACAAGGACAAGTTAAGACAAACACTAAAAGCTAAAACTACTATATACAGGCCTATGGATACAAATATATATTGCAATGTATATATAAATATTTAAAAAACACTTATAGACAGGAGATAATAGTGCAAGAACAGTGCAAAGGTGCAGTGATCAATATTGTTATGCATCAGGTTGTTAAGATATAAATGTGAGTTTTAATAAAGTTTTAAAGAAAGAAATGGAACTAATCCTTTAATGAAAATATACATCCTTAATCTGTGAATGTCCAGCCCACATATAGAGCCTTCATTTCTGTATATTCACTTCCTTAAACGCTCGCGCGTGCACGGACTGATTCACAAACGTGTCCTTGTGTGAAACACCAGCAGCAGATTGCGAAGCTTTTCTGTTTAAAAGTAATGAATTACAGCCACGACAAAAAAATGTGCAGCCATTTAAGGATAAAGCCGAGAATTTGGTGTCTGCCGCGGCGAGCCATCCATCACGTGCACAATAAAGGAGTTTTTGCCTGACGGTCGAAATTTATGGTCGCCCTTCTCTGCCCTAATAACTCAACGCGCTGTGTCAGAGGCTGACAGCCGGAGCCGAAAACAGCCCCCCTGTTATCAATCAAAAAACACTTGCATATGTTTAACTTTCGCCTGATCAGCAAGACATTTATAGGCTATTGAGTAATAAGATAAGTGGGTCTATTTCGATGGGAAGAAACGTGGAGGATTTACGTGATTAATGGCGGCCACGAGAGGAGGTTTTTACGCACTCTTGGAATAAAAAGAGAGCGTTTTTTGACTGGAGTTTGGCGGAAATGTGGAGGAATCTTCTTTATCTCCAAGACAAAAAAACATGGAAAATAAATACAATCAAATGAATGCACGTAGCAGTAAAAATACCTCACATCTTAGCTCAAATTGCAGTTTTGGGTTCGACCAGAGCAGACAGAAAAAGGGGCCTAAATTATGATGGAGGAGAGGGAGAAAGAGAGAGAGAGATACACATCACTTCTTGTCTCCTCTCCTCGTGGATTCACTTTACAGCAGTTGACCTGAATCTGACTGAGAAGAGGCAGAAAAAAATATAAGTGCAGACAGCTGACAGATAACTGGCGTGCAGGACAGGGAACTGACAGATGACAGTCTGCGTGATGGAGAGGACAAAGTTGCAGAAAATGTGAAACATGCCGATGGATATCTGCGCGCGCTGGAAGGAAAATCTGACCACATTTTTCGTCCTAACCTTTTTCATTCAAAGTCTTTTTTGCTCTTTACGGAGCAGGTTAAACTGCCTTCTTCCTAATTTTAGTAGTTTTGCAAAAGAAAATGAGCTAAAAATTGCTTTAAAAGAGGTCTACATGTGCGATATTTTGGCCAGACGTGTGTATTTTTCACAATAAAAGCATTACATTTGTGTCGATTCAAATAAAGCTTGTGCTCACTTTACACAAAGAAATATAACTCATGTTATCCTCTTGTCGGCCTGGTCAACCTTCCCCAAAAAAAACACACAGGATGCATGTGTGGCGCATGCGTCAGCGCGCCAATTACGCACCCAAAGACGCACCAAGAAACTCCAAATTAAAAGCCGCTCAAGAGTGAGTGAAATGTGAAATACACGCGCGTGTGAGGAGGAAGCGTCACATTCGCTCGACCCCCCGATCACCTCGGGATCTCTCTTTGATTGGGAGGCGACGCATGGCTCTGATCCGCGGACTAATTCCGATGCCGCTCGCGAAGGAGGCGGAGTGATCTCTCCCGTAGCCTCGTAAACGGAGTCCGCTCTCGGACCTACAGCCACACTTGTCAGAGCGACGCCAGGGATGAAGCAACGCGGCTGTGAGACGCACGGATTCTGCTCGCACACCGATATTACGCGGATTTAACATCTTTTTTTATCTGTGGCTTTTTAACTGTCTGACGCTTTTTTGAGTGCTTGCTTTCTTTACCCTCCACATGTATTTCTCAACCATTTCCACGAGAATTGGGTCATGATCACATCGCCCACGGTCTCTGTCCTGAGAAATAGCACCAATCCAGCGTGGGAGAGCGGCTCCTCGGGGGAGAAGGGCGCAGAGAAGAACAGCAAGCTATCCGTCCACAACTCCGTCTCTCCTGCAGACCCTTCTCGCCAAGCCGGCCGTCTTCCCATCAAGGTTTTGAAAATGCTTACGGCTCGGGCAGGACACCTTTTACACCCGGAGTACCTCCAGCCTTTACCGTCCACTCCTATCAGTCCCATCGAGGTAAGAACTGAGGCGGTGTTTGTGTAAACGTTTGCGCACACGGGAAAGTATTTCACCCTGAATTCACCGGACACGAAAGCGTTCGTCCTTATATTATGGGATGGATGTTGTGGACGATCTAGATCAATAAGTGATGAACAACATGATCGTGATTTTATTCACACTGTGTAATGACTTATTCGATAGAGGGAAGAATAACCTATAGCTCTGATTTCGGTGATTCGGGCATTTTTTTCTGCGTTAGAATAATAAAAATTAATGACCTTGTTGTTGCAAACTGATGCCCATGTTTGTCATTTTCGACGCGTGGCAGCTGCACAGTCTTATCTTTCTCCTGTGCATCAGCTCTGTGTGCACATCACCTCTTTACATGCCCATTACGCTGAGTTGTTTTGAGTTTCATCACGAGATAAGTTTATGCGCAATGCGTAAATACGCGGAACTCTCCTGTGTGCGTATTTACCCCAAAAACATGAAATGTGCGAGTGCTTTATTTTTGGATGTCGTTAACTGTATTTTGTTTTATTTCACAGCTGGATGCAAAGAAAAGTCCTCTGGCTCTTCTGGCCCAAACGTGCTCCCAGATCGGCAAACCGGACCCGCCGTCCTCCTCCAAGCTCTCCTCCGTGACCTCGAATGGATCTAGCGACAAGGAGAGCAAATCCGGCCCGCTGAAAATGAGCGACATCGGAGCCGACGACAAATCCAGCTTCAAGCCGTACTCCAAATCGTCGGAGAAGAAGGACTCGAGCAGCAGCCTGAGTGGAGATAAAAACAGTTTCCGAGTGCCTAGCGCCACCTGCCAGCCGTTCACCCCCAGGACAGGCAGCCCCAGCTCCTGCACCTCCGTGTCTCCTCTGCCGGCTGACGGCAAAGCGGGGGACAAGGAGGAGAAGAAGGAGTCTGACAGCAATAAAAGCGGCTCGACAGAGAGTAATGGCAGCCATAGGATAAGTGGAATTACCTCTGATGGGAGCCAGGAGAACACATCTGGATCCAAGACTGTTACATCAGACTCCCCATCTGTGACCTCCTCCTCCTCCTCCTCCGTGCTCTCCTCCGGACTGGTGGCCCCTGTTTCCCCCTACAAACCCGGGCATACAGTTTTCCCCTTGCCACCTGCCGGTATTTCTTACCCTGGAAGTTTAGCGGGTGCATATGCAGGTTACCCGCAGCCCTTCCTCCCTCACGGAATGACCCTTGACCCCACCAAATCCAGCAGCCAGCTTCTGAGCGCGCAGTTCGCTGCGGCCAGCTCTCTGGGATGCAGTAAAGCAGGCACGAGCCCTTTAGCTGGAGCTTCTCCTCCGACTCTAATGTCTGCTAGTCTGTGTCGGGACCCATACTGCCTGAGCTACCACTGCACGAGCCATCTGTCCGGTGCGTCCGGTGCAAACTGCGCGCATGACTCTGCGGCGGCTGCAGCGCTCAAGTCCGGATACCCGCTCATGTACCCCACACACCCGCTGCACGGCGTGCACTCCTCGGCCCCGACTTTCACCGGACATCCCTTATATCCTTATGGGTTTATTCTGCCCAACGACCCCCTGCCGCACGTGTGTAACTGGGTGTCAGCTAACGGACCATGCGATAAGCGCTTTTCCTCCTCAGAGGAGCTGCTCGGCCACCTGCGGACTCACACGGCCTTTGCCGGCACGGAGAAGTTGATATCCGGGTACCCTGGCTCCTCTTCTCTCGCTAACGCTGCTGCAGCCGCTGCCATGGCGTGTCACATGCACATGCCTCCTAACGGCAGCCCGGGCAGCCCCGGCACGCTGACCCTCAGGGGCCCCCATCACCCCCTCGGACTGAGCAGTCGCTATCACCCGTATTCAAAGAGCCCCCTGCCCACACCCGGGGCTCCGGTGCCGGTGCCCGCGGCCACAGGGCCTTACTACTCCCCGTACGCCCTGTACGGACAGAGACTGACCACAGCCTCGGCCTTAGGATACCAGTAAAGACAGAGAATTATACGTTTATAAAGGAGATTTAGGCCACATGAGTTTTATATTGTACTTCATGCAGGGACTGGATCCGCGTGGGGATCACTGTATTTATTTGCGATAGCTTCAAGCGTGACTAAAATAAAAAATAATATAACTTTGAAAAAGGCTCAACGTGCATTATTTTACACAGGAGACAGGTGTGTGTTCTGACCAAGTTGTTTTTGTGGGATCTTTTTTTCCTCTAACGTGGATTTTATTTCCTTCTGCTGAACTCTTGCAAAAGTTATTTTAACTGCGCGGAGTGATCTGACAGAGTGATGGGGAATCCATGAGAGCAGCTTCCTCTGAATTGTCATTGATTTGTTTTGTGGGGAGCAAAACATGAAGGTTGTTTTTTTACCTGGATGACAATTTTCAACAGCTCTGAATGGTTACTACTTATATAGAAAATTTGCTGTTTAACATAAATATTAATTTTATGGTTAAATAAGACAGATGATTTTTTATTACAAGAATTTAGCACTTCTTTTTAATTCTTGTTTTTTATTTTGCATTTATTTACCAGGGCGTTAGTTTTCTTTTAGGCTGTTTTTTTATTCTTTAATCAGATATACACTCACGTCATTAGGCTCACCTGTACAATCTAATGCAGTCCAATACAACAGCACGGCCCTGGATTCTGCTTTTATGAAGTTTTTGTTGACTTTTGTCAGAAGTGTGTAAATTCAATCATTACCGAGGCCGTAGTTAAAGGTGGTGTTGCACTGAACTCAATTATGTTGAGATGTGTCTCTGTTTTGTCCTCCCTATGAGGGGGCCAGAGCATTAGAAACACCTCTGAATATAATGCAGCTCAGTGCAGCCCCACCACCAGTTATGACGCTGAAATATCATTGACTTATCAGCTCTATGACAGCTTAGAAAGAAGCCTGTACATTACAGGCAACTTATGGCTGAGCTGCTGTATTGGATTACATTAGAATTTTCAGGTGTACCTAACAAAGTGGTCGCTGAGTGTATATTATTAATACTTTTAATTGTTCATTATTTTGTTTTTGAGGCTGATACACTTGAAATAGCTCATCAATATTACATTTTATTGGGGACACTTAATCTCAAGACAATAACACTTATTTTCTGATATTTATTACTTTTGTTTTTTCATCAGGTTTTTATTGATTTTTGCAAACATCCTGCAACACGAAAAACTGATTATATAACTGAAAAATCTCATTTAATAAGAGCTAACCGTGAAGCTTCAGAAGACAGGAATGTTTTATTAATGTATGGTGACATAAGCTGAAGCCACTTACAGGCCTTAGTACAATAGCTACAGAAAGTACAGTGTGTGTGTGTGTTCATCTGCATTATCTAGTGCTCATCAAAACATTCTGATTCCTCTCAATCACGAGGTCACGCATCACGGTTTCATTAACGAAGACAAACGAGCTCGTGATATGAGCGAGGAGCTCCCTGAGCAAAGATTTACGATGACACCAGATGTGGTACGTTTCCACGGCGCCCGTGATCGCTGTAATGAAGCCGTGAGGCACAGAGCATGAAATAAAGCGAGGCCTAACAATCTCAGCCCCCCCCCCCCCCTCCCCTTAAAGCAAATCAGCTAAATCAAGCCAGCAGCGTCATTATCCAGCGTCAGTAAATCAGGCTGTTTCTGCGGCAATAACATCACCATCATTAACGGTCACATGTCATATTCATCAGATGCAGACAGAGTCCTAAACAGAGAGCTGATAGATGGTGATGAAGAGACAGACACACAATTCAGCTCTGCGATCAGGCAGACAGGAAGCATGGAGGATCAGATGTGATGCATCTTCTTCATGTGGACAAATGAAGGTCTTTGAACATTAGTTCTAACTTTTAATGGACGTGTGACGCTGCAGTGTAAATTCACAAATCATGTCATGTAGAAAAAGTCAATAAATTATCAGTGGAGTTCATTTTGTAGCATCACATGATGGATTACTTTGAAGTTAGGGATGCTGTAGTGCAACATCTGTGTCTACATGTGGACGAAATAGCTTTAAAATTAATATCTAATTAGCTAATCTTGGATTTTAAAGTGTCATGTTTATTTCATTTATAACAGTGTATTTTCAGGTGATGGATTTACTCATAATAATATGTATTATACAGAAAGTCTAATTCTAATCGAGACCTGAAAAAAACTACAAACACACAAGTGACATGAGTCAATCTAATGCCATTAAAAACAGCTATTAAAAGCTAATTTTTCATTTGTATTTTATTTTAAAAGGGACTATATTAAGTACTATATTAAACATTAATGTAACCACTCGATGCATTGAGTTAGCTTAAAGCTAATTTTCATCCGCAGTCCCTTGGCAGGTCACGATTTAAGCACCAAAGTTATAAAACATCACCAAGTTACAAGACGACAACATATAATGCAAAATGACACAGACACACACACTTCCTCACAACCACACACACACACACACACCAGCAAAGACAATATGTTGCTCAAGTTAAAAGCAGTAATATAAAATCAGAGGTTAAATAATTCAGTAGATTTATTGCTAATTATTAAAAATATCTGTTAAGAAACTCCATCTCGCATTTATAAGAATTAAAAGAAACATTTAATACGCGCTTATAACCATTTATAATGCAGTTATAAGCAGATATAAATGCTTATTTATGCATTTATCCACCCCAGGGCACCCAAGTGAGGACTGATTTAAAACAGATAATGAGTGATAATGTTGTAAAATACACCTCAACTGTTATAAAATTTACACTCATGAGAGTGAGGTGTCTCTTATATCTACATACAACAACATTACTGTGAGTTATAAACACTTAATTAAATGTTTATGTCCTGTTTATAAACGCTACATATCCGGGGTTAAAGTAACAGTGGTGTTATGTGTTTGGAAAAAGAATACCATTTTTAAGAGACACAACTGGCACTACTTTTTGTTAACTGATACAGCGGTCAGAGTACCTGTTTATAGGTCAAGTGATACGTCAGCGGAGTGATACCTGTTTGACTTATTTTGCACTTAAACAGTAAAAGTTACGAATAGTTCAATTCATCAGTCATTGCTGTTAATGTAAGTCAAGAAACATACCAAGTGGGTTTAAATTTAATATGTGCTGCTGCTATTACAGTAGTGGACTACATAGTACAGATACAGGTTTTAGTGTGGGTATAAGAGCATGTGTTGCAATCTGATATCAGTGAACTTTAAGGTTTTAAAAACACTTTCATATTAGCTTGAGGGACTATTTTCTGTCTAGTCTATATTTATTATATTGTGCTGTATTGGTTTGCATTGGAGTGATTATTGTCATAAATTTTGTCAGTCTCTAGACTGAGGTTAGCTAAAAGTTACCTCAATAAATGAGGTCACTGGGGGACGATGCTGCTTCATATTGATGGAGGTGATTTATACATATCTGTTTATTACATCAACAGGCTCAGAGGGCTTCACATCCATCCATCCCACTATTTTAAAGTCTATCAATCTTTAACGTACGATCTCTTTTCCACATGTTAGAATAAAAATCCTGTCAGAGATAAAGTACACGGCATTGTGACCTCACCGGGGCAGCTTCACCTGTTCTGCTTTGAAGTGCGGCTTGAGCATGAGCGAGCCCCGTGGCCTTTCACCCGAGGGCGAACCAGCAGCACGTCCGTGTAAGAACCGGTCACTTTTTCACAGCTGCGCACCACGTGTTACACCGTCTCTGGGCCTGTTACGGCAGAAGGTCGCACAAGTTATGCATGAAAACAGACTTTGCAGAAATAAATCCGTGCCTCAAACACATACATCAACCAGCTTTCAAACACTTGTTACACATGTTTTGGCCACATAATGAATTTAACACCCTTCTGTCAGCTGTATTAATGATGCGAGCGAGGGATTTCCCCCTTTGTTACACAAACATTTGCCGCTTTGAATAAATCGTCCCCGTTGCTTACGTTCTCTGGAAAGTCGAGCGGATATCTGTTTACAGACGCAGAAGGGAAAAGCCGACGACCTCTTTCATGTTCAATCAGCTGTGGAGTGTGTCTTCCATCATCCGGAGAAACGTGGGGGTTTATGTTTGCGGGAGGAAAAAAAGGCTTCGGCTTCTCCAAACAAGCGCCATATTTATCATCGCTCCATCATTTCCTGTGCTTTTTGACAAGCAAAATAAACAGTTAAAGCTGCTGACCTTAAAGAAGGAAGCGAGGATCTTAATGTGGGTAACTTTTATTCTGTTTACTCACAATAAAGTGTCTTCTTGAGCGAGGAAGGCAGTCGAAAAAGGGGGAATTTTCCCTGGAAGACAGTCTGTCAACACACAAAGCGACGGAAAGAGCAACAGTGAGTTAAACAGTGGGCCCTTGTCTTTCAGCACTCAACGTGCCCTATAATTTACACACCACTGACAGGGGCCATTTTGAAGTCTGTCATAGAAGGCTAACTTTTTTGTCTCTGAACGTCTTGCTCACAGCGAGTCGACTCCTGCTCAGGTCCGGGGTGATTAATGACTTATGGCCTTATTGTGTGGAGGTGGCTAATTAACTACAGGCTGACTGGAGAGACGCGCTATGAAAACCCTCCTCTGATAACCCCCCTCCTCTTCGTCTTGGCATGTGGAAGCTCTTACTGACAAATTTGCAAGAAGCAGACGAGCGTTGAGTAAGATGAATGGCCTCTGAGAACAGTAAACAGCCTTTAATTTAACAGTGTTTAAATGTATGACATGCTGGCATTGTGCTTCCGCGCCGTTCGTGCTCTCCGGTTTGGGAAACGCCGCCAAAGTTTTCCCCCGCAGTTGGTTTAAAATTAGGTTTGGCATATTCATGTATAGGGGAGTGTTTTGGTCGCTGGGGCTGGCAAACATGTGTTCGTTTTCTCTTTAAGTCTTCTGCAGAAGCTACAGAGTGACATTCTGAGACAAAGACAATCAGCTCCTTTAGTGAAGTCGTCTTAAATGCACCGAGGAGGCGGCCAATGTCTCGAGCAGAAAGAAGACACTATGCTGCACTAGCTAGCAATGATTAAAGCAACGCAAGCTGTTCTTAAAGGTGAGTGGCTCTTACACACGACCGGTCCTGTCATTAGGTTTGTTAACATACTGTGTTGCCGTGTTTGCACTCATGTCGACAGCCTAACTTAATCAAGTTACTATCCCACTTGGTGCTACGCCCAGCGCGACAGTTTTAGTGCCAGAATTATTGCCTTGACCTATGAGAGGAAATTAGCTGTGGACACAAGTTGGAGACTTTCCCTTCTGGTGAAATAAATAAAGCAAATATTAACCAGAACTGTGACAATGATGGAAACTAGCAGGGAACTAAAATGTTCCTTCAAAATGAAAAATGCCAAGCGGACCCAAAGTGGTGCGAAATGCATAATGCCAGCTGGCAGACCATTACAGGTGATGGACATTTCACTTACCTAAGTCAAATATAACAGACTGCTGTTCATTAATATACAGGAGGGCTCGCAGAATCCAGCCTGCCATCTGGTTAAATCGACAGAGTAATCTACAGCTCGTGATTAGGGGCTGAGGAGAACAGTTTCTCTTTCATCTCTCAAAGAAAAAAGTTTCCATCTGCACCGTGTGGCACGTCATTTTTCTTTAAGACAAATGGCCTGTTTTGGTATGATCCAAAATTAGATCAGCAGAAACCGATCAATCTTGTAAAGGGCCTGGGAAAAGAATCAAGATTTGGATCTTCCTCTTGTCTCTAGCGTCTCAACTCTCACTTTTCATCGCGTGACATCAGCATTCTTCCCATGATGCCTTCACATGCCGAGCGATGGACCCTGGGCTATGAAACTGTGGCTTAATATAGTGGTCCCGGTTTTGTTCCCTGTGGCACTCCACGACAGATGGTGACCTGTGAGAATATGTGACACCAGAACCAAAACCCACACTCAAGCGAAGAAATAGACAAAATACTCCAAGTGTTCCTGTCTGCAAATTAGTGAGATGACACAACTGTCAGGTGCCAGCCCCCTCCTGTGACAGTACACCCCCTCCACCCTCCATTACAGGAGCAGCGATGCTTTCACTGCACGACAAAAGGGGAAATGGGTGCATGTTTTTTTATAGGAGACCTGTCTGTCAGCTGGCTCTCAAGTCATAACAAATCACCGGCACTCAGCTGAGGCTGAACATTCGAGGCGTCAGGAGGAAGACGGATGACCTGCAGGCCTTTGAAGTGCTCTGGCAGTTCAGATGGCTCAGCGGCGCTGACAGAGAAATATACACAACAGAGCAACCAATAATGAGAACATTAAACATTCCAGCCACCTGACAGGCTGACAAAAACAGCCTGGCCTCGCATCAATCATCCGCAGAGACATAACCTTGACAATTAGTCCCCTCTGATACTCCCGGTAACCCCTGAAACCTGCACTGCAGTGTGGCTCCGCTTAAGGAGGACAAAAGCAAAAGGCTTCATCTAAATCCTTAATTCTGATTGATAAAGACAAAGCGGCAATCCAGCCAGCAACATATCGCTTCGACGAATGATGGATTCAGAACTAGTTGGCAAGCTCTTTGTGGAGTAACTGCTCTCCGAGGATGCAAAGACAGAAAAATACACATACTGTAGTTCAATTATTTTCCTAGTGGCCTCTGAAGATGTTTCGGCTAAGAACACAAAAATGTATCCAGCGTATGTTTATGGCTCTGCCTGCGGAAATATGTGTTTTAATGACGCCCCACAGGCATTTGGAAGCTATATAAATACTTGTAGCGGAGCCAGCACTTCGGGTTTCAATAGAAGTCGAGGCATAGATCAGCATAAAGCATGAGCAGGGCTTTAATGTGCGCTTAACAAGGTTACATATCTTACTTGTGTGTGTAAACATGTGCTAAATGTCATGGCTGATATTAAAGAGCTCTATAAATTCTGCTCACTAAAAGACTTAATATCATCAGTGTTCTCTTTTTCTTTTGAGCCTCATTAGCCGAGCGCAGATTTTAAGTCCGACTCCAAATCCACGGCAGTTGACCCTCTGAAAAAAGCAAGCTGCCATGTTGTCATCACTCTATTCACTCTAACTATGTAGCTACCATATGACAAATGAGCCATGTGAAATGACGTTTCCCTTTCGCCTTCACACCTGTAGAGAAACAGCAAAGCGTTCGACAGATGGATGGATGGCAAGAACTTCCAAACTACTGTATCTTGCTCTCAAAACGGAAAGAGCCGCGCCAACGGCTTGTTTACAAAAAAACACTACCTGAGACGGAGCCGCCGAGCTTGCAGGCCCTGAGGATGATAAATGGCTTCGCTAACCCTGTGGGACTTGCAGACCCAAATGAGGACGGAGCTAATTGCCGTGCGAAAGGCTTTGGCATGAATGGAAAGCAAATGCAGGCGGTGCCGCGGCCAAAAAAGAGCCCAGTTGCCGCTGTGAACTCCTGGTTGGCTTTTGCTTACAAGAGTTCACTCGGTGTCCATAAATCACCGACTGCTTACAGCTGAAACTGCCCTTAGTCATCAACATGCAATCGACTGAGTGACAGATTCCATCCTGACTACATTAGGCCCCAGTTCAAACGAGGCTTCTTTTTTTAAACTCTCCTACCATCTCCAACCTCACAGGAAATGAAAACCAGATGGCTGAGGATAGCTGTGTATAACATAAAGCTGAGCTCATATGGGAGAGAAAGACACAAAAGAGTTGGGGGGGGGAAAAAAGCGTACATATACATTGTTGAAGGAAATGACAGGGGTCAATTTGAGGTATCCTGGGTTTTTGATATCCTTCAAATATGACTCTATCCTGAGGCTATGATCTGAAGCACATTACTCATTTTCAGCTGACAGGAGGCCTGAAATGTGGTTTCAGTCTGTGTTACTCCCACACATGTGAGCACAAGTGCAAACTCTGCTATCAGTCTCAGCTACATTCAGGATTTCCAGTCTTGAGCTAGACATCACTCAGAGAGCACGCAACTCCCCCCCGAAGGCTTCGAAATATGTCGAGAGGAAATGTTTTAATTGCATCTGGACTCAGATCTGCGTGAAAGTAGACACGCAGTAAAAAGACAATGGTGGTGAACGTGTGCCAGATTTTTCATTTTCAATAAATAACAAGAAGAAGTGAGAAAGTAGAGTTAGGAAATTATTTAAAATAAATCTGCACCTTGGCTTTCGGCCAAACTCAACACCATCTTTCTCTTGAAATCATTGTGCATTCATTCGGGATAGTTTTCTAGTTTTCTGTGGATGTGCGAATGAGGACTAACAGCAGCAGGACAGGGGACTTGAGATGAAGGAACGTGTTGCCGAGTGACCTATGGCACAGAGGAATAAGATATCAACAGTGTTGGGAAGCTTAATCTTGATATGTAATAGGTTAGAGATAACTGTTACATGAATATAATAAGAAATGTGACTTTTTTGAAAGACACTAACAGGCTTTAAAATGTACAGTAAGGCTGGAGATATACTCCGTACATAACCGGCTGCATTATGAACATAATTGTTCACATACTTGTCTTTGCACTACGCGTGTTGCTGGAGGAGCTCTAGAGGGCACACCACAAAGCTCAGGCTGTATGCAACTACTGGATATGAGGGATAACAGACATGATGACACTCGAGGAGGTATGATGTTAATTCTGAATTCTCAGTGGCCCGGTGACTGACAGAATTCCATAGCCAGCTCAGGCGACTGATGACCGGTGGACCAAACACACCGTCGGCACCACCAGCTTCCGTTTCTCCAACATTTTCCTCCGTGCACAAACGGAATGGTCCAGGACTTGTTTCCATTTAGTTTTGCAGCTTTCCACGTCGACTTCTAAAATGGAACTTTTCTGTCGCCAGCTTTAGTGTTTGTCGCTGGTACAGATGCGGATATTGCGGACCTGGTCTGTCTTGTCTTCAGAACTTTCTGCCATTGTTGTCCCTTCTGCTGTGTTGACCCTAGCTGTGTCCCAATCCTGAGGCTGCAGCCTTCGAGGATGCTTTATTCATAGCATGCATAGACCGTTAAAACCGAACTGGAATGAGACGGTCTGGTCCACCTTTGCCGCTCCTGTCGCCTAGCAACAGGTAGCTAGCGGGCTAACGTTGAGTAAGTTAACCAATTATTTTAAAATTAATAACATTTTGTAATAATTTAAGAGTGTATACCTCGGCCGCTTAAAAGTCCAACATTTTGTTTGAAGTGGCGCGCAATGCATCTCAGGATATGTTGGGCCGCGAAGGATGCTCCCGATGGATCCTTCACGGCCCAGGAAACGGAGGACACATTTGTCGGTCACATCTGAAGGATCCTTCGAATTGGGACAGCTCCTGTCACATCCCCTCTGCCTCTACACTGCCCCTACCCTTTCATGTGCATACTGCATCTTGTGACCGACGCTCCACACAGAAGCAGGGCATGCGGGGCAGCCATCATGTGCACGCGAACGCGTAATTAAAAGCAAGTATATCTTCAGCCTAATGTTAAAGCTGGTTTATAATTTAATCATGAAAATATGGTTGAATTTCCAGAACTGAGAGTGTTCTAACCAATAACATGGCCTTTGACAGCATGATAGCATGCTAATGTTAGCCTTTAGCCCATAGCACTACCTTACAATGCTGCTAGCAAAGCTTTAGGCTCTCACTCTTGTTTTATTCAATGCTTTGGGCATCGCTAACTTAGAGGCAGATATATCTAAATCTAAATCCAGACAAATACAACAGAAACTACCAGCATGACTAAATACTTCTTATGGTTTGCCAGGCCAAACTGTATTCAGTCTAATCCTGTCCCTGT
Organism: Semicossyphus pulcher; assembly: GCF_022749685.1. Taxonomy (NCBI): domain Eukaryota; kingdom Metazoa; phylum Chordata; class Actinopteri; order Labriformes; family Labridae; genus Semicossyphus; species Semicossyphus pulcher. The sequence goes on along the minus strand of NW_027211670.1, from coordinate 16,746,085 downwards.
TTAAGATCACAAATTACATTCTCTGAGGGCAAAACGATCAGTTCTAATAAGTTAATCTCACATAATCGGACATATTCATCACATGTTTTCTAATCAGTTTGGTCAACCTCTCCCAAAGCCTCCTGGGGATTCTCCTAATGACTCAGCTTTAAATACATTTCATTTCAGACAGGTAGAGCTTACACATGGTAAATATTTACTCATGAGCCTAACCGCCAGCATGATTAGACCTTTAAAGTTTTCTTTCTGTAATCTATAATGTAAAAGGCTCATCTGGTTAAGTAATCATCAAAGTAAAATCACAAAGAGCCTCATGCGGACACGGAGGGGCTGCACTACAACAACAAACGGCTGCAGTGCACTTTGAAGTAATTCATAGTGCAAAGTAAGCCTTTGGTTTTAATAACAGTGATTTAGACTTATCTCATTAATCTTTACCTCACAATAGATTCCTTATGTTTTCTCGCCACCATCGAGCAGACCTATGAAATACTCCCACCTGCCCGTTCATGCCACAGCGTTATTTGTGATTTGATTTTATGAGAAAAGCTGGTGGTGACTCATTTTAATTCATTTGAACCACAGGCTCAATCTGTTTTCCATGTTCTCCGGCTGCAGCTGCAAACACCTGCTTGTTCTCACAGCTAATATATTAAGTAGTAAGTGCCTGAGCAGATGTTGGAGGGTCAGCGGGGAGTCCGGGGGCCTATAGAGCACTCAATATTTATTGGACCGGATCAGGAGGCAATGACATGAGCCGTCTTTTCTCTTGATAAATCAAGGTTTGCGAAGAGGTAAAAGCTGGAGCTCAATCTCGCTTCCTGGAAACACCTTTTCCAATTTGTCCGCCTTTAAATCGCAACAGAGGTCGGATTGTAGCTGGGTTTGTTTCAGCGATCAGAAGAGAAGCCTTTTGGAAAATGTTCGAAAAACTTTCTCAGCAGAAACTGTAACACGCTGGAATCTTTTATTTGTGTTTGCTTTGCAATCACTCACAGAGATCAAAGCCTGCGCTTAAGGCCTCGGTGTCAGCCCGAGACGTCGATGACATCTTCCATTCACACCGCGTCTTCTCCTCACATCTCACACGCACTCGCTCGTCACATCCCACAACAAAGAGAGATGCCCCGAGTTATCATCCATCAAACCGAGCCTTTTATGGCCCATCAAAAGACAATGAAGTGCCAGAGTGAAAGGAGTGTTTGCAACGCGAAGTGACAGCGAATACTCCAGACACAGATTAAACAGCGTTGGAAATGAGAGAGCTACATAATGTTTGGGTAATTTGTGAGAATTAGACGTTATGATTCATCTTTATGGAGGGGAGGAAGCTCGGATATAAGCACAGCGATGGTCCCCGCTCTGATAATTCAGCCATCTTGTTTTACTCTGGTTTTGAAGTATAGGCTTCATATGGTAACCGAGAGAAACACTTTGATTTCCAGCGTCATCAAGTGTCTTTTAACGCCTCAGTTCTCGGTTATAAAGATATAAAACAGACTTCTTTTCCCTTAAAGGCATCCCATTTATTCCATGTACTATCAAAGAAAGAGAGGTTGTAATATAAAGGGCGCTACTGGCAGTACAGTAGATCAGACTTGCAACATAAACCATCACTGGCTCTTTGTATGTTATCTCTCATGGATTATTCCTCTCAAGTCAACCATCAAGCTCTGTTGGCACAGCGACGTAAACAGTTACCGTGCAGGGTAGATTTTGCTGAAACGGGACACCGCCGTGATTAAACCGTATCCTGTCTGTTGCTGATTTATTGTGACAGCAGAAACTCCCCGCAGAGCCGTGTCGTCAGGTGTGAGGACTCGTGCTGAGCGGGACACTTGATAGGCTTCAGGATTTTAGTGGAGACCTTGTGAGAGAGTCTCCGGAGACGCTGCTGAGAGCGCTCAAAGTCCTCATTACCAAATATACAAGTGAACGTGTACTAATGGTGAACGGAAACAGAGCGTGCACGTTCGGCCTGAAATGTAGCAGCTGTGAATATATTTTAACAGCAAATGGAAATCCTCGAGTTTCTTATAATGTGTCCCTGAATTTTAAGCTTTGGCCCTGTTTTATTTGCTCAATGAAATTTGATGAACAAGTTTTAAGCAATTATCAAGAATTTTGTTTAAGGAGTCAATATTTGTTACCATCCCACAAACTACTACACAACTTGGACCAATTATGTCATGACTGTTTCCAAAACATTTTCACTCTTTCAGATGTATGTCCTCTTTGGCTTCTGGCGCCATCTTTGGTGAAGAGCAGTCATTGCTATTAAGTGTTTAAACAGCATTATATATTTTTTCTACTATTTTGTTGTTCTTGTATTTGTGTATCAGTATATTCTAAATGTTTCTGTTGATGTTATCTACCTTAAGGCTAGTACAAAATAGCTTTCTTGCTAACTTCTGGATGTTTACATCCTGAATTTTTGTACTGGTTTTCATTAGCATGCATATTTTTTGGGGTTATTTTATGGCCGTTTTTTCATTTATTTATAGGACAGCTGAAGAGACAGGTAATATTGGGAATAGAGAGTGGGGGATGGCATGCAGCAAACGGCCAGGATCGGGAGTAAACCCACAGCCGCTGCGTGGAGGACCATAGCCTCCTTATTATTGAGCAGGGAAAAGTTTTAAGCTTTATGCTAAGCTAAGCTGGTTGTATAATAAGTGGAAACAGAGTGGTATCAAACTGTTGCGTTTGTAGCCAGAGTAGTATTTATGTCACAACTTGACAGATGGGTTTGACTGAATACACAAACTGGTATAATTTAATCAAACGGTTAATGGTCTTTATTAATTATTAAACATACAGATGGATGGATGTATATGTTTGTGCTCATGCACATATTAAGCAGCAATACCGTACATAAATTATCAGCAAAGGAAAGAGGAAATACTTTCTTTATTGGTAACCATAAATACACAAATTTAAAGAATGTAGATAAATCCTTCGTGTGTCCAGTTGGTGGAGGTAACGTGGTGTATGTGGCTCCAGTACAGCACTAAAATACAGAAGAAAATCACCAGCCAAATGAATGGCTGATGTAGCTAGCTTTGGCGTGCTAGTCACCAGCCTCGGAAGCTAATGACCAGTCTAGCCAGTAGCCGATCCATTGGGTAGCTAGCTTCGGCGTGCTAGTCACCAGCGTCGGAAGCTAATGACCAGCCTAGCCAGTAGCCGATCCATTGGGTAGCTAGCTTCGGCGTGCTAGTCACCAGCCTCGGAAGCTAATGACCAGCTAAGCCAGTAGCCGGTCTATTGAGTTGCTACCTGCGCCTGCTCTACCAACTGAGCCAAACCAGCGCCGACTCTCTTCAAACTTCTCTGAAGCAATAATTATAAAACTACTTAACTGCCTTGTTGCTATTATGTTATATGAAACTTTTATTTTTGAACGTGTATGTCACAGATCATTACGTCCTCTGCTGGGAGTTCAAATCCCTAGTCTGACTCACCTTAACACTACTCATACAGTATATACTCAAATCTAATTTTCATATATACTGCTCTAAGAAATCAATGTACCTTCCTGTTTGGCAATTACAGGAAGTGAAACAATAAAACCAGTGGATGAGAATTAAGCTACAACTTGAAATGCAAGTGCTAATACAACTTCACAGAGCTTCTACAGCTTTCACAATCACTTGAAAATGTTTCAGCTGTAGCAGCTCCTCCATCTAACAAAAAATAGTGTCATTTTTTTATATTAGTTACGAAGACATTTTGACATGTAAAAGAAGGAAAGCTACAGGTGTTAGTGATAAAATGTCTGGTGGCTGAATTCTATCAAGCTGCTTCGGTTTGAAGGTGCTGGCAGTATAAATGCTGACCAACTGTTACAACTTATAGCTTATGCAGACAGTTTAATAGGCCTGAGCCACTGTTAATGTTATAAGTAAAACCTGTGCTTCAAATGGCCTTTTAGGACTAAAGCTGTGTCCCAAATCCGTACAGACGTATTCTGAGCAGACCTTGTAGTGTGTTATAGAAAAGTGACAAGAGTACGTAGTCAGAAATTAAAAAAATGTTCAGATTTTTAAGTGTCTTAATGTCAATTATTCTGTCACAATGGCGGCAAGAAGAGGAAACCCCAAAATACACATTCACAACACATTTTAACACCAAACTTTACATACGAAGCTCACGTTCAATTTTGAAATAAGGTTGTATAAACTTCCTGCCCGTGTTTGTGTTGCATTTGAGGACACATACGTGGTCTACACATGGTCTTTTTAAGCTGCATTACTATAACGCTCAACTAATAACACTGTCAACAGCTTACAGTATCCAATGGAAAACTAAATACAGGAATGATTAGGGATCATGGTCAAGTGGAGGCGGAGCCAATAACTTCCTTTGTAAAAAAAATAACTGACAGATTTGTATTATTCTCCATTTGTGTGCATGCTGAAAATAAATAAATAAATAATAGCACTAGTTGAATGCTGAAAACAAATACACACACACACGCACACACAGCTCTATCACATTCTAAATTAAGGAGTTTAGCTGTGGCTGTCAGCTGCATTTCTACTGAATCAGGTGTGAAGATGTCGCCCTGTCAGAACTGCTTTCCTGTGTAACCAGAAGCATCTGGACACTAACCAGGAGCTACTCACTGCAGATGATACCGGGTTTGCGGGGTCGAGTGGGGCTGTGTTCCTCTTGGCCTTTTCCTGTTGGTATTTTAGGAGCGTTGTCAGCCTCCAGAGGTGCAGACGCACAGCTGTCTGAGCCACTTCAAGAGTCTGGAACGAGGGATTATGATCCAAAGTGTTTGAACATCTTAATCATCGCTTATCACTTCATTGTCTCACCATTATCTCACGTATCACTGCTATTTCAGGGGCGCGAGAGAATGTGCATATGTTCTCGTCTTGTTAAGTAATTCTGTCGCAAAATGGCATTAAAATAGTTCTAATTAGAAACTCTGCAGTGAATAATTCATGATACTATCTTGGTTTGTGATCCAATTTAGGAATAATTGAAAATATACTTAATTAACACTTTCATTAAAAGCCTCCTTGAATAATGTGCGATTGTTGCTTTTCTTCTGTCAGCCATTACATGTAATTGTTGTAATATATGTTTGTCTTGGGGGGGGAGGGTGTTAAAAAAAACAGTTTATAGCGGTATCACCTGAACACAGCACTTTGAGCATGAAGGGAGGCATTATTCAGAATAAATGGATTATCAGGGAAAAGCAGCATAAATGACTCAATAAAAGTGTTAAGCAGCCAGCCAGCCGGCGGTGGCCAACATGATTAATGGCAGGCGTTCCAAGATTGGATTTATTTTGTCTTTTATTTCTCCTTTAATGACTAGCCGCGAACACCACTCTTAATATATCGCCCATGTTTCTAGATTACCGGTGACTAATGAGGATTCAAAATGGCCGTTATCTACATTAATGTCTTTTTATTTGAAAAGTCAATACTGGCCGGGTGTGTGCGTGAGTAATATTCTTGCGAGGACGGCTCGCGGTGATCCGTTATAAGCCTCCCAATTAAAAAGGCTTTTGGAAATGTATCCTGGCATTTATGTGTACACGGGTGCATCGTTATATTTATAATTTTCTTCCACTTTTGATATTAGTCATTCCAATAACGACAAGATTCTGCTTGAATAATCCACTTATCTGATATTTACAACCCCTCCAATCCACATACATCTGGATTATTAAGCGGCTCCAAGAGGATGTTGTCACCTTTTTTATCCAGAGAGGATCAATGTTGTGTTTTTGGGGGATAAATGAAGCTATGCTTTAAATGTTGCCGGTCTTATCCACACTATATTCTTAGTGGAGGGCTCTCAGAAGGCCCTCGTGTTGAAGCAGGAGATGTAGCTCAATTTAATGAAAGAGTCCGACTCGGTAATGACCCCGGTGATTCATATAACCGTAAAGGAAATCAATCCCACATCAGCTAAGTGCAGAAACAGGATCTGCTGCAGCCTTAAATCTCAGCGCTGGGTAATACACGCTAAACTGTAGGTTACATTAAACTGGAACATGTCGTTGATGTGCAGAACAAGACGGATGAAGTTCATTACAGAGCTGAGAACAGGTATGAAGACAAACATCGAGCGCAATAACGGGGCTGTGGAGGGAATGTAAAGCGCAGGCCCAAGGCAGTGCTTCGTCAGGCTGGACTGTTGTGCCACCAGACTGTTGTTCTTTCCATCTGTGATTTAGCACAGCCCGGTGTGGCTAGATGGCACCCGGGAGAGGACTTGATTTTCATGTTTGCCAATCTTCCTCTGTACCTGCCCGTGGCGACCATAAATACACTTTTATGCCTCCCGGAGAAATGCTTAAAGAAGCAGTTTGTCCCAGTCCTGTATGGATTCGCATGGCAATATTCGTGATTGATGACGGCAGCAAAGTTTAGAAGACGCCCCGGAGAGTTTTCCCAATCTCATTTGTTTGGGAGTTTTACATTTGAGCATAACTCCCTCTTGGTTTTATTTATGGGGGCATTGGGCCGCTCTGCTGTTGAGTCTTTTGTTCCCACAGTTCACTAATGAGGCAGAGCACCACCAGCGGCCGTGGTCCTCTCAAAGGGCATTTTGTGGCGGGATGCTGGGATGAGGTCGGCCCAAAATAGGAGAGCGTTTAAAAAGATCTCCAGGAAACCTTTAACACGCTTGGTCAACTGATAATGGGCAAATACATTGTTGTTGGTCAGTTAACCCTTTTCACGATCACTGATGGATTAAGGCGGCATTTTATCACGGGTGGGCAAAACTTCAACAGGGCTGCAAGCTGCAGATTTATCCATATGTATGTTAGGATAATAAAAAGTGAAAAGCATATTATTGCTTGCAAGATATTTGGTGTGTTTACATGACACACGATTTGTTATCTTCTATCACAGTTAGGTTAAACCACATTTTTTTTCTGCAGACCCTTGTCAGGTCACATGACGCTAACCTACTGATGGATAAATGAACAACCATATTTCTAAAAAAAATAAAGCTTGGTTTATTTCTCGACTGGATTTCCAGACAGGCCAGTTCGTCTAGAAAAATGTGTGTGGAAAAAAAACAATTGACCTTCCAGCTATGTCTCACTTAATGTCAGAAAGCCCATCTGATAAAAGGTTACGCAACCGTAAAATGAGGGATTAGTGGTACCGCCATGCCTCCTACTGGATCTGTCCATGTGTCAGAGGTCAAGGTGGAATTTGTACTTAAATTATATATCAAAGGATATTTTTTATAGCTTTAGATTATTTGAAAGACTCCTGCTTCCTAATTTTGTGGCTCTTTGGTTCATAAAACATTTCCAAAACTCTGTTAACTATGACAATGTTTGAACGTGATAGACTTGGATAAAGATGAGCTGTATTGGTGCTGCATGTATCTTCGACATACATTTTTTCCTCTTCATAGAACATTTGCAAAGCCAATTTTTTATATTTTATCTGTGCACTGTTTCTATCTGTCATTCTTGATTCACTGCCTTTGGAAGCAAATCTGCAAATGTCTGTGTTACAACACCAAATGTTCAAAACTCTAAATTGTTTACAAAAAAAAAATCAGACAGCAGTTTGATGCTGTTCAAATTCTGTCTTCTGTGTGATTGCTGTTTAACAGTGGTAGATTTTAACAAGGATTATTATCAGTGTCACCATTTGTCCACCTGCTTAACCCCTCTTCCCAAGGTTCTATAGCACGACGGGCAAACTGGGAGGTCTGTGTACAAAATGGAAAGACCAGCTGGGCTATACACAGAGAAGAGGGCCTGAACTATCATCAATACCTCCAATTAGAGAGCTGGGATTGGTTCATTTAAATTGTATTAAAAAAAAAATTCATTCATATTATTGTAGATTAACACTCAATGGAGCAATATTGTCATGCTGATCAAACCATAAAAATAACTTGAATACTTGCATACAGAATTAACAGCTTTTTAAGTACCACTGTATGAGGCAAAGAGTAACAACTGCAGGACCTACATTAAAATATTGGTGTAAGTCAATATTTTCCTGCATGCTGACATTGCCATGACTGAGGCATCATTTACATAATTAACTGTCCGAGCTAACAAAACACCGAGCTCATAACAGAGGGCTAAACGGCGGCTGGAGACACAAGTTCATTAAGCTGAGCCCCAGTGGTACGTCTTCCATTTCCAGGATCGCTGATATTAAAAGGCTGCCAAACATTTTTTCCATCAGACCCTTACAATAGGTTTCTACATGACCATAACATTTTCTGCCAGTTTTCAAAACAGTTTAAGTAGTTTAACATGAAAGATTTGTGGTCTATGTATCTGTTAATGTCAGGTTTAGAGACTCCTTTCACACTGTCAAACTGTTTTCATGTTGTGTTTGGAACGTGTTTCAAAAATACTTGATTATAGCTTCTTAAATAAGTAACACCAAACAATGTTTTTTTCTTAAGATTTTTACCTTTGTGTAGTGCTGTATAGTATTATAAAGTAATGACTCTATATAAAGAAGGACGACGCATCTCCATCTACTCTCGTTGTACTTATTGGAAGCCAAAATACCTCCCATGACGGGCACTGCCATCTTGCACTGGTGGCGTTAATTGGAGCCAGAGACTGTGCAGTAGAGATCGGCGGGTGGAGCCATGGTAACAATGTCCTGTCCCTTCTGTAAACCAAAACACACACTTAACTAACGGAAAAAACAACAAAGATCACGCACGTATGCGTATTTAACAGCAGAACAGCTTGTTTGTGTTGGTTTCGTCCTCTACTCTGCTAATCTGGAACAGATCGGCTGCAGGAACCGTATTTGTCAACAGAGCTGTCAATCATCCTTTTTACCTCATCAAATAACTAATTAAAAATAAACTCGTCAGAAAAATTAACACATGGATGTAAATCAGCGTGATAAGAACTAACCTTAATGACAAAAACCATGTTTGAGAAACATGTATTTGACGTGTATTTTGATTTTATAGTTTGACTCATGTCCCATCTGTTAACATGGAGGAGGCGGGCTTTATGAGCTACACTGCAGCCAGTCAGCAGGGGGCGATAGAGAGGTTTTGGCTTCACTTTTAGGGAGCAGTCGTGTCGTCCATCTTTTTATACAGTCTATGTAATAAAGAAAAACATACGTTTTAAAAGCAGGTTTGAGGAGTATAAAGCTGCATATGGTGTGTGAAAAGTGTCATCACAAAGCAACGGTGAAAACTGCAGTCAGAAAACAACAATTGAAGACAAGCTGGAATAGGCTACAAGTGAGGGATAAATTCAATTTCTCGCTTTAGCCCCTCAAGTACAAGTGTAACTGAGTCGGAGAAAGGGTGAGACAAGCCTTAACAGACATTTTTAGGATCACTATGTCTTGTAAAACAAATTAAACAACTGGTAACTGTGAGGGGGGACTCGAGCTCACCTGAAAGGGAAAGATCAGACAGAAGGATGGGATAGTAGATAGTATTACTTTACAATCTCTAAAGCATAACTCATCCTCTATCAACAGACCCCAAGCTAATAGGGTCTAAGGAGCTAGATATGACGTATAATTGTAAATGCACAGCTGTTCCTCCAGCCTAATGAAAGTATTGACACATACTCAGAGATCCGGCCTCACGCCTGTTGTGTGATCCGGAGCAGAAACTGACAGTATAGCTCTGAGCCAAATGAACAACACTGAATCAGACTGAATACCCGGCCCACATGGTTACACAGATAGATGCACTGTAACGCAGCATTAGAGTCACATTACAGCGCCTTATGCTTTCCCAGTCAATAACGAGATGATTGGTTGGCAGTGGCATGTCTAGTTAGCGGGACGTTGTTGCGCTTGACATTTATCATAGCTGCGGGGTCGCGAACTCTAAGCTAAACAGCTACTGAATCATTAAATGTGAACAGCCGCGACTTCTCCGTCTCTGAGGCACTGACAGAAGTGATTTCATGCTGAAGCAAGTGACTAACTTCCGCTAAGCTAAACACGTCTTTGTCTAAACTGGGACATTTGGCGCTAAGAGGGACGTAGACTGCGAGGATGGGGAAACAATGGCCTCTTTAGGAGCAGATTATTTTCTGTGTTTGATATTATTATTGATTATTATAGATGGCTGTCTTCCTGTAAATAAAGTAATGTGATTTGTCTGGAGAGGCCGAGAAGGAACAATCATTCCTATTAAGGCTGGGTACATTTAGCATGTTATGCTCTTCTGTGCTATCGTAGAGGAGCATACCAGAAAATTAGCATAAAGGCCTAAAGATTCACTTTTTCTTAAAGAGGGGGTAATATGCTGTTTCACATTTTAAGACATATATATAATGTTACAATGTTGGATGTCCATACTAAACGTGGGTTAAGTTTCTAATCTGTAGGTAAAAGTATGTTGGAGTAATCCCCGGCTAAAAAAGACTCTGCTGTGAATGCTTGCTTTCAGACAGACTTCTCCAGACGCTTCACTTTGTGATGTCACAAAGTGGAGGAACTCTGTATTTGGGCATCTGCCCGAGACACAGCAGAATTTCCTGCCGCTGGCCCAGTTCAAGGAAACGCCCACCCAGCAGTTCAGTCTGCCTCGGAAATGTTTTTCACTCCACCACTCTGCTCAACAGCACCAGACATTCCTTTCAAATGGAAAAAGTGAAGTTTGCCGACAACTCTGTAACATTGCCACAGGGTAGGAGGCCCCAGACACTGAGTTCTGCAGGCTTCGGAGAGCCGGCCAATCAGAAGAAAGTGGAGCTTGTAGGGACGGGGGTTTCTCAAAGGGCCAGAGCTGAATGAGCCATTTCAGGCAGAGGCTTTATGAGGGCCTGCACAGAGCACCAGTGAGAGTTGTTTTTTAAACAGTAAATTATGCTAAGCTATTCCACAGGTATCACAGAGTGAAATATGAACCTTGAAATGACCATAATACCCCCCCTTTAACTGTATAAAAAAGCAATCACTTTATCTGCCTTTTAGTTGTTTATCTGCGTCTGTTCAACAAACATTTTGACTCCCATATAGCAGATTCGTACCGGCAAACCTCGGTCATGTTTTGTGACTCTTCATTAAAAGCATTCCCGCTGTGAATGGAAATGAAACAAGAAGAAAGCTCCGTTATCAGATGCATTAATTCAGAGTAATGAGGTTCAATAAAACAATCCAAATAGCTCAATTTCCACTCTTAAGCTTAAAGCAAATAGGATGCTCAATAAAAACATTGCACTGGTCCTCTCTCTTAGAAAGAATCAATAGCTAGAGGACAAAGAACCTATTGCCATCACTTAATTCTCTTATCAGAGTGATTTAGGGGACAGGCATGATGTTAAATAACTGTAAATCCTTATCTTTGACTTTGTGGGTGGTTTATGGCAGCTTCAACAGCAGTTCAGAGACAGAATGTCCATACCTTCTGCCGGATGCACGATTTATAGCTTTATTACTCTTTGTCTAAAAGAGCAGAGAAACATATAATTGAAGGAAGAGATAGCAGCTAGCAGAGAGAGGGGGCACGCAGGAACAGAGAGTCATCATTGCAGGAGACATATCACAGCGACAGTTTTATAGCCGAGGAGCCGGCCCTGTGTTTTTTTGAGGGGTCGTTTTTATGAAACAAGAAACGAGATCCAATTTTCTGATTCATCTGCAAGCCGTCCGGATTGAGTTTAGTATTCCAACGCCGGGGTTCGAACCGGCCTACGTGCGCGGAGAGGTCACGGAGAGGGCTCGAGGAGCCGGAGTCATGAGTTTGAGCTCACACAGTCGCAGGCCCGCTCATATTTTCTGCCCTCAGTGACAACGAGCCTATTGTTCTCCCTGATAAGGCCTCAGTGTGCGCAGTAATGGGAATTAAGCAGGGCATAAGTCACAGAGAAATTGGGTGACAGCAGATCAATAGATAGTGGTGAAGCCTCAGGGACCATTACTGAAGAGGACCCCTTTGTTTGTCCACCGCTGAGGGAGAGTTAGTGCGTGTTTCGTTCTGAATTAACCGTCCAAACTAAGAATACACAGAGCTCGTAGGAGAAGGGGAAAAGGTGCAAGGTGACACAAGTTCACTTGTGTGTTTGTGAACGGAGGGATGTCAGTTTGAGGTCACAACAGCCTCCTTTAAAAAGATAATGCAATCTGATGTTGTTACAGGCTGCAATGCCAGCAATGTGAGCCTCCTTTATTGTTGGGTTTTACTTTTAATTAACAGGTGAGTTCCTGAAAAACACAACAAAGCTTTTCCTCTCTAATGGTACCTTACCATGCAGATTGTTCTGGGTTTAACGCCCAGGTTTTGAGAGAACACTCCCTTTCTACCTCAGTTGTGTAGGGATGGAGGCAGAAATATATCCAATTGTAAACCTTTGACACATACCTAGATTTAAATTTCTTGTCTTCTTTATAATTATCTGTTTAACTTATTTCATGGTTTTATTTAAATATCTGTTTGAGATCCAATTATTCGAAAAAAGAAAGACGAGAAAAGTCCAACAATGAGTGTCTCGGTGTCAAATCATTTCGTCACTCACTTTGTTTAATGTAATTCGGTCTGCAGCGCGAGCTCTTTGAGTCTGTTTCATTCTGTCAATACCTGCACATCATACTGACACAATTGTTCAAAAGTGATGGTTTAATTACCAATCATCCATCACTTCCAATACTCCAGAGTGGGGACGATATATCTCGTCAATGTCTATTGTATGTGTCACAAAACCATTGTAAGACTTATAAAGCGGACCTTGCTTATCATTGGAGCACATCGGTAAAAAAAAGCTGATCAGTAAATAAGAGCCATTAAGTCTTTGTGTAATTTATTACCCGATTAGTTGATTAATCGTTTCAATAATGGATGACTAGTAGTTAACTATCAAAATAGTCGTTAGTTGCAGCCCAATTTCAAAGGAAAGTTAATTTAAATCATCTTGGATACAAGAAAAAACAGAATTATCTGCATGGCTAGATTTAACAAGAGGAAAGTAAAAAATATGCTCCCTTGAAATTTGTGTGAACTGGCCCTTTAAATACCTCATAGTCAATTTAACCTATAAATTCTTAGGGAACTGCGAAAAATAAGGAATACTTTGCTTATTTTGTCAAACAACAGTCTAAAATCTAATAGCTGCAAATTATTACATTTCAGGAGCCAGAACAGGAAGATATTGACATTCTTGCATGAAAAATTGTGGTCGATTCATTTCCTGAAATCAATTACTCGCCTTTATGTTTCAGCACTACAACCGTGTTACAGTGAAATAAAACAACCTGTGTGCTTTGTTAGCAGATCTGTTTTCCGTTCTTCAGTTGTATCTGAGAGCATGAAGCGCATGTTTTTGTGTTCTGTGGGAAAAGTGCGCTTTCAGACGCCCTGCAGCCTGCAGCTAGAGGGAGGAAATGCATTAGGCCTAATCTTTACAGTGCTCACAATGATTAGCCTGAACATGTGACAACTCCGATAAAACAGATTCCCCCATTAAGTTCTTAAGGCAAATGCATATTGTGGCGATCACTCCGAGACATTCCCACTTAAACGCACTGATAATTTGTTGTTCCATCGCATTATCCCCGCCCCATAAGCAGAGCCCAGCCCAGCGAGCAATGCGCCAATGATAACTAAAGATATTAATTAGTATATCACGACGGCGGCACATGCATTTTCACTACTAATAAATTCCAAGCCATCGGGTTGTGATTTAATTATGAATTATGTAAATGGCTGCCATGAATCATTTAGCTCTATGCATTTTATTAGCTAAATGGGAGAGCAGAATGTGGGCATACCACAATGATGAGGATTTACACACTCGAGTGATGACAGCACGACTACAAGAATATTTAGTGGCCTGATCACAACTTCATGTAGCCCCCTGCTAATGGCAGCAAACATTTCACACTGATGAATTATTGACTGAGGGTGGTGTTTAATGGCTATTAAAGGGTCATGTTTACCCATAGGTCCAAGGTTTTAAAAAGTCTGTGGTGTGTGCATTAAGACTCAGCACTGCATTAAACATTGCTGGAACAAAACAGTTCACATCAGTTATTCTATGCATTAAAGTTCCAGGCAGGGCAATGTGACATTGTAGCTCCAGCAAGGAGACGAGTTGTTTTATCTATGTTTTGGATTCATTTATTATTGAAGTCATTATTAAAGTTATTTATGAGGCACAAATCCAAACAATGTCTCGGTCCAGCTCACCAGTTTTAGAGATTTGCTGCTTCTGGTTTTACTTTGTTGTAAATTGAATATTTTTATGGACTTTAAACTATTTGTTGGACAAGTGTTAGAATACGTCACTTTAGGCTCTGGGAACATCTGATAGGTTCCAAACCTCTGGTGTATGACTTGCAATAACGATTATTTATATTGTCAATGAATTTAATGATTTTTTTTTTTGATTAAGCGATTGTTTTGTTTACACAATGTCGGTAAATAGTTCCCAAAACCCAAGCTGATATCGTCAATGTTATAAGCAATATTTTGCTTCACCAAAACTCAAAACCTCAAAAATATTCAGTTTATTATTGTAGATAACTAATAAAACCAACAGATATTTAAATATGACACACAGGACCTGAGATATTTTTGCCATTTTTACTTTAAATTGTGATACGCTTTTAAGGTGATCTTGAATAACTTGGAGGCAGGCACATCTGGCTGTAGATGTTCTACCTAAAATATATATGATTCTGGTCAATTTAGACAAAGTTTGGCTGGCTTATTACATGTCTTTTATTGTATTCTATTCATGTATCCTTTATTATGTTTGTATGTATGGCTGCTCATTGTTTGTCAGACAATTTGTTAAATGTGCTGCTGTCTGTCTTGGCCAGGACACTCTTGAACGAGAGAGTTTTAATCTCAAAAGCTTTTACTCCTGGTTAAATAAAGGTTAAATAAAAAATGTAATTAAATATCCAAACAGTTGCTTTTTGTCTAAGGTCAGGGGGGGGAAAGGGGAAAGCTTTCTGGGGCTCTACTACTAACAGTTGCCCAATCTCCAATTCGTTTAACAATTCAAATAATTTAGTTGTACAGTCGACTGGTGTAGAATTTTGGAATTAAGAATAAGAACGCCATCTTCCTGTGCCAGAATAACAGCAGCATAAAAATGGTGACAAGCATGTACAGGATCCATTCAGCTGCGTAGGTCTTTGTGAGTCAATTTAAAGAACTACCAAAACATTTAAAATAAAACCAAACTCTAACTTGTCTTTGTAACAAACCAACCTCAATTGCAAGAACACTATTGGTAGTAAGGGTGGGACAAAAGATCAATACGACAATATATCTTTGTCCTGACTCATGCGATACATTTATCGTTAGGCTGGCGCCAAATATCGATATCTTAATTTACAAATATATGGCACTCTAAACAGATTTCCCTGCGATATTGGCTCACCCCGTCACTACTTCATGACTCCTCGCGGTGGCGCTTATGACATGAATGAGGGTAACGAAGAAGTTTATTAGATATCGTGATGTATCATTATATGATTGTCTTGCAATATATCAATTATCATAGAATCGTTGTATCGCGATATTAGCGCCGTCATGGGCCATGTATCGCGTATTGTATCACATATTGTATCGCGTATCGTAACGTATCGTGTATCGCATTGTGTCATGTATCGTATTGTGTACCGTATTGTATCGTGAGTTACCCTGTGATTCCCCTAATTGGTAGAGTAGAAAATGAGTAGGATGTCAGGCAATTTTATCTTATATATTGCCGATTTTAACATGTTATGGACTAAAACATTAATAAAAAACTGTAATCACTAATAGAAAGACTAGTTTTAGCCTAAAGCAATATATAAAATCTGTTTGAGAGGCAAGGTTATTGTGTATCAGCTTTAAAGACAGAGGGATGATAAGAGAACTAAACACTGGCTGACATCTTTGTGAATATGGACATTTGTTTCTATTATTATTCCATAGTAAAATCTATATCAGTGGATAGATATCTACATCATATATCTTTTTCTTTTTTTCTTCACCACTTTCCCGCTTGTCAAGTTGATGTAGTGCCAGGAACAAGGGCTGTATTTGGTTTGAAGAGGGCTGTCAAATCAAACTGTCAGGCTGCACTTTTTGATGGAGTCGTATCGCTCGCTCATCTGTCAGTCAAAGAGAAAGACCGCTGCCAAAGTCAAATTCCAGAGTTGAGAGGAGCGGACTTACATGACATTTCATTGTCTGGGGGGGGGGAGCGAGGAAGTCTGACGAGCTCAGTTCAGCTCAAATTTGTAGGGCATGTTTGCTAAGTAATAAAGAGTAGTGGCGAGAAACAGGACTGTAGGTCATTTAAATCTGCTCCGAGAAGCTCTGCAGAGAAGGATAACAGACTCGTAAAGTTTCCTGTAATGTGTGATAAAAACAGAAGATTGCCTCATCACACACACAAAGAGAGCCCACACATTTCAAAGCACATTAATCACCCCGGCATGTGACATCATAAAACACTCCTCCTCATAGACACTGAGCCGGAGTCAGGCCGGGCCTATAAAATTCAATCATCACAACAGTGTCAGACATTGTTCTGGCGTACCAGAAAATTCCCCGACCCCAGGAGTGCGTCTCTCGGCTGTGCTGTTCTGGTGTTTACTCACACGAGAGGCTCAACCCCCTCCCCAAGGCGAGCTCCACACCTCAGCAGCACGGCTGGAAGCGTCCCGGCCCCCCCTGGAGGAAGACTCTGCCCTCTCCTGCTGTCTGGTGTCTGTCATCAGGCAGCGATGCCCGGGACCTGGAGATCTGTGAGCGGTGAGAGCATCACGTAAAGAGATGTATCAGGCAGAACAAGTACAAGCAGGTGGAATTTAAGAAACAGCACTTGGACTGAATTTGTCTCTGTGAGGATAAATGCTACCACTGTTACACTGCTCACACTGAGGCCTTCACGTGCAGCAGATTTTTTGCCATTGTTTGCATTTACTACAGTCATTTTTTTATATATATTAATGAGCTATTACTATACTGTTGTCTGGTATGCAGCACTCAAAACAGAAGCTTTTCTCCCCCTCTTTTGGGAACATTACTATCCTTTATTCCCTCAACAGAATTGGAAAAAATAGGCAATGTAAGGTACATAACCTCCACAGAGTCTGAGGACATTTTTGCCACTGTGCTTTACATACAGTGATCGACTGAAACCATTATAACTAGGCATTAAAATCCTGATTGGACAGTTTAGCCTCCTCTGATAGGATGGTCAGGCGAGCTGATTGGCTGGTTAGCTGAGGTGTAAAGAAACTCAGCTCGTAACTTCAGGTTCACACATGCAGATAGGAAATTTGTGTGTCTGTTACTCAGACTTTGTTTATCTCAAAGTAGAAACTATTGTGGCACACATTTAAAGTCTGCATACACAGATAGCTTCTACAGCTACAAAAACGTTTTACACATTTGCAAATTTTATCTTATTATTTACAAACTCACAAACGCAAACTTTTCACAAATGTAGATAATTTTTTTCACATGCGCACAAAAACGTGAAAAACTATTTGTGAACATTATTTTACAAGCTCGAAATCTTTCTGACCTTTATTCATATGAAAGTCTTTCAAGGGCTCATCTCATTTCAGTTATTACATTCTTAAATCACTCACTCAAACTATTATAATTGTTATTTATTTAGGGTTTTTGTTTGTTTTCTTTTTTGTGCGAGTGTGTGTTTTGAGTTTTTTGCTTGTCTTTGTCATTGTTGCTGCTTTCTTTTCTGCTGTCGCAGCTTTGGTCATTGTTCATCACCTGCCTGCAATACCCTGTGAAGCTGTGTCCCTCCTGTACAGCACGTTCTTCGCACAATAAAAAATACAAATTTAAAAAATGTACAAAAAATAAAGCTTTCAAAACTTCATATGCAACCGTGATTTCCCACTTATATATTTAATTTTTAAATTAAAGTACGGTGAAAAATGTGATTAATAACAGTAGCTCTCAAAGTCAGATGCAACAATGTTAACTCAGACTGTAAGAAAATATTGATACACGATTATATTGAGTAAAATAATATGATGTTTTGTGATTCTCAGAAACAGTATATAGATATTAAATCAATAGTTTCCATGCAAGGCTTAATTTTTGTAATGATGTCGGCAAATGTTACCTCCATTTCTCAGATAACAAAAAGTTAAAGAAAGTTCTAAAAAGACATCTTAAAAAACACAATATATTATTTTGATCGCAGTGTATTACTATACAGAATTGTAACCCCTGTAGCATGATAGTATCGTTTAACCATATTTCTTCAACACACAGCACTAATCTAAACATGTTTGCCTTTCAAAAAATTGCCAAGAGACTCCTTAAGAAATAAACTCCATATGGCACACTAAAGAAAAAGGAACCTCTCTATCCTTTTACTATGGTTAATGCTGTGATCTGTTTCTGACCCCTGCTCATATGTTTCACACAGATGCAACCAAGCTACAGCCATCATCAGGGCATCAGTGTGTCTGTCATGCTACCTCCCCTATACGTGTTCACACAAAGCACATTTGTCTGAAGTCATGACTCCCTTTGGGCAGTTGTAAACACAGCTTCATGAACAGATCCTGGGTCACACACGCAGACAGCGTGCAAACCAATCACATGGTCTGTAATGTACAGGAGGCTTTAAGACATACTGAGCTTTCTCTTTTATACTGACACTGGGGTCGAAACATGAAGTAGGATTTGGTCCTTAATTTACCAAACCAGAGGTATTCTGTTGTTAAAGGTCAACCATATAGACCACATTTAAAGAA
Organism: Semicossyphus pulcher; assembly: GCF_022749685.1. Classification (NCBI taxonomy): domain Eukaryota; kingdom Metazoa; phylum Chordata; class Actinopteri; order Labriformes; family Labridae; genus Semicossyphus; species Semicossyphus pulcher. Next base: position 16,727,399 of record NW_027211670.1, on the reverse strand, counting down.
ACAGATGCAAGGACAATAAAAAACATTCAAAAGAACAGTTGTTGATTATCTGAGTCAATATCATCATGTTTTTTACTGGAGGAGGCACAGTCAAAATGTTTCATTGCTTGTTTCAAAGCTTTATTGCTTTGACAACACTGCCACTCTCTGTCTGAACACATATACTACACGTCTTTACTTCTGTTTTAATGTCACTTTGAGTTGTTTTAAACTCTTACAGTCAGGCAATCACATATTTTGTGTTTTAGAATCGTGGTGGTTTTTAAAGCTCTTAATGGTTCGGCTCCCACCGATTGATCAGATCTGTTTTTAACCTATGAGCCTGTGAGAACCCTCAGGTCTTCAGGTAGTCGGCTTTTAAGTGTGCCAAAAGTCAGAACCAAAACGTACGGTGAGGCATCTTTTTATCATTACGGCCCCCGCCTGTGGAAGACCTACCTTTTTAGTCTGGCTTTAAACTGAACTTTACTTTAACTTTATTAATTTACTTATTGATAATAATAATAATAACAATAATAATAATACATTTTATTTAGAAGCGCCTTTCAGGACACTCAAGGTCGCATCTTCGTCTGTTTTACTGATTCATTTATATTCGTTGTGTTTTATCCTAAACTAGTTTCTTCACTTGCCATTCTTGCTTCTGCCGACCCGATTAATGGCACTGTTGATACAAAACCAGAAAGCTTTTACACAAAAGTAAATATTAACCAGCGATGGATGTAATCCAAGCAATAAAGATACCAGGTTTATATTGGAAATCATTTCATGCCTACTAAACCGGAAACATAGAGAAAAAAAGGTCACGAGAACGTTTGACATGACTGATTCAGTGTGTTGCCCTCAGGATGTGCTGCTATATTGTCTGACAATTTTAGGTATTCATTTCTTTATCTGGATCTGTTGCAATAACTACATTTACCCACTGAGATCATTTGAGTTCTTATCATTATGGCCCCCGTCTGTGGGGCAGCACAGAATGTCAACATATTCAAAAGCAAACTAAAGACCTACCTTTTAAGCCTGGTTTTTAACTGAACTTTACTTCATTTAACTTTATTTATTTACTAATTTATTTTTATCATCTTAGTCTGTTTTAGTGATTCATATAAAGAATAATACACTATTCATTAAGTATTATGGTCTTATTTTTGTGTTTTATTACTTTACTCTAGTTTTAATTTTGTTAATCATTATTTATTTATGTATTTTTAGTGTTTTATTATGTTATCAAGTGCTTTATTATCATATTCTAGTTTATTTTTATGGATAACCTTTTAATCTTTTATTATCTTATTTATGTTCACCATTTTATTCTGCTATTTTGAGTTTTCACACTTTAATTGTACCTCCAGTGTTTCCTCATTATGAATTCATGATAGCGTTTCCTCAGTTTCTTTTGGTTTTTATTTTCTGTCTGTTTAAAGCACTTTGTGCTGCATTTTTAAATGTATGGAAAGTGTGATACAAAACTGTTTGATTGATTGATTGATTGATTGATATTTTGTTATTGTTTATAATAAATCTGCCCTGTAAAAGAGGTTTATTACGTTTTAAAGATTTTTTTTTGTTGTTTAACAAAGCTCAGTTTTCTGTACAGCACCTGAATGCACCTTCCTGCCATCAAACATGCCATGTTTTAGAGGTAAATCATCGTCATATATAACAGAAGTTTCTCACTATGTCCTTCTATCTGACATGCATAACGTATAGAGAAGATTCATTCACTTTTACATCATAATAGTTTCAATTATTTAAATAATTCCTTAAATAAGAAGCTACTGGAGTCCCTGAGAGACAGCAGGAGTGTGTTTATATTTAGAGATGAAGCTGATTGCATTGTCATCTTCAGATTACTTTAATTACTTAATTTATCATTGTGAGAATAAATTGTCTTGTTTTATCATATTAACAGTATAAATCCTTTGTATTCATTTTGCAAGTAACAGAGAAACAATGTGGGTACAATGTGAACTGCCTATTAGTTATAACTACTAATTATCACATTTTGTGTTTATATTATGATGTCACAAGAGGATTGTTCCTGTTAGGACTTTGTGATAGTGGTTCCACAGTTGGATAACGTAGGCTTTGTAGTCTTAAGTTTCATCATGTGACTTGGATCTCACAAAGGACATGCGTGTGTCTGTTATAAAGTGCTATCAGCAGAGCAGCAGACGGTCCAATTACAGTCATTATCTGTTCATGACTGACACTGACACACAGAAACTATTCATTTAGTGTAATCACTATCTGGGTTTGGGCAGAAAAGGTTTCACTCATGTTGCTGGGGTTAAAATGGATTCAAAATTTGGAATATAAAGATTTTATAAACTGACAATAGATGTGTTGTGTTTACATAATCAATATTTCTTTATATTTTGTATTTTACTTGTATTTTTGCCTTGGGGAGACATTTCTCCATAGCTAATAACATTACATTAATCTGACAGCTGTTATTAGCTCCCATACAGATTAAGACAGCAGATGGCTGCTATTTACATCTTAATACAAGTGTAATAATAATAGTAATCCAATTATGCAATATACTGTATGTAAAAATAAAATAACTCATATTGGGATCATTCTGCATTAAAAGGTCCTTCCAATTCTTATTTATAGTTTCATGCTTTTTTCTGCACTTTAATAAGTATAAGGCAAGGCAAGGCAAGTTTATTTATATAGCACATTTAAGCAACAAGACAATTCAAAGTGCTTTAGTGTTCAACGCAGAACTTCTTCCCTACAAACAAAACTAATTCCCTACTGATACTATTACTTTAGAAAAGGATGTGGATACTTCATCCATTCAATTGCTAAACTGTAATACCTGCTGACATATTACCATATAAATGGGGGCATTCGCTTGCACGCAGCAGTGAATCACAACAATGGGCGTCCGATTAACAACCCAATCATAAGACCTTCTGCCGGTCATATGACTGAGATTATGTCTACATAAACGACTGAATTTGTAAGGTCCGTTGCACAGGAAGCAGATCGCCCTCTGAGATCCAGCAGACCGTAGACGCAACTTGTTGGTGAGTTGTTTTTCCATGTAATGGTTTACAGCTGTATGAGGAAAACATTGCGTGTCTCAAGTATCTGTGACCTGTTTTATTCGAAGACATCTGTCAAGGAAGAATCGGTCTCTTGTAATACCTTTGCACCGTGTGATTGTCCTTAGTTGGATTCGTTACACAGTTTGTTTTGCATTTTAATCATTTATTCGTTGCAAAACAAGTAGACAGACGGTTAAAAGCACAGCGCGCTGACGGAGACGCAGCAGAAACCTCCCATGTTGTTATCTCCAGCGCCGCCTGTATTCGCAGTATTACGGTACCAGGCTCAGCCAATGCGGAAGTGATTGAGCTTAGCCGGGGTCAGTTAGATCTTGTGGTACCATAGTTACAGCTACCGGTATGTCTTTTCGTACTATGTCTAAAGAGGCCCTGGTTGGGTCCGTCACACTGGGAGTTGTTTTTGTCACCGGGTATTTAATTGGTAAGGCTGAACGTGTTTAAGCCTTAAGACGTTACTTAAAAGCTTTATAACGTAGCGACTACACCAAGGTAACATGTCTGCTGTGAGGTGTGTGTAAGCTTACATCACAAGTGGGCAGAGTGAAAGAACAGCCTTTGGATTCGTTTGTTTTGTCTTTTAAATCGTGGCTTTTTTGTACCGTTAATATTCTTAAAGTAGGTTCAGTGGTCAATTTTTTTTGTTTGTTTTGTTTTCAAGAGAAAATAAGTTTAACAACAGTGTTTTTAGCAAACAAGTTACCCTACTCTGATAGAAAAATGTCCAAACATGAGACCATTACAGTTAAGTCTTAATACTATAAAGAAAGAACAAAAAAACGGAAACTTTATTTATAATTTTAAATGAAGACTAAAAACAAACCAGTGTTAGTTAGTGTTAATTATGTGTACACAGGGGAAATTGTATTTAATTTAATTCTTTAACATTAGTAAGATATCTAAACTAAGTATCTAAGGTATTTTTAAACTATTCTCACAGAATTGTATGCAAACCAAACAATTCTGCACTGAGTGACCTAAATATGAGTCTTAGATAACGTAAGCTACTTAAAAGCAATTTTTTGCCAGGAGACATTACGTCATATACCTGTTAAACATTAAATCACATACATTGCCAAGTTATGAAAACTTGCATGTGTGTAAATATTACAGTTGAGCTATAAATATATAAATGAAAACATAACTTAATGTTACCTCAGAGAGTATGATAAAATGTTTTGGCACTGGCCTCAGGTTTAAACAGCTGCACAGATTAACTCTCAGTACATACTGGCCAGAACAAAGTCTAAACTAGTTTCTTCATTTGCCATTTTTGTTTCTGTTGACCCCATTAATGACACAGTTAATATAAAACTATAAAGCCTTTACACAAAAGTAAATATTAACCAGCGATGGATGTAATCCAAGCAATAAAGCTACCAGGTTTATATTGGAAATCATTTGATGCCTACGCAAACCAGAAACATAGAGACAAAGAGGTCATGACTGATTCAGTGTGTTGCCCTAAGGATGTCGTGCTGTATTGTCTAACAATTTCCAGTATTCATTTCTTTATCTGGATCTGTTGCTTATAGTGCAATAACTGCATTTACCAACTGAGATCATTTAAGTTTTATCTTCTCTGAATCAAATTAAGCTACTGTACAATAACTGGAACAGATGCCAGATTTCTGGAAGATGTATAGGCTGGAAGGGAGGTCCCATGGCGTCATTGTGCTCTTAAGATGATTGTAATTGTTTCTTGGTTCATGTTCGCCCTCAGGGAAAAAGAAATCTTCGAGAATGAGCATCTCCAAAAGCCATTGCGAGGGCAAAGAAAACCCCCTGATGCAGTACGTCCTCAATCACTCCATGAGGGAGCATCCGGTTCTGACGAAGCTCAGGCTGGTAAGGATGTGTTGGTGTCCTGAATACTGCTGTGCTCTGGCACAATAAAGCGCTTCCAGTCATAGGATGTAATAAAGCTTTGCTGTGTAATTTGTGAAACTAATGTAACTCATTTCTGCTTATTGCTTCCAGAGGACAATGGAAGACTCCATGAACGGCATGATGGTCGCCTGTGAGCAGTCACAGTTCATGGCCAATCTGGCAAGACTAATAAAAGCCAAGAAAGCATTAGAGATTGGTAAGTGTCTCTGATTTATCACGTCTAGTCTTTGAACCATGTATATCTGTAAAAACATCTGTTATCTACAAACCTTACCCTGGTGAGACACAAAGTATCTTTACACACACATAAATCAAGGTCAGTTTGCACAGGATATTGTGTGCACATGTACTGTAGTAACCTAGTTGGTCTAAAATCAGTTTTTTCTGTGTCCGACTATTTTAAACTACATATTTATAAAATAATGTATATAAAGCAATAAAAACCACCAACTAAACTGTAAAATAAATGTTAATGCACCACCCAACCCAGCCTGCAAACCACCAACTTTATAGTAGCACAATTGTCGAGACTGACGCTACGTTGCTCTCTCCAAGGTGCTGATCCTGGAGCTGGTAACAGCTTTGGGGCTGTTCAGCATGCGCTCTTTTTTAAAGACGCAGGAAGATCAAGGCTAAATTAAAACCAACTACTCCAACTGTAGTTCATTTACATTGCCAACTAGAAATGCCTCTTACTGCCACATAACTGTGCAATAAGTAACAGGTCCGACCTGACCAACTGCCCTACACAGCATCGGGGCCAAGACACTTTTTTTTAAGAAATCAAAAAGGACTAAAGTTATTAGGGTATCTGTGTACATGTGATTTAAAACATTAGATTTCTTCAGAAAGCTGACAGTCACTTAACTGCATGTAAACACAATCTACACAAATGTTATTTGGAGCTGCGCTACAGCATACATTTTTCCCCGTATGTTGTCGCAGATAATGCTGATTTCAGTGACCTATCATTGCAGGAGTGTACACAGGTTACAACACACTGAACATTGCATTGGCTCTGCCTGACGATGGAGTCATGGTGGCATGTGATATCAGTGAGACCTACACCAACATTGCCAAGCCCTTTTGGAAAGAGGTATCACTCACATAATAAATGTTTTATCATTTGTCCAAAGACTGTATTATCATGGGGTGATGAAATAATACTGCAATACTGTGTAATACTGCTGTATTGTTCCCATACTGCTGAGTGCTTTACATACACCAGGTAACAGACGCGCTGCAGCTCGGTTTGAGTGCAAAAGACAACTGCTGGGCCAGGATGTACTGCATCACATCGTTTTTCATCTGTCATTAGAAAACTAACCTGCTGCCCTTTACTTTTTCAAATATTTGTGTCTTTTTCTTTGCAGGCTGAAGTTGAAAATAAAATTGATCTACGCATCCAGCCAGCATTGAAAACTCTTGGTACAGTAATATATCTCTTTTCTTAACTAACATAATGTTCTAAAATATGGACAGGAGATGTTAAGATGTTTTTTTGGTGCTGTCACAAAGTAACAAAAGTCAACACAGAGGGCTTGTGGATGACTCCATTTCCCTGAAAATATACATTTATGATATTTGACATCTACAGCTGCTGTAATCTCTCTGTTGCTGTCATTACTTTAGCTGGGGTTTTAGACTGAAGACGGGTATTAATTGATGATGAGTATGAATTAAAGATGGGGTTTAGTCAAAACCTATTTTCTGTATCCTGTTAAGATCCTCTAAACACTACTGTCATTGTATCTATGAGGTTCTCATACTGTTTATATGTTAGCCTGGTCATATCTACACCTTCTGATCCTAAATATTAGCCTGTTATTAAAGTGTACACTACTCCACACTTGACTGCTTTTTGCATTTCTGGTTAGATACTAAAACTGCATTTCTTTGTCTCAATATAAGGAAAATAAAGTTCAATCCAAACTAATCTTAACTAGTGATATGATGAACTGAATTCAATTTCCATAATTACAATTTTTCACAACTATCAGGGCCATTTAGCAAGCAGCTGCGTTTTTGGCTAAACATATGCAGCTAAGCTAGCAACACCGCTAACTTCAGACCCCCGTGTGGTAGCTAACGGCTAAGTTTTTCGTACCTGTTTTCCAAGTTGTCCCGCGAACGAGTTCCATTTGCTGCTCTTCTCTCTATTCTTCACTGTTTGCAAATATGTAAGTCTGAGTTTTTATAGTTACTTGAATACACAGACGTGTTTAAGCGTTTTTGCGAAGTTTTCGGAGATTTTTCAACTTGAATCACCCGCTTGTAGACTGCGTCACCGTGATGACGTAGTGTGACGTTACGTGCGTTAATCACCGAAGAAGTCATTGGGATCACATGACCCTGCTTTACCTTTTTTTTACCCTTATTTATACCTATGATTTATATAGTCTACTACGGTTTTAAACGCACTGATTTATATGTATATTTTTATTTTTTTGTGATCAATAAAGTAACTAACGTAATTCATATTCATTATCATTAAAGCATTGCTGTCAAAAAGTTTTGTCAATGGATTCATTAAACTTTAATGAGGGGACCTGTTTTTTGTTTTTTTAAATCTAGACATTTTCTTTGAAGACAAAGTGTTCATATCTTAATTATTTCTTTAAGTTTCAGTTGAAATAACCTCTCTGTTTGTTCTTTTTCAGATGACCTCTTGGCTGCTGGCCAGGCTGAAACATTTGACTTCGTCTTCATTGATGCAGATAAAGTTAACTATGACAGCTACTTTGAAAAGTCTCTGCAACTCATGAGGAAAGGGGGCATCATTACTATCGACAATGTAAGGGCTTCACACATGACAATTATTAAAGTTGACATCTGTATATTTTAAGTAGCTCATCCTCCAAACTTTTTTTTTCTGGTCCTGCAGGTGCTTTGGGGTGGAAAGGTGCTGAATCCATCCCCTGATGATGCGGACACTGTGGCCATTGACAAGCTGAACAAGAAGCTGCACAAAGATACTCGAATCAGCCTGAGCATGCTCACAGTGGGAGACGGCCTCACAGTGGCTGTCAAACTATAGTACAGATGTCTGACAAGTTAATGATTTGAACACTATTTTCTAGTTATTTCAATGCCAGTTTTTTACTTAAAACCCGGACAACCTTTATGATTATCCGTTTTACACTTACAAGTGCATTTGAATAAAATAGGATGCTTTTTTTTGTCATTAAAAGGAGCCATTTTCATACAGTTCTCCAAGCTGTCTTATTATGTTGATCAAATGACAGGAGAGATGATGGTGGATTTAAGGACTTTATTGCAAAGGTTAGACACACGCCAACAAACAAACCACTTCCTGATTAGTGTCCTCAAAAAAGGAAAGAAAGGTGGATTCATTCAGATATTCTTTCACTCAAGTCACATTGAGGAGAGGAGAATCCATTAAGCATTGTCTTGCAACTAAGAAGCAGGTATTTAAGGTAGCAGAGGTGCCAAACTCACCACACAGCATCATAAAGCCTCTCTAAAAAGATAGGTGAAGACCAGAGAATACACTGGCTTCAGTCATGATAAATATATTCCGTTGGAAAAACTCTTCCAGCAGGCAGAGCTTTACTACCAAAATACAAATAAAATGTGCAAATAAAGGAGAAAGAGCTTAAATAAGTGTATATTCTACTGTGCAAAATAACAGCTTAGATTTACATTCTACATGATCACACTTCAGCAAAGTAACAAGCGTTTTGAAACCATTCCCAGACTTAATGCACCCAGAGGAGGGAATTCCTTTCACTATAGAGGATAAATGGGCAGAAGGAGTTACTGATTCATAAATATAAGACTGAAACATGACTAGTACCATAATTGTAACCACAACCGAAGGAGGCTGGTGGAAAGGTTTACATCCTAGCAGTGCTGGAGAATTGGGATTCTTATTTTGTTTTGGCTTTATCTTCATTTTTAGAACATCTGTTTCTGACCAGACGTGAGCGCTCGGGGTCAGACTCAGCTGATATTCCTCTTCTTCTAATGAAACGGCGGAGCAGGTCCTCATGCCTCCAGCTCCAGACCCAGACCAAGTTTGTGCCCACCAGCATTGATATTCTTCCCATCCACCAGTGCAGAGAGGACTAGCTTCATACCTAAAAAGAAGATATCCAGATATGTTTTTCAAGTTACTGAAAGTGAGGTCTATTGTGTTTATAGGTGTTGCATATTAGACTAAAAATTCTCACCAGGTCGCAGAGTCTGGGTGTATCCAATTCCTACCAAGCTTGCATTATTCACCTTCGCCTGAAGAACAAACAAAGTGTTTAGAATAGCCTTCAAAGAGTACAGACAGCAATGCCACACAAATATCTACATCCATCCATCCATTATCTATACTGTTTATCCTGTTCAGGGTCGCAGGGGAGCTGGAGCCTATCCCAGCTGTCATTGGGCGAGAGTCAGGGTACACCCTGGACTGATCGCCAGTCAATCACAGGGCTGACACATAGAGACAGGCAACCTTTCATGCTCACATTCACACCTACAGGCAATTTTTAGAGTCTAGGTTAAATGGGGACTGTGGGAGGAAGCTGAAGTACCCAGAGGGAACCCACGCATGCACGGGGAGAACATGCAAACCTAACACAGAAAGGTCCACTACATCTGCACTGGAGTCCGAAAGAGGAGGTGACAGCTGTGGCACAATTGTGCAGCCCACAAACATCTACATTTTTAATTAAATTATGATTTGATAAACTTTCGCAGTTGTTTTTAAATGCACGGTATGAAATTTCTGCTGCTAGGGGCCCTATATCAAATCAATAGTAGAAGTCATAAGCCCCTTTTACACTGCCAGTTCAAGGCGGGGTTATTACGCCACTGTTACGTTTCGTCTTCCATGGAGAACGCACGGTGGGGCGAAGTCGTTCTGCCTTTGAGCCAGCATCGTAGGTAGTAATAGAGGCCTATTGACGTCAGGGTAAAAAGCGGGGCCGGCTGGGCAGAACAGCACCGCGTGTGTGTATTTGAAGAACGCACTGTGTTTACATCTCGCGCACGTTTTGCTTCTGCAATGCCAGAACGCAATGTAAAAACCAACACTGGTGCGGCTTTACGCCGACGTTGCTTGATTCAATGTAAAATGGCAAAGGCAGCCTGAGGGCAGAGCTTCGTTCTGCCGCTGTGGTGGAACAGCAGTGAAAAAAGGGCTTGAGTAATTTCTTACGAAATTTCAACTTGTTGACACATTTTGGGCTATCCTGTCGACCAAAGGGGAAGTATATGAGAGGAAGACACTTACTGATATGGCAGCACTGGAGTCTAACTGGTATTTTGCAGCAATCCCAAAGCGGGTGCCATTGTTGCCTGCTGTCCAGGCCAGATTCACGGCAGTCTCCAGGTTGTCGTTCACCTTCTGGTAAATGGATCCACCAAACTCTGAACCGTCATTTCTGAGATTAAAAAACAGAAAACGTCACTTGCATGCAACTATATTTCAGTTTCACCTTTCACAAAAAACACATTGTAATCACATTTAGTTCTTTGTACAGCCATTTGTGTTACTCTATAGTTATGTTCGTCGTCCTTTTGGGTACATTATGAACTGATCCAATAAACGTACACATTGGTGTGAAGCTGGAAGTCTCCGGTCTTGTAACCAACTGCAAAGTTGCTCTGGGTCATCTTGGATTTGGCCGAGTCAAAGGTCATCTGGTAGCCAGCAAGCCAGCCCTCGTAGCCGGCCACTGCTGCTCCATGGATAGTAGGACCAGCGAAATCTAAATCCACATCCACACCCACGTTAAGGTATTCCCTTTTATAAGCTGTCTTCACCTTTCCGCTCTTCTTGCTGTTAAAAACAAAGTTGCGTTAGAATAGTTCTCTATGCAAAGATTGCAAATCTTTACGATGAACAAATAAATTGTAGCTTACCCAGTGTTTGGTGAAAACGTAGTGTCAAATGTAAGTTTCAGCCCCTTGGTGATCTGAAGAAGATTATTCCATCAGTCAAACTTTCATGAGGAGCGTTTTTATCATGGTGATGATCAGCAATATATTAGAAATTCAATTTACCTGATCCTCTACACAGATTTCTGTCCCAAGTGTGTTCTCCGTGGTCCACTTCTCTGTGAACGTCAGCCCATACTCGGACCACTTGTACTTGGTTTCCAGGGTTCCAGTGACCTTGCTGGTGTCTACGTTGGATGATCCGGATGTTTTAAACTCCTAAAGTGGACACAAAAAGAAATAAATTCAACCAGCAATTCAACAGTTGAAAATTAACCTCATTAATGCTCTCTGATGGATAAGCTATTTTTCTAATCGGTTTCGTGGTACAGCTGTTACTTAAACAACAACATAATCGGTTCTTCGTGTACGCTGATAACGTTAAACCAGCTGTTCATACACAATACACTTCTGTATATTAATAGTTAAACGCACCACTCCACTTGAAGACTTGGTCTTCACATCCAGCTTAACCAGTCCAAAACCTGCAAGAACAATGAGATTGAGTGACTTCATCTTGGGCTTTGTGATGCATTTCAAACAGTCATCCTGTCCTCTGAGGGTCAGTCATTACACACTTATGAAACTGCCTTTTATGTTGTTTCCAGTTACCATATCCCTTATTGAAGATGTCCTTCGCTGATTTTCCAAGGTCTGCATATGTAGGAGGAACTGCCATTTTACCTGTCACAGAAAAGCGATATCAGAGGTTAAATAGTGACAAAGGCAGACTATACATGCACTGACTTGTTGTAACTGAGTTTGTGAAGAAAAAAGCAAGAAATATGCAAAGTGATGATGCCTTTCAAGGAGAGAAAGTGTTAAGACAACAAGGTCATGTCCTCTGTATATTTTCTAGGAATTTGTGTAAAAGCCCCTGAAGCCACTTTAGTATTCCCCTTTTTATCATTATTATTTTGACCTAATTTAATTGAAATTTTCTATTTTTGGGCCATCAAAATTAAACCATGTCATCATTGTTATTATTAACAAGCTATACCAGCAGGTGATGGGTAAATACATGAGAAAACTAAAGGTATGAAAAATCCATCTTCTAATAATAATAATTGGGAGAGGGGGCAGTTGTAGAACTTGGATATTCTTGGCTACAGCTTTGACAACAATAAGTTACTGGTTCTGTTTGAGTAATGTTAAACTCCAACATCAGTTATAATATTGTATAAACATGTTTGTATTGTCTGACACCTGGGTCACTTTATTTACAGTCATACGCTCTCCATGACTCTCAGGTTCTGGTGTCACGTCACCTCATTGTCAAGGTTAGACTGAAGGTTTCTCTGAAACAGACTGCTTACAGTATCCAGGAACACGGCGGTAATATAAGGGCTAGAGAGGCCATGGTATACCTTGCAAAACCACACTTAATGCGTGCATTTTACTTAACTGTTATTCATTAATATAATTCGTAATGGTCAAGTAAAGCAGCTGTTTACAGGACAACCCTTTTCCTTTATAAGAAATAATGCTAAAACTTAAAAACCTTAAAAATTACGAATTTTCTGTCAATCGATGCACGCGCAGTTGAGGTTTGCTCGTGCGTAGTTTTACTATTTAACAGGTGTGAACCTTCCTCAATTACAACAAATATTACAGTCAATGGTGCGCCTGCTTAAGTATTTTGAAGGAGTTTGATCACATGAGGGTGATAGGGGGCGTTTTTCTAGCTAGCAAATGGGACGGTTGATGACCACCTTTCCGACAAAAAGTCCAACAAAATTCACCACAGGATAACCTCAGTAAGTATGCGGCCTGTTACTCACCGAGTGTTACTGTTGTTGGGGATTTTGCTGTCTAGTTGTGAAACAGAAAAAGCAGCAGATAAAGCAGCAGGCACCGGTGTAGGACGATATGGAGGAGACACCGCAACAACCACCCTGCTGACCTCGGCGCCGCAGGACCCCAAATATAGCTGTTTATTTTGTGCCTGTTTGAAATCACAGCTATGTGGAAAATTTTGTAATTTCTTGTCGATTAATTTAATTATTGTTCTGTGGTTTGGAAACAGCAATTGTATTTATTGACATTTGTGAAAAATTAAATTTTCAGTGCCCAATGTTTGCTACCAGCACACTGGCAAGAGGAAGACATCCAAATAACCATGGTAACCAATACGTGTATGTTAGCATAGATGTACAGTTTCAGTTCTTTATATTATATATGAATGTAACATAATACCTAGCTTTATTTGTGTTACCACAAACAAATTAAAAAGAAAATGACAATAACAAAGGGATATAATAAAATACAACTTTAAAGTTACACATATAACTAATGTATACTAGAGTAAACAACTACAATGCAGTATTTTACTACTTTTGTATTTTCCCTATCACTGGTGTCATAATTAGTAGTAACTGTAAGTAAATGTGAAACGTAGTTATAGTCAGTGGTTCTTGTTATGCTAGTTATAATTTTGTGCACCTGTGTAATTATAAATAACTACAGAACTACACAACCAGTCAAAAGTTTGGACACATTTTCTCATAAAAGTGAATGGGAAAGTGTGTCCAGACTTTTGCCTGGTAGTGTAAATCATCTTTTTAGCTATTCAGTTCTACGTGTCACAGAATTATTTTACTTTTAAAGAATTATTATACTACTTATGTCCTGCACTTCACAGTAAACATAAGCTTTTAACAATTTTGTAAACCAATCATATCTCATGCTGAAGAATGCATATGCATAGTATGTATCTATAACAGTTGTTCATTGCGGTTGTGCAGTGAGTGGGGAAAAAGACAGAAGCACCTTGGCTTTGATTTCAGCTCTTTAATGATGGGAATGACTGAACGAGACATGAAACTAGTTTTGTGGCTTTGCACGAGCGTATCAACAAAACATCGTCACTCGTTAATGAAAGGACGTGCTGTAGACCGTCAACTCGGTTTCTAAGAATCCTGTTTCTAACATGCTGTTATGACCATATCACTGACATCATATCCTTACTAGTGGCAAGTATCACTCAATGAAATGTAGAGGCCAATCTGAAATCAACATTACACTTAAAAAGCACATTGTGTTTCAAACAAATACATAGTTAAGAGCAACTGTAAACATATTTCTCCATGTGCATGTTGCTATAACACTGTATATGAAATATAAAAATACCTATCAACATTTACAAAATTAAATAAATTAATATTAACAAATACTTACAAATTTAAAGGTCCTTCTAGAACTATTACTACAGATTCATGTTAAAGGATTATCATCATGGAGAGCTCATAATGAACTACGTCTGGTCATTTACACTATGATGATGAAATAAAAAGCACTTTACAACTATTTCACAGTAAACATTTTGGACATTTTTATACGGACAAACTTATCGTAACACTCAAGGTAATTGGCAAATGGAATTATTTTTAAGACAGCTGGAAAAAATCTTTGTTTCCATGATTTTTGGCTGATAGTGACTTTCTTTTTTTCTTGAATGTATCTGTTCTAGGTCTAGTAAGGAAAAGGCAAGCTAAGTGATCAATACAAACAAAGCTCAGTTTTACTCTACTGAATCTTTAACTGACCAGGAAGTAGTCGTCAACCTTTTGTTATATTGTCATATCAAAGCACAGGCTTCTGGAATGGAGAGAACTTTTGAATAATGGCAAAGATCTGTCTCAACGTCATGAACAATATCTTGCTATGCTCAGAAGAGCATCAGTAAAATATGGATCTTTACATATTGCTTTAACGGTAGTCCATTGAGGGATGTTTTTATAAATTACATAATGAGAACTTAGAGGTAAAACATAATAAAACATTCAGTCAATAATCCAGATCCCAACCTTAATGATTAGGTATTATGATCGCACCAAAACTAGCAAACTGCTGAGAACTTTTGAGGCAGCTTTCTTTCATCATATGCTATCTAATGATGTGCTCAGACAAAACACAAATACAATTTTCATGGATTCAGAAATTAAGTAAAAACATATCCCCAGTTTCAGTTTAAGTGTTATCAATAAAGTTGAGGGGTTTAAAAAAACTCTTGAGGTTGCTATCTGTGGGCACATGGAGCTTGACGATTCAACATCTTTACTACTCTATGGTACGTTCCTAAAGTACATATCTGTTACTTGACTCCAGCTTAAAACCACAGACTGTATAAAAGATGAACGACATGACAGCTCCCGAAAAGTGAAGCCAAACCCAAGAAGCTGTTCTGCTGTTAAATACGCCGACGTGCCGGATCCTTGCTGTTTTTTTCAGTAATTTAAGTGTGTGTTTTGGTTAGCAGAAGTGGCTACAGCGGCTCCACCCGCCGATGTCTAATGCGCAACTCTGGCTCCAAATTATGTCACCATCGCGAGATGGCGGCGCCCGTCACAGGGGCTGTTTTGGCACCAATTTCGTACAACGAGAGCAGATGGAGACGCGTCGTCCTTCTATATATACAGTCATTGCTTCAAACAATTAGCACTAGTGTTACTACACTTGGTTTTTAAGGGCTTGTACTCACAGTTTGGGAAATACTCCAAAAAACACTACAGAGGCCATACTTGCAGGAGCATTACGAGCATTTGGTCTGAACACTAGTATTTTTTAACTACTGTGTAACTGAAAATGTAGTAAATCCTACGTAAAATGAAATCCCTTTAGAGGGAAAATAAGCAGCCATACAATGAGACACCACTGTGTTCATCTTTAAATGAAACTGAGTGTAGATGAGACTGTTCTCTTAAACCCGCCTGAGAGGGTGACAGGGGAAGCAGGGGAAAAGATGAGTCCTAGACTATAACAAAGTATGGTTTTGTGTATTCCATCAGGCCTCGGTGCTTTCAGGACCACATCAGTGTTTGTTGAAGATATCTCACCCCGCTTCAGTTGGCAACTTGACAAAGCAGACAAAACAGCACAGGCTACAAAGTTTTAGACAGCACTGCTGACGCTGTTCATTATCCAATCAGCCTCCTCATCATAGCCGGTCTAGAGAAAGGCCAGCAGTACTCGTTAGGGACGGGCCCGTTGACGTTGCACTCAAAGAAGGAGAACATGGGGAACCAGATGCGAGCTCGTCGACTCTGCTGGTAGGCCCGGGTGTTGGCCAGAGTGTGGTAGTACAGGAAGAGTCTGGTGGTGATGTAGAAGGCTATGAACACGTCGATGGAGTAGTGTTCATGGGCAGCCAAGATGAAGAAGATGCCGAAGAGGTTCAGGACCCAGGACAAGGTGTGGATGAAGTTCCAGCTCCGTGGGGTGTCTGTCAAACAAAGAAAAACAAACACATGAAACAAATCTGGTTTTGTTCTTGTTTTTTGGAGTTAAAAAATAATAATTAAAATCCTTTAGTGGCAGACTATTTATCTCAGGTTTCTTCTCTGTTATATTGTAATACCAGGAACGGACACAAGATGGCAACAAAGGCAAACATGGTTCGCTGTTGCTGCGGCTGTGCCTGTGCCTGTTAACCTCTAACTGTCTTAAAACAAAGTAAAAACAGAGCTATTATCTCATTTAGTGGAAAATCCAGCTTAAGCTCAATCCTGTGAGAAACACAAAACACTTTATGATTTTAGATACATTTTGATCATTTGGATACGACACTCTAACAACGTTCACAACCCAATCAACAGCAGAAAAATATCCCTTAAAAGATTAAAAGTGTCTTAGTTTAGCCCTATATTATGTTATTAAGTCTTTAATGATTTACAACATAACAGAACGAGGACCATAAATTATGTTTAAAGGGTCAACTTTGGTATCTTAAAGGAGCAGTTCGCCCCTGGATAAAGCCACTGTCAGTTAAAGCTGGTGTTCTCTGTAATCGATAGAAGCAATAATATTTGAAATTGGCGCCATAGCTGTGGAGAAAGTTGTACAAACAGCTCGTGGTTTCGCCCATTCTACATTCCTACAACACCCAGCATGCATTGTGCCCCTCCCTCTGAAAGGAACGGCCCAGCAAGAGACGCTGAAGTGAAATACTACCGTTTTCCAGTCAAGGACATTGATCCTTCAGAAATACGACGAGACTATACAGGTGGATTGTCTAAAAAATCTTCAGATCTGCAGTCTACATTTCAAACCTCACGATTCTGAACGAGACATGACATTCACAAATGCACTTATGATTAGCTATAATCAGTTATTCCATGGTGATTTAACCTAAAACTACAAATAGCCTGAGACTCTACTCACACTCTGTGACAAAGAAGTTGAGCATGGTGAGCACCACAGTGTGGCCGCTGAACATGTAGTCCCCACATGTATGAACTCCTGTCAGGGTCATCCCAAAGCCGCTCCAGATGGCCACAGCTCGCTGCAGTTTGGCCCACATGTCCCCGTACATCTAGAAGGAGGAGAGGAAGTGAAACTATCAGCACTGCGAGAGGCAGAGATGTAGTGCTTAACAACAGATGCACAAACAATTCACAGTATGTTACCTTTCCTGAGCACTGCAGGTGCTGTCCTGGCACAGACAGGGAGGTGACAAACATGGTGATACATCGAAGCATGAACACCGTCCCCATCAGGCTGCACAAGCGCCGCAGAAGGATGGACCTACAAGACAGGAGAAACAGTTAAACACAGGTCTTCATGTGGTGTTGATTTAAGGGACACGCTGCGGCACTGAGGTGAAAGACTGTCAGGACTCTACCTGTGTTTATGGAGCAGCAGAACCAGCAGCCAGATGTTACAGAGGATCACTCCACATGCTTCAGCCATTGCGAAGGCCCATGGTATTCTAGGCACACTGTTGAATTAAGAAACAAAATGTATCAAAGTTAAATATTTTTGTTGTCATTAATATTACACATATCACATTTCACTGCAAATAATTGTTTGAGCTGCAGTGAAGAAAGTGGATGTCGTCTTTAAAAGAGGAAGAAAAACGAGTGGAACACGGGAATTGACCTCCAAAGATGAGGAAACTGTTGGTGAAAAATGGTAACATGACGTTGTGACGACCTCTGACCGTGTCAGCAGTCCTACTGCTGTCCTGTGTGTCTTTTCCTTGCAGGTTGAGTTGGGCAGAACTAGTTACCCTGATGATTTGTACCTGAGCAGGCTAGGCCTGGTGCATTTAAGCTGGCTTCTCAGCCTCATTCTCTCTCTCTTTGCTCCCATCACCATACCTTTTGGTTTGATGACATTGATTTGCCTGTACAACACCAGCACACAAACTGCAGATACATTTCTTAGGTTTTCTTTGTATTCATTTCAAAAAGTTATTGTTTAAATTACTTCAAAACCCTGCGGTCTCCCTCTTTGTCCAGCTCACTGATACCCCTTTCCCACCAAAATTAGCATGTTGCCACAGGTTTTACAGACCTATGGAGACCCGCTAATAAATGCTGATTGTCTCTTTTCCCACTGCCAATGGAGTATACTCCTTTCAGTCTCTTCTCTGTTGCATCACCGTCTGACATCAGAAACTCGCCAGAAACGGGGACGAACAAACGAAACAAAGAACAAATTCGCCGTTGTATGTTGTTCTTCTGTATTAACGCGACAGCGGCCGGAACTTCAATGTGCGTCATAGCATCGCGCTGGAAAGGGGGCGGAGATTAGCGTATTGACACAGGTTTCGTGTTCCCATCGTTGCCGATCGGAGCCGAGGCAATAATTACCAAGGTCTACAGCAGAGTCATTTGACCTGGGTCTGAATGCCGATTGTAACCTTTCCCACTAAGCAAAAAAGCCGGGTGTTAGCGGGTTTTTTGACCAGTGGGAAAGAGGCTTGTGTCTGGGCTATGACAATGTCAACTGCAAGGACTCTAGTGGCAGCTCAGCTAGTGCATGTTAATAAACTATATTTTAAAGTTTAACTAATGAACCATATGGTTTATTCAGGCCTCCTTCATTATCAGGATACTCCTCAAATGTCTACCAAGATTAATATCAATATAAATAATTATCTTTTTTTTCCCACATCGCCCAGCCTTAGTCGTATATCTTTGGGTGTCTGAACTTTAGTCTGAGTCCTTATAAAGACCCTGATAACTTATTCAAGTTTAAATATTTCAAAGAGAATCTAATTTCTATGTTCAAACATAATTTCTTATCTCTATCTTGCCAAACACACACAGGTATTATCCCCAGATTAAAAACATAACATTTCCATGACGGGTTCAAAGCTGTGTTTCACTTCAAAGTAGGTCACTTTAAAAACCTCTCAAAGATCTCTTTGAATCACAGCTACCCCATCAGGAATAAGTGAGGACAATAATAGAAACATGCTACAAGGAAGTAGGGCAATTACAATGTCCACCATCTGGTGTGATATTCTGACAGACGATCAAAATGTATATTTGTGTTTCACTCTCCCGACGGCATTTCACAGCAGACGAATGTTTTTGTTGTGTTGTGTACTTAAAGGCTACTTAAAAGTACTTAAAAATAAGGCTTAAGTGTGTCTTAGCTGTCACACACTCACCTGTCAAGGAAAATATCAGGCAGCGGAGGGTATGTTCGCATGTCAGGCACCCTCTCATGCACTATAACCATGACGAAGGAGGTGAATCCAAACACAAACACCACATAGATGGAGCTCAGCACCGTCTTCCAGTACTCTGGATCCAGACGCCTCGTCTGCTGCTTGTACTTCCCGTTAGTGTACTGGTGATACTCCTCTCCCACTGGTGCTGTGTCAGTGCTGTCACAGTCTCTGCCCGGGTCTCCGTTACACAGCCAGTCCAAACTGCCTCCCGAGCCTGTGGGAGAGTGGCCGTCAAAGGGGAGACCCAGCTCCTCCAAAACGTCTATATTCTGTTTCTGTAGTTTGCGGATGGACACCATAAGACGCTTGATGTCCCCCAGCACTTTGAGCTCCAGAGGCGGCGAGCGGAGGTCGTACTCGCTGAGGGCGAGCAGACTGGTGCCGTCCAGTCGGTGCTTGTTGCACAGAAGGTCAACATAGTCACAGAAGCCCTCTTCCTTCAGCCACTTGGCGACGTGTTTGGGCGTCCAGCGGCGGACGCTCTGTTGTGTCATTTCGTCCTCACTCTGACAGCTGGAGGAAAGAACATCAACATGTATAAGTGCAACTCAAACAACTGCTAAGCTGTCTGTGTCAGTTCCTTATTGACTTAAGAAGAAGTAGGCACTCTATTTCCACTGAATCAGCAATACTAATCCCAAAAAAGACAAGAGTGCCACATAGACAGAAAAGAGCTTTTGCACCTTTCAACAAATATATAAGTAATAATCCATTTTAAAATTATTCCCGAGCTCCAAGGGCAAGCTGAGCATTTACAACTAAAGCAGATATTTGAGAAGAAAAGAGTTTACTAAGATCATTTTGCACAATGGAAACTACATCCTGCAAAGTGTGGGTGAAGGAGCAGACATATTCCCCCGGACATGGAGTGATTTCAGTGCTAGACACAAACAAACCCTGTCTCTAAACTCTGTATTGTCAATTACAAATACTTGTACACAATGTTAGCATGTCTGACTCTTAATGCATCACATACTACGTTGACTCTCTGGTTTACAGAACAGCTAAAACTCGTTATAGACTGTTAGTAACTCCCTCCAGTAAAAACCATCCACCTGCAAGTTAACCCACATCAATGGCTACCAACAAGGAGGAGCACGGAGCTAATTACAGTAATTGTCTCAATATGTTGTAAGATAATAAACCAATTAGGTGATTGACGGCGTATGTAATCACAAACATGCCTGAGGTAGACATGAAACCAAGCCAAACCCTCATTTCTTCAACCACAACAACCCTGCCCAAAAGGCTAATTCATCTCCAGCTAATGTTAGCTAGCATGCTACCTGCTAGCTTGATCAATGCGTGCGCCTCACGCTCACTCACCCGGACCGAGATGTAACAGAGGACGACACAGAAACGTGTTTATGGAGCTAGCCAGCTAAATGGCATCGCACAAGCTTCTGAAGAAACCGCAATAGAGTTTGCTGCAATAACACAGGCTTGTTGGAAATCATTTCGCCCTGGCTTTGCGCTGGTTAGCATTTACTGTTGACAACACAAGGCGGTAATGTGCAGAGTAGATGCGCACGTAGAAATCAGCAACACAGGGCTGGGCTCAAGCTGGAGAACTGCGACATCTACTGGTGAAAAGTAGGTACTGCTGCGTTTTTAATTCTGCAGTATACAGTAATTCTAAACTTTAAAGATTTATTTATAAAGTTAAAGGCCAGAAATTGTGATAGGACATAAAATACTTGACACATATTTAAAAATATGCCATCAACTTAGATTTAGAATATGGGTCACTGATTTAATTTTAGTCCAAGAGCACCTGTCCTTGTCTGTATCAACATGGTCGTAGTAAAGCCCCAATAGAGATTGAAAATACATGTTTGGGAGACGATATCCTACAAATAATAAGTAGTTTCAGAGCAGTACAACTATGAACAATCAGCAGGAAAATACTGCTAATATATCCTCTGTCACTCCGTCTGTGAAAGACTTGGTGAAGGTTTTGTATGGAGGGAAAAGATTTGGCAATCCTGTGGATGAAGTTTGGCCTAACCTTTTCATTGGCGACATGTAAGTCTTGAGCTCCTAGAATTGAAATAACACCAGATTATTTTTCCTTTTGATGTGTTTCTTATCATATTTCCTGCTTCTTTCCACAGGTCAGTGGCCAATGATCGCTACAGTCTTTGGAAGCTGGGAATCACTCATGTTGTGAACGCAGCACATGGGAGGATGCACTGTCAGGGGAGTCATGACTTCTACGGCTCCTCTGTGGATTATTATGGAGTTCCTGCTGATGACTCGCCGTCCTTTGACCTCTCTCGCTATTTCTTTCCCGCTGCTGAGTACATTCAGAGTGCACTTGACACTGCTGGTGGTAAATACCCATCGAGTTCTTCATTGTCACCAGAATCAAATCTCAGTATCAGCTCATGCTTTCGGCGCTCACTTTATCTTCTTTCTTCTTCTTGACCAGCTCGTGTTTTTGTGCACTGTGCGGTCGGAGTAAGCAGATCAGCCTCCCTCGTCCTGGCCTACCTAATGATCCACCATCATTACACCCTCCTCGAGGGCATCAGTAAGGTCAAAGAGCGCAGGTGGATCTTCCCAAACACAGGATTCCTCAAACAGCTTCGTGCTTTGGATATGAAACTACGCATGAGTAATCCTCCACACATCAAACACAAATAGATTTTGTAACATTTTCCTCAAGATAAATGAGGGAGTCAGAATCAGCCAGTGGAGGGAGATACTGCGCTTTGATTTTAATCAGATTGATCCAAAAATAACATTTCATCAATTTTATTTTCCTTGACTCTGGTGGTGTGTTGGATGTGAGTCATGCTGCCTGTTCACATGATATTAACCCTTATATTAAGAGGAGATGAGTGTAATGAACTTACCCTGAGGAAATAATACATTTTAATGCTAGACAAAATTATTTATTTAACCTTTGTATTATGACGAAGAAAAAAGCAGCATTATTATTGTGTTGTGTGTTCACTTGTGTGACTAAAACAAAACTTTCAAAACCTGCTGTAAATTACATTTAAAACATCTCGGTTCAACTTTTATTCAAAATATGTGTCATGTAGTACCTGGTTGAGTGATGTTCTTCATTTTTATTGGGTTGTTTTGTCACTTCCTGTTTCACTTTGTCACTTTTGTCCCTTAAGTGTAGCTTTACTTTCTTCCTTATTTTCCATTCCCGTCTTTGTGATTAAAAGCGCCCCGCCCTGACTGTGTTCACTGTGTTTAATTAGTCTCACCTGTCCCTGGTTATCCACGGTGTATCCATCTACCCTGCTTCTCCTGACGACGTATCCGTGGCTGTGTTCGTGTTTTCCGGACCTTTTAAGGTTTATTTTGGATGTTGATTTCTCACCTGCCCATAGACTACATATGCCACGTTTGTTTTTTCTCCTTTATTTTATTTTAAAATTAAAATTAAAATAAATTTCAAGTCTGCAATTGGGTCCTCTCCCTTTGTGTTAGAACCCTCACGTGACAACAGGGGCATACTCAGGCTGTTTAAGGGTCAGGGGCAAAAAAAAGGGGCACCCGCTGTATGCCCTGGGGCACCAGTGCCCAGAAATAACAACGTGGGCGTTTTAACTATAGAGGCATACCATGAGGGCACATTCACAAGTAGGAATGTGCGAAGGCCTACTAATTTTCCAACATGTATCATATATCCACTGGAAGGGCACCCAGAGGCCACTTTAACATTTTTTTTAAAGATTTTTTTTATTTTCGATTCCATTCGACTCTGCCATCAAGTTCTTTAGACCATGTGAACAAGACTAGGTCAAAACCTTGTATGTGGCTGACCGCATCAGGTCAATGTGCGCTTTTGTGGGCAATATGTTACAAGGACTGTCCTTATGAGGCCGATGACAACGTGTTTGAAAGCAGGTGCGCGCTACAGACGAAGGTGAGGACAGCGGACGAGCAGCAGAGGAGCAGCCCCGCCTACTCCCCCGAACAAAGTATCCAGAGCCATGTAGACAGAGAGTCGCGTCAGTGGAGGTCCAATATGCTCAACGATCCGCCATTGCGATGTCGCAACTCTCTCTCTGTACGGCTCTGAAAGTACCGTCACTCTCTCACTCAGTCAGACATGTAACATATAAACATATAATAACTGCAAATGTGTTTCATTGGCCTTTTAGTTTTTGCATTTCTCTCCAGTGCGTCTTGAATGCTGAAAGAACTTTTTGCTCAGGATGCTTTGCGAGAACATTAGTCTTTGAAACCGGAACGTCTGCTTTGGCTTTGTTGTGATGAGGCTGACTTTAAAACATGAAGAAGTTTCCACATGGTGTTTTAACTCTTGTGAATGAGTCGAGAAAAATATGTGGAGTACATTTAATACTTTTAATATTCTCCAGAGGAAACCCAGATCCTAACACGCTCAGAAACCTCTCCCCCTACACTGCTAGCGATAAGTTAAGAGTTTTTGCCTTGTGAATAAATCTGCATCTGGCTCTCACTGGAATCCCTCAAACTCCAGCTGGTATGGATCTCATTTTTAAAGCGCTATCTACATATCAGGTGGGATTCAACCCGCGGATTCATCGATAAGCAGAAGCAGCACTTTAAATAATCAATCAATAACTGTCTCCAGGTTAAATGACCCGCAGACCTTTATTGACTCATTTTTGTGTACAACATCAGTGTCGACTTTTGAGCGCACATCATTGCCTCCACATTTTACGCACACATTCACGACCCTTAGTGAGGAAATCATTACATTTTGTGGCTTAAAGAAGAGGTTCATTATGTTTTAGCTCAGTTTGACGGCTGAAATTGACCTGCAACATGATGGGAGGTTTAAAAAAAGGACATTTGCAGCAGTTTGAGGGCCTATTGATGTCGCGTGCAGCTTAATTTTCCCTCTTTATAGCCAATTTGCTTTCACTAGATATTTATGTCAGAGCTGTAAACTAGCTGCGTGCTATTACAGTATTTCTGTTCCATAAATGCGGTCCACTTTCTGTCATCTAATATAAGCAATGCACTTAAACATTTTGTCCCTAATTACATCCAATTATCACTTGCTTTAATGCAATGATTCATCTCTGTTTGGGGCTTATTAAATTAGAGTCCCACGGCGGTGGTGTGAAAAGCAGAGCCCGGGCTGCTCTGTTTGTTGTTCTGCCCTCTGCACGAGTAAGACTACACGCTAGGTTAAGCACTAAATTGGGTAACCGTCCAGTGACGGCAGATAAACACCTGCTCGTACAGATCATCCCCGAGCCGGAGTTGACGGGAACTGCTCTAATACAACAAACATTTAGGGCAGAAATCGATCCAAGAAAGGGCGGATTCGGACTCAGAATGTCAACCGTGAAAGGGAAGAGAAAGGAGTATCTGACTGTGAAGGATCTGCAGAAGGTTTTGGACTCTTGCAAACTACATCTGAATGAAATAGATGAGGTGTGGCCAAAAATATACATAGGGAATGTGTAAGTATGCATTTTACTTCTTCTTTAAAGCAGACTTAAATGAGTCTGTCTTGCAAGGAAATCTGAAACTTGTTACTTGTGTTAAAGAGTATTCTGCTGTAAAACACTCTCTCTGTCTTTGTGTCTTGCTAGGGCAGTAGCCCAAAACAAGGCAGCCTTGCTGAAGTTAGGTATAACTCATGTTTTAAACGCTGCACACTCCAAGCGAGGCAGCATAGGGAACCAAAGCTATTATGGCCACGGCATTGTGTATTGTGGCATTCCAGCAGATGACAACACTCACTTTGATCTGGATGTTTACTTCCATCAGGCAGCTGATTTCATTCACAAAGCTCTGAAGTCACCTGATGGTAAGACTCCTTGAAGGCTTCTTTTGCACATGACTCCTGCACTGTGAGTTTAATAATATAACCCAGCAGCTAAGCGTGTTTTTTTTCCTGCACATTGCTTTTATTTCACTCCATAAATCCCTAAAAAAAACCCATCCACTTAAATCCTCCCATCATGCCGTCCTCTCAATGTCACCACATTGTACAAGAACTTGTAATGTGAGCGTATTTCCAGCCAGCAGTAATAATAAGAGTCTTACCTTGCAGAATTTAAGTCTATAATGTGACCATGGCTTCTTTCAAAGAACTTATCAAGCAGAGGACGAGTTGGGATTAAAGAGACAGTCGGGCCCGGGCCTGCAAAGGGACTTTAAATGAACAAAGGCGATGAATTGTGGGAACTATTTTTAGCTCCCAGCAGGAAAAAAGAGAGGCCGCAGCGTGAGACGGGCAGCCATGTATGATATTAATAAGACTGAGGCCTCTCGCTAATCCTTCCCTCACATTCCCTCTCTTTTCCTTCATCTTGTCTGTTCTTCAGGGAAGGTTCTGGTGCACTGCATCATGGGAATGAGCCGGTCATCGACCTTGGTGTTAGCGTACCTCATGATCTACCGGCACCTCACGCTCAAACAGGCTTTGCAGAAATTGCTCCAGAAGAGAGCAATCTACCCCAACAAGAATTTCCTGGCTTTGCTGCTGGATCTGGATCTTCAGCTGACGAAGAGGAAGAAAATGTGTCAGATCCTCTAATCAACATGTTTACACTTTATGGTCACAAAGCAGCGTGGTGTCTCGGAACGATGTCAGTCTGTAGGTCCAGACTTTAATCATTAATGGATATTGAAATTTTACACAAGTAATGACTGGATTTTCTCCAGATTTAGCGTTTTTTAACAGTTATATATCATGTTGGCACCATGTTAGCATCATGTTAGCATTATCAAAAGAAAGAAGTATGGGGAGCTGCACGTCAAAACCTCAGCTTCACTTTTATCATGTCAATATTTAGCATGTTAGCATGTTAAAAACTAAGGAGATTTTATACAAAGTACTCAGCCCTTTAGTTTTTATTAGCATGTAGACTGTTTAAATGCTAACATAACATAAAGAAAGCTGTGTCCCAATCCAGGGGCTGCAGCCTTCGGAGGCCGTATTTGAAGGCCGTTTGCGTCACTGAAGCGCGTCGAAGGCTGTCCCAATCAGGGACAGGATCCATCGGGTGCGTCCTTCGCGGCCCGCCGTATCTCGAGATGCATTGTGTGCCAATTCATACGAAGTGGTGGACTTTTAAACGGCCGAGGAATACACTTTTAAATGTCCAAGTTTTTGGTTTCAACTCAATCGAATAGCCAAAAGTTACACATGTTTAAGAAAACAAAATGGCCCTTGAAACAAATTATCTTAAAAATAATAGGTTAACTTACGCAACCTTAGTTATGCTAGCTAGTTAGCCCGCTAGCTACCCGTTGCGAGGCGACAGGAGCGGCGTTTGGTGGGACTGGGACACAGCTGAAGATATACTTTATTAATCCCCGAGGGGAAAATTCAGTTTTAGCATTGACATGCTAAATGTTAAAGGACCACTGTGTTTGGTTTGTCCCTTCTGGACTACCGTAGAAACAAGTCAGAGCAACATGGCGGGCTCCTTGAAACAGGATTTTGTTCCTCTGTAAATACAAAGAGCTATTTTTAAGGTAACAGAAACACAATCACACTTATTTTCAGGTGATAAAACACTAGTTAAAACATGTTTATGAATTTTCTATTCCATTTCAGCCAACAGATACCTCCTTAAATCTCCCATGTTAAAATCTTAAACATGGGTCCTAAATGGAAACAGGCAAAATCTACAGACTCCTAAGGCCTTAATGCCTTCTTCTGCCTGATGCCTTCTTTAAATTATATACGTTATAGCAACTTGTTAAACATTAGAATTTAAGATGCTAACATACAAACATTAACATGCTAATGTTAGCATGCTAGTAGTATTTTAATTGCAAGATGCTAACATGTTAACGTCCAGTATGCTAGTTGATATGCTAACACATGATAGCATTCAGCTAAATGCACATCTGAGCCTAAGTCGACCAGTCGACGTAGAGCAGCTGAGCCTGACGAGCTTGAGATGTTAGAAACAACATGGCCTCTCCTTCAGCACCAAACTCAGGCCTAGCTTTACATTTGTTTACCATTATCGCTACCATAGCTGTAGAGTTTCTTGACTGTGTGTTTTTAAGGGTTTGTTTGTTTATGTTTTTAAAGATAGGTCAAAAAGACTGTAGAACAACTGTGACAATGTTAAAACTTAATATAATGTGAAGTGACACAAGACTGTATAATGACCGTTAAGGCTGAGGAAATGTAATGATTAGCCTAGTTGTGTCTTTACTTCTAATACTTGTCTGGCTTTTTTCAGCACCTGTATTTGTATTACAGCAGAACGGACCAAATACGTTGAGGAAAATGTTTTACAAAGCATCATTCTTGTAAACTCTGTAGATGGAAATGTGTCTGTAAGTCAACATTGAAGCTGAGAATGGGAATCAATCTACAGAAAATGTCTTCAAACAACCCAGTGTGAAATATCTTATTTGTCAATTATGTAACATTTTGCGCTGCAGCTTTTGATTGCCATCTGTTGAAACATCAGTAATGAGAGACACAAAGAGGTATGCGCATGCATTTGCTACAGCAGAGTGTGACAGCAATGATTCCTACCTGTTAGAAGTCATTATATCACATGCAGGCACACAAGCAGACACTTGTATCTTCATTTACATCAAACTAAAATGAGCAGTTCATTGCAAAAACACCTCTAAATGTTATGATGGAGAAACAGCAATATGTACAAAACTACTGTGAATTTTATGACATTTTATTTCATCTACAGATACATTCGGGTTTATGTTCTGTCAGTTTTCTTTGTGCACTTTGTAACTCTTTTTGGTATATTACTTTTATGCTTAAGCCAAGACTGAGTATGTTGAAAGTGCAGTTTAAACACTATGTTTTTTCACTCTTCTGCTTAACCATCCACATACATAAGATCACAAATTCCTGACTTTATCAAATGTCCAAATGTTAATTTAAACACATTCATCTGTAGCGGAAAATTTCAGCTGACAATGTGTCACATATAAACTCGAGCACAGCACCACTGATCTTGTTCTCCTGCTATTTGAAAAAGCTGTGTCCTATCCTCGCTCCTATGCTGGTAGCTCGGGTAACCTTTGTGGAATGCAGAAGATGATGCCAGAATTATTTTGGGCCGAGATTCAGATGTTAAAATAGCAAAAAAGGTTGCAGGGTAGATTACCAGGGAGAACGCAGACAGTTGTGCTGTCGACCTACATGTAGCTCTTGTACAGAGAGACCTTGAAAAGCAACATTTCCAGCCAAGGCAAGTGTCTACTAACAAAATGTTCTTACAAATAATATTCATTACAATGTCTATAACCTACAATGAATGGATTTATTGTACTGTGTACCTTTGTTTGCAAGGTGAACCTGTTTATAAAGCACTTTTATAAATTGCTCTGTGTGATGATACTGCATTGCGTGATGGATTACCACACTTTCTCCTTTTATTAATTTGCTCACAAATACAGACGAGCCACATCCAAAAGGCTAAAGAGGGGGGAGTGTAATTCATAAAACCCACCGAGAAGAGGCCCCGAGGAGGTAAAAAGCCATTTTTATTTGCCCTCCATGTTAACCGTGGGCACTTTCCCATACATAGCATCTTTAATTACACAGAAGTAGAGCAGGAAGGACAGGTTAGCCTGAGGGGGGGAGGCTATGAAAGCAGCGCTGCAGCTCAACATGTGCACCAGGGAAATCAGTTCTCTGCCCTGACAGTGGGAGGGAGGATAGGGTTGTACTTATAGATCAATGAGGAGAAAGAAAAGCCTGCAGGTACTCCGGGCACATGTTGTACTTGTGCAAACACACATTTTACTCTGCCTTCAAGCTTCCCACACTCATATGCATGGAGCATATGATACGGCTAGTGTATACGCATGCAACCGTGCACACGCAGAGATGGATAAATGATGTTTGAGTGCACCTCCATATGCCGCAGCAGCCGCACCAAAGGTCACTGAAACAGATTTGGTCTCAATGACTCATCCCCGTGGACGCGACAATAAGTCTGAGTGCCACATTACGTCTCCACACTCCAGCAGAATGCAAATAAGAAGCGGTTTCTTTATTATAACAATGTGTACACGTCGTTTGTACGTCCTCGGCCTGCAGCAGAATCACACAGCTGCCTAAATGGATGCTAATGTATACAGTACGCATAGGATAAGTCTCTCCAAAGCCCAGTGTGTAAATTGTAAATGCACAGGTTAGACCTGCCTGCAGGAAATGAAAATCTGATGTTTATAGGCCTTGAATACCAATTTTCTGCATCTCTGGGGATAAATAAAGCTAGCAAGTGCTTCTGAACTGTTGATAAAATAATGAGAGCATCAAAAGGTCATCGTACAATTATGTGTTCATGTGGTCCTTTGCTGCAGTGGAGTGGATTTATTGACATATATAGACTATATTTAACAGCTTAAGGCATGTTTACTGATGTTCTAATGAACAATCCTTACTGTTGTATTTCTTAGTTGAGGCTCTCGTTTCATTAAAGCTTATTAGTCAGAAGTGGAGTTATTAAGCTTTCAAAAGAAAATCACATGGCGCCTGAAAGTGGACCAACATGTGTATACGGTGGACATTTTTCTTCTGACATCTCCCTCAGAATGGGAAGCTAATTTGCTAAGTTGCTAATGTCACATTACTGTCGTGTTCCAGGTTGTACATCATATAAATTTGACAATCATTATAACTTAATTTCTTCTTGATTAATGAAAAGATAACTGATAGTAAAAATCTGGAGGGAAATTTGGGCCATATTTAAAAAACAACATATTTGTTAAACTACTAGCAACTGGCTAGCTAGTAAGACAACAGTTAATGTTAGCATTCAACCACTACCTAGCTTACATTACGTTAGCTAGGAGGTAAATTCTAACATTGTATGGTATTATTATTAGCTAGGCATTTACAACTTTTCTACTGCAATGTGTAACACTACCAAATGGTAGTATTAGCTTTCTGCAACTTCCTAACTTATAGTTATATTAGCCCGTATAGTAAGTGGCTAGCATGTATCATTACGTTAGCTTGGAAGTAAATTCTCAGTTTCTAATGTATTGTTAGCTAGGAATTTACGCCTTTCCCATTGTAACTTGAAACACTACAAAACGGCACTATAGCTTTCTTCCACTTCCTAGCTAATAGTTAGTGGCTATTTTAGCCTATACAGTTGGTGGCTAGCATATATTATCCTTCTGCTAGCTTCAAAGTAAATTCTCA
The DNA here is from genome assembly GCF_022749685.1 of Semicossyphus pulcher. NCBI lineage: Eukaryota > Metazoa > Chordata > Actinopteri > Labriformes > Labridae > Semicossyphus > Semicossyphus pulcher. The sequence goes on along the minus strand of NW_027211670.1, from coordinate 16,696,891 downwards.
GGTTCTAACACATTGTTAGGTAGGAATTTACGCCTTTCCTATTCTAACGTGTATCACTACAAAACGATAGGCTACTATAGCTTTCTGCAACTTCCTAGCTAATTGTAATATTATCTAGTAGTTGGTTTAATGCTAATGCTAGCTGTTTTCTTACAGTAGCTAATGAGTTACTAAATCTGTAGTTTTTATCTTGAAATATGGCCCAATCTCCCTCTGGAGTTTTTCTTTTCCAGTTTCTGATCCATGCGGTAAAATAAAATTAGGGTTAGGGTCGGATACCCTTAATTTATACGACCTGATAATCAACAATTGGACAGTGTAAAAGTATTTGAGCTTCAAACCTTGAGCGTGATGAGGAAATTAGCCGCTTTGTGAATATGGCCAGTTCTTAAACGGTAGATGAGCAAGGTAAAGAAAAAACTGCTCTTCAGACCAATTGTCACAACAGTTCAAAGTTCTGTTGGGTTAATAACCCTATCACCTTAAACTACCAGTGAAACTAAAAGTTATAATTCTATTTTGTGGTACTTCAATGTGACAGGTTGTAAAAGCAGAAGTGGAGCATCCAGACATGCCCAGAGGCTTCAGCTGCTTGGCGAGCCCTGAGGGGGCAGACGGCAGGTATGAGACCCCCCCGGCTTCAGAGCTCCAGAGGCTGATGTGGACGAAGAAAGGGAGCAGCAACCATCTGGATGAGGTTCAGCCTAGAATCTATATCGGAGACATGTGAGAGACATAATCTATTTTCATGCTTTACAATAAGAAAACTAGACAATAGAGTTTTAAAACTTTAAGACAACTAAACATATTTTATTAAAGATGAAAGCACATGCCTGCTATCAAATAAAAAGCGACTAGCTGGTGAACCAGTGGAGCATTTAACGGATTTAAAAGAGCCACATATTAGCCTCAGGAGTTGGTGGGGAAACAATACAAGGTGGCCAGAAACACAAATACAAATAAAAGCTTATGCTGCTTCATGTCTGCTGGATGAGTAAGCAGTTTTATAAACGGTTTGCTAACTAGCTTACAATATCGACAAGGTTGTATGTCAAAATTTACAAGCTAGCTGTGTCCCAATCCAGGGGCTGCATCCTTTGAAGGCCATATTTGAAGGCCAATTGCGTCACAGCAGTAAAGGTATCAAAGGCTGTCCCATTTCGAAGGCTCCTTCAGATGCGGCCGACAAATGGCCAAGGAATACACTTTTAAATGTAAAAATTATTGGTTTAATTGGTTAAAAATAATGAAAGGGGCCTTGAAACAAATTATCTTTAAAATAACGGGGTTTAAGTTACGTGATGTTAGCTATGATAGCTAGTTAGCCTGCCAGCTACTTGTTGCTAGGCGACAGGAGCCACGTTTGGTGTCGCAAGGGTAAGGGCGGGAAAAGCTGGTGACACAAACAGAGAATCCTTCTTAGACCAGATCGTCTCATTTCATTTGCGGTCTACACAGGCTACGAAAGACTCCGTAGAACGCATTCTTCAAAGGATGCAGTCCCCGAATTGAAACACAGCTGCTGTATCTGCCAGCCATTGCTACCCGTGGCTAAACAGTCAGTTTTTGTTGGTTGTATAACTCACATTAGTTGTTATACCCGTCTTTTGGGTTGACATGTCAGGACCCATTAGTAAACTAAAGACTTCGGACACAAGTTATGCTTTTGTTCTTAGATGTATGCTAAATATTAGCATGTTACTTTGCTAACACTATGCATCTTCAAATGCCAATGTAAACATTAGGCCCAATAACTTTTGACAAGTTAGCCATGGATGTAGCATTTCAATATTAGCATAATGTTGTACTTAATAAAATATTAATAAAGTACTTTCAGTAGGTACAGAATAAGCGTAGAGGACAACAGCCTCAATGTCAGATTTATACGCATATTATACAAGTGAAATCAATTCATTTTAAGTGTTTAAAATACAGAAAAACTGCCTCAAAATAATTTATAATCCTTTAAAAAACAGTGTCTCTGTCACTCCAGATAGCTCACCGACATCAGTCAACGGTTATTTAATGTACCATATAATTATGTGAACGTTCTGCCACTCAATTATTCATTCATCTGTGTTGTTTTTTGATGAACAAAGCCTGTGATATCTTAAAAGACAAGACAAGCTGTCTCACCAACCAAAAGGTTTCATAGCTTAAACTTGGCAAAACAAATGTTTCCTCTACTTTATGCATAAAACAGCTTATAAATTACCTATAAACCATAAGTATAAATATTTTATTTATCATGAATATGACAGCATCTAAATAATTAATCAGCATTCCTTATTACACAGTGGTCATATGTATCATTAACAACCATGAACTGTGCTCATAGAAGCATCACCAACAGATAATTGTGCTCTTTTGCATTTCAGGTACGCAGCCAAAGACAAGAGGACCCTCCAGGCTCACCACATCACACATGTACTCAACGCCGCTGATGGGAAGTTCAACGTGAACACGGGCGCCAGCTTCTACCGAGACACCAAAATCACTTATCATGGAGTGGAAGCTTTTGACATGCCGTCCTTTAACTTGAGTCCCTTCTTTTACCCGGCGGCCAATTTTATCAAGAACGCTTTGAGCTCGCCCACAGGTGAGGAGCTCTTACTTTCCTCAAGGTATTTCTCCTCATTCTCGCACATTAGCTCGGACTCTGAGAGGCAAAGTAGAGAAACATTTGTCAGTCAATTCCCATTACGGCAGCCCCCAGTTGTATTAGTCATTAAAATGCAAATCAAACACTAAACATAATATCAAGCTAATATCTTCCCCCCACGGTAATCTTCTCATAAGCTCAGACCTTGGCTGGGAAAATTGGTTTTAAATGGATTGCCCTGGTAATTTGTAAGCAACACTTTTATTGGACATGGAAATTACACAATTATGTTTGTGGCCTGTGCCTGCCTGGCCCGTTATGCAAAGTGAAGTCGGTATCTGACATGACAGTAATAAGACGAGGCCTCCTCATTCACATGCTGGCTGATCGGGGGCTCCAGTGTGTGGCGGGGCCTACAGTAATCCCCCGCAGAAATACACAGACGCCAAGACAGTTCAATTACGCGCTCCTATGCGCCCTAATCCTCGGGCCTCGATAAGGAAGAAGGGATTACCGTGTGTAGAAACATTTGTTGCAATATTGTTGCAAACTTTTAGTCAGGAGTTAGAAGTACTCCTCTCTGTGATGTGCGTGGTTTTTAATCCACAGTGGAGCAACAAATTAGACGTTAGAATAAAGTTCAACACAATAATCCAGTCATTGCATGGTTGTTAATATAGACACAAAGCTGCTAGAGGAACACTGAGCTCTGGACTTAACGGTGAGTTTTTGTTCCCAATGATTGGCAGGTAAAGTCTTCGTCCACTGTGCGATGGGTCTCAGCCGCTCGTCCACTTTGGTTCTGGCCTACCTGATGATCCACGAGGACATGACGCTGGTGGACGCGCTCAAAGGAGTCGGCGCCAACAGGAACATCTCACCAAACGCTGGTTTCCTGGAGCAGCTGAGAGAGCTGGACAAACAGCTGCACTACCAGGGAACATCGCGGAGTGCCAACGGGCGGATTTGAAATAACTGTCTCCTGTCGGACTTTGACGGCAACTAATTTAAAAATCAATTCCAATTGTCTTTATAAGATAAATTCCATTTTTTTGTGAAGAAATTAAAGCAACTTAAATGGCATTAAATGTGTTTAATTGTTAAAAAAACCCAAAAAATTACCCTTAAGAAGATGTGTGTATATAAACAATAAACAGTTATAAAGAAAGAGCAACTAATCAACATCAAGTCTTTTTAAAAGTGTTATTAAAGAGAATGGTTATAGGATTATTAGGAATTATCCAGCTGAGCTCAGTTTAGCATAAAGACAGGACACTGGAGGAAACAGCCTGGCACCTCTAAAGCCTGATAATTAACACGTTTTGTTTTCTTTACTCAGTTTTTATTGTTCAATCTGTGCACAAACAGAAAGGAAAAAAAGGACAAGATGTGGTTTTAAGAAGAGTTAAATGCGTTAAATATCTTGTGCTGTTCAGTGACTTCAATGGAGAACCAGATCAGTGCTCCAAGAAATAGTTTCATGACCATAGAACCACGACCTGTTTTTAGGTTTGTGTCGTCATAAAACTACACAAATATTTACTTAAAGCTCCTGTGAGGATTTTTTTGCTGGTTATGAAACAGACTGAAATTAATCCTGATTACTAAATATGACCTACAAAAGCAAACCAGACCATCAGCGACAAGATTGATTATTTCTATATAGTTATTTCTAATGCCTGAAACTGCTGGCGTGGGGGTAGGTGTCAGACGAGGTGATTAACTGCACGCTGCCTTTGTTTACATTTTACAGGGCATTTAAAGTAAGTGGTACATATGACTGTTAAAGAAAGTATGATGAGATTGTTTGTTAAAAAACACCACTTAAGCATTAACAGGACAAAATCAGCAAAGAGATAGGAGGTACGACTTTGTCCACAGGGGGCGCCAAAGTCAACACAAACACAAACACAAGTTCCTCACAGGAGTTTTAAAGTTATTAAGATGTAGAAGTGTTGTAAAGGAGCACTTCTTTATGTGGGACTGAGCCAAGCTAGCTGTTTCCCCCTTACTTTATGCTAAGCTAATATAATCACTATATGGCTCTAGCTCCATAGTTGATACAGACACAGGATTGTTATTCTCATTAGCTCTTGAGAGGAAAAGAAGTAATGTAATATTTATATTATTATTATTTATTTGTTTATGTTTGTAATAATGTTTCTATCTTAGTATACATGTAAATGTCCTGGAGCATGCTCAGTGGTGTTCACTGCACTCTGAGGTACTCTCCAGATATGGAAAATACAGGCTTACCCAGGCTATAATAAACTACAGCATGCCTGTGCATCGTAATGCGCATGTGCTTGGATGTATATCTTGAATAAGCCTCTTCCTTGCACTTCTCTGTATTAGGTACAGATTGATGTTAAGCTGACTCAATAATTCCCCAGTATGTTTTGAATCAATTACACTATTACGCTTGTAAACACTGCCGTGCTGCTGTAGTTAAAAATGTCACAACACAAGCAGCCTGGATTCTGTCACAGTCATCGGAGGAATAAATAGTCCACCCTGCTCCTGAACCGACTCTGGCATCTTCAGCTGTCACGTTCCAGCGGGGCTCGGCCTCTAAACAACACTGATGCTCTGCTCAGATGGAAAACAGAGCGAGCTGCAACAGTGAGGTTACAGATTGCTGCTTCCCAACTGTTTCAGGAAGAAAAAACTAGCAAGAAAATCAGCGCTAACTTCTCAAATTTTCCATCCAGGAACATCACGCATTTGGGGAAAAATCTCCAACTGTTATCTAAGCGTTGCGCTGAATATACTTTGTGATAATTATACAACCACACTGTAGGGAAACATGAGGCCAGAGGAGGAGCCAGAGTACCAGACACCACCCACCTGCGATCTGCTCAGCCTTCTGCTGAAGAACAGACGCCCCACTGGAGCTGTCAACGAGGTTTGGCCCGACCTCTACGTCGGAGACGCGTAAGTGACAGTCTCACTTCAGGGCCCTGCTGCAATATGTCGATCTGATTGTGAAAATGTTGCTGCAAACAAGCCCGCTATTTGGCCAACTGATGGATAAATATAAAATCTGTACATTTGAGTCACCAGTGATGCATTGACAAACACATGCTTCCAGAGCTGGCCGCAGGAAAACGGCTTTTCCTTGTGTCTTCTCTTGTGTTGTTTACAGCGCTACAGCTCAGCAGAAAAGCCTGTTAGTGAATCTGGGAATAACACATGTGGTGAATGCTGCAGATGGTCCCCAGCACATTGACACTGGGCCATGTTTCTACAAAGACACCAACATACAGTATCATGGAGTGGAAGCAGCAGACTGTAAAGACTTTGACTTGAGCCCGTTTTTCACCGAGACGGCGGATTTTATTCATGGGGCTCTGAGTCAGAAAGGTACGAATCAGAAGAGCCACAGAAAACAGAAGAAACACAAGAGATGAATATATGAACTACACTATGCATACCTTATAAAGACACAGCTGACGTTTGAAATGTTCCTGTCTCTTGTCCGTGTAGGTAAGATCCTCGTCCACTGTGCGCGAGGAATCAGCCGCTCAGCAGCTCTGGTCTTAGCCTTCCTCATGATCAAAGAAAGACTAACGCTCGTAGAGGCAGTGGAGTCCGTTCGCAGACACAGAAATATTCTTCCCAATGTTGGATTTCTGAATCAACTCTGTCATTTGGACTCTTCCCTGGCCCTTAAGAGGAAAACAACATAACATCAAGGAATGGAGAAATCTGAAAGGACTATTCCCTGTAGTTCTGCGTGGTTTGATGTGGATATTTTTAAGAGCATTTTAAGGAGAGCTGGACTCAAAACTTGAGACTTACTTACTTAATCACTCTTGAGACTCGACTTGACATTGCTGTGGGATTGGATTTCCTTATACCTTGGACCCTTGCTTTGCAATTTGCAAACTTACTTAAAACATGACTTGGACTGTTTGACTTGTTAAATGACTTGAGACTTGACTTGAGACTTGCTATGATAGACTTGAGGCTTTTCTTGAACTATTCTTGAAATATTTGTGACTTGAGACATGTAAATAGACCTAAAATGACTTGGACTTGTGTAATGACTTGTGTCTTGACTTGAGACTGGCTACGATGGACCTCAGACATGACTTGGATTGTCTTAAATGACTTGTGACTCGACTTGAATTAGTGTCGCATAACTTGAGACTTGATTTGAGTCTCGTTCTGATAGACCTGACTAGATGACTTTATTAGGATTTTTGGACTCTTGATTGAATTGTGACTCGACTCGTCTTAAATGACTTGGGCCTTGACTTAAGATTTGCTGTTATAGACCTAAGGCTTGACCTGAACTAGTTTTATGATTTGTGACTTGACATGAGACTTGATAGGGATGATAGAGACTTGGATTTTGGAGCCTTGATTGACTTGTGACTTGACTTAGACTAGTTTTAATTGACTTGGGTCTTGACTTGAGATTTGCTGTTGCAGACCTAAGGCTTGACTTGAACTAGTTTTATGATTTGGGACTTGACATGAGACAAAACTTGTTATGATAGACTTAAGAAAAGACTTGGACTTGTCATGAATGACTTGTAACTTGACTTAAACTAAATGGTAAAATGGACTGTACTTATATAGCGTTTTTCTAGTCTTTGCGACCACTCAAAGCTGCTTTTTACACTACATATCACATTCACACATTCACACACTGATGGCAGAGGCTGCTACGTAAAGTGCCCAACTGTCAATCAGATATCACATTCATACCCGTTGGCTATGCCACCGGGAGCAATTTGGGGTTCAGTGTCTTGCCCAAGGACACTTCAACATGTAGCCTGAGGGAGCTGGGGATCGAACCTCCGACCTTCTGATTGAAAGAGGACCGACTCTACCACTGAGCCACAGCCACTGAGCCGCTGCCACCTTAAACTAGTCGTAAATGACTACAGAATTGATTTAGACTTGACTTGCCTTGGACGAGTCTCAAATGACTCGGGTCTTTACTTGAGATTTGCTATTATAGACCTAAAACTTGAACTTGTCATGAATGACTTGGGACTTGACTTGGACTAGTCTTAAATGACTTGTGACTTGACTTGGACTAGTCTTAAATGACTTGTGACTTGACTTGGACTAGTCTTAAATGACTTGGGTCTTGACTTGGACTTGTCTACAATAACTCGACACAGAATAAAAACTCATCAAAGCAGCTCTTTGGTGATCTTGTTTCTATTTCACAGTTAAATTATTTAAAACTATTGTTGTCTGCAATATCAGGATATAAAAACATACAACCCACTGCAGCATGCATTTAAAAACAGGAGAACTATAAACATGATTTATAATAGAGTATCTGATGAATACAGAAACGCTGGTTTGTTCCTTTCAGCTTTTAATACACTGTAAAATCAATATCACAGAGGCCGTTAAAACAAATGTAGCACCAGTGCTAAAACCCCTGCTGTACTTAAACAAGAAGACAGTATGAGCCTATAAATAAACAATGCTCCACTTATATATTCACATTTCTGATAAAATACTGTGTCTTAACTGCTGCAACCCAGTGTCTTACAGTGAAAACTGTGATGTCTAAAGAGGCTCGATACAAGATGATAAAAATATGCCGGCATGGTTCTGAGTGTGTATACAGATTCAGGTCAGACTTTGAAAAGAGATGAAACGCTGAAGCCATCTTAATAAGAGATGCTCTCCAGAGCACACTGGGAGAAAAAGAGAGAGAGGGAGAGATGCTGTCAAAATAAAAGGAATTGGATATCACAGGTTTAATGATTTCACTGTCAGAATGAATGATGGCAGAGTATGAAGATATGAGGGAAAAATAAAGGAGTCTGATGGTGTGAAAACTCTGTCTGACATGTTAGCAGCTTCATCCAGCCATTCTGCAACACAGTCATCATCACACTCTCACTTTGGGGGCTTGCATTTAGATCACTGAATGGACCATGCATATCATATAACGGGGAATCAAAGACATGTGCCATCCTGTGAAAAACCTCATCTGTCTAACAGTCTGACACATTTCAGTTCTCGTTTGGCCCCCGAGAGGCTCCGGGAAAAACGCAGTACATCCTTCACGGGCGCTTACACGGTTTCTCCCCGCGTCTGAAGATATGCAGAAACCCTAAAAGAGACTGACACAATTTCAAGGAGTCGCTCATACGGCTGAGCAAAAACTCTGACTGTCCTGTTCACTCCAGTGAATTTGGGTATCCTTTGGCGAGTGCAAAGTTTGGATAAGCACGGCTTCCTGCCAGCAGCGGAGATTAAAGTTGTGTGTTTAGAAGAGGATGGCAGGGACGCGCTGGGTGGAAGTTTTCCCCACAGGCAGCGAACGTGGCAGCTAAGGTCAGGGGCCCGCCACATCACAGCCCTAAAAATATCCCCCGCATTTGATGCCCCGTCACAGAGTGGTTATACAATCTGCGCCTGCCAGAATTAAACCTCACCATGTTCTGCCTTTAAGGACTGCTTCACAACAAGCTGCCAGGATGATGAAAACACAATTTTCAAGTAGGAAAAGGAACGACTTCAAGCTCTTGGTGAGTGGAATTGGAGATGCATGAAAAACAAAAAACAAAACTCCACTTTTTTACGACCGTAGAGGGAGAAAAAAAGAAGCAAGTGTGGTATTTCTTTCCCCTTTTAAGCAAATAAATCATGTGTGAAAGGAAGCCACAGTGAGAAAATGGCTTCTCACAAGTCAAAGACTGGCACCGCGATAAATGTAACAAAGGAAACCAGTCCAGTGGATGAATATGTTACACCTGGGGGCTATGAGCTGGAGAAAATCCTCAACCGTGGGAGTGTGGCTTACACTCATGTCAACGAGGTCTGGCCCAATGTCCACATCGGGGATGAGTAAGTAAAAAAAAAGTAATAAATTACCAAACTGTATAAAATAAAAGAGGATTAAAGTAATATTCTCTCTGTTCTTGCAGAGAGACTGCAAAGGACAAGCGTAATCTGAAGAGGTTGGGGATTACACACATCTTGAACGCAGCGGAGGGAACGTGGAACAGCGTGGACACCGGAGCTGGTTACTACAGTGACATGGGCATTGTTTACTGCGGTGTTGTGGCAGAAGATACCACAACCTTTGACCTCAGCCAGTATTTCTTCTCTGCTGCTCACTTTATAAAAGCAACACTGAGCAACCCCCAGAGTAAGAGAAGTTAAAGCCACAGAAATGACTTTTCACGTTTCCATTGGCACAAGTAGTGGATGGTACCAGTAGAAACAAAGTTACCATATTTTAGTATCCCATTCATTGCAATTCAAAATTTTCACATGGCGGCCATTTTCCCCTGATGTCAAGCTCAGGTGGGAAGCTGTTAAAATGTTGTATTGCTGTTCTCCAGGTTTAACAAGTTCGTATCTTGTCAATGGAAGTGAAAATATGGAGGGGCATCGGGCAAAACGTCAAGATAAATATTGGATACCTTATTAGCAACTTCAATAGCTAACTTTAGCATTCAACCAAGTCCGAGCTAACATTACCGTTAGCTTGCTATCCTTTCCCGCTGTGTCCTTCCTCCATCAAATGGTAGTATTAGCTAGGATGTAGTTGAATGCTAACATTAGCTGTTTTCTAAAGGTGGCTAATGGGTTATCAGATATGTAGCTTTCACTTGAAAAATGCATTTTCACTATCCACTTTTCAGCGATGAAACAGTTCCTTAGATTCTCTAAGGTCATACAACTTGCAAACCTGGAAGGTTATCTGCCTTTGTTTACTGAGTCGTGTTTATATCACTCTACTTATGTGGTTTATTCAGCTATTCTACAGATTCTACAGATCTATGGTTAAGGTACATATATCTATGGATTTAAAGTGATCTATGCTGAAAATGTTTGGTGGAAACTCACCTCACTTAGTATCTGGTCTTGTTAGTAATGGTTTAAATTATTCACACCTTTCAATAACCAACACCCCAGTATGTAGGATGATGAAGAGAGTTTGGTTTGTGGTGCGTCAAAGCCTCGAAAAATAAAGTTTTTAGAACCGGTATTGAAATTTTATTCACCTTTATTATATTTTGTTAAGGGAGAAATTATTCAGTGGGTGCCAGAGTTTTGAGAGATTCGACCTTAAACTTAAGTCAACATCCACAAACAAGTTTTCAGTATCAACGTGTATTTTCTCAGAAACAATGTCCGGGTTTCTAAGGATTAACTACAGACTCTGTTGTAGACATTTGTCACAGGGGCAGCTGACAGTGAGGAAATTGAAACTTTGCAACAGAAAGCTTAATCGTGAATGTCTAAACTTTCTGCATGGTCTGATAACACTTGGTGAACTGACCCCTTGAACTGACAAAAAATAAGCTTGTAATGTTTCTTACCTCTGATTTTGTGATTTATGCATCTCTCAGATAAACTGCTGGTCCACTGTGTGATGGGAAGGAGCCGGTCTGCCACACTGTTCCTGGCCTACCTCATGATCTGCGAGAACATGACGGTGGTCGACGCCATTGAGCACGTAAAACAACGCAGGCGGATCATCCCCAACTGGGGCTTCCTGAAACAGCTGAGGGAGCTGGACATGCAGCTGCTGGAGAAAAGGGAAAACTCAACAGAGCAGAGCTGATTGTAGGACTCGAGGGGCGGACAAGAGTCGAGTCATTTGAGACGAGATCGAGTTTGGTTTCAAGTCATTTGGGACAAATAAAAGTAATTCAAGACAACTCAAAGTCACATCCAAGTCTTTCAGGACAAGTATTATGAGACAAGTCCTAGACCAAGTATCAGTTCCATCAGAGGAAGTCCAACTTAGGTCTCACATTACGACAGGTCCAAGTCACAAGTCCTTTTAAAGACGTTTTAAATCAAGTACCAATTCCAGAAGAGCAAGTCAAATTTAGGTCCCAAGTTCATTTGTCAGGTCCAAATCAAGTCTCAATTTATTTGTTACAAACCCAAGTCAAGTCTTCAGTATATCAGAGACAATTTCAAGCCGAATTTCAAGTAATATAACAGGTTCAACAGGTTCGAGTTAAATCTATCATTTGTGACAATTTCTCCTTCTCCAAGCAGACCAATTTCCAGTTCTATCAGAGCATATCCATTATAGGCCTCAATACTCTGGGACAAGTCCAAGTCAAATTCATTGGAGACAAGTCCAAGTAAAGCCAAAGGTTCCAGTCCAGGTATCAGCTCTAAAAGACCAAGTCAAATGTTTGTCTCAAGTTATTTGAGAATGGTCCAAGTCAATTCTCAAGTCATTTGCAACAAGTCTCAAGTCAAGCCTCAGGTTTGTCCCAACGTGTTGCAAGCAAAGATTGAAGTAAGGACAAGACCAAGTCAAGTTTTGAATCATTTGAGACAAATCTTAAGTGTTTTGAGACAGGTCCAAGTCATGAGTTATTCAAGTTATTCAAGTCCAAATGAAGTCACAAGTCACTGAATACAAGTTGTAGTTCAAGTAACGGTTCTTTCTGGGAAAGTAAATTAAGGTCTCAAGTTATCTGATTGAGGTCCAGGTAAAGTCAGTTGTAATTAGTCCTGGTCAAGTCTTAAGTATATGAGATAAACTCTCAAGCCAAGTGTCAAATATTTTGTAGTCCTTAATTATTTAAGACAAGTCCAAATCAAGACACAAGTTCTCGGCCAAGTATCAGTTCCATCAGAGCAGGTCCAATTAATGTCTCAAGTAACTTCAGTCGGGTCAAAGTCAAGTCTCAAGTAATTTGTAACGACATATTCAAATGAAGTCTCAAGTCATTGAAGACGTCCATTCACAAGTCACTTGAGAGGATCTCAAGTGACTTGATCTAGTATAAGTACCATTTATATCAAATGTATAATATAGTCTCAAAGAAGTAGTAACAAGCCCAGTAAAAAGATCTCAAGTAATTTGAACCAAGTTCAAGTTATATCTAAATTTACTGGAAACAAGTCCAAGTTCTAGTCTAAGTACCAACTCTATCAGAGAAAGTCAAAATCAGGTCTCAAGATATTAGAGTTTTGTCCGACTCAAGTCTTTAGTAATTATAACAACCCTGGCACAGGTCGAGTCCAAGGTCTCCTCAACACATTGCAAGGAAAGTTTCATTGAGAACAAGTCATGTTTTATAATGTCAGACAAATGTCAACAAGTCTGAAGTCCTTGAGCTCAACTTCAAACCATGTCACAAGTCCAAACAAGCAAATGTTAAGAAGTTGAAAAGAACACAGCATTTGTGCACCTTCACTTTAAAGATGTTTTTATAATAACGCAGATGATTCCTTTTTTATGGAGAGGCCTAATGATTAAATATTCATTGTGTGTAGCTGCGAGGCCGACCGGTCCCATTTGTTTTAATACTTGTTGGGCTTTTACCATGGCTAATCATAAGATATGTTTTTAATGAAATCTGAAGTATATTTAGTCTAAGAGCAGTCCAGTCCAAGTCCAGTTTCCTTTTTAACTTTTTATTTTAAAATACTTTTCTGCAGAGAAAACAGCTGCCTGGATAACCACAAAATTCATGATCTACGATCGCAATCTCATTCTGTGACATGCCTCAGGCTGGTACATGTTTCAAATTAAAGGAGAAACATCAAGTACATGGTCAATCATAATTTATTCTTATGCTAAAATGTACAGCATTTTAAGTAACTGACAAAAGGAGAAAAGTCATAAATACAAGAATGTCATTCTGTCCGATTTTTGTGCACATAGCCAGGTATTTCCCCCCCTGTTCTTACCAGCAACTCTGTACAGGTACAAAGGCTACAAAAGAGCAATATAAACAAAAACACAAGTACAAGTTGCGTTTTACATGCAATCCATTAGCTTAGTTTGGTCTATTCACAGGCTCTATTCTTCTACACTTCGGTAAAATATAAATCCAACATTTTATAAAGATAGAAAACAAATCTACAGATGGAATGAAAACGTAGCTTTAAAGGCATTATGTAAAATATCAACTTTGGACTAAATTTATATTTTCTTTATTGTTATTCGTCATTATAATCATTTAGTTCTTTTTAAATTCTGCCACACTTCTGGACATTTTGAAATGTTTTAGAACTTTTCAGGGTACAAACACTGAGATATGCTTTGTTATTTTGACAGAAATCAGTCTGCTTTATTAAACAGAAAGCTGCCTCAAGGAGATCTGTTACAAAAGACTTCAGAATTATACATACATAGCAATAAAACCTCTCAAACCGAACAGAAAACAGGACTAAGTTTACATTTTTTTACATTATTAGAATTAACAAAATATAGTTTCATCTTTCTCCCTGTGGAGGGAAACCTAATAAAGGCCAGATATCTTTAAAATGGCTTGCTATTAAGCACAACACTTGTACAGTACTACTCAATGCACTGTCACTAACAGAGACTGAAGCATGCTAGTTGTCACTTTACAAAATAAGTACAATAATTTAAATATACAAAGGCATGAGTATAGTACAAACTAATTGTCAGCACTGTTAGACAGGTACACTGAACAGGTTCAAACAGCCACTAACTCCTCTTGTAGCAGGCACATTAAATGGCTTCATTTGAGGCTGCTACACGACTGATGAAATCTCTACCTCTGAGCTCTGAACCCGCCTGCTCTAAAGACACATCAGAGACACTAACACTAATTAAATAGATTTTCATCGTTATGATGTAAGGCTTCCCATTTGGAGAAACAAAAATACTTTTTAACAATAGCTTCAAAGTTTACTCGTTGATGAAAATTTTTGCATTCTTTCCAAGTGCTGCTGCTGGTTTTTAAGTAATAAACAATAACAAAAAGACACCCAAACAAAAAAAAGGCCAGATCAGTGCATCTTTAAACAGCAAAATGCACGCGAGAAGAAAACAGCTCAGTCCTGCGGAGAGTTACCGCCGGATGAAAGGCCCTTTCAGGGACTGCTTGGACATGCCTGTGTTCATGTAGCCATGGTGTCCAGCTGGAGTGTACACCATGTTGCCATGTGGTGGAGCCTGCATGGGCTGCTGGGGGTATGGCTGTGTTCCCATCATGCCCATCTGCATAGAGTACTGGGGTGACTGGTTCATGTAGGCATGGTTGCCATGGTAGCCACTGTTCATCATGGGCTGGCTCATGCTGTAGCCGTTCATGGCGTTAAGGGAGGGCATGTTCATGGAGTTGACGTTGTAGGCCGGTGCCGGCATGATGTTCACGCTCATGTTCATGCGCGGCATGGCGGCCAGCGTCCTGGACGGCGCCTGCATGGCCACAGTCTGCGGCGGCCGGGCGTACATCTGCTGCTGGTGGTGCGACAGCGGGGCGGACTTGGAGCGCGCTGAGATGTGACTCTTGGAGGCCATTTGGGGCTGGATCCGCTGCGAGGGCGGGATGCCCATGTTACGCTGGAGCATCATGGGCGGCGGGGAGCTGAGATTGGGGGGCGGGGTCATGGTGGCCTGCACCTGCGGGTTGGGGACTCGATGGGAAGTCTGGGACAAGGAGACCAGACCGGAGTGCTGGGATGAGAGCGAGGGCGTGTTTGCATAAGATGTGATGGGGTGAGAGGCTGAGTGGTTGAAAGGCAGCGAGTGAGGGTGGTCGATGAACGTGTTGGTGAACTGCTGCAGTTTGGCCAGACTGAGGCCGGACGACTGCGAGTAGTGCCCGCTGCCGTACTCCCCCTGGTGGTTGATCCTCTCGTAGAGGGCGAAGTTGGGGTTGCCAGATTCAGGGATGTCCGCCAGCTGCATGGTGGTGGTGAAGTTGGTGGGTATGGCACACTGCGCCATGGGCTGCTGCTGGCCGTGCTGACCGTGTTGATTGTGAAGGCCGTGCTGAGCGTGCTGATTGTGCTGGCTGAGCTGATTGTGCTGCAGGTGGTGATTGTGGTGGTGACTATGCTGGTTGTGGGGATTGTGTTGACTGTGCTGGCTTAGCTGATTGTGTGGACCGTGCTGATTGTGTTGGCTGTGCTGATTGTGAGGGCCGTGCCTGCTGTGGGAGCTATGCTGACTGTGTTGGCTGTGTTGGCTGCGCTGGCTGTGTTGACTGTGCTGGCTGTTGCTCGGAGGCCTCTCCACCACCACGCAGCCCTGTGGCGACTTGACGTTGCAGTGCGGCGGCGAGCTCAGGCTGTTGGGCTGAATCATCCCGCAGCTGCCGGGGTTGACAGCGGCCATTTGCTGGCTCACGGCACAGCTGCTCTGGGCCAGGCCACTGGGGGGGATGCTGCCGTAGGAGCAGCTGTTCTGGGTGGGGCCTGCCCCACAGATGCTGCCCCCCATGGTGGAGTCGTAGCTGCTGGGGTTCTCGTAGTTCTCAGTGGTGCTCTCGATGCTTCCCAGATCGCTGAAGCCGCTGTCCACCACCTGCTGGGAGTGATCGGACACCGACGGCACATCCATCATGGGGCTGGTCTCCATGTTGTGGAGCGAGGGCACTGAGATGGCGCTGTGGTCGGGGCTGATCTGTGTGTAGCCGCTTTCAAGGATGGAGACAGCTGGGCTGTTAACAGAGCGTACCGACTGGCTGGGATGGGACTGCGCGGAGGAGAGGGGACTGCTGTGGTCTGACTGGGGGCAGTCATCGAGAGCGGTGATCTGGGGGCTTTGGGCCACGTGGGTGTAGGTCTGCAGGCTCCTGCAGGGCTCCTGGCTCTCCACACAGTCCTGGAACACATTATCCCGCTCCGTCTCCTGCGTCAGGGACTGAACAGCTTGCGCCGTCTCTGAGTCAATCTCTGCGCAGATTGGGGGATCCTCCCTCAGCACGGGACTGAGCGTCGGCCTCTCTGCTGGCGGAGGAGGTGGGGGATCCTGACGAAGGCTGGAGGCGCTCTCTTCCTCTGACTCAGAGTCTGCAGGGTTATCAGAGTCTACTGCTGCTACTGAAGCCACTGCTGCTGCTTCAGGTGGTGGTGTTGCTACTGTCGTTTCTGTCACTGCCTCCTGGATGCTGTCTGCAGCCGTAGCTGGTCCCTCTTCACTACACGGCTCAGTAGAAACCTGCTGACTCAACTCAGAGTCGTTGTCTTCTTTTGGATCTAAAAAAGGTGGGGTGCATTCGGGTGTTTCTTTCGAACTCTCTTCCATCTCTGCTTTGCTGCCCTCAGGTTCTGCTGCCTTGCTGTGACTATCATCCTCATCGTCCGCATCCTGGTCCTCTATTTGAGTCCTCTGCTCGTCCTCCTCCTCTTCTTCCTCATTGTCATTCTCCAGTGATACAGCACCCTCTGTAATGTGTTCCACATCTTTGGCTGGGGAGTCCTGCCCGTGTTCGCTCTCTGGTTGATCATCTTCAGGGGGTTCTGGTGAATCCCCTATGTCCTCACACATGGCGGGGGACATGGGGGCGGGCGATGCGGCAGGCGAGCACACCGGAGAAGCCACCGGCGATCCTTCGGGGGAGCTCGACTTCTGGGAGCAGAGGTCGGCGGGACTAGAGGGCTCGGACGGGAGCCTGTCGAGCGTCATATCCGGACTCGCCGAGCCTCCGCCTGCTTTGCTGCCCTCGTCTGCGCTGACGATATCCTGGTCCGGTTCCTCTTTCGCTTCTTCGGTCTGAATGTGGTGCTGCTCCGCCTCCATCGGGGTTTCAGGCGGGGTGTAGAGGTTGAGCTTGAAGCCCATCTTTCGCTCATTCTTTAGTCTCCATTTCGGAGGGCCACGTTTCACTCCTTTGGGCCAGCCTTTCTTCCGTTTCACTGGACGCGGTCTGCTGGGTCTCTTAGAGAGGATGTCAGCTCCTAGAGGTGACAATAAAACATGTATTATTTCACAAGAGAGAGGAAACAATCTGCTGTAAAATATTTTTACTGCATATAATGTATTTTTACACCGATAAAGATGCAAATACCTTCATTCCAGTGTTCCAGATTGTCTTTGTGTGCGTTCTTCTCCAGCCTCGGGCGGCCTCTCCGGCGTTTCATCGGTGTAATCGGTGTCTTGTCCTCCTGTTCCTCCTCCTCCTCTTCTTCTTCCTCCATCTCGCCCACTCTGCAGGTGCGTTCCAGCAGGGGCATAGGACGCTCGTCCTCTGAGTTATCGAACGGCTCGTTCAGCACCTCCGTCGTCTCCGAGATGGTTTCCGTTGTAACGCTGCTGTTGATTCTCTTTCTCTTACGCCCTCTCTTCTTGAGCACGATGGTTCTCTGAAACGCGGACACAAAGAAGAAACGATAAAGACTTAAAAACTAGGCCACTAGTTGGATGACCTCTGCAGAAATTCATTCAGGCTTTTTTGTGCTAAATGTAAAATGTTACAACCGCACTGTGAGACTAAATGTTTAAGCATTGCAGCCTGCTGGGGGAAACCACAAATGAGGCAGGCAGAGTAAGCAGAAACCACAGTCTATATTTTACATACTCCAGTTGTTCCCACCGGCTGCCTTCGACTTAACCGCTCTCCTCTCTGAAATCCTTCACAAGAGGAATGTGAAATCAATACTGTAACTAATGCACTAAATAAACTCCAGCAGCCAGTGTCGTCCTTTTCTGGTTGCCATACTGCTTTCTGTTGTCTCGCTGACATCATGCAGCCTGGCTGTAATATTATCTCCAGCACAAGGGGGCAGTGCCATATAGACAGAACAGATGCGAGAGGCACAGAGGAGGGCAGTAAATTAACCATGACCATTGACAATAGTACAAGGTTTAGGCTGCACAGTCTCGACACCAGCAGTGAAAACACAATCTATTATCTACAGCTGCAGGCACACGGGGAGGCTCCAGATGACAGGAGGAAGCCACTGAACCCTTCACTGCATTCATGAATATTTATCGAACCTTTCCATCTCGCCAGAGTACACAACACGGCCCCTAATGAAGGTAAATATCTAATGATATACATTCAATGCCACTTTGTTCTTGAATTAAATTTCACATAATCCCACATGGGAAAACGGCTAACAATAAAAGTCACCTTTCTCTTAGCTGCTAGCATCGCATGGGCTTTTGTCAGGATCGGCGGCGAGCCGTCGGAGCCGTCCGAGTCGTCGTCGTCGTCGTCGTCATCGGCGTCGTCGTCGCTCACTTCCTGCTTCTGCTGGATGCGTCTGGTCCAGGACATGGCGGGGCGCCGTTCGTAGGTCCTGAAGGGAACCTTACAGTGGACCTTAGTGAGAGGCTGCCTGCTACCGTGAGTCATCATGTAGCCCTCTCTCTCCTCCTTCTCCCAGCAACTGGCCTGCTCCTTCAGCCGCTCAGCCTGGTAATTAAACAGACAAGACGCATTATCTCGGGGAGAGGCGCACGCACGGCTCCAACATCTGAGCAATGAGGCTAATGGGAAAACAAGGGATTGGAATTAACATCATGACAAATGAATCGCTGCAGGTTTCTCCTGATAATAAGAGCAGCGTCCTGATTGGATGTCTGCCCGTCATGGCGGAAACATTCCCGTTAAGCAACCGTGGAAGGATTCATTTCATGGAATATTCAGCACTATCAATTATGTAGTGAACTGATTTAGGGCAATTTTGCACAACATTAAGTGCCTGCTGACATCGAGAATGCTTTTCCCGGTAATGGCCTCCATTTGAACTCTCCAGCTAATCAAACAAGCATCCAATAATAGCATTGTAGACGAGTGTAAACAAACAACCAGTGTGTCCTGATTGAACCTACATCCATCTCCGCCTCCCGTTCCTCCTCAGACAGGACGGCGTTGTGAGTGGTGGAAGGCGTCCAGCGCAGGGCGTCGGGGTCCACCTCATTCCGCCGTGGGTTAGCCCTCAGGCTCTCCATGTGCCTCTGAATCAATCGCTCTCTCCTGATCAACACGATCCTAGGACAGAGGGAGAACAACCCGTGAGCTCATGTCCGGTAAAGATTGCACAAGCCGGCGTAGACAGAAGGTAGACAGAAGGTGATGTGTGGTTAAATACGAGCACAAAGACGAAGCTCTCCGGGACAGCAGGTGCTCCATGTCCTTGGGGGTGCTTAACCTGACTTACTTCTGTCAATATTCAGCGGCATTAATGGATATGCTGTTAAAAATACCCGCTGGCCTGGATAAGTCAGACAGCATGCAGAAGCGGGCGGCACAAGGCTGAAGGAGACTGCGGCGGGGAAACTGACCTGCCATCCTGTCTGTCAATCATGCCGAGCTGTTGGAGAGTAGCGGCGATGTCGTGCGGACACATCCCAGTGGCCCTGCTTATTCCTTTAACACTGATGTGTTTATCCGGGTGCTTATAAAGGTACTCCAGTATGACACTTTTCCAATATGCCAGGTAGGATAAGCGACCCAGATCTGACAGCGGCTTCTCCGGGGAGCCGGCTTGTCCTTCTTGCCTGGTGAGAAGGTAACCTAAAAAGACAAGATTCAAACAAAAACAAAATGCTTTAGTCAAGCTGGAGGCTGCTGCTGGGGTATTTCAGATTGCATTTCAGTCCCAACACCCCCTCCCTCAAGGATTACATATTCATGTAAGGATGTGACACCGAACCCTGGTTGGGATTTCACCTTCAAATAGTATAAAGAGAGGCGAGGCAATCAGTTTTCCTCTCCTTCAACCTCCGTCAGAAGCTATGATACATGCTGGCAAGGGCAACAAAGGAGGCTGAAAGAGGGGAGTAAAGAGGAAACAAAGCGACAGAGCGAAACAGAGAAGCAGCTGGATGTCATTGCTCACAAGAGACTGCACTTAGGGGAGATAACGAACAAGAAAAAAACCCCAATACTAATATGTATCTGTGAGTAATTAGTTTTATAGCGGCCCTGTCAAGGGTCATCCATTATGAGCGGCATGAAATTAATTAATGGCTTTTAATGTGCACCCACTACCGAGAACCAAACAAGCAAATCTAATCACCAAACAGTGAACACATAATATTCCAGTAATCACGACAATATTCATTACTAAAGCTAAGAAGAGGAGCCGGCGATAACAAACACTTAGCGATGAATATTCAAATAGTTTAATTGAAAAACGTCATATTTCATTCGGTGTCGTTTAACGAGTGTATTATCATTAATAAGCGCGTACAAAAGAGCCACTCTGCGTCCTTTGAATTATGATATGAAAGAGAACATTTTTCACTCGGCTCTCGCAGCTACCTGAGACAAACTGCTCGTCTAATACTATCCAATATAACAGAAAATCTTAATCTAAACAACTTCCAGCTCCAAAGCTACATTTTCCAATAAAGCCTTCAAAGAGCTCAGGACTCAGCTGTGTTCAATCTCCCTTAATCCCTGTCTTTGTTATCAGCACACTCTCAATATCACAGATCCTCTTGCATCTCTGTGTCTCAATGGCTCCCAAAGTGAACAGGAAATCAAATGCTCCATTACCGCCCGCCCACCCCGCGCTCGCTCCCCTTTTTTCTCTTCCTTTCTCTTCATCGCACACAAACTCGGCAAAGAGACAACTCCTGAAAACAATAAAACGCCTATAATGACAGAAAAAAAAAAAAAAAAAGCGCCCGCCTAAACACAGAAATCCACTCAAGGCGGCGACTGTTTTCAAATGTGGACCGCGAGGCTTTAAATATTGTATGTGCTGCATTTACTGGACTAAAACATAAAAGCAGCATCTACACCTCCTCCTAAGACGAGGAGAGAAATGGGGGCATGAAGAAAGCTCTTCAAGCGATGATTAGGTGAAACACCATTGGCCGTCGAATAATATATGCAGGGGGAATGTAATGTTTCTAACTCCTAATCTTCTGTGATTGCCTAAGCACTGTACATGAATGCTCTTGATTAGGCTCCTTCAAAGCCTTAACAAAATAACAGCACCTTGCCACGAGCTACAAATTCAGCCCTTAATCTGAAAGTGTTTGTAAAGACCGGCGAGAAAGAAAGAAAACACCTTAGTTCAGTGGTCTAAAAAAGCATTAAAGAACTTACTGAAATCAATAAGGAACCTTCCAAATCCTTGCCTTTGGTACTGAGGCATGATCATTATGCAGGAGACATTGTACTTCTGCTGGCAAAGCTTTTCCTGAGGGAAGGAGAAACAGATCAAGTATGTCAGAGCTCTGCTGAAGCTGGCAATTTACTGCACCTGCCATTGTCCTTGTCTGGAGACGCGCACGTGCACACGCGCACGCCGCGCAGACAGGGTGATGAGCTTTCACTGAGAAGTATCCCTCCGTTCTGAGTTATGGCTACAGAGTCAGAATCATCTTTTTTATAGGTTAAACTGTACGTTTTTGATTATCTATCAAGTTTTCTATATATTGATTTTTTTAAAGACTTTTTTTTTGGCCTTTTATGCCTTTATTTATCGAGAGGACAGTGGGTAGTGTTGGAAACGGGAGGAGAGAATGGGGGATGACACGCGGCAAAGGACAGAGGGTGGAAGTCGAATCCGGGCCGCTGTGTCGAGGACTGTAGCCTCTGTACACGGGCCACCGATTTAACCGCTGAGCTAGTAGCGTGGAGCTAAATCAACTTATATATTTTTTGTTTTTATTTAAAAAATGTAAACAAGTAGTGAAAAAGGTGTATCACAGTTTTCCAAAAATATTACCTCAACATTTCTTAATATTAGTTTAAAACAGTCCAAAACACAAGCATTTCAGAAGCAGTTTTCTTTAGCATTTTTGCTAAGCTAACCAATTTATCCTTACATGCGTACTACATAGATGTTGTGATGAGCTTTCAACATAAGGTATAAATCTGTTTTGGGTTACTGCTACAACAAATGATAAGCATATTTTTGATGCTAAATGCTTGAATTAGGGCCAACCATCGCAATTGCGATTGCTACATCGGCAGTTACAGACAAGTGATTGTGAGGCAACCACCTGTGCTCTCTTTACTTTTTCATGCGGGTGTCAGAGTCGCTTAACCGAAAGTGATACAAGTATGAGGGGGGTTTGTTTTGTTAGAGGGAAATAGACTTAAAGAGCAGCTCCAGTCATGTTTTAAGACACATAAAATGCTCTGCTTGAAATAATAAAGTGTGTCTGATGTGTTTTTCTGCAAAATATGTTTAATTAGCTTGTAAAAATCCTCCCAAGACATCTCCTCCTTCTCCCTCATTAAAAATCTGCATAGTCCCGCCCACTATGCAAATTTCCAAACGCCCCCTCCGTAGTGAAAACAAAACACGTCTCTGCCATCGTTTAGCGTCAACTTGTTGAAACTTAGCTAGCTTGAAATGTAGTAATCAGTAGTAGTAATGTTAACATTAGTAGTCAGTAGTGAGTTTGCAAAAATTATGATGATGGTTGTTGCCATAGGTTACGCATAATGATATATCTAAGCATCACCCTGTCCATTAACAGGATTGGCTCCTTAGGTTTGTGACGTCTCAAACCTGCCAATCTGAAAAGGTGTTGTTCAGCCTGTTCTTGGTACACTGCAGTTTAAAAGCAGACAGGCCCAGCCATGGAGATGACTGCTGATGTTGTCCCTAATATGTCTTGTATGATCATTATTTGCTATATGGACGTAAAAATAAACTGCACGTATAATTTCCGGTATTTTTTTAATATCGCAATAAATATCGCAGAGCAAAAAGTTACTGCAATGTCACCTTTTCCCGACACCGTGCAGCCCTAGCTTGAATTATTATTTGATTATTCTATCAGTTGTTTTATTCATAAAAGTCTGGTAGTTGTGTCAGTTAGTCTGGGTTTAAATCTAACCTCCAAACGTTCCTTTTTTTTGTTCAAAATCTGAGCCTAATCGATTCTTCCTTTCAATCATTTAAGCACTGTTGCGAATAAGTTAACTGCCTGTAAAAACATGGTTTCAGTGTATCAGTATCATTCAAATATGATGTGTGGTATTCCTTCATTTCCCATTTAATCGCTCTGTAATTCTTACCTTGGAGAAATAGCCCACAAGATGACAGCCTTTCTCATCATTCTTTGTAAGTATGTAGAAGAGGAAAGGCTCCACATCATAATACAAGGTCTTGTGATCCAGGAAAAGCTTGGCTAACAGGCAGAGGTTTTGGCAGAATAGTTTGCTGACATTTCCATCAACCTAAACACGGAATAAAAAGAGCAAGAGGACAGTGTTCAAACAGCTCCCATTTTTTTCTCTCTCCCTCCTCTTCCCAGAACCCATTCAGTGGAATCTCATGCAGCATACAGTTATTGCTTTATTGCTGTAAAGGCAAGCTGACCTCAAATACGGAAAGGTCGTCCTTTCTGTAGATCTCATTGGCTGGCGGGTGGAACCAGCCACACTTCTTTGTGTGTCTCTGGAGAATGTTTTTGCTTCTCATGTACTTCAGACAGAACTCGCACAGATAAAGCTTTTGTAATCTGAGCAAGACAAAAGAGAGAGCTGCGGTTTGTATTCCAGTGTGAAAGGGATTTTTAAAAAGGATATTGAAATAAAATGGCAGTAACAAAGACACAAACGTAATTTGTTATTTAAAAGCGACATTACCTTGAATATTCAGGCGGGTAAGGCGACGAGTACCACGTCTGAATCTCATACTTCCCAAATTCAATGACGGCGGGGCATCGCATGGAGTCTGTATTCATCAGAGATCCAGTTCTCTGTGAAAAGATCCAATGAAAGCAAATGGGTAAATGTGGTGACCCAGATTATTCAGTCTTACAGTCACCAGTCCATTAAATGGTATTGGACGAGTTCACAGTGCTCATGTCAAAACAAAAGATCTCTGTCGCTAGCATCATCTTAAATGTTTGAGTGACTAACATCTTATGGGTTAGCTTGTGTTCAACTAGCTTTCAGATTAGCAATTCAAAAAATATTGGATGAAACTAATTTAAAATTTCGCCCATGCACAGTAGTATGCTGTATGAGTATTTAGTATGTAGTATATAGCATATAGTATGTAGTATGTAGTACATGGTATGTAGTATGTTGAATGTAGTATATACTATGTAGTATGTAGTATATACTATGCTGTATGTAGTATATAGTATGCAGTATGTAGTATGCTGTATGCAGTATGTAGTATATATTAGGCAGTATGTATAGTATGCAGTATGAAATATATAGTATGCTGTACAAGTATGTAGCATGTAGTATATAGTATGCTGTATGCAGTATGTAGTATTTAGTATACAGTATGCTGTACGAGTATGTAGTATATAGCATGTAGCATGTAGTATGCAGTATGTAGTATATAGTACGCTGTACAAGTATGTAGTATATAGTATGCTCTACAAGTATGTAGTATATAGTATGCTGTACGAGTATGCAGGATATAGTATGTAGTATATAGCCTGTAGTATGCAGTATGTAGTATGTGATTTTGAACACAGCCTAACACTCCAAAAAATCCCGTCCTGCTGGTTCAAAACTTCAACACAATACATTTTTATTTTTTAAAACTAAAAATATTAATTTATACAAAAAGGTTCTCAGAGACAAAACGAATACTGAAAGTAGTGTGGATTAAATACGTCAGTTAATATGACAGTTTTGCTGTACTACAATGAAAACATGTGTAATAGAAATGGTTTCCTCTTCTGTGACATTACAGTTTATATGTACGGCAGAGCATGATTATCTCTTTACTTCAAGCTGCTAGCAAGAAAGCTATCAGGCAGAAATGGCTTCAGGTAAACCCTAAAAAAAATAGAAGTCTGAAGAAGAGCATGTTGGCTGGAAACATCACTTTGTCTTAAATAAAACCCTTTATGGGAGCTTCCTGGTGTTTTTTGATATACTTGATTAATTTGGATCCTAACTAAGGGATGTGCGTGTCTGTATATGATTTTCAGGTAAACCCTAAACACAAGACATCATCTTCACAATACTTTATCTTAACACCATTTAAACAATGTGGAAAATACTGCAAAGATTTGACTATAAATAGATATGTAACTTGTTCCTGTTCAAGCATTGTGTCTAACGACTTTGTTTACCTTTAAGATATCAGTAAAAATGGAATTGTTAACGTCAATGTTTATAATATTTCCCTGTTTCCTCACCTGCGCGGCGAGGTCCTGGACGTGCGTGAACGTCTCAGTGTCCTCCTCTGTGACGTGGTCTCTGGACATGGCTGCAAATTCCGCTCGGGCCTCCTGCTTCACACGCAGCTCCCCGTTGTGGCCTGTTACAGGCACAATGAAACAACATCAACACATCAGATAAGCACATCAACAGCGGCCTGTTTGAAGCAGCCGTGGCAGAATAATCTCATAAATGCATTCTATGCAAATGTGCTTATACTGTGAGTGCTGCTGCTGAGCCCGTTTGAGGCCGTGTCTCTGAGGAATTTCATAATGTATCATCTTTGCATGTTTATATGAAAATCCCTAATGTAATGAAGTGAAACTAAATCACTCTAATTGCGTAACCGCTTTCATGTGCTTAGTCATCCACCAAGACAGTTTCCCATGAATGAAGAAGAAGCGGATGCAGTGAAGGGAGCGAGTGTCGACATGAAAAGCAACTGATGTTGGAAAGCAGGCAGTAATTTCATGAAAGACATCAACACTATGACTTAACCACCAAAACAAAAAGCCATTACGAGTGGACGTGATGTGTCATTAACATATTTATGGGAATGTGCTGTTGGGGTAATAAGTGTTTGTGCGGCGTATTGTTTAGAACAGCCTGAAACATATATCCGTGTGTTATTTTTTTAAGCAGTGACTCCACTCCTGAAGACAGTGAAATGTAAGGGTTACTTCACTTCTGGCTATAATCATCATGTCAGCTCTGAGTCAACTTGGGTGGGTGAATCACTGGGTTGTATGTGTCTAATGACCACTGGAAGTGAGGTTGAGTGGAGACAGAGATTTCAAGGGTGAGGGTGGGATGAGGAAGAGCGCTGATGTGACTACAGCCTCTACTAGGTAGCGATCACAACGTGCGCACTACTGCAGAGGGTCAAGGACAGAGCAAGGAGCAACATGAGGGAGTTAGTGGGCCATGCACTATGACAAAAGCCAACGGGCGAGAGGATGGAAGCCACGTGAACTCCGCAGCCAAGTCAAAAACGCAACGAAACTGGGTTAAGAAACTAAAAGAATTCAAATTAGGCAGAAGATTAGTAGTCTGTTAGGATGTTGAGGGTGTCCTCTCAAAGAAAAGGTTAGCTCTAGTCTGGAAAAAAATAAACTGCGAGTGTCAAGCTTTAAAAAAAAAAATGAAGAAGAAGCTTAAAGGTGTGGAGACGCAGGTCTTGGCTGGAGTTGCGAGCCTTGCTTACCATGATTATTCTCGGGCTTAATTCTTCCGTCTGTCAAGTCTCCCTTTCCTGGTGAGGGGGCTCCCTTCTGAGGGCTCACTTTATACCTCAGCCTGCCTAGCGTCCTGTGCTTTTTAAGGAAGGGGTTACGTTTGAAATGACTGACCATCTTAAACGGGTGTCCTCTGGGTCGGCCCGGCCCAGCAGATGTGGAGTGTAACCTATTTCTATGAAACTCGTTCTTTCCAAGGCGCTGGGGCCCCGTTTTGGACGCATGGGGGGAGTCTTGTTTATGGTGCATGCGCTTCGGCGGCGCGTAGCAATGTAGTCTCTTTTTCCGCGACTGTCCCTGAGTAGTAAAAATGTGAGAGAGTCCGTCAAATAGTCCCTTAAGTTGGCTGCTATTGCAGAGGCTACTCAGGGAAGGAACGCTAGACTGGCTGGAGGAGCTCTGAGGGGAGTTAGCAGAGGTGGAGCTGCTGGACACCTGCGAGGGCGGGCTAAGGCTCGGCAACGTGGGGGCGGGAGGAAGTGCAGAGGGCGGGGGGGTAATCTTTTGAGTGGCGTCAGCAGCGAAGGCAAACGGCTCTGGTGGCTGGGACAGTTTGAGCGGACCCTTGTCTCTAGAGCTCAACTGATTGGCGGGCGACTCTACGGCTACAGCTCGCGAGCGACGGCCCACAGGGGAAGGGGTAAAGAATTTGGAAAGCCCGTCGATAAGCCCTTTGGTTTTCTTGTTAACGGTGAGTGTAGCTGGGGTGGAGGTGGGCGTGAGGGGGGGAGTGGTGGTGGGGGTGGAGGTGGTGAATTGGGTGGCGTCGACCACACAACAGGGGTCTGCAACAGCCAATCTGTCTCTGGCGTCCTTCACAGATGCAGCATGACCAGATGAAGGTGTGGAACAGACGGTAATCTTTTGACCCCTACCAGGTGACCCCCTTCCTCCAAGTGCTACCATGGAGCCGTCACCACTGGTTACAGACCTGCGGACACAGGAAACACAGAGTCTACTGTAAGAACATCTTACTGATACTTCAATACATTCATCACTATTGTAAGTTTTCACTTGTAGATCAAACACAAACAAAGCAGGTGATAAACTTCTAAAATAAGATGTTGAATTATGACCAGATACAACATTTAGTTTGGCTCCTATTCTTTCAATAAAAGGAGTAATTTAAAACTCTGTTGTATAATAATATACTGCTCAAAGAGGGGATTCTTTCCTGATAGTTTTATTACATTCTGCAGATCTGAGTTCGCCTCTCATCCCTGTGAAACGTGCATCAGATCTCTAGAATTCATCCTTTTTTCTCTGCATGAGCAACAGGCACATTTTGAATCCAAAAATACCCATTGTGTCTCAGTGAATAATTAAATTTGATTAGAGGGGAAGAATTCACTGTTGCTTATTTCTTCTCCATTTGTTATACGGCTTGCGACTTATTCTAGTTTATATTTATCTGTGGTGAGAACATTGTGCTCGCTAAAGTTGAGGTTAAGATCGCACACGTCAACGGAAGGTCAAAGTTGAACGAGAAGCTCAGATTGTAAATGTACAGCTCGGCTAACCTGGGCGTTTGTTTGGAAATGATGTTATCTGATTATATCCCATTGACTTGTTTTCAGCAATGTTGCTGGGGTTCTATATCTTCGGAATTAACACTAAGAACAAGGGTTTAGCTCAGTTGGTCGAGCAGTCGCCCCATGTACAGAGGCTACAGTCCTTGTCATCTGGTGCATGTCACCCCTCACTCTTTACTCCTCACATTTCCTGTCTATCTTCAACTGTACCTATCAAAACAAAACTCTGATCACAATGACTATGGTACGCTTTTCCTGTTAACAAAATAAAACAGCTAATATTTGATATTTGCACGCTTACATTCTTTGTTTGAGCTTATTTCTGGGCCTTCCGATTGGCTTTGCATATCGACGTTTGATCTGATCGGCTTTCTTGTGCAGCAGCTTCTTCCCATTCTCCTTCGGCCTGCAGACTTGGCAGATCCAGGTTCCTGGAGGGTGTCCAAACACAGATGGAGAGAGAGAGAGAGAGAGAGAGAGAGAGAGAGAGAGAGAGAGAGAGAGGACCGTTTAGGTGGGTTCATCAATTCAGAGGACATACAGTACATTCATTTGAAACATTTCCTTTAATACGGAGAGCTGGCGCGCATCCCACCGGCTCACAATGACAATCAATTACTCAGCACAAAGCGAAAATCCATAAGAAAAACATTGGGTCAATTCTCCGTCCGGTGGAATAGACTTCATGTCTGCTTGTTGAGCAAAGCTATGCGACTCGTACGAATCGCCTGCCAAATGTCCTACTACAGTACGTGCGCCATCATTACAAGCCTCGCTGTAGGGTCAGTACTGTAATCCAGAGATAGCACATCTCCCCGGGGAAGCTGGAATAATTTGATATGCATGCAAAGCTCCTAATAAGCCACCGCTGCCTCTCTGTGCGCTGAGTGACAGCCCCAAACGGCCGCGTGTGAAGAAAAGGCTTTGAAATGACAGCAGAGAGGGAAACAGAGAAGCCAGACAGTGTAAACAGCTCACCTTTTGGCATTCTTGAAAGCGGCGGGTCGCAGCATTCCATGTGAAAGCCCCGATCACATGAATCGCAGAATAGCATCTCATCCTGAAAGGGAACAGCAGGCATGTGTGAGGGATGTCCCCGCTGCATACATGTAACACTCCCCCCACTCTGTCATTTAAAATCTTTTGGATAAAGTGAGCCCAATCGTGCACAAGAGAGAGGCTTTACAAATGTGAGGGAAAACCAACAAATCCTCAGGGATGCACAAAAATGAGATCTACCCCCCCAAGCCACTTAAAATAGTGTGTGTGCGACATCATACTTACAGCGTTTTTCCCCTGTATTCGACAGGAGCTGCAGGTTTTGCATTCAATACACTGCCATCGTAATCTCTTCACATTTGAGGTTAATTCGGGGGAAAACTTCAGACATGATGGATGCCCTTCAGAAGCAAGCGAACATTCGTATTAGCATAACACATTAACCAGCGCTGACAGTGTCACAGAGCTAAAGACGAGGCTTTCCATTTGTTCACACAGCGAGGTGAAATATTAACACATTACATCATCAAAAAACAATGGCGTGCCTGTGTGTCCGCAACACTTCCCCACCCTGCCCCCTCTGCCACAAGTTGTGTCTAAAAACAGTATGATCAAACATCTGAGCCGCTAATTACAGATAATTTGATCCTAATGAGGCAGAAACAGTAGCAGCACTCATTCTAATGGAGGCCGATCCATGAAAGTCATGTAAAAGCTCGCCTTCTCCCTCACCCGGCTCCCTCTCACGGTTGTAAAACAGCTGTTTTACAGTGAGAGCACAATTTGTGTACACTACCAGCGGTTAATGAAAACCACCTCGACGCTACTTAGTCAAATTTGAGCTATAAAAATGTCACCAGGAGAACAATTCCTTACGGCATTTAAAATAATTGTTCAAACATAAATGACTCCTTGGCAGAGGTAATTTTATAGAGGGTTGGTGGGTTTTTTTTCGGGAACAAAAGAACAGTAAAGGAAATGCCACCAATCTGCAGCGGGGGAAAAGGGTTGATCTTTGATCCGCTGCGGCTGATTCGCTCTATAAGAGGAATATGAATTGAGGGAAAATGACTCGGGTGATTTCGGTTTCTAACGGCCACTTATGGAGCATCTGCCCTTCTTCAGCCCGCCGAGGGTTGCAAGCAATTTGGATCCCTCCAGCCACTCAATTTGAACATTGTTCTTCCATTAAATCCCTTAAAGGGGAGTGAAAAATGTGGAGCAAGAATGTGACATCTGTTTAACCGATGCTGAGAACGGCTGCTACAAGGGTTGGGTGAAAGGAGAGGATGCTGTAGACGTTGAGATGACAGACATTTGTCAAGAATCACAGATATTTCTGTCACCTTTATGTCTCTGGTTGTATGGATTTGCTGAATTTTGTATCAATGTGATTACATATATGATATTTAGGTAGTTTATGGTGTCTACTTTTGTCTCACTATGTCATGCAACTGTTAGATTCCTTTATACAAGTTGTCATCCATGTTATCTACAACAACTTGCTACCATTCTAATGTTACATTTCTAAATAGAACATGGCAGTAATTCAATATGACTCATGTCTTTCACAGCACTACAATAAAATAACAATTTCATGTTGTATCTTTACAAATTCAAAAATCACATGGTCCATTTTAAAGTTATAATCTCGAAGATTTCAGTTTCGTTCTCTTTGGCGACACCTATGGCGATAAACTGTAATTGCGGGAGCACGCTTCCCAGATAGCAAAACTGTGTTGCATGTGTGACGTCCACGGTTGGCTCTGGTTGTAACTTTCCTAGCTGACGGTCGCTTTCCTTTTCAGACTGTTTGCTTCATCTGAGCGTCGAGTTTGTTTCTTTTTCTTTGGATTTTCACTTATTGTTGAAGTTGTATCTGTAGTCATCCATCTTTTCTTTGTTTGTTCAGCCATAGTAGATTACTGTTTACTCGCAACACCTGCAGAGACCGGAAAAGCAGCCGCTTAGCTCCGCCTACCCTCTCTGGCAGACCAACCACTGCTGGCTGAAGGAAAACGCGTCACTAACTGAGCGCCGCTTGTGATTTTTTCGGCACAGACTTTCATCAGTGGGCCATAGGCTCAATCACCATTGTGTTACCTCATTCGGCGATAGATAGAGACTTAACAGACATTTATTTACATGAAGATCTTTGAGATTATTACTTAAATGTAACATTTAAATACTTCAATATGATTGGTTATCTTTCACAGCACTACAAGAAAATAACAATTTCATGTTTCATGTACAAATTAAAAAATCACGCGGCCCAATTTGATGATTCCAAACAAAATATATCTTTAAATATGGGAAGATTTTGTCTGAAAAGTTTGAGTGCTATATGTCACTGCATTGAAAACAAGTTGTAATATTGTATATAGGATTTTGCATATTGTGATGCACATCTATTCTCCTTAATACGGTGATAAAGATGCTAATCATATCACCCACCTCTATTCCTCACATACATTCCCACTGCTGCTTCAGATGCTCAGCTAACATATAAACACAGTTCTGTCCAGCATGTTTTGGCTTGTGAGAACCAAAAACTGAAGCGTTACACAAGGCGACTTACCACTGCTCCCACAGTCTGCACAGGACAGCAGCTCTTCTGGCCGCTTGTCCCGATTTGACTCTTTCGTTCCAAGACAGAAACTGCATATTGGGATGGGGTCGACCCGGAGCTGGGTGGGAACACAAACAGAGACAAACTGTTTAAAAACACAGAATCGGGCACAGGCTGTGTGAGTATGAAGTGCTTCAAAAGCCTGTTTGTTTTCGGACATTTTTTAATCTTGTGAGGATCTTGTAGACATATTGTCGGTCATAGAAAGAAGATAAAAACAGTGCGCGGTTAAATAAAATAGGCACAAACGTACGAAGCAGAAGCATGAGCTCTGAGGAGGGAAAAATGTCTAGATATGAATAATAAATACGTCTCATCCTCAGAAATATGCTGCGTTTGAGATCCTCCTCCTTTATCCATTACATCTGAATGGGTAAGTGATCTTAGTAATCATAGTTTAAGGGCTTAATCCAATTCTTAAAGCTTGCACTCCAGTCTGAAAGGATTAACCAGCATGTAATCAAATTACCTCGATAATAAAACATGCTCTCATTGTTACCGCTGTGATCCACTGTAAATGTTGCAAGTCTCAGAACAAACACTCATTTAAGGGCTTACGGGTAAGTTCAGAAGAAGTAAAATATGAGCTCGAGGTTTAAGAGGATTTTCCCATTGATCACTGAGAACGAAGAGGGGCTGACTTCACAGAGGAACCACGGTGTCATCGCTTCATGAACACAGCCAGTCAGAAACTGAGAATAAACTCACATGGACGTAATGTCGCTTTCATAAGGCGTCCCTTAAAATATGAGATCATAGAGCCTCCAGAGGGGCATCAAACAAACCGCTGCCTCCTTCTCTGCTCGAGAGGAAGTTCTTTACGGAAAATAACACTCACAGGGTGTGACCATAAATAACCCACCTCATCATCAGTTTACACACTAAGGCCTCGTCGATTGACTGGAGCTTTGAAGGGCACTCTGGGGATGCCCATAATTAGTTCCTGGTTTCTATGACGCACATCAGCATCCTGACCTCAACAAAATCTGCAACCTCCAAATATCTATCGCTCCTGACCTACGGCTGAATGAAGGGTCATTTCGGTGTTTTTCCTCCATTCGTCAACAAACACAAGACAGGACACGTCCGATGTCCAAGTGATCCCGAGGGGAGGGAAATGATACGGCAGGGATTTGGTCATTGTTCCTGGCTGTTGTATCAATTAGTTGTTACGGTGATGGGAAGCAGTTTACCGCCACGTCAATGATTACTCTATTTTCCAACCTGCCAGGTCAATATTTGAGAGCAGGCTGGCATTAGAGGCAGTCTGCGGCGCACACAGCGCTGATTATGGACATATAAACACTGAAATGCTGCTGTGCAATGAGGCTGCACATGTAGGATGTTAAACTGGGGCCAAGAAGTCATCTGTAATGTTGGTATTTTGTCATGTTATGGAGCAAAAGTCATATGCATCGCTCACTTAAATTTTAGCCCTGCAAAATGTAAACAAAGGCAGAGTGCACTTAATCGCTTCGTCTGACACCTACCCCTCCGCCAGCAGTTTCAGGCATTACAAATAACTATATAGAAATAATCGATCTAGTTTTCGCTGATGGTGTGTTTGCTTTTGTAGGTCATATGGAGAGTAATCAGAATGACTTTTCAGTCTGTTTCATAAGCAGCGAAAGAACTCCTCACAGGAGCTTTGAAGTTGCAAATTCAAACAACCTTGTTGTAAGCGATTGAATGATCGACAAAAAGTTTATGGTATGTTTTTGTTTTGTTTGGTATGTAATTTTTTGTTTGGTCATCTATCAGATTAAAATACCAAAAATTGTCTGGTTTCAGCTTCTCAAATGTGTTGCAAATTGATTTTTATGGGGTTTTAATCTAGAACCTGACCGATATATCGGTTTCGCCGATATTATCAAGCCGATATTATCAAGCCAATATTTGCCTATAAGAGATATATTAGTATGGGCTAATAATAGGGATGCACCGATTGAGAAAATCAGGGCCGATACCGATGTTTAAAACAACAATTTTGTTCAATGTTTTTTTCAATAACTGTAATTTTTGTAATTATTAATGCCCTCATCTGGATAAGGAGCCAAAATTAACTTTAGTTATAAAGAAAAATATTTATTCAGGCCTTCATCACACTCTTTGAGAAAGCATGAATTCAATCTTTCAAATTCCCAATACATCTTTTTATTTTAACTTTTAACAGCCTGAAAAGCCTCTTTAGCCTGTTTTACAATCACCTGGTCGTAGTACGAACATTTTTCAGTGCTTACATAACCTAACAAAAATCTTCCTGAAAACATAAATACTTTTCTGTTACAATTAAATTTACTGCAGGATTAAAGCAGTAAAATAATAAAAACACTGACTACTGCAATCAGCGCATGCCACCTTGTTTGCCAATGGGCCGATATCGGCCGATACCGATGTTCTGCCGAAGCATCGGTGCATCCCTAGCTAATACGTTTTCCAATATGTTCTGATAAGCTGTTACTCTTTAGAAAGCAGCTTTCTGAGTACCTTTGCATCGTCATACTGATACAACAGAGAACGTCTATTATCATTTCAGCCGGAAAATTCACTGTATCCTCCGCCATATCGGTACCCTGTAAATTTCCCCTCCAACTATAATCGGTGTCAGTATCAGTCTTGAAAATCCCACATCCACCAGGTTCCATTATAAACTAACAGAATCAAACAGGAGACCTTCAGTACTCAGAACTCGTAAAATTAAATTGATTAAACCATAACAAATGTTGGTTGAAGCCCTACTTGAAAGCCAAATGTTTTTTTTACTTGACTGCACAAAGTATGTCAATTTGGGGGTCATTAAAGTTCAAATCCCCTTCACTTCTAGCTTAGAAATATTAGCTGATGTCCTGTCTGTAGCTTAAAGATGATGCATCCAAAAGGTATTTGAAAAGAATGCCTTAGGAGTCATTTCTTCTTGCCCTGCATGTGTGTCACTTTTATTAGGTTGCCTGAGGAGTCAAACTGAATCACAGAGTAAACAATTTCCTTAAGAGTGTTAAGACTCAGATTTTTGGCAAACAAACACCATGAATAAGATATCTGCGAGAGAAATAAAGATACAAGCTGGAGAATTAATGTAAAGAGCGTGAGATTAATAAGGCATCAGTGCTAATATGCAGCCTGTGCATGCTGCTGATGAAATGCTCAGAGCTGATAGGCAAGTATTTTTTAATGTTTAATAAGACTTCATTTCATAATACAGTCTCCATTGACTGAGCTGTGAAGTCTAATCCAGGAACTGGAGAATTAATTTCCATCAGGAATATTCTCAGGCCTGGTGATTAAAACCAACAGCAATTTGCAATCTGCAGCGCTCGAAATATGTGAAAAATAGAGAAACAAACACAGCTGAAGAGACGCTGATGATTTACTTGGGGATTCTAAATTAAGTACATTACAGGAAATTATGCTGCTTCAAAAGAGCAGGCTGTCCTGAGTGAGGGGGTGGGGTCCTATTAGAAAACTGCTGGTAGAGAGAGCGCGAGAGAGAGAGAGAGAGCTCAAGTGGTTGCATAACGCAGCAGGAGGAAAAAAAACTCTCATTCCTTGCCTTTGTTCCTGCCAGAGTCTCTTCAGAATCTAATAAACTCTAAACCAAGACTGCTCTTTTTTACCTCAAAGTATCTCTTATTCTCAACACACACACTTGTGCTTGAACAACTTGAACAGGCAGAGCTGTCTCATCCTTTGAAGTGATCTGTAAACCTGGACCGGGCTAGGTGATGTCATCAGGCCGCGAGCGATAGGTTGAAATGTTCCAAATGGAAAACAGCAGGCCCTCCTCAGCTATGAGAATCACTCGCAGGACACTGTGTCTCTAAACAGTTCTCAGTTTCACTTTTGGCCTGACCACAGACACAGTCACAGTTGTGGCTGCAGTATCAAGGTGTCGCTTCCTGATTATTCACTGTGAAACTGGTGGGGAGCAGGGTGACATCTCTATGGCCTGATGCTGCTCGCCACTTCAGCTGCGTGACTTGTGCATAAGCTATTAGACCGCACTTCATCTTGATAACCCTCAACACACACACACTGTGCAAAAAAAAAGCTTCACAACAAACTACCTAGATGACTGTACACTGCTCTTTAGGGCCACACAACGGAAACTATTTTGCATCAAACGCTCCCCTGCACTTGACAGTGTTTTAAAATTGTACAAAAGTGCTTTCATTTTACAGACATTTGTCTGCAGCGTGTGTTAAAGCCAAGCACAAAACAACCTCTGCAAACTATAAACCACTTCTGTGCAGCGGAAACAATGCAAGCTGGAAGTTTGTTTATATGGCTTTATTTCCTCTCTGTTAGCACAAAGGTCACATGTCCTACCACAAATACTTCAGCTGCCATTTCTCAGCACTATCTGGAAGGACTAGTTTATGCTCCTGTCCCTTTAAATTACCAACAAAATATCCCAAAATCTGTTCACTAATGCTTTGCCACTCGAAAGACAGCCAGCCACATCCCTTAAGGTCATTAGGCTCCAGTTACATAACCTGTGGGAAGCCTACAGCAGACTGCCTACCACACACTGTCAGCATGACTTTCTGATTATCCAAGCTCTCTTATTATGGAGACCAACAGAAACACAATCCCCAGAAGGACACTCTCTAGATGGCGTTGTTGCTGACCTGCCAAGCCAGAGTTTCAAAGATTAAGACCACAATCGTAAAATTTCTATAGAGCTATTTGTGCTCAGCGGTGGCCCAAAGTTTCACCCAACCTCCTTGGTAATGATATAATGGAAATAATGCCAGAGTTTAAGTCCCAAATTCATCCTGAGGTCTTGCAAAACAAAGCTCATTTTGCATGTTCGAGCAGGGTGAGGAGGTTAAGTCAATAACACGTCAATAACAAGAATATCTAAGCAGGAATTTCACTATACTGATTTGTGGTAACAGCAGCATATGACATAAGGTGAGATGAGTGAGAATACACAGGCCAAGGTGTGTGTACCTGGTCTCGCTCATGTGGTAGGAGTGTCACTGATGACAGGACCAAGGGGGAAGCACTTGGACACCTGGAGCCCCTTCCCTCTACGCTGCCATGGCAGAGCTTATACCTCGGGCCATTTTTTTGCAACCTCCCGTTGTTTACCGACCGCTTGGCCGCCAGCCGTAACCTCTGCCGGAAAGCAGGGTTATCAATGACGTTTGAGAGGTCATCCTGGTTCCTTAGATACCTCTCGATGTTCTTTAGCGAGGAACCATGGGTATCATCCAGGCCCTCTATGGCCCTCTTAAGTATTTTATTCCAATCAATATGGCGCAGATCGCTTGAATTCCATATAGATTCCTTTGATGGCACAGATACATTTGCAGGCGGGATTGATCCAACTCTCCCGGGATTTCCTGGGTCCTTGTAGGAGGCGCTCCCCTTATTTGTAACCTTGAGAATAGAGCCATCATGAACGCTTAATTCCAACTGCTCAAGGACGGTCTTCTTGTCCAGTCCATGCGATGTGGCCACCGCATGACAAATCCTCTCCTCTGAGGGCCTCTGCTTTTGCCTTTTGATTTTCTGTATTGCTTCAAGAATCCACTCCGTGTACAGAGGGTTTGCAAGTTTTACCATGGTTGAACAATTAGACCGACAAAAACGTGATCCATACAGATTCCCCCTTTCTGCTGCTGAACACTGGGTACATCCACATCCTTTATAAGGTCAAAAAGTTATGTTCCACGCCAGCATCCACATATTTCTTCTGAATCCTGGGTGTCTGTCATTGAACTTCAGGAAAAGTTGGCACGAGTAAATTCCACAGTGGTAGTCACCAGCTGACCTGGAGCTTTATTTATTTAATCCCAGATTAAATCTGAAAAGAAGAAAAAGGGGAGAAAATGTCAAATACATATTTAAAATACATCTTCTCTTGTAAATCCTGGTTATTATCTATTTTTCACGTTATATAAACTTGGTTATAGCACATTGTTTGTAAAGGATAATCTAGAGGAATGCAGGACTTTAAAAATATGTTAAAACATCAGAAGCAGATGGATAAAAACAGATGCAGGAGCTGTTATGGCTGCTAAAGAAATTCGAGTGACTTAATCCATAGTCTGACACCATAATCCACACACAAAACCAGATGCCATTTCATAAGGGAATATTTTCTAAAAGTAACTTTTTACCACAATCATAGGTATTTCGAAACTTCTACTGAGTTCAGGAAAAGTATAAATAGCCTCGTCGACGGATTAATGTCGGTAGATTCCTTCACGACATGAAAAAACCGCATACAAGTTTATTCCTGTGGCACGTAATTTCCAAAATGTCACCCTGACATTTCTAAATCTAACCCACACAAAGCGCCTAAAAACACAGAAGGGGGATCATACGTAAAGTTTAACCGTTAGTTGTCCGCACGCGACTTTTGACAGTTCGACGTCCGCAACGACAAACTGATCAGCGCGAGCATTAATGACAGATGTATAATCAATGCTCACTTCCTGACAGCTGCAGTTACACGTTCCAGGCTCGTTTGCAAATAACCGCCGAGCCGTTTAACGACGGAAGAATCCGGTAATAACTACGTTACAAACCTAGAGTTGTGTTCCGCTGAGTTGAGCACATAAATGACAGTGTTGCCAGCATTACTGATGTCACCTAAACAGTCGCCATTTTGTTACAATGTTGTAGTTTACATGAATCCGACATGACGCTGATTACAATCCAATGGAGTCTCATTAAACCTTACCTACACTAATGTGCCCTCCCTAGCAACTTCAATATTGGCTGTAAAGACAAGATCCGATTTCTGGTTTGATAAAGCACATGTCAATCTTTATGTATGAGCTCACTCTAAGAGGCACGGCACTGGCTGTGTGATCTGTCACTTCACTCAATTGACCCGCCTCTTAAGGTGCCTTCAGTGATGAATTGATATCATTTACCTCCAACACGCGTAATATCTAAACTAACGCCACTAATCGCGACGACAGGGTGTAATTAACTTATTAACACACTAAAACAGGCACAAACTGGCTAATTACTATTTAAACGAGTTAATATTTAAGCTCATTTTCATAGCGTTTAACACCGGGCCACCTTTACTTAGATTCCTCCTTGAAACAGTTGGTTACACTTGAAAGTGATTTGGAACATTTTAGACTTTAATTGGCTGTTTGTTAAATCTATCATTTCTTTGCATAAAACCCGCAAAGGCTCCACCGCTGACTTAAAGTGAAACACGTTACATTTTTTATCAATTCGAAGTAGCATATTATTCAACACTCCTGCAGGCTAAATGTGTCTAAGCTATCGCCTTTCCCCCCTCTTTATCTTCCTCCCTTTTCATTATTTCCCCGAGAGGAGCCGTAATTCTCCTGATATTTAACATTTAAACTATGGGACGTTAAATAAACGAGCCGCTACGCTAAAAAGTAGCTCGCGCAACGTCTGCCAGCCAAATTCTAAACGTCCTGTGTTGCGCTGTGCAATGATGGCATGACCTCTTTTATCACCATTAACTATCAAATATCTCCAATGAGGGGAAATAGTGAGCCCTGGAGAGAAAAGACACGTTCAGCGGGGAATACAAGTTAACACGGCTGCTAGGAAGAGTAGCTCCTTCATCACTGCTTCTCAATTATGTATCGCTAGTTTCTTTAGCTCACCATTTCTCCGCTCTCATATTTTATTAGGAAATGATACACAGCCTCCTTGGTTTTTTTCACAGCGTTTTCTTACATGTTACACAAGCCGATTCTACCTATGTAATGTGTCGCCTCCGTGGGCGAGAAGACACAACAAATTAACAAGCAAGTTTCATGCAAGGATGAACATATTACAAGTATGAAAGAAGGCACAAAAAAACGAGGGCACACAGGCTACCGTAAATATTTGCTGGTAGTTTACCTCTTCAAGTTTTTCCCCCCCTCGGATACTCCTCTTCATTATCGGGGAAACGTCGAAGGATAAATGTGCAGCGACATATCCAAGGAGCGATTTCGTGGGATTTGATCTCTTAAAACGAAGGCTGGAAAGCTCGCGCCGAGACATG
The DNA here is from genome assembly GCF_022749685.1 of Semicossyphus pulcher. NCBI lineage: Eukaryota > Metazoa > Chordata > Actinopteri > Labriformes > Labridae > Semicossyphus > Semicossyphus pulcher. The sequence continues at coordinate 16,657,117 of NW_027211670.1, read as the reverse complement.
GAGAGGACCTGATAACAACTAATTGAAAGGTTAATCTACATAGCAGCCTGTGACAAAGTGGTACCCTCCCCCTTCTTCTTCTTCCACTGTAGACATCCCTACTTCAGTGTAGTGGAGCGGACCGTCGCCCCTTTAGTGCGCTCCTACAATGATATTGTCAATTTCACTTTTTTCCCCCCTCCATCAACATGTCCAGTGATGAGCCAGGAGGAACATTTTAACACTTCATGTTATTTGTAGATTAGTCTCATAACACTTTTATGCCATAACAGCCCTATTAACATGTATTCCCTATGGGCATTTTGAACTTCCATTGATGTGCACTAGATATAAGCTTAACGTGATTGATTTTGACATAAACACATAAATCCACACTTTTATTTTGAAATGAGCTCTTCCTCGCATTGGCCAACATTACCCAGGGCAGTAAGGGGATATTATACACTAACACCATAATCTGCTAATTAACTTCACCATGCCCAAGGAAGAGCAATAGTTGTAAGCAATAATGTAGATCATTAAATTTTCAGTCTTTAGATTTGCGCTCTCCCCTCACTCAGCTACTTTAGCAGCATTAGAAATGCCAGAAAGCTCATTTTTCATGCAGTAATACAGATGTAATTAGAGAGATAATTGGTAACTTCCCATCAGATTCAAAACACATGCTTGTACTGTTAAAGGATCTCAAATGAAAACATTTAACCCTCATAAAAAAGGCATATTTAATGTGTAATTTGATTTGCCTTCATTTAATTTACGTGTTAATAGTCTCGTCATTTTGTCATTAGATGCTTTCATTGATTTTTTTCTATTTACCTGTCTGCCTTTGCCCCATTTACACTGTTCATATCATTCAGTATCTTGTTGCCTGTCAGTCCTTGACATTTATTGCAATTTAGCGACTGATAATTACCGACAAATACATTCAGATGAAATGTTCGAGGCGCTGCTGCATATTTAGCTAAAGCAGGTGAAATAAAAAGGGGGTTTCCATTTGCAGCGTTTACGGCTGGTGTCTGACCAAACCTGCCCGGGTCTGGTTATAATGAATGCCACCCTGGGCCCCAGCAGGTCCTCCACTGCTGCATGGGTCCAGGGATAATTTGAATTGGAGCATGTGCCATTGCAATCTGCCCATCCCCCTCTTCAATCCCTGCCAACTGCCACACTGGTGTTCACAAACACTGCTGCCCATCTGCGGGGCAAAACACTGGCCAGGGCCCCAGTTACTCCTTTAGCTGCATTCAGAAAAATATATACTCACTTTTGTCGGCGAATAGCACAAAGTCAAAGTTTTTTTTACCCCCTTCTCCCTTACTTCAAAGTTGTAAACTGCATATTTAACTCGCAGAGTGAATGAGAACAGATTTCGTAGATTGCTACTACACAATAAAACCAGCATTAAATATTTTAAAAACGCCTTGGGCTCACCAGCTTACAAAACAGAGAGCATGCTCTTATAAAGAGTTAATTAAATGCACAGATTGTATGTTTGTTTTTCCACCTCTCGCGTTCATCCAGCCAAGCAAAAGTTTACCGAGAAAAGTGAGGAAAGTACATCCAGAAAAGTAGTTTCCTTATTGTGGCAGCCATTCTCATTACTTGATCATGGCTCCCTCTTTTTGTGTTTGTGTTTTGCCATCTGTCATCTTGAGAGGCAAATGAACCAGCTGCCATGGAGTGTGATCTTGCCCAATCAGAAATGTGGTCCTTTTCAAAGCGCATCTGTGTGAAACCTTAAAAAATGCTGATGAAAAAAAAAAAGTGTCTCAAAGTTGTTAATAACATTTTGGCTGGAGAATGTTTTCACCTAGACGCCCCCGATTAGCATAAATGCATAAACTACGCCTCATTAGAGGAAACAGAGCTGTTGCGCAGGGAGTGTAAAAACCGGATTCAGAGAAAATAAAAGAAAATATGATGTAACAGGTTGTTCTAGGGGAACAAATAATGTTATTCTCGATCACACTTCTTTTGTTAAACAGATGAGCGTTGAATTGTTTTCTACAAAACACTTGAGACACTGCCCAACACTTCTGCTGGCCCACAGTCAGTGGGAGGGAAAGGGATAGGGATAGAGGGGGCCTCCCTCTGATCCCCGTCTCCAACCCCCAGCGACAGCACAGCTGGTTACGAAGGATCAGCCTAATTTTCAGGTCTCACTAATGATCGCCAAGAAGAGCAACCACTAATCCCTTAACTGGGAAAAATGATCTCCTGTAGCCCTGCAGTGCAGCTCCACACCCCGAGAGTCCAGTTAGGCATGAGTGGGGATGACTGAGCGGAGCCAGGACACCAGGCTGGTCCTGGTCTCCCCCTCCCTCTCCTCCCACACACCCCCACCAGTCTCCTCCATAATGGAGAGTGTTGAGCTGTCCAAAAGTGATTAGCATGAGAGAGCCTCTGGCTGATTAAATAATGAGGAAACGCTCTGTGTTTTAACATCATTTCTGCATTTTGCTTTTCTGTGCTTTTAAAGAAACTTCACGTGCTAAAAAAACATCTTAAATGTGTGCTTTGGTGGTACAAGAGTTATGTGATGGGATGAGTTTGATATTCTTTTATTTGTGTTATAACAAAAAACAATAATCCCACTTTGTCCTTTTAAAGTCGTCACTTTTGAAACTTGAACGACACCCATAATAGCGCCCCTTCCATATTTTGTGCAGCTGAATATTAAAGGAGTACTCGACTGAAAGTGTGCTGTATATTTTAGCATATAGTACAACAAAACTCAGCGCTTGCAGGCTTGAGAAAAAGTTTGCAGCTTTGTAAAGAATGGCACTCATTTTCAACACTCCTAAACACACCACGTCTGTTTCGCACTGAGGCCTGCTCATTCCTCAGAAGCTCCAATTAAAGTAGCGTAATTAGCAATCTATTAGCATGGTGGTATTTTTTAAAAAAAGACACTAGAAGATAACGGAGGAGTTGATTGTGTAGCAGGAAAGGTTTGAGAAGTTGTTACAGAAGTTTTTTTGGCCGTGACTCTGGGTCGCCGTTAAAATCGATTGCAACTTCTGCGAATCGAAGCTGCCGTCCTTCACGAAGGAGCAAAAACTTTTCAAACCTATCCTGCGGGATAATATACTCCCCCACCACTGGTGCATTTCTTCAGTGTGATCCAAATTATTGTCGATGTGTAAAAAACAGAAGCGCTACATAAACAACTTCTAGAGAAGTTTCAGAGCAATGAGGAGACAGAACTCTGCTGTTTGGATCCTGAGTGTTTGAAACATACAGAATTGATATATCTATAGTGGAAAGGTCAAACGTGGAGATACATTTTGACGCTCCTAAAAAGATTTCAGCAGTATACTCCCTTAAATATAACTACGTAAGTCCAATATTTGATAGTAGAACATTGAATTGAATTAAAACATCAGAGTTGCTTATTTGAGGTCGATTAAATATTCAAGCTGCACCATTTAGTCCCATGTAAGTTATTGTAAATAGAAAAAAGTTGTACATAAATTCCTGAAGCATACATATACAAGTATCTCGTGGAAAAAGACAAATATGCAAAGTTGGATGCATCATTGAAAGTCTGGCTTCTCTGGGAAGGTGCATCCGACCCGTTTGATGATGACGTTGGCGGCGTAGTGTCCCGCCCGGATACACTCCTCCAATGGGTGCTCTTGGACCAAAGCAGACAGGAATCCTGGGTAGACAAAAGAGTGGAAGTCAATCTTTAACCATGCATAATACTCTGAAATAGTTTGAGTAGCAGTTAGCATTCATGCTAGCCTGATGGTTTAGGAAAAGAGACAACTTATTTCATCCTCAACAGGACTCAAATGCAGGCTGTTTTACGCAGTGCTATGATAAGCTCACAGTGAGTACGAACAGCAGGCTAAATGTCACGCTCATATAATCTGGAGGTAATACTATGTTACATAGTTGGCCAGTATCAAAGGTTAATTGGGAGTGTACATAGCGATCAAGCTGTGCAGAAGATTTTCGTGCCGTACCTCCCACAAAGGCATCTCCGGCTCCGTTAGTGTCCACGATGTCGTTCTGGTCGATGTCCACAACAGGGAACATGGTCACACTCTCACCTGCGGTCAAGACACGGGAGAGCTGTTAATTAAAGTTCATCACCAGGGTTTCAACTTATTATTAATATAACTTTAATTGTGACTTGATATTTAAAATATCATAGGTCATTTCACACAGAATGGCTTTGCTATAATTGGATATAGTTAGCCTTTTTGATTTTAGCACTGCATGGTATTATTTCTTTGGCTACGACTTTACTTTGTATCATTATGCTCACAAACGCTTGCTAACTTTATAAAATTTGGAAAGCTAATAAACACAAGTTTGAATCTCAAAAACATGCTGGGTCAAAACAGATAAACATATAAATCTGAATCTCAATATGTTATATTAGACACGTTAGCAGTGCGGCTCTATCGATGGCAATGTTACGTACCAGTTAGTGAATTTTAGCATGCTAATTGGCATGCTAAAGTAAGCTTTAATGGAGAACATGGTAAACATTATGGAGGTAAATTGTCATCTTCTAAAGCAACTTGTGATTATTTCAACCTTAGCCACGTTAGCAGTGCGGCTCTATAGATGGCAATGTTAAGTGCTAATTAGTGACTTTTAGCATGCTAGCATGCATGCAAATGTAAGCTTTAAAGGAGAATGTGGTAAACATTATGGAGGAAATATCTGGTCTTATGAGGCAACTTGTGATTATTTCTCATTGGCCATGTTAGCGGTGTGGCTCTATAGATGGCAATGTTATGTGCTAAATATTAAATTTTAGCATGGTAATGTGCATGCAAATGTAAGCTTTAATAGAGAACATGGTAAGCAATATGGAGGAAATATCTTATGTTATGAGGAAACTTGTGATTATTTCTCATTAGCCACGTTAGCAGTGCAGCTCTATAGATGGCAATGTTAAGTGCTAATTAGGGAATATTAGCATGCTAACGTGCATGTGACCGTAAGCTTTAAAGGAGAATGTGGTAAACATTATGGAAGAAATATCTGGTCTTATGAGGCAACTTGTGATTATTTCTCATTGGCCACGTTAGCATCGTGGCTCTATAGATGGCAATGTTACATGCTATTGATTTTTAGCATGGTAATGTGCATGCTAACGTAAGCTTTAATGGAGAACATGGTAAGCAATATGGAGGAAATATCTTATGTTATGAGGCAACTTGTGATTATTTCTCATCAGCCACGTTAGCAGTGCAGCTCTATAGATGACAGTTTTGTGTTATGCAAGTGAACTTTAGCACGCTAGTGTGCATGCTAACGTAAACTTTAATGGTAAACATGTGGCTTTTAGGCTAAACAACAGCTCTTTTAGCATTGTCACTTTGAGCTTGTTAGCGTGCTGGTGTTAGCATTAAGCTTTAAACGACCTCAGGGAGCTGCTAGCAAGGTTGTAGACTTTAAGTATTGTTAATTTATTGATCATTTGTGGATAACTCTTTTATAAAATAGTGAATAATACCTGAATATTTGAGAATTTTTTTGCATTTTTGCGTGAAAAATAACATTAACAAGTGACAGTAAATTAAAATAGTTCATTTCTGGTAAAATAGAGGAGCACCTCTGTATAAAAAATATGGCAATGTCCTGTGGTGGCTTGACTAAATGTTTGAAAAGCAACATGATAAAACGTAAGAATTCAAAACACATTTGTTTAGTTCAGCGATCTAAAAATTAAAAACAAAAGTTACTTAGAGTACTTTCAGTTCAGAACGGAAACCATTAAATGAGGCTCTGTGTTATTTTCAGTGAATTATATTGCTTCAATTATCAGTAGCATATGCACTTCAAAGGGACTCCCAGTTTAAAGGAGAGGAGGGGGGGGGGGAAAGAAACAAAAATCTACCAGATGACAAAGTCTGGAGGTGTAGAGTGACATTAAATCAGCAACTTATGTCAGAACAATCTAAACCACACACACCATCTTCAAACAATCCGAGGGCTCTGGTGCCGACGTGAACCTTCAAAAAGGTGCAGGAGACAAAAGACTGACGTGTGGATAAAAGGAACACGAGGAGGCTGACAGACCTCTTATAGAGAAAAAAAGGTTGGAGTTTAAGGAGAACATGAGATAAAAAAAAACTACAAAAAAGTTCTTTAATGAGGCTCCCTGCTAATCTAACAACGGCTCACAGAATATCTGGGCGGCAGATATGACACCCTGCTTATTAATTTATTAATTCATTTCTGTCCTTGTCCTACAGGGCGAAAGATACACAACCCGGCGCTGAGCATATGCTTAACACATGATGTCAGGGAAATTACTGCAACACGCCAACTGTGAGAGCGACTCCATCAAGTTGTGGTTGAAAATGACATCTTATAAAGCAGACTGTGAGTGCATTACATGTCAGGAACCCGAAGAGGAATCAGATCAAGAGATAGATTGTGTTTTCATAATGGCATATTTTCTCTTTAAAAAGAAAGCAAGGTGATTGTTGCTCTAATAATAAATTACAATAAGACAAGAATCCGCTAATTAGCAGCATAACGGCGTTACTTAATTAATGCCACAGACTAAGCTTGAGAATCCTCCTCCCTCTTGAAACGATTAACCGCACTGGAAAATGTGCGAACAATAAATTACAGTTTGTCAGTTATTCCACGGTTAGGAAACTCAAGTCGTTAGATGTGGTTAGAGCTTAAATGCGCTACACTTCTGCGGCTATAAAACCGGATGCTTTAAAACTCGACGCTGCTGAACTATAGATCCAAGAAATACAATATCAATTTGTGTGTGGATTTGTTTACGGTAGTTAAAACTAATTGTTCCTCTCTCCAGTGGGAGTGGTACAGGAGGAGTCAGGTCTTATTAGAAAGACAGAAACAAAGTAGCCTCTCCCATGAGATGATGCTAATCTTTGAGGCAACACTGCTAGCAGGGGTGTAGGAGAAGACTTGTTGATATGTTCTGGATTTTAATCATTTAAATTTATTTGGGAATTGGTCGACTCTGTGTGCTCTAACATGGATTGTGTTGTTCTTTTTGTCCTCTGTTGTGTGTTAGTAGCTTTGGCCATTCCCGTCAAACTGGTGTACCGTTATTTGCCTGTTTAAGCAAACTGAGTTACTTTATGAGCTAAAGTCATTACAACATCAGAATAGTTATTATAAAATGTTGAATTAAACCGTAACTAACAACAGATTTAAGTAAGTTCTTTAAGTAATCATATTGCTAACAGCCGGATAGCATTTCTTTAGCCATGCTAGCAGGTAGTCCTAGCTAGCAGTGTGTCTGAAATATATTAAAACCAAGTTAAAGTGTCATTCATAGTTCCCGGATACTAATGACATTGTTAATTATCTTGTGCCATCATCAGGTCAAAAGTCTTTTAATTATTGTGGTTTAAGACTCTTACAAAACTATAACATAACAACGTTGTACTGTTTTCTAAGAGCTATTTAGCAAATGTTAGCATGCTAACACTCTTGATTTAGATGGTGAACATGGCTACATTATTCTTGCTAAACATTTACATATTAGCGTTGTCATTGCGAGCATGTTAGCATGCTGAGGTTAGCAGCTCAAAAGAAGGCATAGCAGTGCTTAAAGGAGCAGTTTGCCCCTAGAAAAAGCCAGTGTCAGTCAAAGCTGGTGTTCTCTGTAATCGATAGAAGCAATAATATTTGAAATGGGCGCCATAGCTGTGGAGAAAGTTGCTCATGGTTTCACCCATTCTACATTCCTCCAACATCCAGCATGCATTGCGCCCCTCCCTCTGAAAGGAACAGCCCAGTGAGAGGAGCTGGAGTGGAATACTACCGTTTCGCTGCAGGCAACGCTGAAATAGGACGGGAATATACCGGTGGATTGTCTAAAAACTCTTCAGGTCTGCAGTCTACATTTCAAACCTGACGATTTTGAACGAGACACGACATCGGAGGCGGGCTTCCAAGATTGAGGAAGTGCCTCCGCCAGATAATCTAAAAAGCTATACCCATAAAAGCATGATAGGACTGAGGTTGAACATTGGCAAACTGGCCCTTTAAGTATAGCATCACAGAGCTGCTAGCATGGCTGTAGACTTTTAGTCTTGTAAAAATACAAGGTCAATTTTGTTAACAGTTTATAGCCCGTAATTACACAATGACTATAACAAAATAAGACACACAATTGTAGTGCAGTTGTTTTAAAAAGCTACTCAACAGGTTCTGTTAGCATTTGGATTCATGCCTCATTATTTTGGTCCTTTTTGAGTATGACAGTTCAGCTTTTAGAAGTTATGTAAATCATGTTGATGTGATCATTTGAATTTAAGTTTCAACCCCAAACAGAAATGATTTAGTGTGGGCGGCATGAAGTTTCTGATGGTATAAAGAGAACTTTCAGAGCCGTGTTTGCATAGCGCGATGGACATCCAGTATTTCTCTTCCTTCAATCATCACGGCCGAAGTTTGTACTTTGCTGTTCGGGGAAAGTTCACATAACCTCATTGATGCAAATTATTAAATTTGACTGACATGTTAACTCAGGTTACAGTCCAACTATTCCCCGCCCGTCTGAAACAGAACTCCAACTGGCAAGAACTGAAAAAAAGAAAGAAAAACTTCTGCCAAGATCCTCTGACTGTGTTTTTTCTGGCTCGTGGAACGTCTGAAAACATCACTTCGCTGAACTCATTTCACATTTCACTGTAATGAGATCTACAACATTATTTTCAATCAATAAAACTCAGCCGCACTCTTTTTATTCGAACGCTGGAATATTTCTCAGAGTTTGGGGTTTGACAAAAGCGGTGGAAGCTGGCGAACGTGTGGGAGAGGGGGAAGAGTATGGCTGTGCTGTGACAGGTAACCTGCAACAGAGGGAAGAAACTGTAAGAAAAAAACTCAAATACTTCCTTAGAGAAAGCTATAATTGTGTGCTTTTGTTAATTCGCTCTTTGTAATTCGCTCATTACAACTCTTGAATGGTGGTGATTAAACTTAAGAAGTTCTTTCAACAGGCGTCTCTTTGAAATGAGTATCAATTAAGTCCTTTATTATTGGCTATTCTTTCTAACAATGCCAATTCGTTGCCTGAGAAAATGCACTTCTGTTAAAAATAGTGACTGTACATGCAAATAAGACGACCTCGGCTTTATTGGAAAATGAGCATATGGAGCGTTGTTCTCTGAAATTACTACACGCTTCACTTGGTCGTGTTCCAGCGCTCACTATTGTTGCAGGTACATCAAATAGTTGGCAGGGCTTTAAAAAAACGGAACTTTGATCATGTTACACAGTAAAAGCAACACAAGTTAAAACAATTAATACATCATTTTAAACCCTGAGACTGGGAATTACACGACATGTTTTCGCTAAAAGGCACGAGTAAAAGCGGAGTTTAAGTATCTTTATGTGAGAAACTTCCCCGAGAATACTTCTTCTGGAACGCTTCCTGTTGCGTTTCAGCCAAACTCGCAGCCTCGGAGAGAGAGAGAGAGAGAGAAAGGGAGGAAAAACAACGTTACCGCTTTCTTGGCAAACGCGACAGGTTAGGAGCGAGCTGACATTCAATCTGTTTCCCTATCGTAACCAGCATCTTTGTTCACAATCGAGTTAGAGAAAGGGAAAAAAAGAGAATACATATGCCTGTAATTACTGTAACCACAGGCAAAAGATCATCGCCAACCAATATCCTTTCAGGGAGACATGAAAGAAAACACTTGAATGTGAAATGCCAAGGGGAAAGAGAGGCGGTCTCTCTCCGAGCGCAGGATGTTAATTGATTTAGTCTATCATGAAGTATGGAGCATAAACACTCAGCTTTTTAAACAGACTATAAGTAGACTTTTAAATAATCTGCACCACTGTAAGGGATAGCGCTTTAAAGCCTTTTGCCTTGCAGTCACTCCTCATGTGATTAACATGTATAGATCAGGCCTCTTTTTCAAAGTCGAGATCTGCCTGCTTAGCTCCCTCGAGAGCTCTAAAACTCACCGAGGAGCCGAGTCAGGCTTTATCAAGTCCTTATCAGCGATTAGAGCGGCGACCCCCGCTGAATGATCGTTTATTAGATCTCCTCGCCGTTAAGGTTCGGGGCACAATGATCTTAATTACCGCTTTAATGGGAGTATAAGCAAAAGCCCGGCGTAGTTCAGCGGTGTCAGTGGCAGCTAAATAAAAGGGCCGTTTCCCCCCGTGCTCCCAGCTCTTACAAGGCACGTTTGAAGCGCCGGCGTGATGAAAGGCTCCAAATGAAGGGCAGGGAGGAAAAAGAAAAAAGAACAATAACAAATTGACATCTCTTTTTGGAGAATTATACCACAGGGGGAAGGCATTCTCCAATCCTTAATCACTGTAAAATGGTTTAACATGACATGCAGAGGCTGGCAAATGATCAAATCCTGACAGGAGGACAAATTGCAAACAAAATGAGAGATCAAGTTTATTAGAGCGCCGCCTCTGGGAAATGAAAATCTTTAATTCTCTTTTTACATTGACATTTATTTGGCTGGCATGAATAGCGGTGTTCTCTCGCACACACCGATGCCGCTCCGCAGACTACTGTAACAGCTCCAATGCAATGATAGCACAGTCAATGACATTTATCATGTTTGCCTTTGTAGATGACATCTGAAACACATTGTCTTTCATCCCGCCTGCATTCATCATGTATTTTATATAAAGTTCACAGCGGCGCGCGGCTCTGTCTTCGTGCAGGAGCAATGAGGGGAGCAGGCAGGAATTATCCATCACCTCCAGCACAATGGATGGATTCTTGTTCTTTTTAAGCGTCGGGGTTCTGCTTAAAGATTCTTTTCAAATCCTCATGAAAGGAAATTTACTTCCAGGAATTCTACTTGGAGAAAGAAAATGGACGATGAGCTGCCCTTAGGAGTGAAACACAGCTCTCTGCCCTGAACATGAGATTTTTTATGAGTTATTTTGCATGAAATTGGAATATTGTAACATAGTTGTGTGATATTCAACTTCAACCATATCATGTGGTCAAGATCCTTCAGCAACATTATTTTTCTATACAGCAGTCCGAAATTCACTCTTCTTTTAGCTCCAGTTTTGGTCTCCACCAACGGCTGACGGAAATATCTCACTCTTTAGCTGCTAAATTAGTATGTTCACCAGGTAGTCGCTAACTTTCCATCCGTCCATTATCTATAGCCCCTATTACACAGCCAGTTCAAGGCGGGATTATCTCACCTCTGTTACGCTCCATCTTCTGTGTTAAACACACAAGAGGTGGAATGGTGGGGCGAAGTTGTCCTGCCTCTAAGCTGGAATCGGAGGTAGTAACATGACTGTGTGTGCAAATTTGAAGAAGGCGCTGTTTGTTTACACCTCACACACGTTTTGCTTTCGCAATGCCGGAGCGCTATGTAAAAACACTAGGGCGGCTTTACCCCGGCGCTGCTTGGTCCAATGTAAAATAGCAAAGGCTGCATGAGGCCGGAGCTCTGTTACGGGGCTGAGGAGGAGTCGGCGTGTAAAAAGGGCTTATACTGCTTATCTTGTTCAGGGTCGCAGGGAGGCTGGAGCCTATTCCAGCTGTCATTGGGCGAGAGGTAGGGTACAACCTAGACTTTCCCACTGGTCAAAAAACCTGCTAACACGTGGCTTTTTTGCTTAGTGGGAAAGGTTACAATCGGCATTCAGACCTGGGTCAAATGACACATAAAACCTGAGTCGACACGCTTTCCGGCGTGATGCTATGCTCCATCGGTAACTTGCGCTACTCCTTGTCATCTCAGCTACAGATTCCGCTGTCTCCGTCTGAGCAGCGCTCGAACATCGTTCCAAATTTGGTGCCGCTGAGTTTGATAAACTGAATGAGTAATAGAGACAATAAAGACCTAACCACCGTAACATCGTCACTGTTTACTAACCCTGTCTCTGGCGCGTTTGTGACGTCAGGTGGTGAAGCAGCAGAAAAGAGACTGACAGGAGTATACTTCACTGGCAATAGGAAAAGAGACAATCAGCAACTATAAGCGGGTCTGAAAAACCTGCGTCAACATGCTAATTTGAGTTGGAAAGGGGTAACAGAGACAGACAACCTTTCGCATTCACACCTATGGGCAATTTTAGAGTCACCAATGAACTTAGCGAGCATGTCTTTGGACTGTGGGAGGAAGCCGGAGTACCAGGAGGGAACTCACGCATGCAAACTCCACACAGAAAGGCCCACTTCGTCTGAACGAGCGAATTTGTGGGCAGTAAAACTAAAAAAAGTTACTTTTGAGACACTAAAGATCTTTGCAGAGCTTTATTAATTCTGTGGGTTGAACACTACAAGCCTCCCCTTTACCACCAAGTTAATTTGTCCACTGTTAATATAAAAATAGTGATCTGAGTCCTGGCCAAGATGGCGGCTAAGTTTTCATCACAATAAAAAATACAAAAAAAGGATCAAATTAATTATTGATTGCCTCATAGTACCAACAGTGAAATACTCCACAATGTTTTAGCTTAAATACTGTTGCAGGCGGTGTGAAATCGAGGACACTGAACACACTGTGAAGACAGTGTCCTGCAGTGCTAACAGTCCTGCTGTAGCTGTGCCTCTCTGCAGTCCCCGGTGATGAGTGATATGTTGGAGTCTTTACCTGAGGCCATCTCTCCCTCTCACACGACGAGTCTGAACTGCAAGGGCAACGAGGAGAGACACCCCGTGGCTCTGACAAAGGCACAGGCTCCCAGCTGTAATCTGAAACTACGCTCTCTCTCTCTCTCCTACGCCGCTTAAACCTGCAGGACCCCGCTCGGATATGATGACACCGCCTTTTTAACGTCCAGCTAACAAATCTGCGCCGAATCAAAGGAAATTAAATTGATTTGAGGAGCAAAGTTGTCAACCTCTTCCTCAAGGTCACGCTGCCAGCATTTTGTAGGAGTGGAGAAAAAAAAAAGGGCAGGATGCAAGAGTTGAAGCATTAAAAATTGCTGAGGACTGGCCTGGAGTCTGTCCAAGACAAAGTTAGAAGTACTTCACAAATCAATGCCTGCTCTCTGCATCCCCCACACTTCTTTTATGCTCTGAAATGACAGAACGTAGTGCAAGCGGTCTTTTTTTTTAAACATCTGGTGTCAATATTGCAGGTTAACTTCAAAGAAATTACTGATAGCGTTCGGCTCTTTTCACTCAGAGATCCACCATCTATTTACGGCTGCAGTCTTTGAGATATGAGGGTAAAGATGTACAAAAGGGGCCAAAGTTGGGACGGCTTCGAGAGGTACTTAAGGGAAAATATGTGCCGGATAAGTAGACGCAAATGGAAAGCGGCTCACCAACAGTTGCAACGGTGTCGTCCTTGCCCTGGGTGAAGACCACCACTCGCTGCCTCTTCGCGTTCTCCTTGGGGAGGTTCTGGGCCTTCTGCGCGATCTCGCCGATGTCCTCCGTCTGCAAACACACCAGCGCACAATGCAAGTTGCATGAATGCGTCATGAGGAGCAGTTTTCTTTAAAAAAAAGAGTTAATCAAAAGATCACAAGTGTGACAGAGAAGGGGTCAGAGATTTCCAATCGTGCCAGACGGATCAAGTGATAATGAAAGCAGATGGGGGGGCTGTGAGAACGCTCAGAGAGAGGGATCAATAGGAGCGCTCGATGATGTTTCCATGCGGCTACAGGAGAGCTGTAAAATATTAGGATGTCATATTCCCTAAGTGAGATGAAAATAAGCGTGTGAAGATATGCTGTTGTCAGATAAAGCTACTTCTTGGTGCGTGTACTGTATCATTCTCCTCCTGAAACAGGCCATCTCTCCTCAGCATCTGCACAGAATGGATATTCTCGCCTGGAGACGACAGAACTCTCCGGAGTGCTTGCCTTTGATCATGAGAGGGATAAAAAAACCCACACCTGTCAGTGCTACTTTATTATTAACTCATCATGATGTACTATGAGCAGGTGGAATGTCTTTATCGCCGCCTCGCAGTGGGGTGGACTCTGCTTTCCTGTAATATGGCTCACTGAGGAGCTAGCATTAAGGGTCGCAGACGCCTCTAGCATCTATATCAAAGCTAACACTTCAGCACCTTTAGGGTGAGCAAATACTGTGGTTATGGGAGTAATCAGAGAGATAGGCTCCAGTACCACCAAGGCACACTGGCTCACTCAAACCAATGAGCTTTTACACCTCTAAATGCTTCCCAAATGTCCTTTAATCAGCCCTGAGAGGTCCGGGGAGACCCTGGGCTGAGGAAAAATGGGTGTAACACTCTAAGTAAGTGCTAATGGTGAGGTTAATACAGAGGCTGTTAGCAGGCGATGGCAGGGGGGGGAAAAAAAGGCAATTTGTCACTGTGACTGGATGTAACCACAAGCACTCCTCCAGACACTGAATGCAAAACCGCACAAGGCTTCGGCACATTGTCACCCTCTGGTTTTATGTTGCTGACATAAAAAAAAAAAAAAAGGCGCTCTACTCAGGTTTAGGAGCTAAAAGGCTCTAAGGGGCAGAGGTGGCGGGGTTAGCATCATGGCTGCTTAGCACTCACATAAACACACAGACAAATCCTGCTGTTTGCATTGCAGAAACACTCACCTGACAGGTTCACACAGCAAAGCAATGCAGCACGAGTGCAAAACACGAATTGATAAATGATACGGTCAATTTGGTTTACGGCCGAAAAACGGCGATATTTACGATTGTGCGGCAATTGATCAGACATAAATCAACAAAGCGTGAAATATAAAAGCTTTACGAGGGCGCTAAGGAGCGTTTCAGAGATGGAGCCACTGCAGGCTGTTTGAGAAACACAGCCAGCGAACGATTCAATTAGAGCCGCCATGCAGAAAGTTCTTTGAGCGTTTAAAGGAAACAGATCACAATCAGGCGGGCCGTGTTCAGATCTGTTGATTGCTGTTTTCGGAGAGGACGAGGATTTTATCTCGTATTTTCACTGAAGAAGGGATGCTGTTGTTGTTGTCGGTCGGCGATAATGTGGTGATAGCAGTGTTCAGGATACATTCACGTGTATTGTACAGTGTCTTCGGGTTGGATGTTGACAACTGGGCAGCAACTAAAATCAAAGTATCCCTTAAAAGGAGGCAGACTGACCAAGTAACTGGACTTTTTCTGACTTTAAATGAACTTTATGTGCCTTAAAAATAAACAAATAATAATGTGCAATGAAATTAAATGTGTAATAAAGATGAGAAATGTTAAAGACAATCAACGCTGGAAGTGTAAGAAGGCATGGTGCAGAGATATTGGGAAGTTGGCTTTGAGCCACACTGCCCATACATGGCTTTGTCTCCTTGGTGACAGGACAATGGTTCCTTATTTAAATAATAATAAACTCGGTATTTCAAAAGTTGGGCTGAATGCAGCTGCAACACTGTAAGAACCCTCGGTGTCTCACTGCGAAGGAATGGACTCGTAAAATGGATAAGATTTCATCGTGTGACGAACATTAGGAAGAGTTAATGTTGGGGGGAGGGCAGCGGGGATATGGGGTCAGTTCTGGCTGCATGTTAAATTGAAGTTACAGTAACATGATAATGTCAGTGATTGTATATTTTCGTGTCCTGGGTCGTAGGAATTTCTGTATATATATATATATATGTTATATTTATAATGTGCAGGGTGTGCAGGGTGAATGTGGGTGTAACTCCCACCTCGGCCCTTTGCCTCGTGTCATCCCTCATTCTCTCTTCTCCTGTCTCCAACACTATCCACAAGGGGTGGGACAAAATATCGATACGGCAATGTATCATCTTGTTAGGCTAGGCTAGCACCAAATATCGATGTTTTAATTTGCAAATATACGGCGCTCTAAACAGATTTCCCTGCGAAACGTGTGCCTATTTCATGACTCCTCGCGGTGCCGCTTATGACATGAATGAGGGAAATTAATTGGCTGAAGAAGAAATTAAAGTAATAATCTCGAAGATTTCTGTTTAAATAAATGTCTGTTAAGTCTCTATCGCCGAATGAGGTAACACAATGGTGATTGAGCCTATGGCCCACTGATGAAAGCCTTTGCATTTGCAGTATTACAGACTGGGTGTCTGTGGCGACTTTCGCTGAAAAAAATTACAAAAATTACAATCACCCAGCAGTGGTTGGTCTGCCAGAGAGGGTAGGCGGAGCTAAGCGGCTGCTTTTCCGCTCTCTGCAAGTGTTGCGAGTAAACAGTAATCTACTACGGCTGAACAATCTACAGATACAACAAAATTCGACGCTCAGATGAAGGCAAACAGTGTACCGTCAGCGAGGAAAAACGGTTACAACCGGAGCCAACTGTGGACGTCACACATGCAACACTGTCTGGATATCTGGGAAGTGTGCTCCCGCATTTACCGTTTATCGCCATAGCTGCCGCCAAAGAGAACAAAGCTGAGATCTTCGAGATTACAGCTTTAATCAGATATCGTAATGTATCATTATATGATCGTCTTGATCAATTATCGCAGAATCGCTGTATCGTGATATTATCATGGGCCACGTATTGTATCCTTAGTTACCCTGCGATTTCCACCCCTACTATCCACTGTCCTCTCTATAAATAAATACATATATATAGATATATATATGTATATTTATAATGTTCAAAAATATCTGAAAAAAGGTCAAAGGTCAATGCACGTTTCTATCACTACTTCTTTAATCTCTTTTATTACTATAATACATGTGTAAGAGTGGGTTTGAATGCAGGATATACACAGCAAATTTCGCTTTACACTGAAACTACAATAACAGCATACTATTATTGTATTTTATTTTGAAAAGGACCGTCCATGGACTCTGCACTCCTACTTCAAGTATTTTAGGTATGTGTGAATGTCTGTGAATACTGCTGTGCCAGTATAGCTGTTATTTCCTGCTTTAAACACATTTATAGAGGTTACTGTACACTGTATATATCTGTATTTCGAATGCTTGTCAATACAGTGCACAGTTCACACCTACTGTACGGGGGCAAGTGAAATTGTCATCAGAAAGTGTCACAGCTCGTGTCAAAAGAAAAAAAGCGAGAGCTGTGAGCCACATAGAAATGCAGCGAGTACAGTACACACGGCCGATGTTATCCGAGAAATCACATTCATCCGATGCAATTTTGCAGAGTGTTCTGGCAAATCAGGTTGACACGGAAAATGTCAAAGAATTGTAACTACTAGAAGAGTCTACACTTTGCCCTTTGTGTGTGTGTGTGTGTGTGTGTGTTTCTTTTTTTTTTTCATTCCCCTCCCTCCCTTCCTTTTCCTGCCTTCATCCCTTCTCCTCTCTTAAACCTGTCACTGCCATCACGATTGCATTTCTATTCCAGTCACGTTGATCACACCGTTAGTGATTCTGGATGACAATTATTCACACAGCGCAGAGCCACATTCAAGGCAGCTCTACCTTTGAAAGAGAGTAGGCACTTAAAATACCTGAGCCTATTTGAAAAACTCACACACACACACGCGTATGTAGCGGCTATTTGTGTGTTTTTTGATTTTAAAGCTGTGTGAGGAATATGCAAAATACGAGAACGATTTACACCGAGGGGACATTTTTACACCGAGGAGGCTGCCACATTTTAAAACACAGTGTACGTTCTTTGGCGTTAAAAGGGATGTAATTTCATTCCTGTAATCTAAACACACAGGTGGATATAATTTGTAAAGACTACAGCAGTAAGAGGAAGAAACACAGTATCATCCCTGAGTGCAATGAAGATAATGAGGCGGCTTTTTAACCAGGCAACCTGATGAGCCCCGAGCCTGCAGAGAAAGGCTTGAAACCATGCCCAAGTTCTCAGCTTCCCAAGAGGCTTTTCAAAATTCAATAAATAACATCTGTAGGCGATGTTGGGTGCAGACCTAGCCGAGTGCGTCATAACAGAGAGCTGGCTGAACAAAGAAACCATGACGACTGCCAGGTTTCCATAGCAACTGCTGCAAGGCCTGGAGAGTATAATAGCACATCAATCACTGTCCAAAAAGAACTTCATTATCAGCAAAAAATAAACCTTTAGGATCTGTTTAGCGTGCAATTGCTGGTCAACTCACCTCAAAGCCCAGCACTTTGGCAAATGTGGCCGCCTCCTGGAAGAGAAAACACACACACACGCACACACACACACACACACACACACACGCACAGATGAGCAGTTAATTAAAGAGAGCAGAGTGTCACACAGCAGACGTGAAGTAAAGACATCTCGCTTTCCTCCTCCTCCTCACATGTGCGGCCGTGTCACGTGAGGAGAGGTAACCTGAGTTAGTGTAGCTCTGCCAGCTCCTGATTTAATAGGCATGCAGCCCACCCATTTAATCTATTGCCCCACTTCATCTCATCTTACCACGGCAGCATGAGATAACACCACGTCAGCCTGCAGCCATGAAACCACCAGTGAAACCATGAATATCTGCTGGTATGTGGGAATCCCCGACAGTAGGCATTCGACACCCACTATATGTTTCTGTAGTCTCGGAAAACAGGTGCACTGTAACGGCCCGCTACAAGTTTATGCCCCTTAACCACAAGTCATTTTCACTCAACATTGATGTTTGACATTTGAAATATTGAAATAGTTTGTAAAAATGTTCAGGTGTGTTTATTTTTTACCATTTTAGGCAGCCATCGCTTTCCATTCATTGACTTTAAGCATGAGAATCAAAGGCTGAACTAGCAAACTAGCTTAAATGGTCCAACCAAATTCTTGTGTAATTATTTTAACGTATTTTTCCCTTTTTAGGCTACCGTTGGTTTCCACTGATGTCCATAAAGTGTATTAGAACCTGCGCTGGTTTAACTCAACGGGTAGAGCAGACGCCCCGTATAGGTCCAATCCCGATCTTGACACTCACGGACTTTGAGGCACGTTCCCGGTAGAGCGCGAGTGCTGAGTCCCAGCAAACGTTATTGTCCAGCCTTCCACTAAATGTAAACAAAATGTTTGAACATTGAAGTAGTATTCAATAAAAACCTAAACAAAGCCAGCATGGGCGCTGACGGGAACCGCAAATAGGTTTATCTGTAAGTGACAACGGTTAAATATTAGGGAAGGATTAATGCCTTTCTGACGTTTGATAGTAAAACAGAGTTGTTTTAAGACACAAGTTTTCTGATCCAAAAGTTCTCAAACTTTAAGATAATGTGTCACAAAAACTCAGCATTAAAAATACTACAAAATAATATAAATAAATATAAACTTGACTATGATTTGTTGCGGCAGTTGACAGTTTACCAAAGTGAAAATAGAAATATCAAACATAAAAGTTGTTTATTTATCTTATCTCTTTTTTTATGCCTTTATCAGATAGTATAGCTGAAGAGAGACAGGAAATGCGTGGAGTAGAGAGTGGGGGGTGACATGCAACAAACGATCACAGATCAGTAGACGAACCTGCCATCAGTGCAATGAGTACTGTAGCCTCTGTATATGAAGCGCCTGCTCTACCAACTGAGCTAAACCAGTGCCCTGTGTTTCTTGAATCTATGTAGTACAATTATGTAGGAATTAAGCATGACTGTTATTCTTTAAAATCAACTCCTGCAGCTCTCAAAAGTACCCCAAGGTGTACCAATACCCCGACTGTGAAACAATGTTCAAAGTTGCTTTTTGTAATAAAGCTGCGACAACTTCACAACCATCATTAATAAGCTGTAATATTTTAGAGAATGTAAGTGATCACACAACTCTAAATAAAGTTTCAAGCATCCAAATCAGACAGTTGATTTTCGTAAAAATACTTCCCTACATTATGCTGCCTACATTTCAAAGATTCCACCAGCAAGTAAGTTTGGCATCATTTGTGGGGCTAAAAAATACAACTTTGGAAGCTTCAGACATGTTTAAAGTCAAGTATAAAAATCAATGGAAAACAACACAAAAAGTATTTCATGAAAATGTAAACAAACAAACCAACCACGCTAAACAAGTTTCTGCTTATTGATTTCTCACATTGCACAGAAATGAGTGGAAATCAATGGATCCTTGAAACAGCCGGGAACGCACATTTAAAAGATCTTAAAACACACTAGGTTCGCTGTGAGGACAGTAAACACGCTCCACCGCTGGTTCCCTCCTCTAACTGGTGACAGAAGCTGTTGCTCGTCAGCTCAGAACGACGCCGCGAATCACGGCGGACAACCTCGTGCACTAAACTCACTTTTGACCCCAAGCGGGGCAGTAAGTTGATGCTACGATTCTAAATAATCCAATTACGGGCAGGAGGAGGGCTGGTGTTTGCGTGACCTTGGGGACAGGTTGACAACCTGGTCCTCAAACAGAAGGGGAGGAGATGACATGGAACAATAAGGTTACAGGTCCCTGGAGGAGCGCCTCATGGCTCTCTGCCTTGAATCAACATCACAGTGCCAGCAATATGTCAATTCATCACCCCCAGCGCACACACAGAGGTGAGGAGCTAGTCAATTAGCTTGTGTAGCCAAGAAGGAGTTTTATAATGAGTAAAGGTGTTCCGTTTTTCTCCTCCCTATCGCCGCTTCAATCTACCGAGGGCTTAGGTCTCACTTTTGTTTTCATTTATTTACAACCACATATTGACTTTTCTCCTCCGGAACGTTCCATCAGCGACCAGCATGAGGCATCTCGCAAGGGGACGCGAGCAGCTTGGAAAACGTCTTGTCAAAACAGTGATATTTCATCTCAAAAGACACATGAATAAAAGGCTGGAATAACAATGGTGCTGCTGAGCGGCACATGCCTCCTTTTTTTCACTCTGCGTCTCTCTCTAGTTAGCAGCTTTAATATTTGTGAGAAAAGCCTTTCGAGAGCGCGTGGGCGTCAGAAGAAAAGATAATTGAAGCAGTGTCTATGAGCCACATGTGTACGGTGTAATCCCTTTCAGGAATTTATTAATTTCTATGAGCTGTTATGAATGCCAACATCAAAAATATTTGGTAGCATAAGCTCAGCTAAACCTAATATATTGGTATGATAAATACTGCATGGTGGTAAATATGCAATTACCGGGACTACACAGGCAAGCCAATAAACCTGCAATGATAGGCAATAAAAGTCTCAATTCCATAAGAGGCTTACAGCATTAATATTCAGGATTCTTATGTTTGAGGCTGTGTATGTTTCGCATTTGACGTGTGCTGTTTTGGTATGTAGCGGAAGACGCTCCTCAAAAATGACGGCCCATGTGCTTCTACAGCTGTCGCAACAATGACGAGTGCTTCGAGTGACATCTGGGCAAAATCCTCGCGCGCGCTCGAAAAAGCATCTCGTTTGTTCGGAGATTGCGGTGATTGCGAGCTCGCCTTTTGATGATCCGCTACCGAGAGAGGGCTGCAGCAGGGCCCCCGTAACTTCTCCCTCCTTCTCCTCTTCTTCGGGCAAACAAGGTAAAAGATAACAAGGCGGGCTTGAGTGCATGAGCCCTCTGCAGCCATAGTTAGTATAAAGCTATCAGAATGTGTGAGATGTTGCTGCTGTCAGAGGCTTAAACAGTCAAAGGGATATTTTTAGAGAGCTTAAGCTAATAATCCATAGCCCAGTCAGGGGGGCGGGAGTCTACAATATCTTTGCCAAGCAAAATGAAAGAGGAAGTACACACTTCATGCAAAGGGCAGTTTTTAAACCTCGCACTTTGTTTCCCCTGACATGTGACGGGAGCATGTCCACATCTTCCTTTGAATGCAGCTAAATATCAACATGCATTTATCTAACACCTTCACATAAACAGAAAAGAAAAGCTGGGACTCAATGTTGGTAAAAACTCATTTCCTTCTGAGGCTCGGATTAACATTAAACTTAACGACTAAATCATCTGAAAAAACAAGAAGCTGTATACGATTTTAGTTCAGTGATATGAAGCCTAAAGCACAAGGAGAGAAACCAACTACAACTCCCAGTGAGCATTGTGGTTAGAAGACACGTTTTTAATGGCAGCAGAAGCTTAAAATAAAACTTTATTTGCACAGAATTTAGACGTTTGAGTTAATTCTAGACGAGTCAACAACCGAACAGATGAACAGGCACAGGCAAAAATGTTTTGAATGTCCTATAAAATAACTTTACATCTCGTCTTTTTAGCCGGAGATATACTTGCTTTTAACTACACGTTCCCTGGGTCTGTTTCGAGCGTCGGCTGTTCCACGTCCTCAAAAACGCTTTCATGTACGCGAGATGCAGAACATGAACAGTAGAGGCAGAGGGGGTGTGACGGGGTCAACGGGTCAACACAGCAGCAGGGACAACGGCAGAGAGTTCTGAAGACAACCGAGTCCACAATTATCCACATCTGTATGAAATAGTAACATTGTAATGTGTCACGGCCACTGCACAGCAACAAACACGCCTGTCAACATAGCTGGTGGCAGATCTGTTCCATTTAATGGGTCAACGTGGAAACCTGCAAAACTAACTGGAAACAAGTCCGGGACGGTTACGTCCGTGCACGGGACGAGGAAAATGTTGGGGAGACGGAGCGGGGACGGTGCCGACGGTGTTGTCTGAAAACACAAAACAAAAGCTTCTGCTGGATCTCAGAATTAACATAATAACCTCCTCGAGTATCTCCATGTCTGTTGTTTACATTAACACATCCAGTAGTTGCATACGGCCTGAGCTCTCTGGTGTGCCCTCTGGAGGTTTCCTCCAGTAACACGTGTAGTGCAGTAGACACGTTCATGAGGCAGCCGGTTGTGTACGTGCATGCAGTATATGTATACCTCCGGCCTTAGTCTTCTCTATGGCAGCAGATGCTAAAGTTAATGCTGCGAGCACTGTAGTACTTAAAGCAATTCATCTCTCCAAACGTGCAGTTAAATTTGATTTCTTATTTTTTTGCCACTTCGAGGCGACAAACATGCAAAAGCTACTTTTAAGCTGACATGACTGCTTTGAGCTCTGACTTTGGTCTCCACCAGCGACTGTGAAAATATCGATCTCCCCAGCTGTTTAATGGTACACTATGTCACTAGCTAGTTGCTAACTATGTTTGTCTGTCATTTGGTGCGGATCAAGTAGTGTCCAGTCGGGTTTTAGCATTTGAGCGTTTTGGCTAACTCTGTCCTTTAATCCTCTCATGGTTATTGGGGCCGCTGTGGCTCAGTGGTAGAGTCTGTCCTCTTTCAATCGGAAGGTCGGAGGTTCGATCCCCAGCTCCCTCAGGCTACACTGAACCCCAAATTGCTCCCGCTGGCATAGCCAACGGGTATGAATGTGATATCTAATTGACATTTGGGCACTTTACGTAGCAGCCTCTGCCATCAGTGCATGAATGGGTGTATGTGATATGTTGTGTAAAAGCAGCTTTGAGTGGTCGCAAAGACTAGAAAAGCGCTATATAAGTACAGTCCATCCATTTATTTATTTGTCTATCTCAAAGAAACTAAACTTGAACAACATGGTAAAGCTGCAAAAAAGTCTCCAAAGGTCTGTGGGGTTTGCAGGATCAAATAGCACTATGCTAGTTTTCTGTGGTGTCCTCAGTGTAAGCTTCCCATTTACATAGAACAAGTCGTGTAATACATTTTTAATGTAGCTTATTTAATCTCTGATATTCTCTTATATCAATAACTAATGGATTTAACCAACAACATAAGATTACATGAAAAAAGCCCCAGTTTAGCTCAGTGGTTAAATTGTGCTTCCCGTGTACAGAGGCTCATTTCTCGATGCGGCGGCCCCGGGTTCGACTCCCACTCCCACCCTCGACCCTTTGCCGCCCGTCGTCCCCACTCTCTCTTCCCCCGTTTCCAACACTATCCACTGTCCTCTCTCTCGATAAAGGCATAACTTTGCTGCTCTGCATCTCTTTACAGGCATTTTCTGCAGTTAATCCAGGGTATATGAGGAGACCCATCTGGGCCCTCATCATTCAACATTCTAAGCATCGCACCAAAGCCAGCGTTTAGTTCCTCTCCTCTGTGTAACAAGTTGTCGAGCATATGTCACAGCAGGAGTGAGACCACAAAAAATCCAATTTCAGTGTTTCCCAAGAATCTAAATCAAAGAGCAAACCTCAGTGCTGAGGTTAATAAAAGTTGATAAGCTGAAAAGCGTAACTCCCTCAGGCCGTTCAGAAAATAGGCATTTGCTTGACCGTGTTAGCCTAAGCTGATGCTGAGGCAGAAATTGAATTGTATTTGACATTGTGTGTGTGTGCGTGTGTGGGGGGCGGTGGCGGGATACAGAGGAGGGTAAAGCCCTGACAAGGTATTTACAACAACACCTCTGTTGTCTTTATTTCTTTCTCTGCATTTCAATAAGTGTATATTCCAAGAGATAACGCTTTAAGGCCTTCTGTTGTCGCTTTACTGCCTTTGTTTTCAAACTGTGCCAACCAGAGGAGAGCTAATTATCAGGTCTGGTCAGATCGGTCGGAAATTACAAATCAATTACCACAGAGGCCTTTTTAAGCTAAACAGAGCACGCCTGGGTCATAGCATTTCAAATAATTCGACCAATTAGCACCACTTACAGATATAGAAAACAATGGCAGAGGACATGTTTCCCTCGTACCCTGCGTGTTAGCGTAAGACACCACTGAAGCGAGTCAGACAGCGCCAATAAAAGCTCGGTAAAAACAACATCTGGCATTCAATTCAAGCGTTTCCAGGCCAGATTACTACAGCATACATTACAGGGCGGCAGGCGGGGGGCGGAGAGTGAATAACTAATCAAGGCGATGGCATCAGTGGGGATTGTCAGCGCCCTTGACACGGCCTCCGGGTCACAAACACGACTCCTCCTGGATGTCGGGACGTCAACCCCGCAGCACGAGTCCAGAACAGGAAAGCTGCCACCTCTGTGATATGTGGGGCCGATAATACGATCACGCTAGCTGATAGCACCTCGCTCACGCTGGTTTGGGAGGAAGGCGGCCGCCTGCTACTGTGAGGGACAGATTAGGAGGAATAAATCACCTGTACCGAGCCGTCCTGGAGCTCCCTGGAGAATGCAGCAATCCTGCTCAAGCGTGACGTGCCACAAACATGAGGGTAAACACACGCCGAGCGACACACTCCGCTTTTACTGCCTCTGGGAATTTACTCAACAACAACTGATGGCATTTCACTTTCCCTTTTACCGAGCCATTAAGTGGCATGTTTCATCTCAACCGGTTTGTTTTTTTCCACATTGGAGGGAGATTTTATAGACTGAAGTCGTTTCTTTTTGTTGCTGGCAGATTTACGTACGAGAGTTTACCCAGATTCAAAACGAAGGCTTCCGTACCTTTAATTTGTCTTCTTAAAACGTCTTGAAGCAAAGTTGTATAAAACACACTTATAACTCCATTATTTCCCCCTCTGCTTTATCCACTGTTCACCAGCTGGTGTATTATTGTGAGACGGAGCATTTACATTTGCACAACCTTCTGCAGTGCATAAGACGGTATTCATTTCCAGCCTCTATCAAGCCTCTCTGCTAGCCCGAGGATATGTTCATTACATAATGCCATGCTGTACTCTGCAAAGTCACTTGTGCTTAGAAGTGACATTGTTGTTCAATCCAAATCCATTTAAATTGAGTTATTATTCAAATGACATTTATATTTTTGTACATCGGTTCCGACACAATCTGGGTATCGTCTGACAACGCTATAGCCTTTGGGGACAATGGTGAACATGTCAGGTTTAGCCAGCGGTTAGCGATAAACGACTTCAAGCCAACACTTCCTTTCCTGTGCGCTGCATTGTTTACAGCCCACTTAGCAACTTGAGAACAATCGGTGTTCAGATCACAAGTGAAGCGAATTTCGCCCCTCCAGAAATGTCGGCAAAATGAACGCCGTCATTTCATGTTTCATTAAATCCCCCGAAGGACCATCGTTCAACTGTTTCTGGTCAGTCTCAGTTTCACTGTAAAGATTAAGTTACACAGAGGCTGCAAGAAAGAAACATAAACAGGTCTTGATGCATGATGCAGATTAGTAAAAAGTACAAGTGAAGCTTCGTCAGGTCTGTCCTCAAGAGGGGAAGAAAACAACTTTTAAAATGCTCGTTTGTTGAATGGAAGTCGGATCGATCGTGTCTGATGCATTCGAGGAAATCGGGAAATCTAAACACTGAACGGCTTCGTGACTCCGCGTCAAGGGAATTTTTTTCAAGTTGAGTTTTTTATGTGGAACAGATTGTTAGCAGTTAGCATGCAGATGTGTGTTTATAGAGATTAATAAGAAGCTAAATCGTTGTCAGATAGCCGCTGATGGGAGCCGGGATGTCATTGTGGCGCATTACATTCCGCCTGCTGTCTCCACACGGACTGTTTTTCCTGCATACGCCGCAGCCTGCTGATACGTGATTGGTCAATACTACTACAAGCGTACTACAAACGGAAATCGGAACACTTCCCTTACTGAAAATCCATTCTACATTTTTATGTAGAATCTGTAAACAGAGAAGAGATCCAACATAATCCAGCTGTACAGAGCACATATACAGTAAATATGCTTGATGGCTGAAGCAGTCGGCATTATGAGAACACACATCTACATTCATGATGCAAACAATGCAAACCGACTGGGTTCTACACCGACAGCAGCGGCCTCAGTCCTGATAGGTGTCAGAGCTGATTGGTGAGTATATTGATGGACTATATTGGTGAAAATGAAGCCAATACAAAAGATCATTTTACTGTCTTTCCTACTTGTGTTGCAGCGCTGCTTCCCTGAACAGCAGAGCTATGTGGTGCAGCATCAAGCTCACATGCAAGTAAAAATGAGTGCGTGCATCATCTGACATCTAAGGTGAGTAACTAAGACACTGAGGTTGCCAAAATGCACTGATTTGGTCAGCTTAGATGCTTTGATGGAGTTTCTCGTTTGCAGCTTTCACTGGTTGAGATGACTAACGTTGCTGACGGCTAATCATATCAGCTGTAGTTAATTAATTTCAATTTTTGTGAGTAACTTGATGCGCGGCCAAAACTTGTCAGTTGTCTGGGTTGTGTGCTTTATGCAGCCGGTGTCAGCGCTCAGCCAAACACCTCCAACTGAGTGAGATGTCTTCTCTCGAGCAGATTGCATCACGTCACTTTCAGGAGCTGTGTTCTCCCATTTCAAAGTTCCCATGAAATCAAAAGAGTTTTAATATCACATACAGTATGTCTTACACTGATTATCACCCTTATG
Organism: Semicossyphus pulcher; assembly: GCF_022749685.1. Taxonomy (NCBI): domain Eukaryota; kingdom Metazoa; phylum Chordata; class Actinopteri; order Labriformes; family Labridae; genus Semicossyphus; species Semicossyphus pulcher. The sequence goes on along the minus strand of NW_027211670.1, from coordinate 16,630,111 downwards.
CGAGTATCTGGCTGAATAATGACCAAAAAAAGTGCCTCTGTAGGTGTTTTTACTCATCCTGCGTACAATCAAACACTTCCTCAAAAGTCCCTCTCCCATCACTTATAGCACCTACGAGCTAGCTAGCAGTTATGGGTCGTCACTGTGCATGTGTTCTCACATTTAGCGCTATTGGCTACTGTAACTGCCAATCAATATCCACGACAAGTCCCTCCCCTGCTTCCTATTTTAAATATGCAGGATCAAACAGCACTATGCAAGCCGTTCAATGGGAACTTAATATGATAACAAGCTAATTCACTTAAAGGGGGGGTATTATGCTAATTCCAAGCTTCATATTTCACTCCTGTGATACCTGTCGAGTAGCTTAGCATAATTTACAGTTAAACAAACTCCTCATTTTTCTCACACTGGTGCTCTGTGCAGGCCCTCATACAGCCTCTGCATGAAATGACTAAGAAACCCCGCCCCTACAAGCCTGCTTTCTTCTGATTGGAGAGCTCTCCGAAGCCTGCGTGTAGAAAAAACAGTGTGAAACCGGGCGTTCACATCAGCCTGCAGACTGAGCTGAGAAGCCTTGGGGATTACTCCAACATACTTTTACCTACAGGTTTGAAACTTCACCCACGTTGCAACATTATATACATGTGTTAAAATCTGAAACAGCATAATACCCGCTCTTTAATGTGTCTGAACCAGGACCTTCAGTTTTGGGAGTAGCTGGTGAAAAATAAGGTCTGTCAGATTAAAGTAGCATATAGCTGTTATTTCAATAAGTTAATTACATATTATATATTATATATAAAAGAGTTTGTCTATTTATGTATTTGATTGAACTTCTATGAAAAGACTAAGTGGGATTTGGGCCAAGAATCTTGATTGGCACATACCTTACAACCATATTTAAAACGTATACTTGGTTAAATTAATGGCTGCACAGTCCTATAATACAGAACTACAGGGTTTGCCAGCTCCTGAGCATTTGTAGTTTTAATTTGTGCCAGTTCATAAGAACAACCTGCAAATTAAAACAGATAAATTAAAGTACGCTTTCATGTGATCAAGTCCTCACTGCCCTTGCCTGCCAGTCCATTAAACAGCTGTAGCAACGGCCTGCGCTCCCATCTATCCCAGTCGGCCTGCAAGGGCAGGACAGCGCTCTCTTAGGGAGCCCACGGGGACGTCAGCAGCACCTACAGCACAGGTCCAAAGGTTAAACAATCGGAAACATGTGCAGTACATAAATATCTCCGCCGATAGCAATCTCAGCACGGGAAAGCAGAGTTTGCATAAGGGACTCGGAACAGAGGATGTAACCTCAGATAGAGCGGGAGGGAACGGGCAGGCATTCACGCGGCCTGGTGGGGCTAATGGAAGCAGAGGCAGCGGCGGTAGCAGCTTTGTGCGAGGGGGGAGTTAGTTATCAGGCTGATGGCCTTATCAGCACAGAGGGTCTCTATCACACATCTCACCTCTGGGCTTTAACAAGGGGTCAACGCACGACGTAAGACTGCAGGAGACCGGCTATCTCTCAAGGAACAACTCTGGATGAAGTGAGCAGGACTGCAAGCTGAGCTAATATCACAGCTTTTAACTACTTCTTGCAACTCTCACTCAACTTGTCCGGCTTATTTTAGAAGAGATTTTTGAGTGTGTGTGCAACATAAACTTGTTAATCAGAGTCTCTCTGCACTGGAGTAAAAAAGCAATTGGGTCTCCTAAATGTACCTGGATGACTTCCTTGAGAAATAAATCACCGCGTTAACGCAGCTGAGAACTCATTCTGTTCTCAAGTGAAGTTAAACTTCTGCTTGGGTAAGTTTTATTGATTGTTTAGAACTTTGTTTGCTCAAGGTCCACCTGATTGAATTTTCCAGGATCTAGGACTTCCGCAGTTATCAAGATTGCAATTCGGTTGTTTTCTTATGCGTGACAAAAGAAACTGTAATCTTCCACCTGCTCCTTTTCAGGGAACATTTTCACGGTCAATACAGCAATTTATCTTTAAATGTAATGAAGGTAAAAATGTGTTTCTTTGCACAGGAGAGTTATGGAATTGTTGCGCAATTGTGTAGGTTAAATTCTCTAAATAACCTCTAGTTATAACGTGCTGATAAAAGCCTCGAAAGCTTTTATAATCATTGATGTTATCCTAAATAAATCCGCCTTTGAATGGATAAAAAAGAGACATGCTGCATTTCAGAAAGTAGGGACAGACGAGTTTGAGTTGTTGCAAGCTTCTTTTGTATGAATACATGCATGCAACTCAACTTCCTCGGACATGTTTTATGTGCAAACTTAGCTTCAAATTATGACCTCATTAATGATGCATTCATTTTCACTCTGCCTTTGTTAAAAAGTGTGCAATCAAAACTTTTGACAACAACTTCCTCTCAGTCCGTCAGCGTCTCGCAGCTTGTTATCCAGTAAATTCTGCAGACATTTGGTTGCAGGCGCTGAAAACAAAAAGGTCAGGAAAGCAAACTGCTTCTTTTTTTTTTTCCCGCTCTGAGCTGTCGAGAACAGTGACCATGCCCTCTCCTGTGTATAATAAACATATGAGCATTTGGCCTGCTCTATTTACCCCCTAATGAGAAACAAAGATCGGCTCTGGAGGGACTTGCACGCTTCAGACAATGAAAAACCCGGGGAGGAAAAAAAGCTCTCAGAATAATTTGAACCATTTGTGTGCACAGGGGACATGAGAGCTCCGTCTGAATAAATTGGCCAGACAAAAAAAAATTGAGATGATGTCCAACGTGTTGTCTGTTGATGTGGCAGAAGATGGCCGTTTGCCAGATGAAAAGCTGCTCGGAGGGCAGGGGCCCTTTAACAAAGAAGCTACATTATATCACATTTAGGCACATAGGTAACCTGTGACAGATGGTGCAGGGAAAACAATAATACTTCGCATGACGATTTTTTGTTTACAGATTGTACATGAAAATGAAGAAGCCGTACTCGCAGGACTGGACTCTGGTATGATAAATGTTCTGGTTTCCGCTTTTAGTACGCTTATAGTCCGAGTAATATTGACCAATCACGTATTAGCAGGCTGCGGCGTATGCGGGAAAAACAATCCGTGTGGAGCGCAAAAGCAGAAGGAACGTAATGCGCCGCGGCTCCCATCAGCGGCCATCGGACAACAGTTAACCTCTATAAGTTCAGCTAACAGTCTCTTCTCGATCAAAAATTTCAACTTGACAACAAATTTGCTTGACGCTATGTCGCAAAGCCGCTCAGCGTTTAGATTTCCCGACTTCCTCGAATGCATCAGAAATGATCGATCCGACCACCATTCAAACAAACAAGCATTTTAAAAGTTGTTTTTTTCTCCTCTTGAGGACAGACCTTTCAACGCTTCATTTTTACTTTTTACAAATTTGCATCACGATGTTGAAATTTGGGCAAACTTAAGACCCGTTTAATTGCAAGTAAATCGCAAGAAAAATTGTTTATTTCACAGGTTCACACCGCTGAAACCTTTTTTTATGATTTACGGTGGCACTTGGCGGCGGCTTCACTTTTGATCTGAACACAGTCGCTTCTCAAGTTGCTAATTGGTCTGTAAACAATACAGTGTACTGAAAGGGAAGTCTTGGGTGAAAGCTAACCGCTAGCTATACTGGAAATCCCGAGAGGTAGCCATCCTTCCCAGAGGCTGTATCGTTGTCAGATCATAGCCGATGGGTTCCAACATTAACAGGAAAGACCTATTTCTTAATGTTCTTCTTATCTACAGACAGGTGTTTTTTTTACCTTGACATGTTTCGACTGCTGTCTTCCTCAAAAGAGTCACATGATGTTGCTCTGACGTGTCTATCAGCTGTTGTTTAAGCAGATTTGACAGGATGATCACGCCTGCTGCTGCCCGGCCATTTCCTGAGAACTACATCCCACGTGTGGGACATCGTTGGGCCTGTTTCAAGTGATCCGGGACACCAATTTTTTTTTTTTTTTTACTGTTGTCAATTTTTGTCTTGCAAATTCTTTTTTGATTGTTGTCTGTTTTTCTTTCAATTGCTTGGGGCATATGCGCTGCAAAAGATTGCCATCAAAAGAAACCGACTGTAAATTCAGAAACGGGGTAATTTCAGAAAGGACGTAGAAAATTCCAAAACAAATGCAATGCTGGAAAAGACGCTACAAATGAAAAAAGGGATTGCAAAAACAAAAACATTAACAGCAAATACATAAAGACATAAAGGATGCAAAGTCAAAAACCCAGAAACCCAGAAGCGACATCCAGTCATCACTACAGAAGTGCTCCAGGCCACTAGGGGCGCTACTTTGAACAGGATTTTGCTGAAACATATTTTATTGAAGAAAATAATTTAGAAAGCACATTTTTGTTTTGGACTTCTGATTTTGCCTTATTTCTGAGTTTGCAGCCCGTTTCTGTGTTTGCACTTGTCGCCCAGCGTAGTTTGTTGCTATGTGATGCATGCTGCATGTTTGTATAAAAGGAGCTTATTAATGAGTTGACTTGAGTTCAAGTGGGAGAAACAGTCAGATTGAGCTAAGTGACATTTCTAAAATAAACCCATATTTCTCATTACCCGTGACATGAGGTAAATTAATTCCGTATTACGCATGGGAAGATCATGCCTGTTGATTGTGTCTTAGTCATTTTCAGAGTCTTCCAACCATGACAGCAATAAGGGAGTCCTCCAAACGACACTGGAAAACATGACAGTATAGCCTGGACTGCAGGAATACAATCATGTGTAGACAAAGGCCAGGCCGGTCCTCCCGCCAACTCTGTGTGGATAAGAGGATTGGAGAAAGGAGGGGGAAAGCGATCAGCCAAACTCCAAGCAGGAGTAAATTTAGGGGGAGGAGGACGGGCATGTGGGAAGCCCGTCGGTGTTCAAACTTCTATGAGTCCCTCAAGCAACGAGCTGATATCCTGCACTCTCTCCTGCTGTGACAGAAATACTCTGGCCTCAGCGCCAGCAGAACGTGGGCACTATTGATCTGCTCCCAGCGCAATATCTCCTCTTACATCCATAATTATTCTCCTTCAGAGGACTCCACCGAGTGCCCCGGCTGCCCCACCGGCAGGCAGGCTGGCTGGCTTTCTATCCGCCTCCTTGTTAAAGATGCTGTATGGTCTCACATTTCACGTTGCACTGCCAGAGACCCCCCTCTCTTAACCCCGGCATTTTCGAATATTTCATGGTTCAATCCCAGGGTTGGGGAAGGCGGCTTGGGCACGGCACAATTACAGTGGTTAGTCGGACTCCTCTGGTGGAGCCGTGCTGGCTCCCAAAGTACCATGACTCGCAAACAGACGGGCCAGGAAAAACAGAGGAATGTTAGAGGGATCATTCTTCTTCTGAATCCTCTCGCTGCCTGTTTGCACACAGGGCTGATGCTTTAATGTAGCCGTTCCATTGTGGTTTAATATTTCTTTTTATGTGACCCTTAAAAATCAGATTTTCAAAGGAATACAAATGAAATGTTGAATCCAAGAGCAATAAAACGCAGCAGTGCTCAATAAAATACACTTCAACCTCACTTGGGGATGACCATTAGCTTATAGCGGCTAATCTTAGAGCAAACTTTAGGTGTATTTTGCCACATAACTGATATTAGCAAGTAACATTTCTGACTTTAGGCTCCTTTCTACTTTTGCTACTGTTACACAACATCATGTCGAATCAAGAGACTTGTTAGTAGTTTCCCCTTCGTGGCATGGATGACTGGATATCATAACTGTGTCCCAAGTCAGCGGCTGCATCCTTCGAAGGCCGTATCTGAAGGCCGATTGCGTCACAGCGCCGTGTCAAAGGCTGTCCCATTTCGAAGGCTCCTTCAGATGTGTCCTCCAGTTCCCAGGCCATGAAGACTCCATCGGGTGCATCTTTCGCGGCCCAACATACCCCGAGTTCCATTGCGTGCCAATTCAAACAAGATGGCGGACTCTTAACGGCCAAGGTTTTTGGGTTCAACTCGAATAGCAAGCGATACAAATGTTTAAAAAACGAAAAAAGCCTTGAAACAACTTACCTATAAAATAATAGGTTAAGTTAGTTAGTTAGACGTTAGTTATGCTAGCTAATTAGCTTGCTAGCTACCTGTCGCTAGGCAGGAGCGGAGTTTTAGTGATGCAACGTTAAAGGCAGGTACAGATGGTGACACAAACAGAAAATCCTCCGTAGACCACACCGTCTCACTTCAGCTAGGCTTTAGGGTCTACACAGGCTACGAATGACTCATCCTCCGTAGACCGCCTCTCATATTTCAAGGTGGCGGCCATATTTATTGTACCTAACAGCTAAAGCTGGGACTTTACGTACAGGTAGTCATGTTGGATATAAAAAATATTCATTCTACTGGCATCACTTTTGTAATGATTGTTTTACAACATGCTAACATTCTTGTCAAGTAGAAGTGCAGGAGTGTCTGATTATTGCTACAACAGCAAAACTCCTGGCGGCTTCGTACACTTGCTTTGAGTCAGATAGCCTAATCTTAAAGCTCCTGTGAGGAGTTTTTCGCTGGTTATGAAACAGGCTGAAATTAATTCTGATTACTCTATATGACCTACAAAAGCAAATACGAGCATCAGCGACAAGATTGATTATTTCTATATAGTTATTTTTAATGCCTGAAACTGCTGGTGGGGGGGTAGGTGTCAGACGAAGCAGTTAACTGCACGCTGCCTTCGTTTACATTTTCCAGGGCAGAAATATGAAGTGAGTCATACATATGACTGTTTAAGAACGCAGGATGAGATTTATTTATTTATTTTTTTTAAACATCACTTATGCATGTGCAGGCCAAAATCAGCAAAGAGATAAGAGTTACAGCTTTGTCCACAGGGGGCGCCAAAATCACCACAAACCGAAAGTTCCTCACAGGAGCTTTAATGTAATTCAGTTGTTTAAAACTACTTTAATCTTTCACCAGGCCTGTTTTTTTTAAGGTCAGAACAAGCCGGAGAAGTTGTTTTTAAGTCTAATGAACGTTTTTGGCTGTAATGGATCTTATTTTGTTAATATAAGAAACAGCTGAGTTCACATTTTATGAAGTGGAATGAAAGCGCGATACAGTGCTGAGCATCGGCCCCTCATTGCAAGAAGGTTGTGGGATTTTTATGCACTCATCGGTAAAATAGATGGATGGAGATGAACAGAGTGCCGTCAAAGGTGTTATGAGGTATGTGTGTGACCTTTGACCTGATGCGTCATGATAAACTGGGAGTCACGTATGTAATTAAAGCAAGAACATCAAGACAATCTTGGAAACCTTGTCGTAGGTCATGCCTGTGAATTCAGAGCAGTTTGACTCATGATGTATTAGAAAAAAGAGAAAATAGACGTGTCCTGTTTTTCTTATCTTTAGTGTTTTTTTAAGCATCTTGCATCGTAGGGAAACACTGATGTATTCAGCAAAAAATTAATTAAACCAAAATAAAAGACGACATCTTTTTGCATTTAGCACATCATCAGAGCTAATGTGCAATATGACTCATCACACAACTCACTGACTGTACGTCACACTGAAGGTCAGTGTACTCTGGCACTGAACGGAAGGCATGTGACTCATCACAGAAATAGCACATTCAATTAAAATTCAGTTGTGAAAGACACAAAGGAGAGCAGCAGCTAATACTGCATGTCTTTTCCTCCTATGACACATTGTGATTGTTCCGCTTCGCTAGCTTCAGAGATGCTTCTGTGTTCATCCTCCCAGTTGGCCTGTGGGGCCTTGTGAATAAACACACGGAGGTTAATGTCTCATGTTCTTCGCCGTTCTCTGCAGACAGCTCTGACAGGAGGAGAGAGAGAAGAGCCTAAAAGGAAAAGCTGTTTCGGTAATACGCTAATCTGGCTCGCACATCTCTTTGTTTTAGGCGGTGAGACGGGATATTTTCCCCGAGAAGTACATCTCCAGTCCGCTGTGGGTGAGCTGTCAAGGGGAAATTCTTGCTCCAATTCTGCGAGAACACCCCTCATACCCTAAGGGGCCTTTGGTGAACCTGCCATCATGCACACATACTGACAGCAGAGAGCACGCACTTCGCCGGTAACGCACACGTCACGGAGGCGATAAACAGCCACGGGCCTCGCCACAGAGATAACGCTTCCAAGCAGTCTTTCAAACAAACAAAGCCACATGACGAATCTGGAGAGATGGTAAGAAATGACGCCATATTGCCCGTGTATCTCTTCCTGGATGTTTTTTTTTTTCCATCCGCCAAACACACACAGACATATATATATACTTGCACACCCACTTCAGCCTGTCCTGGAAAAATCATTAGAGCCCCCGCCGCCCCACACACACTGCATGCAGATGGAGAAAAATAGGGCTGAGAGCCAAAACGCCTGAGGGGCTTTTCATGACAGTAACCTTCTGTAGAGCTGCTTGTATCCCTCCACCTAGATCAGGCAGAGGTGCTGAGGGATGGATGGGGGGGAAAATAAGCGAGATAACCATACAAAATATTAGGCGAGGAGGAACATTCACACAAAGTACAGAGGAGGAAGAAATCCGTGTCATTTTGCTCTCATGGCCCGGAGAGACGGCGGCCTAAATGCTCTTTTAAAACAGCTTGAACATTGAAATGATGATGGCTCCTTTCGCCTCGGCAAAGCACATTAATACACAGCCGAATGCCATTTCCACTTTTGTTAAATGGCTCACCTATTGAGTATTCAATTACAATGGATGTCTCTCGTTGCAAAGACGGGGCTGGGACCTATAAAAAAAAAAATAAGCTCCCTCTGGAGCGTGGAGCTGCATCGGACAGGAAGGGGAGGCATGACGAGCTGCTGCATGGGGGTGGTTTATGATGTTAATGGCAACACAAGAAGGTTGTTGGGGGCAAAAAAAAAATACTAAGCTTCTCATCTGCTGTAGCGTTTTATTAAGGAAGCACATTTGTACAGATAAAGAAGCGATCTAAATTGAGAACGCCGTGAATCCTGGCTTTAAAAAAACATCAGTCAGGGTGATTAATTCAGCCTTGATTAATCGTTCCATTTGTCTATGATATGTCTAATGCTCCACAATACAAATCCGCCAGTAATGGTCCAATCCTTTCCCTCCATTGTGCGGTTTTTATCTCTTATGCTCAAATAGCAAAAGCAAATTGTGGCTAATTTTATCGGCGAAATCCACCGGCATGTGGTTTTTCCAGCGGTAATGATTCCCTCATTCGGGCCTAATTAACTGCAGCCATTAAATGGAAGGAAATGTAATGCCCTGGGTTCCATGTCAGGTAGTCAGAGGAGGACAGCGCAGGAGGACTCAATTAAGGCCTGCGCTGTTCCCAGGTTATCACACGACATGTTTGCCAATTAAGTGAAGTAGCGTCTGATGTCTGCGCGTCTCCATCTCAGAGGCCTCAGCAAACGAAGAAGCGCTGTCGTTATACCCTCTCCACCCCCCCATCCACCGGCGAAGGAACAGACACTACACTATGCCCCAAAAAGGCAGTAATTACAGGATGGATGGGAGACTGTTATATAAGTACGAGGCTGCCGATAGGCCGGGGAGGGCCTGCAGATGCCAGGTTTCAAACAAGTACCAGCAGGATCGAGTTACAGCAGCGAAAGGGGAGTCAGAAACACAGACACATTTCAACATCAGAAGCCGGCGAAAACAAGGGAAGAAAGAGAGGCTATTGACATTTTTCTGAGTCTGTGGTGTTGCACGACTGTTTTGTAGTTTAAAGCGATCAAAAGGGAATTAAGATCCGCCTGAAATAAGATCCCAGTCATGACAAATGACGCGGCAATCCATTCTCAAACACTTCAATCTTGCCCAAAATTAGTGTTAGTCACTTTAAAAGCATGAGAGCTGCTTTAAAACATATTTCCCCGAGTGTGTGCGGCTCTGTATCGTGACTCAGTGAGTGTGGGAGAGGGAGGCAGAGACAGGCAGACACATTAGCCTTCCCTTATGGCTCTTTCTGCGAGGCTATAGGAGTCAGTCTGCATGATCCTGACTGTCACTGACTTGTTATGAAAGCACGGCGGGCGGAGGCTGATCCATCACTTTGGGGGGATGGAAGTTGGGGTGAGAGGACGGCTGAGGGGGGGGGCTGGATGGGCGAGCGTAGGCGAAAGGCAGCCCTGTTGCCTGTCACTCACCATGCACCGCTGCATGACCGCCAACCTTGTCTGGCTTGTGCACAATGGGAGGTCTAGGGGTTTGACTGTATGAGCAGTCATTCCCCGCTCCCTCCTCCCAGCAGTCAACACAGAGGAAGGCCAAAAGGAGTCAAAACACTCTGGACAGGCATTAGTCCTATATAGACCCTAGAAGACCTCACTGCTTGAGGTGGCTGAGGAGTGAATATCTGCTCTGTTTCCCACTGAATCTCTTATTTTGGCGGGGTTCAATTCCGGAGAGCAAGCCCTGACAGAGCCGCCGAAGATAATCTCCTTCAACAAACATACATTGCAATTATCCGGAGTCATTAAACTGTAATGACTGGAGGTGTGAGCAAACTTCTTAAGCAAACAGTTACAGTACCACCCACTCGAAAATACATAACGCTTGCAAAATGTACGCAGTGGTTTAGGAGACAGAATCGTTCCTCACAGCAATTAGGGAGTAAGAGAGAGAGAGAGATGGGTGCATATGTAAAAGGGAGGTTTTATGTCGGGAGAGGAAAGAAAAGAGGAAAAAAGCTGAAGTCAGCAACGGCAATAAATCCTCAAATGCTGAGCAGTTTCTTCCAGTTGTGTCCCCGTCTGCGGACTCCATCTCCAACCCCAAGACAGGGCTCTGTTTAGTAGCTTTAGCAGCAGGGAGGCGAGCTCGGTCCGATCATCATCCGCTCTCCTCCTCCCCCCCGGTTTGTCCAAGCGCTGCCTCCGAGTCAAGCTCAGCTGGCCTGTTAGAGGATACTTCCCAGCAGCGCCACGGTCTGTGACCACAGCTTGACCTCCAAGCGGCTACTCGCTTTCCACAGAGGCGAGAAAAATCAATGGATCAAGCGGCATGAAATGGTGACGCGATTGAGATGAATGATTACTGGGCTAATTCCTATTCATCTCTTTATGGGACAGTGATGAGTGGGATGTTAAATGGGTAGTGAGGAGAAATGAGAGCGAAGAGTGGGATGAAACAGTGGACATGGCATTTTGATTTCGCTCAAGGTGAGAGGATGTAGTGTTAAACTAGGAAGCACTCAGAGGACACATAGTGTACCTCCACCAAGACTGATAAAATCCTTTGAATTTATGGCATCAATAATGGAGAACATTCAGAGGTAACTAATCTGGATCTAGCTCTGGGCACTGCATCACTTACACAAACACCTTCAATGCTAATTAACTGTTGGCAGAGTCGAGCGTTTCGGAGAAAACCCAAAATATTTCAAGGCTCACGTTCAAAACACACTTATTTTGCATCAGCTTGGCCACATCTAAAAGAATTTGGGAAAATTATAGCTAAAAGGTATAACATACCAACAAACAATGCTCTTTCAGGCTCTTTAATGTGTGTTCTAAATCTGGTAAAGGTCGGTTGTAATTTGTATGAGGAGTAATTAACAACAGAACTAAGGCTACAGCCATGCTAGCAGCTCAGAGGCTGTAGGGCTTTTTGCATGCTAACAGTTACAACATGTACCGTAAAATTCAATGTCCACACGACACGGGTATTTTTCAAAACATATATTTTACTCTGCGTTTTGATTGTTTCCGTTTTAGGTCACTGAAAACGGTGTGTAGACGGGGTAAACTAGCATTTTTGGCTTGTGACGTCAGGCTGTGTGCCGTTATCTCCTTAGTGAGGCGTCACAAATGAGGCGACATTCCTAGCAAAATGACGGACGTGACAAAAACAGTAATGCTTAACAGGACTTCTTACATGTTTACACATATATGTACAGTTACTCGTCTACTATATTGAGGAACAGAGGGGTTATATCGCCACCTGTTGGTGTGGCATTTTCATGACAGCGTTTCTGTTGTGTTTTTGCATTTTCGTTTGGACAGGGATTTTTTTTATAACCGTGCTTGTATGGAAGGGGGCACTTTAAAACATTTTTTTTTCATCTAAAAAAATGCCTGTGTCCTACATACCAGTGCGACCAATATGCCAGTATAAAATGCAGAGAGGTATTTTAATGTATTACGGTATTTATAGCTAAAGCTTCCTCATGGATATGTGCCGTCATGAGGGCCAGGGCAGCCGCCACCCTCTTAACAATCAACGTTACCGTTGGCTGATCTCAACTACTGCACCGCTTGCTAGCGGGATAGCAAACTCAACATGGTGAAAACAGATGGTAGGCTATAATTTGTGTTTTGAATGTGTTGCAAATGAAAATAACGTTTTTTTTTTATAATAAAAAGCTTTAGAAAACCTTTTTCCCCTCTGGGATACCCCCCTAAACAGACTGCACCTTATATTCCATTGCAACTTATATTCTGGATTTTACGGTAAGTCTACAGCCATGCTAGTAGCTCAAAGGGTTTAGTGCTTTTAGCTAAATGCTAATAGCTACAACACTTACATGCTGAGCAGGCTAGCAGGTATAATTGACCATAATTACAATCTTAGTTTAGCTTGTTGGACCAAATTAGTGGGCAGACCTACCGACGATAAGGCTAACACTGCCTGTGACACACTGCCAGCATGGCTAACGATGGAATTATAAACTCCTTTTATATGGTCAAATTTATTATGTTGTAAATATTTTATAGCAGAATTTACTGGTTTGGTTTCATGGCTCATGGCTTAACGTTTAATCCAACATGTTTTTTAGAAATCTTAATACAAAACAAACACTGAAAACTGAAAACATAACATCCTTTGTAGAGACAAACATAAGCCTACATGCGAAAAGCACATTGAAGCCTGTATTAATCAATGCAACGAGTTGGAAAACAGAGTCTTTGGCCTAAAGAGGCCTGAACAGATGTCTCGTTTCACTTACCGTCTCGTTGCCAAACAAGATGTCGACATAAGGCATGACCTGCATCAAGGGCTCTTTAAAGAACTGGCTGATGAACGGCGCTGAGAGGTTCATGCAGAAGATTTTGTTGTTATCTGAAGCGTGCTTCGCCACCTTCAGGATGGACTCCGGGGACACAGTCAGGAAAAAACCCTGAAAACAAGAATAATATTTGCTTAGATTTAGTTTTCAACAGATCAGCAGTCATCTCAATCAAATGTATCTCTACTGTAGGAGTGTACATGCAGCTTTATCTGTATCTTGACAGCACAACGTTGGTTCCAGAATAGACTGAACTACAGGCTGCTATAACTAAAACACTTGAAACTGCTAATTTGTGGGTTCTGGATTCCAACAAGGCAATTTTAGGGTGACAAAAGTTGGTTCTATTGAAATAACACAGGAGCCAAAAAGAGGGGGAAAAAAAGCAGCTGTGGTGCTGAAACATTTATCTGAAATGGTTTCTCAGAACATACACAGAGCAACAAAGCAGAGGAAAAAGGGCAGGAAAAAATCCATCCAGGACAAAGCCTGTGGCTGGGCTCCAAGGCTCGTACTGGAGGAAGCAACATGCACGTATCCGATGATAGGGCAAACAAAAGTCTCGTCTGGACTCTCCTTACTTGGAAACAAGAGAGGCAGGTCCACTCATTGTGTGAATGAATACAAATCAGGTAAGAAAACACCTTTGTGTTTCAGGTGGAAACCTGACGCGAGACTCTCCTGCAAGCCACACAAAAACACTCCTCCTTTGATACTGATCTTCTTAACCTTGTTTTTCAGCAACAAGCTGCTCTGTAAAACCACTGTGTCACAATAGGGGCAAAGGGGGGAGAGGGGAAAGGAAAGTTTCAGCACAGTGATACATTTAATCTGCCTGTAAAGCTTCCATTGTGGGCTACAGTGCAGTTCTCATTAAAGCACTATGACATTTGAAGCAACAGAGGAGCGACCTCTATGAAAAAGAAAAGGGTATAATACCAATGAATGGAGGGTGACTTTGTAGTCAATCAAACGTACAAGGTATTACAATAGGACCGTTCTAAGCAGGTGAATTCTTTATTACACTTTAATGGCGTCATTCACTCTCCGGGCGGACTTTCTGCAGGGCTGCATGTCCTGTGGTTTTTTGGGAAAGTCTAAAAGTTAAGGCCCAGGTCAGCGCCTGTGGCTGCTGTGTCACGGTACCATCTGTCGAGGACTAAAAGGTGTTTTAAATGGACCTGGGAGCACAAAAGCTCCTCACTCTGGGCTAATGGCCCATCACTGACCCTGACATTTTTCTTTTGCGGTGTGCCAACGTGTCAGAGGAAGGGGAGATTGTTTTCTGACACAAATGGTCTTTTTTTTGGTGGTTGAAAATAAACTGTCGTGGTTACCGTAACGTTAACACTGATCAAAGGCCGGCGGCTCGATCAAATATCCTGAGAGGAGGTGAACTTTAAAAGCCATGCCATGGCCTCTCTAATCACACACTGGCTCTGTGTAATTTACTTCCAACCTCACTCACTGCAGCTGCCAGCGCCATCACATTAAACTGCTCAGAAGTGAAATACATAAACTGATTTCTGAGTGAATTATATCCATGGATACTACAGATGCATTCTGACCTAATACACAGTTCATTCTGAACTCCACTTTGATTCATTGTTTACTGATCTGAAGGACTTCCAAGCTTCTAATGCAAAAGGTAACCGTGACGATTGTTTCAAAATGCTACAATGAACAAATATATTTAGATAAAGACGTGCATAATAAAATGACACAATCTTTAATCCTTGGAAAGCGACATAAGGGCAACTCAGTGAACACTGAACACCTCAAACCAATATTGAGAACGAAGGCGATTCGAATGCGTAGCTGTAGGTCTATAATACCAAATCTGTGTGGCAACGACCACCAAACAGAAGCGTACAGTAATGATTGTTGCAAAACTGCTGGGACTTTCTAGTGCAAATGAAAGTCAATTCTTCCTTCGCCGCTCTTAAACAGTAGTTGCCAGTGGCAGCCCTATAAATCCATGGTAGCAGCTTGGCGCAACTTGCTGTGAAGGCTACCGTTTCCGAGCATTGGGGGAACGATTGATTTCTGGTGAAACAAGTTTTTTTTCAAGGCTAATAACTAAGTTAGCATTGGTTAGCGCTGTTGCCTCAGAGCGAGAAGGTTCCTAGTTCGAGTCCTGGTTTGTTTCTGTGTGGAGTTTGCATGTTCTCCCTGTGCATGTGTGGGTTCCCTCCGGGTACTCCGGTTTCCTTCCACAGTCCAAAGACACGCTCGCTAGGTTCAGTGGTGACTCCAAGTTGCCTGCAGGTGTGAGAGTGAGCTTGAAAGGTTGTTTTGTCGTGTCAGCCCTGTGCTTGACTGGTGATCAGTCCAGTGTGTAACCCGCCTCTCGGCCAATGACAGCTGGGATAGGATCCAGCTCCCCCACGACCCCAAACAGGATAAGTGGGCTGGCCGGCTGGATGGATGGATGGATGGTTGGATGGATCGATGGATGGATGGATGGATGGACTGGTGCATAGGCTAGTGTACCGCCTATACACATCACAAATTTTAGGTGATCAGAGGCATGTCTGGTACTGGTATTGCTAACGAACCAAACGGAACTACCTGGGTTTCTCCCGGAAGGTTTTGAGCCCACCAGATCTTGATGCATCTCATCTCCTCATAAATTTAGTTAGAAAACTATGGCCTTAACAACTGTCACATCCACTAAATATATGGCATTTGCCGTGGCAAACAATGCCTCTGAGTTTTTCCTACAGTTTGAGGTTTTATTTGAAAAACATGCATCCATGATGTTGAGCAACCACCACGAAAACACACTTAAGGACACCTTGAAAACGAATCCAATCACTAAACTCAATTCCAGAAATGCCTAAATCCAACAATAACAAACAACTCCTCTACAAATTAAAACCTCTTTGTGCATCTCTGTGTTTGGAGTCAAAGTAATTCTGCAGGAATCTCGTTCATAAAAATCACACAGGCCACTTTTTCCACCAAGCTCCAAATGTTGGGACTATTCCAGTCGCCTGTCAGGAGGGGGGAAAAAAGCCTGAGCCTGAGCCATGTGAAATTCCAGTTCCCATCAGTGGTCCCTGCAGCCTACGAAACAAGAGAAGTTAAGTCTTTAGTGCTGCGGTGCAGATCACGTATCAAGAATACCAGATCCTGTTTCCCAGGTGTCAGAGGGTTCTGTGAAGTGGGGTGACTATCGCATTTCCAGGTCAAGATGATCAAAGCGCTGGGTACACTTGGTACAATTTCCAGCCAGCCAAAACATTCAATAAAGCATTCAGAGATGCATTTTCCTGGCAGACAATAATGCGGAGCGATGTTTGGCCGTGTCGAGTGGTAATTTGAGGGAAGAGTTGGAAAGGCAGGGTATCCATTTTCAATGTTTACCCTAAAAAGAGGAACGACTTCCACTTTACTCACACAAAGAAAATGTCTAAATGCTACTCTGAGATGAAATTAGTGGTAATCTAACCATAGAGGTCTCGGCTACACAGCAGCAGCAGCACGCTATCACACTTTCCCTGCATTGTATCAGTGTTTTCCCCGAGGCTGCTCACATCTGAAAGGCTGGGTGTGATGGATGGCACGGTGTCAGCGGGCTTAAAATAAAAGTGGACATCTGAAGGGTAAAAATGATCTATTTTGGGAAGGGCATTTTCATTTGCACCAGCAGCAGAGGTGGTCATGGAAAGGGAAGAGGGTTTTTTTTTTTTTCCAGGTCTATTTTAATTCTGCAGGGATAAGGGGGAGTGTTCAAAGTACTGTGTCATGAAGGGTTTTGTTTGACACTTCCTATTACTCAGGAATGACTGAGGGAGTTTAAAACATCACCACTTCAGTGAAAAGTGTAATTATGGCCACTGCAATCAAATCCCAAGATCTTAATCAAGTTTATTTATACAGCCAGAAATCACACGTTCCCTCAGTAGGGTTTTACAGTCTTAAGACCTCCTTAAAGCTGATCTTATCAGCATCTTATAAATACAACGACTATGTATACTGTGAAAGGGGTCGCCTGAAGAAAACTATAGTACTCCTGTAGGTAGCATTTTCAGCATCCTCCATCTCACTGATTCGGTTTAACAGCACAAAGCTCTCATTAGAGTTCTTTCCAGACGGAGGACGCAGCTGTTTTCAGTGAGAAAGCTCTGATAATCCCACTGTACCCTACCTGCTCAGCATCCAAACAGCAGACGGACTCAGTTAGGTGCTAGCTGGAGAACATAGTGAAGCATTTAGCAGCTAAAGAGCCAGATATTTCCCCCAGGACTTGGTGAGACCAAACAACGAGTAGTGGGGAAGTGGATATTGGACTTCCATTTGCCAAATAATAGTTGTGTCGCTCCATGTCTGCTGGATATGGAAACAGGTCATTTTGTTGATACCTTTGCCGTAAGATTCTTAACAGTGGGATAATATACCAGGATTGTGTTTAAATCTTGTTGCATTGTCCCCAAATGGCCATAGATGATGGACTTTATAGAAGTAGTGGATGTAGCCTTCAAGCATGAAAAGTGAAGCCAATGTGAAATTGCCATCGGCCAACAGGGGGCGACTCTACAGATTGCAAAAAGAAGCCTGAATGGGGCATCAACCAATACCCTCAGAAACAATTCTCCTGTTTATGTTGATGACTTTACGCTCTCATTGCTAGTTTCAAGTCTACTAAATCCGACTATAAGGCAGGGTGTGCTCAATGTAGTGGCTGCCATGTGGTTGAAAGTTGCTACAACGGCGACCTGCCAATCAAGTGTATCATTCCTCTCACCCACATGTGGTCACTCCTGGCCAAAACAAACCAAGATGGCGAGGGCCACAATTTTAAACTTGAGGTTTCAACCAATGGGTAAACCCAATGGCTATATTCTCTTCTTTTATACAGTCAGTGGTTCAGACCAATATTAGTACAGCTTAATTGACCACAGCTAATACATTCATTTCAATGTATTGGCTCAACAAATGCAGTGTAAAGTTGAACCTGGCCGTCTAGCCAAGAACTACAATTGGCAATGCAGCATAGATGCAAACATCACTGTTTTGTCACGTCATTATTGAAGAGCAATGGATTGTCACGATTTAATCTCCACCATTAAATGGACTGTACTTATAAAGTATATTATATATATATATTTTCTAGTCTTTGCGAACACTCAAAGCTGCTTTTACACTACATATCACATTCACCCATTCACACACTGATGGCAGAGGCTGCTACGTAAAGTGCCCAACTGTCAATCAGATACCACATTCATAGCCACCGGGAGCAATTTGGGGTTCAGTGTCTTGCCCAAGGACACTTGGCCTGACGGAGCTGGGCATCGAACCTCCGACCTTCCGATTGAAAGACGACCGACTCTACCACTGAGCCACAGCCTCCCCCATTAGTAAAATCCATTCTCTTACTGACGAAGTGAATTGATGTTTCTTCATATTATTGGTATTGGTGGTATATTTATTGCTTCTACCAATGCAGCCTCTTGCATTTTTCCCCCCACTGTTTTTTCCAGTCAACTACAACCCGATTTTGCTGTCACACATGCACCAGTTTCTGTTCATATTTGCTTTTGATTTGAACGATCCCATTCACTTCAACGAAAGCCAGCACGACTGACGAAGTCGAGGAAGTCATCTTCAGATAGCTTGAGCAGACTCATGGGTCGTAGCCATCCTTTGATCACCTCTTGGCCTCTGCTGGCCAATAGAAACACTGGCTTTGAAAGTAAAGGCCATTATTCTAACTGTGTGCCTTGATCCCATTTAGTGCAAAGTGCCACTATTAGCCTACAAACTACATCATAGCTATGGTACAAAGTTAGCTATTTTGCAGCCTAATGTATGTCTCGTATCCAAATGGAGCCATTACATCACATCCTTCTTGATTCAATGGAGAGAGAGCAGAGAAAAGTCGCATTAGCAGAATTACAAAGTGGAGAAATGGATATAAAATATACAAGCAAGACGACAAACTAGCGAGGGAACTGCAGCAAGGAAAGAGACAGGCTTCAAAATGTAGCATACCATTTTCCAAGTAATTTTATCGAGGCGTTTTGTTCTCGTGATAAACTCCTTGTTGTCAGGCGAGCCCCAGCAGTGTTTCAAAGCTTTTCAAAAGCTGCCCCGGCCCTGCTATCCCTGTCATTACCATAGACAGCCCCCCATCATGCTCTCTAGTGCACAGGGTTCATTACACAGAATTAGATGTCACACAGATCAGAGCGCGTGTGAGGCCACACACTGCTCTCCTCCTCAGTTATCTCTGTAAAGCACCATTGCGAGGTGGATCGATAGCCGTGGTTTGGAGCTTCATTAGCTCAGTATGACTCCATCGCCATCAAGACACCTCTGGCACGCTACGCTAGTGTTGCGAGATATATTTTACTCCCCGATCCTGAAGGTCCTGCTGTTTTACACACAAACACGCAGGGACAAACAAGGCCTTCACACATGACGAGGGGCGGGCGGAGAGGGGGGGCGCAGACTGACACAGTCTGCGGCTCGATAAACAGGAGAAAGAAAGAGCACAAACAAACCGAGGTAAGCGATTAATGGTGTCACAAAGTGCCTTGAGTGGAGGGAAAAATTATAAGGATGAAAAGAGCTCATTTAAGGCTTTTCATTTCAAAAGGAAAATGAGTGGAGAAAGAGCTACAAAGCAGCTGGGACTTCCACAATGCTAATGATGTTTTGTTTGCATTCAAAGGGCCAGTTGGTTTCATTTAGAAAGGAGTTCAATTAGAGCAAAAAAAGGGGAGATAAATGTGGAACAACCTCGTGACATGATTCAGCATTCCCGGCACTTTTAAGATGTTTGATCTGACTGCGAGGCAATTCAGCCGCGCTGATAGCATCTGCCTCTTCTTCTTCTTCTTCTTCCCTTCCATTAAGAATCATGTTCGAGTGAAGCTTATCAGACATCTAGGAATTCATCCACTTCTTCTGGAGGGAGCTGGAGGGAGGCCAACTGTACTGGAAACAGAAGGGAGGGCTTTTTAAGGGCCGCTTGGAGATGAGGAAACGGGGGCTATCATGTCAGCGAGGATCTCTGGGGCGACATAAATGTGCCACGAACGCTGGATTTAACAACTGGGCATAGACATCACTTATGCACTCCTGCAGTATTTATTTCTTAAACATTTTGTCTGGTTTAAATATCACCCGATTTTAAAGCCGGCGGATATTTTTCCCCCGATGTCGCGAAGGTCTCTCCGGTGAAATATAGATGCAGTCGGAAGGTCGCGGCAATAACCAAACATACCTGGCCAAGGTCGTCTTAATGAGCGAGGATAAAACAAGACATTACAGCCAACCACAGAGCACTTGAGGGGAGCTTGTGTCACACTACCAGCCTGTAATTTGTACAACCATCAGGGACCGTAATTACATTAACCTCAAACGCCTCCGCTCTGTAAAGTAGCGGATAAAAAAAAAAAAGGTTTTAACCCGAACTTTGAGGTTAAGGGTTTGTTGGCATCACAACATTGGAAGAATTGGTTTGATTTGAGCGGTATCTCACTAAAAGTAATTTGAGATCAGCTCCGGGGTCTTTTCAAATGGCTGCCTTTTGCTCTCCTGTTAAGCTCCACAGTTTCAAAAAATGTGTTGGCTGGGGGAAGAGGCCAGCCTGAGCGGGGAGCGCGGGATGCCAAGGAATGTACTTAAGATCTAAAACAGACAAGATTTAGAGCCAAGAGCATTTAAATGCCAATACTAATCCACAAAATAATTCACCGCATAGCGCAATCTGACTCTCCCTTACAGATACCATATGTTACCTCCACGAGGAGATGAAACGAAAAAGAAAAAACCATGCCAGAGGAGAGGCTTTCTTCTCCTAAAACTGTGTTATCTTGGTAATGAAAAAGAAAACCATGCCTCTCTCTCTCTTAATGCTCCAAAGCTAGTCTATATTTCTCCCCTCGCCGGTTCCTTGTGTTGTTCTTGCCTCCATCATTGGGAGATTAGCCCAGAACAAACTGTTTGGTTTGCAGGGAGTTAAAATTCGCTAATGCATACACTCTCAAGTGTCCTTGTCTGCCACACTGCACTTAATTAGCATTTTAGTGCGAGCAGTTCTCTCTCCTTCAGTACCTCTGAAGGGGAAACATCACTCCGACGCACACTAAAACACACAGATCCACTTTTGGAGTCAAGTTGAGCTCCTGTTGTTTCTTACACGATTGAAGAACTGGATGGGGAACTGAGAGGGGAGTCTGTCGAAGGGGGTCGATGGAAAAATGGAATAAAAGTCTGCGATGTGAAAACAGATGTCTTGGCTGCAGAGCTGTCTCTTCAGTATTGGCTGGAAAAGGACGTATTAATATATGGGTCAGATGTATAAAGCAGAGGTTCAGTGTCAAAGTGTCGACACTGAAGAGGGGTTTCTAGTTTCAGTGACACGGAGGTTGCGCGCGGACAGAAACCAAATCTCCGCTGCTGGGAAGTGAACATTTCCAAATGTGCCACTCTGTGGATGTAAATGAATTACAGCACTTAACTCAAACACTAAAATGAGGAGCCGAGGAGACAATCTTTCACTGTTCGCAGGCGCTCCGGTGAAAGCTAGCGCACCAGGTTGGAAAATTACAGGTAATTGCTGAAGCCATTGAATCCAGTTTGGTTTTGGTTGAAAGACTAAAATAACAAAGCTCTGATTGCTGAAAAGACAAGGGCAGGGAGCTGGGAGGCCCTGTTGCTAAGAGTTAATTTGATACATATTTCTCCCCCTTGAAATGTCTGAGGTACTGGCAAGAGACGGCGCAAAAAAAAAAAAAAGAGTGAGAGGGAGGGTGAGACCCCCGCTCTCCCTGCAAATACTATCCATCTGCCATATTACATTTAACCAGCATGAGAAGCTAAGGGAGCGCCCTTGCACAATATTGTGTGAAGGCTGTCAAACTCAATGCAGGAGCTCGGTGCCCACTGCTCAGAGCCGAGGACACGGGGCCGCTTTAATTCAGTCTAATAATAACTTCTGACTGTGTGCGCTCAGCACCAGCAAAAGGAGGATAACACGTGGCAGAAAGAGTACTTTTAATTATTCATGACGGTTAAAAAAAAATCATCTAATTGAAACTGTAATATCATGGCACCCGGCTGAAAACACCAACAGCTATCAACAGCTTTTCCCTAATCGACAAATTAGAATGTGGAATGAGTGGAGTGAAATGTTACAGCAGATTTAAGAGTGCAATCTTTTGCTAAACATGTATGAACACGTTCTGGTATCGCACTTTCAAAAAGTTTGGGGACGCGCAAGAGGGAAGTGTTACCAAACTAAAAGCAGGAGAGGCCGAGGTATCCTTACCTTTAGTCACTAGAATGGGTCAACCACAGAACCGAACAACCTGCAGGCTCGGGTTTATTTGTATCTGGTCCCCCTCATGTTCAGACAGACTTCCAGTAGGCCTGATTCACGTCGAGCTAATCACAAAGGTTTATCAAACATGGGGCGGGGTTAAATAAGATGCCTAACTGTCAGGGGAGGGCCACTGAGGCATTTTGGTAAAAACCAAGATGGCTGCCGTTGACGTGGCAAGTTATCGTGTTGGTATTAGACAAAATAGATTTTAGTTCACGTTAAGTACAAATGGTAACTGTTGGCCAAAAACTACTGTGTCCTCCTCCTCATGTCCTATTATGTATTACGTTAAAATTGAAGCCAAATGAACTGGCTCTTGGAGCTAGCTAGCTAGCCTAGCAGCCGCGTTTTGTTGCTCTGATTGGTTGCAGCGTCCAGAGGCATTTTGATCGGATCTTATTGATTAGGTAGTGGGAAACTGAAAGTAAAAAGTGAGCAGTTAGAGACTTGGTAATACCCGGCGAGGATTAAGCTAAAAGAGTCCTAGGTGGTACACTTCCATTAAACTATGCATGCTTGGTCAATGACCATGACTTTCCAATATGGCTCTCAGTTTATTTGTAGTCGCAAATCCCAAACTGAGAAATTAATCCCTGATGACATCATTAAAGTTTATTAACTGAACCTTTGAAAAGCTTCCCCTGAACCACGTAGCCAATATTCTAGTAATATTTCTTATTACTAATAAACTGACCTTTGCGAGTAAAATCGGTGGTGTTGCCCTTTAAATGTGGTCCCATTGGAGATTTTTTAGCAGACTATCGACTTTGGCCAGAAACCTCTTGAAAAATGTGTCTTTCTTGGTTTATTTAATAAAGAAATATTACAACTTCCAATTAATATCAAACATTTTGATGTATAGTTTCTAGTTGACTTCATATGATATTTTAAAGCTCCTGTGAGGAACTTTGGGTTTGTGTTGATTTTGGCGCCCCCTGTGGACAAAGCCATACCTCTTATCTCTTTGCTGAAGTGGTGTTTTTTAACAAAAAAATCCTGCTTTCTTTAACAGTCATATGTATCACTCACTTTACATTTTTGTGCTGGAAAATGTAAACAAAGGCAGCGTGCAGTTAATCACTTCGTCTGACACCTACCCCCTCCCCGCCAGCAGTTTCAGACAGAAAAATAACTATATAGAAATAATCAATCTTGTCACTGATGGTCTGGTTTGCTTTTGTAGGTCATATAGAGTAATGAGAATTCATTACAGTCCGTTTCATAACCAGCAAAAAAACTCCTCACAGGAGCTTTAAAGTGAATCTTTAGCATTTTTTTCTTCATAAGTAGCAAACTGTAAACTTACTTGTTTAGAGCTAGTTCAACACATTTTACTTTTGCACCTGCTAACTTCAAAAAAATAAACCCCTCTGAGCTCAAACTAAGGTCTCAGCGTCTGTGGACCTCAGTGACACGACACGGTGCTAACACTCACTGCTAACATCGCCACAGCACTAAAATCAAGCAGAGAAAAAATCAATTGCCTGCAGGCGAGAAGTGTGAACTTTCATACCTTAAGCCCAATTTCCTTGAAAGTGGAGGGTCCTAAATCAAATCAAGCCGGGCCAATGCAGCGTGGAATTATGCAAAAACTGACACGGCTATAGAAAATGACAACTGCTCAGAAATCCTGTCAAGGCCAGGAAACTTTAGAGCTTGTTTATTCACTCCACATGTTTTTATCTTCCCAGTGCCGTGATGATGTCAACTTGGATTGTCTTTGTTTTCAGTCAGGCCGAGAGGGAGGAATATATTTAGTGTACAGAGAGGATGTAAACATGCAAAGAAGAGGGGTTTACTAGTCCTGTCAAAGCAGGAAAACACATCAGTTTTCTAAAGTGAGATAACATTAAAAGTCGGCTTCTGTTCCTGTACGGTGAGTTATTGTGAAAGTTATTGCTCTCCAATGGGCTAAACAGACTGTTTCCATCCTTCAAACCTCTCAATATTAGCTCGGTAGTGTACCAAGAAAGTCTCACACTTCAGAGGAGCATCACAGGCTGAGAGGGATTTAATCACAGCAGAGAAAATATATGAGTCTTTCTTAAGCATCAAACAAAACCTGAAAATCAAAAAATTCAGATGCTGCTTGTAGGCGTCCGGGTTTGTCTGCCAAAGCACAAGTAACAGGGTGAAGCAACGTGTTAGATGTTAAATTAAATTTGTCAGAGGCATAAGCACGCCACTAGCCTTCGATAATTCTGACTGGAGGACTTATTAGCTGCGAGGTGGTTAATATTGCCTCACAGAAGGACAGAACTAAGACACAAATTAGACAGTTTAACCAAAACTAAGACTAAAATGAGGCTGCCCTGTCCCCACAGACTCTTCTTTGCATTTTGTAGCATGTTTGTACGCCATTGTTGCTCCCAAACAACTGTAATGTTAATACTATTTAATGATGTCAAAAGTTCTTCCAATATAATCAACCTTTTTATTTATTTCAAGCAATTCCCTCACATTTCGCATACGTTATTGAAGTAATTAAAGGGCCTGTTCATCAAAATTTCAATAGAGCATATTTCAGTTGCTCACCTCTAGTTGAATCTAGCCACACAGTTTTTTGTGTCTAAGATGATTCAAATTAACTTATGTTACTGAAACCTGCCTTGGTTAGTTCATAGCGCAGCAAACTCGACACTAAAAGCTTTAAATCATACTTTGGAATAACCTCCAAAGCATTAGTTAAGCGTTAATAAGGTCATATAACTCCTTATAATTGGTTACAGTTTCTTATAAATGCTTTTATGTATTAATAAGTGTAAATAATAGCATCATAAACATGTTTATTGAAGACATTTATAAGCACTGACAACTTGTTAACAGATTAGATGCTTAATAATGTTAATAAAATCTTTATGAGTTTCTGTTTATAGGTTATAATACCAATGGATTTAACTGACTTACCTACAAGAAGCTTTTTTTGTTGCTTTACTAAGAGATTCCTTATGATGCAGTTAGTAGCTGTTAAAGGGATAGTTTGGATTTTTTGAAGTGTGTGTACAGGGAGACATAGTGCCGAGGGAAGGGGCTGTCTGAACGAACATACAGCGTACATTTAAGCTGAAATGTTTGTTTATATGTCGGACTCTTTTAAGTGGCTAAAATACGTGGCTCTCGTGGCCCTGTCTGCAGCGGTGCTTAGCTCAGCTTCCATAAAGAACTCCGGCTGGCTTCTCCTAACAGGGGCTGTGCTGGCTGTAATCTACTGTACGTAGTACACTTACTATTGATAAGTGCCTCATACAAGCCCAATTTAAAAAAAAAACGAAATATCCCTTTAACTATGCACTTATAGTTTAACTAAGCCTTTAGCAGCTATAACGCAAGCCTCAATTAGGTACTAAATCCTTTATTTACATAAATGTTTCATAACTATAATCTTTCAACCACTGCTTCATAATAATTAAGAAAATAATAACAAAATTGCAAGACTTTTTATTAACATTTTAAGCACTCTATAAAGTGTCTAAAAAGGGCCTTTGAATCGCTGATGAATGTCTTGTAATCCAACAATACATATGTTAATGATGCTTTGCTTATAAGACTTAAAAGGGCCTTGTTACCTGAAAACCAACACTTAGTACCTCAGGACCTTAATGTGAAACTCTACAGTTCAGTTTTTACCCACATTTAGCACAAATTTACACATCAAACCAGCCAAAGAAAACTCAATAAGTCACATGCCTGGTTGTTTCCACTGCACTTTTTGCATATTTGCTTTAATATTTCCTGAAACTTTCCTGAAATATTTGGACTTTCATCTCCATCAGAGTACTGCGAACTATTTGAGCACTAAACCAACATCCTCAACCAGCCATAACTTTGTTTTTGATCCTAATATAACCAACAAAGCTAACCGGTCCCCTTCTCTGCGCGGATTACAAACCTCTTTAGGTGAGACCGCAGAGACGTCCAGTCACTCTGCCGCCTGATTTATTATGAGGAGAGCCTCTCAGACGGACAGGAGAGTCACCCTCAGCTTCTGCAGCCACATCCATTTATCTAACATTTCAAAGCGCTCGAGATTTTTTAAGTGGAGCCGCCTAAATGAAACACACAGGATGTGGAGTGCGACAGAGGAAACGTGTGAATCATTCCTAAATAATACAGATTGTACAGGAGGATTTTCCTCTTCAAAGACAAAGGAACATTAGCAGAAAATTTGGTACCCAACATGTCAGTCTGGTTGAGGAGGATCCATTACTTAATATACACCCACACTTCTTAGAGCTTAGCCGCAACATGAAAAATTAGCACTTAGGGGGGAAAAATAAACGTATAAAGCTGGTCTGAGGAGCAGGAGGTGGAAGGTTGCCTTCTAATTGCTGCAGGGAAGAGAAACCATGTTAGAGTAAACAAAGTCTGATCGATGGTGGGGATTATATCAGAAAGAGCCTTTGGCCTTTGGCCAAGACGAGCAAACACACTGGTCTCTGTCTTTGCTACAGATGGAAAAAATAGCCGAGGCAAAAAGCTGGTGAGTTAAAAGCATTATATTTCACAGAGAGGGGGGAGCAGATAGAGCGTAGTACAATGCCAGATATGACATGTAGCCAACTATATCACGTCTTGGCTATTTGTATCAGACAGAAATGCCAGTAGATAAGAGAGCAGTGTTGTGAGTTTGATGGAAGGCTGTTCTGGCTGGGGGCTTAGCTTTAGGTCAGGCTATACTCCCACGGCGCTGCAGAGCTGTGTGTGAAAGCTCTCCATCACCACACGCACAAGTTCAACGCGCTGTTAGCTGGTCACGGCCGGGAAGAAATGTATTCTGTGTACTCCGGGATTCAATGTGGCAATTGCAATTCACATAAGCCACTTAAGGAAATCTGCAGAGGGAGAGAAAGAAGGTGTAAAAAAAAAAAAAAAAAACGGAGAGGGGGGCTTACGAGTTATTGGAGCCTTTTAAACACGGAGGCTCCTCATCAAGCGAGGTTTCCTTTTTTACCACGGCTTGTAAATGAGTTCACTCCACTGCCTTTAAAACCCCATGTTAAAGGTATTAAATCTGAAATAACATAATTCATTACCTCTGTTTGATACATGTTTAACTTGGAGATGAAACAGGAGCAAGTGCACGGTTCTTTCTGAGACAGCAAGTGTTGCTGTTCTGTCTGGGATTTTATTCAACAGAAAGAAATACTAATGACTTTTCAATCCATTTAGTGACTCACTTCAATTTGTGATTTGTATTAATGGCCCGTGTATTGCTTTCCCCACATCCAGCAGGGCTTGTGTTCTGCTAAATTTCCCCACAATATTCATGTCGATAAGCAGGTGACGACTTGGAGAAAAGGCCTGATTATATTTGCTAATCCCCCAAAGAAATTAGGGCGAGATTGATGAAAGCGTGCATATACTCCAACACAAAGCCTTGGGAGTCTCTAAAAAGCTGTTACCATGGTGGTATCCCATTAGAATAACAAACATTTCCCCTGGATGTTTAACATCGCTTCCCAGTGAGCACAGCCCTCCCTAAGCCTCCCCCTCCCCTCTTTCTCTCCCTCTCTCTCTCAAGCACCTGCCTTCACATTTTCCACTTCTAAAATTCCACCAGCCGCCTGGAAAAAAAAAAAAAAAAAAGAGAGAGAGAGAGAGAAGGGTGAAATATGAAATGCAGTTGCGAGAAAACTTGAGTGCCAAAAAAAGGACTTTTCTTCAAACCCGTAATAACTTTCCATGGGAATAGGGAGAAACTTAAAAAGAATAACACTTCCCCTTGATTTTCTACTCCTACCACTTTTTTAAGCAGGCAGTGAATTTCCTGGAGTGATAAGGGCTTAGCCAATGTAATCCTCAGAGGACCCTTCTCTGGCATGCCAGGAATCAAGAAACCTTTCCCTCTTGAAAAAAAAAAAATAAGTAGAAAAAGACAGAGAGAGAGAGAGGGAGGCAACAGTAGGTTTGGGAACAAGAAGAAGGAGAGGCACAGCCAGCATGCCATCTCCCACACATGCTGGCGAATGCAAATTAGCATGTGTGGAAAGAGCAGCCGGACTCGCCTCAGCTGGAGATCAACAGAGGAATATTGATATGACAATGCGAGGGGCTTCCCTGACACAGACAGCAGGGGCCACCGAGGATGCTCTAATTGGCCTCACGCAAAGAGGGGGGGGATGACAAGGGGGGGGCACCCATAAATGTTTCACACAGATTGATTCATTATCAGTTTGCTCGACAGGCTGGGTGGGCCTCGTAAAAGTGAACCGTCTTGAACCGGTAGCATGTAAGTCACTGTCACCGCGGCAGGACGGAATATATCATCCCGACCTTTCACTTCAGATATTGAAATGAGAGCCGCTAACATGACTCGCCACGCCGCAGGATGACTACTCTTGCATTTCAAAAAAGGAGAAGGATGGTGCAAAGATAGGTGACAGTGCAAGGGAAAATATTAATAATTTACGAGAGTCGGGGTACGCCGAGCTATGATGTGCTGTCTTTTCTTTTTTAACACCACATGTCAAAGCGGGCTGGCAGGTTTGAGGTATAAATATTCTCTTGATTAAGGAGCGACTGTGCAAAGTACAGCTATCCTGTCTGTGTTGTTATTATAGCTGCACCAGACTCCGCTGAATCGGATGTGGCTGTTCAATACAAAGCTTTCACTATCTCCTATATCATTTCCTACAGACTACCTATTTGCTTATTTGAGTCACATAACTGTTGTTTTAACTAGAACATTTAACAAGGTGAAGGTTTTATGACAGCTAGTGAGCTAAAGTTAGCAGCATTTCCACTTGCAGCACCTGAGCCCCGTAGCCCTGCCAAAGCGCAACAGAAAAACGGCCAATTTAACAAAAAACTGCCTTATTCAGTGTTTTACCTGTTTTAATTACCAGGCCCGTTTGATTTGGAGCAGAGGGGACCTCTGTGAATTATTTGGCTTCAAATAAAAACCTTGAAACTGAAGGCATCCTGAATTTAAAACAAGCGAAACACCTAGAAACAAGCTAGCAGCAGCCCCTCCAACAGCCTGAGTCTACTGAAGAAGAGCGTAGAAAATACACTTCTTTTTTTGTGATTTTTAGGTTTATATCAAGGGGTCAGTTTGCTTTGGAGCAGAGGGGACCTCTGAGTAGAATTCAGCGTCTAGTAACTGAAAAAATCCTAAACTTAAAACAAGCTAAGCAGCTAGAAACAAGCTAGCAGTAGACCCTCGAATGGCCTGAGTCTGCTGAAGAAGAGCGTAAAAAAAACTAGTTTTTTTGAAACCTGAAACTTCTGTCTTGTGTTTTTTCAGGTTTATATCAAGAGGTCTGTTTGTTTTGTAGCAGAGTGGAGAAATTGGCTTCTAGTACAAACCTTGAAACTGAGGAAATACTAACTTAAAACAAGCTAATCATCTAGAAACAAGCTAGCAGCAGCCCATTCAACAGTTTGAGTCTGCTGACGAAGAGCGTAGAAAATACATTTTATCCAAAACTTCTATAGTTTTTTTCAGGTTTATATCAAGGGGTCTGTTTATTTTGGAGCAGAAGGGACCTCTGTGGAGAATTTGGCTTCGAGTACAAACCTTGAAACTGAAGAAATCCTAAATTTAAAACAAGCTAAGCACCTAGAAACAAGCTAGCAGCAGCCCCTCGAACAGCTTGAGTCTGCTGAAGAAAAGCGTAGAAAATACATATTTTATTTAACCTGAAACTTCTTTTTTTAGTGTTTTTTCAGGTTTATATCACAGGGTCTGTTTGTTTTGGACAGGGGGAAGACCTTGTGAAAACCCTGTGTACGATGATGAGTCATTTTGAGACGTGTTTTGTAAAATTTACAGCCTGCCATGTTGTTGCTCCTTCATGCTCTGTGTACACAAAGAGGAAATGTTCTAAAATGTAGTTGACAAAATGCTTTGACTTTAAGGATTAATTGTTAAGCCCTAATTGTTACGCTGATAAGTCAATTTACTGACTCAAGCTACAACAAGTTAACACTGATTCTCATTTAATGGCTTATGTGTCATTAAACTGTAAAGCTTACACACACACTATCTAGTCTAACAGGTTGCTACATGTGAAGTCATAAAATTTTACAACCTAACTCTCCTCCGTCGACTAATGTAGTTACACTGACGTTTTTTGCTCGGTGATTAATGTGCACAAATTATTCAATATCCCACAAAAACTAATCTGTCAGTTAGAAAAGAACTGCAGGCTTCACAGACACATGGAGCCGCTGAAGATCACTGGCAGCCATTTAAGAGCCGTGAGAAAGGCAGTTGAGCAACTCGGCTTCTCGCTGGGTGGTTGGTTACATGTGGTCGACACATTTGCATCTTCAAAGATGCACACAGACAAACTCAATATGTGTGAGAATGTCTGGGCGGCATGTGGAAAACCCCAGTCCTCCCTCTGAAGAGGTTTCCTCCCCCTCTCAAAGAGTATAAGACAACGTTTTTAGGCGCTTTATCTGACATGTAGTTGCCTCAGCAGAGCGATGTAAACAAGTTGCTTAGACTGGATGCACAGAATTCGATGCAGCGCCGCCTGCTCTGCACCAAACCGAAAAAAGGCGCTGCAGGAAACTACAAATCAGGAGCCATTACACAGCAACAAATATGACAGGAACAGTGCTGCGCATTATTTGAGCTCCACGACTCATTCACTCAGTGTCTCTTTCAATGAGCGTGAACAATGCAAGCAGAGTGTGCATTGTGCTGCAGAGCAGGAGACCGTTCCTTTTGAATTGGGGGTAAATTACAAAAGAGGCCTGTGCAAATTAGACGTGATGGCTTCATAATACGTCTGAAGTGTCAGCTTCTCCAGAAACCTATCCCCAGGCTACACTCACAGATCGACGCTTTGAACTTCCAATTATTGCTGCCAAACCGCTGCAATCACCGCGCTGTAAAACAATCATTCCAGCAGTACAAAAGGCAGAGGATCAATGTTGAGTCTGTTGTTGGCAATGACAGGGTTATCTACTTAAAGTATGCTTTCATTCAAGACGTAGTTAATCTATATCTGCAAGGAAAACAGATATCCGGCTTGGCATTAAACGCACAAGTGTGTAAATCTTTTCTCTCCCCTTTTAAATGCAACTTTTGAACGAGGTCCTGGAAGAAGATTAATCTCTCTGAAGTGTTTGTAGTGGTTTTAATCCTGAGAGACCATTTGTTACAGAAGAAGGAAGAGGACTGCAGGGAAACAGCTGTATTTCAAACGGAACCATCCAGAACTGCGTTCCCTCTTGATACTTATTTGGTGAGGGGAAAATATGCATGCGCTGTCACAGTTCTGTACGATTACAGCACAAGGAGGACTCGTAAACAGAAACACAAACAGGATCTGGCATGTGCGCAACAGTTTTCCGAGCAATTTCGTATTACAATGTGACCTCTTACTCATGTGTCATTTTGCCTGCGAAGAAAATAAATTACCTTTGCAAT
Source organism: Semicossyphus pulcher (assembly GCF_022749685.1). Taxonomy (NCBI): domain Eukaryota; kingdom Metazoa; phylum Chordata; class Actinopteri; order Labriformes; family Labridae; genus Semicossyphus; species Semicossyphus pulcher. Next base: position 16,598,419 of record NW_027211670.1, on the reverse strand, counting down.
TTGGGGGGCGCCTACAAAAGGTTGTGGACAATATGCTGAGCGACTACTAGAGAGGAGAGGGAAAAAAGCACAGGCAGGATGACCGGGTCGAACGCCTCCATTGAACCGGAAAAAAGGTGACCAAAACAGTTGAGTGAGGATAAAACGGAGAGGCAGGAAACTACACTTCCTGTAAACACTGGCGAAGAATTATTTACCCACAACTCCAAACATTAAAGCGTCATCTCATCCTCAATTAAGCATGTGTTTATATTTCCCACCGACGAGAGAGTAAGATACATAGGACGTCAAGTTGAGATGCATCAATATTGTCTCCTCAACTGCGCCTGCTACATAATTAATACACACTCTGACATGACATGGATATGATATGACAAGGGTATCAGAGGCGAGGAGTTAGAAGAAGAGCGGAGTGGATGCATTTTTCATGAACCGCAGAGCTCCCCGGCCAAAAGTTCTAGACATGATGTTTCAGTTTCAAAGAGGGCAAATACGAGCCTGCACGAAAACAAACCTGGGATTTTTTTTATATGCACTCATTCTGACATGTCCACATCTCTGATCACACATCCAGAGGTCGACTTTGATCAGCCTCGAGTCTCCCTCTCGGCTATTGGATTGGGGTCCTGTTCAAAAAAAAGAAAAGAAGCTGCAAATGTGATACAACACCCCTCTCATCTTTTCACTCCTACTGATGTCTCAACATCTGATGTGCTGTGGCGTCGCCGCAGCAGCTGATACTTAATAAATGTGAAGGCTGGATTTCTTTAAGGGGGAGCGTTTTCCATTTCTTTCACTATTTCTTCGCAGATTGGTGGAGCTATAAATAGCCTCCATTTCTAGTTCTGAGGGGAGGCAAAAAAAAAAAAAAACCCACACAGGTGCAGAGAGGAATTCATTTTGCAGTGTATTTGGACAGGGCTGCTCTGCTCTGCCACTGGGAGAAGGGGGCCTTACAGGGGCCATTCCTCCTCATTCGGAGCCATTACCACCCCACTGTCACTGTCAGTCTGTCCCCTCACCCATCACGGAGCCCAGAGCGGCCCCACAGCCCCGGCTCAAACCTCACAACTAAATCACATTCTACGCACAAACGGCCGGGGCCGTGCTGCCTCTACTGTATCTAATCTAATCTGTCCATCTCCTGTGTCCCCCCCCGCCCCACACACACACACACACACACAAGTCTCTGGAAAGACAGGCCAACGTCTCAGCACCTCAATCATGTACATTTCCGCTGTGTGTGGTGAAACAAGAGTCGGTAATGCAAATCAGAAATCAGGATTTGCCTCCATAATTGGAGCTTTATCAGCTCATTAAGAAACAGGCAGGCATCGCTCAAATGAGCATGCACTACTCCCATTAAAAGCTCCAAAGGAGAGAGCACTTAGAACATATCAACACAAGTCCTTGGGAGAGAGAGGGAAGCAGCTGTGATTGATAAGGTTACTATCTTGTCAGCTCGAAAAAAAAACACCTCGGGGAAGCTTCAATTTAGCAGAAAGAACAGAGCGAATGTTCTCAGGTGGCCCTGATGGCCACTTCTCTGCCCCTCAGTGCCATAATGCCCGGCACAAAATGGCACATCTTATTAAAATTTTGACAGATTTATTATTACAGTTGTTTAACCTCTTTATAATCAAATCATGTTAAGGGTTCAAGGAGACTCTCTGCCACTGAATTACAATCATTTTAGCCTGATTTAAATTCTCACTGTGGCAGGATCCAGTTACCCCGTGCAGGCAAATATCCTGTTTACATCCAGGGGAGGGGGGCAGCGTAAGAGCAATATGAATCATGCCAATTTTTGCACTTCAAGTCCTGTGTTAAAAACACAATAGAAAACTGCTTTTCACCGCTATTATATTGCGTCAAAGGGAAATAATAGGGCACAATGTTGGTGTTCCTGCCTCCTCAGGTCCACTGATATAGCCCTCTTGGTACAAACTGTACAGCTACCACTCATAGATCTGAGTGGCAGGGAACAAATGTATCACTATTAAAGAGGGCCACATTAATGCCTCTGCCTGACAGACAGGGAGGACTGACGTGCCGGCATATTGTGTATCATGTACAGTAATTGCGGCGGCTCAAAGTGCTCAGAGGTGAGATCTGAGCGTACAGTATGACGATGAACGGAGCGTGTCATTGGGCCTGCGGGGAGAGGACTGTCATTAGCTACAGGACGTTGATGATTGAGTAACACTTTCAGACCGCTGCGGAGGAAAAACAACCCGACGCCTTCAGCAAAATCAATACAGTTTGAGCCGTCGGAATGCAAATAGCGACTATTCTGGCTGCATGACACGGGATGATGCACCATTACTTATTCTGGCTCCATTCAATGTCATCATTAGCCTTTACAGAGTCAAATCCGCTCAATAAAGGGCATTATTTCCAAAAGGATAAGCGCTGCATTAATCCTTTTATGCTGCTTTCAGCAGGGTTGAGTCTCCCATAGCTAATATTAATGTGCTAGGTGTCAAGAGTGAGATGGCTAATCCTGATAACGCAGGATGTACCGTCAACTTTGCAGATGGCTATCTGCCCCGGACTAGCGCTCCTAATAGGCGCAGGAACAGGATGTGCTTTTAAAGCCGCACTTCCCGAACGTCGCCTTCAAAGAAAACGATAATTTTCAACGGGGCTTTCTGAACCGAGCAGATAAGCCAGAGAACGGGGGAGGACAAAATAAAAATGATGCTCGCCTCGGAGAGGAAAAATAGCTTCCTGATATAGTCCTAGCTGCCTCTTTAAAGCTGACACCTAGAACATACAGTTTATCAATTATACATGAAGCCAGAATCCATCTTCTGTTGGCAGCTTGTTTGGATCCGGCCCGAGCCCTCTCTGTGGTGAAATGTGTCTGGGAGCCCCCATCCCTCCTGTCGCCTTTTTTCCACTCGCAGCCTGTCCTTAAATCAATCCCTTTTTAGGCCTGAATTTATTTTTCCTGTAACAAATCTGTCTTGGCAAATGATGTCACATAAGCGGGGAGAATGACAGCCTGATGTCTATGCGGGGAACATCAACCTTGCTCCAGCAGCCTTCCTCCCAAGGTGAGTAATCATGCTGAGGAGCGGTGCAGTGTGTGGATGCCAGCCAGAGTCCAAACAAACCCAGAGTCTGTTGCTCAAGATAAACAAACCAATTAGGGGGAAGGCATGTTATTCCTCAGTTGGTGGGATATTTGCTAGATGGAAAATAATCAATGCATTCTTATTTCCACGGGGGTGAAACCGAAAAAGTCCTGAGCAGAATAAAATCGAGCCGGAGAGGGAGAGTAAAATTATTCATTAGAAAAAATAAATAATGGGACTAAACTAGCTACTAGTCATGTAATTAATCCATGCAGGCTCAGTGGAGAGAGCAGAGCACAGAGGGGAAGATTCATCATAGCTTTTTCGCCCCTCGCTCCCAGGGATACATGCCCTTCTTGTGTGGATGAGTCAGCTTACATCTTCTGACAATTGTGAGCCGAGGGCTTTGTCAAAAGGAACCACAGTTATTGTTTTGATTGGTTCCCCCTTGTTATGTTGGGAGCGCAAAATGCTTTCAAATGTGATTGCGCCACAGCATCTGAAAATAAGGCACGCACATATAGAACATCAAAAAGGAAGATGTCTGCTTTTTATTTGCAGAGGACAATCATTTGGCACTTTGGCGTCCCTCCACGCTGGAACAAGCAGCCCTATCAGTAATTGCAAGGAGCGCCCCGTTGGCCAGCCGGAGCATTAGACGACTGGGCTCGCGGTGCATGACATTCAAGCCGGCCAATAACGACGGACATGCTAATCAAAGTGGCTCTGGCCTCCCGATCACAGCGCGACTGGAGGACTCTGCCCGGTCGGGGTGGATGTGCAGCTGCTCTGGCTGCATTTCCACTCTGCCCCCTCAGGCCCCCGGGCACCAGGCGCACCGCTGGCACAAGAGTTTAGATGCCGGGGAAAAAAAAACAAAAAAACACAAAAAAAAAAAATGGCGGAGTGAGGCTGACAACGCCACACATGAAAAATAAATCACAGCCAGCTTGTTAGCATGGCATGGGGAGAGGGGAAGAGGAAGAGAGGGAGACAGAGAGAGGAAGGGGAGGGGAAAAAAGAACTGGGTTAAGAGATTTAATGTGCTGCTGAAAATCTGACACTTGCCAGAGGTCCAAATGTTCCACCAGAGCAATGGCAGCCCTGCGGGCTAAGTCTCTATAAAGCCTCACAAAGCTGCTTACAATATACACTTGAGAAACAATAGATAAGGTCAGAGTACTAGCTATGTCTGAGTGGGACCATGTATGAAAAATAAACACTTTCCCTCTGCACGTGCTAACCCCAGACATGTTTACTGAAACCCAGACACGTATCAGCCTGCTGCTGCTGCTGCACAACTAGTTTTCAATATATCCATCAGAGGAGACGTACACATGATATAAAAGTATTTGTCAAGCAAATACCAGCACAAGTCCACAAATCCAGCCTCAGAAATATGAGGTTTTTCTTCTTCTGTACTCTGTAAATGTAATTTACCATTTGGTGGTGCAATATAAACCTTCTGAAGAAAAAGTTTTAATAATAGATTTGACAATATATACAAAAATATAACAGATACGAGATGATGAAAAGCATTAGCTTGTAGCATTAGCATTTTTAAAAGCATGCTTTTTCACTGTCTTGATGAGTTTGATGAGAAGATCAAATTTACTTATGCATCAAATAAAAAGCTACAGACAGGATAAGTGTAGCCTAGCTTAGCTTAGCTTAGCATAAAGATTGGGAGCAGGGGGAACAGCTAACCTGGCTCTGTCAGCTCACCAACCGACGTATAATATTTTGTTTATTAACTTACAGGTTGCCACGCCCGAAAGGATATCCTATTTTATCGTTTATTTAACTCTAATTACGGCAATTATTTGCAAAATTAACATCATGCTGTATCAAAGAGGACTTGAAACTAGCGACTACTCTTTAGGAAATGTTTACTGTTGTAAGAAGAAGGGTCATTTTCTGGTACACTTGCATACAATCGGCCTCTAGTGCAGTAGCCCCCTGCTGGTCATTGGATGGAACGCAGGTTTAAGGCACTTGAGCATTGGCTTCACTGTGAAAACCAGGAAGTTTTCAGTGCAGCCCATTAAAAATATGGACGTTTTGTTGTCGTTTGTGTTTTGTTTTTGGGGTTGTTCATCATCTCCTTGCGTTACCCTGTCATGCTTTGTCCTTCCTGTACAGCACGTTCTTTGCACATATAAATAAATGAATAAAAATTAAAAGAATAACCAATTGCATTACATACTGATGCAAACTACAGAAGCCTAATATAGTAACACTAACTATTTAGTGGTGAAATTTGGTGGTGAATTTTGCATGCATGCCCAAGATTTTGTCCTCAACACTGTCCTACACTTGCACACATGCATAGTTCACCGTGAATGCTTTGTGCATGTGTAGACTATTTGAATTATTGTACAACCAACTTCTAGTCTATAATAAAAAGTTCTATACTTGCTTGTGATTAGACCACGACTTAAAGCGTATTTGACGCAGCCCTCTGCAGATCATCTATCAGCTGGTTACAATGTAAACAGGTGAATAGAGACTTAATTACAGAGTTTAAATACATTATACGGCTGCTGCAGACAAAATGTCGGTGTCAGTCTTGAGGTGTGATTTAATAAATATCCTGAGGATTATAACTTAAATGAATGAATTATCAAATCCCTACAAAATTTTATATTATCCTCATAAGTCATTAGTCTCCTTTAAAAGAGGGAGAAGGAAGAAATTACTGGCAGTTTGTAATGGATCCAGGCCAAACTGGCAGAAGGAAGATATGCGCAGGCTTATTACAGACCATAAACAAATTACAGCGACATAAAAGGGAAAAAATGAAACCTTGCAGAAGGAAACAATTCTTAAAGAACAGTGTCCAGCATCTGCTGCACAGAGATGCACATCTGTGCTAATCCTTCGCAGGCCGCCTTCAGGATCCGTCGAGCTGACCCGGCAAAGTGTGCGGAGGGGGAATATTCCAGCAATATTTATTCAGTCGAGGCTTTATGCTCCAGCGTGATAATATAACAGCGTCTGACACTTAACTCTACTCCCCATCTTTGCCCAGGAGACACACTATCCTAAAGCGTCTGCGGCTTCATCATGTGAATCTTAATCAGATACTTAGCCAGTAGAGCAGGTTTTTACTCTCCCTGGTGAGAGTATCAACACATGGCCATCAGGCACAATTCACGGCCGCAAAGTGGCTATTTATTTTCTGCTCAGCGTTACTTGACAAATAATTACTCAGTCTATTCAATTAAGCGGTGGAACTCGCACAAATGGCCACAACAACCCGGCGTAGGACTGAAACATTACTCTACGTTTTTACAACTTTGCCTCATGAATAAAAAAAAAAAGCGACACACACACACACACACACACACACACACACACACACACACACACACACACACACACACACACACACACACACACACACACACACACACACACACACACACACACACACACACACACACACACACAAGCAGGTTGCTTTGAAGCAGAGAGAGCGGAGGGACAAGGTGATGGGAAGTAGAAATATCATTAAGTCTGAACTATTTCATCCCTTTTGGAGCGAGGCAGAGGAAAACAGACTTGTTGCCGGTGGAGCAGATGCACACAGTAATCCGGGGTGAAAGGACATGGTGTTTTCCCTGCTGAAAGAAGAAAAACTGTTTTTACAAGGTAACGTGGGTGTACAAGGAGAAAGTCACTGCATGCTGGCAGAGTAATATGGACTACAGCCTGGAAAGCTGCCAGAGTCCAAAAAATGTGCCCCCCCTCCAAGAGGCAATTACTCAAGATACACTGGATTAAAGCTGTTTTTTTTACTCTTGTTCAAATTAGGCTGCTGGAAATAAAGAGTCCCAAAATAAAACCAGCACAGCTCTGCCAACATTTGAGTATTTCCACACACATTTCCACAAACAAATAAATAAAATCGTACAATCTAAACTAAAATAGATTGGCGCTCAGTGGGAAGAGAACTTCTCCTCCGTAACAACACAATGAGGTGAACCCTGACATCCTGTAAACGTTCCGCACAACTATTTCAAACATAGATGCTTTGGCAGAGCCCGCTGTGTTTATATTGTAGTTAATCCAACAAACAAACCAGCAGTGGAGGGAAGTCATTCAGTACATTTACCAAGGCGCTACAGAAGAATTAAGAGGCACTTATAGTTTACTTGAACACCAGCATTTCCATTTTATGCTACGATATGTTCGGTACTTTATATGAGCTGTACAATAAGGGTTTGGATCAATTACACAACCAGCTTATGACTGAGCTAAAGTGCTAACAGTTTGTAATGTAGCTAAAGTTAGCCACAGAAAGAAACTAGAGTACTTGCCTCAAGTGTGGCATTGAGTATTCGGAGTATGCTAGCCAATACAACCGTTAGCATAATTTATTACCCCCACAAAATTGACTTGTTTCTTTCTTTTAAAAACAGTAGCAGAGTATTCAGCCATGATATAAATTAGCAATAGCTTTTTCGGGTCAGAACAGAAGCACTGTTTTGGGGTAATAAATCATGTGACCATTTGCTAACAACAACAGAGCGGTGGTAGCCGAAAGTGTACCATCACTTTAAGCTAGCAGAATGTTAGCATTCTGTGTTTTCCTATCATATGCTTTAGGACAGTGGTTCTCAACTGCTGAGTCGGGACACATAATGGGTCGCAGAGCTGTTTTCAGTCGGTCGTGGATGTGAAAAAAAATAGTTGTGGCAAAAAGTCTTTCCTGCGCTTTTATTTTGAAGGACGTGGGTTTCCTGTGATGTGCGTGCAGTAGTAGTGTAGTTTATTCCCCCTCCATGTTATCCGCTGATTGGGTAATCCCAGCAACATTTACATTCCTGAAACTTGATGAGCATGACTATTATACTGTTTATATCACTGTATTGTTAATACTACTGTATTAAACTGCACCATCTTTCTTTAAATACATTTGAGCCGTTGAAAATGTTCAGATATTTGGGTTGCGATTAGTCATTAAGGACGTGGATGTGGGTCCTGAGGGGAGACCAGTTGAGAACCACTGATTTAGGACGTTTTAAGTTAAGATAATTATAATTAAAAAAAACACAAACTACAGCAGTTTCATGTTCATTTTGAGGCTTTCCCTGAAGGTTAGAAGTATATTGTTAAAAAACTATTATATCAGTATATATTTTTATCCCACTGGAGTTGGAGGGTTACCAATATTAGTCAGTTTTAGTCAAGTTTTAGTACCCAAGTCGGTATCAGGGGGGGAAAAAGGTAACAGATCATCTCTACTCAAAACAATATGCAACAATTATCCAAAAACATGTAAATAATTATAATTAATATTTTAAATTCACTATATTAGCCCTGTGATTGACTGGATCAGTCCAGTGTGTGCCCCGCCTCTCGCCCAATGACAGCTGATCGGCTCCGGCCCCTTCGCAACCCTGAACAGGATAAGCAGTACAGATAAATGATGGATGGATGGATGAACTATATTTATGATAGTATAACCCTTTGCAAGCCCACTCCAGTTGCTACTCTTTGCATTCAAAGCTATATATAGACACATGCGACACTAGAATGACATGTACCTAATAGCTGTGTCAGAAATTGCTGCCTTGTTCATTGCTTACTAATATAGTATTAACACCTTAGAATGAGCAGTGTATGATCTTTTCCACTGTCACAAACAGGAGTTAAATCATACAACTTTTATTGTCATATCAATAGATGTGAAAATATTGCAATGTTGCACTACTAGTGTATATTGGTTGATATGCTATCTGACACTACTTTTTTAGCTGAGACTTTTTTGTACTTAAATTTCACACTAATTTGCAACTCCTAAAAGAATAGCAGTGATTTCAACCAAAGCACTGGACTGTCTTATTCTTCTATAAACAAAACTCATTCAATCGCAGTTACATGAAAGGTGCAATAGCTGCTTTGAGTAAAAAACAGAGAAAAGCAGGACGTCTTCTATAAATGGAGGATGTTTAGGGCACAGTATAGCAAAACATCATAAATCTTCTCCCCCCTCTATCATGAAGGAGTAAACCCAAATCAGGAGCGAGGATAATTGTAAACAAGCTAAATAAATCCCACAGAGGAGCGAAAGCCACAGGATGTCTCCGCAGCCAGCATCGCTTGGCCTCTCCACCCTAATTTACTACACTCCGCCCACTCGTGGCTCGGAGGGGTGTGGAGCTGGCGGATCCTCCAGCAGGGCCGGGGCCAGCCCATACGTCCCACTGGCACGGGACGCCCCGCCGAGAGCCAATCACGGAGCTCGTACTCCTGACAGCTCATTACCACTCAATTAGGCAGGTGCACCTCCGCGCGCAGCCTCCTGACAAACCCGGGCCCTCCCAGATGCATGTTTAACATTGGAGAGAATTATATAGTGACAGCAAACACTAAATGCCTCACCCTTATCACTTGATTGCCTCTAGATTTAAATCCTATAATTGGCCCAGGCCAGCGGGAGAAAAAAATAAATAAGCCAATAAATATGATGCAGTCGTCTTGTAATTGAACAATTATGAATTCATATTCATAAGACGCTCGCTGGCAATTACAAAATGCCATCTGATTAGGAACAATTTGAAATGACATTGTTCCATGCTAAAGACGCTGTGGTGTCAGCCTAATAAAGAGGAGGCACATCATAAGCGGCCGCTCGCCCGCTGACATGACCTCCAGAGATGGGAGACATGCTGACACAGTGGCTCGGCCGCTGACGGACGGGACTTGGCACCCATCGCTCTTTGTCCCCCCTAAACCTACAGCCCGCGCTCACTCGCACAGGAAAAAAATAACAGCACCGAGGGGTTGACTTTCAAATTTTTAACACCAGTGGGCACAGATTGTGCACATAACAAAACACAAGCAAGGCGAAAAAATGTTGATCCCTTGAGAACAGATTCTAATCAAGATGAAATGATTTACAAATCTATTTAATAAGGCTTGCCAGAAGTCAAACTTGGCATGTAAATGCGGTGGGGATTAAATTTCATCGGCAACCAAGACTGTAACTGATCGCCTGCAGACAAAGGGGGAGCCTGCCAGTTTTTTTCTCCCCCCCTTCCACTTCTCCTCTTTTCCCTCCCTCCCTCTTTCTCTCTCCACTGCCTGCATTTTGCCTCGTGATCCCTCCCCGGCTATGTGGAAGGACAGGGGCAGTGCGGAGTGGTGCAGCACAGAGTGAGAAAGGGAAAAAGAGAAGAGACAGAAAAATAAGAGAGGGAAGGAAGGAAAGGAAGGGAGGGAGTCAGAGGAGGAGAGGAACATTGGAGATAAAGAGCGGCAGTGAGAGGGAGAGTAGAAGAAGAGAGGGGGCTCAAGGTCAGCGTGAGGACAGTGTGGTCCTCTGAGTTGGACGGAGACACAGCCGCAGTCACCTCTGTGCTAATCAGCCCTTCGGCTGGCTGATGAGATGTCACTTAGTTGTGTGTGTGTGTGGAAAACCTCTCCCTTCACTTTTTTTTTTTTGGCTGCAAATTGCAGGGGCTGGTGGGGCGGAGGAACAATGTGTGTGTATATGGTGTGTGTGTGCCACTCTGGAGTGTAAGCAGTCTGACGTGCTGCTTGTGGTGCCAGTATTGCGCTTTTTTTTTTTTTTTTTGTTGCCCTCCCCTTCGCCTCTTTTTTCTTGCATATTATGCTACGGTGACTGAAGCTGAACTCAGCTTTCCCCTGCAGTGAGGGCAAGAATACAACTGCCAATTAATGCTATATGCAGTGTGCCCGTGTTAACAGTGTGAGGCATTCTGCTTCAAGTTGCTGCGCTGTTTGAAAGAAGAAAAAAAAAAAAAAAGGTGGGCTAGCTGTTTTTTTTTCCTCGGGCGTGGCTAACCTAACGGGGATTGCGCCATTAGCTTAGGGCGTAAACGAACAGCGTCCGCAGCTGTGATCAGGTTTGTGACCTAACAGCTCTGCAGCTTGTGTCTCATTGGGTGAGTTTTGTGTACCAGGCCAGTTGGCAGAGGCGAGCGTCTCCTCCGTCTATCCTTGGGTTATTTCTGACCATCTGCGCCCAGTCATTAACAGGCCTTTTCACAGTCAATTGTCTTGTTCGTCTCCCCTCTTCTTCATCTTTGCTTCTCTGTGCTTAACCATGACATGGACTGACTGCTCCCAGTGTGTCTGGATGTAAATGGCGTGAGTAAGGAGAGGCCATTTTATTAGCCGGGGCTAAGGAGAGCTGTGGAGCCATAGGTTAATTCAAAGTGGCATCATGGAGGATGCATCAAACAGTGGAGATCAAATTACAGGGCAAAGCGCTCAGTGGTAAGAAAAACAAGCCAGTGGTATGCTGCAGAGTGTGTGCGTGCATGCTGTGTGTGTTTAGCAGCAAGTGTATGTGTGTCTAGGAGAAAGAGAGAGGGAAGGGGGGGGAGGCAAAGGAGACAGCAAAAAAAAGAAGAGGAGAAGGAGGAGGGGTGTCCATAGAGGGCCAAGGGGGATGGGGATGGAAGGAAAGAGGGAGTGAAAGGGAAGGAGGGGGGGAGATGAGGCTAACTGGGCCAGCACGCACACATCAACCCCACCAATTAGAGTCACTCATCTCCTCTTCACACAATGCATCACCCTCCATTTCTGATGTTTACAATCGTCGGGGAGAGAAATAACTGTAAACATCACTGCAGCAGCAGCGATGGCATTCACAGGAAAAAAAAAAAAAAAAGAGAGGAAGATCTCCTCTGCCTGAAACGCGTTTAGCCGTTCCTTCTTCCCCCTCACGCCTTTGTTATTGGTCTTTGTGCAATGATTTGCCTAAGGACCCAGATTTCCTAGCAACAGCCTGCCACCAAACATTTGGCAGGAGTTCAACATTCTCTCTCTTTGTGAGAAATGGCAGCGCTGCCTCCCTGCTCTGCGTCTGCCACCAGCCCTGCTGCTGCTGCTGCTGCTGCTGCTGCTGCTGCTTCTGCTGCTGCTGCTGGATGAGCCAGACTGGCTGCAAGAGCCCTCTAATAATTCTGTTTTCATCCAATCACACCGCATAGTAGCAGGCACCTTGAGAGCCTCTGCCAGGAATCATCAATCAGCCCTTTAACGCGCGGGCGCACGTTTGGGGCGAAGAACATGCTAACGTACACACATGCGCGTTTTCGGTAATTACATTTACAGATTAGGAGAGCGCGCGCACCACCCTGCAGTCGTTTAATGAAAATCAACAAAGCACATTAATACGCAGCAGAGGTTGGTACAGTGGGTTAGAGAGAGGGGGAATGTACAATGTGGCTGTAAATTGGGTAAATACATCTGAGTGCTCTCGACAAGGTTAATGGAGAGAGGAGGCCTTAGTGAACACCGGTCTAGACACGCCACACAGTATTAAGTGGGAATAGCTGTGGCAGTGTATCTGGCTAAGTACTTTCCAAGTGCGAATGGGACTCTAATAAAGCGAATGATCCCCCCTGTTTTGACAAAGAGGCCCAGGAGGGACGCCGAAGACGAAGAAGAAGGAAAAAAAAAAAAGACGTTTGAGATTCCAAGCACTGACAAACACCCATTTGTGGCCCTTCTATCCCCCTCCTCTCTCAAATCCCACGGAAGCTTTTCCCCTGCGCGCAAGACTGTCGGATGTGGGCAAAACCCAACTGCCAATTTGCAGAGGATGTGCCGTGTTTGCTAATGTGAAGCAGAGGCTAAAAATGGGACCACACAAACTCTGGAGGATGGACTGACTGATCTGCTTTCTGGCACAAGCTCTGACGGCTTTTTTTTTTTTTTTTTTGGTGTGTGCTTGTTTCTGCGACGGGGCGGCTAATTATGAAACCTCTGTCATTATTGGACTACGGTGCGCTTATGTTGAGAGGGCTAGCGCGCAACAGGGGGAGCATTGTGAATTTCACTTGGGACAATGCGCTTAAAGAGTGTGTTGATGGTTAGGACTGTGGGGATGATTTATGCCGATAATGAACTGCTTAAAGACGCGGGAATGCGGCGCAATTTCAGGGATATCATCTTGACTGGAGATCAGAGAAAATGTTGATCTGCCAGAATTAAATGTAATCCCAAACAGTGAAACATGAGCATGGCAGGCCATCCTACTCCAGGAGCTGTAAGTGAAGACATTACCTCAGTGGCGCAGCTTATGTGTGTGTGAATGTCTAAGCTCACATCTGTCCTCCTCCATCTGTGTGTGTCTGTAAGGGGAAGATTGTGTAGGAGGGGGGGGGGTAAAGCAGAATGAACTCGAATAATCAATTTTCACACTTTCACAGCACCTGTTGGCTTGTCTTCATGTTAAAAGGACTGAATGAATGCATTACATGTAGAACAATTTCACACCGCGCTGCGGCGACGCGCACAAAGACGCGGGGGGAAAGGGAAAGAAAGGAGGCGCATTGTCTCAATAGGTAACGTAGCTCATTTCACTCCACAAAGGATGAATGGATATATTGACAATGCAGAAGGCGCGGCGAGGCATTTCCTGAATAAAGCCTCTTAACATTTTGTCCTCTTCTGGCAATAGAGTTAGGGAACAGTCATTCTGAATGTAGAGGGTCTCACTTACAGCAATATAATAGACCTTGGCTTTCTTCACCAGCTCCCAGTTGCCGTCCAAGTCCAGGTGTTTTTCCTTTTTGTAGCAGTTTGCCGCTGCCAGGTTAGCAACGAGGGACCTGCGGAGACAGAGCCCATAAATCTTCAGCCGCGCTTATCATCCATCTTAATTTTGTCTCAAAAACATCCCTAAAAACACTCCCCGACTTTCCTTTGTTCTTTCAAGACATAAAAAGGACGATAATGGTTTCCTAGAATGTCTAAACCTTGATGTGATCTTTCTTTTAAAGAAGGGTCTGTGTCCTTTTTTTCCAAGGGTCACAATAAACCATCACCAAATTCTTCCTCTTATTATATCGCCAGGAAAAGCAGCACCATTGCTAACAAAGGTGGAAAAAACAACACATGTATGACTAAATGAACACTCCAGTTGAGTAGTGAGTAGTGGGAGCCGCAGAGTGAAGCAGGTGGCATTATCTTAACATAGCTCATTAGCCAGTCCTCGTGTGCTGTCGCTTTATGAGCGGCCATCAAAATGAGTGCAGCCATCATCGCTACTTAGGGGGAAACTGTTCGCCGATCATATGACAGGAGGATGTTGCTACATGGCGAGAAATAACCGCTCACCACGGTTAGCACCATGAAGCGTTCCCATTACAAAGCGTCCTTGTGAATAGCAGCTCTGTCTCCCAACAACTCTCAACAATTCTCAGGCTGTGTATCGTCCTATCAATCCAAAAGTAAAATACAGTCAAATTAAATTGATTTTTTTGGGGTTGTATGTGACGGTAAAACAAAAAAATAGTCCAACATCACTGGGACTTTTCATTTTGGGTATCACTTCATCTCAGTCAGGTGTTTTGAATAGCGTTAATTAGCATTACAGCAGACTGTGTATGTCTACACTGATCGAGCTGGTACCTCTGAATCACTTAGCAGACTCTTATTTCACTGGTTGATGATGAATTAAAACATACAGACACATGTACATGTAAACAGCTGATATGTGGTCACCTGTGGATACAGAGTGCAGGAGAATGTTTGGGTTGCTTGGCAACAAAAGGTCCAGTTTCAGTTAAGTTGTGGGACTAGTTGAGTTAGTGGAGCAATCTGTTGTTGATTGTTACTTTTGCCATTTGTCGCTTGTACAACTGTATAAAAGCAATGTCACACTCGAGGTCGTGCTGTTATACTGAATATCAGCACAGCTGTGATTACTTAGCAGTGCTGATATTCAGTACATCACTCCTCATGTGATATTGCTTAATTATTAAAAATCACTCAAAAATAAAAATATAAAAAGCTTGTAATGCTTTGCTTTGAAACCTCCAAATCCACCAAATTAACATGTGCATCCAACAGATGTCTGCTTTTAGGTGTGCTCTTGTTTGCCAATCAAAAGGTAAAAAACCCAAATAAGTCTGTTTGAATTGCAAGTTGTAACGCTGTAAAATGTTGAAAAATCCAAGGCGGCTGAATACTTATGCAAGAGACTGTATGTCTCAGATAACATATAAAACTCACCATATTTTGCTATACGTTGGCAATGCTAAATGGTGCGGTAAGCAGCACTAAATTTGGGGGAAATATCCCAGAAGAAAACTCAATGTCTCAGGGCCTGTGCCCACTAACTGCTTTTTTTTGCGCTGGCAGGACCTGTTTTCTATACAAAACCAGTGCAGTTCAGCGTTTTCAGGAACATTGTAGTAGTAGTCAATGTCATTTCTCCATCGCTGACCTATCAACATCAAGAAGGGGCGGGACTTATTATTTCAACTTTGTCAACAACAAAGGTGAAGGAGAAGGTAATCCTTTCGCTTTTTCAACGGTACAATTTCCAGGCGGAGAGCTGCTGCTAATGCTAGGACATGATTCCTTTCCATCGTTTTTTAAATTTTCTTAAATAAAAGCACATATTGCGTAACCTAGCAACAGTTAGCATGGTTAAGAAGCGCTCTGAAATTGAGGTTGTGGACGCTGCCAGCGCAAAAAAAACACCGCTAGTGGACACAGGCCCTTATAGCTAGCTGGACAGAAGTGCATACCAAACAAGATTATCAGTAAATTCTTTATAAACAAGCTAAAATGTAAAAATGTTTAAATATTATGGCAAAATTACATATGTGGTCAGAAATGTAGGACAATTTTGGGGGGGAAATCTGATTCAGAAAGATTCCTTTTGAGCTGCTAATATCAATCTAAACTCTCAGATCCTGGAGGTATAGACTGATTAAACCTTTGATTACTGAACAAACTGATACCTAATACCTACAATGTGACTAGTCTAACTGTACAGTGTCCTCACACACTGGAGCTCAAATTGTCAGATTGAGTAGCAGCGGTAGACTCGGGCTAATCAAAGCCTGGGGGGCTGTGACACACTGACTCCCACTCCTTCAAAGCCATCACCCGTCCAATCTGGCCCCGCCGGCGACCTTTCCTCTGGGCTCCCGAGCTGTCTGTTAAACACCTGTAAGAAATATTACAGAGCTCGTCTCCCTGAGCACGGCACCTGACCTTTTCAGGTGTCAGAGCCCACATCAAACAAGCCCACTAAGACCGTTCAGCGGGGCCGGCTCCCGGGGCGGCCGAGGTCCGGCCCCGTTGACTGACTGACAACTCCGGTAGCAGCGCATGAAGGGCTGCAGAGGAGGGGAGTGTTTAGAGAAGGAGGTTATTGATCCACACCTGGTCTATCATGAACTTAGAGCCCTCTCTGTTAGTGATATTTGTGTGCGCGGGTGTTTGACCTCTGCTGTCTCAGACGTTCTGATGACGACGCTAGCGTGAGAGTCGCCAGAGACGCTAAAGCCCCTTTTTACAAGCGAGGAGGCTGACAGGTGAGAGCCGGGATAGCCCAGCCATCTCTAACACATTGCTACTGTCAGCCTATAGATGGATGACAACCCACTGGGGCGGCAGAGACTGAGTGGGGGCCTGGAAAAAACACACTCAAGCTGTTCTTTCTCCGTTTGATGTGTGAGCCCGGCTATGATTCCCTGTTATGACTTCCAGCCCTGAGGAGCCTGCCTGCGGATGTAAAAATGAACAAAAAGGAGTATTTCAAATCTGAGCTAGGGGGGTCATTTCCTGGTCAGGGGTGACTGAAAGGTGGCTAACCTATTGTCTCCGGTGATGCAGGCTGCACAGGTACCAGTCGGCTCCACGTTCTGCTCGTAGTAATGCGCATCGACGTGGGCTTCCTCGGCCTTCTTCTTCAGGATCTCCCCGAAGTTATCCGTCCCGATGCACCCGAAGAAGGTAGCAACCCTGTGGGGCTCCTGGATCATCCACTATAGGGAGAGAGAAAATAGAAACAGCAGTTACAGTGAGCTCAGTTTACAAAATATAAGTCTGTTTGAATGGTCAAGTTCAGCTAAGGCAGATGGCATACAAACTGTAGCTTCACAGCAAACATACTGCTTGTGATATATGAGGGCTGCGAGCTGTCGTAAACAACCCGAGACCAATTCAGCTCCACATAGAGGCACTGTTCTCATCCAAGCGCTCCCTCCTCTGCCTGTGTGCTAAAAACAGTCTCATCTCCTTATTTACACAAACCCCATAATTCAAGGCTTCATCCTACTTATGCAAACACAGCCTCGGCGTGTGTGTGAGTGTGTACCTGCTACCACAGGATGCTACCCAAACTGCTCGGCGGCCATTTTTTTTTTTTTAGGTCTCGACAGTTCTGATGTACTCAGTGACTTTTACCTGATGAGAGAGCGGCGGCGGAGGAGGCGGAGGAGGAGGAGGAGGACGAAGGAGGGGGGGCTGCTCAAATTCTACAGAGCTCAGGTTTAACCTCCAAAGATTTATTGACGTACAGTCCGTGCTGCTGTTTGCTCGTTTTATCGCAGCCTCCTGTTTTGTTGCTGACGGGGGCCCCTTGTGAATGAGATGTTGCTGCTTTTGGGGATGACCTGTATATGTGTGAAATTAATCATTTCACACGACCAAATAGCATCTCGGTGGGGGAAGAAAAATGCATTTTCATCACCCGTCCAGAGATGCTTTCCCTAGTTATTTTGCCTTCATCCCCCCCGCCCCCTTTCCTCTCCCCATTGGTCTCCAGGTAAGTAGTTCAGATGGAAGAATAAATAATGAAATAAGAGAAAAAGATTACCTGTGCAATTTTCATTGCTTTAAATAAGGGTCACATTTACAAACACAGCTGATCTGGGAGGGTGTTGAGCCAGCATTAACATGGCAAAGCATCAGGCTCTAAGTATTAAACATCTATTAATCCAAAGCGTTCAATTTGGAGTGAAACTAAATCTACTGTGAGGAGTTTCAGCTGGTTATGAAAGAGTCTCAATCTAATATTTATGCCTCTATGTGACCTAAAAAAGCAAACCAGACCGTCAGTTTGAAGATTTCTATAAAGTTGTTTTCACCAGGTCTGATTCTGTCGAAGTCATTTACAACATGGAAACTAACAGATAACATTTTTACCGAGCAAAGTCTCACAGTGATTTTGTTAAAAGGAAGCAGGGTGAGATTTTTTCTGTAGAGAATAAAACACATGTTTTGGACAGGATAAGTGAAGACAAAAGATTTACGGCTTTGTCCAAAATTGGACGCCACAATGGAAAACAAAATGAAAGTTAATCAGAGAGGAGGGATGGACAGAATGAAGCAGCAGATATAAAAGGGCTGGAGAGCAATCAGAGGGTTATCAACCTTTGTAATGACAACCGACTGGGAGATGAATAACAACGATCTATTACATAGGAATGTTATGAACTAAAGATAAAGGTATTATTAAAGCTGTAATCTCAAAGATCTCAGTTTCGTTCTCTTTGGCGGCACCCATGGCGATAAACAGTAATTGCGGGAGCGCACTTCCCAGATATCCAGACAGTGTTGCATGTGTGACGTCCACGGTTGGGTCCGGTTGTAACTCTTGATTTTCCTCGCTGATGGCTGCTTTCCTTTTTAGACTGTTTCCCTTCATCTGAGCGTCAAATGTTTTGAATCGATTGTTTTGGATTTTCACTTATTTTTGAAGTTGTATCTGTAGTCATCGATCTTTTCTTTGTTTGTTCAGCCATAGTAGATTACTGTTTACTCGCAAACACTCGTCGCTTAGCTCCGCCTACCGTCTCTGGCAGACCAACCACTGCTGGCTGATGGAAAACGCGTCACTAACTGGGCTTGTGATTTTTTCCACGAAAGTCTCCACAGACACCCAGTCTGTAATACTGCAAATGCAAAGGCTTTCATCAGTGGGCCATAGGCTCAATCACCATTGTGTAACCTCATTTGGGGATAGATAGAGACTTAACAGACATTTATTGAAATTCAAATCTTAAACATTATCGCTAAGGGCCTGTGTCCATAAAAACAGTGTTTATGCATTGGCAGCATCCACAATCTCAAGAGATTCTCACCTGCTCTTACTGTTGCTAGGTTACGAAAGTTGTCTCGTGGCACTTTTGCTTCCCTCGGTAGTGACCGTTAAGTCTGATTAAAATCGCTCTGTATGCCAAGTATTTGCTTTAATTCGAGGAAACTTTACAAAGAAAACATAAAAACTAGAAAGGAATCGTGTGCTGACGTTAGCAGCAGCTCTACACCTGGAAATTGTACCCACGAAAGCGAAAGCATTAGCTTCTCCTCCGCCATTGTGGTTGATAAAGTCGTTATCAAATACCCGCCCCTTCTTGATTTTGATTGGCCGGTGAGGGAGAGGGGACATTGACGAGCGCAGCGGTGTTCCAAAAGTTGAACTACTTTCAACTGAGGGCGTATTTGAGTTTAGGACGCTGATATACTTACTGCAGCACAAAAGATGCAGTTAGTGGACACAGGCCCTTAAATCCCCCATCTATGTATAAACTGATTTTGTTATTACAATCAGACATCAGCAGTTTTTTGTTAACTATGAGCCTTCCTGAAGAAACGTTGTCCTGTGTTTAAGTACCATTTTCAATTGATCAATCGATCGTGTTTGTGCTCCATACCATGTGATCATGCTCCTGAGTCATGTTGCAACATGCAAATGCTTAATAAATTATATTTTGATTAACTCTTAACAGATTATCAAAATAATTGTCAATTTATTCTTTCAATACACTTTTTATGAATCGACTGATCTTTGCAGCACTCGTGCCAACCAAATGAACAGTAATGATGTCAAATATGCCCGCTGTATCTCGGCCCACGAGAGGCCTTCCATGTGTCATTTTGAGTCATGATCCAGTCACTCAGCCGAGCCCCCCCCCCCCCCCTACCCAGCTTTAAAAAACACATACACACATCTGTGTACAAACACGCACGCGCACATCCACAGCGAAAGCTGACAAAAGCGAGCTCTTCTTCCCTAACCTCTTGCTGCAGGCACCTCACACTTATCAAGGTCACTGGCTCGGGTACACGTCAAGTCCTATCTGATTTTCCCTCCGCCGTGATGAGCTCCGAATCCAAGGTTAGGAGCTGCGGGCTGTAAATAATGACAGCGCGGCCCCTCCATTTGCAGGCCTCTCAGGTGGGAATAGAGAGGGCCACTCAGGGGCCCCCGTCCGTCCGATGACAGCATGGTGAATCACAGTGGACCCCTCCCTCCAACCCCACCTCCGTCTGAACCCTCCTGCCTCCTCCACCTCCTCTTCCTCTCTCTCTCTTTCCTGACCGTCGGCTGTACTCTCAGTGCCAGCTCAGCTTGTCATTTTACAGGGTCATTAACAGACACACATACACACCAACTTGTGCGTGAGTACACAGTGCACCCACGCAGGGAAAAGGCTGACACACACACAAACCTAAAAATCCTCTCTGGTGCCACAGCATCAAAACTCCCTCCCTTCCTAAAAAGAAAAAAAAAACACCCCTGCTTTTGCCAGAAGCTGCTCTGCTACTCTAATAAACACAAAGCAGCGACAGATAAGAGGAAAATGTCTTCATTATGAGCGTGTAAAAAAATGTATCTAGTTTTTTCTCTTTAGTCCTCCTCTGTGGTGCACAGGAGCGGGGAGTTATATCAATTCATTTCCATCCCTGGCACCCTGCAGACAATCCCTCTCCATTCCCAGATTATGTGAGATAATACCTCCATTATGACAAAAGCGCTATTCGCGGGGTCGCCGAGAGGTCAACCAACCCTGCGCCGGGTATTCATGCTTAGTCACATCCCAATTATACCGCAGTGGCAGAGGCAGAAATTGGCAAATGTACATCAAGGCGCTTCATTACTGAGGGCCGCTCCAGTGAAATTAAGCAGCAGATGAGACAGAGTAAGATTTGCCCCAGGCGGCATGTTAGAGAGAGAGAGAGCAAGAGAGAGAGAGACGAGAGGATGGGAAGAAAAGAGGGAAGCTGAAGTAACAGATTTCTCTGAAGGTGCTGGGAGCTTGTATCCTGAGCAGCAGCTCATGTATATTTACTTAACTAGGGAGAACGCAGGTCCCCAAAGATTAATAAGTTCCCATGATACACCACAGCAAACTATCTCTTCGTGCGTTTAGATAAGGGAGGGAAATCTAATACAAACAAGCGTGAAAAATATCCCTGAAAAGCAGGAGGGGGTGACGCCGCGCTCGCTAACGGCGAAGCCATGATAAGTATACATTATGGAGGATAAGTCTGTTTGCCTTCCATTTACCCAAATAATCTCACCCCTCCCCGCCCACCGAACCACCCAACCACCCAGCACTGGCCCCGGGGGCCCCAGCTAGCTATTAATTATGACATCTCATGGTTGCAAGAAGCCCCACTTGGGGGAGCTGACCTAGGCCCTGCTCCTCGACATCCAGCAGCTGCCACTCTTCACTACGGAGGCAGCCGCCTCGCGTGGCAGCTTCCAGGAGGGCAATTACACAGCCCGGATGAGATGAGGCGGCTGAATGTTTGGGACCGGAGCGCTCAGACTGCCATTAGCACTATAAGCTATTACATTCCCTCCTTTTCTGCCTCTTTTTTCCTCCCTCCTCCTCCTCTTCCTCGCTCACTTGCCGCTGTATATTGATGAAGCGGTAATGGGACCTCTAGTTAGATATTCCTCCTGTAAAAACATCGTCTTGTTTCTAGTCTCCCTCAGGGGTCAATGTATTCTCCGGGAGTTGCTGGGAATCATTTTCGGCTCTATTAATGATGCAATTCCAATGCAATTCAGATCTACAGAAGACGCAGCACAGTGGGCTTCTCGCGGGGAGTTGATAGATGACACTGCGAGTTATCCCGCAGCTCGACAACAAAGTGGCGCCTTCTGCGACGTCGCCGGGAAGCCGCTCGGCCCGTCACTCCGGTTTCCGCCTCCTGGAAGCGCTCGCTTCATCCTTGAAAAACAAGAAGAGAAGTGTCCATTCTCCTCGCGTCACCTCTCCGGCGGGGTCCTCTTGAGAAGAACATGTCCGTGCCTAATGATGGTCACATTAATTATAGGCTTATCAACCCCGGCGAAAATTCAATGGGGCTATTTTTAGAGGCCTAAAATAGAAAAGGGCGAGGGTGCTGTGAGCCGGGGTGGCCTGCAACAGCCTCCTCTTTTAGAGCCAGAGGTGGAGGCTTGTATCGATGTTTCTTTTTACTGTGCAGTTAAAACAACTAGCAAACATCTGTCCATCAGGGCCTGTCATGCCGAGCGCTTTTATATAAAGCACGTCTGAGCGAAGGGGCCTGACATTGATGAGGTCTGGCAGCTTCCATTAAATCACTCTTTCCTGTAAAGTGCCGGGCATCAAAGCAACCGGCCGAGGATTTTTCACTCAATCAGGTAACACACAAGCGCTCCCCTCCTCCTCCTCCTCCTCCTCCTCCTCTTCCTTCCCTGTCCTCTCAGGGGCTGGAGCCTTCTGGTCAATAACTCCAATCAGTTCAATTTCATGCACAGTTAGCCGTGTTGGGGTGCTAGGGCAGCGCTCGCGTCGAGGGTTGCATATGTCGTTGCCGCTGTTGTTGTTTTTCTTTAATTTTTTCTCGTCCCTGGGAGGGTTGATAAGTGGGGTGGGGACCTGTGCTGTGTAAAAAGTGGAGGCTAGCCAGGGCTAGCATGGGTTGTTTTAACTCTGCCTCACCAAAGCGGGCTCCCTGCCAAGCCATTAAAAGTCTCTGTGCTCTGCTTCAGTGACACAGCTAAAAGAATAGAGAGCGGCCGAGAGGGAGAGCTGTAAATGATCAACACGATAATGAGCTGATTATCAGTCAAAGGCATGGATAAGCTCTCTCTCCAGTAATTTCCTTTCAGATCAGTCAACCGCATTCTCCTCTCTGCAATCAACACTCGTAGGGGAGGCATAGCGTGCAGCCCGGTGGGAGACCCAGGCCTAATATCAGACTCGAATATCCAGGTTGTCTTCTGATCAGTACCTGGCTCGCTCCCTTGATGACACACCAGCATGGCGGGGAGGCTTTTGTTTCACTATTAAAGTCTGCTTGTTTCACAGCGACGGTGCACCTTTAGGCTCTGGCTGCAGGTCCAAACGAAGCTGAGTGATGCTCTGATGATGATCACATAAGCTGTGCAACCTGCAAGGATTTCTACACTGACTCACTTCCTGTTTTCTTGGCTCAACTAAGCATTAGATTTGAATTGCTGAACGTACGTGTGATCGAGCCAATCAAGCCAATAAGGCCATCAGTGCATCATCGTACTCATCCTGATATCTGATTGGTTTACATTGTGATCATTTACTGTGCTATTCCCAATCAAACAACTGGTTTCTATTGGGATTCAATCATCTCAAGGTAGTGATGATACATGGGACCTTTAAGAGTGTTTGAATGTCATCCAGTATTTACATCCATACCTATCGAACTATTTGCAACAAGATACAGGCGGGGACACTTTTTCTTATTCATTTGCTATTTTGCATTCAAATATATGCAAATCAATTTGCATTTCCATCAGCGACCAAACAGACTTTTTCATTCATTGAGGACCAGTAACTTTGATGATGGCTTCTTGTTGCCGATTCCCACTTACGATGGATAATTGCATAACGTTATGAAATTGTACTCAGACATAGGGGGCAGAGAGAATTGTGTGTGACATCTAACATATAAAGTTTGCAGACAGATATGTACCTCCGCACTTTTATTCTGAAATTTTAGGGGTTTTCTGGTGGGTTCAAGTACGATAGGACGAAGCGGTTACGAGTTTGTTTTCGCCTTTATTAGATAACTGGAGAGAAACAGACAGCAGGGTCCCCCTGAAGCAGGGGTCTCCAACAGGTAGCTCGCAGGTTCACAGACTCCGACGACAATAAATGCACCTTGAAAGCTTCTTCCCACTTCAATTCAATCAAACACACAGATGTCCCACCCCCTCTAACACAAAAAACAGGCCGATCAGCTGTCAATAAAAAACGGTGATGCTCCTGGCATGTTTGTCAACGTCTGAACCAATCACAGCAATGCTGCAGCAAGCTCCATCAACAGGTCGGGTCACTTATGCTGTATGCTAGCTGAGCTAAAGTGAGGAGTTCGGTGCTGTTAGCCTGTTTTGCCAGATTTATGATGGACAGTGAAGGCGGCCACGCCAAGGAAGAGCAGAAAACATTATTTCCACGGGGAGTGGGAAAGCAAGTTTTTATTCACGAATGTGAAGGACAAGTGTGTGTGGAGACCCCTTAAAAGTGTCTTATAAATAAGAAGGAAAAAAATCCAAAAGATGCACATTTTCCCACAATCAGTGATTGCTTTTAAAGAAATGTAGCTTTACTAATGATTGTAATATGCCTCTCTTAATTGAATTTGGATGTTTATCCCCAGAAAAGTGGATGGATAACCACACCTGAAATTAAAGACATTTCGCAAACCACATGCACGAGATGCAGCACGAGCGGTAGCGGCAGTGTAGAGGCAGAGGGGATGTGACGGGGTCAACACAGGTAAGACGAGCTGATAGACCGAGTCCGCAATTATGCCCCTCTGTAGGATGTGTCGTTGCCGCTGCAGAGCGACAAACATGCCCGTCAAAATAGCTGGTGACAAATAAGTTTCATTTTAGAAGTCGACGTGGAAACTCGGGGGCTGTTACGTCCGTGCACGGGGGAAATTGTGGGGAGTGAGAACGGTGTCGACTGTGTGTTCTGTCCAAAGTGCTTGAGCAGAACATGTCACTGTCTAAATACATATTGACTGTACAAGATGTCGGCCATTTTTAAAACCCAACCGATAAATAAACACAGAACCAAGAGGATTCACCAAGTGAAAAGGAAACAGTCGACACATGACACTGGTAAAACCACCCCAAGGGGGCTGATGTAAGACACCAGGAAACACCAAAACATTGAAGTCAGCTTGTGTGTCCGCATGCACACTCGTGTCACGGACGGGGGCGGCGGGCGGAGAGGTGACAGCTCCCAGGAACAGCCCCCGATGATAAGCATCAAACTGGGTGACGCGCTGACACACTCCATAGGTTGTGATGTTAAACACGACAAGAACGCCCCCGACAGTATCTCTGCACCCTCTTCAGAGAGCTATCAAAGGGCAAGTTCAGTGAGCACACAAAATACACACGCCTGCCTCCCCCCCCACCACACACACACACACACACACACCTCCTAACACATCTTTCTGCAGCATCTTCGCGCTGCATAGGAATCAGGGATGTGTCGCCGTCCCCAGGCGGCAAGTTTATTTAAAAAAGGAAACACCTGATTTTTTTCCTCCTCTTTTTTGGCTCCTCTTCATTCCTCGCCTCCCTTGTTAAACACACAACCTTGATTTTGTTTTCTGTTGCCCGGGAGGGGTGAATTATTTACAGGATAAACAAGGTGATGTTGTTTCAGTCAGTCGGAGCCAAACTCCCCTATCGCAGCTGCAGCAAAGAGGCAGACGGGTTTACCTGGCAGGCATGAGGGGCTCAGCTCGGATACAGAAGACGGGGCGCAGCTTCACAATGGCGGCCTGTGCGTGATACCTTTCTGTGGGGGGAAGAAAATGCCTCCACACCGGATTCATAGGCTGGGACTCCCAGGCTGCTGGGTTGTCCTATTTATCTGCAGAGACAATGGCGGCTATAAAAGCTGATTTAGCGGGTGTGTGAGCGCGCACGAAAGGGAACACGGGGGTGTTATTAAGCGATCATAAAGTGGCGTTTGTGTTTGCGGGGGTTGTTGCCATACAAGGTTCAGATGGAGAGATGATGAGGGACCTTTGCTGCTAAAGCCTCTAATCCTATCTGCGGTCTGCGGGGCTCCAGCTGCTGGGAGCGCAGCTGTGCTCGGCCCCTTGCACAGGTGAATCAGTTCTGCACCCCTCCTCTCCCGCTCTTCTCCGCGTCCCCCCCCTGTTTGCAGTATGGCGGATTTGCACGGTGCTTTGATCTCGCGGAAGGTGGCAGCGCCCCCCCTGGATACGGTGACAGCGCGGGTGATCCGTGTTACCGAAGAGATTCTTTTTTTTTTTTTTGAACATACGCCAAATGACAGCCCCGGTTGAGGGTTTAGCGCAGGTCAGGCCGGGCTAAATTCAACGTGGCAGCGTGGAAAATTCACTTCCAAACATTTGCTGCTGCAGGAAGCGAGCTCTAATGAGTGTTATGACTTTAATCTGTGACGTTATTTACCATCAGCGACAAGATGATGGAGATTACACCTCCGAATCTATCCGTCCCAGACATGATTAACCCTAATCTCACCGTATAGCCATTGTTGACACACTTCTATATTGTTTAACAGTAATTTAAACATATACAAAGTAGGTCCCTGAGCATAAGCAGCTTATAGTCTGTTAATGGTGATCATGTTGCATTATTTCAGCTAGATGTGCGAGCCCCAGCAGACACTTCATTAAAGAGCAAGCAGACAACACAGCTGTGCTCCCAGTTTGACCTCCGACCCCGTCCGCACAGCCGCCGCAAAGTGATTCACATTTAACACGCCGCTTTACTTTGACAGGGACACAATGGGAGGATGTGATTCGGCCCTGGGCGCAGATCGAAAAACAACATTCCTGATGTCTTTACGCACCGTGGCGAGATCCCACTTATCATATTACTCATGCCTTTGTGTCCTTTTCTGCAGGCGAAGAGGTTTCTTCTTCTTCTTCATGTTACCAGCTGGAAATATCAGCGATGAGCGTCTCCGCTTACTAAGCTCGCTGATGCAGCGGCAGTTTGCGAGCAGATTCTGTGGCCGGCTGGCTGCACAGGTAAGCAGAAAATAGCTCTTAGCTCGGGCCCGACCTTGAGGAAGGATGCCATTCAATCAGCGGGCTCGCCGCAGTAAAAAGGACCTATCATTGCACTAATAGACTAAATCTTCCTCTCTGCCCGGATCATGGACAATGCACGGATGGCTTCCTCCTGTTTGGCAAGTTAAAGGGCCAATTGATCCGATAAATTAAACAGAGAAAATAAGCCATGATGAAAGAAATACTGCTGTTGGGCGGGTATAGATTGAACTTGTGTAACAGTCTGCACACCTAATTTAATTCTCAGTTTATAGACATAACAGGATTGGATGACGGCAATTGACAAAACAGTTAAAATGCAAGACTGAACAGCCTGTGCTCGTGTTCTCATTGCCAAGAAGAGGTGGGGAGAGTGGTGCGGTGCGCTGCTTATCTACACCCCATCATCCAGCTGGAAGCAGACAGAATCAACGTAATAAGGAGAAAAAAAAGATTCGAGAACAGTCGCCCCGCTTTGAACTCTGAGGTTGTGCGATCAAATTCCGCCTTATCGACTGGCAGCTTAAACAAGTTGTGTTATTTTTCTGACGGCTTACAGCGAGAGAGGGAGAGAAGAGAAGGGGTGGGGGGACAAGCTGGAACCGTCATAAGTACTGGCTGCTGCAGTGCATCGTGACAAACAACGGCGGAAAAACTTGGGATTTATTGCTCTGATAACCTTCCAGATTCCTACGGCTGGTGCTGCACGCCAGACAACTCCGACAGAGTTATGCATCATTAATCCCCATGAACACTGCCAGTGATAAATAATGCCGCGCGTCCCTATGAAAAATAAGGCACTTATTACCAAACCATAAAGAACGGCGTTCGTATCATCACTTCAAGCAGATAATAATGTGAAGATACGACGTTTCAAAGAACTCAAACGGCACGCTCGCAGTGACAGTTAGCTGTATATTTCCGCTCAAAAAGGAGCTCCCACACTTGAGCCGAGTGAAATACAGATCTTTATATCAATGTCATAATGTTAGCAGACACTTAAAGCTATCACTATAAAGCGAGGTAAATAGCTTAGCTCCAATCATGAGTAGCGTGGAAGCTAACAGCGAGGAGGGATCTGTTGCCACATAACAAAAAGAGGAAAGTGTCTGGTAACCTGTTGCTCGACTTTTCCCACAAAGAGCAGCTTATTTCAATCATCTGATAATTTCTCAAGGCTCAGACTTGAATCCCGTCCAATAAACATAGTAACACTATATCCCCTACAGGTGTAAATTCTTGGTGGTTAAGCGGCGCACGGAGAAAGTCGAAGGAGCGTTTGATACGGAGATGTTTCCAGCACCAGATGCTGTGAGGCCCTCTCTCTCTCTCTCTCTCTCTCTCTCTCTCCTGTGAGCAGCCGGGGCGAAAAAGATCACTTACTTTCCTATCGAGAGTTGGAACATAAATTCAAAACCCAGCAATAAATCAAATATAAATTTTCAGCTCCCCTCATTTTCCCGGGAACGGCTGCAATAACAATGTCATTCGACTCTGCCTGGTTACCATTAACGCTCTGGATCGAGTCCACGCTAATGATTGGGCCACAACATAAAGAAGGGAAATATCACTGACCTATTTTGCAGGCTGAGAGAAGAAACTAAGGCCTGTGACAGATTCTCTTTACATATACTGTATTTCCAACTCTCCAAAATGGATTCTCCCTGCCAGATATAACACCCGGCGTGCCAATAATGTTAATATAGCGAAACTCTGCGGCTGCAACTTTCACATTTCTAGACAGCGAAGTTTCCGAGCCAGAGAAGGAGGACAATGCACTCCAGTTAAATCTAACTTGAGTGAAAAATGTGATTTCTATTTAGATATTGTTCTGTGTGCCAACAAGGCTCTCCCGCTGCCAAAAAAGCGAATTCAATCTCATTCAGTATATTTTCTCCTTCGAATCACAGGCTCGTAATAATCTTTAAAAACTGAACGAGGGCCAAAACTGACTCACCTAACTCCCATCCTACACTGAGTATTTACTGGAATGGCCACATATCGCCATCTGAGCAGTTTTCATAACCCAATATACAGCCGAGTATCCCGATCCAATTCACACTGTATATTTGTTTCGCACTGTGTAAACAGACTTCTTAATTCCAGTGAAACCATAACCCCAAAGTGGAGCGCAGGGAGCCGATTCTGGCTTCAGAGACTGTTTAGAGAGAGCCATTCTGGGTGAAGCACACTTTACTTTTTAAGCAAAAAGCAAACCAATTTCAGTGCAGCACCTGCACCCTTCTGCCCTGTTGGCTTTGGCGAGGCACATTCAATGAGTTTTCAGCCAACACTACACGGCTGTGTGCCTGTAAGAATCTGCACTGACAGAAGGCTTTTTAGAGAAGAACCAAGGTCACCACTACAACAACACAGCTCAGAGGATCCGCTCGGAGCCAGAGGGGGAGGGGGAGGAGGGGGGAGAGAGAGCCGGGTCTCGCTCACACCCTTGAAGTAAAAACCAATGAGTGCAGAAGGATAGCAAGTTCAATAAACTTTACTTCACTTTGTAACACTGCAGGAAGACTAAATAAGCAGGAGGCTAACAAGCTGGGCTTGTTCGCGAGTATATAACAACAGTACGGATGAAAGATCATCATCTCCGTCCAGAGTAAATACGGCGTTGTTGTAATAATGTCACAAGCTAATGTCAAAGAGCCTCCGTCAGGGGGGATGCATTGTTACGAGGCTGCCAAAACATATTTTGGTGACAAGCTGATGAGATAAGAAAAAAACGTATTTTAATCAAATTACAACCTTAAAATTAAAGTTAAACTGCCAACTATGAAATCAACACATGCTGTTTGTGTTAAAGTTGTTATCACCTCTGCTGGGAGGTCGTGTTTTTGGTTCGGATTGTTTTTCTATTAGTGAGGGTTTAGCAGGAGATCTCACAGATTTTAATGACATTTTGGGAAAGTGGAGCGATGATACGGAGTAAGCAGAGTTTATGCATATCTTGGAACTTACTTAAGGGCGTCTCAAAGGCTGATGTTATTCTGTGTATAAATCCCACGAGAGACAAAAAACTAAGACTGTGTTAGTCCAACTCATAGGCCGGATAAAAACATGGATGACATGACAGCTCCCTAAAAGTGAAGCCAAAACATTTCGGGCGCCCCCTGCTGAGTGGCTGCAGTATAGGTCATAAAGCCCGCCTCCTCCATGTTAACAGATGGGACATGGGTCAAACTATAAAATCAAAATACACAACAAACATGGTTTCTGTCATTATAGTTAGTTCTTATCATGCTGATTTATGTCCTAGTGTTCATTCTGTTGACAAATCCGGTTCCTGCAGCCGATCTGTTCTGGATCAGCAGAGTAGAGGAGGAACGGCGAGAGGCGTAACTAAAACAATCACTATAGTCATTGAAGTTTACATGTCTGTGAACGTCTGCTTCAGACCAACACAAGAAGCCGTTCTGCTGTTAAACACGCCGACATGCGGGATGTTTTCGGTTTTTTTCCCGTTAAGTTAAGTGTGTGTTTTGGTTAGCGGGAGTGGCTAAGGCGGCTCCACCCGCCGATCTATACTGCGCAACTCTGGCTCCAAATGACGCCACCAGCTCAAGATGGCAGCGCCCGTCACGGGGGTATTTTGGCTTTAATTTTGTACAGTGAGAGCAAATAGAGGCGCGTTGTCCTTCTACTGTATATATACAGCCACTTTTATTCTTGCACTTGCATTAATTCTTGTTGACAATGGTGCTTGCCTTTTGTTGAAAGTTCTTTAATCTGTAATCTACCCAAGTTTCTTTTGTTTTGTCTGTCAAAGCACTTTGTAAACATTCTGCTTTTAAAGGTGCTATATAAATAAAGTTATTATTATTATATACAGTCATTGGTCCAACTCCATGGTAAATATTTCCCTGATGAAGATTAAAAACCTTTAAAAACAGCCAATAATAACACATTATATTGAAATGTAACAATTAAAAAGGGCTGCTAACTTGCTTATATTGCTTAGCACTGTCGTTTTTTAGCAACTATAACTCAAACATGGCAAATTAAGCATTTGTTTGGGACTATTTTATGTAGCGAATTAATTTGGTTTTTAGGTATGCATTTACTGCAGCAGTTCAATGTTGTTGGCTTGACGCAAAATAAAAAACAGTAGCAATGTTAGTTGGAATTAAGGAACCTGTCAGACAGAGCGTCAGTGTGGCTTGTTTGGGACTATTTTCTGCAGCGAATTAATACATATTTGGTCTTTACATTTACTGCAACCCTACAATGTTCGTTGGCTTGACGCAACATAAACTACAGTAGCAATTTTAGTTGGAATTAAAGAACCTGATGCGTCATTGTGGCTTGCTTGGGACTATTTTCTGCAGCGAATTAATACATGTTTGGTTTTTAACTCGGTATCAGTGCATCATTGTGGTTTGTTTATGTGTTTTTATCAGCTTTTGCACAATAATGGAGGTCTACAGCACATACCAGACTTTATATCATTAAATCGCGTTTAATAATAATAATTTGGGGGTTAGAGGATTGTGCAGCCTTGGCAGAGCCAGTGTTTTCCAGTTTTTAAT
Organism: Semicossyphus pulcher; assembly: GCF_022749685.1. NCBI lineage: Eukaryota > Metazoa > Chordata > Actinopteri > Labriformes > Labridae > Semicossyphus > Semicossyphus pulcher. Next base: position 16,567,206 of record NW_027211670.1, on the reverse strand, counting down.
TGTTAACACTGTTTCAGAGAGGCATTAAATCTGCTTTATGGTGTGTTTGCAGGCTGTAATTTGTGCTGTTGTGTTGGATCTCATTATATTCAAGTATTCCGAACATTTTATCTGCCTCATTTAAAAAACACAGTGCCAACACGAATGAGATCACAAAGCGCTCTTGCGTCTGGGATCAGGATGTACAGAATTTTCTGGTCTCCCCGTGAATGTGCATGTAGGAAGACATTTTTTTCTTTTATAATTGTTAATGACGGGAAAGCCCCAGTCGGGTTCTCTAAAAGGTTGTCAGAGAAATCGCTAACAGCTGCCAGCCGCAGGAATGCAGAAATGCCAAACCAGCACTTTGTGATTGGCATAAGGAAGTTACACCCACTTTGTAATAATATGTTTCTCTTTGGTGACTTGCCAAATGGGTCGCTTGCCAATGTAGACATGACGGACTGATCCCATCGTTCTGTGCAAAAAAACACCATGCCAAGGAAAACTGTAATTATTTGTCTGGGGCCAAGGTCAGGTCGCTGTAAAGCTCATTATTACAAATGAGATGTAACTTATGGAACAAATCTAATAACGGTGACTCAACCTGAAAAGTCATTTTGATGAATAGGCCTTAATTATAGCTATTTGCCTTTACATTTCATACAATAGCTAGTAGCCCTTTTGACAAGGTAATAATGGCATGTGCAAAAACACGGACAAATATTTAATGTTAGATCTTAATTGGTAATTTTCTATTGTGTTAAATGACTGATTTAGTACAGTTTAGCAGCATGATACTGCACCGCTGTGAGTATGGGGACTGTAGTTTTTCAGCCGAAAACCAGAAGAAGGAATGAGCTCAGGAGACTGACTGTAGTCGTACATCTTCCTCGACTCCGCCACACCTGCTCAGATCCGTCTGTAACAAGCCGCTCCGTCTGCTCTGCAGGTGTACTCTGGGTATTTACTCAAGACCCATTTACCACAAATACATGCTACAGTAGCTCATCTTCCTCCAGCAGCCCTGTTTCTTCTTCTACTGTCTCCTCACAGTCAATCCATTCCCCCCTTCCAGTCCCAGTCGTGGTCGTAGCCTTGATGACACATTTACTTTCCATAAATCAATTTCTGAAACTCAGCAATTACCCCGCACCGCAGGGAAGTCAGAGGGAATCTATAAGTCAAAGGTCCTGAAGATGCTCAATAGTCGGTTCTGTCACTTCCTGTCCGCCTGACTCAAACCACAGTGATGGACCTCGGTGGTAAATCTAAAGCAGGTCAATAGAAACTGACAAGACACAAGTGCGGTCGGGAAGTTAGGTCGGGAAAACAAAACAAACAAAAATACTTGGACGCTCTGATACTTTCTCTAAAGAGCAAATGTTTTTAGTTTCATGCTGCAATAAGCTAAACCAGAAGTTTAATAGATTTTATACGACATACAAGCCTGGGAACCAGATGAGTCTGTGAGCTTGGCTCTGGTCAGAAAGTCATAACCATTTATCTAATATGTGGCTGATTTCATTTAATGACTGCGCGGACGAGCACCATCGAGGCATTTTTGTAAAACAACCAAGATGGCCGCTGCTGATGTGGACATCCTGTCACACAGTTCCATGTCGCAAATTCTGTCGTTCTGTTTGTTTGACGTTCGACCCAAATGCATACAGAGGCCTTTTAACCTGTGCCTGTTGATTACGCCTACAGGAAGGAGTGGTTCCAAATTAAAAAGCATTTGCAAATTAAGCCAAAATGTAAGTCTAATATAATCATACGACAGTATACGATACCTAGTTTTCATTAGGGCGTTTTACACTGCCAGTTCAAGGCGGGATCATTACGCCTCTGTTACGTTCCGTCTTCTATGTAGCGCGCACGAAGGCGGAATGCCTCTGAGCTGGAATCAGAGGTAGCAACAGAGGCGAAACGGCGTCTGTGAAGCACGGGCTGTTTGTTCACATCTCGCGCACGTTTTGCTTCTGCAACGCCGGAACGCTATTTAAAAGCACACACTGGGGCGGCTTTACGGCGGCATTGCGTGATCCAGTATAGAATGACAAAGGTGGCATGAGGACGAAGCTTGGCTACGGCACTGAGGCGGAGCCACAGTGTAAAAAAGGCCATTGAGTTCTGTTTAACAAGGCTTAGTATTGGAGAGAAATTAGCGACACGGCAGCTACAGTTCAATATATTGCGATAATGTACGCAAGGCAATATATTAAAGTTATTTTAATCTGTAAAAAAAACTGTAGTAGTATAAATTAATACACCACCAATCCCATAATATCTAAGTGAAACAAGCTCACTTATGCAATCAGAACAGAGGGATCTGCATTTGAATTTATCACAGTACCTGAACATCACAGCACATCTGCCCATATCAATAAAAAGTATATAAAATCTTTGCATGTAAACAACTATTAAACTGTGTTTTTTATATTAATAAAGTATCACAAAAGACAATGTCGCAATACTTGAATGTATTGACACTCTTACTCTAGAGTCTAACAGTTAGTATATCACGTTATTGATGTATTCTTCTGTTTTGCACCAAAAGTTATTAATATAAGACTTGCAGACGTCAATCAAACTGCAACTTCAGAGTTGCATATTAAACCTCAGAGATGTTCTTGTAGCCGTCGTACCAGCTTCTACATTGTAATTACTTTACTTCCAGCTGTGAAAAGCTCCTGTTTCCTTTGTGCGTTGCTTCCGAGGAAGAGAAATGTTCATTAACAACACAGTGTAAAGTGAAGCACATAACTACTGTAAACTGAAAACCTGCTTTAAAAAGTAAATAGTGTTACAGGTAGTCTCTCAGGTGCTCCTATAGAGGTCAATAAAGGTCATGGATCACCTAATGCCCCTTTAATAACTTCTTAAAGCGGGAGGAAAATGCTTCCAAACGCTGTCAGCGTTACAATCGAGTGACAGCTGAAGAGCCGGAGAGACCCTCGAGACAAAAACTGTAATGTGATACTCTCCTGCTCGTCCCACTGCTACTTCCAAGAACGCAGATTTAATTTCTTTACATGTTTACCTTTGTTTCATCCCTAGCTCCCCCTCCCCTCAAACATCTCCCTCCTCTCTTCCCTCCCTGGAGACGAGGCAGGCAGGCAGCTCTAATAAACAGCGGTGTGAAGCCTTACAGTGACGGCGCGCGCCGAGGCAGCCGATGTGATCAATTATCGAGTGGCCGATTCTCTTTAATTAGAGGGTTTAAGTATTGAGTTAGTCTGGGTGGGAAGCTGAGAAGCAGCATGTAAACCAACCTCATTACACTGCAGTGATTCACCTCCCAGGAGCTGTGATCCACGCAGTGTTTACACCCTGCATTTGTTTCTGTGGTAACATATCGAGTGGAGGAATGGCTCGGTGACAGACACTGTTTCCCCCCCCCCCCCTCCTCTTCTCTACTATCTCTCCATTTTCTTTCTTTCACTCTCCCTCCCACTCACTGCTGAAGAGGCTGTCACACTGCTTTGCCTTTTGTTGTGGAGAGTCTGGAGAGGTAGCACAATGTGTCCTAGTTAAAGCAGTGCCCCATCTGCCCGGCATAATTAGACAATTATGCTGCAAGGATCCGTCATTAATTCCTTTGTGGTGGCCAATTTTCGCACCACAAAGAGGTCTCAGGTTTAGTTTTTCTTTGCACATCTCTGTTCATTTACCCCGGCCCCTGTTATCGTCCTCGAGTATTGATACTGTGGCAACTTGGGGCAGGAAAATATTCTCCTGCCAATATTGACTGGTTTGTACTGTTGTAGTGAAAAGGCCGAGGGGAATATTGGCGGCTGTCTTGTGCTGAATAAAAACAAGCAGCTAAGAAAACAGCACTGGGAAAACAAATGCACACACACAACAAACAGCCATAGTTAATGTATTGAGGTTATGTATACTGATGAAATATGCATTATGTGGAATGATCGCAGTGTTGCATTGTGGGGTGAAAAATGAGAGCGAGGAAACCTTCTTATCAAGTGTACAATGCTAGTTTGACCCACTAAAACACCACCAATTAAATCTGGAATTCACATTATATTTATGTCAGTGATAAAAAACTAAATGAACCACTTTTTTAAGAAATATTGATCTGTTTTGTGAGGTCATGCTTGTTCAATGCCATCTAACACAGTCAATTTAGTAAGCATTTTCATGAGATCAGAGTGTAAACACTTGTATGCTTTCACAGCATCAAGGCACTGGGTAAACATTCTCTGAAAACGATGAAAAACATGAGATGAAAAGTTTTCAAATTTGTTCTGATGTTGGGAAGTTGTTGCAAATGTTTCATGTCTTTACTAAACAGCTAAAATGTTAGCTTTAGCAAAAGCATGTACAGGCTGTTTGGGACATACACTTAGCAAGCTAATTTAGGCATGCTAGCATGCTATGTTACATACTAATGTTATCAAGGTAAGTTATGTTAGGTACGGTAACAATAGTGTTTAAACATGCATACAGCTAGCGTTCACCAAAGGTCATGAATCTTTTTAAAGGTATGTTTGGCAGGTGAAAATCTGACTAGTGACACTTGTCAAGGTATTTCCAACAAGTTGCTATCCGCTGTGTTAAATACTCTATTCTGATTGGTTAATCACAACATTCAGAGGTCTGTTATTTCTAGTTGCTATGAAGAGCAGACCATTACTAAGGATTCAGCTCTAATCACACAATCCGGAGGACTAACTATAATCATATCAATCCGCCGAAAGAAGTCCGGTAAATTTGACGAGGGAAAAAGCTTTGTGTCAGGGTCCTCCTCACCCTGTCGGGGTTTCATTCTAACAACCTGCTCACTATACATTAACCCTTACATCTACACCACAACATTGTTTAAATGGTGTGTTGGTAAGAATTTGGCAATATGATACCTGGTTACGAAGCAGTATATCACAATATATCGCGATACGGTGAGTCAGGCAATAACTTTTCAGGGGAAACTATAATAAAACACTTTTTTATGCAATCCAAATATTGAACTTGAGAATAGATTCAGTGTCAAATAAGAGATACTGTTGTAATACTCAAGTGTATTGATATTCTCTTACACCCCTGCTGTCTAACAGTTAATGTATAAAGTTATTGATGTACTCTATTATATGTCATATATCTGACTCCTGGAAACACATTTGAAATTTGGAGTGTAAACTTGAGCAAAATATATATGTAGCGACCTCAAATTTGAATAAAATATAAAGCGCTTACATCACTTTCAGCCCCCCAAAAAAACTATTACAGAAGATGATGTAGTGCGACACTGCACCTGTCAGTAATCTCCCGAATCTCGATTTACTGCTCATAATAAGAACTGATAAGAGCTGTTGAGTATTTGTTATGTTATAAACAGAGCATGAGTGAAGGAGGGAGTGATTTCAGATGCAGCAAAAGACATCAATCCAAACCTCTATTCAGCCAGGCAGCCTTTACAGTAATTATATGGATCTGGCAGAATGAAGTTCCACCTCAGCGTTGTGTCTGTTGTAAAAGAGAAACCTGCTGCTTGAAGAAGAACAAATTTGTAAACTCCCCATTGAACATATGTGTTGTCACGTTAAGTGTTTCACAGTTACACCGAGTTACTCAGCTTGACAGAGACATGTGGGAAGAAAGCTTATAATGCAACTCAAATCTGATTAGAGCAGTGATCTAATCAGCCATGAATTCATCTGTGAAGACAAGCAGGCAAGAGAAAATCACCGCGGAGAATTCTGTATAATTATCAAAAATCTCACAGCGGTACATTAAAATTCTAATTACGACATATTATCTTAATTGCTAAGGAGATGCAAATCAAAACAAGGTTAGCGCTGCTCCCTTAACATGCAGGAGAACATGTGGTGGGAAACTCTTCAATATTCACTGAATCAGCTTGACTTGTTCGACATGAGAGGCTGTCATTTTGTAATGCTTCCGCCTCTTAGGGGCGATAATCCTAGCTGAGAGCACAGGCAGCAGCGGCGCAGTCGTGCAACAATAAGACAGAACAAACATGTAATTGCTGTGCATTCATTTACTTTTATTGAATCCAACAAAGCCGGTGACAGCTCATTGCAAGGAAACAAATGCTGCTGTCCAGAGAAAACCGTGTACCTCAAACGCATCAGGAACGAAGAAAAAAAGCATAGTGTCAATGCACTTTTTAGATTACCTTAAACTAAGCGATTATAATCCTTATCCGAACAAAACAAATCATGATCCCAACACTCAAATGTCACGACCTGCTGCGAGAGAAGCGTCCGTGTCTAATGTGCAACAACTACAAGAAAAAGAGAAGAAGAAAAAAGTTGTCAAGAAACTGCAACTCCCAGGGTACACAACAAATTGCTCGCCATAAATTGTGTCTGACAGGTGCACACTGTAACTCTGCAGACATAAGACAGCCGGATGACAGCAGGCACAAGGGGTAATAGTGAAAGGAGAAGAACATGCCATTGAACATGGATTTATGAGCAGGTCCAGACTGGAGCGATCCATCAGTGGTGTCACGTAGCATCAAATGCAGTCATGTTTGGGACATGTTTAGATGAGACTTCTGAGGGTTTTAAGGGTGCCGATACTTAAAAAGACTTTTGTTGGAGGTAATTTGCCTCTTCTTGGCAAAGGAGAAGTCTGTGGCTGGTGACAAATCCAGTGCAAAATGGAGTAGTTATACTTTAAAAGGGAGCTCCAATTGGCTATATTTATAATGTGGCCATTTTTCTCTGACATTACACTCTGGATGGGAAGCTCAAATCCTGGTGAAACGCGGAACTGCTGTGGTTCAGGTTTTAATTTGTATATATGAAGGGTATCATTTTACCACTTCCAGATTGATCAGCTACTGAGACCACTAACAAATAGTCAGGAGGGAAATACTTGAAGTATGAGCCATACTTCAAGGCTCAACAACATATTTGATAACTCATTAGCTTCCATTAGACAACAGCTACTGTTAGCATTCATCCACTCCTAATTTTTTAAGTGTTAGCTGGGATATGGCTGAAGGCTAACATTACAATTTGATAACGTCTTACACTATGTTGAAAAGCCTTTAAATGCTAGCTAGCCGTACTGTAAGATGGAATGTAGCTGAATGCTAACATAAGCAGCTAAGTTTAGAGTAAGCTAGTAAGTGGCTGAAGGCTTACTGTTTGATAAGGTTATAGGATATGATAAATTGCATAAATTACTAGCCAACTGTAATGTTCACTAGGATGAAGCTGATTGTTTACATTAGCGGCTAATAGTAGTGTTAGTTTGAAAGTGGCTGAATGCTAACATTAGGCTATAATAGAAAAAGCTTAAATTACTAGCTTACCTTTTTTAGCCAGGATCTGGCTGCCCGCTAGCTTTACCATTTGACAACATTGTACAATATAACAGGAAAGGCTTAAATTCCTAGCTTACCGGAATATTTTACTAAGATGTGCTAATATTGGCTAATATTGGTGTTAGTTAGGAAGTGGCTGAATGGTAACATTACCATTTGATAACATCATATGATATAACAGGAAAAGCATAAATTCCTAGCTGTCTGAAATGTTAGCTATGGTGTGGCTAGATGCTAACATTACCATTTGACAGCGTTATATGATTGTCTTTTCATTTGCTGATCAATCAAGGAACTTAATTCTGATTGTCAGATTCCACATGTTTCTATGACAACCTGGAACACGGACATAAAAACATTATAACAGCATTTAAGCTTCCAACCCTTAGCGTGATGTCACAGGAAAATGGCCGCTTTGTGAATATGGAGAATTCCTCCAGAGGTTCTGGCAGTAGGCTAATAACAGTATGTGGCAGCTTTAAACTAACTACAGCCATTTCTGAAAACATCACATTCCTGACAGAAAATAATAAATCAGGGGTACCCAATGTTTTCACTAAAAGATATTGGAGCTGCTCTACCAAGTGGCGTTGGAATGGTGGTTACCCACATACTGTAATTGAGTTTGTCTTTCTCACTTGCTCCCACAAACACACACATACAGTGCAAATACTCTCCCTTCTCTTGCTGGACAGAAATAAATGGAGACCCCAGGAGTTCCCTTTGGCCCCGGCCCTATCGGTCTATAACAGAGCCGACAGCTCCGATCACTCCTGAGAAAGCAAAAGCTGCTCGGGGATCGCTTTACAATTCTCAGGGGTTCGAATAACCTGATCTTGAACTGATCCGGCACACTGATCCTTCGGTATTGGGTTAGGAACGTGTGAAGGGGCCTGTTGAATGAGCTCGCTGGATATCAACATCCTCGCTCCGTGTTGCTCCAGCCCCGGCAGATTGTTTGACTTGATTAGTCTCTGCCCGAGTGTTAGACTAGCCCTCCAGACACCGGTATCAACGTGTCAGAGGGAAAAGTGCTCTCCCAAGTCTCAAGGTGGAGCCCATTACCCTGAGTGAGAGCACTGTAAGTTAATAGGATTTGCTCCCGATCAAGAGACTGAGCTATTTCCTGAGGCTGTTACAGACCGAAGCACAAAAATAAATGTTCCTTTATTCAACACTATTAAGCAGCCCCCCCTCCCAAAAAACTCCAACCACTCTGACCCCACCTCTCCCTTTTCTCCTTGTTGGAATATCTGTTTTTACTGCAGGAGGTTGTGCTCTACCTCTCTTGTTCCCTTTGCGTTTTTTTTCCCCTCTCCTGAGCAGCCAGTAAAAGTAAAAGGTTGGCACTTTTTGTCTAAAGGAGCCATTTGTTCAGGTGAAAATGAAACTTGCATGGTAAGCAGAGCCAGGCCTGCGGTTGGACGGGGGGGCAGAGGGGATTCCAGATTAATCATATGGACTGTACACCATGAGGATATTCATTGAGGAGTAATTGCCAAGGGGCTTTATGTAATGTATTCTCCCCATGAGGTAAAACCTTGTAGCAGGGAGAAAAGGATAATAGAGTAAGAGGATCATATAAAAATGTTTGCTGCTCCAACCTTTAACTCTGAGCTTAACCCCGACCTCGGATAGTAATTACAGAGTTAATTGCCAACTGATCTGAGGAGGAGGCTCCATCCAGCTTTACTGCAGATGTCAATTGGGCTTAAGGAGGCTCCGTCGGAGGTGCAACAGATCACAGATTGTCTTGCATAATTTAAAGAAAGGACAATTAGCAGCAGAGGGTCAAGAAGTGTTTGGTTTTAGAGTTTATGGTGTTAAAGTTTAGAGCAAGTAGCGCTGCCAAGTAATTTAATAATGTCATTTGTAGACTTTAAGTTGGCTGAAATTAGAACTGCATTGAACATATTTTATCATCAATTAATCTGTAATTCTTGATACATTAATTGAAGTTATGGTTTAACATTAAGTCTCATCATAGTAGCAACATATATTGTTATTGTTTTACAATATAAGTGTTATTTAAATGATTGACTTTGTCTGATATAATGATTAACAGTTGAACAAGGCTCATTGTTGCATCATATCACATGCAATTTTGCATACATTTGCTATATTGTGGTTTATTACACGGCTGTGTTACTTGATTCTGATTGGTCAACTGCGGCATTCCAAGGTCTGTTATTTCTCGATAACAGACTGCTGCTTTGAAGAACAGACCGTAGCATGCTCTAATCACACAATCCGGAGGACTATCTGAAATCATATCAATCTGTCAAAAGTAGTCCGGTAAATTTGACCTTGGTCTGTTTACAGAAGAAAACAAAAAAAGAGACCAAACAGTGAAGAGAAACCAATAAAGGTTAAATGCTGCAAACACTGTCGGCTATGACAGACAGAACTACAAAACTGAAGATGGCACATGAAGTTAACATTAAACGGAACACAGTGTGGGATACAGCAGTGTTTTAAGACGGTGAATGGAAAAGAAATTGTCAACGAACTCTGACAGATGAGACAGAAAACCTCCATCAGATGCTGCGCTGATTCCTGTGGTCCCGTTCACCGTGTCTTACTTCACCATTAGAGGAAATGTTGATTGTGAGTTAAAACAGCTAGGTTAGCTTATTTTAATTTGAGTAATAGCAGCTAGGTTAGCTCATTTTAATATGAGTAATAACAGCTAGGTTAGCTCACTTTAATATGAGTCATAACAGCTAGGTTAGCTCATTTTAATATGAGTAATAACAGCTAGGTTAGCTCATTTTAATGTGAGTCATAACAGCTAGGTTAGCTCATTTTAATATGAGTAATAACAGCTAGGTTAGCTCACTTTAATATGAGTCATAACAGCTAGGTTAGCTCATTTTAATGTGAGTCATAACAGCTAGGTTAGCTCATTTTAATATGAGTAATAACAGCTAGGTTAGCTCATTTTAATGTGAGTAATAGCAGCTAGGTTAGCTCATTTTAATGTGAGTAATAGCAGCTAGGTTAGCTCATTTTAATGTGAGTAATAACAGCTAGGTTAGCTCACTTTAATGTGAGCAATAACAGCTAGGTTAGCTCATTTTAATATGAGTCATAACAGCTAGGTTAGCTCATTTTAATGTGAGTAATAGCAGCTAGGTTAGCTCATTTTAATGTGAGTCATAACAGCTAGGTTAGCTCATTTTAATGTGAGTAATAACAGCTAGGTTAGCTCACTTTAATGTGAGCAATAACAGCTAGGTTAGCTCACTTTAATGTGAGTAATAGCAGCTAGGTTAGCTCATTTTAATGTGAGTAAGTTAGTAAGTGAGTTACCTCTCCTGTGAGTGTAACAGACCATTTTTAAAGGGAAAATGGAAGGATCATTTTTAAACTAATAAAATAATTTCCAAATCAACATATTATGTCAAATAATTGATTTCATAAGTAGGTACCCATGTAATAAGCGGGATAATGTATAGTGAGCAGGTTGTTATCGTGGAGGAACCCCTTCAGGGTAAGACAAAATCCCTGGTCCTGCTCACCCTGTTGGGGTTCCATTCCAAACAGCAACCTGCTCACTATACATGATCCCTTACATTTATTTGAGTCTGAATAGTATTCCTATCAATAATATGAAATGGATTTTATCAGGCAGGCTATAATTTGATGTTTAAATGACTGTAATTAGCTCTAAGTTAAATGAACAGAATGTGTTATTTATTTAACAAAATGCTACAATAATTTGATTATTTAATACTTGTCATGTTGTGAAAAATATAGTAGAAAAATATTGTTATTAATACTGTCAAACTGATTTCAGCCTGATCCTTTGGCAATAATTCTTACCATATTAGCCGGCTCTAATCGTACCCAGCCTTCCTTTGGTTTGCATGCCAACACACACCACACAACTCAAGTTTTGACAACTCAAGATAGAAAATACAGCAAAGCACATTAGACTATATAATAAGCCTCTGTGAGTGAAAGCAAAAACAGACAGATTTCCTCTGGATTTGTTTAAAACCTTAAGAGAGAATAGAGCTGGCGTGTTTCAGCACAGATCTGAGCGCGGCTCACTCAGGAAACCTGAATGTCTTCAGTGAGTCAAATAGTTAAGTTGAGCCGGTGCTGCCATAAACCCGGTGGGAGAGCTTGGAATAATCTAGGCGATGTTAATGATGCAATTTATATGTGAGGGGACCGGTGTTTGGCAGGCTCTTTCCGTCTGAGCGGGCTGCACAACCCAGCGAGCTCCCAGCACCCCCTGCTAGATGGAGGGGGTGGAGTAGGAGGAGGATGTCAGAGCCCATGTGAAAAGAGGGAGCGAGCGGAGCACTGATAAGAGCCATTACTATTAGTGTCTGTCTGTCACCTGCTGTGCGTCATCCAGCCTTCTCTCTCTCCACATGCGCCCCCATCCCCGTCGCTCCATCCCCATCCCTTTTCCTCAGGCACATCACTTCAAATTTGCACTCACCTACACATTTTCCATCCTGTCACAGATATACTCAGTTGGCTCGAAAACTGAGCCGAGCTGCACTCTGGAAAAAAAAAAAAAACTACCGTGAGCTTTGTTTCAAAACAGTTTTGAATTAGCGAAGGTGCAGACAGCTGCTAGCGTTTATTCGATAAACAAAATAGCTGTAGATGAATTACCGAATTGGCTCGGGGGGACGTTATATTCTACACATCCACTTTCTCAGTTTTTCCAAGCAAACACAAAGCCTAATTTGGTATTTCATTTATTACTTGGCACAATACGACAGCTCCTTAAACTTATGAACTCAGGAGAAATGAACAGTAATTGCAGGCTGTTCTTTATTTTCTTTAAACCTTTTTAACCAAAATATTTAAAGCTGTTTTTCTCAGTTGCTATGCAACACTTCAACCGCGAGAGTGGGAGCATGCTGAGAATGTGCCAAATAAATGCTTCTGCCACAGACATTCTGCGGGGAAATATGAGAGAGGGGCATCGCTCAGTCATAATCACAGGAAAATGTAGAGCAGTTGTGTAAAAGGCACAATCATCCTTTTATTCATCTGTTACTTGACCTGTGTCAACAGATGATTCCAACTAAAAGTTCATTTAATGAACCATTGTGTACAGTCTGAAAGGCACTCAGACCAGCAGATCTTTTTTTCATTGTCTGTGCAGCAAACATATAAGTGCCTCCTTTTAACTGCAGATGCAGCGACGTGGCAGGCGAACTAAGCGTCCTGTGCAAAATATCATCTGTAATTTGACATGAAAATGCTGCCAGATCTGTAGACTACTGTCTGTTTCACAAGTCCTTTTAGATTTCACTCAGAGCTCGCCTGAAGCCCGGGCAACTGTACAACAGCCAAGCAAAAAAAGCAAGCGAGCCCATAGTGCAGCCTTTCTTCCTGAGCCTGGAACCAAGGACTTAAAGCAAGGACGCGTTATGCAAGATATCACATTCAATTCCACCGCCAGCCTCTGAGGCCAGATGATACACGTTGAGTGCGTGTGTCTCCCGAGCCCTCAATGTTAATCAACACTCTTTCCAATGCATACTTATGAGTTACAATCTACTCCCCACGTCTTCCCTTTGGCAGCCTAAATTAAGTCGCAAATTTGACGGCAAATTAACTTCAACTGGGACGGTAATGTGTCACCTATACAGCAATCTGTGCCATTTCTGTGCCGCGGCGACACAAACCTTGTGCATCTGAGGGGAAAATTAAATCAAACAAATTATTTGTCGTGTGAAAGTCAAATTCGAGGAAACAGAAGAAAGAAGGCGCCACGCGGCGGGGCCATCAGCTGTTAACAAATCCCTCTGATGACAAAGCCTTGCATAATCGCCCAGTCAACCTTTATCATTGTGATCACAGAGCTTGAGATTTAATGCACGCTGGTATTAGCTGTGACATACAGTCACAATACAGCGGAGGTGGGAGGAACACATGCTCAGATAGCGTGTGTACGTACATGTGGGTGTAGAGGGGAGGTGGATGTGGCACCAACAGAGATCTCCCCACTTCATCATTGAGTAAATGGCACCACAGACGTGAGCCTCGACTTCACAGCTGCCTCATGGCGGGTGACATTGAAGCCCACGCATGAACACATCGCTCATCAAAGCGAATGAGGCGTTCTTTGCTTCCTCTGCATGTGCCGGGGAAAAACAATGGCAGCCCCCCCACCACCTCAAGTGCGCACTTGCACACCTGGAATGTCTAGAATGAGGGGAGATGGGAATGAAAAGAGGGGGGGAAAAGATCCATTTGGTTTCATGCATCCCTCACAAGAAGCTTAACAGACTGTGACCTTCCACCGCTTCGTAATGGGAAGGAAACGGCAAGACCCCGGCGCCATAAAACGGCTCAGAGCGGGTGCGAACAGTGGTTCTGCAATTAACCTGTCTTAAAACAAACAAGAGGCTTTCGCTTTAACAACAGGCACGTACTTGAGGGGGTTGATTTCTGCGGCGTGGAACTCAAAGGCCCAACAGGGTTCGCCGTTTTAATCGGCCATTAGCGTGCTCATTTCGGCACAGCTGCGCCGACATCCACGCAACTAGACGCTCGCTCGATGTGATCAACAAAAAATAAAGTCAAAGCTCTTATAAAGCTAAGAGAACGGATGCCTTTAAAAGCCCTCCAAGTCTCTCCACAGACACAGAACATTTGTCTTAACACTAATCATTAAGTGTGAAAAGCATGTAAGTGAAAACAGAACGCAACAGTAAAATTGCACATCCTCCTTAAAGTTCAGCCGCATAGTTTGAACACAAAAGCTCCACTCTTTCTCCTTAACTGTCCTCTTCTCTCTAAGTGGAACCAGACGTAGGCATTTCTTCATTTAGCCCATTCAAATGGAGGCGAGTTGCTGTTCTTTATTTATTTAACAAAACGAGCTGTAAAAGCCAAACATTAGGTCATGGAACATTTTCAAACCGGGAGAAATAAGTCAATGCCTTCAATGAGACATCAAACCCAGTTTAAGTATCCCCCTACAAAATATGAGCTGGTGAGGATCTTTTTTTTTCCCCCCCTCTTGGAGTCAAGTAGTGCTGTGGGACTTTTTCTGGTTTTTAAATACAACTTTCAACAGTGTGGTGCACATGCGTTTCCAATTAAGAGCTCATGCGAGCCTGGGCCCCATTCACCCCGTCCACGATTGACCAAGTCGGAGGAAATGTTAAACAGGCATCATAACCATAACAGAGCCTGCGGACTTCTCAGAAGCCTTTACTTTCTAAACAATAATTAAGACATCACGGTGAATTGATGATATAGACTGCGAACGTCGCATAAAATCTAAATAAAAGAAGAAAAGGGAACATGCTTAATCATAACTTTTTGTGATGCATTCACAGCCCGGGCACTTAACCGTAGCAATTTGTCCCTTTGCGGAGCGGCTACAAAGCCTGCTTACAGTGCATAGAAATAAAAAATGTCAATGCTGCTGATTTGTGAGGATCATAATGAGAATGCACGGTTTACACGAGGCACTCCGAGCTGGATCTACTTCCCTGGAAGCAGCAATAACTCCCTATGAGCCTGTCTCTGCTCAGACTTCAATCTCGGGGCCCTAAGGAGCTGTTGGAGGACTTTGATGTTCTGTCTAAATGAATTGACTGTGCTTCTTGATACAGCCCTCCAGTCAACTGGCTCCCCCCACCGATTCTGTCACCTGTGATAAACACCATGCGTGCTCGCCGGTACCAAAAATCCTGGATCACATGCTCAGAAAGGCCATGATTTTTTTTTCTTCTTCCCTCCCTTCAACTTTGTAAATGACTGAAAAAGAAATATGATTGTTGTTTCCCGCCGTGCTCCATCTGAGCAGGGAGCCCTTTGATGTGTGAGGCTGTATGTGAGCGAGCAACGCCGGGGCTGCTTTTTGTTACCTTACAGACCTGCTACATCCAGTAGGTGAGCCTTTATGTCAGTTGGCCCTTCAGGGCATGGTGTTTGTTAGAGCCTGGGCAAAGGCAACCACCTCCAACCCACTTCTATCACTGCATTTTTTTCCCCCTTCTTCTTCTTTAGGAATCAGAGTCGGAGAGCTCTGCATACAAGCTTGCAACTTTACCGACTTGATCCAGACAAGATGTAAGGCTTATTGAGGAGCACTGGTGCACAGCTAAGGAAGTACAAATGTGTTGATACATCTACCTTGCGACTTTAGTTTGTCGCAATGTGTGCTTTGAATATGGATAAGTAGTGACAGGAGTTATAATGCATGGAAAATAAGAATAAAAATAAACGTCCCAGTGCTAAAGATAGCAGAGCGACCGATAAAGAAGTGGCAAACACAGCGACGGTGGATTTCAATCAAAGATTGGGGCAGAGACAGTGGTTAAAGGGAAACAATACTTATCCATCTAAGCTCCAGCTTGGTCAATTCTCATTTGACTAAATCCAATTACCATCGATTCTGCATCTCCGTAAAGCCGAGGTTTAGGTTTTCCTTGATAGTGCAGAAATCTTAACTCGGATGAAGCGGGAGTATTTAACCTATTACAGCCTCCGATGAAGCGGTCGGGTTTTGCAGGAAAGTACGAGTTCTACTGGCGAAAGGCATTGATCCTCCCACACCCTGGGTTTTCCCAGCGTGCGCAGCGATTCCTGAGCAAAGCCTCTGAACACTCCTCTCTCTCCTCCAGCAGCGATGGTGCTCCTGAGCAAACCTGCCCTGGATCGAGCATCTCATTTAGTCACTGGACCCTTTGATGTGGATTCAGTGCTGCGGTGCATATCATTCGTGTTTGAAGGTTCAGCTTCCACAATACAGCAGGGTTTGAAGTTTCACATATTGCAAGTGCTACAATGTGATAATCTGGGAGCCGGTTATGCATTATACATTTTTCATAAAAGAACAGCATCACCTGAAAGTGAAATGTGGAAAAGTCAGCGCTTGAAGGTATATATTGACAGAAACTGTTTCTGAGACTTCTGGGTGTGGGACGAAAACACTCTTGTTATCTTGAGCACTTCAGAATCGGCTCTACATCTTACCTTGGAAGGGGGTAAATATCCAAATAAACAGAGTAGAATAACATTTGACTGGGGTTTGCCACGCCATTATAAAACAGAATATTTTGTTGATTGAACGCCTCTCAGAGAGGCCTTGACTGCTATTTCTCCAGCAAGGACCAGCAGCAAAGAAGTCCTTCTCCATCTGCTTTCACAAGGTGGTTGAAATGCACCTTGGGGCACTTATTTAAGTGTCTTTTATAAATATAAAAAGAAAAGAAAAAAAAAAATCCTTGTTAATCCAGTCTTAACGATAGAATGTATATAAGAAGTTAACATAGCCATTGGCATCTAAAGCAAAGCAGTGCCTTAAACCTGCATTCTTTCTGAGAGACTCAGTAAGCTCATCAGGAAGGCTGGATCTGTCCTGAGAGAGGAACTAGAGTGTCTAGTGGAAGTGTCTGAGAGGAGGATGCTGAGGAAACTCCTCAGTACCATGGGCAACAGCGCTCACCCCCTGCACGCCACACTGGAGTCCAACCAGAGCACCTTCAGCGGTAGAAATGTTTTGATACCATTTATTTGTCCTGCACTGATACTGATACCTAGACCTGAGTATCAGCTCATACCGAGTACCCCTTCCATACTATTGTGATTAAACAAATATACATAATATTGGTGTAAAAAACAGGAATTGCTGACATTTTGCTAGCTTCAACTAAGATTGAAGTCTTTGCTAACAGATTTGTTGTTTGTTATCATCACATGATAATTTACCTGAAACCAGTTGAATTTTAGGCCAATTGGTTATTGTATAGGACTGGTGCATTGACTGGTATACTTGCGATACATGATACCCAATACCCGATACCCAATACCGGATACCCCATGCCCGAAACCCGATACCCCATGCCCGAAACCCGATACCATATGCCCGATACCCGATACCATATACCCCATGCACGATACCCGATACCCCATGCACGATACCCGATACCCCATGCCCGATACCCGATACCCCATGCCCGATACCCCATGCCCGATACCTGATACCCCATGCCCGATACCTGATACCCCATGCCCGATACCCCATGCCCAATACCCGATACCCCATGCCCGATGCCTGATACCCGATACCCCATGCCCGATACCTGATATTGAAAGCCAAACTAATAATAGCACTGGCAAGTTTGTAATTGACTACGGAAACTGGGGCCCACTAGTTTTCAAATGCTAACTGCATCAAGCACACAAGATTTAAACTGAGGGTGTATAAATGTCCAAATAATAAAAATCAAGTTGGTACTTAAAGTCTGCAAGTGAATGAGGTTTTTGCAAGCACTTCTGATTTTGATAATTAAAAAGTGTTTGTGTGGAGGTGCACAGCTCCGTGTCTCTTTTTAAAGGATGCTTACTGCCTAAAAAACATGGAGATGCTGACAGCCTGAGGGCCTGCCTGCTTTCTTTTCCATCTCTCTGTATCCGTCTAGTGCTAAATACACACAAACCCGCATTAAAAATGCACAAACACACACACAGGCACATGTGCACAATTTCCACACATTGTACCGAAACGAACAACAAAAACCCACACACACAAGAAAGAGCCGGCGCTTTCACAAACATCAGCCTCTCAATTAGCTTCTGCACTCATTTCTCCTTGGAAGAGAATTATTTTTCAGCTGGATGCTTTTTCTTTGTTTATTGTGAGCAGACCAAAGCCTTATCAGCAGCTAATCACTGCATGTCAAATTCACAGACTTACTGCAGTCACTTAAAAAAAGGATTCTGTGAATAATCTTCTCTAGTTCAGATTGCCGTTTTAGATTTGGACAATCACCAATTTCTTTTAGATGCTAAAATCTGTCTGACAGCCAGGGAGAAGATCAGCGTTTGTTTGATATAATTTGTTGTGACATGTTAATTGCATCTACTTGTAATTCTCTCTAATTGATGTTTGATATGTCTCAGGAAATTAGGCCAACTAGATAACACTGCAAATATTATGAAGCCTCCCCGCCTTTCTCTTTCCATGGCAGGTCTGATGAATTCACAACACCTAAAACTGTAATGTGTCAACATGCTGTGCAGCTATGCTCTGTATTCCCAGGGCTGCCAGGCTGACAAATCTAAGGTTACAAGCATACCACTGTATATTCAAAACACATTCAGGCACACTGCAGAGGGCCAGGGAGGACTAACCTGAGCAATTTTCACTGAGTTCTGGGTCGAACCACCGGCATGGTACTCAACTTTGTTCCTCTTGACAATTTCTTCAAATCTAAAATAAAGAGAGAGGCACAAGTTGTTACAAAAAACATTCAGCATTAAACACAAATAGAGTTAGAGCTGACCTGCTAATAAAGGCTTAAACGCTATATACAAGCACCTATTACATTGGCAGACAACAGGTTTCTCTACACTTGACACATTACAAAATGTGTAGGAGGAGTGAGACGAAATCATATTTCATAAGCACTACAAATTGGTCAACACAAAATCCATTAGGAGAGCTTTCACTGATACAGTTAAAGGTTAGCTGTTAGGGATGTGAAAAATCTCACAAGTGTTGGACGGAATGCCGTGAAATATGTTACAGACATTTGTGGTTTTCATAAAATAGATCCTAATTCTGTTGTGGTCCCAAAATCTTTTAATCACAATCAACATTTCATATTTTCCACTCGTTAAACACAGGACACAAAAGATGAATTCCAATGAGTCTCAGTTGTTTCTATCAACAAGGCTGATATAACATGTTGAAATGCTAACGTTAGCATCACAACATCAACAACTAACTAAACACCTCACAGAGTGCTTATATTACATGTAAAAGTAGCATACCAACATACAGACGTTAGCATGGCATGAGCATGTTAGCATGCTAACAGGCTAGACTTAATAAACTTCAGCATAACATAGGGCAATGTTAACATAGTAAATGGCATATTGGACACATGCACAACTCCTAATGTCTGCTCATGTTGCTCTGTGTCTGATTGGCATGCTACCATCAGCAATTAACATTATGGAATGTTAGCATGCTAACATTCCAACATGCTAGTATAATAGTATAATATAATAGCATTTCATTCATTACTTTTAGCTTACAATTTCAAACCTTTATGTGTTACCTTTAGCTAACCAACTCGACCATTTTGACTTTAAGCTAACCTTTTTCAACAATTTAACAAAACGTTTAAGCTAACTAATTCTACCATTTACCCATTATTTTAAGCTAACTAATGCAACCATGTATCAATTATTTTAGGCTAACCAATTCTACCAATTGTCAATTATTTTAAGCTAACTCATTTTGCCATTTATCCATTGTTTTAAGCTAACTAATTCAACCAAGTATCCGTTATTTTAGGCTAACCAATGCAGCCATTTACCCATTACTTTTACATAACTATTTTAACAATTGATCCACTAATCTTGGCTTTAAAATTAAATCATTTATCAGTTAGTTTTAGCTGTTTCTTCACTGCTTATTCTTAGTTAGCTTTAAGTCGAATCATTTCCTTTAGCCAATTATTTTTACCATAATTACATCTATCCACCATTTTGGACCTCTCTGCTTCCTGGCTAACATATTTGTCCAGGCTGTAAAGAAGATGGTAGTATTTGTACTTTTCCATACAATCAAACTTTTAAGTGTCATACATTCCTTTTTCATCAACTCTGCTATTCTGGGTACAAAGCTGTTTATATTAACATCTTAAAAAGAAAAACAGGCAGAAAAAAAATGTGTTGTTAAGAGGCAGCTAGGGTCGTAAATGTCAGCTTGATAAAAGCAAAAGAGGAACATTGTCTACATGTGGTTGCAGTTAGCCATACAGTATTAAAGCAAGATGAGCAAAGACAATTATTTCTGTGGAACTTGAACTGCTTGAACCATGAAATAAACAAGAAACTATAAACGATCTTACACTTTGCAAAGAAAGGTTGCCATGTTGTAATTCATTGGTGATGTTTTCAGAGCAATTAGAAAAACTGGCTTTAAACAAATTGTGTACAAAACCTTATAAACGGATAAATAATTTATGGAGAGCCCACATGTGATTAAATGTTTGATGTATAAACCATACAGCAAAAAGTAGAACTGACTGTAACAGCCTCAACACAATGAGTAAAGAAAACAGACATGACATTGGGGAATGGGGAGTAAACAATTGCTGAGTTTTTCAAACATAAACCGCAGGAACACCCTTGGGTCTCCAGTAGTCTACTACTGAAGGCTGTTCTGTCATTTTTGCATTTTCCCATCATACTGCCATTTCAAACATCAATAGCTTTAATGCTTAGGCGTAACATGATGCAAAGCTGGGCTACGCTGCCAGATAGAGTCTTTATCTGGGGAGCTGAGAACATGAATAATGTGTATTCTCCACATCGTTCATACAAACAGCCTCCCGGGGGACCGGCTATATAAACGTGTCCACCCCGCTAAGGAAATTGACCTAGCCGCAGTCAAGTTGATACGCTACATTAAGAGGTCCTTGGTGTTTTTTTTCTCAAATGTAAATTGAAGACTGCCCATTTGTAAGCGTATTTACATCAGGGAAAGAAATCCAATGACATGGTAAATAGTTCAAGGTGCATCGTACCATTCCCACTGGTGTTACGTGTAATTCCACCTTAAATTGACTGTAAGATGTGGTTGTTGAGAGAATGCTTGCATGTAGTCCCAAAGGATGGCGCCATAGAGTGCCAATGCATTTCCTTATTATGATCAAAAATTCTTTCAGGAGAGGTCAAAGGTTGCCAACTTTAGTTTGATTCTAAAGTCGAACTTAGAAATATGTCCTCTGTATTGCATGCACTCGCTGCAGACAGGAGTAATATGTATGCAAAGTGCATCCTGGCTTACCAACATGTGTCAGCCAGAGGTGTTCAATACTTCAGCACAACCTGGCTTAACTAGGCATGGCCGAATTTTGAGCGAGTGTGAAAGTAACCTTTACTGCTTCAAAGAAAGTCTGCATATCATGTCTCAAGGCGAGGGGTCTACCCAGGGCAGAATGTTCCTAATAAAGAAAAAAAAAAAAACTTTCCATGCAAGTGGAAAATATGCTAACCGGGGAAAAAAAAATCCTTCCTGAGACACCTGTTATGACTCCTCGACAAAGGAAGAATTTGAGCACTGTGGGTGTTTATAACATGAAGGCAGCAGAGGGACTCCAGAACCCATTTCAAATAGACACACAGCTTCAGAGGATTTCAGCCTTTTTTTTTTTTTTTTTCTTCCTAGAAGTATTTGCTCCACCTTTCAGGGCAGACAGCATGGGGCCCTGCTCTTGGATGCCTCGAAAATCCCATCCGAAAAGGAGCAGCTGCCTCGAGACCTTTACACCCTCAAACATCATGTGATCCCATAGTAGTGACACCGTAAACGGCCCCCTTGGCCATTTAGGAAGAGAAAATCCCATTCCATCTACTGCAGGGCTGAGCTCTCTCTGTGATGGGAGGGAGCAGAGAAAAAGAAATTGTTTTGAACAAAATGTCCTCAGCCAGTAACCCCTGCTTTTAAAAACCCTGCTGGTGTTGTTCAACGGTACAGCAATTCCAACTATGCCGTGCATTCCTCGAACATATAGACAGCCCCGTGTTATATAACACATGCTCTACAAGCCCCTGACACTGCTTGAATACCACTCTTAAGCAAAGACAGGCTGCTTTTCAATTTCATACCTTCCAATTTGGGACTAATTGAGGCTCTTATTTTCTCAGCTTATATCAAATTAGGGGAATTAGGCTACTGAATGGAATATTTGTATTCCCAGAATATGAGAGTCCGCTTAAAAAAACCGAATACCTCCACATCTCCCAGGCTTAACACGTTCAAATTGTGTGGGGGCAGATCACACAAGTCGGGAACATCGTGTTGTTTACATTCCTGAGGATGGAGCCCCCACCGTTGTTTCCCATCAAGGGAAATATGAGAGCTTCCAAAGTACTAGGAGTGTTCTCGGCCCCGAGTGACTCATGAGTTCCTCCGAACAAAAAAAAAAGTAGATTATTTACATGAGGCAATAATTCAAGATTTGCTCCTCTAAGTCTCTTACATGGAGGGCAAGGGGAGCCCATTTACCCAATCCCTCTTCATTCGCCTTTGATGTTAGCCTATCTCGATAAGACCGGATGAGTGCCCTAAAATCCCTGTCGAGTGATTTCACAGGAAGAACAAGTCTCTGTTAATCAATGGCTAGATTGGATCTGGATCCTCGGGAGTGGTCGGCGTGAAAGTCCTCCCGAGTGTTCGAGTGCACACCGGGGTAATTCATCGCTAATGATCGCCGCGGCACCCGCTCTCCTCCGTTCCGTCCTTATTTAATTGCCTCGTTCACGTTTAAACAGCTTACAAATCACGAGGACAGGCAGGGAAACATGATCAAACAGCGCCTATCACTAATCAGGGGAGGGCATGAAGAGAAGTGAGCGGACTAAGGGGGGGGCTTCTTCGCCGCTCTCCTGTGGGGATTAGGAAGGAGGAGGGTGGTACAGGAGCAGTAAATTATCTGTGCTCCAGCTATAGCAGGCAGGTACATCCAAACAGGCAGATCCATCTTTCCCTGCCTCTGACAGAAGCAGCTAAAAGGCTTCAGTAATCCCAGATTCAACACGAGCATCTGGAGTGGAGACAGGTTCCACCATTGATTAGATTCCCCCAATCAGCGTGCGCATCCTACACCAGGCTTCCTTTAGTAGTCTGGAGGCAGTACAAGGCCTGATGCACAGTAATTGTTTCCATAGGTCAGGCGGAGGAAAAACAGCTCGGGGATGTGATGAAAGGGAGATGGAAAAGGGTGAGGAATATTGTTGTTTTTCCCCCCCAATTAAATTGTTTGTCAAACCTTTCACAAAGGGTTACGCAGTTTATCTGTTTAAAATCAATACGCCCGTCTCAGTGTGAAAGCTTGTCCCGACACAAGACAGGCCCATTAATTATTCTGTTCTGCGCGCTATCGCCGGGGCTGCTCAAGGTTGAGCCTTATCTTTTCTTATTTCAAATCAATAATTATCTCCTACCGTTGCTCGCGCTCCCACCCCCTTCAGAAATAGATGTGCTTTTCATTCAATGCCTGAGTCTCTCTCTCTCCCTCTCTCTTTCTGTGTGTAGCAACTGGTGAAGAACGCAGAATGAATAGGACATTCTTATCAGAGGAACATTAGGGCAGGATGGGAATAGATGGCGAAGAATGAGGCGCATAAAAGTACCGAACACAAATGAGGCATGATTCAAACAGCGAGCGGGGGCCTTGTTCCCGTCCTCTGACATCTTCTAATAGTAAGAGGATGAATGTTGATTTGCACAAAAGCGGTACGATATCGCTCAGGTATCCGAGTCCGTTTGGGTGAACCCCTAAAAACCCGCCTCGAGTCCCTCTAGGCGCGGAAAACGCCACAGCTCCTGCTTCATAGACAATTAATGACTGCACAATTACATGGTCATAATGGGTGAGTAATTGCATTAGAATGCAGAAACAACAAAACGTGCATCCCTTTAATAATCCAGCAGCAGCAATTGTTGGCGTTA
Source organism: Semicossyphus pulcher (assembly GCF_022749685.1). Classification (NCBI taxonomy): domain Eukaryota; kingdom Metazoa; phylum Chordata; class Actinopteri; order Labriformes; family Labridae; genus Semicossyphus; species Semicossyphus pulcher. The sequence goes on along the minus strand of NW_027211670.1, from coordinate 16,543,447 downwards.
ACTGTTCGTACTTAATTAGGCTGCACTCAAGGATTACGCGGCGAGGGCAGAATCTGGTCATGGGCGGAGGATGAGTTCATATTATTTCCTCTAAAAATGTCACAGGTTTTTGGCTTGGCGCAGCCGAGGGTGGCGTTGTTTGTCACACTGTACTGTGTGGAAGTGGGAGAGGGAGTGCGAGTGTGTGTGAGAGGACATGAAAGAGAGAGAAAGAGGGACACATTGAGGGAGAGAGAGTGGGAAGACGGGAGTGTGTAAGCAAGGATGGGGCTTCTGGTGTTCTCTTGAGGATTGAGATTTGAAGCCCGAGCACAAAGCCTTTGAGACATCCTCCTTATCTTGGAGGTTGATACCAGGATCTTGGTGATTCAGAGCGCTCCGTGTGAATAATTCCACCAACACCCCCTACTGCGGGGACCATATGGCCCAGTGTGAACTTTAAACACACGGGGAGTGTTGCTGCCTCACCAGTCAGGCCTCCCATCTCTCCCCCCGCGCGCAGGCTAAGGTGTAGAGAAATGATCAGCACAGATAGTACACTAACTAGCCTACATGGAGAACGGCTGCTGCCATCAGTGGCTCTTCCTGTGTGGCTGCTGGGGGATCAAAGATGACTAAAAATAGCCCTGAGCATGCTTTTCTGAACTGAACATGCTGTATGTGCTGGCTGAGACGCCCACATTTTAATTATAAAACGCTCTTTTAAAAAAAGAGGGGGGTGAGGGGAGTCGGAGGGAGAGGATGGAGAGGAGAGGAGAGGAGAGGAGAGGGGAGGACGCCCACATGCACACAGAAAGAGAGAGAGATGTGGATTATGTTTGTTACACTCCCTTTGACTTGTGATGTTTCCTTCTGGCACCACCTGCTGGCAGCCGCCGTCAACAAGAAGGGAGGCGTTTGCAACTCGGAGCTTTAATTATGATTGCATCAGCCACCTCTGATGATGCAGCATGTGTGCTTTAAATGCTTTAAACCACAGTGTGTTCACCTATTTCATCAACAAACAACAGCGGAGTGAGATGCGAGGCTCCTGTCTCGCTTTATAATTCAAAAGGTCTAGCTGCACATTTCTCACAGATGAGTACGGCTCAGGGTGAGCACGTCAGATTTATGCAAGCGCCCCAAATCGTCGGATTCGTGCATATCAATAAAACATCAAGAGCAGCGCGTTTGACGGCTGAGCATGTTTCTGATGTCTCAATTACCAGTTGAGTGCCATTAATCTCTGCGCTCTGTCTCTCTTTGGCTCAGAGGCCGGCTGATGGATGCAGGCCCGCGACCTTTGCCCTCAGCGGCAAGGAGCCGGATGTTCTGACCCCCCCCCCCCCAGCGGGGCGACGGAGGTGAGTTTAAGTACTGTAGTACAGCACTCAGCCTCAGCAACAGACAAGGGAGCTGGGAAGTGAAAAAAAAAAAGAGGGGGGGGTTGTAATGTGTCTACACACTCAGTCAAGCATGAGTGCATCCAGTGAAGTGGCACCATGGCAAGCACATGCAGCTTCTGCACGCATGCTTGCATGTGAGCACACACACACAATAAAAAGGAGGGGTTGTTTCTCCTCCTCACACACCAGATAGCTCCGCTGGGGGTTTGTAGCCCTCACATTCGCTTCGTTATGTATTAAAAAAATAAAAATAAAAAAAATGAGAGAGGCATGGAGTCAAGTGTGTTTACAGAGCAGAATCTATCACACACACACACACACACCCAGGAGCCAGAGTGTTTAGCATGTACTCAGTGAGAGGGGCCTTTGTTGTTTTCCTCCCAGTAAGCAGATTGAGCGGCACGGCAGCAGCAGGGGTGTGTAAGATGTACACAGACAGCGGGGTGTGTGAGTGGAGAGGCACCTCCACTGATCTCCTGTGTCGTGTGATGATGTGTGTGTGATGTGTGTCTCAATCCAGGGCTGATCCCCCTGAGTCAGCCCTGTCAGTGATACGAGCCTCCCACCCTCTCTCTCTCCCTCACTCTCTCTTTCCCCCTTCGCCATCCGGAATGCTAATAACAGCCAGCCACTAACGCTGCAGCCCTGAATTATTCATGCAGCAGAGGGTCACACGGCATAATGAGGAGTTTACTCTCATTCTGGATGCGATTGTGACGCTGCTAATCTGCATTTAGCACACAGAAAGAGAGAAAAGGAAGGGGGGGGCGGGGGATAGGGAGGAGGAGGAGGGAGGATGAGCACTGATGAACTTAATTGCTGTGAGCAAACAACCTCTGAAAAGAGTCACGCCATCATCCCGAGATGAGAAAGTAAACAATTAATTATCATCGGACGGAGGGAGTCATAAAACAAATGTTTGAACGGGACTAATATTCAGGAGCTGGCTGATCTTTTTTTTCCTCCCCCTCAGAGGTGACAATACACTCACTGTGTAACAATGACTCACCCATTTGACACACCAATAATCATTAGCTCTAATATGATACGGTTAACAAGCCCATGAGGGTTGGGGAGGGTGCTATGCTATGAAATGTAGCGTGTGCTAAACAACCTGTAATGCCTAGTTATCCTGAAATAAAATGTCTATTTGCCCACGTTATAATCTCCTGCAGAAAGAGGCGGGTTTTCATTATGTTGACATGTTGTTTCCTATGGAGACTCCTTGGGGTGCAAACAGCAGGCGACTGGCGCCCTCTGCTGGACGTACAAGGAACAGTGATTTAACTGGAATTCAATAGGAGGAAAAAAAGTCACTACAAAAGGCACTACATACTCACTTCCTTAAACTTCAAGCCGCATGATGGCAGCGGTGACAAAAAGAACCCTGAATGATATCGTTTCACAACATCTCCCACTGAAATGTGCAATAATATACGAGAGAGGAAGTCGGACACATAGCTTTGGTTAGCTGGTTTCCTCTCATACCTCGATTTCAACACACTTGAGGCATCCCAACAAAACAAACCTTCAAATGCAGCTTGAAAGCCACCGTGGAAATACCATCTCTATAAAAGCACTGCAAGACTACAGTACATGACTGACTCACCACCACACTGTACATTATGTTTAAAAGCAGGGCAGCAGCAGCTGCCTTATATGGAGAAGAGAGAAATGACTACGTGATTTATGAATTTACTCTAAGTGGAACTTTTTTTTATCCTTTTTTAGACGAGAGAAATTAAAGATACAGACAGGAAACATGGCGGAAAGAGAGAACAGTATGTAATGAACAAATGTAAGGGGGCGGAAACGGGCTGAGCATTGTGGTTTTATGGTATGAGTCTTCAGCACGAGGCAAACGGGACACCCAGGAAGTTGGTGTTTTTCTTAGAGAAGCTGTTGCTCCACTTGTTTATATTAAAGCTGCAATGATTGTTGACAGTAGCAGTTCATTATTATTAACAACATGCAATATGGGACAAAAAGTAGGGCCCACAAATACTGGTGTTTATTTCATAGCAGTCCTTAACTCTATATTTAATGTGCTACTAGTATAAAGGACTTAAAGAGAGGGTATTATGCCGTTTCACATTTTGAGACTTAATGTTAAAATGTTGGAGTAGTATCAAATCTGTAGGTAAAAGTATGTTGGAGTAATCCCCAGGCTTCTCGGCTCAGTCTGCAGGCTGCTGTGAACACACGCACGTTGTGATGTCACAACGTGCAGCGTGTAGATGGCCAATCAGAAGAAAGTGGAGCTTGTAGGGGCGGGGTTTTTTTAAAGGGACAGAGCTGACTGAGTCGTTTCAGGCAGAGGCTGTATGAGGGCCCGCACAGAGCACCAGTGTTTTAACTGTAAATTATGCTAAGCTAGTCCACAGGTATCACAGAGTGAAATGTGAAGCTTGAAATTAGCATAATACCCCCCCTTTAAAAAAAAAAAAGAAGCAAATATTAACATCTTAAAGTCCTAACAACTGACTTTTTTTTCGGCAGATACATTTTCTGGTGATTTCGGCTCTAGTCACAAGTTTCCAGAGCTCAAGTTGACGTCTTAAAAATGTGTGTTTTATCAAATCATAAGTCATAAATCCTAAGATGTCCCATTTTTTTAATTATTAAGCAGAGAGGAGGAGCAAATCTATGCATTTAAGAAGCTAGAAAAGCAAATTCTCTGCCATTTTTGGACAACAAATACGACTGCAATTGTGGTCAAGTTACTTTAAATTGGGCAGCAAATTGCCAAAATATTTGAGCACCAGTAAGACCCAAACGGCTTTAGATTGAAAACTGGGAATTAATTGTAACTTGTAAAACATTTGAAGCGTAATGAAAAGGCCTCTGAAGTCACAGTCGAGGCTTATTCTTGGGAAAAAAAAAACACTAAGTCCCCAGCCAGTACTAACAGGGATGTTGATGGTTTCTACAGCAGGCAATTTCTCAGCCACAACAGGATTATATGGGCTCTGCTGTGACTAGATAATTGAATTCAGGCATGGCCACAGTGCACTGCATCCAATGATCTCTCTCCCACCAGGGTGATGGGGAGAAAAAATGAATCGTGTTACACTCTGTAGATTCAGACGCACAACAATAGTGTTAGTCGACTAGCCTTGTAAGTCTATTGTGGCCTTTTAAGTAATGATGTTATTTGTCTCTTCAGTCAACTTCTTCTTCTTCCATGGACCGCTGACCTTGTGAATGACCTCTCTGAGCTGAGTTCTTTCATAACTTCTACTGATAATGTGATAAAAGAAAAATACCACGTGTACATTCAGATATAAATTGACGGCCATGAGGGCGAGTACGTCGGTACGTGTGCTGTTGGTGGGGACATGCATTGAAATGCATTGTGCTGGGAATAAACCACCAAAGCGGCATGTTAATCCTGCCCTGACCTTGTGCAGAATGGAGGGAACGGTGTCTGTGGGGCTAAAGATAACACCGCTGCCTTTGTGCTGGAGGAGAACAACACTGCTGATGATGCTGCTTTGTGCTGCTGCTGCTGCCGCCCAAGGTCACATGCGTCCCTTTGTGAGGTAACAAGACCTGACAAGGTAGGCTATTGTAAGGTACAGGCAACTGATGTACCGTTCCGTACTTATATTGTGTTTGCGTTACTCTGGTGCTTTATGATTTCCCAATTACCTCATTACCAGAGTGTATGTGTTAGACACTTTAACAGGATTTACCACAACTCACTAGAGTCTGAGAGAGTTCAGCCAACATGCACGCTTCTAAAATTAGACATCAGAGACACTTCTGCCAAGGCTGCATAATCCTCTAAACTTGCCATTTAAATAACAGAATGTCCACAAATGTTTGACGTGTAGAAGCACAGTACAAGCAGTGGCATTAAGTATAATCATAGAACAGTGTAGAGCCCGACTGATGAGGGATTTTGAGGCTGATTTTAGAGGGAAAAATGATCAATTATTACCGATAAAGCGGTCGATGGAGTGAATTTTTGAGCAGGATTCTAGTTGTGCACCATTTTTTAACCGACATGACTCTGTTAGAGGGGACACATTTTAGCGATGCAATCAATTTTCTATTATTTGATGTGTTTCAGAATCATGTTGGTGAAGTCTGTTTCTTTTTAAAAATGTTATACATATTTGAATTTCTTTTCGGAGCCTCTCCGTCCATCTAAAACGAACAAGCCGTTTTGCCATTCAAAGGTTAGACCTTGGCCGCGATTGGCTGACAGTATTTCGAGTGACCGCGTAGCCCCTCCCCTACGTGTGCGATCCCACGTGGAGGAGTGGCCACATTGCACTGTCACTCCAAAGTTGTAGAAAACATGGCTGCTCTAGGATCGGCTATTCGACCTTAAATGTACAAGCCAGAATCGCCAGGAGGTATTGGAATGGTGAGTTGAAATCTTGACAACGACTTGACTACAAGCGAGCACAAGAAGGCAGCCTGAGGTTCTACATAGAAGCCTGCAGCTGTTCTGAACGGCCCATTTCAGAGGCTGCCTTTTTAAAAATGTCATTCTGGAAAAACACGGAATTATGCAGTTTTTACTTTTTCACAATAAACACCCAAAAATGTGGAATCCATGCAAAATATGAGAACATCCATTTAAAAGATATGGCCCCTTTAAAGTACTCAGAATTCAGCTCCAGCTTGGACCATCATCTGCTAAACTGTGATGTTCTGCTACTTGTGCTGCAGTCATTGCAAAGAGTGCACTGCTGAACAAACTACATGATGACAACCTTTCTAAATCACTCAAAGCATTACTTTCTATGCTTTATCATAAAACATTTGCAAAGACTAAGGATTATATCGGTCCGATAACATGGGGGTGATATCGGTCGACAGATATATCGGTCGTACTTTCGAATAGTGTACCAGATTTCAAGTACAACATCAGCCCTTGGCCCTCTGCTGCATGTCGTCCCCACTCTCTCTTCCCCCATTCCCCCAGTCATATCTAATAAAAGCAAAGGCCAAAAAAACACCCATCTTCAAACATTTTAAATACGGATTCACTAGAAGTACTAGAAGATGTTCTCTTTAGTATTCAGAAGCCATAAGCATATATAAGATAAAAATTGCTTCATCAAGTCAGGCTGGTTCCCTTGAATTATTTTTGGCTCCATCCCAGACCAACAGCACGGATTTGGGTTCAGAAAGTCAAAGAACAGCACTTCTCCCTCCCTCCTCATTACCACCGCTGAGGTGCCCTTGAGCAAGCCACTTAACACCAAAGTGCTCCAGTAGAGCTGCTCAGCAGACAGCAGATAAGAGTCACATGGTTATCTTACAGCCAACAGATAAGACTGGTGTTGTACTGGGCCGCTTTGAGGTGTGAAGGTGAGAATGGAGCAAATGAGTTCCTGTAAGTAAGCGACTCAGTGACCCCACGTAAATAAAGGACTAAAAAAGTCATTTGTTGCACTCTTGTAAGAACGAATGAGCAAAGTGGAGACAAGCAATCTGGCTACAGGCTGTGTCTAATGATTAAAAGTAATGTCTGGTAGCCCCATTATGAGATTTAAGAGAAGATAATGGAGCTTATCAGTGAAGCCACATGATTAAATGAAAACTTGGTTCCAAAAAGGAGGAAAGGGGTGCCGGTTTGTGGCCTCTGTCCCGTATACAGAGGCTACAGTCCTCGATGGACGGACTCCCACCCTTGGCCCTTTGCCGCATGTCGTCCCCACGCTCTCCTCCCCTGTTTCTGACCCTAACCACTGTCCTCTTTCTCTCTCGGGAGAAAATTTCCCCAAAAAGTCCCCCCAAAAACAGGAGGACATTTTTCTTTGTGACAAAAAAGAATGAAAAAAATAGCTTCTTCATAAAATAAACAATATGACTGTTTTATCAACTAAATTTTTTATTTTTGGTCTTTTTTTTTTTTAATGTTGTCAGCAGTTTCCCAGAAATATTTAATTAAATTCATACATTCATACATTTTGTGTATATGTATTATATGTGTGTATGTGTGTATATATATATATATATATATAAATAAGGGCTATCCATATATATATATATATATATATATATATATCTATATCTCTATATCTCTATATATCTATATCTATATATCTATATCTATATATCTATATCTATCTATATCTATCTATCTATATCTATATCTATATCTATCTATATCTATATCTATCTGTATCTATATCTATATCTCTATATATCTATATCTATATCTATATCTATATCTATATATCTATATCTATATCTATATATATATCTATATATCTATATATGGATGATTCTTAACTTTTGTTTTGTACTAATTTATTTTTAATGCTATGTACCAAAATACCAAGGCAAATTTATTTGTATCTGAAAAAAACCTAATTGTCTTTTTCTACAAAAGTGATTATTAACAACATTTTATTGAAATTGAACATAAACATATCCAATATTCTCACGTTCATTAAGGAGAGGCTTGCAACAAACAAAATTATAACATATTTCAAATATTAAATATGAATATAAAAATGGTTAAATCCCAGAGACTTCAAATAACACTCAAACATTTCCCAGTTTTTTGTTATCCTAGATGTTTTTTTAATGTCTGCACTAAAATTAACACACAAATTCCCTGAAAAGACGCCTTCTGTACTCCATCAAACAGAGGAAGAAGAGCAGTGTAGGGTTTATAATGTAGGTTTTAATTGATTTACGTTATTGTTGTTTACTATGTTTACCTTCAGGTGTATTTTTAAAAAGAGTGGGGTGCTGCGTTCAGGGACATGCAACCACGTTTTCGAGGAAGGCTATACAATTACTGTTGCTTCCGCTTGCAATGTGAAGGAGGGAGGGTCTGAAAAAGGAGCACGCTTGCTGAGCAAGTCCCTCCTCTGAATGAATATCAAAAAATAATGAATTGTGTGTCACTCTAATGTCATGCAGTCAATATATATATATGCAGATTAACTATTCAGTGTAAAGTAGATGTAAATTCAGAGGCATCTTAGAGTATTTTGGTCCAAATTCAGTAAGGGAAAAATGTGGGTGTGTCCAGTTCTGTGGCCACCAGTCACAGAGGGCTGATTTATAACTCGGCTATTTTGAGCACTACAGCTTAAGTGTCAAGATGGTAGTACTTGGTATGAATGACCAGTGTATCCCTTATTTGGCTCCGCGTAATTTTAACACTTTCTGGTGCAATACTGAAGCACGTGGTGTCCCGGGGAAGTTTTTACTCACAGGGCTTTGTGTTTGTCTTCAGCAAGGATCTGGTCATTGGGCTTCAGTCCAAACCTTATGGAAAGAAGAGGCGACAAACTGGTCAGAAAAGTGAAGTTATCTGTGAAGTAAAAGGAGTGGTGTGGACTTACTTGTCAAGGAAATCTTTGTCCACAACAGCTGAAATGTCGAGCAAGGGATTTCCCATCCCGAAGAGTGTGTTCTCACTGTGCGGAGACAAAAACATATTGTATTATACAGACTCCCACTCACCAGCTCTGAATGAACAGAGGATACAAACAATCTGCTGCGACACAGACAATCATCTGTTTCTGATTAGATGAATTAAACTCTGGTGAGGGATTATCCTGTTAATACCTGACCTCTCTAAACAGGCAACATGTGTTCACAGATGGAAAATAAAGCTACAGACACACGTACGATTGAGCTAATTACAAACTAATTTAAGCGTTGTCATGACTTTATGTTTGAGCTTGCACTGAAAACAGAGAACTGAAAGTAAAACCTTTTTTAAAAATATTACACATTTTTAATACATTAAAAATATAAAAATAAAGGACTATTATTATTGATGTGCAAGTATACTCATGTGCAGCTCATTAAAAAGCCTACGACCATGCATGCTTGAGCTAACGGTGATGCCCCAAAGTTTGAAATAGCATATTCTGTTTGAGTATTTTCAATAGTAGCATCTTTTCCAACTATGACCCTTTTATCTAGACATTTTCAGCAACATGATATAATAGTGGTCAAAGTCTACTACTGACAACAAAGTCTTTATAACAGGTTACCCAGCTTACTGAAAACTGAAGACACAAACATGTGTGGTTAAGACAACAGAAGGAAACATTTGACTTTCGTGTGCAGCACTTCGGCTTTAACATTGTAAATTCAAGAATATTCAGACACACTGAAGCCAAACGTCAGCCTAAAAGTGTGATATTAAACACTTTCTTACAGCCAATCAACCCATTGTGAACTGGTAGTACTGTGAGCACATGTTAAAAAGGACCATCATTAAAGAAGCAGAATTGCCCCCTGTGATAACAAAGGAGGATACATTCACTTGGTTCTTACCTTGCAGTGGGCATTTTGTCAGAAAACTCAGCAGCTCAACCTAAAAACTAAGTGGTCAACAGCTTCCTCCTCTCTGTCAAAGCAATGTGCTTTTTAAATACAGGAACTGCAGCTGCACTTGGCCTAACACTGACTGGTTGGCGGAGGAAAAGAGGCGGGTCTTAATACGGCTTAGGCATTATGATTGGCTACACATGTTCCAATCACGGTGAAGCGTTTATGCTGTGTTTGCGGCAAATGGGAAATAATGTGGGTTACAAAAATAGGAGCAACAAGGTAACAAAATACCAACCAGAAGCAATTAAAAGGATTATTTTTTTAAATTTCAACCATACAGATTTAATGTGTATTTGCATGTAATTGAACCATTAAAGAATTGTATCGAAACATTTTGTAGCTATAAAGAAAAAGATATAAAACTTCACAGCATTAGAAAAGAAAGATTTGTTTGCTGTCATACATGGGAAATATATGAAGAGCTCTCTATATAGATTAAACGTGTAGACATGTTGCACTGTCAAACAAGAGATACCATATTGCTCCCATGTCCTCTTGCTTCAAGGACTTGAGATAATCTTAACAAAGGCTATTGCATGTTCCTGGATGTATGACTATTGCCATGGTGACATTACAGCAAAACTATGTAAATAGCCCTTTTTTCTAGTTTTGACTTGCCATGATAGGAAATGCACCGGTGTTACTATGAGCTTTGACCTATTTAAGTGTCCCAGTAAACCATGATGGTGTGGCAGTGAGCCAGAACGCCATTACAAGAACCCTTAAAGTGAAGCAGCAACAAAGCCATGGGTAATTTAAAGATTTACAGAAATGCAGAAACACCTGTATTTCACAAGGCAGGACATTTAAACGGGCAGGTACAGGTGACACTTTATCAACCTAATACTCTCATTATTACTCTGTTCGCTGCAAAGTAGCTTGGATTAACTTGAGTCGTTCTATTGTGCAAAGTTGGGAGTGCAAATTCTGAGAATTGCCTTTTATTTATGCAATATAAGTCTATAAAAAAACCTAGCCCGTTCTTCCTGACTTTAAACATTAACTCAGGATCGTGACTCTGGATAAAAGTTTTCCTCAAGTCAAGTGAACGCAGCACCATTCACTTATCATTATGCATAATGTCAACAAGAGACTTGCTGAGTCCATGCACTGTGAATGTTATGCTAATACGTGCTTCATTACGGATGGCAAGACACACGCAACATACATTATGTTGACGGCTAATGTTTTAATGACACGACGCAAGATACGTTATCAACGGCTTTTCTTTGAAGTGTATATTTGGCTACATTGTTTGTTTAATTCGTATGTTCTGGTCTTTTTTTTGTTATATCACTGTGGGTATTGTACGTGTCTTAAATGTAAATAATATGCAAAGCTTTAACGTGCTCCACACCAACGAATTTAAAAAAGTGGTGCGATAAAAATGACTGAAAAATGCAAAATCTTCATCCCTTAAGATGACATACCGACCTCTCACTTGCAGTATCACTGACGTTAACTTTTAATCCAACATTGAAGTTTGTAAAACGCCTGTTAAAAAATATTTAATACGCCTCTTTTTCGCTATTCTTATACCAACATACCTATTTTCCACACAGGCTATTGACTCTTTAACGATAATTACTCGTTGGATAAATGTAGCGACAATTCTTGTATCCCTGTCAAGTGGTGAGCCCACCCTCTATTGCTAGCTCTGGTTAGCATCCTTATGACCGAACATTCTAAGCTAAATGCTAACAGCCGTAACAACTGGACACTTCAGTTGATGGAACGTTCGAAGGTTCAAACTGCTTAGCGCCTTATCACCCTGGTGACAGTTTACCACAGCAACAGAGACGTTAGCATGAATTAACAGCTAGCTACAGCGGGTAGCTACACAGAGCATCACGCATTAGATAACACAAATACTCTCGGGTAAATTACCTTAACGTTGTTTTCCTCCCTGTTGACATATTTGGTTCTTCTTCAGACATTTATTTTTCAAATAAGAAACGGTTGTGATGGAGCCGCGCGAGCTTGGGAAGCAGCTTCTCTCTGCCTGGGAAGAGAGGAAAGAGGTTGCAGTTTCCCTCCCCACAGATGATGGTGGAGAAAATTGGTCTACAGCATGCAACCCAGAGAGAAAATTAATGGTTATGTTTCAAGGAAGGATCAGTATTAGCATGTTATTTCGCAGTGGACGAGCCAGTGTGCATTTGACACACATAAAGAGGAGAAAGAGATGCAATTATCTGGCGTTATCGCGGTGCTTTTCCTTTCACATGTCTCACCTAGATTAAGTTCTACTTTACAGTCAAACAGGAGACAGATGTTGGTTGCTGAGTTTTAGACAGTGTATTTTGTTTTGTTTTTCTACATAGGATACCGTTGCATTGATTCAATACTAATACCAGATATACTGTATATCCCAACATAGGTTATTAACTAAAAGAGTAAAAACACACATCTCAGCTCACCAAAACTGCAAAGGCTGGATGACCAAGCAGGCCTGAGGCCCCTTTAATGTCCCAAAGAACCTTAGTATAGAGTAATTAAAATGATGGCAATTGAGTAGGATAATATGCCCTAATAAAGCACTACACCATCTCCTTAATTGGACCCAATGTAAAAATTCAGATGATGCATATTTCTAAATACATTTGTATTTTATCAAATTACCTAATTACAGAGAACAATATGGGCCCCCTGTTTAATGCATACTATTACATCAGCAAATGACATTATGTAAATTCTGACGATTTACACATGAGAAATGCCCTGGTGGCCCACTGGTTCATGTAAACTGCATGTTTTTGTTTAGATATTGGCTTGGGAATTTCTTCTTGTCTTCTTGACGCTGCTTGTCTAAATCTACACTGTCAGTGTAAACTATACTGAGAAAGGGAAGAAGTCACCCGATAAAGACATAACATCAAGGCACAAGAGATAACAATCTCAGAGAGGGCGACATTCTGGGGGGATGGGGGGGCAGACTATCAACATCCTAAAATAACACAAGAAGTAGTTTACAATTTGAGTGAACGGACACTTTAAATAAGCTATTCAGCATAAGCATTTACACTTGCTTAAACAAATCATAACTGTTTACACATGAATGATTCATCCTTTGTCTCTGGGGGGGCGTAAAACCATACCTCATCGTCATCAGCTCAGACTCAGCGTCAGTCATGCTGTCTCTCAAGGCACCGTAGCCAAACCCCTTTCAAAAATCCTGCAATTTTAAACTTACACCATGGCAAGGAATTATAGCATTAGACATTATTTTTAGATTTAAATGTGATGATTTTGATGCCAAGGCTGGTTTAATGATTCAACACCGAAAAGCGGGTTGTTTCATGTTTTTCCGTTTTAATTTGTTTGGTAATATGCTCCAAGGAAGCTCAAAACAGAAAATACTCGACCTTAAGGCAAGTCCTGTATTAGATTAGATGTTGTTTTAATACAATTATTTGTTGACAATGTGTTTACACAGTGCATATCTTCAAATAACTTACCAAACTGACAATGCAAAAACCCAGAGGCAAGCAAAATTCCAGTAAAGGATAATTGGTTGCTTTTTACGCTATGGGGCAGTAAAAGTAATAAAGCATTTGTGTCTAGTCTGCCATGTGAATTGTACTTTATGGGTAGGCCTACCTGACAATGAGAGAGTGAAAAGAACATCGGGTCATTAGGGATCACAACACTTTATTACATTCCCTGGGCCCCCAAGTGAGTCCATTCAGCCGCGGTTAATGCATTTTCCGGAAATATTAAACATTTCTTATGTGAATTGTGGGTCAATTAATCCCTTAGTGTCCAGAGAAAGTACAAGAGTCTGTTGGGCGAAGTGAAGAACAAGCAGAGCATTTATATTATGTTCAGTTGGCTGAGACATCTGCACATTACCCGCAGGCTAAAACAGGTGGAAGTAGAGGTCAGTAGGAAGTCTGAGGTACAGTAATATAGTCACAGTTGCCCGTTTATGACAAATAATTAAAAGATGTTCACAAGCACAAGTTTATGCATGTAGATACTTTCAGACAAAATGGAAGATGATGAAGTTATAAAGCAAACACACCTCCAAGTGCTATAAAATGCTTTATTACAAAATTGTGAACAATGCCTCAGAAAAATGTAGTTCAGGCCCCTTTTATACACAACTAAGTTGCATAATTTTGAAATATTTTTAAACAAACTTTCTCAGGGTTTGCATAGAGCATAATTTGACTTAAGTCATGAAGCGGATGTAACTTTATAAAAGAATCACGTACAAGTGTTCTGAACAAATCAACACCATCATACCTTGTACAGATGATACAAAACATGTAGCAATGAAGACTGTATCAATTGCAAATAAAGTTTCTTTCGCAAAGGCACATCAGTTGGTACTTAAAAAGACACATTCACACCAACGCTCTTCAGACGTTTCAAAATATCAACTACAGTTCCCACAAAGCGTGGCCAGTGATGTTTAGTGTATCGAGACAGGTTGAGACTTCAAGAAGAAAGATTTCACCCGATGCAGATGACGCTGTGCTTTATCTCTAAACTCTGCTCGTTCCCTTGACTACCTAGGAAAAGTGTGCAATTCGTATATCACAGGAAATGATTGTGCACAACAAGACGACATGAGAGATACAACTGTGCGCAGTGTTTAGAAGAATCAAAACAGCAGTCGATAAGAGCCTCTCTAAAGAACACTAGGCTTTGTTAGCTTGCTGTAAGAGTTAAACGCTCTGGCTACAAGGCCTTAGCGCAAGCCTGTTTCCCACATGTAATCTCAATGCATAATGTGAAATATAAAACTTATGTAGAAAGAGTTTAATGATTCAAATGTAAGCTAACTTAAGTTATGTATCTAATTAGCTTGTCTAAAATAGCCCTTAAAACTCAAAAGACCAAAGAAAGACAACTTCTTTCAAAGATCATGGCACAACATCTTTGGCAGAACTCTTAAGAAAATAACGATTGCTACAATTTCATTACATAATGTAAAATAATGAACAGTGTTTCTCTTTCACTTGTAATAATAGTGTAAACAGGCATAATACCACTGAATATATTTAGCGCGTGCTGAGCGTAGGCCTATACTGTACTTGTAACAACTCCTTAAGTTTGTGTGCTTATCCTAGCCTAGGTAAATGGATGATAGTGATAGTAAAATTATCAGTACAAAGATATAAAATTGTCTTAAGGTTTGTGTCTAGAAGAGGCCAAAATAAACCTTATATTATACGAAATCCAACCTCTAATCAAAACAAATATATATTCCTGGGATTTTTCAGAGTAAAACAAATTTACACACTAGAAAAAAAGAATCTAACCCATGACGCGCACTGATAGTCCCATCGTTTACATTCTACCAGAACAGCAACTGTTACAGACAGGAGATGGGACTACTAGAGAAACTTTGCCCTTACAGTATTAGAGTGAGGGGCACTGATATCATAGCTCTGATAGAATACATTTCTGTCCATTCAATGTCCTCTTGGACGGCTGGATACAACCAGCATGAAGCAGAGCAACAGTGGCTCTTCTCTTACTGGTACCAAGGGGTCTTTCTGACCCAGTGGAGGGTGAAACCTGCATCTGTTCGGATCTTAATGGAAGCTGCCTCGGCCTCCCTGACCGTCTCCTTCACGGACTGCATCAGGTTCTGAGCATTGTGGACCAACATCTCAGTAGCCTGTTGGAGAAGAAATTAAAAAAGAGATGAGAGAGACTCAAACGATTCTATTCAAAAGGCAATTAAGGAAAAAAAATGGCCATCTTACGATCCGACATCCACTCACCTGCTCTGACTCCTCTTCACTGATGTTGGTACGACCCAACATAGTGGCCTTGACTGTGGACAGGATTTTGAGCTGAGTGCTGATGGTGGGAATACGCTCGCACACCTAAAGAAGGTCAGAAAGTCGTGTGAGGTCAAAAAATGTGACATCAAAACAGTAAAGAATAGTCTTTCCGAAGTGAAAAGCCAATTCAAAACCTTCAAGTCAAGATACTGACCTGGAGCAGGTTGGTCCTGATACGCTTGTCAGTGCACTGCTTGGCGACCTCCTTGGCCAGCCGTGTGACCTCGTCGGAAGCCTTAGCGATGTCCTTGGCGCACTGGATGAGGGCTCGCTTGTTTCCACTGCCTCCACGCACCAGACGTGACATCTCAGCCATGAGCAGGGCCATTCGTTTGGCAGCACCAATGATGTCATTTCCCTATGAAGTAAAACAGGACCATTAGCAACTGAAAGCATTGACTTTCAAAATAAAAGCTCATTACTGAGTATGCAGTGTTGACGTACTTTGCTGGACCACTTGCGGGCTTCATCGTGAAGCTGCCTGGCAGCCACCATCATGGGCTCGTTGACCATATCACCAGCCTTCTGCTCAGGGAACTCCTCATCCTTCTCCTCTGGGGGAGGAGGCCTGGGGGGAGGAACTTCACCCTCTGGAAGAGGAGGTTTGGGTGGTGCTGCCTCATCGTTAAGCTACAAGGACAAGATAGATGGTTTAATTACACGAAAAGCTAAATCCAAGCTGCTTCAGATGAGTTTGCCAAATTAAAAGTTGTGCTTATCTGAGGTCTTACATTAAGCTGATCAAGTTCAGGAGGAGGTGGTGGGAAGTCTGGCTCCTGGGGCTGGAAGGCCTCCCTGACCTTTGCGACAGCACCAAGAATCTTATAACCTGAGTCCAGGAAGCCTTTCTGAAGACCTGGTGATTAAAAGAACAAACACATTTATCACTACTGTTCCACATAAGATCCTAAAACCTGCTAGCAACATCAACTTACTTGGATCCTGAATATTTCCAGCCACCGCCTTCGCATCCATCACCATAGGAGAAATAGTCTGGCTCAGTTCATCAGATGCAGCCTTCACCATCTCTCTGAATTTAGGATCCTCAGAGTTCTCTACCTCTCGCTTGGCCACAAGGAGGATGCGGTTAGCTCTGCGGGCGATGCTGGTGGCGCCGGCGACCAGCATCTGTGGCTGGTGGTTGGCCATGGCCACACGGCACTTATCCAGGTCCTTCTTGATGGCCTCCTCTGACGCATCCAGGAGGGATTTGGTATCAATGGCCTCGTCCACCAGACCTAGGAGAAAAAAAACATGTTAAAATAGGCAGGTAGAATATGGATCACTTGTAATAAGGGAATTAACAGCATCTCTACCTGTCATCTTCTCCACATTGTCGATCCACTGATTCTTCATGGTTTCAAAATGTTCATACGCAGCTTGGTTTCCAGGGTTTCTCAGCAGAATACGAGCAGCAGATACCACCTTAAAAAAAAAGAAACAATCCGTGCCATTAATTGTCAGTCCAACGACAACTGCTAAAGACTTGGCTCAAGAGGCGGGAAACGCTTAAGCTGCGTGACTGGTGATGCAGAGCGGAGGGCACGCACAAACAGAAACAGATATAAACACTAAACCGTGACATACTTGCGGTGTTAAGTCTCTCGTTGACTTGACGGCCGCCTGGATTCCTTCCACCGTGCTCTTGTTGGCAGTGCCGACGGCAGCAGCCTTCTCTGCTGTGGCGCCAAGCTTATTGGCGTGGTTCTCGAAGTTGGCAGCCCTCTCGTCAAAGACCTGCGCATGATTCAATCACAAACAATTATCCAACAGGGTTGTTAGTAATAATACCACACCCTGCCAATAAATATAACAGCACTGAAGGAGGTTTGTTGCAGTGACATCACAGTGAGGCGCAGAGTGACTGTACAGCTGACCTCATCTCTGTTGGGGGCGTCGAGCGGGGCGGTAGCAGCCACTGCCAGTAATTTGATGGGGGTGGTGGTGTCACTGAAGATGTCAGACACCTCCTGAGTCATCGCTTCTTGCATCTTCCCTTTGAGTTCCTGGAGGGAGGAAACCAGATATTATAACCTGTCGTGATTACACGCACTGATCTTGTTAATTAACAGTTAATAGTTTCTTAATAAGCGTTGACATCACCTGATTAAATACATATTTTTCCAATGTGGTTATACTCTTTACTCTTAGATTACTGCATTTCTTCCACCACTTATAACCAGCAGAGGGGGTTGTTTCTCTGTCTCAAAGAAGCTACAGGTCTGACTATATGAATGAGAGTCGTCTTACTTTCAAAGCCTCCTGGAGCTGCTGAGCCACGGCACGAGCCTGAGGGGAGTCCCCTTCTCCTCGGGCAGCCAGGTCAGCCAGCTGGGCCATGAGCTGCTCCACCTGCTCGCACTTACCCAGCATCTCCTGCCTGTAGGGGCCAGGGAGAGCGTTGGCCAGCCTGCGGCCCTCTGCCACCAACCCGCGGATGGCTGCCTGGCCTAAACACACACAGACACAGATATATACACATGAAGAAAACCAACATTCTGCTAGTTAACTGACTTTTTCCCATTTAATAATATTTTGTTCCAGGTTTACTCATCTGATAGGATTGTTCCTTTGAGGTGTTTTATGACAGAAAGTGTTTGAAACCAGGACCAAAATATTCAGACATTCTGTCAACGTGTTACTAATGTATCAAATTTTAGTGTTTATTCTTGGAGACCCCCTAGGAGCCCCTTTAGGACCCCTGTGGTTCTCAATTATAGGAGCTACTAGTCTGATTAATGTCCTCAAATTGAAAAAAAGGCCAATCACAACAGGCATATTGACATTTTTAAATAGTGTTTTTTACTGGAAATTGCCCAAAACCCTATAAGACACACTTTTAATACTTTTTTTTCTTATATCGGGGCGACCAATATACCAGTATAAAATGCAGAGAGAGCTATTTTATTGTGTTAAGGTATTTTACCTAGACGACGGCGCTATAATCTGGCTAAAGCTTCGTCACGGTCATCCTCACATTACCGTAGGCTGAGCTCAACTACCGCACCGTTAGCTAGCAGGATTACAAACTCAACATGGCGAAACCAGATGGTAGGCTGTAATTTGTTTGTTTTGAATGTGCTTCAAATGTAAATCAATAGAAATAGTGTTGAAATAACTTGTGTACACGTTTTATTAATAAATAGCTATAGAAATCCTTAATTCCCTCTTGTATACCCCCCAAAACAGACAGCATCTTATCTTCCATACTTTAGGATACATTAAAAACTTATGCAAGTTTTATTATTTCAGATGCTGGAACCAGACCAGAAGTTTTTTTCTTAAAAATGACTTGTATGACTGAACTGAAAATGCAAAATAATCTAAGTAGTTGTGGTATTTTAAGTTGGTGATTGTACCAACACCAGAAGAGAAAGAACACCCTGGCCTCTTCTGTAATAGTTCATGTTATTTCTCTGAGGTAAGCATTACAGCAGCCAGCCGACAGCTCTGCTGTAAACATAAAGGACGATGTCCAGGTTTTAGAAGAGAGAAGCCAAACCAAAGACAAAAATAACAGCGTAGGGCGATGAGGAATGTCACGTACAGTGGAAAGCGTCATGTACAGAAAGTGTCTGCTCTGCAGTTTAGCCGCAGGAGCAGTGGAAGGAATGTGAAGAAGTGAGATAGAGAGACGAGGAAGTTGGGGAGGAGGGGAGCCAGACTCACCCACGCCGCTGTCATCCATAGTGGGATTGTCAATCCAGCGCTGCGCCTGCTCAATCTTCCCTTCCAAGTGAACAGCTGCCTTCGCGGGCCTGCTGTTAGCCACGGCTTTGTTGGTCTTGGACTGCAAGTTCTGCAGAGCGGTGGCGATCTGTTTAGCCAAAGCTCGGGCCTCGGGAGTGTCGCCTTTACCCCTATAAGGGATTAAAAACAGGGAAAAGTCTCATGTAGGGTTTTATCACTAAGATATGTCTTAAATCAGATTTGTGGATTAATAGCTTCAGGCCTGACCCAGAATTAAAACCCATAGTCCAGACCACTTGTACGAGGGGGGAATGAGAGAGATTCCAGTTGAAATGTAGTGTGAAATCTGTCCCCCCACAGCCATGTGTGCATGTTATGACAAGACTTTTTACAAGACAACTTTTATAGGGAAGACAGAAGACACAAATCCCTCACTGATCTGTGAGTAAAAATGACTAAGCCAGGCTTGGACTGAATAACACATATGTAGCATAGAATGATGTAATAATTCCAGCAGTCAGGAACTCACTGTCTTCTGAGATCAGACAGCTTGGCAGTCATGGCAGCGATCTCTCCAATAGAGCGCAAGATGTCGTCTCTTTCTTTCGGGTCCTCACACATGTCTGCAATCTTTTTGGCCTCGGTGAGCAGGGCCTTGACGTTCTCTTCTCCCTCCGGGTCGCCGTTAGGGTCTGCCAGCCAGTTCTGCAGGGGCAGGAAAAACATTGTGAAGAACTTGAATTCAGAGGTCAAATTTGTTAAGGCAAACCAGGTTAATGACTCACCTGTGCAGCATCGATCCTTTTGGCGATGACCTGCTTGGAATTAGTCATGGCCTCCAGCTTGCGAGCAGCATTTCCCACCTTGCCGGTTAGCACGTCAAGCCCCTGGGAAACCTGCTGTGCCTTCTGCATGGCTACAGGGGAAGCGCCCTGACCTCTGGGGTGGACAAGGAAAACACATGGATGCCATAAACTGCAGTAGTGCCATGCCTTTTAAGACCACACATGCATAGTTTGTTTACTCAACCAGCGTAATCCGTATGGTCCGCTTGTTTAAGAGCGGTATATTCTAACTTCTTTTTCCAGACGGGGCTCAGAGGCATCTCTCAGTTTTCGGAAGAGGAACTCAACGAGGGGTTAAAGTAGATTATGGATTAATACCAGACAGCTGCTTTTAATCTAGCGTGACTCAGGGTCTCTGGTGACTATCAGGTCTCATATCAGAGGGATCTTGCTTCCACTCTTACGCACTAAAATCCCCTCTGCCTTACACTGCCTATCCTTTAAGGATAAAATATCAAACTACTGTGTAAAAGAAGCAACATACAGTACAAGAATGCTATCTAATGAAAGACACATGGACTGAGGGAAAATGTCTTGCCATATTTTTGACACAGACACTAAAAGTAATGTGTTTTACGTTGTTAAGCATACCTGGCCCTCATCTCTGACACCTGGTCAGTCATCTGGCCCAGAGTCTTGGCCGTGCCCAGGATATCTCTGCGCTCCTTCCCAGCACACAGCTCACCAACTTTCCCTGCTTCATCGAGGATCTGGCGGATGGCCTGCTCACCTGCGTCCCCTAAAAGCACAAAAGCAAAGTCACACACGTCAATAACATTACCAGATACACCTCGATTATCAGCCTGATAAGCAGCACAATGAATATTTTAAGGTAGAGGACATGGATGTTTATTACCTGGTTGAGCGTTGGGATCCCTCAGCCAGTTCTTAGCCTGAGCCATCTTTGAGTCGATAAGCCCCAGAGCCCTCTTCATGGCCTCCGTGTCCTTTAGGTTTGGAAGATAGAATAAATGAATAACTTAAAGGGAATCAATGCAGCTAAAGAAAACTCAAAGAAGAGTCGCTCAATGCCCTTAGCAATTGCATTCATACATGTTCTCTCCATGAATCATTACATGATTCTTAAAGAGTTTATATTCTATTAAAAAATGTATATCCTGTGTGAATGAGGTTAACATGTGCTGCCTTGTAATTATATTTAGAAATAGAGCCTGACAGATAAACATCAGTCGGCCAATCACGATGTATATCGATATCGCCCACCGTATATGTTTTTCGATATGTGAAAACTTCTTTCATAAAGTAAATAAAGAAAAGCAGAGAGCTCTGATGTCATCGTTTACAATACTCCCAGCGCTGTCTGATAATGTTAAACGTTTGTCAATACATGTAATTGTTTTAAAGGGGGGGTATTATGCTAATTTCCAGATTTCACTCTGTGATACCTGTGGAGTAGCTTAGCATAATTTACAGTTAAAAAAAACTACATTTTTCTCACACTGCTGCTCTGTGCAGGCCCTCATACAGCCTCCGCCTGAAACAACTCAAGTCAGCTCTATCTCTTTAAGAAACCCTGCCCCTACAAGCCTGCTTTCTTCTGATCTTCTGATAGGCTGCACTTTTGCTGCATTCCAGACAACTCGGAAATTTAGTTTTTCCGACCTCCAACTAGAAAAATTGCTCTGGAACGCCATTCAAAGTGGGAGTTCTTACTTGTGAACTCGGATCAGATTCGTCTACCCCGACTTCACAGAGAATGAGATGTCTGACGTCACACAACAATGGCTGCACCCATGGAGAGGCACATCGTTAATGGTAAACTATCAACTGAAAAGCAACGTAATATACATTTGGCTGCATTTAATTGAAATAACTACTACTATCATATAGTATGATAGGTAGCTGGTTAATATAAAAAATCTCTGAAAGAAAGAAACATCAGTTGAGGTCGGAAGTTCTCGAGTTCCCAGTTGTCTGGAACACAGCATTTGTGACTGTACTTTGTGATGTCACAAAGTGCAGCGTGTAGAAAAAACTGTGAAACCTGGCAGCCTGCAGACTGAGCTAAGAAGATTTGGGGATTACTCCAACATACTTTTACCTACAGATTTGAAACTTCACCCACGACTAATCTGGACATTCCACATTGCAACATTATATATATGTCTTAAAATGTGACACAGCATAATACCCCCTCTTTAAGAAAGCAGCCTTCTGGGTGCCTTCGCTTGGTCGAATCGTTGCAGAATACACATAAAAAATTTTTTTCTATTGGCTGCCATATCAGTAAACGGTCAATTTACAACTCTAAATCCAGTATCGGTCTTAAAAATCACTTATCTGTCAGCTCTATTAAAAATAAGAATCATTCTAACTGTGTTAGGGTGTATTATTCCTCATTCACAGTTTTTCCTGAGCGAGTAACAGGGTCAAGAAAAGCTTCAGTCTCTTGCCAACTTGATATCGTTCTGATTTAACTGTTAAAGTTGAAAAGAAACACAGCAAAGTCCATGTGCAGCATCGCTAACATGAGACAGGCACAACCCCCCCGCGCATGCTCCGTCAATCATTCTTTTACATCCTCAAAAATGAGCGTGTCATGTTATGAAAGCCAAACGACTCTCCATTGTATCTCAATCAGGGTGGATGGAAATACAACAATGTTTCCAACAGGGGCTGACTCGACAATGAGTCCACTCATTGCCGAAGTGTGCAAAACAAAGCAGAGTCCTGTAGGACATGGGGCAAAGCAGGAGACCAGAGCGGATGAATGAGTACAATGATTCTGCTTGAATCTTCCTCACAGAGTTTTATAACATATTATACTGAATAGGAACAAACCACAACTGCTTGTTTTGAAAAGAGAACAAAAAGCATGTTTGTCTGAGAAACTGGGAGTGTGGAAATTGAGCTGAACGAGGGAGGGGGGAAAAAGGGAAGTGCAAAAGGTGTGAAGTGATGTTAGCAGAGCTGCGTGGGTGTATTCGTTTACTGTTCAAACTTGTGCAGCTGCTGCTCTGTCAGAAAGCGCTTGTTTATGTGTAAAGTGAGACGTGGATAGATGTGTGTAAACGCAAACAGACATTCATCATAACCTATAATCCAACGCAGAATGGGATTACTCAACAAATAGACAAGGTGTGGCTCGTGGCATTAGTAAGAGGGAAGTGAAAGGTCACATTTAGTGTACGTGGGAATACGATCTGTAAGCAAACTAGACCATATAGTAAGTAAACGTATTCATTCATACACAAATATCCATATCAGTTTTCTATGTGCTCTCCTCTTATGACGAGTACAGATCAGGGAGAGAGTTCTCTTAATGGCTTCCAGATCAATACAGCATTAGTTAGGTCGATCAGTAACCACACAGGTACATGCACATAGTGAGGTTTAAATGGCACAGGAGGAGGACACATAGATGTTGATACAATCTCATGTTATAAAGCAAAACAAATCCAAAGAAGAAAAAAACTGCATAAATCAACATTTCAACCCGCGTAACTTCAATCAGCACCATTCCATTAGCAGTACACAAATGCTGCTAATTTTACCTACTGCTCTAATCAAAGTCAATATTTTAACCTTGTAACTGCGTCACTACTGATAAAGCACACAATGGCACCACAAAGCAGACAGCACACACATCTCTCAGACATGCTGCCGCACAACCGAGGTGCGAGAGAGGCAAGGCTTACCTTCTACAGGGGGTGAAGGGAGAAAGAAACGGTGAAAAGAAAAAGGAAGAACGACATAAATATGAATGTTGGAAGTGGACGTACCAACTGAGAGCAACAAAAAGAAAGTGTCAGGAGAGGAAAGAAGGAGTATGTGCAGAGGAGAGAAAGAAGTGACCCATAAGAGAAACTAACTGCACAGAGAGACAGAGAAGGTAAAGCATTCCTACTTTAATTAAAAGCTATATGTAAACTTTAAGGATAGCAAAAGCATTGCTCAATCATGTTCCTAGTGAAACAAAGTGCATGCCTTTTTAAGAAAGTAGAAAAAAATACACCAAATGAGATTAACATCACTTCCTAATGACTCCAGTCTGCAGCTTCCTGCCAAAGGCATTCTGGGAGAGTGTGAAAGCACACTCAATTCTTGCTCGTACATACACTGCTTCCAGCTGCGATCCGTAAAGAATGCACAAAAACAGTTTAAACACTTGTATAATAGCAGTTGTGTGCACGCTATGATTATAGACAAGCCGATGTAAAAGCATGTAATGTATCGTGCGCACCTTATTGGCCCAGGCGTCCTCGTCCCAGGACGTGAGCTGCAGCACTCTGATGATCTCGTTAATCTCGGCGCTCATCTTCTCAAAAGTGAAGTTTCGGTTCTTCAAAGCTTCCTCCACACCCTGGCTGCCAGACGTCTTGGTTGTGACAAAGATTTTGATACCTGAAATACAAACCAGAACTCACTCAAATACTAACAAATACCGGCCTGAAGTACAACGTGTGGGCCGAAACAGAAACAAGCAATGTGCAGGAATGCTCTCTACATGAAGGTAGTGCGTGATTACCTGAGATGAGGATGGGCAGCAGCTCTTTGACGGTGTTCATGGAGTTGACTAACATCACTCGGTGCTCCTGGTGCGTCAGCTCCTGCTGTCGCTCATCGATCATCTTTGCCATCTTGGTCATCCCTGGACATCAGCAGCAAACAAGAGATGGCGATGAACTAAGTGCATTTACTCGAGTAACAAACGTCGGGTGTAATTTTTCAGGTAGTGGTACTCATGTAATTTATATCCAAGAAATATCAGAGGGAAATGTTTCCTTTAACTTCAATACAAGCATTTGATAACCAGGGTTAGTAAAACTCTTGTACCTCTAAAGCTTTTCACGAACTTGTCTAAGCTTTATGATAAATTTGGACATTATCCAAGACAAATCAGAGAACGTAATCACCCTGTGGAGAAACATGAAAGGGTTTGAAATTGGAGATGGAAGGAATAATTGATTGCATAAATAATTTGACAATGTGCAACTTTCAAACACATTTCGGAAGCCCTTTTATGTTTCTATATTGGAGAGAACAGGTTGGTTTTGTCTGCAAAAAAAGGTCACTAAAAGTCTTAAGAGTTTTGTAAACAACACTTGTTTCTTAACATTATATTACAGTTATCCATATTTATCATGCTGTTATATTGTATGGGCAAGCACCTTTCCAACTTATCTCCGAAGAATATTACGGCTGCAAAAACAGGTTATTAGATTGGCTACTTTTTTCCAACTCTGTTGCACCAAGTGCACTTCTCTTTCTGAATTTTCAGTTAATAGAAAAAACTATTTTCGACATAAACAAATTCAAATCTGTTCATTTGTCTTTAAATTGTAATTTAATAACACAGATTTACCTGTTTGTTTTAGATACATTAATTACATAATTATCCTACTAGACAGGCTAAACATCTCCTTGTTCCTTTGTATAAAACATCTTTTGGTCAGCAGTCAGTCAAATATCGGGGGGTTAGTTTGTGGAAGGAAAATGCTCATTTAATCAAATCCTTTGTGTCTCTATGCACAAAAAAAACACAATTTGGAACAGTATTAATCACAAAAGATATTGTTTGTCATTCCATTGTTTCTTTACATTTTCCCCTCTTTTTTGTCAACTTAAATTCTGCACTTTTATATGTGAAAACTGATATTTAGGTTGTCTTGGTGTTTGTATTACCTTTGTTATGACTTCTTCAGGTTTCTATCATATCCACAAACATGCTTTTATAATTTCTTCATGTGCTCCGTATCTTTTTTATTCGTGTGAAACTAATAAACTAAACGTTCACTTGTAATTGAGTATTTTTGCATTGCACCGCTTATATATAAATTGAGCATGTTGGTAGCACTCTCACCACTGAAACAAACATAACAATGCAAACAAAACCCTGTAAATGGAGCCTTCAGTGAGGTGATATTGTCACGACTGTATCAGCAGACTGACCTGGTCCCAGGTTCTTTGTGTAAGTGATCAGGTCCTCCATGGACTCCACCACCTCTGCCACTGTCAGGTACTCCAGGATGCCTTTGCACACACGGATTATTTTGCGCACCTACGGCAGTGAAAGTACAAAAAATAAATAAATAAATGTAGCTTCCACAGAGGCAGGTGATTATGCAAACACACCCTCCCTCCCTCCTGATCACAGTCTCTCTAATTACACTCTGATAATGCTGCCTACTGACATTCCAGCCTCTTTGTCCCGCTTCACTCCGGCTTTATGTGGCCCGCTGGAGCCACCATCCCTGATCTGCATCGGAAAACACGATGCCACCGCTGACTGATGACTCCTGCTGAGTCCTGCTGACTGCTGCAGACAGCGCAGGGACGCCTGATGTCTGCTTCAAGAGAGCTGATGTGCAATTTTTTTTTATTTTCCTCTCCATGCCTCAGAGGGTAAAGAAAGATGGGCCCGCCTGATAGATGATACTCCTGCCTGGTTCAAGATTTAGGAAGTGTTTGTGGAAGAAATATGGAGAGTTCCAAAGACATGTGCGGCATATTTATCTACCTCTCCGTCTTTGCTGTTGCATTACAGTGCCCCAGGGGGACACAGGAGTGGATACTGTCCTTATACCAGAAAAGCCTGAGACTGCAGCCCTCTGCTCTGCTCAAGTGACCATTAAAAAGACATTTAAACCCTTTCAGCTCTGCTTCTGCTCAATGAAAATCAATGATACAAGCCTTTACACAGTTCCAAGCTATTACAGCCATGGTTTGTGCATTTTTCAACTTCGGCTGCCTCGGGGTGCAACGCTAACCAATACCTGATTGGCTGCTATGACAAGAGTTATTATAAAAGGTACGTCTTGGAAAGGATATTTTACAGTTAAAGTAATAATCTTAAAGATTATCATGTAAATAAATATCTGTCAAGTCTCTATCTATCGCCGAATAAGGTAACACAATGGTGATTGAGCCTATGGCCCACTGATGAAAGCCTTTGCATTTGCAGTTTTACAGACTGGGTGTCTGTGGCGACTTTCGAGGAAAAGATCACAAGCAGCGCCCAGTTAGTGAGACCATCACCCAGCAGTGGTTGGTCTGCCAGAGAGGGTAGGCGGAGCTAAGTGGCAAGTGTTGCGAGTAAACATTAATTTACAAGATCGATGACTATGGACACAACTTCAAAAATAAGTGAAAATCCAAAGAAAAAGAAACAAATTTGACGCTCAGATGAAGGCAAACAGTCTAAAACGAAAAACGACCGAAGGAAGAGTTACAACTTTAACTGTGCTCCCGCAATTACCGTTTATCGCCATAGGTGCCGCCAAAGAGAACGAGATCTTCGAGATTACAACTTTAAAATATAAAATCATCTATTTTTACCAAAAAATAATAATTTAATTAAACTTGAATTAAAGTCCAAATTAAGATCAAATAAACATCGCTATGCCATTCAAATATGGTGCACTATATCTAACTTAAGCAACCTTGTTGAGCACATCTTTGACTTCCTTTATGGTGCATGCAGGAGCTATAAGTCCCTGCTTCGGGTGCAATACAGAAGTTAGCTCATTCTACTTCCTCCTTTTGTTATTGTTCAAAAGCAGCCCAGCACAGAAAGAGTGAAGTCATATTGACAAAAGTACAGTCGTCTGAAACATCATCTGTAAACATGAGACCTGTCCAGGTGGATAGAAAGGAAAGAAAAAAAAAATCAAAGCACATGTAAGCGCACACCGATTTGCACCGCTGCTTTATTAATGCACTGGGAGAACTCCAGAGCACAAGAGGCAGAGAAATCAATACCTCCACCATCTGATGTCTCAATAAAGCACTATTAAATTCACATGTTTCTGATGTTGGGGGCCAAACCACAACCTGTGAAGTGATTGATTTTCTATTTCCTGTCACAAAATCTTCATTCAGAAAGCAGACATAATAACGTAAAGAATGAATGAATGAATACCTCGGCCTCATCGAACGTCAGGAGCAGGTCAGAGGTCCCGGAGAGGATGCCCCGCGAGCCATCGATGAGGTAATCCCGAGCAGGGACAGAGTACGGATCGGCTTTCAGCATGGAGGCGGCCTGCACCAGCTTCGTGCACGCATTCTCCACTCTGCGGAGAGAACAAGAAGGTTGATTTGAAGAAGACGGTAATAAAAAAACAAAAAAACAAAGTCATGCTGAGGATATGGAGCCCTTCAGAAGCCAGATGGACATTTCGCATGGAGACAGCAAACTGCCTGCAGCAAAAACAGACGGAAGCTCAGGGATACAGCTAGCCAAAACATAGAGTAGCTGCTGTGTACGCACGACTTTGTTTCATATCCTCTTCTTATATATGCTTATAATTGAATTTCAAGGAAATAGGACAGTAAAAGCGGATCATGTATAAATATTAGAAGGCTTACTTTTTAAATCAACCTCCATATCGGGGTGAAATAGGGAACTAGGACGTTGCAGTCCTCTGCACTACACTTCTTCTTACATTTATTTTATATATGAAGGGATTTTAACTGTTTAACCTGATTAGATTTGACTGTTGATGTAATATATTTCAGCGTGAAGAGAGATTGTGAACTGCTAGCAAAATCCTAACACCTTTTACAGAGAGTTCTCACATCTTAATGAGCAGCTTACTCTGATCTTACTTATCCTAAAACCACTGTCTGTAGTTTCCTTCCTGTATGACAAGCTTTGTTGCTACGAGCACAAAACATGTTCACACAAACACATAGCCCTGAAGAGAGACCGTACGAGACAGCCTAAAGATTTAGGGTGGGAAGGTTTGTTCTTGACCTTGGGGATAGTAGATTTCTTCCGCAGCATTCGAAACCGCAGAAGTCTACTGTGATTAACTTGAGCTTAAAAATACTTGAATAGAAAGGACAGTGCATTTTTTGTGGATGCTTCAGTGAGAGAAATATGAGGGAGGCACTTTCAAACTGCTCTAACGGCTGAGGGAGTCATATGTTGTACCGATTGTAAAGCCCTCTGAGGCCAGTAGGCTATGTGATTGTTAAAACAGGATGTGATTTGGGCCACAAGAAGCAGAGCTCCGCCCTCGCTGGCTCTGGCCCAGCTTAACCCCTGTTTCCACAGATATGTAAATGATTGATAGCTGCCTACCGGGTGTGATGCACTCGGCGAACTCTGGAGCAAAACACAGACTTGATTCGGTGTTATACATGCCACCTGCGTTGTATCATAACAGCCATATTGCACATAGAAACAGGCAACAAGCCAAAGATCTGCACATGTTTAGTTCCCACAGTTTGGGAGTTTCAAAGGGGCCAAACAAGAGGAGCTCAGTTTCCATTCTTCCTTCAGTTTCCTGCAGGATGAAGGCTAATGTATGTGCATGACGTGTGTGTGTGTGTGTCGTTGCAGAGCCAGCCAGCAGTGTCCTTCAGCATGCTAGCGAGTCACAGCCATGCATTAACCGGACCCCGGCGGACACTATATTTAGTGGAGGAGACGCATTCCAGCACATGTGCTGATGGATGACGACAGGGTGACGATGTGACTTCGAGGCGCCAAATGTGTTGAGCCCGACGACCTGCGCCTGCCAATGCGTTTCATCCCTGACCTTGGGGGGGCTCGTAGGTCCCGCCTCTCCCTTAACTGTAGTCTCTCATGTAATATAGATTTGTGGATGGCTTTAATAAGGACAGATGGGCAGCTGAGCACAAGCTAATGATTTAGCCAAGGATACATACGTTCATCTCTTCTTTAACGTCACTTTTTTTGTGCTTTGTATTTCGACATGTAAACCAAAAGCAGCAGCAGCATCAGCAGCAGCCAGTGGCTCTAATGTATGAGGGCAATGTATGAGTTTGTGGCCCTTCTCCTTTAGCCTAAAGGAGCTCCTCCGTGTGCAATGAAGTATTTATGTAACACCAGGGCAAGACTCTGAGGCACTTAACATGCCATGTCTGACCTTCGCTTGGGCACAACCGGCCATTACTGCAACAGATAGAGAGAGAGAGAGAGCCCGAGAGAGGCCGGTGGGTTCCACATACTGTAAGGAGAGAACTGTTTCATCTGGATACATTGGAGAGGTTTGACACTGCAGGAAACAGGCGTCTTTAGAGGGATCCCTGTGGGCTTACTTGATAAAAGCTGGTGGCATGTCCCTTTTCATGATCTGGTCCTCTGTGGTTTGAACGGTGTCCTTCCCCACCTGGAAAACACAGATTGTTTATGAGCAAAAATCAATAATGGAGCAAGAAATTTAAGGGAAAAACGAGGTATAATGTACAAACAAAAGCAGTAAGAAAGCTGAGGATAAACAATCCTTTATTGATCTTTGTATTCTGCTCACTTTACATCATAATTCATGCTTGACTTTTCCTCTACAGGTGCTCTTTGACTTGTCCAGAAAGTTGCAAACTGACTTCACCCACTTTTGTTTCATCTTTTCAGGGGTCAAAGGGGTTCGGAGCCTCTCCCAGCATGCTCCGGGCAAAGGTCAAAGACGACCTGTGCAGTTCACTGGTTGTCTGAACACAGATTAGGTCTACAGTACAATCAGAGTCATACAGATATTTAGAGGCATGGGAGGACTTAAGACGGAAACTAGGGTGAGCATGATGAGCACATGACAACCAGGAGGGAGAGAGTTGGGAGAGAGACAGACGGTAAGGGGTTCTTGACAGGATGCTGATTTTAAGTATAGAAGGGAAAGATTCACAGATTACCGAAGGACTCCAACCAAGGTCAAATTTACTTTTGGGGTTAAGCTTTAAAAGGAAAACAAACTTTTGCTAAATAGATTTTGCGCTCTTATGGCTTTTCAAAATTTACACAGAAGGCTTTTTTCCCAAAACATTTTACTTCATTATCGAAAATTAGTTGATTCACATTTTCAACCAATTCTAATGCTGAAAGTATTGTAAACAATGGAGTTGGAGCAAGATATGGGGGAAACTTAGTGATGATATACGTATGTTCTGATAAAAACATTCATATCAGCGCTAATCAGAAAAATATACAGCTCCAGAAAAAACATGAGACCACTGCAAAAATGTGTTTTTCTCTGGTTGTACAATTTAAAGGTTTGTGTTTGTGTGAAATTAACTTTTGTTTTATGGTATACCATTTTTCCCCTACTCCCAAATCATTTAGATCTTTTATTTTCAGAAAATGACGACTGGTAAAGAAAGCCAAAAGATGCAAAAAATATGTTTCTCAGAGTTAATTTTTAAACAACAAAATACTTTAACTGTTTATGGTTTAAACTGAGGAAGAGTTCAGGGATCAGTATTTGGTGGAATAACCTGGTTTTTAATTACAGCGTTCGTGCATCTTTATGCAGTCCACCTTTCTTTGCAATCTTCCACATTGCTGTTGGGTGACATCTGGCCAACCCTTGGCGCAAAGATTCAAGCAGCTCGGCTTTGTGCGATGGCTTGTAAATGGTAAATGGACTGTACTTATACAGCGCTTTTCTAGTCTTTCAACCACTCAAAGTGCTTTTAAACTACATCACACGTCACATTCACCCTTTCACACCGGGTCTTACACTGATGGCAGAGGCTGCTACGTAAAGTGCCCAACTGTCAATCAGTCATCACATTCACACGCCGATGGCTATGCCACTGGTAGCAATTTGGGGTTCAGTGTTCACTTAGACATGTAGAATGAGGGAGCTGGGGATCGAACCGCCAATCTTCCGACTGAAGCACGACAGACTCTACAGGTGAGCCACAGCCGCCCAAGGCTTGTGACCATCCATCTTCCTCTTGATCACATTCAGGAGGTTTTCAATGGGGTTCAGATGTGGATTGGGCTGACCATGGGATGAAGAGAGAGATGCTGATGTAAGGACAATTTAGGCACATATTGGCAAGACACCCTTCCAATTAATCAATCCGGCATTTATTGGGATGAGGCTCTCAGTTGTGTTTCAACAATGCTTCAAACTAAGCCACCATGCTGTCTACTCAGGCAGTAAATTAAGACATAAGATGACACACCTTTATAGTCAAGAATACAGACATTACGTTAATCAAGTTTTTTTCCTTTGAATTGATCATCAGAGCATTTTGTGCTGACAGGCCTGATGAATGATTGTGAGAACAACTGTCTCTTATAGCCACAGGAAATATCTGTTTCTGGTGGTTGGGCGGTTTCAGTTACAGCTCAACCACTGTTCAGGATCTGTGCACATGGCAAATCTGCAGCAACAGCATGATTTTGTAAAGTTCTTAACCCCCATCGCATCCATTATATTCTCATATGGGGGCCTTGTCATGATCAAACTTCTGGGTTGTAACCAAAAATGTTCACTCAATGGCATTACAACAGAATACAGCTCTAACGTCACACTGACACAGGCTAAGTAATCATATTTCAAAAGCAGTAATGGGAGCACAGAGGGTGGTCAAACAGTCCCTGGAGGAGACAGGAAACACCCCCCATCTCCAGCCTCTACCGTGATGACTAGTTCATCAGTCATGAGGATTTGTATCACTCAACACCTAAAGCTCTGGCTCCATGTCTTAAAGGAGCTGTCACTTGCTCTGGTTTAGTAATATTCAAATGTTAGATCCCCTCCCAGGCTTCAGCTCACATTTAACACATCAATAGCATGTCACATGCGTGAGTAGCAACTCCGTTACCACAACTTTCCCCCTCCGGGAGTTTTGTCTTTAATCATGGAGTTTTCCAGAATGATGTCCTGTTACTCGTCCAGCGGACCATTATATCAACAAGGCAGCTGCTGGGGGGGACGCCAGGCCTCAGCACAGTTATAATGTGCATAGCAGCTGAACGCCTCCTCTGCCTCAAATGCCAAAATGACTCACCTCCCCCATCATGACCTCAGCTCTGTAGGGGGACACAATTCACCCACGTCGCGCTGCCATTGGTGAGAGATCGCATGCGTTCATACAGGGACACGGATCACGCTGACTGGTGTAAATCTGCTGCATCACTGCACAATGAGGGGAAGTAAACCTTACATCTGTTATAATTTCTATAAGCAAAACAGTCACACATCAATAAGCAATGTTTAACACTTCCAGCATGTGGAACTGTGCGGTCTTGTACCCAGAAAGGGAAGGATTAACTGGTTCCCATTCGTCATGGGCTCAGGGAATTGTTAATGGCACTAGTGCGGCACCACTTACAGATAGTTAACAGCCTAATTTAATGGTTTAATCAATAAATAATTAAGCACTTATAATGGAAGTAATATATTATATTCACAAAAATAGATTCTGCTTTTATTTTGGGTATATGGGGTGTAGTTTAAGTGCTGTATGGAGCATTCCCAGAGAGCTCCTCAACGTGTCTGCCTACAGGCAGTCGCAGCGTCATTCCAGGTGGTTGACGTGGAACGCTGTAACGGAGCAGAGCAGACATACATCTCCTCGCTCCTCGCCCCCCCTGGCCAGATGGACTCTGAGTAACTGAGGGCTTATAAATTAGGGCCAGAGGTTGTGCCAAACTAAAACTGGAGCTTAGCAGAGGCTGTCCATCTCAGGGCGAAGTGGTAATGCCACACACTGACACTCCCACCAATGAGCGGGCTCTGAACAAAAGCCAACAACAACTAAAGCTGTTCGGTCTCGTTCAACTAAAGGGCAGCAGGGCAAGCGAGCACGAATAGAGGGCACTGACAGGGTAGTAAACATTACTGAGGGGGCAGGAAGTGACACAGAGACCGCACACTCATGCCAACACCACAGAAATAACCTTCGCTAAAGTGTGTTACCAGCTCTTCTGACCAATTTCTTAAGGATTGTAAAACTCTACACCTGGATGTAAAATTGACTAACGCCCTGTAAAGATACTTACGATGATGGGTTAGGGTTAGGGCTCATTTTCATACATCTTTTATTGAACTAACCCTAAAAGTTTGGAGGGTAAAATGTTTGTCTTTTAGTCCAATAACTTGTCATATTGACATCATTTCCCACGCTGCATTACAACACGATTCTGACCTTGAAAGGACACCCCTCCTAAAATACTGTAACGCACTTCTCATTGTGTAACTTGTTGGACTTATCTCAGAACAGAACTACTAACACAAGATTTCTATGAGATCAAGTCAAGTTCAGACATGATCTCAACTGTCAAAGGAAAGAAGACTGACTACACCACAGGCCAATAATGTGGGACCAAAAGATGAATGTACGCCTGAGTCATATTCTCCCCAAAGCATCATGCAGAAAAGTGGCTGACACCAAGTACTGAATTCAACAGGTTATCTCGCTCTTCCTCTCCCCACCCTCCCTGCGGAGCCTCTTCCTGCTGTCTGAAGTCCAAAAACACTCTGCAGCCAAACAGCGATCCAAACAATTCACTGCAAAAATAGCACCGTGACCCGACTGTTGTTGTCGAGCAGCTCATGACGCCTGGGTCTTATCTGCTTTTCTGAGCCTCGGCCCAAAGTTTGGACATCATATTCTCATGATACCAAAAGGCTCAACACAAGGGCTGCAACTTGAGATCATTGATACAGTTGGTTCATTTGTTGTTTTTCTTGAAACACTATTACTCTATGGCCTGAGAGAACACAGTGAAAATGTTCATTTGTAGCTCTCAAAACTCAGAAGAACGTCTTAAACCTTCATGTTTTGTCTGAACTTCAACATATTCAACTTAATGATACAAAACTGAAAAAAGTCACAAATCATCATATTTGAGAACCAAGAACCAACTAGCTTTAGGAATGACTCAAAGCGCCAATTATCTAAATTACTTACCAATTAGCAATAAAAGTACAATAAGGGGCAGGGCTGAGTAATGGCAAGAATCTAGTGATAAAGTTGCTTCATATCACGAGACAGGGGTCTCGTCAATATTTTATATTTCAATATTTTGGGAAATCAAAAACACACAGGTGCAAACTTCCTCTTGTCTCAGTTTGCATTGTTGCGTTGGATTGGAAGAGTCGCTCATCTTAGGAGAGATTAAAACACTACCATTTAGCAAACGGTGGTTTAAACACAACACAATATAAACCACTGCTACGATACGTTATCGATACAGCAATATATCGTAGCCCAGACTCGTGCAACACAATAATCGACAGGCTGCCGTCAAATATCGTTATTTTAATTTTCAGATATTTGGCGCTCTAAACAGATTTCATTCCAATTTGACTCGAGGCGTCACTGGCTCCTCGCGGTGGCGCTTATGACAAGAATGAGGGTAACGTGAACGGAAATAAATTAGCCGAAGAAGTTAGCAGATATCGTGATGTATCGTTATATGATTGTCTTGCAATATATCAATTATCGCAGAATCGCTGTATCGTGATATTATCGTTATCATGCCCGGTTATCGTACCGCGAGTTACCCTGCGATCCCCACCCCTAATGTAAACTATTAACTTAAAATGGCTACAGCGTTTTTGAGAATGAATATCGTATCACAAAACATCACCTCCATCAACATCATCTTGCCCTTATATGGCATTGATATGGAAGACAGGAAACGTGGGAGAGAGAGCAAAGGATGATGTCAGATGTCCAGAGTCAACTCATTCATCAACTCTTAACCAGAGTCAACTCCCACAGGCCGAACCACAACGCAGATACCCTCTTCCCTAAATAGATTTTAGTGAACCATACTAACGTGGAGCACATGCTCACTTCCACCTTCTTTTTAAAACCGTTCACCGATTCAGTGTCATCTTCTTCTAAGCTGTCACACACAACGCTGCTGGCTGACTAGTCTCATTTACCATTTGAGTCTGGAGTGGAAACACTGACACTCCTTTCACAGTCCAACAGCGCTATGTGGAAACCCTGTGCTGTGAAGTAGCTTGATAAAGTGGCCGCTCCTTTAGAACAGACTGGGCTTTGTTGACAGCAGCCCATCGCTCTGCCGGAGAGAAGAAAGGCCACTCTGAAAGGCTCAGCGCTGCCAAGACACTGCCTGCCTTTCACATGTTGGGCAGTGTTAGCACAATGCTGCGTTGGTAACGGTGACCACCAAGATCAATGACGGCGAAATTCTGGCAAGTGCCTTCACTGCTGCCCTTAGCAATGTCCTACAAATAAGCTGTAAGATATCCTGCACAGAGGTGCAACTTTGACACTGACTCGCACTCTCAGTGACTTTGCACTGTAATCTGATGAGAGGTGCAAACACAAATTGATGGTACAGCACTCTATTAGCTCTTCATGATCAATACTCCCCGAAGCAGCTAATGCTGCGTTCTGAGATATCAAATAACTTTGGACTAATAATGAACCAGAGAGAGGTTGCGCCAAAGGTCAACGCCTTCATCACACCTCTGTCAAGTGGTGTCCAACACAGTTTATACATTTTGCTCAGGAAGTAGCTCCACGTTGGGCGTCCAAGGCGGTGAAAGTCACAAATCAAACAGATTTGGCCCTGGCAGAGCAGGCCCAGCAGCCAGAGAGAATACATCACAGCTATCTATCTCGTGTTACAGGAGCTTAGCAGCTCTTACAGTGTTACTGGGGAGCGACACTCATCGGCGAAAATCTGTCTCTTAAAAGGAAGAGTGAGTCAATACAAGCCCCCGTCACAGACGGGCTGTCATTTTCCACCAGAACAAGGATTTTGAAAAGAACAGAGATAAGAGGAGATTACTTTTATTGCAGCTGCCGAGGGGGAGGAAGACGCAACATAACACTCAGTCGTCCAATAAGGGGATTTAATGGGTCATAAACCAAGGGATTTGAGTCTTACAGTGCTGCGTAGGGCTGTAACTTTGTACTGTAAAGTGTCATTCAAACGTGGGGAACAAAATACTGGTTTAAACTTTAAAGAAAGTTCAGAGCAACAGATGGAAGAACTTTTACTTATTCACTGAGATCTCAAGGCCTATCAGTAAACTGGACTATTGCTGCTTAAATAGAGGGAACTAGAAGGATCTAAATATAGTGTGATAGTAAAATGTTTGCCAAATAACTGATGACTTTGGAAAAAGTGGCAGCCCTACTGCATTGTGTCTTTGTCCCGCTCGGCAGCCGTAAACATCTCATCGCAGAGGGAGAGGGGTTTCCCTTCCCTGGCTCACACTTCTGCTCCCGAGTGGGGCCGACAGCTGCCGGGTCTTCCTGACTTGGCTTCCTGCACTTCCTCATCAATTCAACACTCTTCTGCTTCCACCACATCCTGAAGAAAATGGACTACAGGTGCGGTATGAATCCATATCACGAGGATGCGTTTCTACCACGAGCTGATTATCTCTTTTTTAACAAAAACTATGGACACTGCGGTGAATGTGTTCATCATGAGTCGCGTGAAATGATTTCCCTAGAGAAATCGCAGGAAGCTGGAGTACCAAGTAATAGGAAGACTTTTCTTTTGTGTGCCTTCAAGTGCTTTAGTTAATGAACTCATTTGTTTCCCATCTGTAAGGGATTAAAGTAGTGTGTGATTGAGAATTTCCACACAACTCGAGGGCTACAGTTGAGCCGAACTTCCTTGCATGTCTGGTATGGTTGCATTAAGCACAGTGGTATTTTGCAACCTCAAACATTGCAGAAGATTGTAGGGCTTTTTAAATACCAAAATGGACTGCACAGTAGAGCCACTGGGTGCAAGTCATGAGGGCCTTGTGATTTGTGCAACCAGGAAGACTTTATCTCTTCCTGGACCCTACATCACTGGCATTCTTTTCATTCATCCAACGCCTATAAAAAGGAGCTATAAAAATAATGAAGTACAACAGGCCTGAAATAAAAAGGACCTTGTTCAGTCAACTCAAAAGAATGCCGACACCGAGAGGCGTGTTGTTCTTCCATTCATCACAGTAGGACAATATTTAAACCCCTCAGATTCACTTGCAATAAAAACATTTGTGTGTCTATTTAGCTGCTTACTTTGAGCGTGCTGATTATAGTTCAAACACTTTTGAGCACGACATCCTCTGCTTGACACTTGAAAGAATTGGAATGATCCCCCAGAGCTGCTTGAGATTACAGGATCTTTATATATATAGCTCAAAAGGCTTTCAGAGCTGCTGCCAAGCGTATTTTAACTTTACGTCATCATTGCACAAGCCATTTGTGCAATAACATATGCCGACTTATTGCGTAAATGGCTGGTGCAACGATGATGAAAGCTTGCTTATTGAACGCTTTGTCTCTCATACCACAACAGAAACCACATTTAAGCGCAGCTAGGCTAGGTGAGGCTGACACAGATGATAGCCTTGTTTGTCGACGATCAGGTTGAATATTTTGGCAAAATTTGTTCATTCAAAGGATCGGCTTAACCCCCCCTCTGAGCAGGGATGCATTCCTGCTCGCTGGGAATTCCTTACATTCCTAACATGCATCTCTAATTGAGGTCCTGCTCATTGTTTCAATCAGAGAACCCCGACCTCAAAGATGGCTCTTCGTTAGATCAGACATATTTGGCTCACAATGGTTTGTGGTCAAGCTATTTTAAAATTCTGGGTCAGTTTCTCTTTCATCTCCGTGCATCTGGAATAACACGATTAAGCCCTTGCAAGTTAATAATTTAAAAGGTCTACGCATTTATCACAGTGAGTGCACCAGGTCTCCTCAGACGTCCTAAAAGCTCATCCTCCTTTTCGTGGTCTGGCAATGGAAAGTAATCCGACGCAGCCGTTGGAATATACGATGCTGGAAAGGTACAATCATTTGCAGATCATCCTGAATCCATCTTGATTAACTGTGTTTAAGCTTCTGGCTCGAGGGGAGGACGTCTGTGCAACATGTGGTGTTCTGGGCAACACTGACAATGAGGTAGACTAAATAACTTTTCTTCGACATAGCCCTGTTTTATGTCTGTTTTAATGGTACAAGACGGCCTCGTCTCTGTCCCTTCCAAGCATGAGCCTCACTTCAGCAGTAATTGACTCTTTAGTTAGATGTTTGAATTTGTTTAACAGACTCGCTTAAACTGAATAACAAAACTGACATGGGGAAAATGGCGACACCTGGACTGATAATAAAAGATCAAACTTAGTCAAAGATAAGAACCCACATTGGTCTATTTTCCAATTTGAGCTTTGCGATGTATGACTCATGGGACTGTAACCAGAAGAACATTTGATCCTTAACTTCTATGAAATCATAACAGTCTCCGTGTTGTAATGTTGCTAAGGCAACTGGAAGTAATTACAGGCCCATCCATTCATTCAGGCCACTGTTGGAAAAATCTCATCACAATCAGAACAGTTCCAAAGAGCCTGGATCGTTTCACCCCCAGCTGGGTTGAGGTTGCACGAGACGTTTCATGTGTGAGGAAATGCCGACAAGCGTTGCGTTCATGTGCACTTAATCAGAAACGATGTCGTGTTTTTGTATTTAAAGCACGATTCATTATTTTTAAAGACTCTTCTCGGGAGAAGACCTTTAAAACAAACAACTGACAGACAACCGGCTCTAACATAGTATCGTACTGTGAAGCTATAGACCTATCTGTTGTGGTTAGCTGTGCAACACCTCCAGCTTGTTGAGGTTGTAAAAGACATTCAATGGGTGTGAGAACAAGTTGACAAGTGATGCATTCATGTTAAGCTACCAGAAAATGTGGGATGTTTCTATAATGAAAGCAAGATTCAATATTTTTCAAGACACTTAATAGCAGCAGAACTTCTGACAGACAATCTAGCTCCAACATAATTTTAGGGATGCACCGTTGCCGATGTTTTTATCAATAACTGTAATTTTTGTAATTATTAATGCCCTCGTTTAGATAAGGGGCCAAAATTAACTTCAATTATGAAAAAATGTATTTATTCAGGCCTTCATCACACACATCCAACACACACTCTTTTTATTTAAACTTCTTTAAAAGAAAGCCTCTTTAGGGCCCGATAAGGCAGAGTGCGTTTTGCAGGCTGTAAAACGCACTCTGCCTCTTTTCTGTTTAAGCCTACGGTTAAAAAAAAGAGCAGCTCGCTGCGCCTTTTTTTCCCCTGTTGTTAAGGCAACCACTGAATCATTAGCTCATCATTAACTTAACCGTTAGATTGTAAACTGACAGAAGGCCCGCCTCTACATTCATCTGATTGGACATTGAGAAAAAACGCCAATGATGTCAGGCTCTTTTCTGCTTTGAGTTGAAATTTTTTCAACTCGAGGTGCTCGGAGCGTTTCACCAAAAACATAAATACTTTTCTGTTACATATAAATTTCAATTATTTAGTTAAATAATAAAAACATTGACTACTGCCATCGGCGCATGCCACCCTATTTGCCGATGGGCCGATGTCTGTCAACAGGGCCGATATCGGCCGATACCGATCTTCAGCTGATGCACCGGTGCATCCCTAGCTAAGCTACCTTAGCTAACATTTGCGTGTTTGTACATCCACCAACTTAAGCCTTTATTTTGAATCCATCTGGTGAATGCATGTCCTCTTTTAGGTCCTGTTCTCTGGCTCTTTAGCAGCTAGATGCTCTCTTCACTGATTTATTTTTGGTACTGGGCAAATACCATATGGTCAGTAAGTAAGAGAGCTTTTTGTTTTTGCTTATGTCTGAAAGTGGGTAATTTAGTAGTAAATATAAAACCCCTAAAAAGCCTCAATTCATTGTTTCTAAAAAATATCTCGTACAGGAAGTGCTTTCAATGTTTTGATTGAGTTTTTAATTGTGTTTTAATGAGCACTCTGCATGTTTACAGTATGCATCTAACATAAAAATGGTGTGTCTAACTCTCCATCACACATCATAATTCCTTTGATGGACAGACTACTGAATGCTTCTTCAATAAACCTTTTATTACCATGTACAATTTTACAAGCTCTCTTCACTGTTAGCCATGAAATCATATTACCAAACCAGATACAACTGGGTAAGAATTAAGGCTGACGCAAAAGCTTTTCCGACATGCAACCAAAATAGTTTGTAGCCATTTTTACGACCTTTTATCTAAGGTATTGCTGCAGTATGACTTAGTAGAATGCCTGCTTCCTATTATTACATCAGACATATACATAACACATCATCTGAACACCTCTCTATGATGCCCTAAAGAGGAAGGAAGTCTTGTGGGTGTTGACATAAAAATGCACACACATCAGGGTTCAGAGCCAGACCTATAATTTAAGAGCCTCTGAGGAAAAACGAAGATATAGGTTCAAGCATAAAATTGCTCTGGACTATAAAATTCACTTACTAAACTACAGACAATCCCTTTACACAAGGAATATCTCTGCTGACAGAAGACACCAGAGCAATTGTCCCAATTTATCTCCCAACAACTGTCAGAGGCTCTGTGCTCGACCAGACTGACAGAGAGAATGACACACAGGAACCGAGTCTGCCTTCATTTAGTCTCTATCCCTTCCTCCTCTCTTTACAAGCCACTATATCTGACAGCCACCTCATATCCTCTTGTTTCTTTTCTAAGAAACTTTCCAAGTGTTGTTTTGAGGAAACGACACGGCCATTTGCCTACTTTTTTGTGTGTGATAGTCGTTTAGAGGAACATCAATGCGGTTAGATCCTTTTTGCTTCTAAATATAAATGAAACCACAGCTGCAGATGGTCAACAGGCTGCATGTACTGTAATGTTTTTAAAGAACAGTCTGGAAATGCATAATTAATAGCCCCAAAGAGGCATTTTAATTGCTCTGAGTGGGTAGAAAATCAAGGGCACCAACGAGATATGAAAATGTATAAGTACTTGTCATAATGCGTCAAAAGTGAGTCAAATTATAGGAGGAAGGTTCGCTTAGCTTATACCCCTTTCCCACCAAAATTAGGACGTTGACTCGCTTATAGATGCCGATTGTCTCTGTTCCCATTGCCAGTGGAGTATACTCCTGTCGGTCTCTTTTCTGCTCACCGTCTGACGTCACAAACGCGCCGGAGATAGGGTTAGTTAACAGTGAAGATGTTACGGTGGTTTATCTGTTTATCAAACTTGGCGCCAACAAATTTGGAACGATGTTTGAGCGCTGCTTAGACGGAGACAGGCGGAATTTGTAGCTGAGATGACGAGGAGTCGGAGTTACCGACGGCGCATAGCATCGCGCAGGAGAGGGTGCGGAGATTAGCGTGTCAACACGGGTGTTCCCGTCAATGCCGTTGCAGCGGAGGCGATAGTTACACAGGTCTACTGCAGAGTCATTTGATCCAGGTCTGACTGCCGATTGTAACCTTTCCCACTAAGCAAAAAAGCCGGGTGTTAGTGGGTTTTTTGACCAGTGGGAAAGGGGCTTTAGTTGGAGGTTCTCTAAAGAACTTGTTAACACATCTAGGGAAGTACATGATTGTTGATTAT
The DNA here is from genome assembly GCF_022749685.1 of Semicossyphus pulcher. Lineage (NCBI taxonomy): Eukaryota > Metazoa > Chordata > Actinopteri > Labriformes > Labridae > Semicossyphus > Semicossyphus pulcher. Next base: position 16,501,287 of record NW_027211670.1, on the reverse strand, counting down.
ATTCATTTTGATGCATATCCAGCTCTACTTTGGTCTACATATTTGCTATCAAAATACAGTATATGACCAAAGAGAAAGGGTAAAGGAGGGAGGTATATAGCTGGAGATTCCTAAACAGGACCTACAGTCTGACTGGTCATTGAAGGCAGCATCACACAATCACTTAAAAAATAATCAATAATTCTGACACATTATCTTATTATATTTAAATAGATTAGCAGGGCATAGACAATGAAATAATATTTATGACTTTGCATTAGTGATCGTCTTTCCAATTGTTACATACAGTCGTGAAGTTTATAAAGATGTATTGGAAGTTTTATTGGTTGGTGGTTTAATTAACTGGGTTCCTTCTTCGGTAAATTAATTCGCAGATATATTGAATGACAAATCACTTCAGCTGATTTGTGTTTCATTGTTTGTTTGTTTTTATAACTTTATTAAAACAGAAATGAACTAAATGTAGTCTGACCCAGTGCCTGGCTCGTGCACACTGGCAGCAGTGCCTACGTCAAGATATGGCAGTCAGCTACACGGGAGGCAGGGCATATTTTCAAGGGGAAAAGGGCGTCACTGCCCTTTGCCCCGAGTCAAACAACTTCTAGAAACTTAAAAATGATGTATTTATCATCTTAAATCATAAGTCAGAGCAAGCTAAATTAGTACAGTGGAAAGTGTACTTTAATGTCTAAGTATTTGGGGCGGACGGTGTGGGACAAAGAGCGACAGGTATACTACAGCACCCGCCGACTTTGGGCAGACTTCACCTGGTACAGTTCAAAAGGGGTACAAAGTTACTCACCCGAACAAGGTTGCTAACAGCCGCCTGCACGGCAGCCACTGGCGCCGTAAGATCCGGAATAGCTTTCCCGTCAACTTCACCTTCTTCGTGCATTATCACCAGATGGGATATCTGCTGAGCCACCGGCTCCAGGATACTTTCTATCGTCTTCGTGTGGAAAACCGGCATGATGACAACTTTAGAGCGCTATCCAAGAGAAAAACAAGCAAAGATTCTACCACTAAAGGCAGCTGTCTCCCAAACTCCCGCTACAACCGCGTAAAACAATCCCGAAAGCCTGTTTTTCCAGGACAGTTTCACCGTCCGGTATGAAGACTACAACTACTCCCGTGAAACCGTCAATGTGAAAAACTCCCAGTCAGAGAGCGAGCGCGAGCAACCTAAACGTCACCAACGTTGTGGGCACTCTGACCAATCAGCGACCGAGAAGATAAGTTCCCTCAGGTTTGATTGGTTTACGGGGCTGTCGCTCTGCATCAGCGCCTCCCATTTCGATCCAGGCGAGTTTGCTAGAGATCCAAGTGCTCCCTAAATTACGTAATAGATTGTCATGCCCTAAAAAGGGAAATATGTGTCTACTGTTTGTGAGGAGTAGATTCCAGACGCTGTAGGTTAACCAGTCAGACAAGCTTTTGGTACTTCCAGCACAGCACATTGGAGCTGTGACCGATAGGAGAGCCTTGTGCAGACCTCTCTGAAAACTAACAGGATTGAACTGGATATTCCTAGAAAAAAAACTTCCAAACTGACCTTCAATAATTGTTTTATAAAAGAGGATAATTAAATGTTCTTTCAGGGCTAATTTTTAAAGTTAGCAATTCGTTAAAGTTTATATAAACACATAACAATTAGGAATCAAGTGAGTTGAAGAAAAAAAACAATTGATAAAGATGTAAAAGCATCAGCAAAACCTCACAGCACTGTGGATCATCAGTGGTGTAACTGTGGCAGGATTTCAAAATAAAAGACCAAATTCTTTTGTCACTTAGGCTATGATATACATCAACAACCACACCCACTCACAATTGTTTACAAACTCATGTCAGAGCTTGGTCAAGATTGCCTGAGGCTATTGCAAAACATTTTTCAATTCCATTTTTGCAACATGTTTTGCAGTTCCCTTTTGATCCTCTTCTCATATCCTGATATAACAAAATTTGAGGAATGAAAACCAATGGCCAAGCATACCAGCTAAGGAATTCCCACAGAATCCCAAGAGGGACTGCTAGGCAGCGGCCTATTTCCTAAAAAGGAAGAGTCCAAATAGAAAGAATCAAGGAAGTTACTCTGTTTGAACCCTTGTGTAAACATACAAGGGGCTGATATGCTTTCCTTTTAGACCAGGGGTTTTTAGACCAATTCAAAGGGCTTCAAGCTTCAAGAAAAATGTTATGTAATATTATGATAAGTTACCAAATTACACGGAAAGAATGAAATCTGAAGAGATTTGGATTTCTTTATTTTGATGATTGACTATTATTTGGTTACACCCCACAAATTTTGTTAACCCAACTAAAGTACAGGAGGTCATTTCTGCCACTTAAAAAAAGAACAGTTTTTAAATCTATCCCTTTATGTCTTGAATAAAAATTAACCTGACACTAGAACAAAACGTATTTCTTCTCCCATCCTCCCAAAAGTCAAATAAATGCACTCTCCAGTGGAGTCCATCCTGAATATAGACATCAAAGATGGCCTGTTCTCGAGTTACTGACAAGGCGGTCCCGTGTGTCTATTCTGGAATGTGAGCAGGGCTGCTCAAGATGGGTGGTCTACACCTTCCCCTTCTGTAGGACTGATAACACAAACATCTGCTGCTGCATAAAGAGGTGAGATAATGTCCTGAAGTACAGTAGCAGTGCAAACATTGTGGTATTTGTAGTGCCCACAAAGATACTGTGATAGCAGGTTAGCAGGTAGGGTTGGCGCTTTTATTTATGCTTTAGTTTTTGTTTTCTTTTTCATCCTTTTATCAATTTTTTCCCCTTATTTATTAAAAACTCAGTAAAAATTTTATCACACAACGGGGCAGCTGTAGCTCAGAGGTAGAGTGGGTTGACCTCCATATTGAAGGTTGGCGATTCGTGGCCTTGCATGGCACTGTTAGTGTATGAATGTGTGGGTGAATGTAACATGTAGTGTAAAGCACCTTGAGTGGTTGAGAGACTATAGGCGCTATATACATATAAGGACAGTCCATTTACCATTTACATTTACATACTCTGATAGATAGACATCAAAATACATGATAAAAAAACAAAGAAAAGAAATCCAATAAAGTTTTTAATTGAGGCCAAGTTGTTGGTATTTGGCTGCATCTTTTCATTTTCAGAGAAAATCTCTACAAGAGCAATTAGAGGGCGACATCTTCTGGTTTAAAGAGGTAAATGCAGTCAGTGAAATGTGAACACAAGTCACTATTATACAGTAAGTGGGGAAAAATTGCCAATTAATACATTTTATTTTCCAAAATAATTTTTTGCTGTCTCTTTTCTGTTCACAGGACTTTGGGAGGAAATGCAGCTAAAAAGGCCCATCAGCACAGATTCAAAAAGGGCTTGTGATTGCACTGACTTGAAGGCTGAATTCCAGGTTAAGTCCATATGTCTGGACCTTATCAGGCTTGCAGACTTGTGGACTTTGCAGGCATGTTCCAAGAAAATCTATTAGTGCTGGGGGCTTTCAAAACCCCCCAATTCACCCTGTCCTCAAGGGCATAGTGTTTTTCTAACTGCCAAAATAAATAGTCAGGTTTGTTTAAAAATGACTTTATTGAAACATCAATTGAATCATTTAGGCCATAAAAAACATACAACCACATCCTGATGCAGAAACATCTAGAAGTATTAGTCATAGAGGTAATCAAAATGCAGTTAATTACTTTGGTTTTAGGCCCGTCTGTCAGTGGCTTATACACCCAGGCTTTTAGACCAACTTTATATAGTTTATTATAATAGTTTATAATACATTATAATGGATTATATATAAGGTTACATGTAATTGTAGCTATAGTCATCTAGCTAAACTAGCCCTGTTTGTTAGTGGCGGTCCAATGGTTGGCCTGGCCGAAAGTCTTTTCTCAATCTCATTTATTAAGTACTTCTGTTTGTCACTGGAACGTCAAGATTTTGGCATCTTGGTATTCTTCACTAACTCCGTTCAATAGCTTCCAGATGTTGGCCAAACTTTTCTCTATTCTCTTCGTCTATTCCCAAAGAACTTCAGGGACTAACGCCATTCATTTAACTCTGTACATCCAGACAGCCCGGCCCACTGGCCATGATATTTACCTGATTTGTACATCAAAAGACATTGCCTGCTTAGTGGGTAGAGACATGATGTTATATCTTATGATAGCGCATAAGAAGACTATGTGATGTGGCTTACTATTACCTTTCTTATAAACATCTGTATGATTACATTATGTGTCATGGTGTTTTCTAAATGACTTTTTCATTTGTTCTCCTATACATGGCCTGCTATGAAGACTTGTTCTTCATTCCCTTCTTACACCTTCTGCCCAGGGGCAGATCCAGACTTCATTGACTCGGGTGGCCGAACTGGGGCACTGACTTATGCAGGGGTGGCATGAAGTATGTGTACACACAAACATACACACACATTTATTTAAGCTTTCTATCTCCACTTGCAGTGAGTGGCAACATATAAATCTTCTAAGCTTAATTCTTTAAGGACTCTAAAAGAAGATGCATGGCCTAATCCTTAATAAACTCCAGTACATCCAAAACTCTGCCGCCCGTCTGCTCGCCCACTGTCACACCAGAGACCACATCACCCCTGTCCTACAACAGCTCCACTGGCTTCCCATCAAATTTCATATAGAATTCAATATCCTACTATTCCATACAAGGCCTTTACAATCGTGCCCCCTCCTACCTCACTGACCTCCTTCTCCAATACACCCCCTCCTGCAACCTAAGATCAACTGATGCCAACCTCCTCACCCCTCTCACCCAAGTACCGGACCTGGGGGGACAGAGCCTTTTCCACTGCTGCCCCCTCCCTCTGGAACTCTCTCCCCCAACACCTCAGAAGCTCTCCCTCTCTTCCTTCCTTTAAAACCACACTCAAAACCCACCTATTTAAATCTGCTTTTAACCAATGACCTGTTATTATTTTGTGCATTGGTTATGTTCTTAATGTATTTGCTATTGTTGTTTCTGTTCTTTCTTTTATCTAAAGTGCCTTTGAGTACCTTTTAAAGCGCTATATAAATAAAATGCATTATTATTATTATGTCCAGCATAACAATTTAAAGTACTATCAAAAGGAAATGTGCCACATTGAAATGCAAAGAATGTGTTGCAACACAGCTCAAATAGTTGATTTTACACCTCTGACGAGGCAAATAGACAATCCTAGTTTAGGATTTTGGGGTGGCACCTGGGGTGGCCAATCCGTTTTCAAGGGGGGCCTAGGCCACCCATGGCCGCCCCTCTGGATCCGCCCCTGCTTCTGCCCTTACACAGGTGTTTAGACACATCATGAATATGGAAGCAAGCTCCAATGGAGAGAAGGGAAAAAACATTCTGATCTATGGACTCGTCAAATGTGACCAAACCACTTTCGTCGGGATAATTTGTCTTAAACCTCTTTTTCATCTGTGACCGATCCTGTCACAGAGGGAAAATAAATTGTTTTTCTTGTTTTAGTGTTTTTCTCGAGCAGCACCTTGAGGTTAACCTTTGAGGGGGTTTTGTTGTTGTTGTAAAATGTGTCTATTGGATGGATTGCCTTATCGCGTTCATTTCCCCTTGAAGATGAATTGTTATGACTTTTTTTTTACTATGTAGTTATGAGCTTGTTATCATGCTGATGTTCAGAAATGTTTTTTTACTGTTTTTGGCCGCACACTGTTTGTCATTGCTTCCAGAAAGAGGCTTTTAACGGCTGTATTGACTCCTTATTGAAAGTGTGTTAGGGTGGGTTAGGGTATAGCTTTGGATATATACACATAGTGACCGCAAAAGAATGTAAGCAAGGGAATGAATGTGCTGTGTGAAGATTATATATTTTGTAATTTGTTAAAAGACCACATGAGGGCACTAAATTCTACACATAGACTTAAGACATTGTGCAGGACTTTATATAGAAGGCGGACGTACAATGAGAACTGTTGCAAATATTGATTCAATTTGCTTTAAGTTTAGAAAAATGTGTGAGAATGCTTCTCATTTCTGTCAAATGTTTGACTTACGCTTGGTTCTGGGAGGAGATGAAGATTAGCAGGTGTATTTTTGTTTGTTTTATCATTCGTGAGACCACCAGCAAGTGAACAAATAAGTATATATACATATTTTTGATTATAAAAGATTAAGAGCACCTTTTCCATCATAAGCGGTTAACCCACTGTCAGCTAGAGAGATTCAGCAAGAAAGCAGCGCTCGAGGTGTCTGACTCAGTACCATTGTTGTGTCCTGTGACAACAGCAGCATCAAAAATATGGAGAGGACTCCCTGCTCATACACCGCCGTCATGAAAATGCAATATACACGTTTATGTAACCGTCTTCAATGTGACGTGGATTTTGTTTCATGGCTACATTTGTTTGTTAATTGGAGGGAAGTTATCCTCTCAGGGAATATTAAGATGTACTGTTTGCAGTTGATGGATGAACATAATCATGTCCACCGCTTTATTGACTTCTTGGAAACAAGTATTTTTTTATTTACTTCTTAGTGGCACCAAATGGAAAACACATATTCCTGCTTTTAAGCATTACATATTTAGTGCTCCTGGAGATTTTAATTTGAATAATACTTTTGTGCACAACAGGTATGTTGTAACACTGAACCACATAAAGGGTATGGTTTGGTTTAATAAGTCATTTTTATTTCGATTGATTTTAGGTAGGAAAGTAGCTAAAGTAGGGAACGTATATATCTATTCTTCTATATACTATTAATATGTCTCTCTCTTCCTCCGTGAAATGATTCACACACATTAATATTCTTTAAATCAGACCAGTACATCAACTCAAGTTTAGTTTGAGAACTGTTGCCTGAGCAGAGAACTGGCAATGGTCGCTGTATCAAGCAGAGGCCGCTCTGCCAACACACTCTGAGTTTGGATCAGTTTGAGATTATTCAGCCAACTCATGTGGTATAGATATTTTTATTAATACAGAATATGAACTGAAGAGATTTTTAATATTCAGGCTTTGAAATGATAATTTCACACAAGAATGCACCAAGCGAAGCATAGCATAAATACACGTAAACACCTTCACTGCAGAAGATCTATCATGTTTTCGGGCACCAGCCATCTCCAAACATGGCAGAGTAAATCATCTTGAAAACTGATAGCTACTCAAATAAAGGCGTCTTAACCAGGCAATCTGCATTGGTTTCACAAGACCAATACCCATCAGCCAGACAGGTGTAGTTGTGTATTTTTTCAACGCATTAATATGTCTGAACAGCTTTAATGAGCAGTACATATTTATCAAAACTACCTAAGTAAGCTGAGACACAAATCCAGAAATTATAAGTCGTATGTGTTTGCAGCAGAGTAAATATCTCTTGTGCGTTAGATTTTATATTTAAATATTTATATTGGACTGTGTGCAAGACTATTCTATATCTTTTTGGCCAAAACAATGTTACCTTCCAGTGGTCTAGTAGTTTTTAAGCGAGCCCACCAAATAGAACACCTTCAAAATAAAATTAAAATCATATAAAATAAAAATCACCCTGAACTCTGTGCTAAACCGATAACACCAACAATCGACCATCGATCCACTTCCATCAATACAAATATTAATGTTAACATATGTGTAGGCAACACTAAAATGATCAATCAGCAGACACAATGTTGCGGCCACAAACAGAGTAGCTAGCAGCCGTAGCAACCACGTTACAAGCTAACTGCTCAGCACACAAACATGTGGACAACCAGCTAACATTCACATTAGCTTAACCGACAAATACTTACCTAAATTGTGAAGGGAAGCTTTGTCTCTATCTGTTGAATTTGTTACAGCAAACATTATTTCTACAAAAAAAAGTCTTCCCGCATTCACAAGTATGTTAGCTTAGCTTGCTATTAAAATGCTACAAGAGCAGGGGTAGTAAGTGTAAAAAGTAGAGTTAGCAGCAGCAGTTGGAAGGCAACTGAGAGTTTAAAAATCCACCATGTTGTCTGCTCGGAATACTGGAGCTTGTAGGCGTGGACAACAAGTAGACACTCTGTATCAATGTTAGCTTAACCAACAAATACTCGGCTAAATTGTGAAGGGAAGCTTTGTCTCTATCTTTTGGAAAAATGTCTTCCTGATTCACCAGTATGTTAGCTTAGCTTGCTAATGAAATGCTACTAGAGCAGCAGTAGTTGCAAAAAGTGTAAGAGCAGAGTTAGCGGTTTAAAAATCTGCCTCATTGATAAAGATCCTGTTGTCTGCTTGAAATACTGTAGCTTGTAGGCGTCATTGCACTAAATAATTAATAAATTAATATGAAACTTGACAAAGCCAATTGGAAGACAAAACGTGCGTTAGCTTTTTCTTTCCCAGTATGTATTCATAAAACATAGATCATCTGTTATTGCTGCTCAATAGCTACAGGAACATTTCATAGACTACATTTGACATGGCTGACATGTCGTCGCAGGAAACAGCATTAGGTGTAGCCAGAATAACAAGAAGCTGTAATCTGTTAAAGCGTGCCAGTCCCGCGGCCTTCCTCTTGTGAATCAAGACTCACTGTCATGGCTTACTGTGACATTTTAAAGCTGTATTTGGATAATATTATAATGAGTCACTTCTGATTTTACTCGTGATGATAGACTTGGATGGGATCCGCTTCATTAGCAACTACTTGAGTCACTTTCTCTGAAGATAACTGTGCCACAACCCTGGTCTCATCAATCATTTTAGTTGGCAAAATCCTACCAAAGCCAACTAAGACGACATATGTAGCAGAACATAATTTTACTTCCAGACTCTGAACCCTAACCCTTAAAAACTTTGCAAATTAAATGAAGGTCTCAGCTTGATTAACTAAGTAGTACACCATAAACATGAAAACAGTCCTCTGGAACTCAAAATATAATATTTACCTCACACAAATTCAATGTCTACTGTTTGATATGAGTACAGAGGAATGTACATACATTTTAGTGGTAGAAAATAAAGATCCTCCTCATGCATGTTCACTGCCCTATATATCACACTCCTTCCTAATGTCTACCCTGGCTGCCAGTAGGAAAGTGCCCTCCTCAGCCCTGACTCAGATTGTTGGTGAGTGTATGTTGCTCACTCTCTCCTCCCCTTGCGTCTTTTCTTTTTTTCTCTCTCTCTCAAGCCATCTTACTCTCTCCCTCCTCCTCTCCTCTTACTCTCTCTCCTCACTCTCTCATTCCCTCTCTCCTTTTGATCACTTCAGTCCTTTGCTCCACTCTCCTTTACTCCCACACTGCTCTGTCACTCACTCATACCAGCTCTCCATCTCCAACCATCACAGATCCTCAGTGTGTCTGCGTTTTGCCAGGTGGACGCACTCCCCACAGTCACCATTTCCACCCCGGAGAGTTCCACGGTGGCTGCGCAGCCCCTTCCCCGGCTGAGCATCGGGCGGAAGACCCTGGTGGCGGCTGCTGTGGGGGTCATGCTGGTCCTGGTGCTGGTGGTCCTCATCCCGGTGCTGGTCAGCTCCGTTGGCACGGGTGGAGCGGATGACAGCGCGAGCCACTTCGAGATGTTGGGTACCTGCCGCATGGTTTGTGACCCCTTCCCCAGCACGGGCACAGGTGTGAATGCTGGAACAGATACAGTAACCACAGGCCTACAGGTGGACAACGACGCTGATCTGAGTGACCACAGCATAGGCCCGCCACTGCCAACCTACAGCGCTCACGGCCCTCAAGGTAAACCCGGACGTCCGGGCAAGCCTGGACCCCCGGGACCACCTGGAGAACCGGGTCCACCTGGCCCGAAGGGCCCACCAGGAGATGGTGTGGACATTGTGCGGACTGGGATTCTAGGTTTAGGTGGGAAAGGGTCAGTCAGCACTACCACCTACAACACCTCGCCTAGGGTGGCTTTTTATGCAGGACTACGAAACCCTCAAGAAGGTTACGACATCCTGCGATTTGATGACGTGGTGACTAATATTGGCGGGAACTTTGAGGGCGCGACGGGCAAGTTCACCTGCAAGATTCCTGGAACTTACTTTTTCATCTACAATGTGCTGATGAGGGGAGGAGACGGGACCAGCATGTGGGCTGATCTGATCAAGAATGGTCTGGTGGGTAAGACCGATAATCTCAGACACCTTCTCAGCACACTCATTGTAAACCATTTACTGTTTAATACAGATGTTTGATACAATTTTGTCCTGGCCGATACTGATTCCAAAACCTTAAGACTTTATCGGCCAATACCTAGTTCTCTCTGATACGAGAGCGATGAAAAAAGTAAACATCATATGTGTGGAAAAACACTTTTGATCGCTGACATCTCGCTAGCTGTGACTAACATTCCGCTCTCTGCTAGCGTCAGAGTGTTGCTGTTTGTTATCTTTACATTATAATTTACCTGAAACCAGTGGATTATTTGAGAGGCTTATTGATTATAGTATTGGACCAGGGCTTTGGCATACCCGCTGATACCCCATACCACATTTTAGGACGTTTCATAGGCCAATACCGTTACTGATACTGGTAACGAAATGCCTCTTCAGTTCTAAACTGACTGGTGGATGGAGCAAGAAATATAAGCCTCTGATATGTATCAGAACAACTTTTCTATTTAATTAAACAAATGTAAAAAAAACTACAATGGTAGAGAATCACAGATATTATGAGTGAAGAAGCCTGAATCCTACACAGGGAAGAGCCCACATCAAAATGCTCAGAGAGCAGTGTAACCAGTGTGCAGGCAGGCTAAATTGAGTAGTCATGCATTCATGTGGATAGTGATTTTAGGTCTGTCTTGGTCTGGTGTTACAGTCCAATATAATGACAATTCATTGTGGCATGCTGCCAGATTGTGTATCTGTACATATTACACATCCGATGATGTACACGTTGAAGGAAGAGGAAGAAGTGCAGCGCTATCTCAACTCTGCACACATCAGAATACAGCCCGGGGTAGTGGCTAGTTCAAAGCTGGTGCCCTTTGAAATACAACAAACTTCATGGAGTCATGATGTGCTAGTGTGCGTTATCGGACTGCCTGTCAGGCCCAGGCGTTTCACTCTCAAATCATGATATTTGCTATATTCATGGATAATTTTGTAATGTCTTCAAAGCCCCAGGTGATGCCACTGATCAAACAGCATGTAAATCTGTGCCTTGACATTTTCCTGCAAACATCTCAGGCAGGCTGCAACAGGCTGAACACAGCGTGGACCCAATAACACCTGTACACTATAACTTAACTAGTCGCTTGATATATTGATTAGAGTGACCTTAAGCTCTTAACCCCTTTGCTGCTGTCTTCTTTCTTTAGAGGGGAATGACACTAATTTAATTTACCTCAAGCGAGAATGTATCCATCGCAATCTCGCAGCTTTGAGTTCAAGATAAAGAGTCTCTGCTAAAGAAATTAAAGTGCCAAATCCTCTTACACATCACCAAGGTTCATGGCAAAAGTCCTATGTGGTTAATGAGAACCAATTAAGGACAAAAACACTCAAACTGCTGGTTAAACCCTCTTTATAATGATTAATGGTGTCGGGCCGCTTTAGCCTACACTTCCCTGGTTTAAATAACAATATTGCTGATACAAGAAAGATAACTTTCCGGACATAAAGTAAGACATCATTTTACTATAAATTAGTGTTGTTTTTGTCAGCGATGTCCACTACATTATGCAGCTGCGGTGTAGCTGAGGATGGACACAGGGATGGGAAGGAGGCTCCGGCTGATGTCTCACACACCCATCATTTGCTTTGATCGGTGGCTTGACCTCTACTTTCAGACCTCTTTCTTCTTTTATTGATTATTTTATTTCTAATTTTTCTTTACAATAAATCAAACACACTCGATAGACATTAACTGCCCATTACGCAAAATAAAAGAAAGAAAGACAGGATACAGATCTAAAAAAATCTGCTGCCAGTTAAAAGCAGAATTTGCCCCTTCTTCAAAGAAGATCCTCGGTTAAAAAAGGAAACAAGACTTAACAAAAGAACAAAAAAAAACAACCCACTCACGAACCCTGGTGGTGATCAGCCAGAAAATCAGGCAGTATACAAGATAAGGCAGAGTTTGCACGGAGCGAAGACCCAACATAGCAGCAGAGATCAGGAGTTACACAGTCATATACACTTTTTCATTCAATTGGCACTAATTAAAACTCCACTTTCCTGTTGTGGTTGTTTCTAAGTTTAAAACCAGTCACCACAATCTACTTGAAGCCGGTAAACACTTCTACGGTTGGTCTGTTAAAGTTGCAGCGTAACATGAAACATCAAGTGTCCGTCCTTTTACCTGTACATGCAAAAGCAACTTCTAACGCCCTCCTTAATCACACCCTGTTCACACGATGACACTCATATTTGGGATAACGTGGGATTTTCAGCGTTACACCCCCCCAAAAAAAGGTGAATGTAGAACACGACGCAAAGGGATAGTACACTCAGCTATTGTTCCTCAGAGGCAGACTGACTCAGGCCTGACCCTTAGAGTTGAGTCATGAGAGAAAAGGGAGATATTCACCACAGGGGACACACTTTACAAAAAGTCTTGGATGCAGTCCACAATTCGTCTTCTTGCAAATACTGCTTTTGTCAACTTATCTGAGTGTTTGTGTGCATCAAATTAAGCATTTTTTTCAACGTCCACTTCAGTGATATCGTCCTAATGTAGAGTATATCAATGAAAGTTAATATAATTAGAATTTAATGATAATAAATGAATGTATTTTTCTAATTATACTTGTAAAATAGTGAATTGTAACAACCTCTTTTCCTGACACGCATCCTCCTCTTACTCTCTCCTTCCCTGTGTGTCATATTCCAGGTCAGAGCCAGCGCCATCGCCCAAGACCAGGACCAGAGTTATGACTACGCCAGCAACAGTGTCATCCTTCATTTGGACGCAGGCGATGAGGTTTTCATAAAACTGGATGGGGGCAAAGCTCACGGGGGCAACAGCAACAAATATAGCACCTTCTCAGGGTTCATCCTCTACGCCGACTGAAGAGCAGACAGGACGTGGGCTGAGGGGTGAAAGGTCACGTCCGGAGGACGTTCACTTCCTGACTTTTCGCTCTGCTCTCGCTGTAAGGTCGACGTTGCCCTTAGCCACTGATCCACAGTCAGATTGTTTTTATACAGATGTTTGAGGTCAGCGTTGATACCGTGACTAACGCTGCGGATCCGTGGTTATGGGTAACCGTCCACCTCCTCATCCATACGTTCCATTGTAAACAGGGTGCCTATGCCGTGAGTTGTGACGGACGCGAGTGACGAAAAACGGCGACAGTCACCGCCGCGTGTCACGCAGAGGTGCAGTAACAATCCTGACGGTGCAGAAGCCTCGCCATCATTTTTGAGCTGTCATGTCAATTTCAAGTCGGGAAATCCAACAGTTGTGGCGGCTGCAGTGAGCGTTAACGTGCTGGTTAGATTGATTTCAGATTCTTTTATGCTGTTTGTATGATACGATGTTGTGCTTGAGAAAACATGTCCTGAATATATGAATTTGTCAAATATCGGACGCCAAATTGAGATTATTTTGAATGGCAGACAGTGTCTCAAAATGTATTGTGTCTCGGTGTGAAGATCATGTTATATAAGCCCATTATATTTGGCATCGTGTTTGTGTACAAAATGTAAATCTAATTTTGAATCTAGACGTCTGAACACAGTCAAAGTGGTGCATATACACCATATTGTGTGTCTGGTAAAGTTGATAGGTGTACAAATATATCTTTTAATAGTTATTGTGCGCATTTGTAAAGACTTATTTATTTATTTCATGCATGCAACACCTGTTAAAATGTTCTGTACGTTTCCGATAAAGAGAATACAGTGATTTTAAATCATGTCTAATTATGGGCTGAAGGAACATCTGTTGCTTTTACTTTTAATGTCCATGATTTTTCATTAAAAAGGGTTTTTGCATTTCCTCACACATTATGTGGTTAATGTCGCATTTTCCGGTAAAACCAACATTTAGCTCTGCAAATGTGACACACAAGAGAGCCAGCGAGAGGCAATCAACAGCAGAGGTGATCACTGAAGGGAAAAGGAGAGGAAATCACAGCTGTGTTAAATGCCAAATGAAGCGGGAGATGATTGTGTTTTTTTTTTTTTTTTTTACAATCAAAGGAGAGATGTGTCTTGTACTCTCTCTCTCTAATGGGTTTGGGGACGCTGAGATATGGCGGGCGGGGGGGAGTCAGAGGACGGGTGTTAGGACGTATCATGACAAAGCTTAGATCAGTGTCGGAAAGTTATCCAGGGCAAATTAGGCTCTGCTGTGACGGCGACACAAGCGTCAGAGACAGGAAAATAGCTTCCAGGCCTCAACTGTAAAAAGCAATACATTTATTTTTCTGTTTTCTTAAGAGCTCACTCTGATATTATGAAATTCTTCAGACACGACTCGCCTTTGACCCGGGCCACATAAGGTCGAAAACTTCTGTTATATCGTCTGAAACGCCAAGTTAAGAGTTCAAGAACAAAAGTTTTGCGTGTGTCCAGAAACGTGGATACGGGCACCACGTCATAAGAGACATTTAATCATTCACTGAAGGTAATGAAACTGAATGTCAGCCAAATGTTACCTCTCAAAATGCCACACGGAGCTTAATTAAATCCAGCCTGAATTGGTGCAATCGCACACAGCAGAATAAAATGACTGTTTAGCATTACAGCATCTTGTTTGTTTAACTGCTCTAAACAGCAAAGGCCAAGACGCCCTCCGGTCCAAACTTATTCCGCGGAGCACCTCCAGATACAATTAAGACCGAGGGTCCGTGCCTGGGCAGAGGTCACCCGAGCCACGGGGCGCGGCTGAGCGTTCGCACAGGCTGTTTTCTCCTTGCAGGGCGTATGAGCACATCGTCAAATTAGAGACCTCATGTCACAATGTCAAAGACGAACGCCCCCGGTCTGCTGGGAAACGGCTTTCAGTGCTGAAAACGGTGGAAGTGAACATCGCATGAGAGTCGGCAACATCTAGACTTTTCCTGAAGTCCTCGGGGTGAAACACAAACACACAAAACCATTCTTATATGGGGGAAAAAAGAGAGACCTTGAAGATTAAGTGAGAAGAGAATTTACAGTTTCAAGGTGTCAAAACAGAGAAATGAAAATGCAGCTAAATTTGTTTGCAGGCAAGTACTTTAGTTGTAGCATCAGGTTAGCAAAAAATGCTAACTATTGCATCAGATTTCATAGATAATAAAAGAAGCCTCATATTTTGCCGTAACACATCCTTTTAGAGCCATTTACTGAGGTCACAGGCAACCAGGGTTCGCCCAAAACCGTCTGTGGAAACCTCCATGTCGAGAAACCCTCTTGGCAGGCACCATCCTGCAGAACAGGGTGATCCTTCGCTCCAGCTATTGTGCTTGTGTAAGCGACACATACCCCTCCTCAGGGGTGTCTGGTTTTGATCGTGACTTTAGCTGAACAACCTCCCCAACAGGACAATCCGGGGCCGGCGTGTTTTTTTTTTTAAGTGATGAAACAGCATCTGCGCTGTGCGCGACGCTTCAACCTCTTGACTCATATTTCATCTCATGTCGTCCCTGACTTTAAGCAGGTCCAGGGTTTGAAGATAAGCGTTCCTCTGAGACGCGCTGTAAGCCGCTTTTTGTTGACGTAAGCTGCGTCTCTTGGACGCGGCTGTGTGGGGATATTTTGAGATTTTCTACTGTACCTCTTTTCATCATGTCTAAGTAGAGGGATTTGAAAGATTATTTCCCCGCTGCCGACTTGTTTTAATTTAGCTAATCTCCAGTGTATGCAAACGTAACTGAAGGAAATTTTGATTCACTCACTCTCGCCCACTCCCTATCAGCGCACTGAGATGGCTTCGGCTTGACATTTGCAGGGGGCCAATTGGTGAGGCGTGAGGCTTATCAAGCTACAGCAAAAATGCGAGTGCACGTCTGAGGGTCTGTGTGTGTGTTTTTTTTTGGTCAGTTCATGTGTCTCTATAGTCTCAACGAGACAGGAGAACGCTCGGCTCGGAGAGAGAACCTCATCTGAAATGTCTGAAGTGATGTTAATGAGCCCTTGGTGTTGTTATCTTGAGCGTCCCTACTTAACTCACCAGGGGAGATCCAAATTAGAGGTAGATGCTTCAATTGTCAAGCTAAATTGCCCTTTGTGCTCATGTTCATTTCCTCCCACCAAAGTACAGCCACCTGCCCACACTTACATGCACAAATGGTTTTACTCGTGTAAGCATGCACCTAAGAAGATGTTATCTTAGATTGTAACACAAAGGCAACAAGAATCTCTCTGAGGCGACACAAACAGTCCCACATGTCCTAATTAAGTCATTTTAATATTTTTGACACAGCGTAAACAGCAGGCACACACCGGAGAAAAACACAAAGTATGACTAAGGGCTTACTGCCGTGCTAACGTTTGAAGCAGCGCTTTGCTAACGTGCTCAGGAGGATAATGCTTACAGGTTTACCATGTACACAATCTTTGATCAGGTTTACTGTTTGTATGCATGAGACACAAAGTTTAACAGATATTTAGTGGGGAAGCAAAGAAATTTAAATTTGGAACAACATCATTGCTTATTGAAAATATTCACTCAAGACCAAAAAATAATAAAGTAAAAATAAAAAGTCATGCTACCTTGTCTACGAAGATGAGCACACAAGTGTCTACACAAGTGAAACGTTTGACCCGTTGGTTGAGTTCAACGATGAACGGAGAGTTGTTCTGACATGATATGATGTCCGATTTTGACTCCACTACAATTTCTATCACTGTTCTCGTTACTCGCTACTTTTGCTCTGAAGTCAGCTGGTAAATTTTCTTTTCTTTTCTAAAATCTGAAAGACAATAAACTGCGTTCGTGTACTTCCGCATTTGATTTTTCTAAGTGGTGTTGCCGTACCTGTACCTCGCGCGTCTCAATGGTTGAACGTAGAGTGAACGCAGACCAAACGTCACTCAGATCAGGCGGTTCATTCAGTGGTGGTAATGATGGCTACAGCTGACATTTTCCCTGGTCATCAGGTATTTTTGCTTGTTCCTGTTATTGTTCCTATTATTTTTCTGTAGCATGTGAGATTAAAAATGTAAATAATGTTTTCTAAATAAACATAACAGCAGATGAACACCCATGTATTGTTGACTGCACTCGTGCTTTGTGTTAAGTATTTTTAAAAGCAAGTACCCTTTGCTAGTGTGAGACCAAGCACCGGCAAGTACGCTAGTCTAATTTATTTGCCAACAAAACTTTTTTACCAGAAATCAGTCCTTCTTCGCCGCTCAACAACAGCATCCTACACAGTAAAAAGCTGCACTGAGCCGCCACTATGGATGTAATATAGCTGCCACTAATAACTACTGTATTAGGACAGCGACAGAAGAATTGGATTCGGCTCATTTATCATGAGACAATAGCATAACCACAGTGCAATGCTAGCAGAGAATTGATTTTTAGTCAGAGCTACGCTGAATAAAGCAGTTTTATGTTTAAACCGTTGTTTTTCTGTTCTCTGTTCCCGCCCCTACCCTTGCGTCACCAAACACCGCTCCTGTCGCCGAGCAACAGGTAGCTAGCGGGCTAACTAGCTAGCATAACTAACGTCACGAAACTTCACCTACTACTTTAAAGATTATTTTTTTCAGGGGCTTGAAACACTTGTATAGTATTTGTGTAGTTATTTGATGGAGTTGAAAGCAAAAACTTTAACATTTAAAAGTTTACCTCGGGTTAGGTTGGGCAGCATTTGAAGGAGCCTTCGAATTGGGACAGCCTTCAACACGCCGCTGTGCAATCGGCCTACATATACCGATGCAACCCCTGGATTTGGACACAGCGACAGTGTTTTTGATAAGGATTCCTTTGGTGTTCGTAGTTCATAAAGTTTTATCCAAAAAAAACCGTATCCATAAGGGATTATTTGTTGTTTCTTTTCAAGCATGACTGACAGTCAAAGTAGATAATTCAGTTACACCAATTCAAACAGTTAGGGGAAAAAAATTGCTATCAGTAAGGAAAAAATGGCAGTGGAACATCTTTACTTGAAAATGTGAACACAATTTAATGGCAATCCATCGGGTAGTTGAGATATTCCAGTCTAGACTAAAGTAGTGGACACCTTTCCTGGCACCATGCTACTAGCATAGCATTTAACCAGTGTTGCGTCAACACAGTCAGGCTATCAACTAACATTGAACAGAATCTTTCCAGCTGCTCTGCCAGTTTCTCAATGGTCACCAGTAGCCTGTATTTATCACCTTGAAGTGTTGTGTGTTCAGGCTACAATCTGAAATCCAGCATACTTCCAGCCACTCTGTTGAAATGTTACTGACAATTACTGTATATCACGGGTTTGCAAAGATGTCATTGTTTGTGACAGTGTGGATTTGCATGGTCTGCAGCGGCATGTTTACGCATCATCGTGTTAGGTAGGAAAATTGTTTTTATATAACATCAAGTCAACAGGCCTGTCGTGCCTGGGTAAGGGCAGACCTGTTGACATGGAAACATGGTGTACAGTATGAATCAATGATAACAATAAAAGGCATGATTACAAGGAGGAAGCAGGTAGTGACTAAACTCTGCGAGACCTTTAATCTCACTTGCATTGTTAAAAGAACAATGGTTTAATCAGTTTCTGCTGTTTCCCACTAGTTGTCTCGGCTGTGCAGCAGATATTTATTTGTGTTTAGCTCTGCCAGTGCAAAGTTGTGTTATTAACTTGTTCTGCTTGTGTTTAAAAGCTGATTTGATATATAAATATATATAATATATATATATATAATATGTAAATGGATTACTGGAGTACTCACCAAAGATCTGAGGTATGACGCTTGCAGAAAAGAGGCAGGAATCATGGAATAACTTCAGTCTTGTCCTGCTTTGGATTACAGCAAAATACTCGACAAATAACTCATAAAGTAAAGGAATATGTTGAATTTAAATTGTTATTATCAAAATGGTTTGGCCAAATAACATAAGGCCTGGTTGTATTTGTCTAATGTAGACAGAAGATCGTGTATCAGCTGACATTTCTGGTAAACCATGTGTGCAATCGCTGTAGAAAATGCACTCCTTTCATTTTTCTGTGTGTTATCCTTATAGGGGGCTTAAGAGGTTAAACACTAGACCACTGCATACTGCATAGGCTTAAGTTACCCAGTTTCTCATCAGTGCTTTGGCGTCATTTATGAGCCTTCAAGGTTGAGGAAAGCGACCGGTTCAATAAATAATCAAATTAAAGCAAAAAGGCCATTAAAAGGTTACAAATAGAGTTTGGCCTCAAGTAGCGCCATGGAGCTGTTTTTATGAGTGTGCCACCAATTTGTTCACAAAACCGAGCCTCTAATTTGTGGTCTTAATCTAACACTGGAAACAGATGCTACTTGTGTGGCAAACAAGAGCAATACACACAACGGAAGATGTAAGGCAGATTACGTGCAAAAAAGACATCACCTTGCATTATAGTGGATGATGTTGCATTACCCCTTGTTGTAGCCCTCCTTGGGAGAACATGCCCCCCTCCCCTCTTTCGTCCCCATCTGATCTGGGGACTGTCCAGTGTGTCAGTGACTCAATTCCATCGTCCTTGTTCCCTCATGGCCCTGACTGAGCCGGGGCTAACACGTAGGGACAGGTTGAGTCATGTGGCCGGGGACGCTCCGCTGGCGTGTTGCCTGTCTCTTCACCTCACCGCAGTCTCGTGGATGAAGCTTGACAAGGGGGTATGGAGGCGCTGCGATTGCCCCTTCCTCAGCGTGACACCAGATGCCAGAGTTCAAGAGCACTACAGTGGTTACAGTGGCTCAGGCCACTTTATTGTACACGGTGGTGTTGATCTGCATTTGTTAACTGGTGTGCAAAGGGAGAGTGGGCATACCAGTGGCTGTGTAAGATTTATCATTACTCTCATTGCTGTCACTACGTTAAAAAAAAACATCTTACATAAGTGGTCCTTATCAGCCATTACTCATAAATTCTCATGTTAAATACTGAAATATTCAGATATAGCATTTAAAGAGTTATCTTAAATGTGTATCTTAAATGAAATTACATTTTGTCTGTTTAACCAGCCTCACTCACCATGGCTCTCTTTTTCCAGAAAAAGTATGATACAATACAATACGATACAATAAGATAAGTTACGATAGAATGTGATACGTTATGATACAATACAATATGATATGGTACGTAACGGTAAGATACAGTACGATAGGTTATGATAAGATACGATATGATACGTTACAATAAGATACGGTACGATAAGACTAAATACGATATTTTACGATAAGATATGGTACGATAAGAAACAATACGATATGTTACCATAAGATACGGTATGATAAGATATACGCTACGTTGCGATAAGATACAATATGACACGTTACGATAAGATACAATATGATACGTTACGATAAGATATGGTACGATAAGATACAATACGATATGTTACGATAAGATATGGTACGATACAATAAGATACGATACGTTACGATAAGATACAATACGATAAGATATGGTACGATAGGCTATGATAAGATACAATATGATACGTTGCGATAAGATATGGTATGATACGTTATGATAAGATAAAATACGATAAGATACGTTATGATATAATACAGTACGATACGATACGTTACAATAAGATATGGTATGATATGTTATGATAAGATATAATACGATAAGATACGGTACGATAGGCTATGATAAGATACAGCACGATACGTTACAAAAATATACAATACGATACGTTATGATATGATACAATACAATACTTTACGATAAGATATGATACAATAAGATACGATACGTTATGATAAGATACAATACGATATATGTTGCGATATGATGCGGAAAATTTTCCTTGGACCTGAATCTGCAAACTTTAAGTATACTGATAAATAAAAAAAAATAAAACAAACAACAATAAAAATGTAAACAGATTAGCCCATACCAATGACAACCACCATTTACACACATCGCACATTACAGATAGATGTAGTGTGTGTGTGTGTTGGGGGGTTGTTTAACATTTAGTTTCAAAGATTTTTGATCTTATTATTGCTCTTACACTCACACACTCCTATATATAAATATTTAAAAGTGTGTAAACAGATAGTTCACTAAAATGGCACAACTGAATTGGTTTGTTCCATCCCTGATGAATACTAAAGGTTTATTATCCTCTAGGACGAGGTGCAATTGTACTGTGATGATAATAAAGTAAACAATCCAGACTCACAGCAACACTGACTAATGCAATAGTTATTAAGAAGTAGTCTAGCAATCCATTATCCAGGGTTGAAGCTGAGTCTAGGGCAAAGCTATTTATTTTTCTTGCCTTTGCCCTAGCTGTGTTACCTTCCCTGTCGGCAGTAGGCGGGCTGAATGATGAAAAACCACTCAGACAGGAGATTCCAAAATGTCGACACACTGTGGAGCCGTAGGCCAGCTCTCTGAACATGATGGTGAGATGATAGAAGTCTTTACCCCCTGCCATCAGAAAATTATTTGCTCAGCTCCCGGAGAGGACCCGCAACACAGAATAAAGCGCCTGGGTTGTGCCTGCATGCACGCACTCTAACAAAGTGTAACAAGGCAACTTAAGACTTTCACCTTTTAGCTTGACACCTTCAGAAAATTAAACCCAATTTATATTCAGACTGAGACTTTGCCACCCTCCTCTGCCCGGGGCGTTCACACTTGCTGGTACAGATATAGTCCTCCTTCCACGCTCTGCATCTGGCCTCTGTCTGTGTCAAAGGAAGAGACAGAGAAAAGGCACACTTGGAAATCTCTGCAGAACAGCTGGCTGCCCAGCAAAGCGTGCTACCCCCCTGGACCCCATGGGAGCCTGGTTTTAAAAAAAACAACAACCCAAGAATAGACCAAGTTCTTCATCATGTCTGTGACAAGCATGGATTGATTATGTTCTTGTGTGATTGTTGGTATTATGTTTTACATGTGTGGACTGTTACTGGTTCGTTAATGAGATTCTGTGTTCTAAAAATGTATCTGAATGTGTACCAATGCCGCCTTGGTTCACTGACCCCTTCCTCCGCCCACCGCAGCCTGAGTCACTTTGCATTAATTCTGCTGTTGCTTGATGAAAACAAAGAGCAGACCAGTAGGGGCGTTAGACGGGGCCAAGTGAGCCACACAGGCTAGTGGGACCTTAGTGCCAGGATGATGTCACCACGCCCGCCTGTGGGCCTGAGATTTCATGCATAAGCTTTAATGTGGATGAGAGCAAGGACATCACAACTGACCATTAAGTTCATTATTCTTTCTCCTGCAGTCATGTCGCCAACACATTTTCCTGTTAGACCTGATTATATCATTGTCTTCTAGAGAGAATCTGTGCATCTCAATACTGCCAATATGATTTATATGTGTTATTATGGAGGCTAGAGCTGCGTACATATATTCATTGAACTGAGTTTTTTTTGCTGTCACAAGACAAGAAGTCCTACTGAGACTCTGAAAACAGTCGTTTAGTGTTTTCTGTGGCTCCGCAGGGAACTTCCCACAGTCTACGAAAATAACACTGATGTTGTCATAGTAACGTCATCAGGTTTTAATCCGTGATTGGGCCTGAGATTTCAACACTTTTATGAAGCCTACATTACAAACTGGAGGTGTGGGAATTGAAAGATGGGAGCTTTTTACCAGACAGGACAGGTCTAACAAAAGCTACACAACTGAGTTGCATTATGGGAAATGTGGTATCACGTATCTCGTTTTTAAACCAGTTTTACTGACCTAAGATGTGTATATTTTGGCCTTAGTTGCTTCAAATTCTTTCTTAAATTTGCTCTAAGAAGTGGCTCAATTTAACTAAGGTCCAATGCTAAATTGCTGCAGACTTAAGTTGTTTAAAAACCTAGACATGAAAAATGTTCCCCAAAAAAAATCTACTTTGATGATTTATCTTAGTCTCATCTTATCTGATATGTTTTTGGACATAAATGTTTAATTACCTGATTGAAGATTCTTAAAATTACACCTGTTTAATACTGGAATCCTACTTCATTGTAAAGTTAAGTCTAAGGGAAGGTGCTCAAGAGAAGAGAACACAACACTGATTGAGCCTTTGGCCCACTGATGAAAGCCTTTGCATTTGCAGTATTACGGACTGGGTGTCTGGTGCGACTTCTGCGGAAAAATCACAAGCGGCGCCCAGTTACACCCCTTTCCCACCTAAATTTTATGTGTTGACAAAGGTTTTTCAGAACCGCTTATAAATGCCGATCTTTTCTTTTACCATCGACCATCTATTACTCATTCAGTCTGTTTATCAAACTGTGCTGCTTGGACGGAGATGGGTGGAATTTGTAGCTGAGATGACAAGGAGTCGCAGAAGTTACCGACGGAGCATAGCATCACACCGGAAAGGGGGCGGAGATTAGCATGTCAACACAGGTTTAGTGTTCCCATCAATGCTGCTCGGAGCCGAAGCGATAATTACCTGGGTCTGAATGCCGATTGTATCCTTTCCCACTAAGCAAAAAAGCCGGGTGTTAGCGTATTTTTTGACCAGTGGGAAATCGGCTTTAGTGATACGTTTCTATCACCCAGCAGTGGTTGGTCTGCCAGAGAGGGTAGGCGAGGGTAGGTGTTTTGATATCTGGGAAGTGTGATCCCGCAATTACCGTTTATCGCCATAGTTGCCGCCAAAGAGAACGAAACGGAGATCTTTGAGATTACCACTTTAAACTGAGCAGAGAGAAACTTTCCCCTTCATTGCATTAGTTTGAAAATAGTCTTCTGGTGTCAAATTCCAGCATCTGGGAGAAGAAGCAATAAGCAAAACATATATTTGATTAGAAGGCGACAGAAAGCTATATTACCACTCAAATAATAAAACATTGAGAAAGTGACACCATCTGACTGTTGCTTCTTTAAAACAATAGTGTTTAATCTTTATAGTCCAGCTAAGCAGCTAATGTTACAAACGTTTCAGTTAAACGTGAGCGTTCACAGGAAACAGAAATCACAGACTTGGTTTTTACAGAAGACAGCTTCAAGTGTAAGAAAATACAGTGATAAATATAAAGTTTGTTAATTCATGTAAATTCACACTGGTCCATTATAATGGATTGTCAAATACATTCTGTTAGATATCTTCATTATACAGGTCATTAACATACAATCACAATATTTGTAGTAAGCACTCAGCTGTTCCTGTTTTAATGCGTCTTTAATTAGTAGTCTATCCAATTTAAAAGATATGCATGACTGGGGATGACTCTGGCTTTTTGTTCTTAAAATTAAAGTGACAGTTTATGCGAGATAATGACCAGTGTAGGAATGAGAGTGACAGCCTTCTATATGTGCTCTCTCTACTGTCTTATAAGCTTGTGTTTACAATCTATGCCATCACCCAAACTGTTGAGTTTGGATAACTTAATAAGGTGTAAAGGTGTATCAAAATAAAATCTCTGCATTTGTACACGTTTTAACTGTTTTTACTGAATGTTTGCTGCATAAAATAAAAAGTGTTTTTAGGCCCAAAGTGTTCACCGATCACTGTTGAGGAAATTGGGGCGCTTGTACAGCGGCTGAGCCTCTCAGGTATCACCTTCATGTTTTCTGAGGAAGACCAGCTGACATTGCACATAGTAACCCTGCACACCAAACCCTATATGTCAGTGCATGTTGTGTCAATAATGTAAGTCCGTGCTAACTGCCAACAGAGCACGTCACACCTCCGAGCTGCCGAGGTGGGTGCTGTGAAACTAATCTCACAGTAAATTGCATCGGTGCCCCTGACGTGCCTTCGCCTGCTCCTATTCACAACCTCATCTCTGACCACATCCCGGACCAAGCACCTTCTCACCCCTCATCTGTCCTCTGTTAGGACAATAGTATCTTGGCAGCATAGAGCAGTATCCCACCCAGACCAGCTGTGGCTGCAATAGCAATGACCCTCACTAAGAGGAAGTCCATGGAGTCCTCCAGCTTCGTGTGCAGCCGCAGGACCTGCCGGTGGGTGTCCTCTCGACTGCCGGAGTTTTCTATAACGTGATTGGCCAAGCCGCGCTTTTCGTTGAGCGGCATCTGCGCGGCCACGCGCTGCTCGGCCTGCTCCTGGGTCAGGCCGTCCCTCTGCATCAGGCGTAACAGCTGAGTGGCAGGGTCACTGGAAAGGAACAGACAATGGGAGATATTTATGGTACAGCCGGAGTGTCTTGTTAAAAAATCCAGAGGCGGTGAGTCATGCTAATAAGGCACAGAGAGCTGGAGAGAGGTAACAAATGAGTCAAAAAACCAGAGCTTAATGGCCATTTTCTGTCAGGAAACAAACCTCAAAATATTTAATGATCTTAAAATATGCAATCTTTAAACAGTCTAACAGTAAAGCTCCAAAGTGATGGGGAAATGAAGGAAACTGAGCCGTCGTCTTACCAGTAAACTACGACAGTGTGGTTTAGAAACTGAGTGAGGCGCCTGGTTTCAAAGAGAAGGGGAACATCCAGCACCACATAGCGGTACCCTAAGGAGACAAGAGGAGGAGGAGAGGAGGGGAAGGTCAACACATCAGCACTCAAATATAGAGAATACAGTGTTATAGACAGTCAAGTACTTTTAAACATCAGAAGACAAGTGGTCAAAGTTAGCGATACTGTTCTTTGTGTTTAGAAATGTGTAGGATACAGTCAAAAATTAGGTATTTGGTATCAGTACCCAAATCAATGCATCAAGCTGATACCATCATTTTTTTAGCCTCGCAAAAGTTTACATACACATACATACATTTTATATACTCTGCTTTCACGTGATTATGAGTCATTTCTGGTCGTTTTCTTGAGATCTTTACTTCATCACATTATCACGAGATAGCGACGCGGCACCACCGCACCATCAGATGATCATAACTTATATCCCCACAGTTGTAAAAGCACAAACCGAACGCAGAAACAGGTTTAAATTACCTCATCAGTGTGGGCAATGGCAGCATGAAAAGTCCTGGTCTGTAATACCACAGTGCCCAGCTTTGTTATCTCGAGGTAACGGGCCTAATTAATCCATTATAATGGGAAAACCAGCTTTGTATTCCCAAGATAACAAGAAAAATAAGTCGAGATCTCGAGAAAACAATCAAAATTAACTTGTTATAATGGGAAAATTTAGTAAATATAACGTATGGACATATGTCCGCTAAGGGCTTCCGTACTCCAAAATAGTGGCATTCACAGCAATAATAACCAGAGAGTTTAACGTTAGCTTAACTAGCAAAATGTCAGCAAGTTTTAGCCCTTTTTACTCTGCCAGTTCAAGGCGGGATTATTACGCCTCTGTTACATTCCGTCCTTTATGTGGAACGGTGGGGCGAAGTCATTCCGCCTCTGAGCCGGCATCGGAGGTAGTAACAGAGGCGAAACGGCGTCAGGGTAAACAGCAGAGTCGGCATGGCGGAACAGCGCCATGTGTGCGTATTTGAAGAAGGCGTTTGTTTACTTCTGGAACGCTATTTGAGAACACACACTGATGCGGCTTTACGCCGGCGTTGCTTGGTCCAATGTAAAATGGCAAAGGCTGCATGAGGGCGGAGCTTCGTTACGGCACTGAGGCAGAACCGCCGTGTAAAAAGGGGGTGTTTTCCAATTCCACATCTTCAGGCTCTACATGTTAAAAATATCTTCCACTTTGGCTGCCACTTACGCTGTCTTAGCTTGTTTTAGGAGAGGATTCCATCAGGAGGGTCAGATAGTATACAGATGTTTTATTACATTAATTAATTAAGAATTTTATCATAGGGCACTTATCATATCATGATTTGCTATATTGTATATGGAGTGAGCGGGAGTCATGGCAGTTTCAGTATTGTTTTGAAAGTAATCTTTTGAATATTTACAGAAACTGACCTGCGTGCTGCAACTTTTTACTCCTTTCTTCACCTTCTACCTCATAAAATGTTGGGAGTATTCTAAAATCTCTATTTGGCTCACAGAGAGCTTTGTAAGAAGCAGCCTTAAGCCTACTGCTTCACTGCCAAACAGCCTTGGCTCGCGCTCAGAAAAGTACCCTCTGTTTCACAGTTAACCGGTAACTGAGCCAAACTCACCCCTGAGAAAGTAGAACAGGATCTCTTTGAGCATTGCTTTGTGGATCTCTGGGTGGGTGATGGAGTTCAGCAGCTTCCTCTTCTCCTCGTTGGCGAAGATGATCTGACCCAGCTTCTGCCGGTCGATCTCCCCGTTCTCCAGGAGGATCTCTGGCCCGAAGTGGTAGATGATGCGGGAATAGGCAGGGGTGTGCGGCTCCACAACTGTTTTTTCAAGAGAAGGAAGCAACGTTTGATTATTTGTGGTATACTGTATTATTGCTTTAATTAAAATGTTCAATATTGTAGCACACTGGTGAGCACGAAACACATGTAGCTGTGCACTATTCACATTCTTCTGTGACCTTATTCTCTTCAGCACACAGCTTAAACATCATCCCTGCAGTCAGCAGCGATGGACATCATGATTCATGCACTCTCTCCGAGCGTTTGTCTTAATGAACTTCCTACAGGCCCGGCTATAATAAACATCACAGCAAGTGTAGCACAGCCAGTTGTGTAGGACACGCAGGTGAATCCTAATGCCTAAATATGGGGTTATTTCAGAGGGGTGTCTCTTGGAGAACAGCTCAGCTGGTTGACGTTTTGCAAGTGGTGTTTATATTGACCTTGAATATTTCAACCTACCTTTCCTGGCCACAACATCAGCATCAATGATGGGGCACCCGAGCTCCCGCAGCATCGAAGACACGGCGCTCTTCCCTGAGGCAATGCCTCCTGTCAGCCCCACCAGGAACATCTTGAAGCAAAGACGCAGAATAATGTACGTCTGTTAAGTCATATTACTGCGCCCTTTATGGAAATTAAATACAAGTTTATAAAAATATCAAACAAACAAAACAAACTACTTTGTTAATGACAGCACAAGCATATGTGAAGCAAAAAATATCTTAAAGTAAAAACATACAAAGCAAAATAAAAGGTAACAATTTAAAAGATTTACATTGTAATATGTATTTATCCTCACATAATAGTGTCAACAAGTTTTGGATTATACAGGGAATTACTACAACCTGAAAACAGCAAATATCAAAGCTAAAATTGCTGTAGTTGTGTATAAAGTCACCCTCACTGACAGACTTCATGAAGCTTAGGTATTTATAGTTAAAGTGAGTATCTTTTTTATCCTTCCCCAGGCTGTCTTGAGGGTTCACAACACGCCCCCTGCTGTGAAGGTGCTGAGCTACAGTCAGATCATGTACTACTTTGGAGTCGTACATGTTTGTCTGGCCGAAAAATCAGCTTTGAAGTTATTCTCGACCAAACACCAACATAAACCCTGACGAGGCTTAACAACTGCTTAACGTAGGAAAACAACTCAAACTGAAGTAAATGAATGGTTGGTTCCAAACTAAACTTTTTTTGCTTACGGTTATCGTTAAAGACTGATTGATGTATAATTGATTTACCTCTTAAACGTGTGATACTCCTTTAACCAGCTGAATGTACAGTAGAAATCCGCGTAGAGACACAGTGCTAGGACTGGTTTAGTAAACAACCAGTATTGCTAACAAGCGAACGTTAGCACAAGTCTTCTTTCAGGTCAGAGCGACCAAAGACACATGACCACACGAAGCTGCGGGCATGTCGGCTCCGTCCTGTCAAACATGCAGTCAGAAAAAAGGTTGGAGTGGTTGTGTTATTGTATAATTCTTACAGTCTCACTGACTAGTATTGAACTTACTACTAGCGACCTAGCTTAGCTTGACTGGCGCCACCTTAAAAATCTTCCGAAATCTCCTCCGGCTTGACATTTGTTCCGCTTAAGCTTATTCCAGTTCACAGTCAACTTTGAGCCACTTCAGCTGTGTGATTAACTAAAGTAACTTTAAAACATATAAACATATATAGATAAACTAATTTTCCTTATTACAGTTCCTGAAAATGTGATATTTTTCTGTTTGTTTTTCTTAACTCCTCTATGACAGTAAGCACCATGTCTTTAGGTTGTGCGAAAAACAGGACATTTAAGGTCATCTTGAGGTTAGGGAACCACAGATGGGCTTTTTTCACCATTTACTGATATTTTATAGATCAAGAAACTAACCGTTTAATTGACAAAAAAAATCTAAAATGAAAACATTTATTAGTTAGGCAGACTAACATTTTATTAATGTAAATTATCTGGCACGAATCTATGCACACTGTTCTTTACCGTAAATACTGGAAACCATCTACCTCATTTAAATTAAACCATCCTATACATAATTACAGATTTTTTCTAAATCATATTATGTATTTCTGCATCGTTGCACTCCTCATATTTGCACTATTGTCTTTTGCAGGCTTGTAGAAACTAGTTTAATACCTCTGTACATGATTTTATACACTGAAAATTTGTCTTGTTGATTTATTGTTGCATTGTTTTTAGTTTCTAACTCTGCCTTGTAAGGTGACCTTGAGTGTTTTGAAAGGTGCCTATAAATAAAATGTATTATTATTATTATTATAAATATTTAATCTTGAAAGTAGGCATGTACATATTAGTTAAATTTTTAATGTTTAATGTTTAAGTGTACATAGAGAGCAAAGTTAAACCGCAGTCAAATTCCTTGTATGTGTACATACCTGGCCAAAAAAGCTGATTCTGATTATAGTCCGTCAGGAAATTAAAGTCAGCAACAGCCACTTTCTCCAAAACTTGTTTATTTCAAAGCAAAACAAATATTTGCCTGAATGAAAATCTAAACAATCAGCTTTGGTTAATAAAAAAAAAGTAAATAAAATGTCTCCTCATGGTCAAAATTGACCAGAAATGACTCTCTGGCAAGTTCATTCTCCTGTGAGAAATTGCTAATCTTCCGATTTTTGATCTGCGTTTTGTGTCATCGACAGCACCTCTGAAGAAACAGGTAGACTGGGGGAGTTATGGGAATGTTTGGACCTTTTCCCTCTGTGGACCATTTCACCTCCGTTCTCCCCTTCCTCTCGCTCCAGTCGGCCCCTTTTGACAAAATGATTTATCCTGGACTCCAGGCTCTCGCAGCATGGCCGCTCCAGCAGGGGCCTGTAGTTCCTCTGTCTGCTGCCTTCTACCAGCCAGCAGTGGTTGGAGGACGCTCCACCTGTGGATGGAGAGACGTGAATCAATTTACAGCCTTTTGATCTAAGGAAAAGATTCAGCACATCATTAAAAGAAAACATGGGGATGTAAGTGTATATGTACCAGTTAGCAGTATGCATGATGGTGCTAATAGAAAGAAGCATAATGGTGCAACACAGGAGCTAAGTATTGCAGGACTACTGTTTTGTTATTTACAGAGATCAACCATGGAGGCAGTTATTTTTTAAAGTCGAGATGAAACGGCATTTCGAGAGTATCTAGCTTCCGTATCGTGACGTGCAGGCGGGACATATCATTAGAGGGATTTGATTTGATCGTTGAGAAGTGGGCGTGTCATATAATTCTTTGCGCTCTGCGGCTAAATGTTGCAGATTGATTGACAGGTGGATATCATGATATTATTGGTTGAAATCGATTGGTACTAGCTTACGTAAGCACACGTGATATTTTTTCTTCTGATATAAGAATACAAAAAAAAGGATTTTCTGTATTTTTTTTGGCCTATATTGTCAAATAGATGCACAATATTACCGGGGATGTGATCTAAAAGGATTTAAATGAGATTTTTCATTTCACCTCGACTTTAAAGACATGATGAATTCATTAATAATTCATCTTGAAATTACAGAAAAACAAAGGTTAATTTTCTCAGGATAAAAACATAATTCGTGGAGAGCAAATCATTTTTATTTTCTCAAGGATGGAGAATGGAGAACTCAAAAAAAACCTAATTTATTTTGAAACAGTTTTTTTCTGTAGTAACAAAACTAAATATGTTATTGGTATAAACACAACAAGTATTACAACAAAACATTGATAGTGTACTCGATGTGTCATAAATTTATAGCTCTGTCCTGGGCCAATCTCGGAAACCATCGGCTATTTCTATGTAGAATCTGTAAACAGGCTGATGCTAGATACCCTGCCTGCATTATTACCCCTCTCCAGCCCTGCAGAGCTCTATATCAAAACCCCTGTTATTATAGTCCGGCTTATGATTAAACTCAATGGACTAACGACAAACATGTTGAGGTCTTTACTTCTCATTGTACATCTCACCTATGGCCTCCAGCCCCTGGATCATCCCAAGGAGGACATGGGACTTCACAGCACTCTGGGTCCAGTGTTGTTGTAGCGCAGACAGGACGTGGTTCACCTCTTCTTTCTCCTGCGTCCAGCTCAAACCTTCAAAGTGGCAGTCGTACAGCACCAGCGGGTAGTCTACTGCCATGCTAGAAACAAGGGGAGAAAGGTTTAAGGAAGAGTCGCACTATAGTTGTCAGTGTTAAAAACGTGACTGTGATAGAACAGACGGAGTTGATTCACCTGTATTGGGGCTTCCTGGGGTTAGTCTGAACATCCAGGAGCTGATCGATAATCTCTGGGGCTTCCAGCTTCTGCCCTATGAGGAGAAGTAGTGCCATCATGCACCGTACCTGCAGCATAACACAAAAGGAAATTCACGTCATTAATCCAAGTAATAACACATAGAAGATCAGCTCCACAATAGATTAGAGAGATACAACATTGTGATCTTTTAATACCTGGTGGTAAAGGAAGGCCAGTCCTTTGATCTCAAATATGAAGAGGTCATATTGGTCTGTGCTGGATTTGTTCTGAGGCTGCACAGGTTTCACTGACGCCGACAGGATGGTCCTCTCAAACTGCAGGACTCCGTTGCCCACATCCATTTTGCAAATGTTACGGAAGTCATGGGTGCCTTCATATCTGTAGGGTGTCAAAGACGTCCTCAAGTCAGAACTGTGACTTTATATTTAAATTTAGTGTTGATAACTTGGTGTCATCGCCCACCTTTTTGCAGCTTCTGTCATCAACGCCACATCCAAGGATCCTCTTGGAAAGTAGTACCGATAGGTGCGGGACTGGCAGTCAAAGCGTGCACTGAAGCCCTCTGCTGCTGGCGCCCAGTCCAGGATCCTGATGTCCTGGGGTAAGACTCTGTTCAGCATCTTCACAAATGGAAGCTCGGAGGCAGTAGCTTTTTTTTTGGTACTGACATCAATGTTTTCAGGGAGTGTGATGCCGAGTCCTCCACAAAACTGCGTGGAGCGCAAATCGATCGTTATGACCTGTGTAGGGAAGAGAAGGTTGCTCAACCACTGATTGGACAAATGCAAAACAATAAATTACACTTTGAGTCTCAGTGAACTCACTTGGGAAAAGGCACTGACTCCCTTATCAGTGCGACCACACCGGTGGTAGTTGGAGCTCTGTCGGTCCTGAATCAGACGCGTCTTCAACAAAGCTTCAAAGAGTCTGGCTTCCACAGTGTTGTCCGTGTTCTCCTGGACGGCAAACCCCTGATAGGCCCATCCCAGGTAAGCCAGCCGCAGGGCAACATGGCGCCGAGGGTGGGCAGAGAAGTCAAAGGGACGGTCTTTGGATGCTTTTTTACCCTTTTTGCTGCTGCTGCTGTTGCTGACATCAGGTCTGCTGTCTGTGTTTTCATTAGGAGATGAATCCCCAGCTTCACTGCTCTCCTTCAGTTGGGACTTTAGCTTCTCCAGCTCTGCCTCCAGATGCTTTATACGCTGGATTAAAGCCTCGGACATGTTGCTTGACAAATTAACGAGAAGAATAGGGACTAGGTATACAGGATAACTTCAACATTTCACCAATTAAGACCTCTGTTAGCTAACACATAAACACATGCTGGGTTAGCTACTATAATATTCTTTTTTTTAACTTAACACTGCTACACCAGGTGAAGCAGACTTATTAATATTTTTGCTAAATTCATAGTTAAAAGTAACAACAATTTTCAGCCACTTGGTTTTCTGGACTCTGTACTTTATGTTTAGAGGCTAAATGCTACAAACACGCCGATAGCTCGTGCGCATTATTACACAGTAAAGCGACATTAAGACAGGTTGTGGTGCTCAACAAAATTAGAATAACGCCGTGTCTTTACCTTTGATTTTAGTCTCAATTTTGGTGATACATTTGTGTCTGCGGCGAGTTTTCTGGATTGCTAGCGCACACGTTACTTTTCAGTTATGCTGGAGTCGGACTAAATTTGACAGCGGACGCATTTCCCGTATAGGGTTGCTGGGTAATGTAGTTTACTAGTTAAATTGCCCCGCTATGACTGACCAAGGCTTTAGAACAATTTTTTAAAAACCAGACACTGTGTCATTAAGGGTGTTAGTAAATACAAAGATGAATCGTCATACAGAATATATTTTGCTATTTATTTTTAATTATAAATAATTGGTTATTGGATAATTAACAGCAATATTTTTGTATGTCATTCTGGTTTTAATCATAATTCTAATCATAATATTACTTCTAGAGTACTTTAGTTATGGGTGATCAACATGAATGTTAAGTGAATTTATCTTACATGATGTTTCTACCATTCATTACATACAGTTACTGGGATGTTGCCACTCTAAGTTTTCAGATTTTGGGCCAGTTCGTCAATTTTCACCCTCAGTCCTATCATGCTGTTATGGGAAGCTAATGCCATTATGGTAGGAAATACAATTTTCGCTTTGTGCCTTTGGAGGACGCAATCCACTTGGAAAACCTCCGCCAGACTACGTAAAATGCGTTATCTGGCGGAGACCTTGGGAGCTTGTTAAACTACACTTCCTCAATCTACGATGCTCGCCTCCGATGTCTGAAGTGTTGAGTTGAAAAAAGCACATACATTTATTCCGTGAGGTGCCTTGAAACGCTGCCTGCTCTCCTGTTTACCCTCCCAGACATTCCACATTTATAACTGAGTCATGTCTCGTTCAAAATCGTCCGGTTTGAAATGTAGACTGAAGTCCCGAAGATTTTTTAGACGATCCACCGGTATATTCTCATCGTATTTTGGATTCTGTACCTCTCCGATGCATTGCCTGCAGCGAAAACGGTAGTATTTCACTCCAGTGTCTCTCCCTGGGCCGTTTCAGAGGGAGGGCGCAATGCACGCTGGGTGTTGTAGGAATGTAGAATGGGCGAAACCACGAGCTGTTTGTACAACTTTCTCCGCAGCTATGGCGCCAACTTCAAATATGATTGCTTCTATCGATTACAGGGAACACCAGCTTTGACTGACAGTGTTTTTTTCCAGGGGAGCGAACTGCTCCTTTAAAGATGACCTGTTAAACTTTAGCTCTCGGCCTCAACTGCATAGAGCATAGACCAAGGATGCCCTATCTGAAAGAAAGAACAACTCCAGCCCAGTTTAGCGGTCTACAGGCTGACTAAGCATTTGGAACTGGAAAAGAAACATTTAGAAATATGAAAGAACAGCTGAGAAAAAACAATTGCTCAGGAAAAAAACATCTACATTCGGAGGCCTCCAGACTGAGCTGTTCATCTGCAAACAACAAACATGTCCAAAATACACTCACAAGAAAAAACTTCTTTGAACCACACATGCATCACACATTTATCGAAAATACTCAAAGCATGCATCAAACCAAAAGACAACAACAAACCAAAATCATGTTTGGCACACATGTAAGGAGCAATAACAACACCTCAATGACATGATCATATAAACTATTTATATGATCCAAAATACGAATCAGAGACAGTTTGGAAACAACAAAGCAAAGTCCAGCAATAATAAACTGGACAAATAAACAAGAAAGATCAAATCTGAGCCAAAACAGAGAATGTCAGTGATGTGGAAAGTCGGCTGTGTTTTGTCCACAATGACTCATGAGCTGAGGCTTTCACAGCTCGTCTCGTGTCCAGACACAAGCAAGCCCACAAGACACCCCAAAAACCTGTAAAAGTTAAAAAGGTTAGAAGATACTGGCAGCAAATGAAGTTATAGTCGGGTGAAAAAGGTTATTTTCCTCTCTGTAAATTCTAATTAATTCTGGATTTCGCTACCCCGGGCAAACAGAAGGAGATAGGCTGTATTATCATTCAAGCCATCCTCTGCTTACTCGTCAAATGTCTGTATTACCATTTGCCTCTATGATCATTTTCTTAAGCAAATTGAAAAATGCTTATTATCTTTTAAAACTAAATTGCTAAATCATGCAGAGAAATGTGTGTGATTTTATTTAATTTTAAAAGGTATCATGACATTTATGTCATTCCTGTTTTACCAGAGCGTTCAGAAGAAATATATCACCTTGATGCCCGGGGAAACAACATTAGCCTTTTGGGCTAACCGTGGCTAATTTAGGCTTTGTTGTTGTTGTTGATTAATAAGCAGCTATGTGAAATTTAAAACGGCAAGAAGGAACATATTTCGAATCCCAGTTCAGACGTAGGGGCCTTTCTGTGTGGAGTTTACATGTTCTCTCTGCACATGCGTGGGTTCCCTCATGGTACTCTGGCTTCCTCCCACAATCTTTATCTACACAGCTTATCCTGTTTAGTGTCGCGGGGGGAGTGGAGCGAATCCTAGCTGTCATTGGGCGAGAGGCGGGGTACACCCTGGACTGACCGCAAGTCAATCACAGGGCTGACACATAGAGACAGACAACCTTTAACGCTCACACCGACGGGCAATTTTAAAGTCACCAATGAACCTGGAAGGAAGCCGGAGCACCCGGAGAGAACCCACACATGCACAAGGAGAACATGCAAACCGCACACAGAAAGACCCCCTCCATCCAAACCAGGTCAGAACTAGGAACCTTGTAGCTGTGGGCAGGGGCATATCCAGGGGGTAGGTCTGGGGTGGCCACCCCAGGTACCACCCCAAAATCCTAAACTACGATTTGCCCATGCGGGACTTATGTTCAAAGCAACTTTTTGGGGCGGCTAGCATGTGGCATTTTGAAGTGCTTTTTCTTTTGATGGTTCTTTAAACTGACTTTGGAAATACATTTCCTGTTTTAGTCCTTAAAGAATTAAGAATGGAGGATTTATAAAGTCAAACACTCTGTTTGTGTTCATTCCTAATTAAAAACCTATTCAAACAAATATAAGATCTGTGTGATACAGGGGCAGATCCAGAGGGGATTCTGATTGAAATCTGATTGGCCACCCTAAGTGCCACCGTAAAATCCTAAACTATGATTGGCTATTTGCCTTGTCAGAGGTAGGACTTAATATCAACTATCTGTGCTGTGTTGCCACAGGCTGCTAGTAGCTATCTTTGTATTTTAATGTGGCACTTTAGTACTTACAATTGTTACTCTTACATCTGACCATACATCTTCTTTTTGAGTCCTTAAAGAATTAAGCTTAGAAGAAAGGGTTAAATGCTATTCATTCACGTGTGTGTGTGTGTGTGTGTGGACACATACTTCATGCCACCCCTGCAAAAGTCAGTGCCCCAGTTGGGCCACCCCAGTCCCAAAAGTCTGGTTCCGCCCCTGGTGTGATACCTCAATGTTAGTAGTTATATAATTAGTGGAGACAGAAATGGTAAATAAATGCCATCTTGACGTGTGTGCGCACCCATACTTCATGTCCCAGATGGGCCACCCCAGTCAAAAAAATCTAGACACACCCCTGGCTGTGAGGCAACGGTGCTAACCACTGCACCACCGTGCAGCCAGGTGCATCATCAACATAAAAAAATGATAAGGTCCTTAAGTTAACACCGTCGCTATTACTTTATTCTGACTTGCACAGCGGTTAAAAATCACGTTTAAGGACTGGTCCTGATTTATTTTAGGGGCTTACAGCTTACGGTACTTTGTTTCACACTGGGCCTTCGAGGCGGTCGAGAAAAACTTACAACAATCTTCCATTGTTTCATATTATAGATGGAATGTACCCTCTCAGTGGCAGCAAAATAATAAAGAGGAGTTACATATCTGGTGAAATATCTCTGATGACGCTCTCAAAATATTTTCTTTTTTTAATCTACTTCCAGCCGTGCAACCGCAGAGATCCATCTTTTCCACAGGCATGTTCTCAATCAAATCTATGAGGAAACCATCTTATGTGCAACATAATGTTACTTACACAATCCACCATAGAGGAATTATTTATACATGTCCCAAGAGGGAGGCGAGGGCAACAATAACACCCCCTGCAATAAGGACTATAGGGATTTTTAGCTCCGTGCAAAAAGCCAGTCTGTGAGTAAGTCACGTATGGTAGTGCTACAGTCTGTAAAGATGCTTAAAGGCAAAAAGCAAAAGCAGTGCTTTATGTAGCAGCATTAAACCCCGGTTCAAAACCTGTAATGTTAGTGATTTAACGCCACATCTATTTCAAATTCATCTATTCTATCCGTTTTTTAAATTCCCCTGCACATAAAAGCGTAGAAAGTTGGCTTTAAACCTTTTTAATTGGAAAACATTGCAAAATAACCGGTGAGTCTGACGGTTAATCCTCCATGTTTGCTACTCTTCCCTCTAGTAACACCATCCACCGTGACCCCCGAAGCCATCTAATATGATTGTGTCTGATACAGTTGGGAGAATCAATTTACTCGCTCGCTTTCAAACGACGCGTCAAATTACCTCCACTCCCCTGCATCAGACAAATGAAGGATTACAGTCACAGCAGACTTCCTGTGCTTCTTCAAAATCACGTATTGTCGGAGAGTGAGTCAGAGTTTGTCTAATAATTTGCCTGAAGAATTAAGAGGTAGAGTTGGGCTGTAGTGTGATTTCTTATGAAAACAACTCGCTCATATGAATCCAAAATAAATACTGGAGTAGCAGTTAGCAAGTAGAGAATAGAAAATTGATTGAACAGGAAGTGGTGTTGATTTACTTCTACCAATTCAATCTGAAACATCAAAGTAATATTTTTAGAAGAAGAATCAAATCCTTTTGAAATCATTAAATCAAGTATTGATATCCTTTCGACCAGACCTCTACTGGGGCCTTTCTTAAAATGATCCCAGTGTGATAAAAAGGTAGATATACCCCAACAGGTAGGATCTTCAGTGTGGCAGGTGAGTGAGGTGGTTATGTCTGTTGCTTTGTAGAGAGAAGGTTGTGGGATCAAGGCGCTTAGTGCTGTTTGTTAAAGTAAATCATCACTATGGGATGAAAGGTTGATATAGCCAACCAGGTAAACAGGGTGG
Organism: Semicossyphus pulcher; assembly: GCF_022749685.1. Classification (NCBI taxonomy): domain Eukaryota; kingdom Metazoa; phylum Chordata; class Actinopteri; order Labriformes; family Labridae; genus Semicossyphus; species Semicossyphus pulcher. The sequence continues at coordinate 16,463,228 of NW_027211670.1, read as the reverse complement.
TCAGTTAGCTCAAAGGATAGGGTAACCGACCAGTGTATCAAAGAGCGTTCAGACTCTGGTTCGAATCTGACCTCTGCAACTGTACCCATTTCCAAATATGCCACAGTCATTTAACAATACAATTATGCAGAACCACGATGATGTCAAAACTCCAAACAAACCAGTAAAAGGACGACGATGGGTTAGCTCAATGGATAGGGAAAGTTACCTGTGTATCCAAGCGTACGTTCACACCCTGGTTCTAATCCAACCCTGGGCAAAACAAATAACCATGTGGGTGGTCTTTAAGTTATCATAATGTAATTTAAAACAGATATAGTTGAACAGGCAAGTTCTGCAGTGTGGCAAGGTGGCATGGTGGTTAGCACGGTTGACTCGCAGCATGAAGATGCGGGGTTCAAGGCTGGCCAGGGCCTTGTCTGATCAGATCACAGTTGTCCTCTGTTCTCCTTGGTTGGGTTGTGTTCAAGGCTGGCCGGGGCCTTGTCTGAGTTAAGGTCGGTCGAGTAGGGAGAGTAATAATTTCAAAACTCAGAATAAAACCCCTCAAGAATTAGCTTAATAATGATGCACCTGTCTGTGTGTCAAAGATTACGTCCAAAGCCCAACTGAAATGAGACGGTCTGGTCTACGAAGGATTTCCTGTCTGTGCACCAAACGCCGCTCCAGTCACGTAGTTCCTCGGCCATCATCTCGTTTGAGTTGGCGCACAATAAATCTCGGGATACTTTAGGATGCACCCGATGGATCCTTTATGGCCTGGGAAAAGGAGGACGCATTTGTCGACCGCCTCTGAGGGATTCTTTGGAAATGGGAGAGCCTTCGACGTGCTGCTGTGACGTAGTCGGCCTTGAAATAGGTCCTTTGAAGGATGCAGCCCCCAAATTAAGACACGGCTATCATGTGTTGCGTGCATTTCAGTTCCATTTTTGAAGCAGTTTATCTCATATTTCTACACTAGTATTTAGTTTTTTGTTTAAATATCTTCTGTTACCCAGATTTTTTAGTCCAAGGCTCACTTGGAAGGTGCACTTTCTTTCCGTCACAGCTTTCTATGATTACTGGACCTTGTTATGACGGTCCTTCCATCCGTTTGAGGTCTAAAAACTTCCCCCGGAGCTTCTCGGTACAACATATGGAGCAGCTGCAGGAAACCTGACCCGACTCCACGGACTGGAAGAGGACAAGAGGCCTCTGGCTGCAGCACAATTACCTTTGCCATGGTAGAGTGAGCGGCCGGGCTGCTTGTGAGGCACTGCCAGAGTGTCCTCACATCTTTGCTCTCTCAGAGTCCAAGCCAGAGTGCATGAGGCTGTGAAGAACCATGCTGCTTTGCAATTTCTATGTGTTTCATTTCATTTTCAAAGTTTAACTGCATACTTGGGTCCTCACTGACTCACTTGGTTGACATTTTTTAAAATCTTTGCTGCAATATGAGGTGCACAACCACAGGAGGGCCCTGTTCCACTTTTAAACAGCAAATGTAAACATCATTAACATCTGGGTTGGAGTGATGAAGCTGTGTTTGCAGGAGTTTGTGGGAACAGGATAACACAGTCTGCATGTCTTTGAAGGGCTTCTTGAGAACAGGAAGTGAAATGATTACCATAGTTGGAGTGCTCAGTCACACAGTCCCTCTCTTTGCTTTTCCTGTTTTGAATTCCACAAGACTTTGTGAAAACTGTATGATTTCCGCCTGATAAGGAAAATTGTCGAGGAAAGGTGGGGTTATGTTTATATTTACTTCACGGAATATTAACATTTAAGTACAATAAATGCATTAGTGTATAGTGTATAGTGGAAAAGTCCATAAATGGCTTGAAAATGCACCTATACCAAATTGTGTATTTTGTGTGTAATTTTTTTTACCTTATATGGCTGTTTTGTGCATATGTCTATGAGACCTATGCAATGTGCACATCTTTTTAAGGTGCTATTAATTAATAGTCTTATATATGGCTGCACATATCCAAAAGGCAATTACTACAAGCTTTCGCAAAAGTTAGTTTAAAGCCAAATCTGTCATGGGAATGTGCAATTATATTTTTTTAAAGACCCCCACCAGTGAAAATCAAGCTTTTAACTCTAAACATCTCCATGTGGTGTTTCTCATGTGCTACAAGACACATCAGGGACAACATCAGCAGTCACCTCCATGGCTGGGCCTGTCTGTTTTTAAACTGCAGTGTACCAAGGACAGGCTGAACAACACGTTTTCAGATTGGCAGGTTTGTGACGTCACAAACCTAAGGAGACAATCCCGTTACGCTATGCATATCATTATGTGTAACCTAAGGCAACAACCGTCATTGTAATTTTCCAAACTCACTACTGACTACTAACTTTAACGTTACTACTACTGATTACTACATCAACAAGTTGCCACTAAACGATGGCAGAGGCGTGTTTTGTTTTCGTGACGGAGGAGGCGGTTGGAAATTTGCATAGTGGGCGGGGCTTATGCAGATTATGGAGTTTTTAATGAGGGAGAAGGAGGAGATGCCTTGGGAGGATTCTTACAAGATAAGTAAACGTATTTTGCACTCAATTTATTATTCCAAATAGCATTTTATATGCCTTAAAACATGACTGGAGCTGGTCTTTAAGAATTTAAAATAAAAAAAGAAAGAAAAATATTTTTAGTATTTAGTTTGTTATGCAGCAAAACTAATGCAGGGGCCAAGGACTATCCAAGCAGAGTAATGTAAGCAACACTAGTAGTACCCGTACGCTCTTTTTGTCTGCACTCGAAATGACATGATTTGACGTGGTTAAGCAAGCTGTTGTTCGTGTTTTGTCCGAACGTAGAGTGAAGTATCTAAATTTTCCATCAAAAATCAGCCTAAAAAGGCATAAATATGAAGATTTTACAGTATATTATTCCTTTTTCTTATCTGTTTCTGTAGTGACTTCTCATTACTTTACATCACTCATATTTATTTCTCACATCTGTCTTAACTGTTGAATGTTTGTGCATGTGTGTTTTAACCAATACATGTGACCTTTCTTCATATATGGACGGGGTTAGAAGTGGGTGGAATGAGAACAGTTAAGTTCCCCTTGATGCCTGGTCCATCAATCACGCTGCTTTTATCGCTTGGGGACGTAATTTATGTGCCTCCCACCATTTGGTACTACTTACGCATTCCAGTTCGTGTAACTCCTTCCTCACATTCTTACGCTGACCAGCGCCGAGTGAAATGTGTCCATCTAAAACCGCAGCGTATTAACTCGTTTATTTGAGGGACGCTTTTATGAAAACTATTATGCCACCATTGTTATTGCTGTAATGTTTTTAATGTGCTTCGGAAAAATAGTTTAGCACGATATCTTAGCCACAAATGCATCAGTTTTGTAATGTTAATTCCATGTTTCCACTGCATATTACAATATAGCTGTATATTGATCAATATGTGGTGTTATATGCGCGCTAAAAGGCTGAGATAGACAATATTTCATCGAAAATCTACATGTGTGTAAGGTTTAATCTACCTTTTTGATCCTACAATGTGAAATGATTTCACTAATGAGGGGCTTGACATCTGCTGTGAGGCAATAGCTGTGAACCAGTGGGTTGATTGGAGTCAGGTGTGTCTGGTTGTGCCTCCACTCTGTGGCCTACATATACCACATGCAGCAAACACTGCTTGCACCCACTCTTTGCGCTCTGCAGGTATTGTATGCATGTGAAATATTAGGATAACGACATTAAGCTACTCTTTCAATCCTTTGGGGAAGAACAACTACGAAGGGCAGCCATCGGGAGCCATTTTTCTCTGTCTTCAGACTCAGATTGGGAAGCTCACATGCTGGTCTAATGTTAAGCAGCAGCTGTCTTTCAAGCTGTGTATCATATTGGGAATCTGAGAAATCATTATTTTTTGAACGCTTACTAAATGATCAGCAACTGTTAGGACAAAGAAAAGGGAAACTCAAGCCATGTGTCAAGTAAAAACATGTTTAGTGATGACTCACTACAGTCAGACAACAAGCTAGTGTTAGCATTTAGCTGCCTATTGTGTTGCTGTTAGCAAGGAAGTGGCTGAAGTTTTGTAGTGTCATACGATACAAAAGTAAATTATGCTAGCTAGGAATATTTTCTCTGAATGTACTTCTTAGCTAACATAACGTTAGCTAGGGAGCGGATGTATGCTAGAATTAGCTGTTGTCCAACGCTAGCTAATGGTTTATCATTGTTTTACCTTTTATTATATGACCTAATGTCCCTCTGGATTTTCACTTTTCATTGTCTTTCCAGTTGCTGATCAAGTGAAGTGTTGAATTGATCCTTATTTGTCAGATTCCCCACATTCATGGCATTTAAAACTTTGAACACAGCAGCATGACATAACTGCATTTGAGCTTCCCACCCTGAGCGTGACGTCAAAGGATAATGGCTGCCGTGTGAATATAGTGAGGGGCTGTTTTCCCCTTTTTTAAACCATTCAGAAGTTGTAGTACTGCAAAAAGCCCAAGATGTTTCTTTTTAAGTGTTTTTATACATGAAACAATAAATTGAAATTTGAACCTTGTTTTTCTGTGATTTTGTTGGGTTGTTTTTTTTTTAAGACTGGTTGGCCAATTGAGTCTCTGCAGGTGTTAAAATAAACGCACAAAAAGTCAGTTAAACTGTATTTTAGAATAATCAACCTAATTCGCCTCACAGGCTTTAAAGGGGGGTAAGGATCAACAAAGGGTAAATGAGACACACCCAACCAGCAGCATTAACATATCAATAGAATTAAAGGTGTAATTTACAAGTGAGTTTACTGCTGGTCACATGATCCTACTTTCATTCAAAGAAACCTACCCCGGAAGTCCACCATTTGAAGAATCAACTTCAATGCTACAAAAACAAAACCTTTTCATGCACACTCGCAGAAAGCTGCTCTACTGGCTCGGCTTCATTCCTGCGGTGACTTTGTCTGCGTGGATCAACCTACATTTGTCTGAGCGTTTCAACTCTTACAGGGACAAAATGTCAAAAAGAAGCTGACATTGAGAAGTATATTCTGAAAGGAGAAAAGAACCAGGTAAAATGTGCTGTTTCATGTCTCTTATCACTATCTGCCTTACTCCTTTCTGTTTCTCTTCAGCTTCAATGTTTTGTCACTCCCACACTCCCTTTGTTTTCGACCACATGTGTTTCTGCCTCTCTCCCTCTGGTTTCAGCACAGGGAGACAACAGGGGCTGGACGGGTGTTTTTAATTGGCCTTCCGATAAAACTGCCTGTTTCCTGTGTACTGTGGGGCTCAGAGTGGGCTGTGATTTGTAGAGGCAGTCTGAAAGCAGAGGCTCCTCCTGCAAGCATCTGCGAACTTCACACTTTACAACTGAGTACAACCTCAACCACAAAAAGAAGACGACTGATGAGTGACCTTTAGAAACTCAGCTTTTGCCTGGTTACTGTTTCTGCTTAAGGATGGACCAGGATGGCAGGAAGCAAAAGACGTTCGTGTCTACTTTTCGTTTGGCCCTCAAGCCTCAAAGCAGACCGTTCTGTGTGAAGAGGCAGAAAGAGGATGGACTGGACGCCACTGACAGGACGTTACTGGGGAACACCAAACAGGATGTCACGTCTGCAACAGGTAAACACGAAGAAGAAGAGGTTGAAAGTTAATTTACAGACGTTTTAATGTGTCTGATTTCATTGTAGCTGTTTGATATGACTGGAAGGAAAGTAAATCATGTTTTAATTTGAATTTCTTTGCATGAGGGCAACTAGAAAAGTTTACAGAAACTGACATGACAAGATGCTAATTATTATTTACATACATAAGACCAAACGTCTACCAGTGAAACCAGGAATACTGGAATCTGCTTGATTGCATATATGATACAGTTGCTACCTATTCAACTTTGGTTAAGGTGTAGCTCCCTGTAAAAGTATTATTATGATACGTCTTGTAGTCAGAAATGTCCTCAGGCACTCAGGATATGTCAGTATGACATGCAACCTGCCTCCCCCTTTCTTCACCTAAAACACACACACACACACACACACACACACACACACACACACACACACACACACGCACACACTGCATTCCTCCATCCACTGGTGACCACCCATTACCCACCCCTGCTGGACATTCCAACACCGACACATGTGTAAACACACATGTGTTGGGAAAGTCTTGTAAACACCATGTAACACACTCCAGTAGACTCAGCAAGGGGTGACTGATTAACTAAATACCACACAACCACATCAGTCCAGAGTTTCCTATTGACATTAGTTTGACAGCATTAAAGGGCCAGTTCCCCAATTTTCAACCTCAATCCTATCATGCTATTATGAGGAGCTAATGCCATTATGGTAGGGAAAAAATGCTTTTTGGCTCTGTGCTTTTGGAGGAGGCTGTCTGCTTCTCCAATGGGCCCTGGAAAACCTCCTCCAGACTACGTAAAAGGCGTCATCTGGTGGAGGCCAGGGAGCTTGTTAAACTACACTTCCTCAATCTCGGACGCCCGCCTCGGATGTCATGTCTCATTCAAAATCGTCAGGTTTGAAATGTAGACTGCAGACCTGAAGATTTTTTAGACGATCCACCGGTATATTCCCATCCTATTTCAGCTCTGAGCCATTGCCTGCAGCGAAACAGTAGTATTTGACTCCAGCGTCTCTCGCTGGGCTGTTCCTTTCAGCTTCTATGGATTACAGAGAACACCAGCTTTGACTGACAGCGTTTTTTTCCAGGGGACAATTGCTCCTTTAAGGTCTTAGGCTAATAGTTAGCATCTTAGAAATTCAATATTCAAAATAATGCCATTTCAGTTGCTACAACTTCCTTGATATTAAAGCTGGGAGTGGTTATGGTCAGATTTTTTTTTTATAAGTTATGCAATAAATTTCACAAACCAATCATAACGAAAGTCCCACAGCAGCTATTCTGCTATTCAGATATTTTACACCTAGCATGAGCGTTGTCCACTGGCGATTATTGATGACTGCGGGTAAGTTGAGTCAACCGCAGTTGACTATTTTTGGCTGCCGAAGTTTAGTGTGGACCATTTGATATTTTTTCTTAGTGGCAGGTGTTGATTTTTGCCAGAGGAAATCTAGTTAAAAAATATAGCACTAACACACTATCTATTGCCAACTAAGGTAACACAATGGTGATTGAGCCTATGGCCCACTGATGAAAGCCTTTGCGTTTGCAGTATTACAGACTGGGCGACTTTCGCTGAAAAAATCATAAGCAGCAACCAGTTAGTGACGCGTTTTCCATCAGCCAGCAGTGGTTGGTCTGCCAGAGAGGGTGGGCGGAGCTAAGCGGCTGCTTTTGCGCTCTCTGCAAGTGTTGTGAGTAAACAGTAATCTACTACGGCTGAACAAAGAAAGAAAAGATCGATGACTACAGATACAACTTCAAAAATAAGTGAAAATCCAAAGAAAAAGAAACAAATTTGACGCTCAGATGAAGGCAAACAGTCTGAAAAGGAAAGCGACCGTCAGCGAGTAAAATCAAGTGTTCGTCACACATGCAGCAGTGTCTGGATATCTGGGAAGTGTGCTCCCGCAATTACCGTTTATCACCATAGGAGGTGCCAAAAAGAACGAAACTGAGATCTTCAAGATTATCACTTTAAGTGACCAGTTGAAATGAATAATCTAAGAAGTCAGAGCTCCTGTTTCCTCCTTTGTTTCTGAATATTACAACTTAAACATACGTTTGTAAAAGATGAACTACGATAATTGTAACACTCCTGTTGTTGTGTGCAGAGCCAGGGAGATGTCAGTCAGAGCCTGATCTGCTGCCCCTCCACAGTCTAAAAAATGGTCTTTAAAATGAATCACTTCAAATAAAAAAATTCAAACAAAAAAGTGAATAAAGCGATTAAAGTTAATTTAAAGTTTGTTCAGTAACTTTTTGTCAAGGGTGGAAAGACTTATTCATAATATTCCACTGAAACATTAGCTGATGATTTTAGTTGTGCCCAGCCCTGATTGGTCAGTTCAGAGGAAACAATGTTGTACACACTTTGTGATCCAATGAAACATGTCCGAAAAACATAACCCACTGTCCTCACATTCTCCCCTCTGCTTAGCCTCCAGACTGAAACCCGTCCAGACGCCAGAAAAGCCTCACTTCAAAAAGCCACTCAGCGACTGCACAGTCTGCGAAGGAAGTGATGCTACTTTTCAAGGTGTTATCACAGGAAGTCAGCCTGTGAGCGTTTCCTGGCAACACAATGGTAAACGACTGATTACTATACATCCAAAATATGTTTAAAATACCTTCAACCTACTCTCCATTATGAGCCAGGAAGTAACATGCAAACCAAAGCTTAATGCATTTTCCACAACATCCTGAAGATAAGAACTGTCAGTTATGTGTTTTTTCTATTGTTATTTTGTCTTTAAGGTGAGAGTGTGCGTTCAACTAATACTTCCTTCAAAAACGGCGTGGCCAGCCTAGCTCTCACTCAGTGCTCACCTGGAGATGCTGGGACGTACACGTGCATCGCTGAGAATACATCTGGGAAACAGACAAGCAGTGCTGTGTTACACATCAGAGGTAAAGCAGGGGTCGAGTGTGTCGAGGTAGACATTCCTTACAAACGTCAAGAACAGGTTAAACCCTTCCTTAAATGGACCATATAGATCTTTCAACATTAAACTTGTTTTACTCTGTTTGCAGCAACAAAGGGAATCTCCAGTGCGAGCAATCACGAGCTGCACAGGAGTGGCGCATTTAAAGCTGCATTGCCTGGAAACGGCAAATTGTCCTCACTTTCTGAAGGAGAAGTCAGACGCAGAGAAGGAAAAGACAAAGGTAGATACCAAAATGTTATTAAGGGTCCTAAAAGTCCTCTTTTTCTTTGTCTGCAAAACTAGCTCAAAATAATGCTAAATATGCTGATAATCAAGTGCTTTCTGGTGTATGAAATGGATGCCCCTGCTGGTGCTACTGCAACCAAACTTGACTGCTCTCATGTGATTGGTTGGATTCTGCCTTTCCTAGCAAACACACCTGTGAGTCCACCTTCTTCCTCAGTCCCCAACGACACCAGGGATACAAACCTTCAAAGAAAAGTCCCTACTAGCAAAGGTGAGAAGACTGCACCACAGCATATGTAAAATTGTACTGCTCCTCTGTCGTGTTTTATTGATTTAGCTGATTCTGCTCCTCCTCAGCACCTCCTGTGAAGTTTTTAGACCCACCAGAGCAGGTGGAGGTTCGAGTCGGAGAGCAGGCCCGGCTACACTGTGAGTTCAGGAGCAGCTCTGCTCCTGTGGCCTGCTGCTGGATTTTCAACAAAGACAAGGTAATGCTAACTTTGTCTTCACTTAAAATTTCTGTGCCAGCAAAGTTCCTAGTTTTGACTTTCTCCTTGCTTTCTCGTCAGGCGGTGGTAGGGGGGCCGAGGATGTCCGTGAGAAGCAGTGAGACACAAAGCAGTGTGGAGTTCTCAAAGGCCTGTCCGGACGACACAGGCTCGTACACGGTCGTAGTACGAAACCGAAAAGGCTCTGCTCAACATACAATCTCCCTCAGTGTCATAGGTGAGCAACACTTGAGTCTAAAGTTTATTATTTCTATATTTAGAGTTCTCATGGGACTTTAGATGATGCAAAAACTGGTGTTTGTTGTCCCTTAAAGGAGAAGTTCGCCCCTGGAAAAGTCACTGTCAGTCTAAGCTGGTGTTCTCTGTAATCGATAGAAGCAATAATATTTGAAATTGGTGCCATAGCTGTGCAGAAAGTTGTAGAAACAGCTTGTGGTTTCGCCCATTCTACATTCCTACAACACCCAGCATGCATTGCGCCCCTTCCCTTTTGAAAGGAACGGCCCAGCGAGAGACGCTGGAGTCAAATTGATCGCTGCAGGCAACGGCTCAGAGCGGTACAGAATCTGAAATACGACGATGATATACCGGTGGATCGTCTAAAAAATCTTCAGGTCTGCAGTCTACATTTCAAACCTGACTATTTTGAACGACCCATGACATCGGAGGCGGGCGTCCTAGATTGAGGAAGCGTAGTTTAGCGAGCTCCCTGGCCTCCACCAAAAGACGCATTGTACGTAGTCTGGCGGAGGTTTTCCAGGGCCCATTGGAGAAGCGGATAGCGTCCTCCAAAGGCACAGAGTGAAAGTGCATTTTTTTCCCACCATAATGGCATCAGCTCCCCATAATGAAAAAAATGTACCGAAGTTGGTCACCTGGTGTCTATGAGTACGCATTAAGTTGTTTTGTGCTTGAATTCCCCCCCAGACCGACCAGACCCTCCTGCATCCCACCCAGTCGTGTCCCAGCTCTCCACCGAGTCCCTGGTCCTGTCCTGGACGGGTCCCAGCTACGACGGAGGCACGGCCGTGCTGGGCTACATCATGGAGGTCAGACCAGAGGAGGCGGGGAGCTGGACTGAAGTGACAACCCGCTGTAAAAACACATCCTACCATGTCCGCTCGGGCCTGGAGCCTCAGGGGAAGTACCGCTTCCGTGTCAGAGCGTACAACTCGGCAGGGGTCAGCGAGCCGAGCCAGGAGTCTGAGTGTATCAAGATGGCGACCACAAGTAAGTGATAGTAGAAAAGGATTGTCAGAAACCTGTCAGGAGGGATGTGCTTATTGTTGTTGTTATGTTTGAAGAGAAAAAGAAGGAAGAGCCTGCGTCGTACGTCACAGTGACCACTGATACCACAAACAAGGTCAAGGATCACTACAATGTGCATGAGAAGCTGGGAGTGTAAGCATCAATCCTTTATATTCAAGACAAATCTTTCACTTGTACAGTTTTGAGAATTCTCACGACCATTTCCAAAAAGCGAATTGAAGTTGTCTCCTTGTTTGTCCTGGATGGAATATTTCCAGTGGGAAGTTTGGCCAGGTGTTCCGGTTGACCCACAAAGAGACGGGTGAGGAGTGGGCGGGGAAGTTCTACCGAGGCCGGACCTCCAAGGAGAGGACGGCAGCTCGCAAAGAGATCGAACTGATGAACTGCCTGCACCACCCCAAACTGGTCCAATGTGTGGCTGCGTATGACTCGCGCTCGGAGATGGTCATGGTCATGGAGTAGTAAGTAATTGTGAAGCTGCGATTTGATCTTGTAGGATTATTCCGTGTGAGCTAGAGGGAATAAAAATATGGCCCACAGACGGTAAAGCAGGTGGATGTTATCTGTCTGCCCAGTATTGCAGGCGGGGAGCTCTTCGAACGCATCGTGGACGACAACTTCGAGCACACAGAGCCCACCAGCGCCCGCTACATGCAACAGATCCTAGAGGGCATGCAGTACGTTCACAAGCAGAATATCGTCCACCTGGACCTCAAACCAGAGAACATCGTCTGTGTTGACACAACCGGCACGCGGATCAAGATCATTGACTTCGGCTTGGCGAGTAAATTGGGTGAGTTTGCTGGATTTGCGGTAAACAGCCTCATTGCCGTCTCGATGGGATCTCTCAGTGGGACTTATATTTAACTTTTACGGCCTCTCACCAGGGATGGTGAATAATTCTCCCTGCGTGTATTCGAATGCATATCCGGCGTGTTTTCTTGTAAAAGTTGCAATACAGGGAAATCCAAGAGTCCTTATAAGGCAGTCAGTGCTGTGCAGCCTTTGCACCCAGCATAGATAATAAAATTCTTCCTGTTATGGTTCACATAGAAGCCTAAAAAATCTTGGCTGCACAAAACTTTGCATCAAGTAATGATAAGTATTTTGCCACATGGGGTCAACAATTCAAAGTGTGTTGTTTCTAAATTCCTAGATCTCATCCCACTACATAATAAAACCTCCTTAAATAGACCGAAACTCAATAAATGCAGCAGAGTCTCTGAAGCCAACTCAGGCAGATTAATTGGTGACTCTTCAGACGGCTTGGCTCCAGACTGTGTGGTCTATTTAGAGGCGACTACAGCCGTCTGTAAATAGGCTAATGCAAACAGGCGATAACACAACATTCAGGATGACATTTACAATTCTCTGACTTTCTTGTCTTGCTTTTCAGAGGAGAGTAAACCTCTCATGGTGATGCACGGCACGCCGGAGTTTGTGGCCCCCGAGGTGATCAACTACGAGCCCGTGGGCCTGGAGACGGACATGTGGAGCATTGGAGTCATCTGCTTCATCTTGTACGTGAAAAGAAGGCTGTAGTGGTTTACACATAAGCAAGTGTAACACACTACTAAAGAAGAACATGAAACTGGGGTTGTTGTGGGACAGAAAAATAGCTTAAAGGGGACATAATTAGCTATGCAATCAATGCAGTTTTTGAATCACATTGGTGAAGTTTGTTTCGTTTTAAAAATTGTATACAGATTTTAATTTAATTATTTTTTCGGAGCCTCTCCGTCCATCTGAAACGAACAAGCCATTTTGCCATTCAAAGGTTAGACATTAGCCACGATTGGCTGACAGCATTTAGTGTGACCGCGTAGTGCGATCCCACGTGAGGGAGCAGCCGCACCGCACTGTCACTCCAAAGTTGTAGAAAACATGGCTGCTCTAGGATCAGTTATTCGGCCTTATATGTACAAGCCAGAATCACCAGGAGGTATTGGAATGGTGAGTTGGCGGCCTGAGGTGAATGATGGTGAATGGTCGATTGCAGCGACAGCAAGGTTCTACGTAGAAACCTGTAACTGTTCTGAACGGCTCATTTCAGAGGCGACCTTTTTAAAAAAAAAATTTTTTTAATGTAATTCTGGGAAAAAAAACAGAGTTATGCAGTTTTTACTTTTTCACTGTGAACAATAAACACCCCAAAATGTGAAACCCATGCAAAATATTCAAAAGATAGGGCCCCTTTAAAATGACATAAATGCTCAGTATTTCCTCTTTAACCTCCTTTTACCCACATGTCAACTGTGGCAAAGTTATTTGAACAGAACTAAAATGTAAAGGGATACAAAACGATCTCGGAATATATATTTATGATCTAAAATACATCCAAAGTAGTCTTATGTATAAATGCTAATTTGGCGCCATCTCCTGGTAAAGTTGTATCACTACAGTCGCCCACAACATCATATTAGTGCTACAGTTCTTTAAATATGCATAATTTTAACCAAAACCAGCATAATGGAATAACAGCCTCGAGAGAATTAATTGATCTTCACGTTAGTGTTAAAAGAAGAGAAAAACATGGCGGGCCTCCATAAGACTGTGCAGTATTCATTGTTTTACACTCTTGTGTCCTAGGCTCAGTGGAGAATCTCCCTTCCAGGGGAACAGCGATGCCGAGACTTTAGCTCTTGTGACCGCTGCCCGCTACGAGTTTGACCAGGAGAGTTTTGAGGACATCTCTGATCAGGCTAAAGACTTCATCGGCTACATGCTGAAGAAAGACAAGAGGTTGGTCTGGTTGTCCTTTATTTTTTTCCACATCAAAATCCCACCCTTGTGATACAGTGACAAAGCTCACTCACTGTGAGAAGCAGCAACAAGAGCAAGGAAAATGGATGAGGGTGCTTTAATTCTAGCTGGTTGATAATGTCACATTAGGAGCAACTTATTCCTTGTGACATTTCCAACCATTTACAGACAATTTGCATCGAAACAAGCTGTTAAGTAAGCTTCTAATATGAGTCAAGGAGAGGAGCCTTATTTATGCAGCAGATAATCCACAGCTGTGATCCCAGGAGACTGCTGGCAGCATTTGACAACCTTTTCGCCTCTCCCTGTCTCTCCACGTGCTCTGTAGATGCAGGTTGTCATGTACCGAGGCCCTCGCCCACCCCTGGATGGTCTCTTTCACCCCTCTGAACCGCAGACCCACAAAGTCCCTCAATAAGGGGAAGATGAGACACTTTCTGGCCAAGCGCAAGTGGAAGGTAACACAACATGCTGCCAGGCTAGCACTGGAGAGATGTACAATTTCTTATCAGTGCTTCCATATGAATACATTTTTTTCCTATATAGACCTGAAGCGGAGTTCTGAGTAGTTCGTCATGAAGTGCTATGTGTCCTTTAAACTTGTAGAAAACTGGAAAGGCTGTTTTGGCCCTACAGCGGATGGCTAACCTCTCTAACAGGCCAGACTCCCCTGGCAGCTCCGCAGAGGGTAAGACAGATAAAAAGACACACTCATACTCACATAATGTCCTGTAAAGTCCTAGAGCTACATACATATGGCAGATGACTCGCACTTTCCGATTGTCACTTCAAGTTTACCGTTTTGTGATCAGTAAAGGCCTTGTGTCCGTTTTATTCGTCACCATCCTCCCTCTCATCCAGAGCCAGGCTGGAGCCCAGAGGCAGAGGAGGCCATCCAGTCTCTGGAGAAGCAGCTTCAGAGTGAACCGCGCTTCCAGCAGGCCCTGAAGGACGTCACCCTTCCCAAAGGAGCAACCGCTCAGCTTTCATGCATTGTCAATGGTAGAGTGACAGAACTGTGATGCAGTTCATTAAATAATGGCCCAACGCAAGGGCCTAAAGCAACGAAGACAACACTGTCTGAAATGCTCTTATTGCAGTCGAATAGCCCGAACTGACTTAACTTAAAGCTGCCATGATTCATATTTTATGTCATCTATAAACTACTATAGGTCCTTGCAGTTAGTTTGATTTGAAATTACATCATACTTAATTTTACATCAGTTTTAAGGAGCTTTTCACTGTTTTGGCTCACTGTTTTGAATTTATGGTCTGCTACTTTACTCTTTTGCAGCTAGCTTGGCTCTGTCCAAAGCTAACAAACTCTGTCCATTTACACAATTTTCATGTTCTCTGTTATCCACAAACTATATCTTCTTTAATTCCTACAAATCCAAAGTGCGGAAATGACAACTATTTCATGGCTATGAACAAAAACTGCACTGGTCACCTAGCAGCCTCATTTATGACTGGAAATATTTTGTTACATTTGGACTGTTTCAAGCTAGCAGTTTTTCTTGTTTTTGTGCTAGCTAAGCTGATTAGCTGCTAGCTGAAGGTTAATGTTTACTTTAAAGGCTTTATTGTAGGGCACTTTTTATCTTTCTTTTGGCAGTTAAGCTAGCTACTGAAATGTTGACAAAATTATAAAAACTTGTAGAGCTTTACCGAATACATATTAGCTTCCAGCGGATTTTTAGCTAGCTTGAACTGAAACGCAACAGTTGTTCTCAATCTAACAAACTAATTATCCTTTAGCATAGACTAGATATCTGTATATAGCGCTCATAACTTAGTGTTTGCCAACCCCCTGCTCCTCTCCTTCCATCCTATTGTCTACATATAATCATCTCTGGTTCGAAAAACAAAGATGGTGACCGCCATAATGCTTAAATCAAGGCTTCAGAATGGCATTTGAAAAACCAATGGCTACGTTAGCTTCTTTCATACAGTCTATTGTGTAAAGGGGAAAGAGAACTGGAGCAAAGTAAGAAGATTAAAGTAGTTTGAGAGTAAAAACCTAAAATACGGGGAGAATTAATTATATTTAAAATGTTGAAATTGTACATGTATTACAAAAAATGGGGTAATATTCATGCTAACCCTCCGCACAATCCCAGGTATAGTGTTGTAAATATTGAACACACTTTGCTAGTCTGGATACCACACAAAAATATCTTTGATGTTTGTTATTTTATGTTCTCGATTCTAAAGTAATGTCTTATTGTCTCATTTCTAGGCTACCCACAGCCAGAGGTGAAATGGCTTCAGAACGAGCAGCCGGTGTCTGAATCGAGCAGAGTGACCATGGAGCAACATGAAGGGCTCTGCGCTCTGGTTGTGGCTGATTTGAAGCCGTCTGACTCTGGGGTTTATGTGTGCAGAGCCAGCAACAAGCTAGGGGAAGCAATGTGCTCCGCCAAACTGAAAGTTAAGGCAACAACTTAAAATCTTCAGAAGAGAAGTAGAAGGATTTTGATAAAGCCAGGACTTTGTCGTGTCATGAGGGACAGTTATTCACTGCCACACAAAAGGCTGCTTACACATTATTTCAAGGCGAACAGGGTGTGTCGTGTTTATCCACCATCAGAAGGACAATAAGGTTTGGACACGCATACCCAGAGAGCCCTTTGTTTCACAAGTCACCAGTTACTAGTGCACTTACTCATGCTGTATTCTTTTATTACCACGTTCGACTAATGCACAGGGTTTTGTTGTACTGATATAAGTTAATGTGCTGCTGTTGCTGAGCTCAGCATCATTAACACACAAGTCACATGAAAATTGTACATTTTGCACATTTAAATATGTTTTTTAGACATAATAATTAAAGGCTGAATTTTAGAGAACGTACGCTTCAAAGTGAAAGTTTGTGAATTCAAAGAGCATTTATGGAAAATAGGAAAGCTCGTTAGCTCATTCATCCAAGTGATGTGCAAGATGATGGATTCAAAGACAGTTGACATTTCGAACCAACTTTATGATCACATTACACTTCATTGACTTCATTGGACAATCCTTGAAGGTATGGCTAAATCAATAAAGCAAGTATTTTAGCGGTATGTAAACATTGCTTAATAGTTTAATAGTATCAGACACCGTAACATTCGCCACAAGCTAAACACGTCATCACTTTCAGATGTGTGGATGTTCCGGTGAGCTCGTGTACAAATCGCGATCACGTCACAACCGGTTTGTGAACAACAAAATACATGAAGCCATTTTCTTGGATAACATTTCTTTACATTTATAGATACAATTTTCTAAGATACAGAAAACCTACATCAGTACTCAAAGTCTCCAACACATTAATTTGCTCCCATTCAACGTGACAACTACAGAGATATTACAAAATATAATCTATTAAGCAAATATTTCTACCAAATCTTGTTTGGTTAATTATAATTCTTATTATTAGGTAATGATATTTTACTTGTTAAAATATTCTCCCAATCCAGAAACAAAGAAGCAACATATTATTCTATAACTGTGGGAGTCGCACAATCTTTCACTGACGTACAGTATCTCACCTTTCCCTTAACTTTTGTTGCTTTTCAAAGCTACATTCATATTCGTTAGACTTAGAAGACATGGGAAGGGTCGCTAACAAGGTGCCCAACGATCGTGAGAAGGCATGCTTTTCAAATAAACATCTTTGGATGGAAACAGACCTACAATTGTTGGGATAATTCAACATTTCATTAACCCCAAAATAAATTTAACTTGTAATTTCCAACATTATTTTATAGGGAGCATTTATAGTTCTCTTTTTTTCCTCATCCCACCCTCTGTCGACTCTTAAAATAAATCTAGAGTTTAAAAACCTGAAGAAAGTCAATCAGGCACTGAGTTTTGGGCAAAGAAGTGAGGGAGTTGTTGGTTCTGCTGCCATGGCACAGCAACCGTTCTCACTTCTTTCTAAGGCAGTGTTTCATTATGTGGATCAGTCATACGCGCACACATCTCCCTGGACCTGACGTGTGTTCTCTCTGCATGCTCCAGTCACAGCACATGTTGCTACTGTCCCTCTTGCCTCTGTTGGATTCTCCCCTGAAGAAGATTCCAAGCTTTCAGTACCTTTAAAATAAAAGACGAACATTACATTATTACAAACAAACAAAACAGCCTCAAACAGATGATTTCGTGAGAGTCTGACCTGCTTCCCGGTGACCTCTGGCTCCCACAGCGTGCTCAGCACCACGTTGGCGTGCTCTACTTGCTTAGCGTTGGACCACTGGCTCTGCAATCTGCGCAGGGCGTCGTCTGTGTTCACGCCGTCTCGCTCGGTTATCCTCAACACTGCCTGAAAGGAGAGGCAAAACAAGGTAAATCACACATTGGTTTGTGCTGCCCTGCTTTATCGTCAGTTTTACTCTAACTGGGGCCATAATTTACAAAATGAATGAAATTATCCTGTATTGAAGAAGAATTCATTTATTAGAAAACATGTTTCCTGAGGTAATAAAAGTTGGATCCTTCTTAAAGGAGCAGTTCGCCCCTGGAAAAAGCCACTGTCAGTCAAAGCTGGTGTTCTCTGTAATCAATAGAAGCAATAATATTTGAAATTGGCACCATAGCTGTGGAGAAAGTTGTACAAACAGCTTGTGGTTTCGCCCATTCTACATTCCTACAACACCCACATGCATTGCGCCCCTCCCTCTGAAACGGCCCAGCGAGAGACGCTGGAGTGAAATACTACCGTCTCGCTGCAGGCAATGGCTCAGAGCGGTACAGAATCCGAAATACCACGAGAATATACCGGTGGATCGTCTAAAAAATCTTCAGGTCTGCAGTCTACATTTCAAACCTGACGATTTTGAACGACACATGACATCGGAGCCAGGCGTCCTAGATTGAGGAAGTGTAGTCTGGCAGAGGTTTTCCAGGGCCCATTGGAGAAGCGGATAGCGTCCTCCAAAGGCACAAAGCAAAATTGCATTTTTTTCCTACTATAATGGCATTAACTCCCCATGATAGCATGATAGAACTGAGGTTGAAAAGCAGCGAACTGGCCCTTTAAGACCAGTAGAGCCCCCTGCTGGCCAATAGAGAGAATGCAGGTCCAGGGTACTTTTGTATTGGCTTCACTCATTAAACCACAGGCTACTTCTACTACTATTATACAGTCTGTGGTTAGAGCCAGTGTGTGTAGAATAACTTTGGCAGCCTCTGGTGGTTGTACACAGAAAATACACTATTATAGCAGACAGCAATGCACAATGATATCCACACAAACCAGAAAATCAAGAAACTGTCTTATCACTGGGTTTATTATGCAAATTGTTGCTGCAGTCTGTAGTCACTGCTTTCACTGAGGAATACTGATACAGCAACCTCCTTGTGCCACACATAATAATGAACATAGTGTACAGTAAAATCCTCTAACAGTCAGCGATGGGATGTGAGAGGTAGCTGATGTATCGCCTTACAGTCACTTAAGCTTGCGTGCCTCCCTGTTTGTCACTTTAAGGAATGCAGGTACAAACCTCCTCCTCGGGGATGACAGTGACCCAGATCTCGTGCACCATGTCTGTCCAGCCGGCCTCCAGTAAAACGGCTGCATCCATCACACAAACCTGTTTACCTGTAAAGAGCACAGAATCACATTAACACTGGAGAATTCTCTTCTAGTACACAACAAGGGCACTGTTGTCTACCTTGTATACTTATAAATGTCCGCACATTACCTTCCTCTCTTGCTTGGCTGATTCTCTTCTTCACCAGAAGTGCAATCTCCGGCCATACAATGTTTGTCAGGGCTTTTAACCGCTCCTACATGAAGAACAGCATGTTTGTTAAACGCACCAGTCTCTCATGTTAATTTGCAAAGTGCTGAAATTCTAACGTGTCATATTACCGGGTTTCCAAACACCTTCCTTCCCAACGCACGTCTGTTGATGGTTTTATCTTCATTCAGAAGATCTGAAAGTGACAAAAACAACCTTCATCATTGCACTGCAAAACATCAGATTTCATGTACTATAACATCTATAAGACAACATGCAAATCAAGGTAGTGGGCAACCTATGAATGTGAATTATGTCCTCTAATGTACAATGGGGCGGCTGTGGCTCAGTGGTAGAGTCGGTCGTCTTTCAATCGGAAGGTCGGAGGTTCGATCCCCAGGCTACATGTCGAAGTGTGCTTGGGCAAGACACTGAATCCCAAATTACTCCCGCTGGCATAGCCAACGGGTATGAACGTGTTATCTGATTGACAGTTGGGCACTTTACGTAGCAGCCTCTGCCATCAGTGTGTGAATGGGTGAATGTGATATGTAGTGTAAAAGCAGCTTTGAGTGGTCGCAAAGACTAGAAAAGCGCTATATAAGTACAGTCCATTTACCATTTACCATTTACATGTGTTGATGGTCGATTTTTGTCACTCACATATTGATGTCAAAATGAATGACAAAATTGTAATACTTGCCCCCACTACCATAAAATTTGGTTTTTCGATCCATTTTTCTTCATCTGAAAAGTGGGCTTACACAGACGATGACGCTATCATCTGGCTAAAGCTTCGTCACGATCGCCAGTGCAGCCGCCATCATGACAACAATCAACGTTACTGTAGGCTGAGGTCAACTACCGCATCAGTAGCTAGAAGGACTGCAAACTCGACATGGCGAAAACAGATGGTAGGCTGTAATTTGCGTATGTTTTTAATGTGTGTTAAATGAAAACAAATTGAAATAGTGTTGTAATAACTGCTTCTTACCAGGGTTATTATGGTTAATGAAAACTAAAACGACTAAAACTAACACTGAAAAAATAAATTTGTGAACTGAAAGAAAAATAAAAATGACAACAGTTCAACACAAACTAAAACTAAATAGAATTGCAGGTAAAATTATCTTATTTTAGTTGCACTTTGTCCTATTCTCTTTGACGAGAGACACTGGCCTAATAAAAAGAACTTACAATGAAGACGACACAGACACATGCATTCTTTCATCCTACTTTTTTCAGCTTCTAAAACGAGTTACTTTCTCAAAATAAAATTAAAACTACTTATGAACTCTTAAACTAACTAAAACTAAACTGACATCAAAAACCAAACAGAGGGACTAAATAAAAATAAAAACTAATGGAAATTTCAAAACTATAATAACGCTGTGTCTTATATTCTGGATATTACGGTATATCAGGATTATCTTTTACTCTCAAAGCCTTCAAAGTAAAATCAGGAAGTCAGAGAAACTGCTCTGTAGGTGTCTGAGGAATCAGTGTGATTGAGTTTTTAAACAAGGATACATTTTAGAAAATTATCCTGAAAAAGATGTAAGTGCTGTTGATGCTTTTGAGAGGATTGGTGTAGGAGTTATGGCCTTTCAAATTTGTTATTTTGACCTCATGCTATTAGCGCTCCATTAGCCTGTCACTGGGCCAACTGCCAGAAGACATCCCGTCAACTTACATCAAAATCAAATCAGAGACATCGTGACTGTGACCTTTACTTACTACACTGCACTCATGTCAATCGCTTATGTTTTAAAATACTAAAAAAAAACTACAAACAAGATGTGTATGAATGACACATCTCAAGCCACATACTTCAACCCTTCTAACAACTACATGCCTCTAAAGCAGATCTCTTCCTCACCTGACCCAAATTCTTCCAGCACCCTGTGATAAGCTGCCGTGCCGGGCTGGTACACCTCGTGTCCCAACTTGTCGCAGTCAATCCGGACGGCGCCCAGAGCCTCCAGCCGCTTGGCGATGGAGCTCTTTCCGCTGCCGCTGCCCCCCGTAAGGCCAATCACGTATGGAAGGGGAGGGAGATGGGATGTGTCCTAGTGCGGAGGAAACAGGAACAAAATACAGCAGCACTAAAGATTACAGCATGAAGAATTAATGGGTTAAGGTGATTATAGTATTAAAGGGTTTATTTGCCCTGGCAGGTGAAATATACCCTCCTCCCTAACTGCAGTGTAGCTCACTGTCTCTCTGATAACACAGTAATAATACCTCCTACCACCTACTTCCTAACACATTTTAACCTAGTAGGTTGCTTAAGACAAGACATTGTACTTTGGCTCATGCTGGAAAGAAAGCTGTTATTTTTTACCTAAATGAAACAGCTCCTATTAGAACAGTTACACATTAAAGTTTGACCCTTGTTTTGAAAAGCTCAGCTGCCATTTTTTGTGTGACAACACCAATTCCCTTCCTACTTATCCCTCCTGTTATGTTACGGGCGTGTGTAGGAAATGTAGGAAAAATAGTTTAAAGTATTTTTTCAGTGTGAAACTTCTTCTGCTGGCCTTAGTTTGGTGTTATCACCATTTAAAATTAAAATAGTTCATCTCATGTATATGCAACCCCTCCTGCATGTTTATATCACACAGGTACTGTTGGGGTCAGTTTGACCCGGCAGTGAAAGTGGAATGAATTTCATTCTTTGCAAATGTGAGACATAAGGTATTTCCTACTCACTCGCACCATATTTTACCGCAATAACACACACAACCGCATGCAGGCACGCAGACACACACACGCATTCATGTCAAAGAATTGTGAAACACAGTGGTCCTCGTCCCCCAATATACGTCAGGCAACACTGTCTTTACAAAACATAATACAGGCAGTGCCAGGGCGCACCTGAATCGCAGTGACTCGTGTCACAGACGTCAGCTCGTCATTCTTAATTCAATACAGAAAATCCTTCCGGAAATGACTAATCTAAAAGGGAGAAGTGGAAAGAGCCGAATGAAATGTATTTGGGCTCCACAAGTCGAATAATGAATCAACAGCGTGTGGGATGCAGAAACAGGCCGGCCGTTATTTCGAGCCACCATCTCTCTGGAGACATTTCACACTTTCATCATCTTCTAATTTGACTTGATTTAACTAACCAAGTCAATTTGACGCTGAACAGAAGAGGTGCCTTATCTGTTTAACAACATCACCCCATGAGGGAAAATGTAAAAAAAAAATACATGTTCTGTAAAATGAATGTATTTTATATGTAAGTTACTGTTATGTGTATAGAGTTTTGTGTGTAGGTGTCTCTCTCTCTCTTGCTCTCTTCTCCCTTTGTCCTGCAGGTGAGAAGTGGAAGATTGGCTGCCACCTGTGAGCTCCAGAAGAGGTGTGGATTGGCTCACACTCCAGCCAATTAGCCAATCAGAGACGGAGGGCACCATTTTAAAAGCCTCTCTTTTGCTTTGTTCGGCCCTTTTTTGCTTGGCTGTCTAAGATGGTTTGTGGTGGGGAGGTAGAGCTGAGCTACAATGAACATAAAAAATAGTTTGAACATGTATTTTTTTGACTAAAAAAAACAAGTGTATTATCCTAATGGGACGATGATATATAAAACATTATTGCTGTCCCTGACAAATGAACACAACAGGAGGGCTAAAGGCTGCAGGAAATTCTGCAGTTCAAATTAAATGTGTTGCTTCAGTGAGTGATTAAAAATCAAACTCACTTTAGCGCACAAATTGACAATCTTCCTCTTCTTCAGCACACACTCTTTAAAAACTTTAATGAAAGTTGCATGACTATAATACACCATGATTAGCATCCTTCAATCCCTAATTAAAATCTCCTATCAATGACCTACTTTAGGAGGGGTAAGAAGGGTGCCCAGAAGACGAGAGCGTAAACTGGAGGAGCTGATCTTCTCCTCCTCTATCTCAGTGTGGTGGGCGTCTTTAAGCAGCTGGATTTCATGGAGGACGAGAGCTGGAAGGCCCTGATTTAGGAAGCAGAAATCACAACACAAAAATCATATATGTGCTCATGTGAAGCTAGGCTACGTTCAAATGTATTAAAACCAATGACTTCCTCGGCTCTCCCAGGACTAAAATTTGCTATAGAAGTCAGTTTTCTTTTAACAAGTTGCAGTAAAATTCTTTTTAAAAGCAATGGATGAAAATAACGCTCATTGATTCTCAGAGTAGAAGCTAGCATCAGAGATTAATTTAGATAGAAGATAAGATAAACTTTTACTGTTGTAGGCCTGTGTAACATGATGTCAGCTTCCTTACATTCTCAATTCGTTTCCTGTTGACGGCCTCGCCTCCCTTTCTAGTCTCCTCGCTAACCACAATGCACTGCAGCAAGGGGTCGACCACGGACACTCCATAGGGGTCATCAAGGGGCACTATCTCCACCTGCAAGGAGGGTCTGATGTCCTGCAGGAACTCCCGTAGTTTCTCGACACGCAGCGAGTAAGGCTGGACCAGCTCTTTCAGCACTTTTTCTAAATGGATATAAGACAATTAGCCTCAGAAATCTTACATGATACACATACCAATAATAAAGTACTTACTTTTCAGCATTGCTTGGTCACACACACCAATAAGGAACCGTCTGTTGGCTAGCAGGCATGAGATGTTAAGTAGTGTCTTGTGGGCCCCGTGCAGCCGGTCAAACGTCCCTCCTACCACCACATCACTGTAGGTTTCCAAGGGTTCTGCCTTTTCCTCAGGCTCCTTCACGCCTTCCTCTTCCTCCTGCAGCGTCATCATCTGTGGGTGAAGCAGCACCGAGCGCAGGCTGGGGCTGCACACATAGCAGTGGCCTGTGTACCTCTGCAAACACTGTGTAACCTGATGGGTC
Source organism: Semicossyphus pulcher (assembly GCF_022749685.1). Taxonomy (NCBI): domain Eukaryota; kingdom Metazoa; phylum Chordata; class Actinopteri; order Labriformes; family Labridae; genus Semicossyphus; species Semicossyphus pulcher. The sequence goes on along the minus strand of NW_027211670.1, from coordinate 16,439,333 downwards.
TGACCTGGGTCCTGCAGAGGAAAGTCTGTTAGCACCACCTCCGGGGAGTGGGACAGAGGCTGTGGTGTGGGGAAGGGGGAGTTTGGTATAGTGGTCCCGCTGCGGACATTGGTCAGCAGAACACGAACATCAAGGTGGCCGCAAACATCGGCTGCATTGCTGTAAAGGCGGGAAATGAGTGTTGACAGGTCCACTACTGGTGGGATGAAAACTGGTCGAGGTTGGCTCCCGCTTCCCAGGTTCAGCCCCGGGTGGAGGTGGACGTAAAGCGTGCGCTCTACACGCTCTGCAGCTGAGCTGAGGACTGGAGCAATACGCAAGGGAAGGGTGTGGAGAGGAGACGTCAGCACAAGGATGCCCGTGCTGAACATGGACATGTTACTGCCTGATATCGGAGGGAATCACAGTCTTACGCGGTAACAGAGGAGGTGCAGTGAGGGTGTGGGTGAACACTGCAGAAGGAGACGCACAGAAAACTGTATCAGCTCAAAGACTGGAAGAAAATAAAGACAGTTCTAATAGTTGCATATTTAATTGTATTGGTAATTTTTTTCCTGATAATAAATACTACTGATACCGACACACTTCATACATTGATAAACTAAAAACAGCTATCCTATGCACTTATCATAATGTTTCTAGGCGATGCTGCTTTGTTGTGCCAATGCCTAGAAGGGCTTTAATAAAAATAAGAGATTAAAACAGTTACTAAAAGACACTACCTGTCTGGCACTTTTAAAATACATTTTTTAAATCATGTTTTTTACTGTTGCAACACTAGCAACTTAACTGCAGCTATCTACAGACTATCATTATGCTATTGTTTGTAGTTACTGCTCCACTGTTTAAATTAGGGAGTAGCCAGAGAACGACTACACGAGACATACTATAATTAACATACCTGGAGAGACTCTATGGGCCTTCTGTAATATCTATCTGCTGTATCGGGTTGCAACAATAGATTGATTTATTAATCTTGACAAATGCTCTGTGATTAAATTCCTCCCTTCTGCTGATGTTGCAACGCATTCGTTACATTGTATCAAGTAAACATTGTGACAATACAACGCTTTAACACATGACATTGTGCCTGTGGCAATTCATGTCTGGAATTTCCACACAGGACAAGTAACTTCGCAAATGTTGCAGTATAAACCTGAACACACTATTGGTCGAACTTTCAGCCATTGTGCAATCACATATAATGTTTAAACGTGGAAAGAACAGTAAATTAACTTAATTTAAGACGAAAGTTGATCAATATTTTGACACTATTGCTGGCTAGCTAGCTGCTGTCAACTGGGAAACGTGACATGACAGCCGTAAAATATGAAGCAATGTCCTTTTTTTGCATAAACACCTGACAGCTGGAGCTGTAATGAACTTATCTGTATGTCAAAGTCGTAGCTAACTAACTCTTAGTACTACCTTCACATTGCCTGTACAAAAATACAATAAAAAAATCGTCTGCAAAGTAATTCTGCAGGAACGAATTAAAAATCCGCAAAGAAGCGATGATGATGTTACTTATAACTCTGCAATAAAGGAGCAGTCTGTATTTTGCTATAAACAATATTTGATACATAATTGTTGACAATCAGGCAGAGGCAGCCCTGCAATTTAGCTTGAGTTTACCTGTGTCGAGCAAATCTAAAGCGACGTGAAGAACGGATCAATAATGCTGAATATAAGCAGGTCTGTGTTTACATATCTACTGAATGGATCGTCGTCCTGGTAATCTTCAACGAGTTACTGTCTTATCCAGTCCACTCCAGCCCAAATAGCTAAGCACCCACTGGTGGTGGAAGTCACTCACACATGAAATGGGTTGGATAATCACGTGACATTCTACATGCGCTCTGATTGGTTGAGGGAACAGCTGTGGTGTCTGGGATATGTAGTCGTTTAACAACCAGGGAAACGAATGTTTTCCTCTAAAATGTTCTTTATTGTTTTGCTTTTGTGTCTTGATGTAGTGTATCAGCAGTTGAAACATTGAAACATTAAGTTATGTTAAAACATACAATATTAAATAGAAAAAGGGCTTTAATCCACTATAATGAGGTGTGTGTCCTATTTGTCCAAGTGGGTATTGACATCTGACACTGATTTGAGGACACTAGGTCACATGACATGGCAGCTATAGAAAAAAACAACATAATTTTTCCATAGAAATATTAAAATAAAATAATAGCAGCTGTTTATTGTGTGAATTCAGTTGGATAAAATGATACATTATATGAAAAAAAGATTGGTTCTGCTTTATACAACTTTGAATTAGTTATGTGATCGGTCTACATCCAGCTTGACTGATCCATGATGGATGCAATTTTCTTTAGCTATCTCTCTCTCTCTTTCTGACTGGTTCTTTCTTTAGTAATTTCTACCAGCTAAAAATAATGGAAGCTTAAAAGAGGAAATCAGATTTGAATATTTATTTCTAAATGGTGCACTGGTGAGGAAATTGCCGATCAGCAATCTGTTTATCTAAAAATGTAACATGGCATTATAAACATTTGTTTAGAATACATTGAATCTGTAGCATCACAGACTTGTGTATGACACTGATTGTGAAAACATTGTTAAAGATGTGATGCATTTAAAATAACTTATTTATACTTAAAAGGCTGTTAAGAAATGAATATGTATTCATAAAAGAGAATATACAGCAATCACAAAGACAGAGGCAAACAACCACTGTAGCAGAACATTTTTAATTTTCAATTTATACTTTGAGGCCAACAATTTGTTTTTACAAAAATAATAAAAAAAAGGAATTAGGTGTTATCTTAGTACTGTATAAAGAGTTGCATGACGAAGCCCTGGGGTTAGCTGGGCAGAGGCGTTGCATAATTAGCAAAAAAGAACATCAACACAAGTAAAAACAAAAGATTCAAGTAAAAAGTCACAATGAAGTCACATTAAAGCCTGGTGGCAATTCTTGGAAAGTAAGACTTATGCTGGGTTTTACTTTCGATCAGAGGAGTCAAACTGAATCACTCTCCTAACACTGTCGTCCTCTCCAAGACGGTATTTGACAGCAATGCGGTTGTTTAGACTTTCAGAAAATCCTGCTTGTTACTGAAATGTGTGAGGAGTTTAAATCAAGTGTGAAATTCTTGATGGGGAGCCTGCAGCGTCAGGCATGACATCTTCAGTGGATGTACATTTGTGAAAATGGGCAGATACCTTTTGTTCAGTTTAACTCCCCTGCTCTACATAAAGCCTGTTCAAAATATATTAATTTACTTTCTTATCGCTGGTGCTTTCACTGGCAGCCGTGTCATAATGGCACTTCTCCACACATCGCCTCGGAAACCATCCCCTCACACGCTCCCCCGCTGTCGGCAAAGTAGAAAGACAGAAAGCTGTTACATATTTGTCACAGTAGATTTAAACTCGATTCAAATCATAGAAAAAAAATCTCATCTCACCTCTCATTTGATCATCGCTCAAAGCTTTGTCACCATACATCCACCATCTAAAGAACAAATATAACAAGAATGTAAACAATGCAGTTTTGTCCATTAATCATGGTTCATTAAACAATGCAGACCTCTAAACAAACAACTCACTTAGTTCCACGAGTGGCCAGGATCGTGTCGCCCTTTTTCAGGGGGATCCTGGGCTCCTCGGTGCACGGGGTTCTGAAGAAGGTCTGGAGACCTTTACTCAGAGGGCAGCAAGCTCCATTATAGTCCTCCACAGAGCGGTACTGAACCTGCTGGCCAAGGCATAAAACAATCTGATTATTCTACTGCCTTAACCACAACCTATGTTCAGACAAGTTACAGGTGTGTGCTTATAAGCTAATTAAATTACAACTTTTGACAACACTTCTAACAGTCTATACACACCGATCAGCTATAACATTATGACTGCTGCCAGGTTGAGAATTATGGCCGTGTCAAGTATGTGGATTGTGGTGTGTCACGATACAAATTTGGTACTTACACTTCTCACTCGTTTATCAGCTTTCTGCTTCAGTTGCTCGATCTGTTTTGAGAGGAACAACACAATTAAAGTCACCATGGTTTGACGATGTTACCTTTGTCTCTGAAATGTATCAAGGGTAGGAAAATACATCCTTCTACTATGAAAAGATAAGTTAATATAATAAAACATACAAACGGCGCATAAGAATGGCTATTTAAAAATAGGTTACCCAACAAGACTCAAAGGTTAACCTACAGTTAAGGTGTGCTGGTGACACTTGGGATGGACTGGCCAATCGATGCCATCACCCTTGGGCGTCCCTGACCACGTGAAAACTTGTTTGAAGTTCAGCCAGCGGCTGCCGAGGTCGTACGGGAAGATGAACTCCTCCCCTGTTTGGTAGTGCTGTATTCTGTCTTTGGCCTAGCGGAGAGGCAGAGGGAAAAGAAGTGCGTGTGTCAAAGGGACCTGATGTTTCTCATCATACTCTATTGGACTGGCAAATGATTCTTTGAAAGTTTAATAGCTTCATGTCATGTGACATCCTTCAATATTGCTTGAATGAAAAAGCACTTTGACTTCCTAGTTTAACATTTGAAATCAGGTAAGAAATATAAAAAGTCATCTGATCTTAAATTACTCTAAAATCACAAAGAGTCGTAACTAAACAGAGTCACTGGAATCAAAGACACATCCTCACCTTTTCCTCGATCCAAGACTCGATCGAGGTCTTATTCCGAAGGATGACTTTCATCTGAAAGGGACAAAACATTTCATTACCAGAGTTGCTTTATATTTTCTTTATCAGGGACTTGATTGTTGCAGTACTGATCTCATTAACATGCCCTTAACCTAAAGTTTGGACAGCTGCAATCATTGTGTACATTTCTCTCTTGTATAAATCAGTGTTTCTTTTTGTATTTTGTTCCTGTTTTAATTTCACTTCACAATTTACACAATTGATATCTCAGTGTTTGAAAATCAAAATGAACAGAGTGAGCTGATAGAATGATTTTAAGTATTTGCTAATGAGGTAGGAGGAAATTTTGAAAAGCAAAACGTGATTTCATCCTTAAATAGGGCTGTCATGGTAACGGCATGACTGCTATACCGCGGTTATTAGACGCCAGCCGCGGGGTGGTCCCTTTGACCGTCATCGCCGCCTTTTTATTTTTAAATATAGACCCGGTGATGTTGCTAGGTATGCGTCCACCGTCTCTGGCGCATTCAAATCTAAAGGGACGCAGGAAACTTACTATCCAGTTTACTCATCCACAACCATATCAACATGATACACACCACGTGTTTTTGACTTTGTGCAATATTTTAGTACAAAAACGTCCTTTACTTTGAGCTGTTGTAACAAGTGAATTTCCCCCAATGGGGGATCAATAAAGTGTATCTTATCTTATCTTATCCATACTTCCCAGGGACGCACCTCATGTTTCCATACAGAACGATACATTATGAACACAGTTGTTTTAAAAATCATAGTCAAGAGAAACCTTGCTGTCAGAGCACTGCTGTTTAAACCCTCTGCGCATCTAATCGGCGCAGAAGAGCCTGTGTGCAGTCTCGCAACATGATAGTTCAGCCGCTACAACAACAACTAGCCCGTCACCACGGATTTTATTGCAACAAATAAGGATACAAACTTAGTAGTGATAATAAACTTGCGTTTCCATCGCGTGGGGACGCGCTGTAGTGAAATAAACAAAACACACTCTCGCAGCTGGCTGAACAGGGTGTTAGTGTTTCACTACAGTTAGAAAAATTCTGTACCGTCACAGCCCTTTCCTCAATACTTGTCACAATATTTTGATTGGTCGGTTTTCACAAAAATACTTTGAACACATGCACATTTCTCAAGGCTAATGATAAATATCATAGTCAGTAGCAAGCTCCTTGTGTAAACTGAATGAAGACCTTAAAAAATGTACCTGTATGACGAAAAGCATGCCAACAGCAATAGTGGTGCCAAGTGCCAAGCCTAAGGCAAAGAGTGTGGCAGCGAAAGCGGGCACACTGAAGGGCATGAGGGGCTGGAACTGACGCACAGCACTCATGTCAATCTTCACAGTGCTCCAACCAAATGATATCTGCAGTGAAGGGAGAAGAAAACAGTAACATCAGTATCAAACATCCTGCCTGGAGAGAAGCTGTTTGTGCAACAGGCATGGTGTGGTGGGATTAATGAGACTGCTGACCCTCTCATACAGCTGTGTGTACATGGTCATGATGAAGATGATGGCGGCGTGTGAGCAGCCGAGCGGAGCCAGCAGCAGGAAGCTGGTGAAGTAGGCGTGGTTCAGGTGGCCGCAGCAGTTGTTGATCCAAGGGCAGTGGTGGTCCATCTTCATCACGCACCTGGTGGGAGGGGAGGCAGAGGAGGAGAGGAGTGCTGGGGGAACTGACTGGTTGTTAGGGAGGACACAGAGTGACACGTTCATAAGCAGGACACACTGGATGTTTTTAGCAGAAGAAATAGAGCAACATCACAGGGATGATGGTGCTCTATTTAACATCATATGGGGAGATAATGCGACTCTGCGCAGAGACTTTACAGCACTGTGTGGGCTGAAATAAGAGGGACAAGCCACGTGCACGCACAAGCTAGCTCTAATTTGGTGTGCCTGAAATATACAAGTGATTATCTATTTATAGTCGCTCAGTCTGTGGGCTCTAATTTACTTTAGGTGAAAGATAGCCCACCCTTACGTTTGGGATAAATGTAGTTACCTGTTACACTTGCGACAATGGTGGGATCTTGGGGCCTTATGTCCTTGGCACACTCTGCAGTACTGTAGGTACTGGGCATCCAGTTGACTCTCCTGTGACGGGACAAACAAGTCAATACGTCACTTGAAGTTACATCTTTATGATGACTTGGTCCCACCTTGTTCTTGACATTATTTCCAGAAAAAAAGACAAGCGACAGATATGTTAAGTCTAACTGAGGGTCCTTACTGGTTTCCATCCAAGAGGGATGTATCCAGGTCCAACAAACATAGCGTTGAAGTAGTTGTAGAGGATGAGGACAGTCCAGTTGAGGAGCATGATGAAGTTAATGCTGCCACCTGTAGTGTCCAGCGGCCAGTACCAGATAATGGAGTCCAGAACTGCCATGGTGGAGCATATAGCAATGACAGAAAGGGCTATGACTGGACCCCAGTGGCACAATCTACGAACCTCATGGAGGTTCTGAAACGTCACAAAGGTTGACAGGAAGTTCATCTTTTCGCAGCAAAGTTAGAAGTAGTATTTTGGCTGTTGAGTTCCTGAAATGTATAACAGAGCTTCAGTGTCGAGTGTTACTTTCTTCCTCTGCTATCTTGCAAAGTCAGCGGTGCGGACGATGCACATGTTTTTCCTCGTCTTCTGAGTACCCAGCAACTGGCTTGGTCTTGGGTCACTGGGGCTCTCTGTGTCCCATTGGTCCTTCCCCTGGAAAAGAGCAGCATCCTCTCCTACCGATCTTTGGAGCACACTATCCTTGTGAGCGACTCAAATTCCCCATCTGAAAGAAAAAGGGAGGGAGGGAGACTTTTTAAAACATCAGACCAACACTTTTCAACTGTGAAATACTAACAGTGCCATCAGCACGCTCTGCTGTTAACTGTAAACTGTCCCACATCTGTAGTTATCTGGTTTCATAATTTAAATATAAAGAACCGTAATAGTTTGAATGATACACCTCTTCTGTGCGGCCAATAAACACACCAACTACACCCAGTGAGCTTGATTGTTTATTGATTGTTCCTTTTTTATATATTTTGTCTTTCACATCTTAGTCACTGCCAAATTTAACTATTGTCGATCAAGAACTTTCATAAACTTCAACAAGTAGTTTAACAGCTTATGGCTTTTTAAAGTAAGGTACTACATGTGAGAAACATAATATAGCGTTACATTCCCAAAGCAGACAGTGCTGCATTTCTACACAAAGGACTTATTAGATACAGAGCCAAAGCATCTATTCAACAGCGACCCAACTAATTAGCTTATGTTACCAAGCTAGCTAATTTACGTCAAGAAGAAAAAAAAACATCGCAAATAATTATTGCATGCAACCGCAAACAATATCAAACATCAAGACATGCGAGACCACAGAGTTGAAAAAATGTACGAGGTATTTTACGTGTTGATTTCGGTTAGCACTATGCTAACGTTAGCTTGTTAGTTAGCTTGATCGCTAGCTTGACAAGACTCAGGTATCAGGCTGGATTAACGTTACTGCCAAGGACAGCAAAAGGGAAAATATTGCATCTTAACAATATAACAAATACTTACGGTTACACGCACACTCATAATTTTTATGAATGGAGAATAAAACTGTCACTTTAAAAAAGGAACCTGGCCACTTCCTTGGTTTTTTTCTTTAATTTCTTCTGTGTACAGATAGGAACCTTTCTCGTGGTGTCTCAGAAACTATTACCCTCAACCCTTGTTGGCACTTTTAAACATAATAAATGTCTTACTCAACAGTCACAGAGCAGAAAAAATACAAACAATTATTAACATTCAATAAAAATAAAGGGACTTATATTTTATATCTACTACCTGTACCATTTTTAGTCTCCTTAAAAATAAAAGTCCAGTTTCTCGCCGGACATATTTTACTGCGACTCAAGGAAGGGACTCCATTCGAGCCTTGTTATTATTATTCTCAGCTAACTGTCAAACCTAAAGCACCTGTTTTAAACTCAAACGCCAAGATGTCTTCAGACTTTGAAGCTTACGAACAGGACTTTAGTACCATTACAGCAGAAATAACTAACAAAGTTGGCAAAATTCCCAAACTAAGTGGAGGTAAGAGTTTAATGTATTAGCTGGAATCGCTGAGCTGGAGCTAGCTATCAGTTAGCTGGCATTTCACAGCTGAGAAGGCTAGCTAACGGTAGCCTACAGTTCTTATTGTGTTATTTTATCAATTTGTCATATTTGTTTGAGTAATTTATCGCACTAAATGTAGAAACACGGCTTGTGTATGCAATTGAATATTATGTAAAATGACATATCACGTGTTGCTTGCTTGTCTAATAGCTTGATATGACTTTAATGTGTTTAGCCTGTGTGAAAATGTGTAACACTGAGCTCAGAGTCAAATAACATCTTTTTTCCGGTAGTGGAGGTTACGTGGAGTCTTATATACGACTTTCTCTATCAGCTGTCAACCTTTGGTCACTTTTATTATGGTTAGTTAATGGGCCTATTACTTGAACATGTTCAAATGGATGGATAGTAAATGAAATTCACTGGTAACACATTTTCTACCCCTTGGTTTACCACACAGGGCTTCATTTCATATTGTTAGATGATGGAAACAAGGATTTTTTGCTTTTACATGCATGTACATAACTGAGTGCATAAATAAGGAGGCGGATGAATGAAACACATTCTCTAACTCTGCCGTGTTAAAAATAGTCTTCAAATGCAAGTAGCCATTCAGCCAAGTCAATATTTGTTGTGATTTTTAAAATGTTGCTTGAATAGAGATTTTTTTTCCCCTTTTGTTCTCCACCTGCACACATCCATGCAGTCAGAGGACTGGTTTCAGGTTGCTTAGTATTTCCTTGATTGTGCAGATGCATTATTAAAGTACCTGGCAACCAAGTTGTTTTACTAACCGTTACGGGCAACTTCACGTTTAATCCACACACTGTGGATTAAGACAATAACGAGGAGAGAGAGGCAGAGAAGATCAATCTGATTTGAATTTTTCGCACACGGTTTTTAGCATGTCACAGTAGGAAAAGCACACGTGTATTCCATTTAGCTGCTTCAGTTTCATGGTCCTGGTTGTGTGTTTCTGTATCTATGGTTGTGTGCACGCTGACTGCCTGTCATGGCTTTCTCAGACACCAGAATAGAACAGAACCATTGTTAAAGTTATTAATAACACCTGTGCTTTTCCGCCTGTTAGAAGAAAGACTGACTGAAAGCACGTACTGTGATGCTCAGTGTGTTACATAAAATAAAATAATAGGCACAACTGTGTACCCATTTCCACAATTTTAAGATAATATGTAACACAATGGCAACAAATGCAGCCGTTTCAAGTTAAGATATGGGAGAGATAGAACACTTGTAGGGCTGCTATGCTGACAGGTAGGAGTCTAGTGTCACAAGCTGCAGTCTGTCACAGAGGAAAAGTCATTCGCGCTTATAAAAGTTGTAATACAGCTTAACTTCTAGTCCACTCCTCTATGTGTATATATATATATATATATATATATATATATATGTATTAAATTGAGGTCACAAAATAATATGAATAAGTAAGAATAACAAAATACAGACGCGTAATAACTTAAGTCGAGCAGTGTTTCTCTCTGTTGAGTCAATGCAACAGTTTCCCAGCTTGTTTCCATTCAGTGATTGTTACCATTACAATTACCACATTGTATTTCACATTTTTACTCACACCCACTTTCGTCCTGTCCAATATATGACTCCTTTTTTCTGCCACATCTGTATTAAACAGACATCACACTAAGTATCAATGTTCACACAGTTATGCACTGAAGCTTTTGCTTATAAGTGTGAAGGCCTTTTCTTATTTACACAGGTCAAACGCAGGTTTTCGCAATGCCCATACAACCTTACAATCTGTAATTGTACTATATGTCCGTGCTTACAATCACATTTGGAAGTCGAGGTAAAATTGTCATTGAGTTACATATTTCTTAATGTTCTTAATATGTGCAGCATATTTCAATATTACAGCCATTTAAAAAAAATTGTGTAATCAAATTGGTTTTCAGTTTCAGATAATATGTGACAGATTTATGTCCAATAAGGAAGGCAAATGACCGTGAGTCTGCAACTTACATGTTGGGACATTTAAAGCTTGGGTTAAAGAAAACAATCTGTACCAACCCGAGTACAGAGTTCACAGTTTAAATACTTAACATTTAATGCATTAAAGTGCTTAGTGATAATAGATAGCCTAAACCAGGAATGGGATATATGCAATAATGTGTGCTCCTTTTCCATGACAGACACTTTGGGTTGTTATAAAAGAAAAGCACAGGTGTTACTTACTAATAATTTATTACACGTCTCTGTTAAAGCTCCTGTGAGGAGTTTTTTGCGGGTTATGAAACAGACTGAAATTAATTCTGATGCGTCTATATGAGCTACAAAGGCAAACCAGACCATCAGTGACAAGATTGATTATTTCTGTATAGTTTTTAATGCCTGAAACTGCTGTTGGGGGGGGTAGGTGTCAGACGAAGCGATTAACTGCACGCTTTCTTTGATTACATTTTCCAGGGCTAAAATTTAAAGTGAGTGATGCGTTTGACTGTTAAAGAAAGACTTATTGTTAAAAACTGCCACTTGAGCATGTACAGGACAGAATCAGAGAGAGATAAGAGGTACGTCTTTGTCCACAGGGGGCGCCAAATCAACACAAACCTAAAATTCCTCACAGGAGCTTTAAGTAAGGCACAGGAAGGGACACCACATTCTCTCGAATTCGTTTCCTTCGGTCCCGATCAGACCTGCAAAACGCACACACTGCACTGCCTTTTCTGTTGAAGCCTACGGTTAAAAAAAGAGCAGCTTGCTGTGCCTTTTTTTCCCGATTGTTAAGGCAACCACCGAATCATTAACTGTCATTAACCTAACCGTTATTTTGTAAACTGACAGAAGGCCCGCCTCTCCATTCATCTGATTGGACAATGACAAAAAACGGCCATGACGTCGGGCGCTTTTCTGCTTTGAGTTGAGTTTTTTCAACTCGAAGCGCTCAGAGCGTTTCCTTAAAAACGCAAGGTGCCAGGAATACAAAAGCAGCGCGCAAAAAGCGTCCCTCTCATTGAAAACGCCCACATAAAAGTCGCCCCCAGCTGCTAAAACGTGTTCTGTCTGACATGGAGGCTGAGTTTTTCCAGTGAAGGGAAAGTAGCCTGTGTATAACATTTTAAAGTTTGCAGACATGTATTTAGCTCCAATAACACTATTTCCCTCTCCTGGGGCGCTAAATACAATCAGGACGTATCATATGGCCAAACTCAAATTTTCCAGCAAAGGTTGCTTTTGCCTTTATTTGATAGGGTAGCTGAGGAGAGACAGGAAATGTGGGGAGGAGAGAAGGGGGGATGATGTGCACTAAATGATCACAGACCAGGAGTGCACCAATCAGTGCATCGAGGACTGTAGCCTCTGTACATTGGGCATAAATGTACAGGGGTTACATAATATAATAAGGCATTACATATTATATAATGGGCTCCTGTAGCCTCAATGCCAAAACTAGTTGACTAGCTCTTGCAGTAGTTAGTTTTCAGTTGTGCTAAAAAGTGCCTCCAACCTGCACTTGGAACATTTATCTCTTCCTCTGGACTCAGACTCGCTCATTGGTTTTTTTTTCAAAGGGCACAAAAACCTCGGCTGACTGAATATTTCTGGTTTGGAATTGGCATCTTTGAAGATTCATGGCAGCCCATTCCACACTGTAATTCCACATTGCTGCCTCTCGCCATCTGTTGACTGTGTCACAGTAAGCCCATATGAATATGTACAAAGCCAGGAAACACATTACAACCATAAGTAGCTGCTCATTGTCGTCTGCCACCAACAGAATAGTTTACAGTTGAATTTCAATTCCCTTCCTTCTCATTAGGGTTTTTTCTTTTTTCCTTTCTTAAGTCCTTCTGGCTCTTCTTCCTGAAGTGGCTGGATTTTGCCCGTGGTTTGACTGCGCTCTATTTAATACATTAATATAACTCCAGACAAAGGGCTTTTGTCACAGCTGTTGTTGTAGCTCTCTATTTTACATGTGCACAATTGCTGATAATGGCCAGGGCATGTGGAAAAATTGTCCTTGACTGTCTTCATTCATGTGACAATCAAATGAATGCGTGTTTTATATATTTATTTGTTCCCATTCCGGAAAAATCAGGAATACAATGAAACGTTAGGCCCTTTTTCCGAGAAACATAAATGTCATTCCTCTCCCACCATTGACTCATGATGGCGCGCGATTGCCTGTCAATCACTGCAACTCAAATATACAGAATTTTTCTCAAGTAAAGAAAATATTTGGCAAGCTGCTTCTTCTTCTTCTTTTTTTTGGCTTTCTATTGTGTACAAAACTCCTCATCCGCCCGTCAGCAGGTTGTAGTCTTGGTAAATATCCATACATATTTCACAGCCCTGCAGCTCGGGCCTGAGTTTGAGCAAGAAAGCACCATCGCACCTCTCAGTGAATCGCCTCTGGCTGTTTACTGTGTAGGCTGCTGGGTTGGACACAGGTTTTAAAAATGAATTTGAGGACTGGGCAAAAGGTAACGTTGGCCCACGGTGACTGAGAAATGAAGATCTCGGCCTTGTTTTCTTACGTTATTACAGTCCTACAGCTGATAAGCTGGTGATGGAAGTTCTGTTTAATTATTGAACAAATTTAAAGCTCTTCCAGATTGATTTGGGTGTTTTTTCTGTTAAATTAATTTAAATTTAAAGATGCAATCTCCAAGATTTCATTGTTTGGGCTCATGAGTGCCTCCTACTGGCGATAATCGGATATTAAGAGGACACTCTTCCCAATTTAACCAGACGTCTACGGCTTGCTCCTTTTGTCGTGGTTCTAACTCTTGATTTTCCTCACTTTCGTTTGTAAACTGTCTTCATCTGAACGTCTAATTTGTTTCTTTTTCTCTGGATTTTCACTTATTTTTGAAGTTGTATCTGTAGTCATCCATCTTTTCTTTGTTTGTTCATCCATAGTAGATTACAGAAACCGGAAGTGCAGCCGCTTAGCTCCGCCTACCCTCTCTGGCAGACCAATCACTGCTGGGTGATGGAAAATGCGTCACTAACTGGGCGCCGCTTGTGATTTTTTTTCCACAAACGTCGCCACAGACACCCAGTCTGTAATACTGCAAATGCAAAGGCTTTCATCAGTGGGCCACAGACTCGCCATTGCGTTACCTCATTTGGCAATAGATAGTGATGTGACCGACATTTAGGCTATTTAAACGTTCAAGATTGTTACTTTAACTACAAATTATAAGAATTTATCTAAAAGGATGTTATCTTAAAAGATACTAAAATTAATCACACATCAAAATGTGTTGCTCTTTTTAGGACTAGAGCTAATTTACAAAGATTGGCTGTCTTTTTAGAGATGCTAAGTGCTATTGTTTTCTGGCAGTTCAAGTCCAACCTCAGTGTAGGTCTGCAGTATTTACTCCTGAGTTTTGTAGGTTTAGGTAAACCAGTGTTGTATTTCAGTTGGACTTCAAGGACCTTTGCAAAACCAACCAGGATGATGTGTAATATTTGATATTTTTTGCACAAGGCCAATTTATGTATGTATGTATGTATGTATTGTAAGATTTAAAAATTAAGCCTGAAAGTAGTGACAAGGTAAACCTTGGTGTGCGAAGGTGTGAATTCTGTCACACATGCGGCATTTGGCATCTCCCGGATCCCTGCTAAACTGAGCTTTCAATAAGTATTCAAGCTGGAAAGTGACACAGTGAAGGAAACTTGAACCACACAGTATACTAAATGTGATTGATTCCTTTTTCTTTTTTGTGTGTGTTTTGCATTTATTTTGTTGACATTGACACTTCAGTAGTCTACTAGCACTTGGAGGCAGGTACATCTGGCTGTAGATGTTCTCCTTGATATATTTATGATTGTGGTCAATTTAGACAAAGTTTGACTGGTTTCATTTGTTATTTCACGTCTTTTATTGTATTATAGTCACGTATCCTGTATCCCGTATTATGTTTATATGTATGGCTGCTCATTGTTCGTCAGAAACTTTGTTAATATGCTGCTGCCTGTCTAGGCCAACACGGTCTGAAAAAAGGGATTTTTAATCTCAAGATCTTTTTTCCTGGTCAATTAAAGGTTAAATAAAATTTAAAAAAAAAGTCTCCCCCACAATTTAGTCAACGTATAGGCAATGGAGGAGTTCCTCACAGATGGACATTGTTACCAGTGCTAAGACACTTTGTCTCTGTGAGGTTTAATTAACAGTGACATCCTAAGTCGCTGTGTGACTGACGTTCACTCTCTAACGTATTCAGTAAATTTCCATTTAGAATAAAATGCTTAAGTTTCTTTACTGAATGCTTAATTAGTTTACTAAGCCGATTAGTGTGAAGTGTTTATATATATGTGTGCACTGTATAGACTTATTATAAAATATGAATGTGGAACATGCAGAGAATTTCATTGGTCACCTGGACACTTGACATGATCTGAGCCATTGTTCATGTAAGGGAATGTATAGTGATGTATAGCTCACTATCCATTATCCCGCTTATTACACGGCTATTTACGTAAGACATCAATAATTTGACACAAAATATTGATTTGGAAATTATTTTATTAATTGACAAATGATTCATTTTCAGTTTTCAGTTTAAAAATATTCTGTTACACTCACAGTGAGAGCTGCGTCCATAGCAACAGTTAACTCTTTAGCCTTCTTAAAGTGAGCTAAGCTAGCTGTTTTTACTCAACATTTCCACTGATGGTGACACTGTGAATGGTGTTCTGTTTAGTTTTTACTTTGTGTGCCGTCTTCAGGTTTGTAGATCATCGTCTACAGGTTTTGCGTCTTTTAACCTTTATTGTTTTCTCTCCACTGCTTTCGTCAGTTTTTTTTTTTTTCAAACATACCGGACTTCTTATAGCGGATTGATATGATTACAGTTATTCCTCCAGATTCTGTGGTTTGAGCCGCATCCCTAGCAACGGTCTGTTCTTCATAGCAACGGTCTGTAATCGAGAAATAGCAGACAGCAACAACTCTGTTACTTAACTTATACTGTCAGCTCTGTATTTCGGTTGGAACTACTTTTTTTTGGTAAAGAAAATTTAGAAGAAAACTGAGGTTATAAAATCATAGAGTCTGACCAGAAAAAAAAAACATACAACATTTAATTAATGGAAAATAGAGAAGGTAAGCTCAAATATTAGTGTGAATGTTTAATAAATGTTTCTTGATAATAATAATAATAATAATTACTTAATTTATATAGCACCTTTTAAGATGTTTACAAAGTGCTTTGACGGACAAAGCAAAGGCAGGAAGATTACAGAATACAGAGTAGATTACAGAGAATTCAACAATAGGCCAGAACAAAATGCAAACGCAAAAAGTCAACAAGAATAAAAGCAAATAAAAAGAATAACTCAGATTTCAAAAGTAGTAGCAGTAAAAGTAATAAAGCAATACAAATTAAGAGATAAAGGAATAAAAGTGTGAAAAGAAAGAAAAAGATTTAAAAAGACGACGTCACATAAGAGGAAAATATCAGATGAAAAGATTTAGAACGGTAAGATAAATAAAAGATGAACAAATAAGTAAATAAAAGCGATAAAGGACGAGAGGAGGACCTCCGAACAGATGAATAGATTAAAAGCATTTTAAAAACGCATTTAAAAAGGTGACATCATGTAAAAGTGAGAAAATGATATGGCTTAAACAATGATTTGGCTATCAACCTGTGACTACACCTAAAATTGAGGTATTCAAGCACATTAAGTTTCAGTGTATGTTGCTTGTTTTATGACGCCTGTTCACTAAATTCCGAGACCAGACCTCTACAATACATTCCAATAACTTCAAAGCCAAAGTGCTAATTTCGGAATAAAGACCAGATCTTATCGAACAGAAAAGAAGTGTTAATGTTGCCGCCTTAAACATCCACAGGACGTACTCCAGTTTACACGCTTCTTTGGAACCTCGAGCGAGTCGTAATGACTTTCAATGGGTAATGTGGAAGAGCAGCCACGGGGTGAGGCGCAGAACGGCGCGTTAGTCATTCTGAGTGCGACTCATACTTCTGGCAAGTGAGCAAAGCTGACACCTCCCTTCCCTTTGAGTTGGCACGAGGTGTCTCACTGCTCCTCAACAGAAACCAACAAAGGCCTCGTAGACGCCAATAACTAAGAGACATCAAATGTTGGCTCGTCGTGTAGAGAGAATGTGTAAATATATCTTCAAATGTGTCCTCGTGTGTTGTTTTCTCCCAGTCTCTTTTCTTTCTCTCTCCCCCTCTCTTCCCCCGTTGCGGGGGAGTTAGGTTGTTGTCATGAAGCGCTGTTCCTCTGTCGGCTGATCAATATGTTGCTGTTTTTTTTCCCTTTCAGAGGAGAAGACACAGCTGGTTCTAAATGTCGACAAACAGCTTGAAGAAGTCAGAGAGTTGGTACGTCTTTGATCAGTAATTTTCTCCTCTTCCCATTTCCTAAATAATGAATTTGTGGAAAGAGGGAGGGGGCGATTTTCACCGGCACCAGACAACAGCACCTGCGTTATCCTGGTGGTGACATGACATGCAGACGCGCACACACAAACGCACACTTCACGTGGCGGAACGGAGGCTTCCTCCTCACATGATTACTTTCCACTAATCTGCTTTTAAGTGACACCTATGACACATTTCAAGCCATTATCTGGAGGTGGGAGTCTTCATGTTGCTGTTTAAGAATGAGCAAAGTCACCTGACAGAGACAAATTGTTGTCGCAGTTGTCTTGTTATGTCACAGTGATTAGATCCCTCCAAATCCGCCACGCAGAGATCTGTCTCGCCATACATCAAATGTACTTTTACTACATTCGCCGCGACATTGTTGGGCCTCTTCGTGTCACCGCAATGAAGGGGCCCTCATATTTGATTGTGTATTTATTTACAGAACAGCCTCCCTCCGTCGCGGCTTTTATCACAGCGGAGTGACGTGAGCGGGAGGCTTTTTCTTTTCACAATCAACACTGGAGCGTATTACAGTTAATGCTGCTCAAGTTTCTCATTTTAGGAAGTTTACAAGTCTTTTTTTAGACGTAGAAATGCTTAGATGCTAAGAGAAATATGATCGTTAGCGGATAAGGAGGCGTGTTAAAAGTACATATTTCACCAGGTTGCTACTTTAACAGTATGATGTAAAGAATACATTCTACAGCTGATTTTTTCTTCTCCACATTATTATCTAGATGTAGTTTTATTCTGACAGTAGAAAGAATATTTTAATGTATGTTAAATAAACTGTATTTCCTGCACGTTTCAGATGGAGCAGATGGACCTGGAGGTGCGTGAGATCCCCATCCAGAGCCGAGCCATGTACAACAGCAGGCTGAAGAGCTACAAGCAGGAGATGGAGAAGCTGGAGAAAGACTTTGTAAGTACTTTAACACCTGAATAAATCTTTGTTAACGGTTATTTAAAGTTGCAATCTCGAAGATTTTCATCTAAATAAGTCGCTATCTATCGCCGAATGAGGTTACACGATGGTGATTGAGCCTATGGCCCACTGATCTCTATTTACAGATTCTACATAGAAATGTAGAACCTGTAAGCAGGGACGTGGATTTCTGGGAAGGCAAGTGTTCTGTTTGAACTACGCTTGTAGTCCGAGTAATATTGAGCAATCACGTATCAGCAGGCTGCAGCGTATGCAGCCTTACGGCGGATCGTAAAATAGCTTCTTATTAATCTCTATAAACAGACATCTGCATGCTAACAGCTAACAATCCGTTCTAGATCTAAAATTTAACTTGACGCTGTGTCACGAAAGCTATTCAGCGTTCAGATTTCCCGACTCCCCCAAATGCATCATCGATCCGACTGCCGTTCAACAAACGAGCATTTTAAAAGTTTTCTTCTCCTCTTGAGGACAGACCCGACAAAGCTTGAATTTTTACTTCTTACTAATCTGCATCATGATGTTGAAATTTGGGCGAAGGTAAGACCCGTTAATAACAAAGAAATCACAAGAAGACGTTTTCTCTTTCTGTAACAATGCAGCACGTGGAAAAGGAAGTGTTGACGGGAAGTCGTTTATCGCTTACCACCCGGCACGTTCGTCTTGTCTCAGACTATAGCCGATGGGGTCCGAGATTGATGGCCCACTGATGAAAGCCTTTGCATTTGCAGTATTACGAAGTGGGTGTCTGGTGCGATGAAAAAATCACAAGCGGCGCCCAGTTAGTGACACGTTTTTGGGACGCGATGGCTGAACAAAGAAAGAAAAGATCGCTGACTACAGATACTTCAAAAATAAGTGAAAATCCAAAGAAAAAGAAACAAATATGACACTCAGATGAAGGCAAACAGTCTAAAAAGGAAAGCGACAGTCAGCGATGAAAATCAAGCGTTACAACCGAGCCAACCGTGGACGTCACACATGCAACACTGTCTGGATATCTGGGAAGTGTGCGCCCGCAATTACCGCCGAAGAAAACGAAACTAAAATCTTCGAGATTACAACTTTAACTACTGACTACAGTTAGATAGTCCATCATCAACATTTCTCAATCTAAGTTTTAGTCTGGCTTTAAGAAGAAAACGACTCTCTTTGCATTCGAGACACTAAAATTATAAGACGTCATCTCCATCATCCTTTGCACGTCCACAGTTAAGCCCCTTAACCAAACTCCCTCCCTCTCTCTCTCTTGATAACATATCTCCCTCACACGCACACCAGCAGCCCTCCGCTGAAGCACAGAGGTGCATCCGCCGAGGTTAATTCAGAGTTTGGATCTGAACTCGCCTGTAACGCCTATTGAGAACAGGTTGTGTGTGTGTTTGTGTTGTTGCTGCAGAATCTGGCCTTGTTTAGTAATTCATAAATCAGTGTATGTCTTGACTTGATCTCGAGCCTCTATCAAAGCTTAATGAACAGCGTGGTCTTATGGGTCTCGTGCTTTTAGTGTTAGCTACCAATAAAGCTCAGTGTGTTTCACTTAATCAGTGATGCAATAGAAATGAGCAAATTAATGGATCTAATTCCATTGATTGCTTCCGTCCTTTATCCTGTAGCTTTTCCTGTTACCTTAACTTCCAAAAGTAACAATGCTACATTTTTTGCATTCAAATCTTTACTTTGCAAAAACACTTATCTTTAATTCAATCTGTATTTTATCTGTTGTTTATTATTGTTTCCTCTGGTAGGTTTTTGTTATTCTGGTGCTCACAACACAATAATAAACCCGCAGTGTGAATGCAACCAGCTGACCTTCAGCTCCAGAGCAGAGGAGTCCTTCCCCAAATCAAATGTGATGATAAATAATCCAACAGCCGCAGAAGGTGATGGAAAAATAAATACTGAGATGGACATTTAAGAACTTTAGATTCAATTTACAGTCGGGTTATTTGCATCATATAACCGTGCCGTTAGGTGGTTCCAATAAAAAATGACTTTCCTCCTGTGGCTTTACTTAAATTTGAACTTTTATTTAGTTTCATTGTTGGGTCGCTTCAGGAAATAACAGTAGTACCATTATCTATACATTATTATACCCTTATCAAGGCAGTGATAAATTCAAGTTATAATCCCGAAGATTTCAGTTTCGTTCTCTTTGGCGGCACCTTATGGCGATAAACAGTAATTGCGGCAGCACATTTCCCAGATATCCAGACAGTGTCGCATGTGTGACGTCCACGGATGGCTCCGATTGTAACTCACGGATTTTCCTCACTGACGATGGATTTTCACTTATTTTTGAAGTTGTATCTGAAGTCATCCATCTTTTCTTTGTTTTTTCAGCCATAGTAGATTACTGTTTACTCGCAACACTTGCAGAGAGCGGAAAAGCGGCCGCTTAGCTCCGCCTACCCTCTCTGGCAGACCAACCACTGCTGGATGATGGATAACGCGTCACTAACTGGGCGCCGCTTGTGATTTTTTCCGGGGAAGTCGCCACAGACAGCCAGTCTGTAATCGAGATTATTACTTTAAGGTTTTTTATTGTTGAGATTTCAGCAAAATAGCCAACAGACTTTCCTCAAAATCTTGAAATGAATCCAAGGTGGAGCTCTCCTCTTAAATTCTACTTTAATACGATCGTTGTGTTGCTTCAGGAAAAACAGTAGTACCCTTATTATCTATATTATACTGTTATCACAGCAGTATTACTACAACTGACTACAACAATAACCTGCTAGTATTTTACCCTTATCATTATTTCAAACATCTGCTTAATATCTAATAAAGTTGATCACAAAATCTATGTTGGATTACATTTGGAAACATAGCCACATTTTCCCTCCAAATCCTTCACTATTCCAAATGCAGAACAAACAAGTAAACACACATAAACAACCCATTTTGGGTGGAGATGTGGTGCGCTAGTGATCTGTGGGCGCGGCGCAGAGATGTGCTAACTGAGATCACAGAGGAGATCTCCGTGCCAAGACAGTTTACTTTCCTCGCCGTGGGCCTTTAATTGGCTGATGATTAATCTTTAACTTTTCTTCCCCCCACACTTACTGTGCCTAATCATCGAGCAGTTAGCACCTGCTGTGGCTGATATTGGTGCTACTTTTCAGTGCTTTAATTTGTATCTTAGGGGCTTATGTGGGGAAATGTGTTTGGTTAGCTTTAAAAAGTTAGCACCCACTTTTTAGAACTAAACCTTTCATGCAAAACGCACACAGAGAACATGATTACGACTAAGTTCTGACCATATTACAGCATGTGCAGCAAAGCAGAAGGTAGCAGCAGTAGGATAGCCCTAGTGGATAAAGTATAAAGAATGCTGTCCTGCTTGGAGCTGTGACTTCCTGGTTTGATGGAGTCATTTTCATTTTTACACCTCGGTGTGTGGCGAAGTCAGATCAGTGTACATTTAAACCAGGATCACCCACCTCACGCGGCAACGTCTGGTATATCAGGCCTCCCGTAAATCTGATGCAAGTGTTCAGAAGGCCAGAACTTCAGCCCCCTCAGAAGAGCCTCAGATGTGCCAAATGCTATAGCCGCGCTCAGCCTCTCGCTTCCTGCAGGCCCGCGGAGGACATGACACCCGGCTCGAAAGGCGTCTGCTGGAGAAAAAAAAAAAAGCCAATCTCTTTTCTTTTTAATGTAAAAAGCTGCGGCTTTGTTGTGCTTTCTGTGGATATCAAGGCCTTTCCACTCCCTCACTACCCAATCCTCCCCACCTCCCACTGGCCTCCCACGGGTGTCTCCCCCCTTAACCTGCTCTCTCATCCTCCCATTCACCCCGTGGTTTGAAGTCTTCCTACCACCGGTGTGCCAGCTTGAGACCTCATTCCCGCTCCTTTTTCCCAGACAGGGCCCCGAGTCGACCTCTGTAACCCAGCCATTTCATCCAGGAAGACAACTTATCAAACGGGCATCCCAAAGGTGTATATATGAGATGTGGCTTTGTTGGCTCGGCTGACAGCTTCATTGCGATAATAGAGGGGACAGTGGGGGTCTTAAAGGTGCTGGGTTGTGCCAAACGGGCATTGCGGCGGCTAAAGGGGATGCCAGCCTGACAGAGAGAGGAAGTCGGAGTGGGAGAAGAATTAGAAAGGACAATGAAAATCCTATTTGATGGCTTTTTTTAAGTCAGAGGAAGCAGGGTGGCACGGCTCTTAGCAGCAGCTTTGATCAGGCGAAGAGGAGGCCCAACTTAAGCTTAATTTAATGAAATCTATCGGGTAAACAGAGGCGCCGTCTTCAAAGGGCCACGTTTGGCCTGTCCCAGCATGGAAGGTGGGGGTCTGCAGATGTCTGCTGCGTCTCTCAAAACACAATCCAGTTTGAGGAAGTGACTCTGAATTATGTACAATTCTAATTGTAAATGTGAGATGCCATAAGCAACACTGACTCAGGGACTTGGAGGTGATTTAGTCAGTCCTGGGAACTCATAGTGGTGTCTCCGTGTTGTCAGCACATATTTTTAATATCAGAGCTCCTTTCTTGGCTCTTTCAAAGCTCCTCCATGTTTTATTGTTAGGTTTTTGTCTTAATATGTGAGTGAAAAGGAAATATTTTCAGTCCAGCGCAGATTTCAGGAGACCTTTACTTAACAAAGTGTCTAAACTCTAAACTGGAATTAATGGAAAGAATTGTGTCTAAAATGCCAGCTTGCCATGATTTTATTTAACATTATGTTTACCGTTTTGAGATTCAAAACAAAACAAAACAAAACAAACAAACTGAGAAAAATAATATTGTGAGTAGGGATGCACGATATTGGATTTTTTGCCGATATCCGAAATGCCGATATTTTCCAACCCTGTTTCCCGATTTGGATACCGATATATTAGTTTTTCTCCACCTAATTACAGAGAACACCCAGTCTCCCCTGTAGTGGATTTGATATCATGCCTACTCTTGTTGTAGTGTCCCACTGGTAGATGCAGATATAACATAATACAGTGCTTTGTGAAATGTACACATTCACTGGGCAATACAAGAAAACTACTTAAACTTAGAACAAAATGCCATATTTATTTGTTTGTAACATTTTCTTTCAAATAAAACTGTAATATTCACACAACTTAGACAGGCTTGGACGACGCTCTACCTGAGACAATCCTGACAATAGCCACAACCAGGGCAAATGTTACCTACTGCACAGAAAAAACACATGAAATGAAATCTGTCCAATAGGATCATGTGAAACTAACTGTACAGCGATTAAAGTCAACTGAAATACTCTTTGAATAAATATCATACCGTGAACATCTTGCACCCTTCTTCACGCTTGATGGAAGAGTTAATGTCGTAGCATTACGTCAAGCTTTTTTAGGGAATCATCGAGCATTTGGGCAGAATTAAAACGTTATTATATCGGCGGAAAATATCGGCAGAAAAATGACATCGGCATGTCATTTTCTAGCCATAATCTGCAGACAACGATAATGTGCCGATAATATCGTGCATCCCTAATTGTGAGTATAAAACAGATAAAAAATTAGCTGGTTTAGCGCACTAGTTTAACCGCACGCCCCACATACAGAGGCCAGGACCTTGAAGCGGCGGCCCAGGGTTCGACTCCCACCCCCGGCCCTTTGCTGCATTTCTTGCCCACAATATTGCCATTATTAATAGTTTTTTTAAAGATTTTTTTTTGCCTTTTATGCCTTTATTGAGAGGACAATGCTGTTATGTTACCATTTTACTCATTAATCACTTGTGAGAACTTTCCTGTATTTCCCTGAATTTATTTACCTCTGGTCATGTTTGTTAACAAAAGTGTTGCATCCTACAAGAAATCAAAAGTGATCACAAATCTCTGCATCATATTTTGTTAAACCTGTTTCTAAGTGCCTCTTGTTAAAACATAAAGTAGAGTGCTTTGCTTTTACTTTGAGGCCTCCCACTTGCACTTCCTGCTGCGGTCGTTGCGCTCTTCCTGCAGCAGATGGCGGTATCGCTCTAAGAATTCCCCTCCTGCTTAAGGTATATGACAAGGACAATATTGGCCACATTTACCAATTACTTTGCCTTTCTGATGTATAAGTGGACTCGCTATGATAAATCCCTCCACTTATTACTACGTCTGACCTCATCCTTTAAACCCTGTAATAGAGATTGAACATAATGTGACCGAAAATGTCCTTGTGCTAAAAGCTCAGTTAATTCAAAGTGCATTAAAGCAGTTTCGCTTCAAACTTCCGTGCGTTCCTTTAGTTCGACTCGGCCGGGTCGTTCTCTGAAAGTTAATCACGGGAGCAAAACAAAATAAGAATACGTTTGCGAATAATAAGTCGTTTTGAAACGTTATTGTAAAGACTCTCTCGTTTCCTGTCTCAATTAATCTTTCTGACATGAGCTGTTGCTGCAAACACTTCACCCTCTTCAATGTTATTTAAAGAGGTGTATTCACATGTTTTCTTTTATATTTCAATATGCAGAAATACACCTCGGGTCCAAGTCTTTCCGTCAAAGGATCCTTGACTCGTAAAGTTTATTTAGTAGTCATTAAATATCAAGCTGTGACAAGTTTTCATGTTGAATCTTCAGATTTTTTTGGGTGGGATTGGGTGCAAACTGGTCAAGGCACCAATTCTGAATATGAAGCTATTGTTGCCATAATATGCAGTCTGCTTTTTTTCATCAAGGACTATGAAGGTGTCATTCATCACCGAGCATCTTTTGAAAAACATTCAAACTCTTTACATGACATCTGTAAATACATGTAAATAATGCAAGTAAATGTAAGCTGTACAGTACTTCACATTCAGTAAGATTTGAAACTAAGACTATTTTATTCTCACTCATGCCCAGCCTTTGTTCCCTGATTCTGAATCATGAGGTCAACTGTCATAGTTATACAACTATCCCTTTCTAATTTCTGACTAATGGTCTGTTGTTTGGAGCCACAGTCACGGTCAAGCACCGTGTCTGGACTGCCTTTTCTTTCAATAAAAACCTTTGGATAGAATGCCTCCTAGTGTCAGCCCAGGGAGATAATTAATGCGTTTCCAAAGAGTCGGCCAACCTTGAAATACTGAACAGTTTTATTCGCCAGGTACACCGAGGTGAAAGCTATGAAAAGAGCTATTGGTTCTCATTACTCCTTTTATTTCTTGATTTTTATTTACCTCAATATATCAGTTTCATAAGTGGTTATTATCAGCGACCTTCTAGAGATTATTTGAAATGCTCTCAGTTGAAGGCAGACGCCGAGCTGTGTTTAATGAAGCGGCACATGGGACCTTTTTAAGAACAACTTGTAAATGAGGAGACAGGGTTTGATTGAAATCTGGGAACACAAATGAGATGAGTTAATGATCAAATTGGACGTATATCAAATGTAAACGCGCCTCAAACGAGGCCAAGGCAAACTTCTGGAACTCATCGTTCTTATTTAGTCTGTCATCAGAATAAATGGACGTTTTGCAGAAGAAATAATGACGATCCCTGAATTTGGGTCTCAGTCTGAGGGTTGTCCACGGTCAGTTCTACATATGTAACGGTTTAACACTTAAATAGGGTCTAAAAATCCCATAGAAAGTAAATGTTCTTTTTGTTATTGCTTTCAGGTTTAGGTTGGAGTTTGGTGTGTAAACTTTAATATATTGCTCCCTTTAAAACAGGGTTTTTATCAGGGTTTTTGAAATTCCTAAAAAGTATACAGTAGGGGTGGGAATCAAAGGGTAACCTGCAGTACGATGCGTGATACGTATCAGCCCACGATAACGATAATATCACGATACAGCGATTCTGCGATAATTGATATATTGCAAGACAATCTTATAATGATACCATGATATCTGATTAACTGATGAACAGACGAACGATAGAACAACCGTAAAAACAAATTAGGACTTTGGATTTGAAAGTAGCTGGCGAATCTCTTAACTTCTTTTCAGCGCTGTCCGAAATGATCCCACTCTCTTTTTCTTCTTCTTTTATCCTGCTGTCAAATTCTTAACGTGTTGCCGAAGATCCAATGATGATTCGTCACAACTGCCGTTGCGCCTGAAGGATGTCCATGATCAGTTTGTTATATTTTTAAGAATTTATATTTTCTTTGGGTTTTTTAAATTCCATAAAAACTATAGAGTTGGGGTGGGAATCGCAGGGTAGCTCACAATACCATACACGATACGTATCGGCCCAAGTAAACGATAACATCATGATACAGCTATTCTGCGATAATTCATATATTGCAAGACAATCGTCACGAGATTTGATTAACTGATGAACACAAGAACGATAGAACAACCGTAAAAACAAATTAGGATTTAAAAGTGGCTGGCGCATCTTTTAACTTTGTCTCAGCGCTGTCCAAAATGATCCCACTGCCCTTTCTTCTTCTTTTGTCCTTCTGTCAAATTCTTAACATGTTGCTGAACATCCAATGATGACTCCTGACTTTGCCTTTGTGCCTGAAGGATGTCCATCATCATTTCATCATGTGTTAAGAGTTTATTTTTTTTTAGGGCTTTTCAAATTCCATAAAAAGTGTAGAGTAGGGGTGGGGGTCACGGAGTAACTCACGATATGATACGCGATATGTATCGGCCCACGCTAACGATAATATCACGATACAGCGATACTGATAATGATGCATCACAATATTTGAATAACTGAATGAAGTGCAGGATTAGTTTCACTGAATTTGACACAAACTGAGATGAAACAATGAACATGTTTTTTGTCTATAAATTAAACAGAACTATAGAACAACTGTAAAAACAAATTAGGACTTTGGATTTGAAAGTGGCTGGTGCAGGACTTAACTTCTTCTCACCGCTCTGATGTTATATTGCCGTATCGATATTTTGTCCCACCCCTAGTATAGAGTATGTTCTTTTTATAATTGGTTTCTGTTCTAAGTTGGAGTTTGAACTTTCATCTGTGTATTTAGAGAGAACCATCCCAAAATATAACCAAGCAAAATGAAAGAAGCTATAAGCGACCTTCATTAACTCCCTTTACTATATTAATGCTCCTGTTTACTTTCTTAATAAGTCGTCATGGGCAGTTCAAGGTTGTGGAGACTATCCAACTTTAGCTAATAGTTGCTATTAACTCATTATGTTTGGCACAATTAGCAACCTAAAGAAGAGTTTGCAAAGTCGTTTATCAGAAAGTTTCGCCTTTAAGAGGCTCTGAAACTCAATGTTTTTTCAACCAGATCCCGATAATTATGAGATTTAGGTTTTGATGGGAGATTTTACTCCTTCCTCGCCGTCCAACACAAACTAGCAGCGATTATAAATTAGCATTGTTGTAATCCATCTTGAAGGGCTCTCGCTGTTTGGCCCCTGTCCTCGTTGTGGTGACTCCTGCAAGCAGACAACATGACAGACCCACATTAGTTGGATGTTAGACACTGTAAATCGCCTTAGGTTGCCTTGGCTTACTTGTTCTTATTAGACACAGAGGAGTAAAGGCAGATTGGCTCTTTTCATGGTCTGTTGCTTAACAACCCATCAATGACACCAAAGTCTAATCGCTCATAACCAGTTTTAAAAGGGATTTTTTTCTGTATATTTCCTCTGAGCCGAGTGCAGATTTAAGATGTAAACAAATAGATCTTCTCCTCTACTTATGAATTACGTCCTTTCATATGGAAGTTGTTGCGCGCAGTGCGTCTTCCTCGAAGCCTTTTGTGGATTTGGAGGCTTTTCCCATGTCGTCTTTATGGACACGAAGATGGGATTCATTCTGCGGGATTAGCCTTTTGTCGCTCATGTTTTTTTGTTTTTTTATGGGGTTGATGGTGTAACGGCGGCAGCGGGTCAAATGTGGGTTGAAGGACAGTGTCACAATGAGGACAAAAGGAGGAGTGGGAATATGAGAGAGATACAAAGAAGAATATCACAAAAGTTTTTATTCTTTTTGTCACTTTATTGTGGCTAAAACGTTGGATATGTTATGTTTCATATGTACGTTTTATTAAAGATTGATGGAAGTGTCTTTCAGCCTCATGGAAAAGCCTCGCTGGAAAAGTGCGGTCAGCCAGGTGTCGCGGCAGTTGCAGGCTTTTGCTGCGATATTCAAGTTAACAATTGAAGGTATTTAGCACAAGAAGAATTGAAAAAACAAGTCTTCACACCGGTGTCTTCTTTCACCACACCTGATATCGCTGCAGCAGGAAACAGAGTGCACATTTATCATGAAGAAATATGTTTTTACAGACGTGATAAGTGCTCCGTAAAAACCTCCCAGACAGAGAAGTGGGAATAAATTCTGCCATCATTTGCTTTACTGTCATCCGAGTAGTTTTACACTCATTAACAAGATGAGTTCTTGTCAGTAGTTGTCTCGCGGAAATCACACAGCCGGTAATTCGTAGGCAGATCGCCCCTCTACTCCCTCTCCATCCCTTTATGTTAACACTTGTCAGTATGGATGGTGGTGGTGGTGGTGGTGGGGGGGGTGGTATCTGCATTATGCCTGGAGCACAGGTTTTGTTTGGCAGTGTGCAAATTCGGCCGTTCTCCTTATCCAACGCGATCGCTTCCTCTCCCGCTTATCTCTCCTGGCCTCCTCCTCCTCCAAAGTCGCCCGCGCTACTTCCACACTCAGTGACAGCGATCAGTATAGCTTTCAGACGCTTGTCTGGCTGCCACGAAGCGAGCGGAGGGGCCCTCCCAGGTCCCACTCGCTGTCCTCGGGGCTTGTGTGATTGAGTGACTGGAGCGAGTGGGGGCCAAAGATAATAAGGGGGAAAATATAAAGACATGGGGCGATGATATGATAACACCCCCCCACCCCACCCCCTCTTTACTCCCCTTTCCACCTCCCCATCACTTTTTCCGTCTGTTCTTCTTTCTGTCCTACCCCCCGATTTTCCGTGCACCGAGCCTGTCCCACGCAGCAGTGTAAACCAGAAGTGACATGTGACACCCACTCCCCAGTGATGTGCTGACAAGCGGGTACTAGAATAGGTGACAATGTTTTCTTTTTTTTTTTTGCCAGACTGGCTTAAGTATGGCGAAGGGATTCATGAAGTATTTATGAAATATATTATGAATCATCGGGTCTGTGTTTCTCCCTCTGTATTTGAGGCATTTGTTTTTTAATAAGTGCGACTCCGAGAAGAGGAGACGGAGGAGACGATTCTTTACATTGCATCTTTCTTCAGAGTTGAAGCCCCGTGTTTACAGATGCTTTAACCCCTGCTCGCTCCCTCCTTCATGCAGACACACAATTAAACTTTTTCCTCCCTCTCATCCTAAGTGTTTCTAATGAGGCAGCAAAGAAAGAGAAAGCGTCTTTACTCTCAGCGACCAACACTTTTGCCTTTTTCCTCGGCTCTTTTTGAAGCCTGCAGTGGAATCCGGCTGCGGCCTTGATCAGAATTACATTGTGGAAGATGATTTAAGTCGTTTTTTTTTTTTCAATTATCCCAGAGGTTGGCCACCATTAGAGCATCATTCTCCTCCTGCAGTGAGACTAAACCCTTTAGTTTTGTTCCCCCTCGTCGTTATAGAGCGCTTGTTTGTTCTGCATTGTCAAACTTTTGTCTCTTTTTTTTTTTCTTTCGTTTTATTCAGGAAAATTTCACGACGTACATGAAACATCCTCGGCTTTAAGTGTTCCTATCACACAGAATTCCCAGGAGGAAAACAAATCTGTTGCCTATTTCTAAAAACAATTTAATTATCAGACGCACTTTTTCACTCTGCGGTGGACCTTCTTTAAATTTCCTCCTCCTGTTTCTTTATTATTCCGCTCTGCTTTTTTATCCCTTGCGTCACTTTCTGTGCACTTTTTGTTTTCTAAACCAGCTTAAAGCTGTAAGCAGGTCCTTCTGTAGCCTTCACTTTGCCATTTCTGAGAATTTTTCAACCCCTCTTGTAAATTCCAGTACAAACCCGCAGACTCCCAGGAAACTGGTAAGTGTATCGGGGAAGTTCAGGAGGGCACATGTTGGAAGGGCTTTGGAGGGGGGCCTTACTGGCCTCATCAGCATTTGAATGTGTTCCGGCCAGTGAAATAACAAAGTATACATAAATATATAGAGATAATGATCTGGCTAAGTCCCTATATGTGCTGCGGCATTCTTATGCTAATGAGCGGGCTATTCAGCGCCAACAATGGTCACATTACAAGAAAAGGCAAAGCACTGAAGGAGATAGTCTTCTGTGCGTGTCCACTGACGGGCGCGCACACGCACACGCTCAGCAGGCCCGACTCCTCTCCCTTTGTGTCTAGGTTTTTTTTATTTTTTTTATTACATTTTTCAATTTTAGATAACACTCCAAGAATAGACATCAAACAAAAAATGAATCATAAATCGAGGTCAGGAGTGAACCTCTTTCCAAAGCAGAGAAAGGGTTAAAAGTGAAGGTATTTCTTTCTTTAAAAAAGATGGGAGGACTGATAGGAGAGGAGCTCTTCTCAGCAGAGGGTTCAGTGAACCATATGTAGGTAGCCACAGGCTAATGGGCCGGTTGGTCCCTGGCTTGCCAGGTATCCTGCAATGCACATCTCCTAACACCCCCCTTCTTCCTCCACACACACTTTTTCTCTCCTCGTCATCCTCCAACACCCACCTCTCCCACCCCTCTGTGAAAATCCCTCCTCCACTTTCCTCTAATCTCACCTTTTTCTCTGGTGCTGACCCGGGGAGGCCCACTTTATTCCCCACTGCACGCCAGAAGCCAGCGTTGTGATCGGAGCCCGAGCCCCTGCGCCGGTTCCCCCTCTCCTCTCTCCTCTCTCCTTGCCCCGGCTGCCCGCCTCCCCGACGGCTCTGCTCTATTGATTTACTCCTCCAACCAATGCTGTCTGTCTCTGTTTTGCACCACCAGCACCTAGGTCCCTCATCTCTATAACCCTCCCTCTTTCCCCGTTTTCTCTCCTTCCTTCTCTTCTTCCTCTCTTTTCATACTTTCCCTCCGTCTTTCTTCCTGTCCCCTCCTACATGTCCACGGGCGAGGGGAGAGAACCTGACAGAACATGAGAGAAGGAGAGAAAGAGAGATGGAAGGACGGGGGTGTGGGAGGGGAAACGGGGCCTTTGATTTTTCATTAGAAGCGCCTCCATATTTTAATATTGGGTTTAATCGGGCCCTCATGCCTTAAAGAAATAACCATTGAGAGATGATCCCTCGGCCTTCAAAAAGTATATGGCGCTTCTTCAATCAAAGCCCTCCTCGAATTTGCTCTTTTGTTTGGAGTTCACTTGCGATCCTTCCCCCCCCCCTTCTTCTTCTTCCTCCTCTCTCTGCTCTCGCCGCCTCTCGGCCTCTCGCTTTGTGGGTACAGTCGTTAGGCTTATTGACTGATCTCGGCTGTACTTAGCAATAGAAATGACTTTGACAGGGAAATACACCACCGGTATCACAGAGGTACGAGCATGAAAGGCCCCTATCAGAATAAAATAGTCTGTCAGCAGCAAAGCGCTATAGGTATTTCCCCCCTTGAGATGAATCCTGTTTCCTTGTGGTCTCGTGTAAAAAATGATCGATCCTGTGATAGAATGGCAAGATAGGAATTGGCGTTTTAATATGTTATTGAATAAAACTGAATAAGTGATATTTTTGTCTCCTCACCTCACACCTGTTTAGACATGTCGGGCCTCGCCCCGGTCGATCACTCACCTTTTTATTTGTGTTTTCGACAAGCGCCTCTCTGAGACTCCTTCAGGTTTTTCATGGAAGTGGAACACAATGCGGCGTGCGTTTTTTTTTTTTTTTTTTTTTTCTCGAAGCCACCAAAGCGCCAACCTGTGAGCTAATGAGAGGGCCCCATGCTGTTATCTAAGGCTGCGGCTCCTCTACCACTGCTGCTCTTCTATTAGGGGGAAGAGAACACACACCGGGCTACCGTTCACATATGTCGCTGCATGCGCGCACGCTCTCTAAAGGAGGTTTCCCCGGGATGCAAAGGCTCACAGAAGCCTCTGTCGTTCATACAGTAGAAACTGCGCGCACGCACACACACACACACGCATGCAGCAGTCACAAGTGGAGGATTCGATGACACCAAAGACCACAATGAAACAAAGGCACAAATGACACCCTCCTGTGACAATCCCAATTGTAGCTCTTTCCCTTTTGTCTGATAATATATCAAATGCATTGAGAAAAAAAGAGCTCTTACTTAATTGAACAACCCCGATTTGTTTAGAGTAAAAAAAAAAAGAAGCAAGGCAACAATTTGTGTGTGTGTGTTTTCCCTTTGTGCGCGCGTGTGTCTGTGTTTAAACCCCTGCCAAGCAGATATGCATTATTTAAGATGCTGTTGTGATACTTGTGCCTGCTTAAAGGTCTCGGCTTCCTTTTAACGCCATGCCGCACGATCGGTCCACCTCTGCCCCCACCCCACTTGTGAGGAGGGGGAAACAGGAGCGGGACCTGCTGGCACTGGTCCACACCTCACCTGGGAAAAAATCACAGCAGGGGGGGAGGGAGGACAGGAAGAGGTATTGGTAACCTTTGAGTTTAGAGACTTTTTATCACCTCAATTTATTGTCATGTCATTGCCGAATTTGTGCGAATTTTTCAAGGCGAGTAAACTCTGAAAGAAAAGTTTTATTAGTTGTTTCATAAGTTTCCACATTTAAAAAGCAGCTCTAACAGTAAAGACAGTTTCAGACCGTCGGCGCCGGACATAAACGCTATTACTCTCAAATTTGGAAATGCCCCGCCGCTCTCTCCTACCGGTGAAACATCCTGTAATGGCACACAGTATCTTAAATTGAATATGCTTAATTACTCTTCATGCTATGCCGTTAGCCGTGTGTAGGGCGAAGAAAAGGAAAAAGCTTGGGAAAAGGCGCGCGCGGAGGAACTTCAGGGCCCCTCATTACACCCTGCCCCTGGGTATTTTTACGCCTTTTATTTCCCATCTAATGAACTGTTTACATTTTTCCGCTTTCCAGGCGGCACAATAATTTGCGCTCGTCCTTGTATCGGCGGTTGCACGGTGCGAAAAGCATGTAGGAGAGTTGGAGGGCATTGAAATGTGTGTATAGAAATGTTGGTTTATTTGATTTGAATCATCGTGAAGGGAACTATTTCTTTACATCACAAAGAGAAGTGATTATCGGCTGCTTGATTGCAGGAAAGATCTTTGTTTTATAAATTAATAACACACATATATTTAAGATTCTATATGGACCACAGAGGAACTTAAAAACAATCATGTTAATTTAAACATACACCCATGCATGCCAACATACTAGAAAGAATCTGCACAAAGGAAAGATCCATATTTGCTATAATTAAATAAATATAATTTGCAGCTCAGAGGATTATGCAGAGCTGATTAGCATATCTGATATGAATTGTTATGCATGCATATGTAATTACATCTTGATGGCTAAAGAAGAATAGCTTCCCTTCGTCTGCTATCCATGTCAACAGAGGTAAAAACGTGTGTTTCTGACAGGACACCCGCACCTCCATCGCCGCGTTTGACGGGATGTGTGGAGTTTTAAAGGCGGGCCACTTTGCATAAAGTTAAGATGTACCTTTGTACTTCTCTCGCGTGCTTCCGGGAATAGAAGCAAAATTCTCACCCAAGATTAAAAAAGTGACAAAAGACAGACCTTTCAAAAGGATTAAAAAAAGCTCCCTCTTTTTTTTTTCTTCTCTTCTCTGAGCAATAAGGTATCTTCTGAAAGCGCTCGTTCTTTTTTAGATTACAAAGCCTGATTAGCCGGATTCGTCTTAAGATGCAGAGCTCCGTCTTTACATGCCGCAGCTAGAATGAGAGCGTTTCAGTGCATTGTCTTTATAGAATAGAGGGTTTCATTATAGAAAAGGTATCTCATATCTGCTTTCCTGACCTCAAGATTCATCCTGCTTTTTTTTTTTTGTTCTCCTTACCACCCAAACTCATAATCACAATCTGTCACTGTATTAAGCAGTCAATACTACACAGCTGTTTATGTTTCACATCAAATGGGAAGACAGTAATCACTCAGGAATCTGTTGTTTTCCAGAGGGGGAATCCAAAAAACTGGAGTGTATACTGTAGCTGCACTTTCATTTCAGTGACATTTCCCGTTCTTTATAGTTTCTTTGTTATCTGCACTGTTCTCATTGCGGAAACGCTTCACACACATTCATCTGTAACAGACAGCTATTTAGAAATACCCCAAAACAAAAAAAAAAACACTGCACATGGTTTGAAGGCGACGTAAGCCTTAGCATTCAAATCAATGCTTCTCCCAGGCTTCCTCGTCTCAATTACTGCTCCAGTCGTCTTTCCCCCTAAGTTGCACTGCAGCTCTTTAAGATGAAACTCCACTTAAATGGAATATGTGGGTGTTTTCCTGGCAACAAATATGTTTGTGCGTGTGTGAGTCTGTGCCTTGTGTACAAGTGTACATGCTGTCGTCAGATTGATGCTTATTGTCTTTCTGGTTTTACTCAGAATTCTTTAATGTCTTGACAGCAGCTCAGTGACCCCTTATTTACCCCTGCAGAGAGAGTGAGGGCTTAAAAACATGCTGGAATTTAAATTGAAATAAGAGATCAGACTCATCAGTTTAATTTGAAGACAAAATATGATCACTTTTTTAACACTTAAAACACAACAAAAATATACTTTATATTAGGAGTGGGAATCGCAGGGTAATTCACGATACGATCCGCGATACGTGACCCACGATAACGATAATATCACGATACAGCGATTCTGCGATAATTGACATCCGGCCAATTACCTTCCGTTCACGTTACCTTCATTAATGCCATAATCGCCACCGTGAGGAGTCGTGAATTAGTGGCGAAAATCGGAGGGAAATCTGTTTCGAGCGCCGTATATATTTGTAAATAAAATATCGGTATTGTGGCGCCAGCCTACCGATAATTGTATTGCACGAGTCAGGACGACGATATATTGCCGTATTGATATTTTGTCCCACCTCTACTTAATAAATAGAAGAAAGATTAATAACAATCATTAATGTACCCAATATTTTCCATAGAATAGCATATCTTTGTTGCTTCTTTTAACTCAAAAGAGTAATGAGGAAGTAAAGCGACTTTTGTGATTTATATACGTCATCACTGCCTCCAATACCAATCCTTGCTCTCTTTAAATTCTGTAAATACTACAAGCATCTACCTCTTGTGTATATATCAGGGGTGGAAATCGCAGGGTAACTCATGATACGATACGTGGCCCACGATATTATCGCGATTCTGCGATAATTGATATATTGCACAACAATCGTAAAACGACGCATCGCGATATCTGATTAACTGAAGAATACAAGATGTGCAGCAGAGAATTGATGTATTATTCCCTGCAATTGGGTGTCTGTTTCACAGATTGTTGCACAAACTGAGATAAAAATTAAGACACAACGACTCAACTCACAGATAAATCTTAAGGACTGGGTGCTGAATCCACAAAATATCAATGATAAAAAAGGAAATTGTGATAAACAATGATGCGGTGACTCAAATTGGCAGGAAGATCTGTTTGGAGTGCTGAATTTTTTAAAGTTTGCGCCAGCGGTACGATAAATTTATCGCACCAGTCGGGGGACGATATTGCACTCTCTATTGCACTATTGTTTGTTGTTTATTTCTAGTTGTTTAAGTGTTTTTTTTTTTTTTATAATGTGTATAATATATATTGTATCCATAGGCCTGTAAATGTAGCTTTTAGTTTTAGTGCCAGAGTTTGTGTTACTTTTGTCTAACTTTACCTTGTTTTAAGTGTAACATGTCTATTTGTTTGTCTGTACATCGAGAGTAATGGAGTCAAATTCCTTGTATGTGCCAACATCCACCCAAAAAATCCACCAATATACCTATAGATAGATATCTTGGTGTTTTCTGTCACATCATTTCGTGTTGGAGCAATTCTAACAAGCTTAAAAGTTCATAATTGAGCAAAGTTTTCTATGGAACAATCCCAAAAACCTCTTTAAGAGCACATTTTGACACAGTGCTCCAGTGTAACGCGTTCTGGGGGGTTGGGGGGTGTTTTTGTTTTACTTGACTCTGTGCTGCCGATCTCCTCTTTCTCCCCACAGTAGGCGTTCTGCGCTTGGCTCAGGTCCCCGCGGTTGAGCATTGTTTGGGCGCACTCTTTATCTAATGGGTTTTTGTGGTCCGGGTCAATCAGGCCCTCCGTCTAGTCAGTAATTACTCCAGAGAACTGTGGCCCTCACCATCACGATAATAACAACCAAATCACATCAGCCATGACTTTCCACTCACTGCTCCAGATTATCAGGAGAGACAAATAAAAAAAAAAAAAAGAATCAACCGGGCTGGATTGTGATTGGCTCCAAAGTTATTTCAATCAAGGAAACTCGATATCATCATTCAAGTTTGATTTGAGCTCTTATTCTTGTGGAAGGTTGCATCAAAGTGAACTCTTTTTTTAATAAAAGAAAGATACTGTATGTGAGGGGGGAAAAAAAGTGTCCCCAGCAGGTAATTGGTGTTCCTTCACTGATTCTCTTACTTTGTTTTATTTATTTAGAGTGGAGAACTAAGTAAATATAGGAAATAGAAAAGAATTCGTGTGGAGAAAAAGTGATATTTTCATTCCTATGCTCGTGTTTGTCTTTGATTTTTGCCCACCTCCTGCAGCCCACCTAGAAACCCTGTCAAGGCAGGGAGAGAAAGCGAAGGAGGCTTAGTAAACACTTTCTGTGTCTGCTGCTGGTGTGTATTTAGTTTAGAGGGCATGCCAAGAGGCTGTTTTTTCCACGGGTCGGGCGTCTGTAAACAAGCGGTACAACGGCAGCCCACTCCTCGACAATCGGAGGTGGCATCCTCTGAAGTGTGTATGAAATGTGTGTTTGTCTTTTTGTTTTTTTTGTTTTTTGGACATGGCATTCCCTCTTATTCCAGCCTATCTAGAGACAGAGAAAGAGAGGGAGTAAGAAAGGGTTTGTGTGTGTGTGTGTGAGGGAGAGGGAGAGAGAGGCAACCCCAAATCCGATGGGCCGCCAATGGGTGATGAATTATTCCCTGTCTGAGTCTCAGCATTGGTGTTATCACAGAGCCTGCCACAGCACTGGGATGACAGCAGTGACAGCCCCCAGAAAAGATTTAGCGCTGACAAGTGATACTTCCTCATAATACATCTCCGCGGCCCTCTCCCCTGTCCCCCCTGTTCCACAGCCTCTCCGTGCACACAGGATGAGCTTTTTCATCCCTCAACTTATATTTGTTTAAGTGGGCAAGCTGAGAGGGGGGGTGGGAGTCCTTGCCAACACTTCTGTGGCACGAGTGCAGTAGGTAGAGTAGATCACCTATGAAGGGGAGGCATGGGCACAAACCCAGACATGTTGTTTTCAGAGAGACACAGTCGCACACATGCAGGTTATGTGTGTGACTTGTCACCGAGTTCCATTAGGGGGCTCTCGTGCTTAAGGAATGCCTGTTGTGTTTTTGCATCGACAACAGCACTAAGCCATATTTCCCCACTTGTTTTCTCTTTTTCTCCCCTCCTCTCTTTCTCCCCTCTCCTCCTTCTTCTTTTTTTGTCCTCCTTTTTCTCCTCCTCCCCCCCTGCAGAAAAGGTCACGTATCGCCTACAGTGACGAAGTGCGCAACGAGCTCCTGGGGGATGACGCCAGCTCCTCGGAGAACCAGGTGAGGTGCTAATCAGGGGCCCAAACCGCCGCACCACCGCCAGTGTGGGTGGCTGACTGGCCCCAAGGGGTGACGGAGAGGGGGCCCCCCCCCCCTCGTAGGAGCCATCGAGAGTATTGTCACCAAGTCATGCGGAAGGAACACTGTTTAATGCAAAGCTGGGCTGCCAGTGAGAGGGCTCAGGGCATGGGACCAGTGTCTGGCCAAAGACAGATTGTGGCCGACGCACACACCTAAACACAAACACACAATCCGACGCAAAATTTCAATCCAGAAAAACCCGGCCTCCCCGCTCCAACCGTCCCACAGCTGTTCTCCAGCCGGGTGTGGACTTAGGCCAATAATAGATCCTCCATCAGCGTCCACACACACACACTTACACACACATGCAGAATTTCTAAATCTCGTTCTCTTTCTTTAAACTCCAAGGGTGGCGAACCTGCACAATGCAGATACTCAAAATTAATAATGCAGGTTGACAACTGATGAAAAAATACACTAATATTTTGTTATTAGAAATTAATCTTAAGCCCCTAAATATTTCTATTTATTATTTTAAAAAGCTTTTAATCAAAAATCTTTTTGATTTCTTTACGTTTTTGATCTTTTACCCACCAACATATTCATAATTGGTTGATTGTGTATTAAAAGACAATGACTGACGTTTTGTTTGAATATCACTTCAGCCTGTTGAATCGGAGGGATAAAGAACACATTAGCACTTTTCATTCATTGTCAGCGACGTCTACAGAACGTCTCATTCACAGCGGTTCTGAAAGTGGCGACGAAGAAGACAAACAATTATCTCGCATTGTGATCTTAATGGGCCAAAATACGCCGCGTGTTATTTTAAACTTAAGTTGTTTAGAGCCGCATCAAAACGGCGGAACATCCAACGGATCCGGCAAGCAGCGTTTTAACATTTAAGACGCACTTACCTATTTCTCACCTGCACAGCTGCCACTCACACGCAGCCACTCTCAACTCTGACCAAACGTCTTTTGACTAATTATATATCGCCTTTACAATCGGCTGTCAGCTCTGAGGGGTTACTGTGTCTCATAGTACACACACACACACAAACACACACATGCAAATAAATACTTTGCATTTCCAAACGGGCACTCTGAGAGAAAGAAAAAAGACAAAGATGAATACTCGAATGCATATTTACACATTTAGTCCCACAGAGCTTTATGTGAGTATATTTAGATGATTCGCAGCCAAAGCCAAGCTAAATAAAGTTTTTTTTTCTCCCCCGATTACCATTTCAATGATGACCCATGAACTGCACATCTTACAAACATATGTATCACGAGCCTCCATGTGTAATTGAAATGCATATTCCAGGCAAATTAGTGAGACACAAAAGTGACTGTGACATTTTCTGCTCAAGTTGGAAGGAGACTCGCTGTCAGAGACGTCACGTCTGAGACGCTGATGAGCTCTATCACCATCCTGTCAAAGAAAATCACATTTCCTTTTCATTAAAAATATATACAAAATATTTAAGAGCAATATTTATAAATCTAGATTTTACACATATCAAAGAAAATATCTGAATATTTTTTTAGCAGTATCAAATTAACACAATGCAATAATGCTAAAGATGTATGTTACATTTTGATAACTGCTGTTTTATTGTTGAAATAACACTTTTAAAATTAAATTACTATTCTTTAAAATACTTAATAGTAATATTATTTGGTATCATTTTATACCAAAATTCTTTTGCTAAATGAAAAACAATAAAATGTGCTTTTTTAAATACATTTATGCACACATGTCAGGAAAAACAGAGGGTGCAGAATGTGACATTTGAACACTTTCTACACATTTATTCTTGTTTTTTTAGGACATATCAAAATATTGATGTAAATTAATATTAACATTTATATTAATAAAATCAAAAGTTGCGTTAAAATGAATAAAAAAATAAAGATTTTAAATATTTTCTTAAAATGTATACATTTTTAGGAATTAAGGCCAAACATGCTTCACTTAAAAACAATCTAACCCATAGAAAGCGACTTATTCCTTTTTTCTTCATTTGTCTTTATTCTCCTTATTTCTTTTGCAAAAAGATAAAATAGACTCAAAATATAAATTTTTAAAACATACATTATAAATAATTAAATTGAGAATAACAGTAATAATTAGCTCTAATTTAGTCTGGTGTGAACATTTAAAAGTTGTAATTAAAAGCATAGAAACCAGAGCTTTAGAAAGAGTTCAGGCTGAGGCTAAAAGCAAAGGAAACAGATGATGTACGTTTTCCCTTTTTCTCCCAGGTGCCGTATTTACCTCATTTTCATTTAAAAAACTTCTGGAGATTACACTCGTCTTGGTCTTGCTGTGAGTGGAGTGCTCGGAACTTCAGGGTTTTTTCTTTTTTTTATCTAACGAGACGGCGGCGATAGGAGAGGGGAAAAGATGGTGGGGGCCGGGGCAAGTCGGTCAATTTAATTCCTGACGATCTGAAAGAGGTCAGGATCATTTCATATAGCCCTGGCTGAGCAGATCATTACCAGTCACAAATCTGCTGGTTACATGGCAAGGATTTATAGCTAAGTAAATAGGGAAGCGTCATAAGTTCTGAAAATGGCGTGTTGGCCCTGCGATAATGGCCAAAGGACGATTTAATAGAGTTCGGCATTTATTCGTTATCTGTATGCGGACAGAGACTGAATTGGCACTATCGCTCGTTTTTTTTAATAATGTGGTAGGCTACTATTGCACATTTTTTTCTTTCTGTTTCCCTCTGCATGCAACACACGCACACACCGACACCCCACACACACACACACTCTCAGACGCCACACACAAAGCAGCACATTTTTCACACACGAACACTACACGGAATAGTTTCGATTTCAGTCACAGCAGAAGGCTTGGCCACAAGAGATTGTGCTGGTTTGAGCCGGCATGGACCAGATTTTACAGGCTACAAAGGAAGCAGATTACCACTTGTATCGAATTCCGTATTGGATAAAAAAAAAATCTTTTGTTTGAAAAAAAAATTGCTGATTATCATAACAGAAAAATTGCAGCAGTGCAATTTTGAATACTGGCAGGCATCACAAAAACACAAGGAAAGGCGCTCGTGCAGGAGTAATTATAACATTTACAATATTCTGTATTTACTGCTCTGTATCTCTTGAGCAACGTTGGCTCTTCTAAAGAACGGATGCCAAAGAAAAATAAAGCTCGACAGGAAGAAACGCGGCTCGACACGGCCCTCGTATAGTTTTTACAAATCCTTCACCAGGACTTGCAATCAGTCAGGCAGCACAAATGAGCTAGAACAAGTTTTGTTTGGTGCCCATTGACTGATGGCAGAGCCGGGGGTGAGGGATCGCAGGATCCGCTGTGCTTTTTTCAAGCCCCAAATAATCACATCCACAGTGTAGTTTTAAACTTTGGCCTCTTTAATAATGCATTCTTAGTGGGGAGTTGTTGCCTAAGTCAGAAAAGACGGTTTCCACCCTTAAGTGCGTCTCGTTCCTGCGAGCGTTTCCAAGGAAAAAAAGCTCTTTAGAAAAACATGCAATTAGACTTGTTTACCTCCCACGTTACACATATTGACAATATTTTTATAGTTGCAACATTCACAGTTATATTTTTTATTGTAAGAAAAGAAAAAGGATGCAGCAACTATTTTTAAAGTGCTTCTAAAATTACAGGGATGTGTCATTATGTGACAAATGCAGCATTGTACTTTGTGTTTTATATAGTGCAGATTCCTCCTGCATTTATTATCGTGTGTTCTCTGAGTGTGTTTACAAGTGATTAAATATAAATAGAGGAGAAAGTGTACAGTATTGCTTTCTGTGCAGGATTTCAAAATAAGAGATGCAAATGCAGAATGTAAGTGCTTTGATTTATTTTGGTAATAAGAGGTGGTAGTAGGAGCCTGGGCTGTGTTTTCTCTTCTTTGTCGCTTGTTTTGAATTGTTTACACACTTTCGCTCCCTCTCCCACCTGTTTATTTTACATCTTAAAATTAGCTATCAAGTTTATGAATCAAAATATAAGAATTTTTTTTTAATTTTTTTAATTTTTTTTTTTTATATATTGTTTTTGGGGGTTTTTTTCAATATAAAAATAAAAGAACTCAATGATGCAATAATAATATTAAAAAAAGAAAGTAATGCAAAAAAAAAAAAAAGTCACACATCCTTATACATAATCATACACATACATACTGATGTACATACCTATACACACATCTAAGTGCACATGTACACACACACACTCACCGGCCACTTTATTAGGTACACCTGAAAAATCTAATGTAATCCAATACAGCAGCTCAGCCAGAAGATTTGCTTTTAAGCTGCCTGTAATGTACAGGCTTCTTTCTAAGCTGTCACAGAGGTGATAATTCAATGATAGGAGAGGTGTTCCTAATACTCTGGCCCTCTTATGTATGACAAAAAATTAGTATAATTGGGTTCAGTACAACACCGCCTTTTAACAACAGCCTCAGTAATAAACATCATTGAATTAACACACTTCTGACAAAAGTCAACAAAAACTTCCTAAAAGCAGAACCCATGGCCGTGCTGTTGTATTGAACTGCATTAGATTGTACAGGTGTGCCTAATGACGTGGCCGGCGAGTGTATATGAATAAGGAGGAGACCAACACACATGTCACGACAGGTTTCCCTTAGACTGGACGTTTGTACGAGCCCGTTGTGAAAGCAGTTACAGCAAGTCCACAGCTGCTAGAGGAGATGTTTCCATGTGTTGAATAAATATCTCCTTTATTTTAAACAACGTTACTCCGGATCCACACAATTCAAAATCAACAGTGTGATAGTGGCCCTGAGAATCCCTTTTAGATCCGCTCACCTTTAACATTGGCAGAGCAATGTGGATAAATACAAATTTTTCCTCCTTTTTAAAGCCAAATTATTCCCACAATAAACCCCATCCTCCTCCCTCCTTCTCCACACTTAAGAACAGGCCAGGGAAGCAACCTTTTTAAATAGTGATCAGGCATAATTAATCACAAATGGGATTGTTGCCCTCCCTCAAATGTCTCATACATTATCAGAGATGCAAGGTTCTCCATGTCAGGGGGGAATAGAAACAGCATTTCTTATTTACGTCACTTTAAATTTCCCTTTCATCAAAAATGTACAGCGATGCTAAGATTCATTTTTCATGATCTGCAGCTGTCCCAATAAGACGCTTGCGCTGTATGTATGTATAGCCGTATAGCCTCACATTGCTCCAAACAGCATGCACCTTTTGCTCAGATGCAGAAGCTACATGTAAAAATTGACAGCGCTGATAAACAGCGGTGCAAATGGAGTGGCTCAGCATTTCTGCAACTCGCTTCCAAAGGGCACATTTCTCTTTTTATCCGTTTCTAGAGAATTCAGCGAAATGACAGATACAAAA
This sequence comes from Semicossyphus pulcher, assembly GCF_022749685.1. Classification (NCBI taxonomy): domain Eukaryota; kingdom Metazoa; phylum Chordata; class Actinopteri; order Labriformes; family Labridae; genus Semicossyphus; species Semicossyphus pulcher. Next base: position 16,396,247 of record NW_027211670.1, on the reverse strand, counting down.
TATTTTGCCTTGGCTGTAACCGTGCAGACTACATTCTGCTTCCTCTCCTGCTATATCAGCTATTGTGACGTCTCTTTTTTGATAATGTTAGTTGATATCGCGAGCGGAGCGATCCATTCCCCTCTTTGTTTAATGTGACAGCGCCAGGACTTGATCTTTGTTTGTTCAAAAACAAAAGTCAGCCCGAGCGGCGCGTTTAGCTTCGTTTAATGTGTTTGTCTCGTGATTTTCCAAATGCTAAAACGCGCCAACAGATAAATCGTCAGGGTTAATTCTGCACCCAGCCACATGACTGATCTTCCCCCTGCCACGTTTCTGCTGTTTTATCTCTCCTTCACTCTCTCCATCTTTCTCTCTCTTTCTGCTCTCCTGATGCAGTTGATAAAGTTGCGTGAAGAGGTAAGTGCTTCTCCGCTCTGACAATTTAAATTCTGCTTTCACATTGAAATTTCAATTTGCCCTCCTCTCTTGGAGGAAATTTTCATTTGGACCCTTTTTTTTTGTTGCATGTCTGATTGAACAGCTTACAGGCCAAGACAAAGATAATGAATTCACTGAAGGCCAGTTTCCCCTACATTAAATATCAGACAGTGAAGATTAGATATTAATTCTGATACGCCTTTTTAAAAATATACTGAGGCTGAGAGCCGCTTTGGTTATTCGGCTAACCACAGTTCAGAACTTCATAAACTTTATAGTTTCAACAGGAAGCTGCTGCTGTCCCTTTAATTCTCCTAAATAGGGCCATATTAGTCGCTTTATGCCTCTTTGTGATGAATGCAGGGTTATCATAAGAGAAATCATTCGTGTTTAAGGCTACGCATCATTCACAGCTATAACACCACCACTATTACAAAAGATGATCATACTCTATTCATGACATTTGGATGTTCTTCATTTCCCATACCCCATAAAGTGCAATGTAAGGTATCATGCGCAGTATGCAATGTAATTGAACCATTTATGTCAACTCAAGTGCTGCTGCTGATGCTCAAAAACCCCCACAATGATTCTGAAACATCCTGAAATCGACAAGTTGAAGTTTTTCCCTAAAATAATATGTTAATGTAGCAGATAAAGTTAGCTGCAGTATACAGTAAATCCAAGAGAACATGAGTCGTAGCTAGCTTGTTGCTTAGCTGATTAGCTTTCCAGACTAGAAATGCTACTGTTTCGTGATTTCATTATGACAAGCAATATCCAACGCTAATTGGCATTAATGATTACTTTACTATTCCTATGACTTTTCATAAGTCAATTTCTGTTAGCAACAGTTTGCACTCATCTGTCTTCACTACTTTTCTCCATAAGGTGGTGTGATGTAAACAAAAGGCACTGATGTTGTAAAGAAATATAGGATCACTGAACCCTTATGTCACTGTCTGTGTCAGCTGTAACTCTTAAACAGATGCTCTCACTCAGCGTCTACGCTCATATCTAAATACAAGCTGAGTAAATTGAATTCATATTAAGTTTAAAATACTAATTAGACCTTTGTTTCGTTTAAGAAACTTCATTTCCAAACATCATGAAGATATGTGATTTCACAAGCAGGATTATTCCAATCAGCAGTCTAAAAGTGTTCAAGAGTGTTGATTATATGTTCCGTAAAAAGTTAATGTGTAAGATTTTGGTTTTAAAAAGCATATAAACTGTTGCATAAAGGTTGAAAAGCCTTAAAGAGTTTTAACTTAAACAAACGTAATTTCTTAGTAAATGTCAAATACGCTATTTAAAATTAACGTTTATGATACATGCTAAGTTGTCACATGATAAACAGATGGTTTATTAATCCTTTACAGGACACACAGCAGCTTCAAACTCAGTTAAGACGTCACATCTAACACTGAAGATAAGATCAAGTAGGGACATACACACAACACATAACACAAGTTTCTAAACCTGAGTAAAACTTACAAATGAGATACTAAAAGATGGCTTAGAAATGTAATAAAAATATCCAGTGTGCAAAAGTAGCTTGTAAAAAGCTCAGTATAAAGAAATATAAATACTGCATACATTAAAAATATATACAGTGCATAAATATACTTATATATGCAACTGTTTCCTTTTAATTAATTTTTCATATAGTAGGAAACAAGTACACCAAAATACAGCACGTGTCAAATGACATAGTGCATACACCTGGAGGTGAGCAACAAGGAACAAACATCCACAAAGAAGTCTTTAAGATCCCATAGTTTGGATATGCAACTGTTTCCTGAACATGAGTGTACGTTGTTGTTTTTACAACTGATATACATTTGTCATCTTATAATGAGTACATGTGAAGATTATATTTTATAGAAATATAGGCCCTTTTTTTGTCTGTTACATTGTAATGTCATCTGAAGCATGTCTGCATTTGCATGTGTACAGTATACCTTTGAGTAAGGCTATGTTCAAAAGAGCTTCTACAAAAGCTGTGTCATTTACTTCCCTTCAAAGCCTCATTAAGAGTGCCATCCCGGACCAGGTGCCATATTATCACACTTCTGTCTTTATTTAGCTGTTTCCTCTTCTTCCTAACTTTGTGTGCATTTCCTCCTCGCCTGAGGTTCAGGAAACAACCTCAGTTGCCTCACCTGTCCGCCCCTGTCCGACTCGCCCACTCCGTGTAATCAGGCTTGATTCTGCGCCCTCTTCACCCTCACACTTCCCCATCGCAGTCTCTTTTTTCACCCTTCTGCTCTCCCTGCATTTGAATCAAAGGCTGGTACAGCTTATACACACTTAAGCCTTGCTTTTAAAAAAAACTATACTTTTTTTTTTCTTCAGCTGAAAAACATGTTTAAATATTTAGCACCCATATTCACAGCTGTTTGACACTTGTAATTCCTCGTCTTACAAGTCCCAAACAAACGGCACGGAAGATCACACAGTCAGTCTGAATCACAGCTGTCATCATTATTCACTTTGACTCTCCCCCACCCTTATTGAAATAATAAGGAAATCATCTGAACTTTGGAAAATGGTGATAGTAACCGCCTGTGTTTGATATTGAAAAAAGGCAGGAGAGCGAACAGAGAAGAGGGGAGAGATTTTTCTTTTGAGCTACAGCTGCATTGTTCTGGGGCTCCCTGTTAATAACTTACAACTGAGGAGTGTTTCTTGACGCAAAAAAAAAAAAAGCACAACAAAAAAACAGCATTTTCCAGGTTCCTAAGAAGATCTTTGTTCAAAATGTAGGTGTCAGATGAAAAGGCATACATGCATAGGCAGAAACGGTGGTGCTGATGGGGGTGTGTGCTCTCCGAGATGCATAATATTTATCATATATTATATTTAAAACCTTTGCTAGAAGCCTCCATGAGACCATCACATGTGATTATGATGAGATCCTAAGTGGAGTAATGGCAGGTTTGACTTGAAAGCTAGTTTTTTTTAGCTTAAACATGTGTGTGTGTGTTTTTGCGTTCATCTGATGGTTCATGATGGTTTATACGAGAACCACAGGGTCAAGCCTTGATGTGGGACGTTGTAGCGCAGTAGGCGCCACTTTGGATTCACGTCAACAAAAATGCTGACAAAGGTGTCTTGGATTTTGATGCCAAGTGGAGAATAAACCCGAACTGACGTTGACGCAGGTTTTTCAGACCCGGGACCAGGTCTCTTTTCCCATTGCCAGTGGCATATACTCCTTTCGGTCTCTTTTCTGCTGCGTCACCGTCTGGCGTCACAAACGCACCGAAAACAAACTTCCCCTTGGATCAGAAGAAGCGCTCTCGCTTTCTTGGCAGTGTTGCTGCATCTTGCACGAAACAAAGATCAAATTCGCCCTCATAGCATCGCGCTCGGAGATTAGCGTGTCGTTTAGCGCGTCATTTAGCGTTTGTGTTCCCATCAATCCCGATTGAGCCGGGGTGATAATTACCCGGGTCTACTGCGGAGTCATTTGACTCGGGTCTGAATGCCGATTGTAACCTAAGCAAAAAAGCCAGGTGTCACCGGATGTTAGCATGTTTTTTGACCAGTGGGGAAACGGCTTTAGATGCACTTTTGGGATGTCCAGACGTTGGAGCATAATCGCTTTTCTGGCGACTTCGAGGCCTCTCATTTCTGATTAAGTTTCCGTCTCCATCATCCTCTGTCTGTGACTGTGTTGTGTAGGATGTGTAGTTTTAATTGAACATGCTCCTTTTCATTATTTTCCTGCAGAATCATCCAGCGTCTGTGGCTGGATTGTTTCATTATTAGGGCCATCACAGTGCGCCATTACTGGATTCTCATTGTCTGAACTCTCACCCTTTCCTTCAGGTTCTGTCACCGTCAAACTCGGGGCGCATTATTCTAATGATCACACACACACACACACACATATATATATATATATATATATACACACCGCCACTGCCGCCACTACCCTCCAGCACCCCCCTGCTTTTCCCACCTCACACACTCACCCACCCACCCACACTCGCCCCCCCCCCCCCCCCCCCCCCCCCCCGGGCCCTAAAAGAAGACAGAACGAGGGAGAGAGGGAGTGAGAGAGAGAGGAATTCAGCTTTGAAGTGGCTTTCCATCGCAGTGAGTCTGCCGGCCGTCTCCCCGAGACGTGTCACCTTTGCCGAGAGGGAATAGGAAAATCACGTTTCGAATGGTAATGATAACATACTAATCACTTGAGCTCTTTGAAGAACCCGGGGAGTGCGCTACTCTGTCAGTATCCCCGGCTGCCTCATGCTCCCAGGCACACACAGGCACTGCAGCCATGGTCTAGGTGTATTAGCTTAAGCATTGCATGTCAATACGTCCCCTCTGATCCATAGGGGCTCATTATAGCCCAAGCTTGGCGTCTATTTTCTCCCACGTGCACGCTGCCACCGTCTCCGCTGGCGCCACTACCCATGTATTCACACCCCTACCACACCCTTCACCAAAAAACTCCCCACCACACCTTGCATCCTGTCCTGCTCACCGCCGCCATCCTCATTGCTTTCCTTCTTCCAGCAGCCCGCATTACCACCCACCCACCCCGTTCTCCCATCCCTCCATCCTCCCCCCTGCCCTCCCTTTAACTATTAAAAAGTATCTCTGCAATTTTAAATGACATCTGTCAGCGGCGCCAAGAAAAAGGAAGCGAGGGAAAGAAAAGAGTTCAGAGGGAGTTTTCTCCTCCCTGCTCTTTTTCCCATCCCTCTTATTGTCAAACTTTGAAAAGTGTGTCGTTGACTTTTTTTTTTTTCCTCCTTTTCCTCCACGTTTTTTCATTTCCTCTGAGTGATTAGCTGGTACGCGTTTTGACAGCCTTTACCAAAACTAGAGATTTCACTTCTCCCCCCTGTCCCCTCCGCTCATGTGATGGGCATACACCCTTGTCGGAGAGGCGGTTGTCATTCGTCGGGTTGTTTTTTGAGTGTCAAATGTGTTACATCTGATCAGTTTCTTAACATAGCATATTAGAAAGGCCATCAAAACCCCAAACCAACAACATTGGAGTAAACATACAAGTCTTCCATGTTTGTGATGTTTTATGATCCTTGCAACTTAAATTTAATGAGAGCGGGGTTTCAGTTAAAGGGTGTCGCTACAGTGGACAATATGGGGCTGTAGATGTTTGAAGCTATGTTGAAACAAAAATAGAATGAAAGTAGACTTTATTGAGATTACACATTACCTATTGTGATATTGTGTACTTTTTAAGGAAGTATTGTATAGACGGTACACCCAAAACGGTACATCCCGCTTATCCTGTTCTGGGTTGCGGGGGATCTGGAGCCTATCCCAGCTGTCATTGGGCGAGAGGCGGGGTTACACACTGGACTGATCGGCAGTCAATCACAGGGCCAAGGTAGTCTTTAAATACAGCAAAATATTTACCTGGCAATTCGTAAAAAAAAGTAAAAAGTTTGATATTTTTGACCAAGCTCTGTACAGTTCGGTCAATATTAAAAGTGTCGCCCAAGTGACCATCCTAAACTTCAATACAGTGGTTATTATCCAGCCATTATTCCAAACAAAGAATGATGCTCCCATGATTCACCCCTCGTGATACACTACAAGACAATCTTCTTATGAGGGGCATTAGGGCTGAACAATTAATCGAAATTTTATCGAAATCGCAATATGGCCTAGTGCAATTTTCAAATCGCAGTAGGCGCAATATTTGTTAAAATGTGTCAAAACACCATTTAAATTTAAATATAGTGCAGCGGAGATGTTCAGGCCTACACATCAAACACAGACGTAAGTTTCACGTACGTTGGTACCGATCTCCGCAAAAATCACACCATAATCATTTTAATGTGTTTCAATAAAAATGAGAATTAAAAAAAAACGCCCCTTTTTAATATCACAAATCAAATTGAAATTTAAGTCCAAATAATCACATTTTTTTTGTGTGAAATCGTTCAGCCCTAAGAGACAGTTTATTACATCTTGGCAATTGTGTTAAATTGTCAGTATAACACACAGCATTGAACCTAATGCAGACGTTTGGATAAACAGTCATGTCTTGGGAACCAAAAGATGGTTTAAACCCTTCAAAGAAAATCTTACATGACTGTCGACAACAGAGACACACAATGTGTGGAGGAAATTGGAGGAAACCCTCTATGGGAAAACTGTGACAACCGTCCGATATTGACCAATGGCCAAATTATTGCAACCACAACAAAATTGGTTTGATTATTCCTTCTAATAAAAACACATCAGTTCCAACTATTCAAATATCAAAAAGACAACAAAAGACAAACATACGTGCAAAGATATATTTATTTAAACATAAACATGCCTTTTAAAAGATCAACATAGGCTTCCTACACCTTGTAGAATAAACTAAATAATTTGGTTAGGGTAGAATGGACGTTCAGCGCTCTGAGCGAGCTGTGCTGTGACAGGTATATTTATTAAAACATAAACATCAACGTACCTTTACCTGTCTGCTTTGCTGGGGGTGAGAATCTCTCTCTCCGGCCAGGCTGGAATTTGAATTCTCCATCATTACCACACGCCACACGGTAGTTGCAGGTGTATGCAGCTGGACTAAAGTTAATTATTAAAGTATAAAGTGATATTGTTTGCATTCAAAGACGCTCAGTAACCAAGAGAGTACGTGCGAGGACATACGAGAACACGCGAGAGCTCGAGAGACAGCTGTGGTAGCGCAGAATGTTTTTTAATACAATTCGGGTATATATTCAAATTTAGAATATTTGTTGACAGTGCTAGAGAGCAGTCACTGTAAGTCAGTCACTTTTGTACAATGGTTTCCAAATTCCCAAATTCCCAACCAAAAAATTTTCAAACTGTCCACCTGTAGCTCTAGAAACCTCAGTTGTAGCGGAAACAATTAAGTTTAAATCACATGGAAAAACCCTGTAAACATGCGCACTAAACCATAGATACACTACTTTTTAATATCCATGTACTAAACTCACCAAATCCCACTCATACCTGAAACCTTCTTGTACAGGTAACATGCATAATCTGCTTAACAGAGGATTAGAAAGCATGCATTACATTGTACAGCACTAATAAGGATCAACATGCAGTGCATTGTAAGTGTTTCTTTAAATGCAGCGTTGAGGCCTTTTTATGTATGATTATTATTAGTCTATAAGAAGAAAGCTCTGCCTTTTCCATAGAACCACATATATATTTATATATAATGTATGTTATTAGTTGTATATGTCAGTAATTGGATACATGAACACAATGAAATAAACCCATAACGGTAGACGTTTGACAACTCTTAAAGATTGACCTCAAGGCCACAAGTCAACAGATCACATCTTTCCTCGCCTCGCTTGTCAGACATGAATTCTTCAGCTGTGGAGCACAAACCTCAACCACTGGTTTTCTCGGTATCTAAGGAGCTGCTATCAATTGATATGTGTACTCGCGGTATTCACGGAGCATCACCTTGATACTCATAAACATCCACTTTGAAAAAAAATGATCAAATTGCTTATTTAAGTATTTATGAACACATCTTTTCTTGATGCGCTCTGTGAACTGAAGGGCAGCCTTGTCAGGCGTTGATAGCTGTGAGAAAGTCGAGGGGGGGAAGGCAGGAGCTCATACATGATGGATTGTGTTATGGTGCAATAATGTGGATGAATAGAGCAGAAAGAAAAATGGGTTTGTTTAAGGATAATTTACAATGTTTTATATACAGTTATGACATTTAGGGCTGGGTTTAAAAAAACAACTTTTCTGATTCGAATCGATTCTCATTTGAATGACTCAATATCGATTAATAAATCCAGAGATCGATCTTTAAAAATATGTGTAAAAACGTGTCTCATCACTCACGTGTCTGAGCGCCCTTGAACGCAGCATGACTCAGCGCATAGCCCTGAAACACGGCATTGAGGGAGACATGTCCGGACTTGTTTACTACACCTACTACGAGACCTCAGTGATCGCTGACGGACTCTTTTTATCACGTGTGCGTCCATGAATATGTAAGTTAGTTTTGCAGTGACGTTTATGTTACTCTCTGTTAGCGTCGGCTTTGGCCGCAAGTGTATTTTCGGCGTGTTGTTAAGTCTCGTGTGGTTTTGTTCCAAGCGCTGTGAGATCTCGTGCCCAAATCTCATGCAAGTTGGAGCCCAGTTTGTTTAATCAGAACCATGAGCCAGATGTTCAGACTAAAAATCTGAAACTGGACAAAAAGTTCATGAGCTGTCTAACTCATGAAATTGTTAATATTGTGTTGACTGCTGTGTGTTTGTCATGTTAGATAAAAAGTACATGATGTAACTTCTTTAGGATCAATTCTTATTGTAAACATTAAACGTTTTGATAATGGACCAGGTTAAAGGTGCATTGATATTAGGGTTGACCGATTATCGGCGCCGATATTTTGCATTTTGACGCATATCGGCATCGGCCTTTTTTTTTTTTTTAATCCGACGGCCGATAAGAGATCAATTTAAAACTGGGTTATTTTGGCTCTGATGCATATGCTTAAAGGCATTTAAACAAAGTTAAGTGTTGGAGTTTGTATTATTCAAAATTTTGACGCCAATATTTTCACTTTTACTGCAAATTAATATCGGCTTCCAATATCGGTTTTCCCTCCTTGACTACTAGTAATCGGTATCGGCCCTGAAAAAACCATATCGGTCTATCTCTAATTGATATTGTAACTGAAATAACCCTAAACAAATATCAAATCAGGACCTTGTGAATTGGAATTGAATCGAATTGAGAAATCTTTATCGATACCCAGCCCTTATGACGTTGGTAGATTTAAAAGGACTTCTTGGTATTTTTAAAAGTAAAAAAATGACACTATGAGTTAGATTTCTGTCTCTAATTGAGGCAATAAATGTTGTCTCCAGTTGTAAGATTTTCTTTCACCTGGAAAGCCTCAATTCTTTTTTTAATTCGCTCCACCTCCCTTCCTTAACTTTTCCCTGTGAGGCAGAAAGCTGTGCTGTGAAACAATACGAGCAGCCAACCCACCTCAAAGTACTTCTTGTTTTCATGTCCAAGATGAGGCAGCAGCACCTCTTACATTGTCACTCCCAACATGCATATGCTTGATATTCCATCAGCATATAACACATTGTCATCCATGAAGGTTATTGCCAACCTGGCTGTATTATGTTGTCGCTGTGGATGTGGTCTGTCTGTTTATGTGACAGCGTTGATGTGTTTCTTTGAAATGGGTCCCAGCCCCTCTCAATCAATTTTTTTTTGTGTGTGTTTGTTTCTCCGGCTTTATTTTTTTTTTTTTCTCCATTTGTTGCAGCGAGCGCATCTGTTGGACAACACAGAGAAGCTGGAAAGGTCATCACGGAGACTGGAGGCCGGGTACCAGATAGCGGTGGAAACTGGTGCGTATTCTGTTTTGGATTGGGTTAGGAAGGAGTGGTGGTGTTGGGTGTAAGGGAGGGGGGGTTTAAGATAGTGGTGGGGATGAGTGAGCGACAGCAAATTGTCTTGCTCATATGCGAGGTGGGTGGATATGTGTGTTTGTGGGGAGGAAGAGGAGGAGGAGGAGGGGGTCGGAGAAAAAAAAACCTCTTTCCTTGACGCATGATGACATTTTCGGGAGCACATCAAAGGCGAGCCAGGAAGGGAGAGAGAGAGGTGTACAGGCGGCGCATCGGGCGACGCTTCTCCTTGCTCTACTCCCGAAGAAAATCGTGCATCACTATGAGTGTGTGTGTGTGTGTGTGTGTTGGGCGCATTGGTGGTGTTTTTTTTTGTTTTACACAAACAGACAGGGGGTCTATGAAAATAAACAACGTCAGCGTTCCTCCTGAAGTTCTTAATTCAGGAGTGCAGAAGGAAGAAAAAAAACATAAAATCACTTTCTAAATAAACCATCCGGAAAAAAAACACACAAACTCCTTTTTTCCTCATTATCAAGGCTGGTTTTTATCTTAAAATAGGAGGAAAAAAAAAAAGCTCATTGGGATCTTAAATAGATTTAACCAGTTAGCATATTTTTTTTCCCCTCCCTGTCTTCCTTCCTGACAGTCACCACATTATCGAGGCAGAGTGTATTCCTCAGAGATGTATCAAAGCTCATTCTTGAAGTATCAACCAGCTTTTTCTGTGGCTTCCGTTGTAGTTTTGAAAAAGTTTGTCAATTTACACTATAATCGCGGGGTGGCTGGCGCGCGCGACATCGACAGATTTAATAATTCAAGTCAAGGAAGGTTCGCACGCAGGCACGCAGACCAGCCGCTTTTGATGTTCCCTGTAACTCGCATTCACAGATTCATAAATACAATCTACATTCTCTGCTTAAAAATGTTGATTCAAACGCCTCAGATGATCCCGACGTTTTCCCAGTTTCTCAACTGTGTCGGATTCTGCGACAGCCGACATGTTTTTAATTCCACCCAGTCGTATCACTCACCAGAGTGGCTCTTTTTTTTTTTTTCTTTCATGTTCCTCCCTCACAGCTTGGTCGGTGTTAAAGAAGTGGGCCATGGCTAACGTTGTTCAGTACCTTCTGGGCCCTGCTGTAGTCGACCACATGCCCCTTGACCTCTGTGTCACCGGTGGCTGTCTCATCCGCCGTGTGTGTGTGCGGCTAGCTAAGAACAATGCTCGTTTATCCCGCCTCGGCCCCCACACACTTGGCGTGGTCCACACCAGCTGGGGCTGTGTTTGTGGTTTGGTGGGGAAGCTTCGCCCCGCGTCTTTAATCCATGACCCCTTCCTTTGCTGTGCTGTCGATACCAAACCCCTCCGCTCAGATGCACAACCTGAAATGGCAAAGTCTGCGGGTCAAACAGGGAATACATCTGCACAAAGGACGTAGATGCACAGGGAATATAACATCAGACATATTTATCCAATGGTTTATAAGGTTTAAGACCGATTCAGCTTGGGTTACCGTGTGACACTTTCCAAACATCTTCCTGAAATCCTGCTCTTTTAAGACGCCATAGTTCTTCGAGTATTGCGACAAAGTACACCTTAAACTGTTTATTTTCCAACAATAGATCCGTTTATCGCACTTCTTTCTCCTTCACAACAACAAATATAATATCAGGTACTAAAACTCCCAAGACGTGCGCCTCGCTTTATTCATGCACAATATGAAAATGGCATTGGCAATTGTTCAGGAATAATCTGTGAGTCCTAAAACACAAAGGTGCAGCACCAACAGACGTTAAACAGGGATAATTGGAGCGTTAACTGCTCCTCCAATCAGACACTCTGTAGTCACACTGTAAATACTTTTCCCTGCCACAAACCTTAAGTCCCCCTCACACATCTAAGCTCTACTTTCCGCAAAAGAGCAGTTTAGCATCGTTATTTTTGCAGTAATTCAAAGTTGCGGTCTCCATCCACAATGACACAGTAGCCCTTAAGAGCTGTAATTGACCAATGGGGGGAAGTGGAACTAAGAGACATTTTTTTATTTCAAAGCGAGAGATCCTGAACAAAGAAACGGCGTAGAAAAACTCAGCTTTGCCCCCTTTTTCTCTTCAGCGTCGACAATATATCTCTTAATGACCAGGAACAAAAAAAGCCAGGATGCTTCTAGGTCACATTTAAGGAGAAAAAGAAGACTCTTAGTTCTGAGAAAAGACGAATCTTCACACAGCACCATTTTATCAGATTTTAGCTTCACCATTCTCAGTGTCCCCAGTGTATTTAGCAAAAACAAAGGCTTGCCAAAAGCAGTGAGAGCCCTCACAGGGATATAGAGGAGACTCTTTGGACGTACAGAGCTATTTACCACACGCACCCTTCAAGAAGCAGGGACCTCTGTTTGTCTCATAAATAAAGTATAGAACTTCATTAGTGGAGAGCAGCGACTTAAAAGCCCAGGCATAGCAACAAGCAGACATGGGGGCTAGCCCAGTTAAAGAGGGCCCTAAATAAAGAGGGAGGGCATTCAGTTAGCCAATTTAAAGACATTTGAGTCAGGGGCATTTGAAATGCCCAAATGTGGAGGCTTGACTGATGTTAAAATCAAAGACATGCCAGATTTTAGTCCGTCCCTCCACAGTATGAGAAGATTGTGAATGATTTATGATTGCTTGTTTAGAAATAAATAGCATGTCAGAGAAGTTGCAGTGATCATTATTCAATGAGGGGGAGAGAGTTCAGCGTTACATACTGATAGACACTTCATACAATAAATATGGCTTCAATAAAGTTCCATCACAGTGACGTAAATATGATTTTTTTAACACTAGCTCACTAATAATTCATTAGCATTAAATTAGCTTTGTCTGCATTTTACTATGCACTTTGCAAAATGCAATGTTTCAGGACATGAGCGGTAATCGTATACTTCCAGGTAATTATTTAACTCCGGGTTCTTAAGGCGTCTGTAGTTTGGTTGCAGCACGACTCATGTAGGATTTAAAACATTTCTAATTTTTTAAGATTCAATTTTAACATGAAATATAAAGGCTACAATTCTGAATAAACTCATGCATCTCTTAGGCACTGTTTAAAAAATGTACGACTCAATAAATCAACCGGAAAATGTGCAGTGTATTGACTTTGAAAATCCATCCCCCTTTATACTTGTTCAGTTGACACAAATAACTTAGCAATGCCAGCAAAATGAGCCGCAGAAACAAAGACGGAGGCAGACAAAAGCGCTGCTACTCTGCATTTTAAAGGTGGCCAGCGAGAGGCTGAGAACACTTCTTAGGCGAGTGTTCTTGGTGTTTAGGGGCCTGTAATCAATCCCGCAAAATGAAAACAGCTCATTAGGGATTGATTTCAGTCCCGTTCAGATAAGCAGAGAGGGCCGGGGCCGGCCCCCAGGGGCCAAAGCCGAGCCCAAAGTTCACGCTATGCCAGGTAGAGAGCAGCACCGCAGGCTATCAACTTTATTAGGATGGAGATAAGCTGATTAGACCTTGTCAATCAAAGGTGCCAGCGACTCAATCATGATCCGGGGGACTTTTCTTTCGTCTCTCCTGTTTTCTCTCTCTCTTCCCACTCTCACAATCTCCCTCTCTTTTTGTGATAAATCATTGAAGCGACCAACAAAGTGGCAGCCATCGCTGGGCTAAGCTAAGCAGCCCTGCAGTTGTCACCAAGGCAGACGCGCGGGGACCCTGTGATGATGTGACGACTATATTAAAGAGTACATCAATTTGTTTTAGAGCAGTTTGATTTTCAACTGCAGTGGTATTAAAAAGGGGGGGGGGGGAGGGGAGGGGAGGGCGAGCGTGTCGGCAGCATCGAACACGATTCCAGTGGCAGAGCAAGGGGTGCTGGGACAGCGAGAAATAAATAGATAAATGACGGAGTGACGAGAAATAAATAAATATGTTTTTGTAAACATAAAAAAAAAAAATCTTCATGGCTCCCTTTTGAAGCCGAGTGTGGCTTTGAGTCTTGCTGAGAGTCCATGGGCGCTGGAGTGGCCCAGTAACACAGCACACGTTTGTCCCGACTCTCTATCTCTCCCCCTCCATCTCCGGCTCTGTCTCTTTTTCTCTCCCACTCGCTTTATTTCTCCCTGTTCTCTCTAAAGATCAGACTCCATGAGTCTTTTGGTGCCGGGCCACCAAAGTGGCGTCGCTCCTCAAATCCATAAGCAAACACTTAGCAGAGTGACATAATCAGTTACATTTACGAAGCACGAGGGATATTTCAGGGAGAGGCTATTATTAGCTCTTAGCTATTTTATTTCTTTATTATTAAAAATATATTGTTATATATTATATATATTTTATCACCAAACATATTACTACAAATTAAAATAAAAATTATAAAGTAAAAAAAATAATGTTTTTTATTGGAATGGACATTTTATTTAAATAAATATTTTAACCATATTTTTTTTGATAAGTCCTGTTAATGTTTTAGTTAATTCCCATAATTTTAACAGATTACTAATTATTAAATTAACTTTATTTATAATAAGTTTTATGTTACCATCATTTAAAAAAAAAATTCTACTTAAGGATCTAATTTTCCGTCACTATATGAATAATTTGTAGAATAAAACAGTCTATTTATATAAATATTTTATAAATTTAACTTCATTAACACCATGCTTAATTCTTTTTACTTCTATTTTTAGTTTCTTCTCTCTGTAGTACAACATAGTTTTAATATTTTACAGCTGCCATCTCATGTCTCTCTATATAAGGACAGTTTGCTGACGTGTATTTCCTTTAGGTATAGCATATAAAATCACTTTTTTGTCAGGTGATAAAATCATCATGTTGTATTATAAAAAGAATATGAAGTTATGTGATAATTGTTTGATTACTGCAGCCGAGAGCTAGATGTAAATATTTCACAGCTTGAGTTTTCAGCTGAGGAGAAAAGAGGCCGAAAAAAAAAGTATTTTATGAGAAAAACTGTTTCTCTATAGCGTTTTAAAGAAAGAAAATAATTATTAAAAACACCCCCGAAAAAGTCGCTTGAAACCGTATTTCCTAAATATATATGCTCCAACGCACAACATCTCGCTCTCAGAAAATCTAGCCGTGGGTGAGCTGTTTATCGGTAAACCCCCGGTGGATGAAAGGCGTAGCAATAATGATTTTTTCTCTCCTAATCGGACCTTGTCAGCAAGGCGTCTTATCGTGGAGAGGAAAATGACACCGATCCTATCGAAGAGCCTGGAGTCCGAGTCGGCGGCGTGTGTCCCCCCCAATCACGGCCGGCCGTGGCCTAGCCATATCTAGCGCCGCCACAAACGGCGAGCGACGCTTTTTTCATGTGGACTTCAAAAACGTTGCGAGTCATTAAAATTGCACCCGCGTTCGGCAGCGGGGATCAGCCGCTCTGGAGCGAAAATGGGATGTGGGAAGAGGAGACTCGCTAAATGTGTTAATTCCATCCTCACATGTTTAAGGCTTAATTTTAATCTGTTTGAGGGAGGAGGAGGGGTGGAGGGACGATTGGAAAGAGGGGCGGGAGGGGCAATGAGAAAGCCTCGCGCTGCAATAAATCGCCATTATCTTTGACACCCTAGGACTCAGCTGTTCCAGGGATTTAGGGGTCCACTGGCAACAGTGTATATCGGAGGGCATGAAAACACTGTTTACGCTTGAACTGCGGTAGCTAAGGTGCAATCACCAGTTTCAGGCTGCTCAGACAAAAGGCCTTCCGCGCACAATGGCCGGCTAGCATACGAACCCTCAATGGAAGAGCTGAACCAACAGACTCGAGTATGTGCTTGTGTGTGTGTGTGTTTCCCTGTGTGTGCATGGGCGAGTCTGCTCCCTGTGCATCGACAGGTGCTGTCGCAAAACATCCAAATATTAGCTTAAGCTAAGAGGCACTACAAAGATGCTAATAAGTGACATGTTTGTGTAAAATATAATGAAGAGAACACCAAAGATAGATGTCTATAAACGTCTCCTGACTTAAAACCGCGGTTCAGTTCAGTCAACATCAAGACCTGCTAGCTTGTTGTGCCCCTCCCTGTGTTAGGTCTGCTTAAGGTGTTAGCTAGCTTTAATAATATTATAGGAAAATCTAATAATTAGACCTTTAGTCGGTTATTAGCTTCAACAAGGCTCTCGACATAATGAGACTCTTGGAAGTAATGATCTGACTAAAGAGCTCATTCAAGCTTTCAGGCTTAGTACAACATGAGGCAACAGTGCTCAGAGAAATGCTAGTTTAGCTTACGTCGTTCCACAAAATCCAAACTCTAAGATTGATTTAAAGTTCAAGGTAGAACGTGACACTGATTTAATCAAACATTTTAATATTTAACAAAGGTCTTAAGCTTAACTGTACACATTTAAACAGCAGCAGAGATTGAGCAGGTAACTTGAGCTTTGATGTGTTGTTTGCTGAAGTACTAAGCTAACAGCATTAGCATTGCTAACCGTACGCAACAACTCAAAGCAACATTTTTTTAACAGCAGACCATAATGAGTGTCCCTATAAGAGGTAAATGTAGCTTGTGTTTCACCATACTCCAGCACACTATAGCTTAATATATTAACAATATATTACATTAAAAAAAATGCTTATTTTAGGTTGGAAAAAACGCATGATGTGACTTATTAGTAACCTTGAAAATTAAGTAATTTATCCAGTGTGTAAAAACGATCAAACCTCATCCACATCATTTATTGATATAATCTTATCTCAAGAAACAAAATACCCTTTAATTTCCAGATAGTGGTGCGCCACTATATCTTAAAAAGACACCTTTGTCCCAACCTTAAATCACACTCTTCTTATTCTATTTTTAGGTTACAATTACTAAAAAGATACCCCCTGCCTTCTTGCATGCAGAAGAAAAAAGTGTAGCGTTGACCTCTGGCTGACACAGAGAAAGCTGAGGGAGGGAGGGGAGGCGGGAGAGGAGGAGGATGAGGAGGAGTGGGGGACGGAGAAAAAGAAAGCAGCAGAAAGCGCGACAGAGTGGAGAGAGCTAAGACAACAACTGTGAAGAGCCGCATAGGGTTAAAGAAAAACTGTTTCAGAAGGAAATGGGAGACAAAAGCGAGGACTTGGAGCCCCCACGGGCGCTTTAAAGAGCCGCTACTTCTGAGGCGCTGAAATATTAAAAACAGAAGAGGGGAAAAAAAGAAATATTGTAATAAAGTAAAGGATTGGCAGTGAGAGAGAAATGTGCCACCTTGTCACCCGAGGACGTAAATCAGAAATATTAATTCAGTGATGAGAATGACGCACTGGAGGACGAACGGATTGATGTCAGTTAAAAATCTAAAAGAGTGAAAAATGAGGGGAAATGTATCAGGGCGAGTGTGGACCAGCTTTTGTATGAAACCAAGAGATCCAATATTTCTCACTGGCTTACAATGAAAAAAAATGTCCCTGCTTTTATTTTGACGGGGCACCTCCTTTAAATTTGCTCTCGTGTTCAATGTAAAGTGTCAACAACCGTATTTAAGAAGAGGCAACCTACGACAAAGCAGCTGTGTAATGAAACAAGCATTAGCAGTGAGGCTTCTGTCAAGCTAACAGACATAAATGTGCTTTTTGAAGCCGATTTAAGGAGGAAAATGTTTGTTTTTTAAGCATTTCCCTTTTTCATAATAAAATCCATCTTACATCCACATGACATCAGTACATATTTTCCAAATGGGTGCTATAACTATGACGGTAATTATTGAATACGATTAGCAACTTTTTCACTTATAAATAAATAACATTTCGCTTTCCTTAAAATCTATCTGTAATTATTTTTATTTTTTCAACTGTAAAACTTATGACATAAATAAGGAACTAAAGCGTATATCGTCTATCACTGTCAGCTAATATTAACGCCTTCCAAATTAGTTATACGTTACTTATACTTGTGAACGATCAATAATAAAACCCATGTTTCAAGTGTAAATTAATAAGTACATAAATAAATACAATACATTTTAAGATTTTAAGACTGTATATCATTTGTATACATTACAATACAAGACAATAGATATCTATAATAATAGTTAGATTTAGCTAAATTTAACTTTTAGTTTGCTTAACCATAACAGTAAAAGATGTCAAAATTTTAGTTTCTTAATTGAATGATTTAATGAATCTCATCTTGCCCTGCGCCGCAGCTCTCGCTCTAAGTTAGAAATCTTAAATATTCTTTGTATTTAATTTCTCTAAAATACTTTTAGCAGCTTTTAATTTTGCAGTGCCGCCAAGTCCAAGTTTAATTCTTACAGCTTATTCAGTTGTATCCATAAAAAGTTATCTTAAAATATAAATAAAATGCCAGGTTTAACATTGTTTTAAGTAAAGTTATGTGCATTCACTTTGTGATTATTATACACACCTTATTCAGATACCTGTATTGCAAATTATAATTGTTATATTGTAATAAATTAATTTAATGTTGTTTATAAAATGCTATTTATAATAGAAATGACACATTTTGTTTGTTAAATTGTAGACAGAAGTTTTACACCTGTGGAAATACAACTGAACACCATGATGGATGATAGCAGCAACAATATATGTCATTTAATATGCGTTTCATGTGTTTTAATATGTGTACCAATAGTTTTTAGGTCACTACAGCACTGTTATTCAGTAACATACAGCATTTTATTGCTTGTTATATAATTTAAAAGACATTATTAAGTAATGTTGAAAGCAGCTTCCCCAGCTATGGACTGCATCCAAAGGTCTGCGAGTGAACAACGAGTCCCTTTCAGCTAAAGATGGTGTGGCTGCTGCTTTGTTGTCAGAGTCATTTAGTGAACGCGCAGTGTGTCACTTCTCCTACAGTCACACAGATGTTTTTCAGCGGCACAGATAGAGACCCTGTAGCCTCGCGTGTGCGGACTGCTGCGTGCCACCTTTTGTGTTACAACACACCAGGCTTGTACTTTTTAGATTTAAATGACTTTGTGTAAAATTTTAAACAACTGCTCGCGAGTTTTGACTCCAGCCTTGAGGAGGATATTTGATGCTGCGTTAGAAAACCTTATAGGGCTAAATGCGGTCATTAGCTCTTTATTATGTGCATCCTCTAAAGAAGTTCCTCCCACACTGCAAGACACACAATTATACTGTACAAACAGTGAAGCACATTAGCCATCTCCGTCTGTCCTTGCTCCTCTTTTCCTCAATGGTGGCCCCAAGGAGCACAACCCCCCCCCTTCCTCTGTCAAAGGAGCTTCCTCCTTGGCTGTCCTGTGCCCATCAGACAGGGTGCCCGCCCGTTTAAGACACCCGGGGAACATGAAACAGAGCCGGGCCGAGATGTCAGCTGGTCGCCCCATCTGCCAGTCAGTGGGACGGTAAAGCTTTTGTCCTGGGGGGTAACCTTAGGAGTGCTCCGCGTGCTGCTCAGGCGCGTGTGTGTGCGCGTGTTGCTTTGGGACAGGAGACTCTGCAGCACAGTTTAGAGCAGAACCTAGCCACAAACGCCACGCTGACATTGTCCTTTTAATTTATGTGTGACTTCTGCGCGCATGCAGGACGGTCACATTTTGACCACAAAATTCTGTCTTCAGACCAGGAAGAAAATAATTGCTGTGTTTATCACAACATATTTGAATGGCAGAGATTTCAAGGGAGCAAAATGTAGGTCTGGAAGAATTTCTGGATTGAAGTTAATTGGTCTCATTTCTCACTTCTTATGGATACCACAGTTGTTGGAGCACACATCAGAATTTTAAATTGCCTCCATCCTTTTCCTGTTCCCTTGTTAAATAACATAACCTTGACAGTACAAACAGTTTGACTCCCATATAAATGAACCAAGGCGCTGAGTTAGAGGGAGGCTGGTCGGGCTGCTTGAATTGAGGCGCAGCTCCACAATTCATGCATTCTCCCGTTCGGTAGATAGGCCGCGCCCTTGAGCTGCTTAAGGAGGGAGGCGCTGCTTGTTCTCACTGTGTAAGACGGTGCTGAAAGGGGGCCTCTGTGCACGCACCAATGCACGTACATAATCCTTTGGACGGGTCTATGTGAGCCCAAGAGTTCCTAAAAAGAAAATGCAGCATGAACTTATTTATTTACCACTGAGTTCTGCTTTTGTAGTCGTGCCTGTCAAGGATATCAGCACAAGTTAATACGTGCGCTGTGTGTGTGTGTGTGTGTCTGGATGTGTTTGTCTGCGAGTAACACGCGCACGTGGTTCGCACCTCGGTTGTTTCAGTCAGATAAAATGTGATTTATAACAACAAAGTCGTCCCTTCCTGCGCTGTAATCATTTTTAGCCAACTTTGACTGTTGACTGCCTCGTGGAAAGCTTCCCTTAAGTGGTCTACACAGTCCCCGTGCTCACATCAGTCAGTCTCACCGCATGATGTATGTACTGTAGTGGTAGTCCTGAAGGGCTGATGTATGCACAGCTCTGCACCGGCAAGTCCTCTCTCTGAGCACATCTATGATCTTGGGTTACTCAATCATCAATCAAGGCCAACTGCAGCGTACTGTACTGTGGCCCATCTTTTAAAGCTCAGTTGTGAAGGACTGGCTAAGATGGCCTAAGGGACGCTCTCCTTGCTCTTGCCCGTCTCAGGTTTGATGTGAATATGGGCGTAGTTAGGACTACACACAGAACAGAGTGCACGCATTGATGTGGACTTTTTTTAATGTTTGGTGAAGGCCACCTGATAGAAAGAGTAGGGATGTGGATTTTATTAATGTTTGAGGAATTTCCTAGTTTTTTTTCAAACATATTTCAGTTCTTTATCTTAGTACTTTCCTCCTATAAAGTGGTCATTTTCAACTTTTAATCACATTGTCCAGATGTAACAAATAAGCAAGAAAAGGATTTTAAAAATTTCTACCTAGTACATTTCTTAAACATTGGTAAAAATGTGACGTTTTATTCTTGTACGTTTTCTGTGACGAGAAATAAACGTGCAAATTTAGCATTTAACATTAATACTTTTAATATACAGCTCCGGAAAAAATTAAGAGAGCCCTCCAAATTGTCCTTAAATCAGCATCCCTCTCTACACGTCATGGTCGGCCCAATCAAGATCTGAACCCCACTGAAAAGCTCCTCAATGTGATCAAGAGGAAGATGGATGGAACAAAGCAGAGCTGCTTGAATTTTTGCGCAAAGTGTGACATAACGTCACCCAACAGCAACGTGAAAGTCTTCCAACACGCATGAAAGCTGTAATTAAAAAGCAGGTTATTCCACCAGATATTGATTGGTGAACTCTTCCTGAGTTAAACATTATTTTTCTGTTTATTAAAGATGAACAAGAACTTGTTTTCTTTGCATTCTGAAAAACAACTTTTTTTTGCAGTGGTCTCTTAATTTCCAAGAGCTGTATATTTATATCTGTAGGCCTGTACATAGCAGTGTTAGTGTTTAAGAGTTTCTATTACCTTTTGTCCAACTTGTTTTAAGCGTAGTACAAAGTATGTAGGGATGCACGATATTGGATTTTTTGCCGATATCGGATATGCCGATATTTTCCCACCTGTTTTGCCTATTTCGATACCGATATATCAGGCACATGTCTTTTTTCCACCTAACTGCTGAGAACATCAAGTCTCCCTTGTAGTGGAGTTGATATCATGCCTACTCTTATTGTAGTGGCCCACTGTGCCCTACATTGATTTTTAAAATGTACACATTCACTAGGAATATAAGAAAACTACTTAAACTTAGGTTATGTACAAAATGCAATATGTATTTGTTTGTATTTTCTTTTGCATTTTAGGACATCATCGAGCATTTAGGCAGAATTAAAGCAGTGTTTTATCGGCGGAAAATATCGGCAGAAAAATGAGATATCTGTCGATGTATTGTCTATTTATGTGTGTGTAACCGGAGTCACATTCCTTGTTTGTAAACACACTTTAGGCCCCTAAAACTGATTCTGATCCTGATATCCGGAACGGGATTTACTTGAAAAATGCACAGCCCAGACATTCACGGAGAGCAGACAAAGACAGAGAATCACATCTAAAAATATACAGTACTTTCACTTTCTCCTGCTCAGGATTCATTATACCACCCAGAATGGACATCCAGAACTGTAGGATATTGCAGTGATAGAGTTGCATGCCAATTGTCCTGCGTGCTTGAAGTAGGTATTGTGCTGTTTTAATGAGCTGTTTAGACTGGTGGCCGGTTACATTTGGACTCTAACAACCATCTCAATGAATAATTGTTGTTGCCTCTTAAAGGCCAGATGTATGGAATTCATGCAAATTTAGAGCAAAGGGAAAATGTGTGTGCGCGGCCGCGTGTGTGTGTGAGGGTGTCTTGGAATAATTGTATTCCAGATGTCCTTTTTTTTCATTTGAACCACACACACACACACTCACACACACTAAAAGGACAGAACAGATGATGGTGATGATGATTAAGATCTTAAGCATATGGAGCTACTGTGTTTGCTTAGTGTTTGTGTGTGCGGTTGTGGTGTGTTTTTTTTTCCTGCTCCCTCAGTCTTCCGTGACAGGTTCACCCATCTCTCCTGGGGAGGCCTTCACTCCCAATTTAGACGCAAGCGTCGTCGAGTGACAGCAATGGCTCCGGCACCCTGCCTCTGCAATGTGACTACAGTTAACTTAACAAGTCTGGATGTGTGAGCTCCATCTTTGATGTCATTGATTTGAGTTGGTTTTGAGCATCTTTTTCTTACGGAGAAGTTTTTTTTTGGTAGATCTGTCAGGATGATCTTCACAGGGATGCGGGTCACTTCTGTCGCATTTTAAACAAAAACAAAAAGTCGTAATCTTTTAGCATATTTTGCATAATCTGTGCTGTAGTGTTTGAGCTTGAGTGTCCATCATGAAAAAATGCTTCTTCTCTCTCCCTCCATGTCGGCCGAAGTATAGCCCTTAAGATAACGTACATCCTGCAGAGCACAATCCATCTACCCGAGCCTTCTTGTACTACAGTGATCATAAATGTCAGCCTTAAAACATAAATCAAACAGCCCTCTGATATAATACTGTCTGCGTTACACCTTTCCTAGGCCAGTTAATGTGGATGTTAATGAGATTCAAGTAGAGTGTATCTATTGTTTTCCTTAGTTTCTGCAGCCTCTGCATCACCTTAAGCCTCCGTGTGGCATCTGTTTTATAATAAAAGCAGCGCCAAATAAGGACAGCAGTGCAATATGCAAACAGAAAACAGCAGTTTCAACTGTTTTATAATGTTAGAAATCTTAGAACAGATATTTTAAGTGGAATAACCTGCGTGCATGCTCATAAAACCTTTTACAAAATCATCAAATTTCACTAAACTGCAACTGCATGAGTGTGTGTGTGTGTTTGTGGGGGGTGGAAGTTGTGTTGAGTGACAAGGCCATGCGTCTTGAGCCACCTGGATTTATTTGGGCCAAACAAGAGGGGCCCCGTGTCTGTCTGGGCAGCGGGGGCCTCAGAGCCACGAACAGAAGGTGCCTCCTCACAACTCGCACCTGAGCTTCCTCCCAGCCTGGGACCAACCTCCCTCTCTCTCTCTCTCTCTCTCTCTATCGCTCCCTCCATCTCTATCTCTCTCTTTCTTTCCCCGACCCTCTGTATCCTCGCCACTTCTCTCCCCGGCCGTGGCCTGGCCTACTTTTACCTCTCCCACTCCGGACCCCTTTGATGTCGCCTGTGTTGGCCCCTTCCACAGATCATGTGTATGTTTAGAGAAGGCCCCTTTGCTCACTCCTCAGTCTGTTTATGAATATACATTTCACAAACAGGATACGTGGTTAATGGTCTACAAAGAGAAGCGTTCTCTCTTATGTATTAGCCGTGCTTATCACAGTAAATGATGCTAAGGTTCACAGTAAAAACCACTCTTCCGTTTACTTGATTCTCTCCTTTCTCTTTTAGTCACTGCTGAGTTTGTTTCTCTTTGTTCTTGATGTGTTTTTTTTCTCCCTCTCCTACGAATCTCCCAACTCAGTTCCTGGAAAAGAGAGAAGAGGCTTTATTCAGGGAGGAAATATGTGTTTGCTTGTCTGTTAGCATCTTTTTCATTTAGGCTTGAAGTGACAGAGTGTGAAGCTGGGTAGGCGTGTGCATCTCAGAAGTCAAAAGCACAAACACTAACAAGACACCAAGTGTGCTGCTTTAGTTTTTGAAGCTGAAATCAACAGGATTTGTGTTTCTCCGGTCAGTTTGGCATTGTATTACACAATTTTGCCACATGAAATAAATATGTTGAGACTTTGCCTTCAGCTACAGAGAACTGTTCAGTATCCATGTTGGTTAACACTTGTATGAATGCTTGAAGTGCATACTTATCACCTGACCTCACATTGTTGTTTAATTCCTGATGGTAGAATTTAGTCTTGAACTGTGAAAGTTGTTTTTTCCATCTGAGTAATATTTTTCTGTTTGGAATTTTTAGTGGGAGGTTTTTATTACAAATTCATTTAATTATATATATAAAAAAGAACAACTTATTTTTCAATCACAATAACTCAGCGTGTAACTGAATCGTGACTTAACTGAAACTTATGTATTTACCGTAAAATCCAGAATATAAGTCACACCGCAGTATAAGACGCAGTCTGTTTTTGGGGGTATCCCAGAGGGAAAAAAAGGTTTTCTATAGCTATTTATTAATAAAAAACGTGTCTACAAGTTATTGCAACATTATATTTTTATTTAAAACACATTCAAAACACGCTATAGTTGAGCTCATCCTACGGTAACATTGATTGTTGTGAGGATGGCGGCTGAACTAGCGATCATGATGGTGTCTGTGACGAAGCTTTAGCTGCATTATAGCGCCATCATCCACTGTAACACAATAAAATACCTCTCTCTTTTATACAAGTATATTGTTCACACCGGTATATAGGACGCAGCCCACTTAATAGATGAAAAAAAATATATTAAAAATGCGTCTTATACACCGAATTTTACGGTAATAGCTGGATGAGAGTTCAATTTTATAGCATGGATGCATGCTGAATTTCAGGCTGTTGTTTGGTTTTAAAATGATGACTTAGCAGTGTTTTGTCAAACATTGCTTGCTCAATATAGTTCCCAGTGACGTGTTTACTGGCTTTTATTTTTGGCATCTGTGGCCACCAAGGCTGTGCACCGTCGTCATCACAGTGTGCGGGGAACATGACCTCAGTGAACTCACCTCAAGCCGCTTACATTCAGGTCCATAAATCAGGTTTGGAGTGTCTTGTTGGTCCTGTATGTATGGTTTCTTGTATGTGTGGTTATAAAACAACCACTAAGGAACGTCAGAAATCATCCCAACTTTAAGCACAATAAAAAACAAACCTCAAATAATCAGTTAACTACTATGGAAATAGGAAATACCTTTTCTCATATATCGTATCTAGGGGTGGGAAAAGATATCGATACAGCAATATATCGCCGTTCTGACTCGTGCGATACAATTATCGATAGACTGGCGCCAAATATCAAATTTTAATTTACAAATAAATGGCGCTTTAAACAGACAGTATCGTGATATTATCGTTATCGTGGGCCAGGTATCGCGTATCGTAGGGTGAGTTACCCTGCAATTCCCACCCCAAAACATTGGATTCTCTTATAACAGACTCTTGGGTTTAAAGTTGAGCTGAAACGGCATTTCGAGAGTATCTAGCTTTCGTATCGTGACGTATTTCCGAGTGAAACAGGCGGGACATATCATTAGAGGGATTTGATTTGATCGCTGAGAAGTGGGCGTAGACAGACGTTCTCCACAGCGCAGTAGCTAGCTAACTGACCGAGCGTTCTTGGTGCTCTGCAGCTAAATGTTGCAGATTGGTTGGTTGAAATTGTTTGGTGCTAACTTACGTAAGCAAACGTGAAATTTAGTTTTACCGGAAGAAAGATGTTTGATGTAAGAATCCGAAGAAATTGATTTTCTGTATTTTTTTTGGGCCTATATTATCAAATAGATGTACAATATTACCGAGGATGTGATCTAAAAGGATTAAAATGACATTTTTCATTTCACCTTGACTTTAAATCATAAGGCCAATTTGCAATGTATCTAAATTTAATTTTGTTAAACCCTTTAGGCTTTTTAGGACAATCCCAGCCCGCTCACAAAGACCGTTACTCTACAGGTTAAAAGGCCAAAATTAGCTCCTCTGGGCAACAGAAAAGTTAAAGCACTTGTTAGCTTGGTCTCTGACCAACAGTCAAAGTTTGCTAAAAACACCTAATGGATCCAAACTTGTCTGAATGGGTGAAGAAGGATATGGCTCACCATTGTAACCAGTGGCATGGGAAACCTGGCAATTAATGGGACATCAATAGGAAGTTGTCCTAGAGGCTGAAACCTGGATCCAATGGTTAAAATTGATTGGACAGTATTGGTAAAGCTACCTTTAAGTGAAACATAGAGGTCATCACTCAATTATTGGCTCCCTCCATTATCAATATGCATATCTGAATATTGGTACTGACAGTTGAGAGGAAGGAAGTTAACAGCAGGCGCAGTGCCAATGCAGGTAATGTGTGTGTATGTGTGAATTGATGTGTGTGAGTTGAAGAGGCTGTCTTCTCCCTATCAGACTAATAGTGTGTTAGTCCATTCTTCAAGATGTCTGCGACTGTAATTAGTGGATTGCTTTGAGTCAGGCCAGCCCAGGGCGCAGAGGAAGGGACTGTGGGGAGCGAAGGGGAGCGACAACACGAGGGAGGCCGGAGAAGAAAAGGGCCGCCCATTTTATAGTCCTGATGGAGGTTATATTTTCTGTGACAACTGGACCAGAGTAATCAAAATGTGTTAATAATCCCTTCAAAGGGCCTGGCGGCACATCAGTGAGAAGGCTCAGCGAACGCCAATCCCCTGCTAGACCCTGGTTCTGGCTGCCCCACCCTCATTGACCCTCCGTCACTCTCTCTTTCTCCCCGTCTTCATTTCTTTTGCTCTTGATCTTATCTGTCATGTTCAACCAGTGTTTCAGTTGACCGTATCTAGACTAACTTGCACCAAAGTTGCATATCAAAGTGAATCTCCCTGTTTTCAAATCGCACGTGTCCCAAACCTCAAATTCTGTCAGGGTGCTTGTGTTGCAGTGGAACCCAGGACCCAGAAGAGGGGGCATCGGTCTGAGTTTTAGAGTCTGTTTCGGCACCCTGCTGCTTCAGTCTAGCCCCCTGGGGTGACTCAAGGTCAGACTGTAAAGGTTCCAATAAGTTCTATCTTTTGTCTGAGGATTAACACAAAGGTCAGAGTTCACAAAGATGTCCAGATGAGGTCTCAAGTGCTAAATATCCATACCTTCCGCTCCTAAAAGGAGGTTGAGCGTCGGGATCAATGGGCCCAATCAATGGGCATAGTGGTGGAGGTAATGCTGGCCAAAAGTTTGATTGCATGCATATTGATCAGAGAGAGGCTAAGGAGCTGTAAGGCTATTGATTTTATTTTGGATTTGCACTTTTTTAGCTCATTTTGTTCGTCTACACATTTGGATGGAATAATCTTGTTTGCACAAACACACACAGGCACAGCAGAGCAAGTAAATACCAGACAATGGTACTAACAGATTTGACTTTAACATGTTGCTTTTTTCAATAATATCCATTATAAGTTGTCATTTTTATTAAACCCTATAAAACTCTTCAATAATTTAAGTTTAAAACGTCATAACTTAACAGGCACTTAATGTCTTTCCATCATTTTGAGAAGCCTTCATTAGCATCTTTTAAGTCCCTGTCAGACCAGGAAGTGGTCCGCCATGTGTCCAGGCCTTTGCCCCCCAGTCCAGCAGGAAAGCTTCCACCTGTTGCTTACTGAAATAAATAGATCCTTCCAAAACCGAAAGACCCTTACAATAACTCACGACACGATACGCGATACGTGGCCCACGATAACGATAATACCATGATACAGCGATTCTGCGATAATTGATATATTGCGAGATTATCATATAATGGGATTTTCTTCTTCATGTTGCCCTCATTCATGCCAAATATTTGCAAATTAAAATATCGATAGTTGGCGCCAGCTTTACGATAATTGTATTGCATGAGTCAGGATGACGATACATTGCTGTATCGATATGTTGTCAAGAAGGGGCTTGACCACCAAAACTTCCTGCCTAACCTAATTTTAAAAAATCTACATTTTATCATAACACTAAAATAAACCCAAGAATTGCGTGTAAGCCAGCAAAATCTGAGGATACGTACAGGTTACAGTGTAATCTATAGAAAACACACCCTGTCATCTTGGTAAATACAAATATATTACACACAAATAGGCTCACACATCTTATGGGAAAACGTTCCTATAACACATTTGAACTGACTGATATTTGTTCTATATTTAACATCCATGTGAACTTTTCTTTAAATTAACTCTTTGCCAATTAGAGAAACTCTGCCTCATTTCGCAGTCTAGTCGGAAGCTGCGTGTCACCGTCAGTTTGAGGCGTTTAAAAAATGCATGGGGTCCGGGTGAGGTGCCCGAGCCCCGGTGTGACCTGGGAGCAGTTTGTGTGGCGTCTCAGGAGAGGCTGTGTCCAGTGTGGGGCAGGAGAGGGGACCGCGCTTAATAATAGAGCCGGCGCATCAAAGACTGCAGACTGACATGGCGTACATCATGAGACGTGTGCGTTTAAGTGTGTCTCTTTATATGCTAACTCTATTGGAGGTGCTTTGTGCACATTAATCATATACGTGTGTGCGTGAAGCGCTCTGTGTTTGGCATGCATGTAGGATATACAATACATACATAGTGTTTGTGTGTGCGTGAACATCCACAATAGGGCCCTCACTAGGTGGTGTGGCTCCCTGGGAAGGCTAGTGTAGCTGCAAGCGCTAGAGGACTCATTGACTTTCTAATGATTAGTGGTCAGGCCCCCAGCCCATGCTAGTACCAGGGGTTCGGCCTAGCCGCTGCTGCTAGCCTCTGGCCACCGCCGCGCACCACTATCGACTCACCCCCAGCCCCCTCTCTCTTTGGCCTGCTGGCGATGTGTCAAAACCCATTAGCACAGAGTTCCGCAACTATAGAGAGGGATCATTTTAGGTTTTATCTTCCTTGCTCTCCTCTTACTTCTCCGCGTCCGTCTCCTCTCGCTCCCCCTCTCATTCCGTCTCTTCCGCGTCTCCTCATCCTCCTCCGCCCTGCTGAAATGAAGAGAGAAGAAGCAGAGAAAAAGGAGTAACCTTTGACAGGAGTTGTTCCAGTTGTGGTATGTATGGCTGCGTATTGATCTGCATTGGCTTTAGGAACTATAGAGAAGAGAGTCAGCGAGTTGCCGCTGCTTTCAAGTCCCACACATTTTTTTTTTTTTTTATTCTGGGGGAAAAAGACGAGGAAGTTTCAGATGCATGCTGACCTCCTTGGGTCCCATAAGCTATGGAGATTTGCTGAGAGAAAGGGGTGGGGTGTAGTAACATGTATATGTGTTAGAAAGAAGTTCAGTAGACTATGATCCTGTATGTAATCTTCTGTCATGTTAATTTCCGTTTTCTGTGTGTAGAGAAAGACTGAGAAAGAGTGTGTTATTTCTACTCCATTGTATTGTGTGTGTGTAACGTATCTTTCGGCTCTTCTCGTCGAGTTTGACCTCTTGACACACTTGGTAGCTCCTTTCAGGTTATTGACCGACGCAGCCAGCTTATCCAGATAACTATTTTAGAGTGGAACTTCTTTATTTTTAAGAAATCCAAGCCATGGTTTGAATTAAAATAGACCAACACACACGCGCACGCACACACACAGCTCAGCGAGACAGCATCCTTCTAACCCTCTTTTTCTGATAAGCTCCGTCTCCCAAGGGACGAGCGCCTGTCAAAGACTTTGTCCAAACAACAAGAAATCTGTGAGGAAGGAGGAAAAAAAAAAAAAAACCCCAAATACTTCTCCATCACCGTTCATCAATCCATCTCGTTGTGAAATCATTATTTATTTATGGAACTTTAAAGCGCGTTATTTGAATAATGCGGGGTATGACGAAGGGGGAGCTGTACGAAAACAACAAAATGACAACCACACCAAAACCACCCGAGGGCACATGCCAACACATCGCATCAGTGTCATGCTTCCTCGCTTTGCCCCTGTGGGCTCACTGCTCAGCAGGTAGCCACACATACACACACAAGCACACACACGCACATTAACACTTAATATATCATATTCTAAATCACACATAATGTTATAAATTTGCTTTCTTGCGCATGTGCACTAAAAGTCAGAGTCAATAGTTTACCAATAGACAAATATAGACTCACACACTTACTTTAACTCTCTTATACAGACACACACACACAGGCGTACCCACCACGCCCTCAGGCCCTGGAGACGGCAGCAGTGGCATCAGCGGTCTGATAGATGGATCCTGTCTCCTTGTGATCTCCACTTGTCAGACAAGTGTCACACAAAGCCCAAACACAAATCAAACACACAGGTAAGGGGCACATGTCAGTTTGATAGGACCTCGTGGATGCCTCCCCCATCCATCAGCAAGCTAAGACGCTCACCCAATCGACTTGGAAGGAGGGCGTAAACACGGGTCTGTGCGAGTTTTGCAGCTTATTGATGTGTGTGGTTTGCAGGCTAATGGGTTGAATAGTTGTGTTTATGTTGTGAGCTCTGTTATGCTGAGCTTTGTCGAGTGTGAAATACATAGAGAGGGCGTTAAAGGTAGATTTGTAATGGCCCAGACTTTAATGTTATTGCCTGTTGGAGAAGAGTAGGCGCTATTTTGATTTTAAACAACTTTTTTGGATCAAAACTCAGTGGCTGACTTGTTTGAGTACGTGGCCAAAAAACCATTAAACATCCCCTCAAACCAAACACGCACGTACACTGTGGCAATTCTCTTTAAAATGTATTTTTATAACCTTTATTTACGCAGTCATCAATTGTTCAATAACTTTAAGAATAATGCACCTTTTCAGCTTTTAGAGTATAATTATAGAACATTAACATGGAACAAGGGATGTTTTTACCTGTAAGAAAAAAACTGAAAAAGAAGACAAGTATAAGAACACTCAGGTACATATAACTTTAACATTAAAGAGTGGGTATTATGCTGTTTCACTTTTTAAGACATATTTAACCTCCTGAGACGCCGCGTCCTCATATGGGACGCAGGCTCAGCATCCTCATTACATTTTGGCTTCACAGCACCATAATATTTAATTCTGCGAAACTCAGACCAGTTGGTCTCATCCATGGACACTTTGTCCACCACCCTGTGGTCACAAAAGCAAATTACACTGATCACTGGTACATAACCTCTTCAGATTTTATGATTCAAACTTGTTTATTTAATGCGTATTAACAGTTGTAGCTTGATATGGCAGACAAATTTGCCTAATTTTATCAATATGAACAAGCACTCACATGAGGACATTGGGACTTTTTCAATGTAACACAAAGACAATTCTTTGGTTTTATTATTAGGTCCTATTAAACCCCAAAAGGTAGGAGAAATTAAAAATGCATAGCGCACAAAAGCTCAGGTCTTAGGAGGATAATGGCTTCTCAGGCTTCTCAGTTTTTCTACGCTGCACTTTGTGACATCACAAAGTGCAGCCGCAGCAGGCTTCAGAGAGCCGCAGCAGGCTTCAGAGAGCTGGCCAATCAGAAGAAAGCGGGCTTGTAGGGTCGGGGTTTCTTAAAGGGACAGAGCTGACTGAGGCAGTATGAGGGCCTGCACAGAGCACCAGTGTGAGAAAAATTAGGTTTTTTTAACTGTAAATTATGCTAAGCTACTCCACGGGTATCACATAGTGAAACATGAAGCTTGAAATTAGCATAACACCCCCCTTTAACAGATTTAGATTTTTTTTAAAAAGGGCACAATCAGACAGAACGCCTTTTAGCAGCTGGGGGCGGTTTTTTGTAGTTGTTTGACGTTGAAGCTTTTTGCGCGCTGCTTTTGCGTTGCTGAGTTGCCTCAAGTTGAAAAAACCCGACGTCATTGGCATTTACGGTTAGGTTAATGACAGCTAGTGATTCAGTGGTTGCCTTAACAACAGTAGAAAAGAAAGGTGCAGCGAGCTGCTCTTTTTTTTAACCGTAGGATACAACAAATAAAACGCTGCACCTTGCGTTTTACAGCCTGCAAAACGCCCTCTGTCTGATCGAGGCCAAAGGAGTGTTTCAGGGAAATATACGTTTTTAACTTCCACCTAAGTTGCTCAAATTTGGTTTTCTGCAGCCTCAGTTGAAGTTAATCAACTCTTCTATTATAAAAATGTAATTACTGATGATCCTTCATGGCAGCTTCTCTAGTAATCAAAATACAGCTTTGGAAAAAATTAAGAGACCACTGCAAAAAAAGTTTTTCTCTGGTTCTTTTATTTCAAAGTTTGTGTTTCTGTTGAACAAACTTTTGTTTTGTTGTTTACAACATTTCTCACTACTTCCAAAGTTTAGGTCTTTTATTTGCAGAATTACAACTAGTAAAGAAAACCAAAAGATGCAAAACAGATGTTTTTCAGGCCTCGAATAATGCAAAGAAAACAAGTTCATGTTTAAACAACAGAATACTCATGTTTTCACTGAGGAAGCGTTCAGAAATCAATATTTGGTGGAATAACCTGGTTTTTAATTCCAGCTTTTATGCGTTTTGGAAGACTTTCACTTTGCTGTTCGCTGTAACGATTCCTCTTGATCACATTCAGGAGGCTTTCAATGGGGTTCAGATGGGCCTGGCTCAGATGGGCCTGGCCATGACATGCAGAGAGAGATGCTGATTTAAGCACAATTTGGAGTGGTTGCTTAATTTTTTCCAGGGCTCTAAGTATATTTTTTGGATTAATGTAAGCCTAAAAAGAAGTTGCTCCATATTAGAAGTAATGTTTGTCTCAAAAACGTGTTAATTCTTTGTAAATCTAACACCAAAAAAATAGTACTTTTGGTCCGGCCCAAAACAAGTGTTAGTGATCCGCTTCCCTGGAACAACAGTTCCTCCAGCAGCTTAAAAATCCTGCACGCTTAGACCTTTGAACAGGTGTGGTTACATATCTAATACGGCTCTCTATGAAGTTAAGCGCATTAACTTTAAAATTCACAGTATTTCCTTCAAGCTTTCTCTGAAACTCCATTCGCTCGCACATGGTCCTACAATATCTGTCCCCTACACCAAGCTGCTGCCGCTGCTCGCTTAACGCCAGAGTGTCACAGCCGAACCACAAAGACAGCCAACTTGTCCAACAACACAGCACAGCACCTCAACCCCCCCCCTGTCCCTCACCAGACAGGAACAGCCCAAACCAGACCACAACAAAAACCGAGGGAGAGCCCACCTTTTGTTTACTATTCTCAAAGGTGGATCACGGGCCCGGCCTGGTAAGGGACTGTGACAGAGGTGATGTCTAAATTAATCATTCATGCTCTTTTCACATGGGCTACAGTAACAGGCCTGAAATATTAATGACAGCTGCAGAATAAATTTGATTCCCTTTTCTCTCTGATTATAATCCACAGGCGCGCTCACACACACATGTTTATTTATGCCCTGGAGATGAGGTATGGGGTCACTATCAGGAGTTTGTCTGCACACACAAACACACACACACCTCTCTCTGCTGCCACTTGCAGTTGTGTACCGCCTCATTGTTTTGGAATATGTACATATTTTTCATGTGTGATGGGCGAGTGGGCTATACATTAAACATTATATGCTTGTACACTCTAGGTATGATGTACTGTATGAATACTGCGCAGCTCACAGCGAGGGTTTTTTTTTTTGTTTGTTATTGTAATTAGCTGAGGTTTGGTGCTTTTTTTTGGAGAGCATGACCTGAGTGGAGAAAAGAGGGTGGAGGGTGTGTTGCTGTGTTCCCATCTCTGAGGATACTCTAGTTAGTGTCTGCGGGTAATCTGACTTGCAAACTGAGGAACATCTCTCTTCAGGTCATGCCAGATTTGGATTCAGGAGCTCTATTTTGTAGGGAGTTTCTGAGTGGTGAAAGAACTCTCAGACGCTTTATGCAATTCAAAAGGCTCTCAAGACATAGCTAGGGCTGATTATTGTTACAATAAATTGATTACTTGATTAGTAAAACAGGAAAAAAGTTCAAAAGAAAAATGCTAATTTCAATTTTCCAGCACCCAGTGAAGTCAGAGATTTTCCTTTTACAAAATGACCAATAGCAGCAAATCCATTCATTTAAGATGTTTGACATTTAATTTAAAACATTTATGACGTTTTTGTAATCCAGCCGTCCATCCATTAGCTATACCCAGATCCTGTTCAGCTGTCATTGGGCGAGAGGCGGGGTTACAACCCGGACTGGTTGCCTGTCAATCACAGGCTGTGTCTCAATTCAGAGGCTGCGGACTTCGAAGGAGGCGG
This sequence comes from Semicossyphus pulcher, assembly GCF_022749685.1. Taxonomy (NCBI): domain Eukaryota; kingdom Metazoa; phylum Chordata; class Actinopteri; order Labriformes; family Labridae; genus Semicossyphus; species Semicossyphus pulcher. Next base: position 16,362,192 of record NW_027211670.1, on the reverse strand, counting down.
TCTACGGAGGATGAGTCGTTCGTAGCCTGCGTAGACCGCTAAAGCCCAACTGCAATGAGACGGTCTGGTCTACGGAAGATTTCCTGTTTGTGTCACCAGCTCCTCCTGTCCTTAACCTTTTGTCACCAAACGCCGCTCCTGTCGCCTAGCAACAGGTAGCTAGCGCGCTAACTAGCTAGCATAACTAGCGTCACGTAACGTCACCTTTTATGCTGAAGATAATTTGTTTCAAGGCCCCTTTTGTTATTTTTAACATTTATATCGCTAGCTAGTCGATTGCGTTGTAACCAAAAACTTGCATGTAAAACTTAAATCCTCGGCTGCGTAAGAGTCTGCCGTCTTGTTTGAATTGCAGCACAATGAATCTCGGGATACGTTAGGCCACGATGGATGCAGCTGATGGATCTTTCGTTGCCCGTGAAAAGCAGGAGGCATTTGTCGGCCGCATCTGAAGGAGCCTTCGAAATAGGACAGCCTTCGAAGCGCCGCTGTGACACAATCGGCCTTCAATAACGTCCTTCGAAGGATGCAGGCGCCTGAATTGGGACACAGCTACAGGGCTGACACTGACAGACAGACAACCTTTCACACCTGCAGGCAATTCAGATGACCTAATTGACCTTAAGAGCACGCTCCACACAGAAAGCCCCACTCCATCTGAACCCGGAACCTTCTAGCTGTGTTTTTTCTTTCAATCAACTATTCAATTAGTCGTTTGGAAGATCATTTTCACTATACATGACATATCCTTAGTATTCAGTATGCTGCAAGTTTCCTACGCACTAAAGCTAAAAGTCAGCAATCAAACTGACCCCCCTCCTCGGCTCTGGCCTCCTCACAGCTCTCCGCAGCAGAGTGAAGGTTGTCTGTCATGAAATGTCTCCGGATTTTGTTTTTCCCATCGCAGACATCACGGGCCGTGAGCTTGATTCACAGCAACACAACCCCGGGCTGGGTGCACAGATAACTATCAGCTGTTTACGTCTCAACACGTCGCCGGAGATCTCCGTCTTTCACTGTCACCTCCTCGTATCCCCGTGTTCGCCCTTTGCTTCCTGTTTTGTAATGAGGGATACAGAGTAAGGCAACAGTATAGAATCCCGAGCTGCTTCTTAAAGAAGCTCAGAGTACAAGTTTGTTATGGGTTCTGGCATTAGACAGATATTTCTCACTTATACGTCCCAGAACAGGTCTGTTTGAGCACTTTTACAGGTTGCAGATTTCTCATCTCCGACTTTGCAGAGGCATTTACGTAAACCGTTCCTTCCTTGTCTCCTTCAGCCCTTATGTGGATGATTAAACAAGTGACGGGCCTTATTGCTCATCATTCAGTCGTCATCTCCTCTCAGGAGACGGCTCATGAGTGAAACTCGTCCGTCAGCTCCCCCTCCGTTTAAATCCATGAGCTGATGTTGTCGTCAGAAACACGCTCTCTGTGTATGAAGGTTTATTTCACTGCTATTTAGAGTTAAAAATAAAGGACGAGTTTTGGGTGGAGATCTGATTTTATTTGGCACCGTCCCTGCGGGTTAAGTTTTATCCAAGCCTCTGCAGGTGCTGCTTTCTGACACCATATGGACGTTGATTTTTGTTTAGCTTGTCAGGTAATTTCAGGCTAATCTATTTTAATAAAAGCGCCTGGCAGTGATGTGTGTATTACAGAATATTATGTCATGCCCTGTGGAGTTACGCTCAGTCATGTGTTTATGTTTATATTAAGGCCGTGTAGAACTTAGATGTGCGGTGTCATATAATCTGTTTTCCCTGCCTGTTTTCTGTCTGGCTCTCTGCCACTCTGACATGACAGCGGCCACGACGTCACGCTCTGTTTGACTTAGAAAATATCACTCACAAGATGTTTCTTTCTTTTTCTTCTGCGCAAGCAGGCATGCACACAATTTCACAAGTCTGTCTGAGTGTATGTGAGGATTCCGTACATGAATATTTGTGCGATGATGTGTGTATTTCTATATTTGTGTGTGTGATCCTAATGATGCCTTCCTCCTCGACGCTATTGGGCTGTCAGCACGGTGCTGGTGTCTGCCACACATACACACACACACACACACACACGCAGCATCCAAATCTTGCTGAGATAGGTCATTTTTCAGTGTCAGGACAGACGATTCACGTTGGCACCAGATAGATCCGGGACACATTGGACTCATTATTCTGTGTTTGCAAATGTCTGCCTCATGCAGGAATACGAGTCGACATGTACAGAAGGCTCGAGCTGCAAACCTGCAACGCTTCTCGGTGCTTTGTTGCCATTAGCCTCATCAAACTGCAACGCGGTGCATCTCAGGTGCAGGAATAATGTGAACGATTTATGGATTCTAACACACAAATCTGACAGAAATTACAAAATGAACCCTGTAAACACACTGCTAGCTATTAGCAGTGTGGGTGACATACTCTTACAGGGAAGGATGAATGCATAGGGGGTCCCACAAAAGAAGCACATGGAGGATTTGATCCTAGATTTCATGTCATTCTTTAACTTGTTATATATCTATAGAAATCATTTCTCTTGCAGCGTGGACACAATTAGGGAGGACTTGATTTGAATAAAAATGGTTGAATTGCATCTTATTGAAACCCAAATAGGGCAGCTGTGGCTCAGTGGTAGAGTCGTCTTTCAATCGGAAGGTTGGCGGTTTGATTCCCGGCTGCTGCAGTCTACATGACAATGACTCCTTCGATAAGACACTGAACCATAGCCATCAGTGTATGACTGTGTGAGTGGTTACATCCTGACTGAAAACTTGCATAGCAGCTTCTGCCATCAGTGTGTGAACGCGAGTGTGAAAGGGTGAATGTCACATGTAGTGTAAAAGCTATTTGGGTGGTCTGAAGACTAGAATAGCTCTATGTAAGTGCAGTCCATCCACCATTTATTTTAAGTAGGAACAAATCAACCTGATGCTATAGCAAACCTTACATGGATACAGAGGTTTTTAAACAGGATTCCTTCCTCTGGCTCTTGAAAATAGCCGATTAAAATACATCAAGGAGACCAAAAGGTTGTGTGAATCAGGAGAAGAAGAAAAGAATTCACTTTTACTGTTAGGGGTGGGACAAAATATCGATATTGCGATATATTTTCGACCCGACTGGTGTGATACAATTATCGTATTGCTGGCGCCAAATATCGATGTTTTTTTTTTTTTTTAGAAATTCAGCGCTCTAAACAGATCAATGCCAATTTTAGTCACGCATCATTGTTTATCTAAATTGTGTTCAAACCTGTAAAAGTTGTAGTGAATAATTCTTAGGGGCATTTTGCATTCTTCAGTTACTCAGATATCGTGATGCAATGTTATATGATTGTCTTGCAATGTATCAATTATCGCAGAATCGCTGTATCGTGATTTTATCGTTATCGTGGGCCACGTATCGTATCGTGAGTTACCCTGCGATTCCCACCCCATTTACTTTTGTATTGTCCTTTTTATGTCAACACGTAGACTGACTGGAAGTTATGTTGGGTGGGACAAATTTTCGATACAGCAATATATCGCCGTCCTGACTTGTGCAATACAATTATTGATAGGCTGGCGTGAAATATTGATATTTAAATTTACAAATATGTGGCGCTTTAAACAGATTTCCCTACTTCCCTGACCACACACAGTGGCACTTATGAAATGAATGAGGGTAACGTGAACGGCAGAAGAAGAAGTTGTTCAGATATCGTGATGTACATGATTGTGTTGCAAAATATCACTTATCGCAGAATCTCTGTATCGTGATATTATCGTTATCGTGAGCCACGTTTCGTATCATGAATTACCCTGAACCTTATTTTATAGCAAACTTTACAGGTATTCAGAGATTTTTTAATAGAAATTATACTTGAAAATAGCAGATTTAAATTCAAGGAGGTTCTGTGAATTAGTAGAAGAAGAAAAATAATTCACCAATTGTCCCCTTTATGTTCACACCTAGAATGAATGGAAGCTATGTTTAATATCCTGACAGAATGGGAAAAGTTGTTACACTTTAACTTTGCTTTCTGGGCTCTCCTTCAAAATAATGGTCTCTTGAAAGCATCTTCTTTATCCACGCCAAACTAATAGAATCAAACCATCAATCCTTCTTGCTATACATTCTCTCCTCCCTCATGTTATTTCTTTTCTTAGTCCAGCTTATCTATTCCTAGCCATTTTTTCCTTAAACATCTCCTCACCCTCGCCAGCTTTCCTCACTACCCCTCCTCTCCCCTCCCCTCCCTTCCGACAGCGCGGGTGACTGTGCGGGTAGACATGTGGCAATGCGGGGTAGGCCCCGGTGGGGGTCAAGGCCTGTGCCCCGGGAGCGTGGTATTTTAATCTGGGCTATTTGTAATGACAGGCCTCCTATGAGCGCAGAGGAGTGGCAGGTTGAGAGGCTCTGACAGGTTCTAATCGCTGTCAGGAAAAGTAGCTGAAGAATGTGCCAGCTACACCCCCCTTCCTCCCCTCCTCGCCTTCCTGTCCTCTCCTGTAGCTGTTGTTCTCTGCGTTCTCTGACTTGTATCCCTTAAAGGTGACTGAAGGATCTTTGTCTCCCCTTATTTAGCTCTCTTTCTTTATATTGGCTGGCATCCAGGTGCCTCTACCTGCCACAGTAATTCCTTCCTGCTTCCTCTCCTTCCTCTCTGTCCCCCCCTCCTCCTCCGATGACCCCACCTCCTCCTTTCCCTCGCTGTGGACAGCTGTTGACATTCCTTTGGCATAAAGGCCCGGCCTGTCCCGGTGGGTCCCATGGTCACTGGCAACCTGCCTAGCCTGGTGTCTTTTTGCCAAAGCAAACTGGCCAATATGTGAGAAATGAAATGATGAAAAGGTTTTATTACTTTGAAAGTGTGACCACAAGCAACTCTTCATCTTTATATCCTCATTTAGATTTTTAACACAAGTCCCATGACTTCATATCGCAGCAGGCGAGGGTTTTGACCAGCCCTGGTGCCTACTATTCTAAAGCGATCATGTTGTCCCGAAAAATACTGAGAAGTATATTCATTTTGTCATTTTGGCAACACGTTGACCAGGTCCTATTTCCTCCTGATCTCTCATAAAGAAAGTCCATAGCGTGCAAGATTATTGGAGAAGTACAGATGTATTCTTATGCTAAACAGCTGTCGTTGCATTCTTACAGGCCTAAAGTATTGTAACACCGATAAAGAGTGTCATCAACACCCAATATAATGCAATCAATACCAGGGACGGGCATTTCAAGGAAAAATATTTCTCAATCCTCCAACACAAGCTGACATACGGAGAGACAGAGACTGATTTACTTTTTCACAACTTACCACCGCGACCCGGCCCCGGATAAACGGAAGATAATGGATGGATGGACAACTTAAGGTGACAGTCAGCCTGTCATGCTGTGCATAGTTGTTGTAGACTTATAATATGCAAATTTTACCTTTCAAAGTTTGCACTTAATCTCATTTTTGTTTATATATTGTTGAAGCAGAAATGTTTGACGGCTGCATTTTTCTCCGGTTCCGAATCTCACGGCGCAACGCTGGCTCTAATGCGTTCTTCTTCTTTTGTTATTTAATGGCGGTTAGCAGGCGGCTTTCAGATGCGCTGCAGCCAGTGTCTGGCGGTAGTACCGCATTACAACCAGGCCCAGGTAAAAACAATGGAAAAAATATATTTTTAAGATGAGGTAATATCGCATGAATGACTATTCTAATATTCCAAATTCATGACCTGTCCCTAATCGATACAGCCCTACAATAACAGCTTCCCTTCCTATCTTAAATGTCATCATGAAATCTTTCAGGCTGGAGTTTGTGATCACATGTGCATTATATCACAAGTTCATCATCATTGTACAAATTGAAAAACTTGTTGACTGTTGTTCAGCAGAGGCTTTTGTCCAAAGTGACGTACATGTGAGAGTTAATACAACACAAGCAACAATAAAGACAGGAGGGAACAATGTGAGTAAAAGCCAACAAACGGCTTCAAGTTCAAGCGGACACAGGCGCTGACAGGCAGTGCAAGAGCCAATGCACAGTATGTATAAAAGCAGACATCATCATGAATATGCTAATCAACATGAACTGAACTGAACATCATCAATATCAAAATTAAACTAAATAATGACATCAACACTACTGTAAACGTAAAAAGGCAAAGTAAAGTCTTCAGTAATCCTTCTACTTAGCAAATGAGCATGTGTCTTAGCAATCACAAACATATAAACAAAGGAGCCAAAGAGCTGCAGTTACATTTCAAAAAATTGTAGTTGTTGTTTTTCCCATTAACGTGACCTTCTGCACTCAGGATGTCTTTAAATAAATCTCATCTAAAAACGTATTTTTGCTGCAGTTAATAACAGAAATTTCAGCAGTATTGTGTTTAGGCTGCGGATGACTCACAGCTAACCTAAATTCCATGTTATGAGGCGAATCAGGGAAGAGAGTTCACACAGTTCTAAGAGAATATCTAACAAATCAAATGAGAAAAACACGGCACATAAGTAAAAAAACTGAAGGTAAAACTTGCTCCATTGTTTAAGTATTGTTTTTTATCCGTTCTGTTGAGCCTGCTAACGCAGAAGGACTCTGTGTTGCTTGTGTGTTTCCAATAAAAGGGCATATATAGGCTGACACACAATAAAGAACGCATTTTTCAAGGACTGAACCATGACCAAAAGAATACAAAATACATATATAAAAGTGCCTCAAAGAAAAACAAGACGGCCAATAGAAGTTTTGAGGTTCAACACAAACTTGCTGCTCCGCCTCTCTTCTCCTTTGGCACGGGACAAGGGTGGCCATGCTTTGCCCAGGTGCCGTCTGTGCCATTGGCTCCAAAGCGAGGAGAAGCTGGCACACTTTGGGCATGGCTGCGGCCCCCTTCTTCCTCAAAGGCTTGCCTCGACTCCCTTCTTTCCCCTCACGGTCCCTGCTGCTCCGTAGCCCAGGGAGCTCATTAGGCCAGACTTCCTCTTCATTTAATCCATTTTTCATAGCCTAAAAAACAGTCCCTGATCTTAAAAATCCTGGCTAATTTAAGCCTGGATGTTGGGGAAAAGAGTAAAAATATCATGAAAAGGCAGGCCCGTGCATGCTTTTTCTAGTTCTGATGTCAAAATTAAATGTTTTTTAGCGAGAACCGCTTCGGCCAGACTGAGAAGATGCAGAACTGAGAGTGTGAACAGTTCTTGAACAGAGTTTGAGACCCCAGAAGACAGCATCCTATTCCATCCACTTCCCACTTGTTGTCTGCGAGTCTATGGGGAAACCAATGTGTTAACTTGGCCTAATGAAAACATCGGTAATAACACGCTCCCACTCCGTGTTCCTTTAATTATGTATCTCCGACTGGATACCAGAAGGCCCCTGTAGGCTTGCAGCTCCACTTGTTGTGGAAGTGAAGTTTGATTTGTAACTCGGATCTTGGTGGGGAGGATCTGAATGGAGAAACTATTTTTCTATCTTTCTTTTTCTCGCACTCTTTTCCTCTCCCTTGCTCGCTCTCTTACATCATGTTATTCCTATATATCTCGGTTACTTATACAACTTTCCCACCTAAATTTAGCGTGTTGACACAGGTTTTTCAGGCCTGGGGAGACCCGCTTATAGATGCCGATTGTCTCTGTTCCCATTGCCAGTGAAGTATACTCCTGTCGGCCTCTTTTCTGCTGCGTCACCGTCTGAAGTCACAAACGCACCTGACAGGTTAGTAAACAGTGAAGATGTTACGGTGGTTAGGTCTTTATTGTATCTATTACTCATTCAGTCCGTTTATTAAACTCGGCGCAACAAATTTGGACCGATGTTCGAGCGCTGCTCGGACGGAGACGTAGTCGCAGAAGTTAGCGACAGAGAGTAGCATCGCGCCGGAGAGGGGACGGAGATTAGCGTGCCGACACTGGTTTGGTGTTCCCATCAATGCCGAGGCGCCGATGCGATAATTACCTGTGTCTACTGCAGAGTCATTTGACCCGGGTCTGAATGCCGATTGTAACCTTTCCCATTAAGCAAAAAAGCCGGGTGTTAGTGGGTTTTTTGAGTGGGAAAGAACCTATAAATATAGGTTCTTGTGAGAACACTTGACCATAAGTGTTTCCAGTGTCTTTGGAGATCATTTTCCGTCATCGTGCTTATATACCTTTCACATTATATGCCCATAAAACCCGCCGAAGTTAACATCCTCAAAAGTTGTCCAAGTCTTTGTCCTTTATCTCTCTCTGCGAGGACAAAGCTTTTTTTCCCTCCCTCTTCCAGGAAACCATCACAGCATTAATATACCTCCCAGGTATAAAGTGTTGATGAGTGCCTGTCTCCTCGGGCTGACACTTATTTCACCAAAGGTCTCAGAGCAAAAGGGGGGTGGGGGGAGTGAGGGGAAGAGAGGAGGGAAAAAAAAGAGCTGCTTGCATACCCAGCCAACGGATGTGGCGGAATTGCTAAGCAGTCTCGGCTGCCCTCTCGTTAGCCTCCAAGATGCCCGGTGACAGAGGTGAGACGGGGAAAGTTGGGGTGGGTTGCGAGGAGGGGAGGGTCAGCGCCCCTAAGGGTACCGTGCCATGGCCGTGCCAGGCCAGGACCCTGCGCCACTGTCTCCGGTGCGTCCTCTGTCAGCACGCCCTCTGCCCCGGGCCGCTGCAGAGAGGGCACATGGGGGGCTGTCACGCGTCGGCCTCAATTACAATCAGGGGAAGGAGCATGGGAAGGCTGCCCACTGTCACGGCTCATATTGCAGTAATAGCTGCGCTGTATTATATCCTCCCATTCTGATGATGTTTGCTGGAGGTGTGCTGCCATCGCAATTGTAGTTGTTCTATCATTGACTAGCCTTAGATATGCACCTAAAAAAGTTATTTATAATGATTTATAATGAACTGCCGGTCACTAACAACCCGTCTGCTTCGGCCTGCATCTATTCATTATGCCATACTGTGTTTGTTCCTCATGTAACCTTGAGGAAAAGCCTTAAATTAGAGCTGTCAGTATTACAATGTGCTGGTTTCTCATGTATAGCATAAATATTCCCATGCAGATTTACAAAGTTGATGGCCCACATATATATATATTTTCTTTTAAATAACTTTTTTGGCCTTTTATGCTTTTACTCAGAGCGAGAGGACAGTGGATAATGTCGGAAACGGGAAGAAAGAGTGGTGATGACACGCAGCAAAGGGCCGACGGTGGGAGTCAAACCTACGCTCAGTGCATCGAAGACTGTAGCCTCTGTATATGGGACGAAGATTTAACCGCTGAGCTAAACCAGTGCCCCTATATTTAATTTAACTGCATTTTCAAGTTAAAGTTGCATGGCGCGCTGGTTTAGCTCAGTTGGTAGAGCAGGCGCCACATGTACATATGCTACGGTCCTCCACGCACTAATCGCAGGTTCGACTCCCGTCTCTCTTCAGCTGTCCTATCAAATCAAGGCAAAAGCCCGAAATAATATAATAAAAAAAAGTTAAAGCTGCACTGTGAATTTTTTTTTGTGAAACAAAAGTTTTGTTTACATGAAGTGTTTTCCACTAAAAAGCATTAAGTGAGTCTTTGAAGTCAAAAAAGGACATTTAAGGTTTTTTTGTGTCACACAAAAAACTTAAAAGGCCATTTTTCTGCCTTATTAAAATCAGTATTTTCCCGATCTTGATCCAAGTTGTCTTCGTCCTTTCATAATTAATTCCCAGACTTATTGGAGCATTAATTGCGACAAACTGTAAACCAGCGAAATAACAAAAAACCTACATAGCGCCAATCAAGTTTCAAACATAATAGACTACCTTTAAATCTGTAATCATAGATTGGAGTTGGTGGATCAAACTAGACCTTTCAGTGGCAAAACTTCGAGCTATGCTAATGTTTGTATTTGTGTTTTCTGTCTACTTTAACAATATAGTGGACAGTTAACTGCATAAGGGCTTTAAGTTGCTTGATTTTAGACTCGGGCCTGCACTTCATTGGCTGTCAACAACATTGTTTTGCACAATGAAGGTGAAGGAAGCAGTCTTAAAGGATACAACCTGTGTGGATGAGCCATGCCAACAGGTATCGTAGGCCTCGGCTTGTCAAACATTTGGGTGGTCGCCAACCTTGTATACCGCCACGTGCTGGTCCATGTGTAATAGCGTAATAGTCTTAAAACTACTGTGTATCTTTTCTTTCAAACAGCTGCAGTGAACTTGCAGTGTGCTCATGTATCTCCTTGTGCTTTGTGGCGTGCATTCGAGTTCGTACTCGTGCATGGATACTCTGTTACAAAAGATAAATTACAAGCCCGAGAGTTGTTGGTTATTTTTGCCTGTCGTTGCCTGGCTGTGTGGACCACATGCTGATTCACACAGACGACAGACAGACATACTTATATGAGGAATCAGCATATTAGTATTAGTTTCTCTCTATAGGGTGTTGTAGACATGCCCGGCTGCTGCTGTTCCTGTCAGTCATGACGGGGTCGCATACCATCGTCCTACCCCTGCTGAGAAAGTGACACGTGGCTACATGAACCACTGTAAGAGAAATTTTGTCCCCCTCCTTCCTGTTGGCCAACCTGTCTACGTAACATTATGGCGAGATTAGCTTTGCCAGATGGCATACATTATTCATGAGTGGAATATAAAACGTATATAAGGTTGCGTTATTACAGACTTGATGACTCTCTCAGTGCGTCTTTCTTTTTTCTCTGCGGTGAAGAGCAAACCCCTCAGGGAGCCGCGCCGATCGTAGAAACTCTCCCCTACCCTATTGTCACCTTCGTCGGCAAACTTCAACAAAACAAAAAAGGAAATAATTTTGCTCAGCAGCAACAGTGACAATGCGTATTGCTCAGTTGTAGATTAAAAGTGAAGGACTTTCTTTAAAAGAAAGGGAGACCAAGACAAAAGGGAACGACAGGCAAGGGAAGGTTAAAAAAACGGGCCAGCTAAGGAGTTGACAATTGAGTTATAATATCATGTCCTTTATGAATAATTAATTTGATGGCGCCAAGGCCCCTTAGAAGGTAGATTAAATTAGTTCTGCCACGTCTCAAAACTTAGATATGCTTCATTAGTGTGGGAGATGGTGGCAGGCGGGGTTGGGTGTTCGCCTGTTTTAGTTCATGATGAGGAGCAGGAGACATCTTGTCACCCCAGCAGTGATGCTCAGTGTTGGATTACATTTGTGTCACTTAACAGACATTCAGGAATTCAACGCATGTGTTGGTACAATGTACGTCTGCTGGTCGGGAGATTCTGGATGCATTGTAATCTGCAAGCTATTTGTAGAACATCAGTATATAGGTAATTGTTTCAACAGCATACGTTTAATATCTGTAGTAGGGTTGCGCAATTATGGCCCAAAATGATAATCATGATTATTTTGATTCCATTTTGTGCTACATTCCAGCTCATACACAGATTTTGTATTAAACTAAGACTTAAAATTTGGTTAGTTTTTCTGAATTTGGTGCATATTTGCATTGGTGCATCATGGGTAATTTCAGTCTATCTTTGGAAGTTGGGTGGATATTGTGTCACGCTGTACAGCGTCGCTGTTATGGATGTGTAACTCGATGCTGGACTAGGACGGGGAGTAGCAACGTTATTCCTAGTTAGTTGTGTTGCTTTGCGGCGCAGACACAGGTTTCATGCACTCTTTGCATATTATTTTTTCTTGCTTAACGTCACTTGCTCTGAACCTGAAATACCTCCAAAAAATTGATGAGGAACCGTTTCGGGGGACTGATGTTTCTGTTTAACGAGTTACTTCTTCACTTCCTGTTTTAGCGTAACAACAAGCAGCGTTCAAAACGTGACTTTTGACACGCGACTTGTTTGCACAAACAACACTTCAAAGACGTGACACGTAAGCATATGTTGAGCTCGTAATGGAAACAACTAAGAGACGTTCGTATTCTCTTCCTGTTTTAAACCGCTGCTGTAACTACGACAACCACAGACAAATTTGTTGAACTGAAACACCTCTGTTGTTAACTCTTCGCTCATGACATGACACACCAGCGCCCCCAAAAGTAAAGCCAGAACATCTCAATCGCACCCCGGGGCGAGTGGCTGTTACTTTTGGGAGCGCTTGATTTGATATGCAGCAGAGTTTCTACAGGCGGAGCATGTTAAACGTCAATATCGCCGAAAATAATGTTTATTTAATCGTGGGAAACCAAAATCAGGATTGGGATGAATATTTGATTAGCCTAATTATGCAGCCCTAATCTGTAGGCAATTGACTGGTGTCTGTTTATAGTCTAAGTAGTATTGTCCACTAGCTTTTTAGTGCCATTGACTGTATACAGGAAAACAGTCCTTAATCTACTGTTATGCCATCCCTGCACCCATTGGTGCTCAGCTTACAACGATTTAGCTTTAATTAATCTCTATAAATAGATATCTGTTAGCAAATGCAGCTAACGATCTGCTCTTACATGTCGACTCGAAACTCCAAGTCAACAGGAAAGGGTTAGAAAGTCTGGTCAGAAGTCCTTTACCACTTGCTTCATGGGAAGCCCCAAAAAGTTGGTCGTCCCTTCCAGAGGCTAAATCATTGTCAGACGAAAGCCAATGGGTTCCGAGATTGGTATGTAGGCAACAACTTGAATTTACCTTTAGCCTTGACTTGATGTGAAAAATTTTTTTCCATCTTATGCCATTCTCAGAGGCTGAAGTCTAATTTTCATCCATCCTTCCATTCTATACCGATTATTCTGTTGGGGGTCACCGGGGGCTGGAGCCGAACCCAGCTGTCATTGGGCGATGAAGTCATCTCTTGTACTTTAATGTAACAGAATTTCGATCAACTTTTGTAAGACGATGTGTACAATGAGAATTCCTAAAGGATTGAATTCTTCATAACTGTGTAGAAATAACTGTTAGGAACGACTTAAAGTAAGCAAAGTAAACAATGTAGACTGTATGCAATAGCCTTTGACATGCCCCGACATGTCGTGCCATGTTGTGTGTATACACAGTGGAAGCTGACAATAATCTGCCTTCAACTCTGTGGCCGGGGTCATTGTTAAATGAGGCGCATGATGTGTCTCTCTTTTGTGAGTCCCCTCTGTGCTTCGTATTCCCCCTATAATAGCAGTATTATTTTCCTTTAACCAGAGCAGGGAAGTGTGATGGTATTACCCTAAAGTAAAACACAAACTTGTGTTTGTGCTGTCTGTCAGAGCAGACACAATGTCACAGTGTTCTCATAACAAGCTCCAACTGTTGCTGGCTCAAAGGAAATTGTCAGAGCACCTTAGATTTGCGAAAAGAGAATTTGATGTATCGTCTTTGCACAAGTTTTACAGTGAATGCCACCATTACTGACATGAAATGTTGAAGATGTGCTATAATACAAGAAAGGAGCCTTTTATAGTCAGATCTCCAATACTTGACAAATAGAAGACAAGTGTTTTATTTTGGTTATCGTTCCTATAAACTCTGGTTATGCAACAACGCGTTGCTCCTGAAATCGGGGGGGATGCATAAAACAATCCAAGTCGATCAGAAGACGAGCGTTTGGAACAGTTTAAACCTTTCCATTATTTGGAGATAGTACGTCACAATTAGATGTTAAATTTGGTCATTAGCGTTATCGACATTTGCCAATAAAAGGTATGCATATCAATAAACTGGGTTAGCTAACGTAGAAGCAATTTCTTGCTAGCTGTCATTAGCTCTGCTCACATCCTGGATGTCTTGTAAATTAAAGAACGAGTGTTGGACTCATAACGTCACCGAGTTTGGCGCCATCAGACGCTCTGATTCGTTCTCCTGCCTGAGAAACAACCCTAACCCAAACCTGCAAAGACAAACTGTAATCACTGGACCAAGATGAACACTACTTTTACAAGACTGTATTGTTGAAAGAACTTGGAAAATCATCAGTTTAAGTTTGCGTTCATTGGTGTATTTAATCTTAAAGGATAAGTGTAAGAAGAGAAGGCTTTATGCTCCGAAATATAACGCCATTGAGAAGAGATGAAGCAGAACAGATGCAACCAGGAAACTAGCTACAATGCTAATTGGTACCATGAAAATGAGCTTCATTCACAGAGACTGAACTGGCCTCAGCGGTGCAACCTGTCACTCTTCAGCCAGCTTCAGCACTGAGCCCAGCATTCTCCCTTTTTTGTGCTGTGTGTTTTTGGAGCCCGTCCTCAGCTCATGAGTATTAATGAATTCAAAGTTTGAGGAAAATAATCTTTAAGTGTTTCCAACTGTCAGATCCTGTCAGTGCAACCACTTCTAATGGCCCGCGCCTTCCATTCAGGCTAATGTTTGATGTCTCGCTTTCATGCCCTCCTTTTCCTCCATTGCTAAATTGCTGCCGACAGTCCCGTGTCCCCACAGATTGTTTGTTTGTTTTCGACCACGCTTGTTTTACATATCATCGACGTAACGAGGATTCATTTAGCTCGCTGCTAATGGGGGAAGGGAGGGAGCGGGCTATTGCTTTCTTATATTCAAATAGGATGTGATCTTGAGTCAGGTAGCAATCTGTTGTCGCGAAAGAGTGTTGCTCAAGAACATGCAGGACTTTTGAGAACCTCCAAAGCGATGCCAAATCTTTTCTAAAAGATTCTTCAGTCCAAACCACTTGACAGGGAACAGCTGGGCAGGAACAGTCGGGCTGCGCGAGGCGTCACATCCTCATCAGTTTTGAACAGGCGCCGTGATCAAGCGCCGATCGAGACAGTGTAGAGGCTCCTTTTGTGTGTGCTTCACTCGGTTCTAACTTTAACTCACAAACAGTGGGGGCTGGGTGGGCGAATCCAACAAGCACATTTAACAAGTTATTTCATTCATTTAGCAACAAAACCCTATTATCAGTAGGTGATGAAAAGCGCTAAATACTCCAAGCGCTCTGAAGAAAAATACAGGGGGGAGGCTCCCAACAGGCCTTGTCAAAACATGCAAATGAGCCCGACGCCAAGTCCGATTTTGACAAACATAATTAAGGTGTTCCAATTCGGGACATGTTAATAAAGAAGACTGCAGGCCTCCCCCAGGTCTTCACTAATCATAAAGCCTTAAAGCTTTGTGTGCGGGTGTGTGTAATTACGTGTGTGTGTGTGTGTGCGTGTGTTTTCTCTCCCCCCCAATCTCCCATTTTATTGGATAATGAACTGTTGAGTGTTAGATCTTCCTTTCGCAGTCTTTCGCTGAGTTTGAGGAGATAGGCAGGGAAGAGCTGCCCGAGGTGTGGTGTTGTACAGATAATTAAAAGGCAAGAAATTTGTGTTTCGCTCTTTGATCTGCCTGTCAACGTTCTGATTAGAGACGTGAAAGCCTTTAATCAACAGTAATGTGATGATTAACGCTCCTAAACTGTTGAAAACGAACCAGAGGAACGTCAAGTTTTCCCTTTCTTCCTCCCCCCCTCCTCCTCCTCCTCCGTACATCCCTCCCTGAGTCCGTTTCCGACAAACTGGCAAACTTTTTCTCCTCCGTCAGTTCCAGCGGGGGTTGTTAAATCAGATGTTGTGTTTGATTAGGACCAGCTGACATGTTGTTTTCTCCTAATCTCTCTAGTTTTTACATCATGTGTGGAGCTCACATTTGCTCAATATTTCCTCTGTATCCAACAGAATGTGCTTCTACTTTGACCTTTCGCTTAGATATGGTCATTATGTTTTTACAATGCCAATACTCCGTGGACCCAACGTTTATACAGCTGCTAATAACATCTATTTATTTAAAATGTAGACTAAAGCACTTAAACTTTGTTACATTGTTTAGGTTGACTATAGCCGAATTAAGTTTGATGTGCTACTGTGTTTTATTTTCATTCATGTGCTATTTATTTTTTTACATTTTCATTGAATGTGGCCGGCACAATTGTGTGACACAAATGTCAGCACTATGAATAATGCATACACAAATTAGCTCGTTTCAATATGAGTTTTAATTCTTCACTTCATACATTTTTTACGATTTTAGCCAAGTTTAATCAACACGTAAAAAAAATCATTTCCCAAGCCGTGGAAATGGAATTAATAAGTCCGCTCTGATTGACCAATCAGGAGGCACGTAGAAGGTGTACGGGCTGACCAGCCGTCTGTAGAAATTCCCTGGTTTTTAATTGAGGACCTCAGAAAGCAGGGGCTGCTGCCCACACATTGTTGCATGCGGGCCAATCACAGCGAGCACCCAAGTCCATTAGTTTTCATTTGGATGGTTCAGTAAGACTGGTTGATTAAGTCCAGGCAATTTGCTTGTAGGAGCCCTCATTCTGCGCTCACCCCTCCTGCTTGTCAGCCCTCGGGTTCTCGTTCAGGTTAATTTAATCTGGGTTGTTAGAAATTTTAACACAATAGCTTTGTGGCTGTGTAAATGCTTTGGCACAGCGCACGGAAGTTTGCTGTAGTTTATTATGGCATAACTTTGCATATGAATGCTCGAAGACATCTGACTGTATTGGTAATTAAACCTGAGCGTAAATATTCCGTTTACATTGTTCCTAATCCATGGAAGGCAATGTAATATAAGAGTGACCGTGTAAGAGCGTCTGCAGCTGGGTCCACAGGGACATGCAGGTATGGGTAATTTCATAAATGTTAAACAAACTATTCTTTTCCAAGCCTCATCAATTCTCATTGAATGAGGGTGAAGGGGACTTTGCGGTTTAAAAGAAATGTAAATCTGGTGATCTGAGAATTTGACTTTGAGGCTGAGGTGAGGGGAAAAGAGGAGGGGGAGCTCAAATAGAAGGAAAATGCAGCTTTCAATTCTCTCCACCCCGGCTTAGCTTTAAACAAATGGTTCTATTACCAGCTGCTCTCCTACAGGCCCGGTCATTTATACCCATTAAACCGGCGTCTTATCACCCATAAGACGCTCTTACGTCTCTCCATCCACCAATTGTCTATAATCAGCCATTTAAAACAGCAGCGGAAATTTCTTTTGCGCCTTGCTTCGGTCTGACGGACAGGCAAACGAGCCGGGAGGAGGAGGAGGGACGCGGGGAGGAGAGAGGGATATTTTCTATGGAATGATGAATAGGCCAAGTTGAGTGGCTGACTAACAGAGATCTGTCTTAATCAGAAGTGATTTGTCAGAACAGGAGCTCTGCGGGGTCAGGGCGCAGGCGATGAATAAAACAGAGCCTGGCGGAGTGAAGAAAGGCCCCAGAAATCCACCCTGACTGCCCACCACCGCTCATACACATGCAAAGGGAAGCGCCGATGCATGGGCTAAGTCAGGATCGACTGTGATGGCCTTACTTCTCTCTGCCCAGAATATTACTAGTTTTGGACCTTGTATGTTCTTTTGACTCGTGCAAGAACAAGTCAGTGCCTTAAGTCCAAAAACTACTCAGACAGTGTTCTATTAAAGACGAATCCATGTCTGAACACACAGGATAGAAAAATCACAATATTGAGGACACTGCATTTCTCATAAGAGATTTTAATACAATTTTTTTCCTTGCCAATAACGATTCTAGACTTTCTTAGACTTTAGTATTGACTGATTCTGTGTATCCCCCCCGATACCAAAATATACATAATATCGGTGGAAAAACAGATACATGACATTTTGCTAGCTTTGGCAAATATTAAACTGTTGGCTAGCACCAGAGTGCTATTTGCTCTGGTCACATGATGAAAAAGGTTAATTTTTGAGGGGGTTACTAAGTTATGGTATTGCATCAGTACATCGGATGGGACACTCGCAGATACCAGATACCAGGCAATATTGGAGGCTGATATCGATATAAGGCTGTATTAGAGGCCGATACCGATATCAGGCAGTATTAAAGGCCGATACCAATATCAGGCAATATTGGAGGCCGATACCGATATCAGGCAGTATTGAAGGCCAATACCAATATCAGGCACCATTGGAGGCCGATACCGATATCAGGGAGTATTAAAGGCCGATACTAATGCTGGGCACCATTGGAGGCCGATACCGATGTCAGGTAGTATTGGAGGCCGATACTGATATCAGGCAGTATTAAAGGCCGATAGTATTAAAGGCCGATACCAATATCAGGCAGTATTGGAGGCCTATTCCGATATCAGGCAGCATTGGAGGCCGATAGTGATATCAGGCAGCGTTGGAGGCCGATACCGATATCAGGCAGCGTTGAAGGCCAATACAGATATCAGGCAGTATTGGAGGCCGATACCAATATCAGGCAGTATTGGAGGCTGATATCAATATCAGGCAGTATTAAAGGCCGATACCAATATCAGGCAGTATTAAAGGCTGATACCAATATCAGGCAATATTGGAGGCCGATACCGATATCAGGCAGTATTAAAGGCCGATACCAATATCAGGCAGTATTAAAGGCCGATAGTATTAAAGGCCGATACCAATATCAGGCAGTATTGGAGGCCTATTCCGATATCAGGCAGCATTGGAGGCCGATAGTGATATCAGGCAGCGTTGGAGGCCGATACCGATATCAGGCAGCGTTGAAGGCCGATACAGATATCAGGCAGTATTGGAGGCCGATACCGATATCAGGAAGTATTAAAGGCCGATACCAACATCAGTGAGCATTAGAGGCTGATACCTGGTGAGTGCTCTTATCAACCATTCCCATACTGGAATTGGTCTCAGCTGACATCGATACTAGTATCGTTATCGGTATACCAGTATTGGTATCAGTCTCTGATACTGCCTAAAATGCTGTTTTAGTATCGACAAGTACTCTTGTCAACCACTCCGATACCATAACTTATTAGCCCCTTCACAAAAAACTAACAGATTTCATGTCAAAGCTATTAAAATGTCAGCAATCAGTGTTTTTACATATATATTTTTTAATATCCCGCTGGTATTGGAGGGATACTCTGTATCGGCCAATACACAAGACTATAGGTATCAGGAAGACAGGAAGAAAAAATGGTAACATCACAAATCGAAACATCTCTAATCCAACTCAAATTACACTCTTCTCATAAAGAAACAGCGAATATCTTTCACTCCTCAATCTTTGCCCATCCTGCCAAGTAACATTTCCCGATCAACATGCAATAGGGTTTGTTATTATGATAAGTTACCTGTCATAACATCGTTGAACCCCCCAGATGGTACCTGCCCCCCCTGTGACCTAGCACTTGGCACCTCTTTATTTCTTAGCTCCATCTCAGTGCGAAGACGCTAGCCTCATGGCCTGTGGGCTCAGCATTACAAATACATCCCAGTGTGGGTACAACTTTGATGGAGGTGATGAAAGTGTGTCACCAGGCGGTTGTAGACTTGAGAAGTCCTTAAAAAAAAAAAGCTTCTCTGGAAGTGTACAAAGACAGGTAACTTTATTCACCTGGGAGTCACAGGCAGATAAGTTGACTGCTGCACTGAGTGTGCGTGTGTGTGTGTGTGTGTGTGTGTGTGTGTGATAGAGAGAGCTAGAGAGAGAAAATGTATAGTCTAACATTTATCTGGCTCCTCCTCACTTCCCCTCAACCCTCCCATGGGCTTCCATACCCCGTTTGTTGGAGTGTGTGGCTTGTGTCCGGATACAAGTGTGTGTGGTAACCTTCAAAAAGTGGTCTCAACTGCTTAATGAAAAGGAGCTGTGCCGAAGCCTCAGAGCAACACCACTGTCAGGTCTTGTACCCTTTCAGCTCTGGGGACGGAGGGAGCAAGGCCAAAAAAAAGAAAACTGCGACAGAGACAGAGAGACAGAGCCCTCAGACAGTGTGTAACTGCTCTGAAACAGCTGCTGTAAAATAGATGATGCCTCCAATTAAATGTGTCCACGGACTGGAGAAAGTTGAAGGCTGTGGAGGTTGGGACGGGGCCAGAGTTGTTGGAATTCTGAGCTGTAGTGTCCTCAGCCAGGCTGGACGGAAGTGGGTGTTTTATAGTCGTAAAGCATTTTTCTTTTAGAATAAAAATAAGGAGAATTCAACAGTACGGCTGCAAGTAATGATTTATTTCACTATTGATTTATCTGAAGTTTACTTTCCTTTAATTTCTTGGCCTGTAAATGACAGGAAATATAAAAAAAACAAGAAACAAAGCTCCCTAAAGCCCAAAACAAGGTCATCGAATTGCTTATATTTTCCAGCCAAACGTCCCAAATGTAAAGATTTAATATTTACTTTTGACCACATAAGACAAGAGAGTCAACAAATTCTCACAATTAAGTAAGCTGGGAAAGGTTTCTATGGAAACGTGGCTTGTCGCTGATTGTTTTATTTGTTGCTCCACTACTTATTAAGGCTGTATTAAAGAGTCATAGCAGACAGAAATCATTTCCTTAAAGGCACTTTGGCAGGTTTTATAGACCCCATTCTAGTGTTGCAAATTACATTACAAACACTCATAAAGTTAATTGTGCAGTTAATATATTTTCCGTCCAACCTATCATTATTAGCAACACTGAAGTCTGAGCTGAGATACAATAGAGCTGCACTGTTCTTTAGTATAATCCCTGATCTATACGTTAATTTCCCCCTCAACTTTTCTATACTAATTCTCGTCTACATTTACATTAGAGCAGCGGGTTAAATTAAGGCTCTGTGGTGCTGCTGGTGTGAGTGTAATGTAATGGAATAATGGGCTTGTTAAATGGACCTTGGGGGATGGGGATCTTTAACAAGTGAGTCAGAGCAAGGCCTCTGGGCCAGGGTTATTTAAATTGTTAATAGCTGTTTAAACAGGAGGGGAATATTTTATACACTAACGAGCAACAAGTCGGGGGCATTGACGGGAAATCATTTCTGCTCTCCTGCTTTGTTTTTTTTATCAACAGTGGACTTTTAATTTGAATATACCACACAATTTTATCCTGGTCATAAATTGTACAGTTTATAAATATGTTTTGTGTTTTGTGCTGTTAAGATTGCTAAATTTTAAGCACTAAAATGCAATTTCAGGACAGTTATTACCAGATAATTCCCACGTCAACATGAGGGGAAAGGTCTCCGTATTTTTTCACAGGTGTCGACACTTTTAGGGTGGAGGCCTTTTCTAGGTCAAGTAAAAGATAACGATGCTTATAATGATAATGATGAAACAATTTCTCACCTTAAGAGAACCTTTAGTTATTCTTCTCGGTGAGATTTTTGTTTGTATTTTGCACTATTTATAGCCCAACAAGTTCTTTTTCCCACTAGCTAATGAAGTCTTCCACGCACCACTGGGCAGCAGGGCTTAAATAAGATGAATGGAAATGTAGATACATGCCAGGGAATGAGTTATGAAAGAGAAGATGCATGATAGAGACGACAGGCACCATGCAATCCCTGGGGAGGTGTTGTGGGGGAAACCCTGTTACGAACAACGAGGGCCTTTTGGAGGACTTGGGAGAAAACTGAACGACCACACAGCCAGGAAAAATGTTTATCTTAATATTTAATGCTGAAACTTTTTTTAAGCCAGCAAGCTCAAGAAATATTTGATTGACTGCAGTCGATTTCAGTGCCCTTATTTTGGAGATCTTTAAAAACAACACGAGCAGATGTGCTGTCTTTAATGCAGTACAATTTGTTCTTCCCTCATTTACATATTTTATATTTTTACTAAATTAGACTTTGTTTGAGTGTAGAAGGTCTTCTTTAGATCCAGGTTGTAAATTTATCTTCTTTGTAGCAAAGAACAAATCAATATGTGGGGTTTGGGACATTATATGTACTGTAGGTATGAAGAAATGTTTATTAGTCTATTTTTTTCCCAGTATTTTTAAGGAGCAACCATTCTAGAGTTGATAGCAATGACTGCATGTATAGATGGACGACGCGTCTCCATCTGCTCTCATAGTATGAAATTGAAGCCAAAATAACCCCCGTGATGGGCGCTGCCATCATGCGATGGTGACGTCATTTGGAGCCAGAGTCTGCGCAGTTGGAGCCGCCGTAGCCGCTTCCGCTAACCAAAACACACACTTAACTTAGTTACGTCTCCTCTAACCGTTCCTCCTCTACTCTGCTCATCAGGAACAGATCGGCTGCAGGAGCCGTATTTGTCAACAGAGCTGTCAATCATCCTTTTTACAGCATCAAATAACTAATTAAAAATGTCAGAAAAATGAACACTTGCACGTGAATCAGCATGATAAGAACTAACTATAATGACAGAAACCATTTTTGAGAAAACATTTATTTGGCGTGTATTTTGATTTTATAGTTTTACTCATCTCCCATCTTTTAACATGGAGGAGGCGGGCTTTATGACCTATACTGCAGCCAGTCAGCAGGGGGCGATAGAGATGTTCTGGCTTCACTTTGAGGGAGCTGTCATGTCGTCCCATATTTTATACAGTCTATGGTTGATAGTCAGGACAGGCCTTGGTATCCTATCATTCTTTAAATAGCACCAGCACTGTTCTGATTCTCCTGCAGAACGTACCTCAACACAATGGGTATAATGACTGCTCAGTAGTCGCGCTAAGCTAACATTGAAGGCCTTGTCTCCGACTACCCCATCCGTCTTTTTCCACATTGCAAACCTTTCCAATAATGCACTTGCCATCAAAAAAAACCCTTTACTGCTGCAGTCCTTGTCACACTCATTTATTTTAGAAGAAAACACACAACCCTGACAGAGATGGATAGAAGTGCTTATTTGTCTCTTTAACAGAAGATTTCCGCTACAACTCCCTTCCTGTTTATCCCTTGTTCTTCCTCGGATGGCGACGGGGGAGGGCTTGTATTTTTATGGTTATTAATACCTGCACTCAGTCTTTTAATCTGCCCTATTTGTCACATGTGACTGTCTGACTGCACTGTTTAATCTGGGTATCCTTCAATCTGTCTCGTCCCAGATTAGAAATTAATGAAGGCAGGAAGAGACACATTTGAGTCAGTTACAGTGTAGGGGGGGAGAAAAAGGGACGGGATGAATGGGAGACGAGTGTCGTTCATTTGACAGTGCTTTTGCTTTTTTCTACTTTCCCCTGATCCCCTCACTCTGTCTCTCTTTTTCTCTCTCTCTCTCTTGTTTTGCTGCCAGATGTAGCCCATTTCTGCACTGCTCCCCCCAAACAGGCGCTCAGCACGTGGGCCCTTTGGTGTGCGGCACCTGTGTAGTGTAATACAGTCAGCAAGTGCGTTGTTTATTCCGGATTTGTTTGGTGCGCTTGAAAGCCCGTCTTTGATCCATGCAAAGATTCTTCACTTCTTTTCCTTTTTTTCCCTGATTCATCGTCTGCCTCCCTCATTTTTAAACGCTAATGCTGTACCAGTATGGTTACATTGATGGCAGCAGTGGGTTTTTGGTGAAGGGGGGGGGGCTTATTTTTTCTATCTTTTTTCTTTTCTTTTTTTTTGCTGTCTTTTGTCGTCCTCAACCCAAGGGACGGGAAAATGACAGTGACCACTGACGAGCTTGTCAGGTGCCTTGTCGGGGATGTTTTATAAGTGTGCGTTAATGTGTTTACATCAACAACTGACGGGAGGCATTTAAAAAAGAGGGGCTTAATGAATATTACATTGGCAGAGTGGACCCCACTGACTTGATGCTGGGGCATTGTTGCAGACAACTTCATGACTATTTTCTTCTGAATTTTAAGAAGGTTTAAAAAAAAAACCCAGAAACAATATTCTACTATCTGCCCATTTTCAACTCCCACTAGACTGTGCTCTCTCTAAAAACTCCACAGTAAGGGCCTGTGTCCACTAACAATGTTTTTTTGTTTTCAAACCAGTTTTTTCACAGTGCTTTTGGGGGGTGGCTTGTTTGTCATTTCCATTTGTTTGTCTCAGCTATAGAAGTAGTGGAAAGTTTTAGGTCCAACAAGAATACATAAATGCCCAAAATAAGGGCCTGTGTCCACTAACGGCATTTTTTTTTGTGCTAAAAGCATCTATTTTCTATACAAAACCAATGCAGTTCAGTGCTCAGCGTCCTCAGCATAAAAACCATAATTACCTTGTTTAAAAGTTTGATATCACGCCAAAAAGACAGAAAATTCAAAAGTCTGTCCTTAATTTTAAAGGGTATTCCAAGATTATGAAAGTGATGGTTTCAAGTGTACAAGTTAAGGCATTTTCATTAATTCATTACCTCTTCTCACGCTGCCTCTTCTTCTCTTACAGAACAAGTGGGTCAGGAGATCCTCTCCAACCTGCACGGTGACCGTGAGAAGATCCAGAGAGCCAGAGAAAGGGTGGGTACCCACACATGCCACCTGCACACACTCATCTGTCTATTCTAACAAGTGTTCGTGAGGCCGTAAAGGTGCTGCAGCTGGTTAGCAAACGGTGACAACGTTCACAGCTTTGTGCACGGTGTGCCAAGTAAACGCACAAAAACAAGTCTGCGCTCATGGCACACGAATGTTGAGTATATTATTCCACATCACGTCTCGTGAAATCGGCTTTCTCCTGGGCACATGTCGTCCTTATTTGTACCTTTTTACTATTCTTCCTCTAACCTGAATGCCGTTTACTATGCCATCTGCCATCCTTCCTCACCTACCCTCCTTCACTCTTCAGCACTCTCCTCCACTTTCCCCTCAAAGAGTCCCCCACAATCCTGAGCACTGCCCCTCCTCACACCCAGCCTGCCAAACAGACAGGTAGGCAGACACAGAAAAGACCAAACACAGGAAGGGGGCCCGGTCCTGACGGCACCCCGAACGCAGAATGCTTAAAGACCACAACATGGCAGAAGGCCTCGCACAGGCGATTTCAAAGGAAAATCAAACATCTCCTTTCAAAACGGTCCGCAGTGTCTACTGAGAGTACCTGCTCTCTCTTTCTTTTGCTTTCTCCCTCTTCTTCCCATGAGTCTTCTTTGCTGAACCCCCCCTACCACTACATGTACACACACGCACACGCACACACACTCATTGGGCTTTAAAGGCAGTTTGTGGGGCAAAAGTAAAGTAGAAAGACATCAAGATGTAAAGACAAGGATAGAAGGGCTGGTTAACGCCTCTTTTGCATTAAAGAGATGGAAACTGAAAGAGGTATGGTTTTAGCATTAATGCCACAACGCGAACATAGAAACACACACACTCACGGAAACACACACACAAACACACTACCACAAAGCTTTATACTCAGCAGGGGGTGTGGCCTTTTGTTTTGCTTTTATGGTACAAATAGAAGTCAATGGAAGGTTTCAGCACTGGGTCAAAGCAGCGTGCTTCCAGCTCGGAACAATTGAGTGGATTGAAGGATGTAATTTAACAGCTCTCCTGGCTGGTTCAAACAGACCTGACAGGACGTGGAGGGTAGGTCTCAGTAAGTCCCTTAAAATTAGTAATTTATATCCTTGAATCAATATTTCCAAAATATAAAAATATATGACAAGGGTTGACTTATTTCAGGGTACAAAACAAGCATATTAACATGTTCCCCCAAACGACTTATTATTCATTCTTCTCCCTTCTCTATTTAATCATACAGGTGCATGCTTAGATTTTTCACCCATAGCCAATCATCATATTTGAATTGTTTGTGCATCAACCTCCGGCAACAATTTCAAGGCACCTTACCGACACTTACTTTTAAGCCTTCTGCTTTGCCTCATTTTCTTAACTGACCAGACTATAGCAACAAAAATCTATAACTTAAAAGGGGGGTATTATGCTAATTTCAAGCTTCATATTTCACTCTGTGATACCTGTGGAGTAGCTTAGCATAATTAACAGTTAAAAAAACTCACTGAAACGACTCAGTCAGCTCTGTCCCTTTAAGAAAACCCCCCCACACAAGCCCAATTTCTTCTGATTGGCCAGCTCTCGTTTGTGATGTAACAAAGTGCAGCGTGTAGAAAAAACTGTGTGAAACGTGGCGTTCACAGCAGCCTGCAGACTGAGCTGAGAAGCCTTGGGGATTACTCTAACATACTTTAACCTACAGATTTGAAACTTCACCCACGTTTAGTCTGGACATCCAACATTGTAAAAAAAAATATATGTCTTAAAATGTGAAACAGCATAATACCCCCTCTTTAAGTGCCAACATTTAAAATACGTATAAGCTGTTGTTTAATTTTTCAGCTTGGATTTTGCCATTTGAGAGCACAGAGTTATTAATATTTGAATGTAATTTGAATGAATGAACAAATTATTAATTTGATTTCCCAAACTTCAAACTTTAACACTCAAAAAAGACCTTTAATTTGCTCTTTTAATCCTCAAACCTAAACCTTCCCCTTTTTTTTACCTAAAGCTCCTGTGAGGAGTAAGAGGTACGGCTTTGTCCACAGGGGGCGCCAAATTCAACACAAACTGAAAGTTCCTCACAGGAGCTTTAACGCCCTCTTTCGGCACCTTAGATGGATAAAAGACTATGTATTATTGTATATGCAAATTAGCTGTATAATAATACTAATATAAGTCATAGTATTTTAATCCTGGAAATTGACCTATGGTGGAGAGTAGTCTCTTGTGAGGCTGTACAT
This sequence comes from Semicossyphus pulcher, assembly GCF_022749685.1. Lineage (NCBI taxonomy): Eukaryota > Metazoa > Chordata > Actinopteri > Labriformes > Labridae > Semicossyphus > Semicossyphus pulcher. The sequence continues at coordinate 16,335,924 of NW_027211670.1, read as the reverse complement.
CCTCCTCCCTTTCTTTCCACATAGACAGACACTGTTAATTTTAGACACTCAACTGCACTAAAATGTCAGTAGGTTTCCATTTCAGGTTAAGGAGGAAATCATGATATTTGGTGAGCGGCTGTGGAAACAGAAAGAGGAATGGAAAGAAGGAATGATTCAGAGATGTATTTTGGGAGAAAGTGTGAAGTATCTAGGGGACAGATCTGTGGGTAGAGGCAGACATCAGGCAACTGCAGGACTTGTTGTCTTTGCCAGAGGGCCCAAACCCCAGGTCCCCCACCTCCTACCCTGTACCACATGTATCCTTGGCTCCCGCAACCTGCATCGCACCGACCCAGGCTGCCAGAGGGAAGGAAGGAAGGATGGAAGAAGAGGAAAAAAGAAGCAGTAAAGGAGGGGTGGGAAGAGAGGGTGAGAGACGACTGCAAGATGAGCCAGAACAAACAGGAAAAAGAGAGATGCTGGAATCACAGTAGAGAAGAGGAAGGTTGAAAATAGAGATGTGAAAATTAAAAATAGAATACAACAAAGTCTAAAACACTGATGAAAACATACCGAGTGAAAGTGGCTTTATTAGGGAGGCAGTTATTATCTGAGAGCGACATGAAGATGAGTGACTCCCTGCTGAACCTCTCTGCAGAGATTCTTCCCCGCACTCCCTCATCATCCTCCAGAAATGCGACTACAGGTAGACGTTAGTGGCAGCTCACTCAGTGCGGTGTCAGCACATTTCTTACAGTCACACTCGCACCTTGTTGGCAACATCTCTGCGGTTCCTCTTTCCCAGTGAGAGTCCCTACGCCTGATAAGAGGCTGGAATGAAAACATCTCTGTGACCCCTGAGGGTGCAAAAAAAAGGCAGAGAGAGGATGGAGCAAAAAAAGGAGGAAAATATCCGAGGCAATTAGTCCTGAATGGCCGTGATCATTATTTCAAGCGGGCCTTCAAGGACTCCCTGTGCTTGCTGTATATGTCAAAAATAAACGGCATGTTACAATCTTTTTTCAACACTATTCTAATATTTGCTTTGCAGCAAAATTAGCATAAACGCTATTAGAATAACACATCCTCTTATGTAGGAATCTGACTACTTGTGCAAAGTTGCAGAGATCTTCTATTTATCATAAAATAACAGATGGCTTTAGTTTGAACACTGTTAAAGCAAGCATAGATTTTCAGCATTGAAAACCTGTTTTTCTCAGTTTTTTTTAAAAGGGGGTTTGGTGGGGGGTTGTCTCCAGACAGGTGAACCAGTAACCTAAAGGTAAAAAAAGCAAGCTGCTAATCAAAGGATCTCTCACTCTTGCTTCCAACCAAGAACTTTGGGTGGAAGGATAAAGTGTCAAATGTTAGAGGGCCTTCTCAATTTGCCCTTGAGCAAGCAACTTTGCCTCAAGGCCTGTAGTACAAGGCTGTGCAACACTGTAGCCTTGCACTAGCTTTCAGTGCTGCTGTAATAATTGTAACGACTGTAATGTAAGACAGAAATTACCTTTCCTTCTTTATTTGTTTTATGAGTTAGCCAGTTTTTGCAGAGATTATTAAGCTCTTAGTTGGCTTGTTTGATCACATGGAAACTAATCCTGTCTTTCACATCTTCTGCCCCCCTCCAGCTGAGAGAAACGGACGCCAACCTGGGCAAGAGTTCTCGCATCCTTACCGGCATGCTGAGAAGGTAAGAGGCAGGTAGGGACCTTGTTTCTGCAACTCTCTGTATGTATGATGCTCTCACTGTGCCGCGAGCTTACTCCAAGTCATCACCAACTAATACAGTTTATTTTGAGGTCAAAATTACACATAATATCCTTCCCATTTATGATGAGTCCTAAAAAAGTCTTTGCCAAAAAGGAACATAAATAGATGAATGGATGGAAGCATGTAAGTCTAACATTGTGAATGCTTGTTCTGTTACATGCATTGGACTTAGTGTTGAGTGCTTTGGTAGACAGAGAAACAGAGTTGTCTAGTGCAGCATCCTGCAGGAAAAAGTCTGCACAAGACAAGCGCGCGCTGTACATGTCCCCATCCTTTTCTTCTCTTTGCTTTTGTTTTTCACAAAATGCATTTACAGCCCATATCCAAGTCGCCCTCTTTGTCTCTCTCGCTCGCTACTTTATGCACAATACAGCTCAAACAATCACACAAACACGAGCATTCACACGCAAATATTTCAATAGTCCTTGCATTATCTTCTGCACGCGCCACCAAACACACACAGTCACACACACACAGTCACACACACACACACACTCCGTAATGTCTTGTCACATCTCCATTTCATAAAGTGCCTCTGTGCCTGTCCCTGAACCGTGACGCCACGGTTTTGTTTCCCGCTCCCTCTTTCTTGTGTTTTTTTCTCCTCTCCCTGTCGCCCACTGTGGATTTTGATTAAGAGTAATATGTAAATGACACCGACTAAATGTAAAATCCCGGGGCCAGGAAGGAAGTGCCAATTGAAATAGATGCTTCAGTGCCCGTAGACAATTTGGAGGGCGGCTCACAGGGCGGCCGGCAGTTACGAGAGAGGGGCGGCCTGAGAAGGGCTGTGACGCCGACTGTAACCAATATTTCTGCATATGTCTCCATTTTGTCAAGTCTGATTATGGGGAGAGGAGGAGGAGGAGGAGGGTGGCGGTGGGGGGGGTCAACTTGCCCGGCGTGTCAGCCAAAGCTGTCCAGAAATCATTCATCATTCCCTCCGCCTTCCCTCTCTTCTCCCCTCCGCCCCCCTCTGCCGCTGAAGTAAATAACACACTTATTTCAATATTATCATATTAATGTTAAAGTTCAGCTGTCACCTAATGGGAAGACTTAATCAGACGTAGCATTTTAAGAGGCGTGCTGCCACTCCCCCCTCCCTCTCTTGACGTGCCTCCCCTCCTCCGGTTAGCGCCCCTCTCAAATCAGGATTTATGAGGGCCTTCCAAAGTGGAGCCCGGCTGCGAGCCACTACGACTATACCTCCCGCCTTTCTGCTTGATGGGAGCAGCACAACACACACACCCCCCGCCTGTTCTTTAACAAAAAGTCATTTTTTTCCTTTTTGTTTCTTCGCTGTTTGTATAAAAGAGCGTGTTTTGTTGTAAGTTTGTGGGCTGGAAACGTCAAACGTGAAGTAATTTATTACCAGAGATAGAGAACTGAGAGCTGAGAAGTAAGTTCAGGATGGTTCAATGATATCTCACAACCCAGCCCCCCTTTTTAGGCCATTTTTCCTCATTTGCCCGTTCATTTTATTACTTGCTCCCCTGGTTTGGTGCCGTTTGATTAATTGTTTATTTGTGTGCGATGTCAGAGCAATTGTAGTTTCTTCACAGTGCTGTTGGGGGGTGGCTTGTTGTGTCATTTCCACTTGTTTGTCTCAGCTAGAGAAGTAGTGAAAAGCTTTTGGTCCAACAAGAATACATAAATGACAAATGACAAATAAGGGCCTGTGTCCACTAACAGCTTTTTTTGGCAGCGCCTATTTTCTATAACAAACCAATGCAGTTCAGCGTCCTCAACTCTGAACGTTTGGAACACCGCCGCGCTTGTCAGTGTCACTTCTCCCTCACCGACCAATCATGATCAATAAGGGGCGGGACTTCCAATCTCAGCTATGTCAACCACAATGGCAGAGGAGAAGCTAAGCTTTTACGAGGGTACAGTTTCCTGTCTAGAGCTGCTGCTAACGCAGTAAAATTTTTCTTTGTAAAATTTCCTTGAATAAAGTTTTGTTCTCTTTGGCGGCACCTATGGTGACAAACTGTAATTGCTGGAGCACGCTTTCCTAGATATCCAGACAGTGTCACATGTGTGACGTCCTCTTCATCATCTGAGTGTCCAATTTGTTTCCTTTTCTTTGGTTTTCACTTATTTTTGAAGTTGTATCTGTAGTCATCGATCTTTTCTTTGCTTGTTCAGCCATAGTAGAGAGCGGAAAAGCAGCTGCTTAGCTCCGCCTACCCTCTCTGGCAGACCAACCACTGCTGGCTGATGGAAAACGCATCACCAACTGGGCGCCGCTTGTGTTTTTTTCCACGAAAGTCGCACCAGCCACCCAGTCTGCGATTCTGCAAATGCAAAGGCTTTCATCAGTGGGCCATAAGCTCAGTAACCATTGTGTTAACTCATTCTGCGATAGATAGTGACTTAACAGATATTTATTTCCATGAAAATCTTCGAGATTGTTACTTTAAGCATACAGAGCAATTTAAAACAGACTTAACGAGTCACTACCGAGGGAAGGTGAAGTGCCGCCAGACAACTTTCGTAACCTAGCAACAGTAAGCGCAGATGAGAAGCACAGGTCGTGGGCGCTGCCAGCGCAAAAAACGCCGCAAGTGGACACAGGCCCTTAGTGAGTAAAGTGAACCTTCCTGTTATGTTTTATAACCTCTGCTCTTTCTACACAAACCTGAGGCTAACAAAGATGCTTACTCATGCACTGATTAATCAATTTTTGAACTTTTGTTTAATACTTTTTATTTATTTTGTTGTTGTTATCTAATAATTAGCTAAATTTGAAACCCAATATCATCAGTCAACAAAGAGATGTAACATTTTTGCCACTAAACTGTTGTATTCAGCACAAGAATCAAATCCTTTGGCCTTAAATGTGACCATGTGGTTTTAATATGTGTTTTGAGAGATGGAGCAATTTATTTGTGATGCAAAGGATGAACTGTTTCCTTTTTCATAGTTGGTATAGTCTCTTTCAAACACCTCTGCTTCAATTGTCATCATGGGCTGGTGTGTATCACCACCAGCTGAGAAACAATTAGACACTCATTAAGCAAGCTGTCAGAGTTCAAGAAAGCCAATTAACTTAAAGACTATTGTTATTGTTAGACACACACATCTAAAATAGCTGTTGCATTGTTTGAAAATTAATCTTTCCCAAATTTGTGACTGTGACACTCACACTGTCGATGAGGGTAATTGGTATAAAACGTATTTTATAGGTGCTAGCCTCGCAAACAGATTCTGTCTCACGTCACCTCTTTTCATCTACTCAGTGGATGTCAGTGGTCCAGTGGCGGGCATCTTCTCTTAGTTAATTTTTAATTCAATGCTCTGAAATCCTTTGGGTTTTAATTATACCAAGACAGGACCAGTGATCCCAATGAGGCAGAAAAGACATCCTGATATTATATTAATATCTGTGATCATCAAATAATCTATGATATGATACAGTGCTGGTTTAGAGCCACTTCCAGCCCCGTTATACCACAAAGAAATGATTTGCCATGAGCAATGCCTTTCAAGAGATTTCACAACTTTGATAGCTTGCACTCCTTTATATAGAACATTTTGTTCAGATGTCTTTGGATTATAGCAACAGGATTCCTTTGTATTTAGTTTAATGCAAAGTAAAATATAACAGCACTTTAATCCCATAAGCAGGTTAAGTACTCATTAGCACCTTACAGTATAAACTCATCAGCTCTTTAATATCATAAATTCATGCTGACAAGACAGATGCTTCATGGAAATTACACAAGACAGACTTTCAGGGACTGAATTTACCTTAATGGTGAACATATTTAGGATATTAAAGGAGCAGTTCGCCGCTGGAAAAAGCCACTGTCAGTCAAAGCTGGTGTTCTCTGTAATCGATAGAAGCAATAATATTTGAAATTGGCGCCATAGCTGTGGAGAAAGTTGCTCGTGGTTTCACCCATTCTACATTCCTACAACACCCAGCGTGCATTGCGCCCCTCCGTCTGAAAGGAACGAGAGACGCTGGAGTGAAATACTACCGTTTTCCAGACATTGATCGCTGCAGGCAGCAGCTCAGAGCGGTACAGAATCCGAAATACGTCGAGAATATAGCGGTGGATCGTCTAAAAAATCTTCAGGTCTGCAGTCTACATTTCAAACCTGACGAATTTGAACGAGACATGACATCGGAGGCGGGCGTCCTAGACTGAGGAAGTGTAGTTTAGCGAGCTCCCTGGCCTCCGCCAGATGACGCGTTTTACGTAGTCTAGTGGAGGTTTTCCAAGGCCCATTGGAGAAGCGGATAGCGTCCTCTAAAGGCACAGAGCCAAATTGCATTTTTTTCCTACCATAATGGCATCCCCGTAATAGCATGATAGGACTGAGGTTGAAAATCGCCGAACTGGCCCTTTAAGCACTTCTGTAAAATAAAAGACACTTAGCCTAGCAAGTCTAAGCATGGATTGAATTAATTAAGGCAAAATCTTCACAGGTATTCGCTGAACTCTCTGATGTCGAAAGATTTAAACATGTCGACCGTGTTTTCTTCGTCACCCTCCAGTAAGATAGAAATATGGCTTCTGTACAGTCTGCATTGGGAATTGGGTCCAGCTCACAGTGCAGGACACAAACCCTGGTTAAAGAAACCACAGACTGTTGGTGTACGATCAGGCCTCTGTTGTTTCCAGGGCACACTGAAACCATGGCTCCTCATAGGTACAAAACGTCCCTGTGACTGTAGCGTGATCCTTCCTGCTGCTCCACTGAACATCTCAAGCATCACACCCACCCCGGTCAGAACAGTCGGGGAACGGGAGGCAGCTCCAGACCCAGTTAGGACCACTGGGGCTCCTGGCAGCTTCACGGAGGGAGGGGGCACAGTGAAGGGCAATGAAGCAGGCAGGACGGAAGGAGGAGGAGGAGGAGGGGGGGGGGATGTATATTTTGAAGCAGAGGGGTTGTCTGCTCTCGCTGGCAGCTGATCCCACATGCAGGTGGTCGACTCAGTCGCCAGGCAGATCAAAAAGTCAAGGCCCCGGGTGGACCTCCCTTTGAAATGGGAATGGGGCCTAGATATCAGACAGAAAACATAAGCAAGCTCCCAGCCACAGAACAGCTCCATATTCATGGCTGGGACTGGCAGCAGCGATGGGCAGGGAGGATGGACAGCGCCTCAGCCTTCAGAGGAGGACTCATGCACACTCTGGACGCTGATTAAGAGATCAGCCCATGAGCGGGGGTGAGGAGGATGCAGTAGTCTACGCGCCGTCTTCCTTTCTTGAGACGTGTGTTTACAAGCTGTCCTAATGTGTGGCCATGTTTCTCTGATGTTACACAGTGGTTACATGTGGCAGGTTCAGATTTCAGTGATGTAGACTTCTTCAGATGGCTAATGGCATAAAACAATATTTACATCCTTGTTTTGTCGTTGATTACTCGGCCTAATAAACCCTAACGCGATCAACATCAGGAGCCAATACACCAAAGAACATGACCCCAAAAAACGCATCCGGAGAAGGGAACTTTTGATTCCCAAAGATGTCCAAGTTTTGCCTCTTTCCTGTATTATTGGCCAGTATATACTCTCTCTCACTATCCGTCTGGCTGGAATATTAACTACTGGGGATATGTAGGTCACATAATTAATGGAATTCAACTGTGAATCCACTGAGCTGTGGTGGGATCGGAGTCTTGGGGCCTTCTTGAAGTCTTGACGTTGAACAAAAAGATTAGATATTTTTAATTGAAGCTGTACGATCGGGCAGATTGCAGTTAAGATGTTTTTTTCTTCTTCCCAATTTGTTGTTTTTTCTTTTCATTTATTTATTTGTGTTTCCCTAATTTACGTGAAGAGGAAACATTTGATTGGGTAAAGCTGTTGGGTTTAATGTTCTACCATTATGTATTTACAACTCTACACGGTCATTTATATCCATCTCTTTCTGTGCGTAGGACATATTTGCCCCATTTTACATTCTATTTTACTTTGTATTCCAGCTGAACTCATCACAGCAGCCATAGCAGAGCTTCGTGTTTCCAGTCTCGAGAGTGGCAGATCACTCCCGGTGGATCCTTCCCCTCTGATCTCCTCTCCATGTTGCTGCCACGATAATTCCATGTGCTACGCTTAAACACGTTCCCTTTGCTTTGCAATTTGTTCAGCCTGGCATCATTACCACCCCACTCGACCCCCTCGCTCCCCATCCCCATATTGCTGCGTCCCTCTGGGTCAGTCCCATCCCTGGCCTTTCCTGCCCCCTCCAGGGTAGCACTCTGTGCTTTTCATGTCCGGTCTGTTTTTATTCTGGCAAAGGAGCAAAGTGCCGGAGCATGAATCGTTTCTGCCCCCGCCACAACCCCTAGCTAAACTTTTTACATATCAAGATGAGCGCAGCTGTTGTGCATGCATGCACATTACTGAGGATTAACAGTAGCATGTTAGGCTATTGTAGGAAGATATCTGGTGTTAACTGTTTGCGGTCGTTTAAGTAGCACTGGAAAACGTTGCTGATCTTTGTGGCCAATTTGATATAGAAGCAAAAATAGGTTTCATTTATACTTTCCACATCCATGTAGTTAAAAGGGTCTGTAGGGACAGGCCACTCTCTGCCTATGATTTGTTGAAGGGCTTTGACATCATCATCAAACAGGAGCAGAAAGATCAGAAGACTACATGTTAAATGAGATCTTACACCATAGTAGGAGTATTCACATTGAAGGATATAGTATCTTCTATAAATGCATCTTATCATATATCGAGATAAAGGATAAAAAATACAGCTCGTTGCATAAGTTTTAGCCCCACTGGACGTTTTTCAGTGTTACAACCTCACAGCAGAATACCCTGTAATATCCCTACATCCCACTTCAAAACCTTTTTCCTGTTGGCTCATAGGGGTCGGACAAAATATCAATACAGTAATATATCGTCGTCCTGACTCGTGCAATTCAGGCGCCAAATATCAATATTTAAATTTACTAATATCCGGCGCTCTAAAAAGATTCCTCTGCCATTTTGACTCACCGCATCACTACTCCATAACTCCTCGCGGCGGCTCTTGTGACATTAATCCAACTTCAAAGTCCTAATTTATCTTCACAGTTGTTCTATAGTTCTGTAAATTTAATATACAGACTAAAAACGCATACGTTGTTTCATCTCAGTTTGTGTCAGATTCTGTGACACCAAATTGCATGAAATAAATACTACCTTTTAATAGAGATCGATCGACCGATATGGTTTTGTCAGGGCCGATACCTATACCGATTATTAGTAGTCAAGGAGGCCGATAACCGTTATTTGGAGCCGATTTTCATTTGCAGTAAAAGTGAAAATATTGGCGTCAAAATTTTGAATAATACAAACTCTAACACTTAACTTTGTTTAAATGACTTTAAGCATATGTACATTAAACAAACAAACAAACAAAAAGCGCAGGGAGTTCCCAGGGTCAGCAGCATCTCTTATAAAGTTAACTGAAAATGTAAATAGATAAATAAATAACTTCCTGAAGTTTTATTAAGTAAATAAAACAAAGTTAAATGAAATTTGCAAAGAAATGAACTTTTTCTCCTCTCTGCCGTGTGTGTGAGCACTCTGCACTCTTATCGACCATGGGATAAAAAAAAATTTAAAAAAAGGCCGATAATCAGTCGATCCCTACCTTTTAACGCTCATTTTGTGTTCTTCAGTTAATCTGATATTGTGATGTTGTATTATATGATTGTCTTGCAATATATCAATTATCACATAATCGCTGTATCGTGATATTATCGTTATTGTTGGCCACGTATCGTATCGTTGGTTACCCTGCGATTCCCACCCCTACTGGTCCAATATATATTAGATATATCTATCAAAACCAATTCTAATTAACAGTTTTAACATGAAAACATATTATAAAGTTCAAGGGAGTGAATATTTATGCTAGGCACTGATCAGTGTGATATTAAACTACTGTTTTATTTTTATCAACTTACTTCACTCTTTTGGTTTTGTATGTCAGATAAGAGTCTTGCTTGGAGATAGGAGATACTTTTTAAGTTTCCAGTGTGTGTGTGTGTGTGTGTGTGTGTGTGTGTGTGTCTGTTGCTACAGGCTGCTGCTGGGACAATGACAGGGTGCGCCTCAGCCTCATTACTCACTGCTCCTGAGCCAAACAAGCACCACTGCCACCTCTCTCTCTCTCTCTCTCTTGCTCTCCCTCCTGCTTCATCTCTGTCTTTTTCTCTCTTCCTCCACCTCGCCCATTAGAGAGTGCTGATGGGACGTTTTTTGCAGAAAGAAAAAGGATACACACACACACACACAAGCCTGGGCTGTAGAGGAAGGGGTTGTTGACAAGGGCAAAGACGTGTTGTTGTTTTATATAAGGGATGCATTTGTCTGTTGAGGATTGACTCGCTTAACTGGCTGCCAAAGCCCCCTTTTTCTCCCTACATATCTCCCTTTCTCTATTATCCAGCACATACAGGCGCCTGTTTTTTTTTTGATAGGTCAGGACGTGGTTGAATTCTAATTATTCCAAATGTGGTGCTGAAGAAATTCCTTGGATTTTTTTGCGTCTAAAATCCTGGGGAAAATGTCAGAGTTTGAGACAGACAGAAAGCTTTAAAGTTAGTAATTCCTTTTAAGGCAGATGTCATTCGCAATCAAAGCGAAACAAGCAAAAACTACAGCCGTGTCTTGAGTGAAACTGCTAATTCAGCACAACGCGCTGTCACACAGTTCCTGAAATGGGGCATCAAGGCTGAACTTTTCGCATTCCAACAAAAACGCACTCTTCGCAAACAGCACTTCTGGGGTCAGCCAGCCACGACATTGTGGTGATGCTTCGTTCGACCTCGTTCATACCATCCCGGTTGATAGAGCTCCCCCCCACCCCTCCTTTAACCCTGACAGACTGTCGTTCTGACGAGATGACTGGAGATCAGTGGCGCTCTCATCCCTTGAAGTGGCTCCAGGTGTCACTCCAAGGGTACCCGCCCTGTTTGATCTGCCGTCGTGCGCCTGTCGGGGCCGCGGCACCCTCTGATTTCCCGGTCAGAGGGGAAAGAGGCTCTCCTGTCCAAAAGTTCCACTGCTACTTTTGAGTGACAGCGAGGGAGCGGGATTGGCGGCTGTAGATTAGATGTGATCTGTAACCATTTGGGAATGGACTGTTTCTTGTTGTCATTATCCCCTAGCTCTTGCCTAGCAGCTTTAGGGAACCCTCTTGCGCATCCTCTCAGGGAAGCATTGTATGGAGGTGATTATGATTTGATATGCCAGGTCCCTGCAGTCCAAACAACAAAATGGAAACAAACATTAGATGAAACCGAACCATTTTCACTGATCATGCTGTGGGCCTTGTCTTAAGAAGAAAGGGAAAAAAAGCATCCCCTCGAACATCTTCAGAGTCCATCCAAAGGAGGTCCCTGTCTTCACTGAGGAGCTGCACCAACAATAAGGAGAGATGAAACAAAATGGAGGAATGGAGGTATATATATCTTTCCAGCAAGCATAGAAGCCTGTATCCTTCCTCCCTTTCATTTTATTATATCCGTTACATTTTTTCCCCCACCTACTGTGAGCTTCTGTAGAAATTACAGGTGAGATCTCAGTCTGTGGCAGGGCTTGCCTTTCGTCTAGAGGGAACAGGGGGAAGGAGGGTGGGGGGAGTTAAGGGTGGAGGAAAGACTGGGAAGGAGAGGAAGAAGAGATTCATGCTTTGCAGTACTGCTGTGTTGTTTGTGGCACTCTTCCCTTTGTGTGTCTGGCGATAACTTATTCAGCACAGGGCCATTCATCCAGGGGTTGAGCGCGGGCGTCCGTCAAGACGGAAAATAATGAGGCGACAGCAGCGCAGAGGATAGCTTTCTCCCTCTGACTAGGTCGCCCCCCCCTCCTTCTACTCCTTCCCCTTTTCCTTCTCCTTCTCCTCCTCCTAGCCTCCCATTATCAGCCGATTTAAATAGATAATAGGGGGCCTTCTTCAGGACATTTTGAAGCAATTAGAACCTATCACATTGTGTCTTATCTGACTGTTGTTCCCTCCCAGCAAGCCATTGTGCACACTTCTGGGCAAACTATGCAACAGCTGCCTGGAATATTGTTGAATGCCACAGCATTGCTGGATGCCTGCATTTGTGTCAAGAAGAAATAAGGGCTATTTGGTTTCCAATATCTTCGCAACAGACTCATATGCGCGTGTCAGGCACCATTCCATCTTGAGCCATGCCAGGACATGGGATCCCTTTGCCATGATAACTTGCTCTTGGGCTGTATTGCTTGCCAGGATAAAGTGGCTCCTGCCCAAACACTTGCACTGTACATACCTTCCCTGCACTTTCAGTCAGTTCTCATTTAATTCTTCCTCTCACCGTCTTTGCACAGTCCATTTCGTTGGCTAAAACCATATGGTGGCTTAAAAACATTGGAAAAGAAAAGACCGAAGCCCCATGCGGTTCTAGATTGCTTCTGTGTGTAGCTTCATTCCTAACTAAGATGTCTGAGCAGTTTTTCAAAACGCTGATCGTCTCAGCAAAATAAGTCAGCCGTCTAAGTCGTGTTTGCATCAGGAGAGATGGTTAAGTGTAGTTTGTGCTGTTCTTGTTGTTGCCCCTCAGATCTCTCTTTGGCAGGGTGCAGGAGCTTGAAATATTTACAATTCTGAATTTTGACTTGTGTTTATTTATTTTTTCTTTTTAATATTTTCTTCTAACCCATCAATCATTTACTGCGCCTCTGTACGTCTGTATCTCATCCCTAACAGACCCCCAGGATGGTGCAATAAAACAAAGGCAGTACATTGTTGCCATGTTTTTGATGGCATAAAAGATCCCCTTTATCGCAACGGGCAAAACAATAAAAAAAGAGGACCACTTTTTTTTTAAGGAAGTGGAAAGGTTGCGAGGTTAAGGCATCAGGATTTGAGAGGAGCTCCCTTCTAAATACTCAAACAGCACATTGGGCTAACCTTGAGTGCTTTTACTAAACACAAAAATAGACTTCGACTCTTTCTAAGGACTCAAACCCATCCCTTAATTTAGATGGTGATGCTCGATTTGGCATTCCATTGTGTGTAAAACTCAACACTCTCAATCTCACAATGGATTGTGCTACTTCACAAAAAAGCCGATCTCATTCTTTTTTAAATTCTTTTCAAGAAAATTCTTGGTGTGATGCTCGCAGCATTGAAGGGACTTCAACAAAATAGAGACAACAAAAAAGATGCGAATTGCAAAGTGAAATTTATTCTATTCCAGTTCAGAAGTTTCTTCAGTCAGCGTTCATACAATTTTGAGATCTCACATTTTGAAGATTTATACATTAATGCACTTCATACATGTCACTCCAAAAGAGTAAAGGACCCTACTATCCCATTTACTTTAGGTCTTTGTTGGGCTTTACTGAAGCATTGCTGTATCAGAATGTCATGGATGTTTGACATTGGCCGATGCATGTGACAAATAAAGGAAACAGAAAGAAACATATCCATAGTTATTTGAATTGGCAGGCTCTCGCAATGACTCGGGCATGACCACCGATACGTGTCGTATGCTCTTCTCTGGATCTAGATTATTTAATCACGGCACTAAACGCTGTCAAATACTCTTCATCACATGTTATTTGTTTGTTACTCCGAGTCTCTCCCTAGATGCCTTAGTCCCAGTGGTGCGTTCCAGCCATGGTAAGCTTAAACCATCCTCCTTTTGACTGATTCATATTTAGTCATGTTGAAATGGCCTTTTTTCATGATGGATGCCTGAAACCATCGTCTGTTGTAGCCAAAATCATAAGGACAAAGCAGAGTTGTTCCACAAATTCCTTAAGAACCTTGATCAGTGGAGGAACCCCATTGAGGTCCACTGCCCAAAGAGTCAATTTTTAGCTCAGGGACCATAGGAAGTTTTCTAGATGTTGTATAATTAGACGGTATGCAGTTAATCCTGAGTGGCTGTTTGGCAGGGACACTCTTTCCACTTTTTCACTTCTATGTAATTCTATGTGACCTTGTCAGTCATGGCTTTACATGTATTTTTATTGTTGAAAGTAACGGTCAGCATTATTAAAGAGGTGAGTAGGGAGTCGTGACATGTACCTCGATATGCTGATGATACAGCATTATTCTGAAATGGGATTCTCTTCTGACATACCCTGGCTGAGAAGTTCGAGTCAAGTGTCGTACACGTTCAAGCCCTTGGCCCTGCTTGGGTTTCGGGGAGTGAACCAGCCATGCACGGCTGGTAATGACAGGTTCCATGTTGCCCGTGGCTTGTGGCCCGCTGCACTGTTTGTTTGGAGAGTGGTGCTCGGCCGTGAAGTGCTGGCCCAGCTGGCAGCAGTTCCGTTGCCCCTTTGGCCCAATGGCTGGGCCTTGTTTGGCCCACACCAGCCAGGCAGACTGGCATCCAGGAGGCTGCGGGGGAAGAGGTTGAGGAGAAGGAGGAGGAGGAGGGTGGGGGTTGACAGAGGAGAGTAGCTGTTGGCTGAGCACCCCGGTGCTAGTCCAGGCCTGCTGCCAACTGGAGAGAAGACTTCCCCGCTCACACCACCATCTTCACGTCTCTTTGGCGACAGGGATCTTAGTTTGCACCTCAAGGGTCAACATCATCCCACCGTGATCTGTCTCAACTACCTTGCTCACAGAACAGTATTGAAAACTTTGCAAATGTTTCTATATTTTTTTTCCCATTTCTTTTTGGCAGCCTACTTTTTTTTGCGGAAAGTAATACAAGCCTGGATGTGAGACAACTGACCATGCTTTTATTTTATGTGTTTTACTGCATTTCTGAGTGGCCCTGTGGTGTAATATAACACAAATAATGTTTACACACACATACATGCAGTTTGCCTCCACAGTGCAAGAGTTCAGTTGCCCATCTTGCATCTGCCAAAGTTCTTGCAGGGTTGTGAAAATGAAAAATGCTGACCTATGGAGCCATTCCCTTCGCCCTTTGGAGTGTTATACTTATTATTATTTCTCACACTATTGGCAACAGCAAAAGTAGAACACAAATCCATGTTTTTAAAATTAATAAACAATCAGCTGATCTAAAAAACATCACCAAAAACTCTTGGATTTAACACCTGTATAGTTGACTCTTTCAAAGTAACGTGGACACATTGTACTATATGAACAATACCTATGTGTCCACTGTACATGGCTTGTATCTTACCCTGGTAGCAACAAAGATAACCCCTAAACAAATTCTTTCTCAACCATCAGTTAAAGCCTTAAAAACCGCTGCCTCGCAAAATGCAGTGCAGCTTTGTTTATTTTCAAGTGTTTGCTGGGTCACATGGGTACATCCTGTCAGCCTTAGTGTAAACTTTAAACCCCACCCCATGTTCTGATGGCGCCAGGGCTAACATTGCTTCAGTGTTAAAGGGAAGTTGTGAGGACATTGAAGTCTTGGCTTAGCATCCTAGTGTCACTTTCCCAGCCTGTTTGTGGAGGCGGCCAGTCCCCTCATTCTCCTCAGCTGACCTGAATGCATCACTGAGTATCACACGCATGTGAGGAGCCTGATACCCCAGCCAACAACAAATGTTTTCCTCCCGTTACCATTGCTTTACTATTGTACACAGCCTTCGTCGTTTGACCTGGCTCGCGCTGAGGCTCTGTCGGTTGGATGTTTTGCCTGACTCTTCAGGGCCAAGGCTCTTTTTTTATTTAACAAGACTTTGACGCACACCCATCGGATCTAAAAGTTTCCCTGTGGTATAGCATTTCAGAGCAGGCTTGACATAAACCATTTCTAAACACTGGTTACATTTCACCAATCTTTAATTACACCGTTTGGTCGAGGCCGAGGTACAGAGTTGAAGCAAAGCACCATGTTAGCAAAGCGTATAATACTGAGGGATACCACAGCCGGAGGACAGTGGGTCGAATAGAGGAACAAATATGTTACGCAAACAAATACTCAAAAGAAAGCGAAAGGTGTTTACACTTAGGAATATATTAATCGACTTCTTATGGCCTGGAAGATGGCTGGGGTGACTCGATTTGCGATGGAACGCACTGAAAGTTAACGCAATTTCTGCCATGACCTTTGGATGAACTTCAACACATCAACATGACAGCCCAAATTCCCCATCCAGGTATAAATTGGCGCTCAATACGTAGTACAGGATTCACATCAGATGCCAGCACTATTACGGCATCCATACTAATTAAATTGGTGCCTGTCTTTCATATTTACCTTATTGTTCAACATATTTCAACTCAGCGTCAAGAAGCCAGTCACGGTCAGTCAATTAGTTGTAGGTACACAAACCATCGGGTTGCATTCTCTCTGCATAGTGTCTCAGTGTATTGTGGTGGCCTGAAGAGTATCATTGTAGCCCGTAGCAATGGTTAAGCCTCCTTCCAGCTCTATGACAAAGAGCGGCTGTGAGGTCTCGCCCAAGGCCAGCACTATCAGAGCTATCAGTCCGGCAGAGAAAGAGCAGAACAACAAGCCCTGTCAAATAATGGTGTCAACAGTGGGATTGTTTGGCTTCATTTGTGCGAGGAATGTCCCCGGTTTAATGGTGACGTGTCGCTGTCTATTGACTCAATGGGACGGATTTTAGCCTGTTGTTGAATCTGTTTCTCTCTCTCAGCTGTAGAATGGTATATTATCGTGCTTTCTTTATTTTTATATCAATATATTTCTCTTTCCTCAAACTTTCAGATGTCAGAAAGGTCAGTTGTCAAGGATAGTTGGCCTTAAGACACAATGATGTGGGAGGTGACATGATAACTCATGTTTTACTAAAGCTTTTCTTGCCTCCCACTGAGACCTGCTTTTCATAAGGCTGATCAGAAATCCCCCGAGTTTCTTCCTTCTACTATTTTTATAAGTTTAGTTCAATCATCGATATTCAAAAATAGGCACAATCCTGAAAGGCAGAGAAAGTCAGTAGAAGGGTAAAAGTGTAGGATTTTTTGTCCCTGAGCTGAACTTGGATGGACTTTTCATCGCCTCTTACTGATCTCATGTCTGCAAGAATGTTTTGCTTATTAAACATGGTCTTTTTATATGCTCTTGAGCAATAAGATCTCTGTTAAAACAAAAGGCAATAGATTTTTTAGTGGGGTTTTTTTGTGTAGCCGTGCTGTTGTGAAGAAGTCTTTCCAGGGTTCCGGATACTAGGAACCTTCTGAACTGTCAGTGTCTGTTATTTTTGAGCCCTTACTGTCTCTCCTTACCTTCTGAGTTTCAGCACTTCCTTTACCTGACTGGCTGGATAAAATGATTTCTTTTCTCCCCTCTTCTTCTCCAGTCAGAATATTGCTTCCCCCCACCACGACGCCACATCCCCCCTCCCTCTCTCCTAACGGTAAACGTTAAGATCCAGGAGTGGATCAATGGCTGTTTTCCTTTGATGTGCTAGGACGCATTACGAGCGGTGGGTTCTAATTGGAGCAGAGAGCCGAGGATCAATGTTGGCTGTAATTGCCTGACACAGGGATGGGTGTGAGACTTTATTATCATTAATATTTAGACATGATGTGGGAGGACCCAGCCGAGGCTAAATGTACAACGGCGGTGCAAGCCTTTGATCTCGGGAGATAAGCAGATCGATTGGGGGTTGGTGGGGGGTTGGCTGAAGGAAAAGAGGTCGCGGAAGTGTGGCGGGCTGGACGAACGAATTAGCGAGGCCCGCGCCCTGGATTTTATCGGATTTCTCTCGGAAGTTTCCCTTCAGCTCAGGAAAGGTCACGGTAGGCCTCAGTCCTCCCTATAGCTAAAATAACAGCCTGGCATGCAGTTGGCGTCGGGGGAGGAGAGAGGGCAGGGAGGCTTGATTTCAAGTTTGGTCACTAATAGGAAACAACCATCAGATTTACAGAGTGGACATCATTAGGTATTCATTAATTCAGCAGTTTCTCAAAGAGCAAAAAAAGTTCCAAAATAAGTGCCCTTGTTTAGGCGTTTTTGTAACTTGCCATTGTTGAGTTTTCTAGTTTAGGGATTTAGCTGTAAGAAAAAGGAGGCATGAAGAGATATTTAGTGTTTGTCTTTTTGACAGCCTCCATTGTTTTGGAGCCGTAACAGAATATGACGGGGGAGGAGGCCTACGCGGCTTGGGGCTGCATCCTTGGTATCAGCAAACACAGGATGATGTTACCTAATCTTACGGGTGAAGAAGGGGGTTAGACTGTCTGATGGAACACTCCCCGTCTAGCAGCGCGACCAGAGGGCGCTGGGAATATCCCCCCTGTCCATAGAGGCCGGGGGCACGGTGAAACTGCGAGGCTGCGATGTAGACATTCAATTCCGTCACCTCTGTTTTTGTCACCTGGTTCCCCCAAGGAGTGATACCTTAATCATTGTACTTAGCGGGACAAAGGTAGGTAACAGGTCGCACAATAAGAGGTGTGTTGGCTTTCGTGGCTGTGACCTGCTGACTGATATTGGACAGAGTGAGAAAACCTGACAGGATTGAGGTCAGCAGGATAATGACCCTGAGAGGAGTTGATTGTGCGGGGTGATGCGTTGTAAGGTGATGCCTTGTAAGACTTGACGTTGACACTAAATTCCAAAGTCTAGCAATCAATTATTGAAACAAAACTGAGTACAAGACATGTGGCTTTTAAGTACTCTAGACTTGCAAACCAATGGGACTGGCTTTCAAGTTATTCTGATTACACTGTGGTCGATGTCATTGTGTTGGAAATAATATGCGTTAGTCATATTCTAGGTTAGAAATTAGGCCACTGTATTTATAGTTCATTGGATACTCATTAGTTGCGATGTCAACAGCTACTTTTGGCGTCAACTTACAGTACGTTCCTGGGGTCCACATTAAAGTGTACTTTATAATTGTTCACTAAGTTTTATTCTTGGACTTCATGCTTATGTTGTTTATTCTTTGTGTTTTGGATTTGTTTTTGTTCACGAAAAACTGGGAAAAAACTGTATTCAGCCATGTTGAAAATTACCTAAATTTGCATTAGAATTAAAGTCATAAGCACCAACGCTAGATGATGTTTTCTGTAGGGATTGGGATTACTGGATGTTTCCTGTCTTAACATTTTGGCTTATAATGTTGTTTTAAAGCTCCTGTGAGGAACTTTCGGTTATCGGTCAATTTCCAGGATCCCAGTATTATTATACAGAATAATTAAGCTAATTTGCATATACAATTATACATAGTCCTTGATCCATTCTAAGGTGCCGAAAGAGGGCATTAAAGCTCCTGTGAGGAACTTTTGTGTTGAATTTGGCGCCCCCTGTGGACCAAACTGTGTAAACTCTGTACTTCCTGCTTTCTTTAACAGTCATATGTATCACTCACTTTAAATTTTTGCCCTGGAAAATGTAAACAAAGGCAGCTTGCAGTTAATCGCTTCGTCTGACACCTACCCCCCCCCGCCAGTAGTTTCAGGCATTAAAAATAACTATATAGAAATAATCAATCTTGTCGCTGATGGTTTATTTGCTTTTGTAGCTCATATAGAGGCATCAGAATTAATTTCAGTCTGTTTCATGACCGGCAAAAAACTCCTCACAGGAGCTTTAAACATACCGTTTGTGTAATAAAAAGCATTTACATTATATCTTTTCCTGTAACGTTTAAGTACATTCATAGTAAAGTAGAGCAGCTGACTGCCACTCGCTCTTTTGAGCTTCCTCTCATTATCTCTTTTCTCATTTTCAAAATACAATCCAACAGTTGTTGACGGTATCGTCGATTGGTCTGCTTTGTCTTGACATTCATAGCTTACCGTTCATGTGTACAACCCCAACAGTACATTGTGCAGTGGCTTGTACCATTGTGGAAAACCTCAGGGTTGCGCAACAAATGGCCCATTGTGTAACATTTTGATCATTACACCAGCTACAGTGTTAACACACACACACACACACACACGTCGATATATATCTTTTGTGTTCGGTTCGGCACATGTGCACAAAGCATGCACTGTCTATTAACCTACAATAGGAACCAAAGAATAGGAGGTTTTCTCAGTTATAATTTCAGAACATACTCTCATAAATAATAAACGTAGTAAGAAGCACAGATATCTTGGCAGGAAAGAGCCGACATTTGCCATGTAGAACCTTTTCCAGTCCTTTTCTTTCAGAGTATTTGCAGGCCAGCTTTTGTGTTTTTACCTGCAGTGTTTTCGATGTGCAAAGATTCCAGAGTTCTTGTTTGGTCTCGTGTAAGAGGCTTATCTTCCGACAGTTAATGTTAAAAGTTAGCTCAGTATGCTCAGAACTTGTGATGCTCTTTTGTGCGCCCGAAGTGTATTTGTACGAGCATGCACACACGTGTGTATTTCCCTTTAGTTCTCCTGCGTGTTTATGCGTGTGTGCATACGCCTGAGTGTGTTTGTATGAGGGAGTGAGATAAGAAGGAGATGAAGAGTCGTTCAGAGGAGCTTTTCTCACTCAGAGGCGTCCCCATCTGTTCGCCGGGGCCTAATTGTTCCTGGGTCTGAAGACACGGGGAAAAAAAGAGAGGAAAGCAACTGTACTCGTCCCCTGTCCCGGAGTTATTTCTGTAACATTAAAAGAGCACCACCAGCACGCTGCAGATTATTGCCATGTAAATAATGGCACTTGGCTCGATTCCCCGCTAATGAATGTCATTTACTTTTCCAAACGAGGATTAATTATCGACCGAGGACCCCTCTCTCCTCCCACGGGGAGCACGTCGCAATTAGCTGCCAAAAGATGGCTGCTAATATTTGTGTTTTTTAAATATGTCTGAATGTACGCACATGTGCATATGTTCCCGTGACACGGTGAATAACCTCCCAATTAACTGTCTGCTTAACTCTGCTGAGAGGAGAAGAGCCAAAGAGACCCATGTCGACTTAATCTCCTCGCCTTAGTCGAGCGTAAGGGGGTTTTTTGGTTTGGATGTTGGACATTGTTGTTGTGAAAGTACGAGAAAGGAGAGTTGTGCTGCTTTGGAGCCAGTCTTATGGTTGCAAAATAAGGCAGGGAAAACAAACACAGGCCTCAAATTAGATTTCCCAAAACATTGCATTCCCTCTCATTTTACACACCACTGTGGCCGGCGGACGAGAATAGACTAACCCGTGAAATCCGCTTCAGTCACTGCGACTGTGGAACTCAAGCGAGTGCCCTCTGGATCCATTTGATTACCCTCTTTTTCTTATGGAAATAATAATAACATACTTATTTTCGTTGTTGTTAAACTGTCCAGCTTTGTGGATTTGAAACTGATAGGAAAGTCCATGTAATCAAATTTTCTCCCCCTTATTCTCTCTTAAAGCTCCTGTGAGGAGTTTTTTGCCGGTTATGAAACAGACTGAAATTAATTCTGATGACTCTGTATGAGCTACAAAAGCAAACCAGACCATCAGCAACAAGATTGATTATCTCCACATAGTTATTTTTAATGCCTGAAACTGCTGGCGGGGGGGTAGGTGTCAAACGAAGCGATTAACTGCATGCTGCCTTTGTTTATATTTTCCAGGGCAAATATTTAAATGAGTGATACATTAAAGAAAGCAGGGTGTGATTTTTGTTAAAACCACCACATAAGCATACAGGACAAAATCAGCACGGCTTTGTCCACAGGGGGCGCCAAAATCAACACAAACTTAAAGTTCCTCACAGGAGCTTTAAAGGAGCAGTTCGCCCCTGGAAGAAGCCACTGTCGGTCAAAGCTGGTGTTCTCTGTAATCGATAGAAGCAATAATATTTGGCGCCATAGCTGTGGAGAAAGTTGAACAAACAGCTCGTGGTTTCGCCCATTCTACATTCCTACAACACCCAGCAAGCATTGCACCCCTCCCTCTGAAAGAAACGGCCCAGCGAGAGATGCTGGAGTGGCTCAGAGCGGTACAGAATCCGAAATACAACGAGAATTTACCAGTGGATTGTCTAAAAAATCTTCAGGTCTGCAGTCTACATTTCAAACTGGACGCTAGGCGTGTGTCCTAGATTGAGAAAGTGTAGTTAAGCAAGCTGTTTTACGTCGTCTGGCGGAATTTTTCCAGGGCCCATTGGAGAAGCGGATAGCGTCCTCCAAAGGCACAGAGCCAAATTGCATTTTTTCCTACCATAATGGCGTTAGCGCCCCATAATAGCATGATAGGACTGAGGTTGAAAATCGGCGAACTGGCCCTTTAACTCTCATGTCAAAATCCACCTCTCTTTCCTCACTCTTTCCTCCTTTTTCCACCTCCGTCAAACTCCCTCTCTCTGCTTTGGTTGCTCGAGCTGGTGCACTTAACCCAAATGAAGGAGAAGATGGGGATAGGGGTTATTTCTGTCGGCAGTGGCACTGTTTGAGGTGTGGACCCCCTCCTGAGAACCTGAGACTTTGATAAAGCCGCAGAGCTGGTAGGGTTAAACTGAAAAGGCCTCGACTTTCGGAGGAGAAATATGAAGAGAAAGTAGCTGCTAGGTTTAAAACAAGAAGCTGTTTTCAGTACATATGAGCGGTTGTGGTTTTTGTTTATGTGTATTACGTCATTAAGAGGCCAGTCGAGGTGAGAGCCGCCACGCTTAAGTGTACTTGTGAGCCAGACATCCCCGCAGGGACAGAGGTTATGATAATGGATAACTGTGAGAATAGCTAGGCGGGAGGGGGGAGTATAGGAGGGGTGGCATTTGGAAACATACTATACCATGGGCCGTAGTCGTCCCCTCCCTTCCTCCCTCCTTCTTTTCCACTGCGTCCATGTTTTATGGCTAGATTCTGTTACTGCTCCCTGGCTCACCTCGCCGTGTGAAATCAGCAAGTCTCGACTGTCCTCCTCACCCCGCCTCCACCACGAGCTCGCAGACACACGTGAGCGCCGCCGAGACAGTGTTTGGGGAGGTTTATGATCTGCTGAGTGTGTCATTTAAATGTCACATTGCGTAACGGAAATGTTTGCGAGTGTACGTATACAAATGTGTTTATGGTTTTCTGAGGAGAGACTGACTTTTTATTGGTGCATTCTTGCGTTACATTTACATTAGCAGGTAAATAATGATAAATAATCTAGCATTCCTGCATCACCCTCCATCTTTTCTACCTTCTTTCTGCTAGTTTCTATTGCCCTCTCCTCACTTTCTTCCTCTCAGGGGGAGGGTGAGGGGCATGCTCCAGGCTGCAGCAGCTTGAGCAGGTTCAGAGGAGTGCGAGAATAATTTCGGATCCGCTCCGTTTCATCATCTCCCGCTGTCAGAAGTTTGTTTCTGAAGCAGGTGCCTAAACACTTGCTTCCTCGGATGATGTGTCACAAGTGGCACTTTGTTGAGCACTCGTATTCGTCTCTGGCAGGGTTTTTACATAGCGGAAATGAACAGGGATTGTGTTGCGAGCAAGTTGTGATCTCTGTTTAGTGTAAGCCGGGGCCTTGTCAGAACTTGTATTCTTGTTGTGTAGTGTTTGCGTTCGTTTCAGTGTTTGATTTTGTTTTTGGGTTTGGGAGTTCCCACAGTCTCACCCAGACACAATACCCCTGACGTATAATATCTTCTTACCTTTTAAGTCGTTACTGCCTCTCTGTGTCTGTAAATTACCTGAAATCTTATGCACATTTGTAGTTTGATGTATAGACGCTTGATGAGTTAACAGGAGCCATTCTTCCAAGAAATAGTCCCTTTTCCTGCACTGTCTTATCATTTTTTATCCCAAATCTCAAAAAAGCTGTCCAATTGGGTTGATAACTGGTTACTGCATTACATTATTTTCATACTAACCAAACCAGTGACCTTCAGTGACCTTTTGTGCCCTTTTGGCGGATGCATTGTGACCTCTCCTCTGCTGCTCTTCTTCTTCTTCTTCTTCTTCTTCTACTTCCTCTTCTACTTCTACATCTACTTCTTCTACGTCTACTTCTACTTCTACATCTACTTCTTCTACGTCTACTTCTACTTCTTCTTCTACGTCTACTTTTTCTACGTCTACTTCCTCTTCTACTTCTACTTGTTCTATGTCTACTTCTACTTCTTCTACTTCTTCTTCTACGTCTACTTCTACTTCTTCTTCTACGTCTACTTTTTCTACGTCTACTTCTACTTCTACTTCTACTTGTTCTATGTCTACTTCTACTTCTTCTACTTCTTCTACTTCTACATCTACTTCTACTTTTTCTTCTACGTCTACTTTTTCTACGTCTACTTCTACTTCTACTTGTTCTATGTCTACTTCTACTTCTTCTACTTCTTCTACTTCTACATCTACTTCTACTTCTTCTTCTACGTCTACTTTTTCTACGTCTACTTCTACTTCTACTTGTTCTATGTCTACTTCTACTTCTTCTACTTCTTCTACTTCTACATCTACTTCTACTTCTTCTTCTACGTCTACTTTTTCTACGTCTACTTCTACTTCTTCTACTTCTTCTACTTCTACTTCTACGTCTACTTCTACTTGTTCTATGTCTACTTCTACTTCTTCTACTTCTTCTTCTTCTACTTCTTCTACTTCTACTTCTACTTGTTCTATGTGTACTTCTACTTCTTCTACTTCTACTTCTTCTACTTCTTCTACTTCTACTTCTACTTCTACTTCTCCTACTTCTACTTCTACTTCTACTTCTCCTACTTCTACTTCTTCTTCTTCAAGCCTTTGGGACTGAATTGGGGCCCTATCAATGACCCCTCCTTCAATGTTCTTGTCCTCATGTTGTTGTAAATCAGAATCAGCTGGGCCTGCTTAGCATTTTATATACTTTCCACAAAGCATAATGGGAAGTAAATTGCCTAACTTTACCACGGACATGTCGATACATCTGTATTTTGGTATTTTTGTCCACTCATTAACTCAGGTTTTTCCTTGAAGTTTCCACTCTGTGTTTCATTAGCAATCATCATTAGCATAGTTGCCAAAATACAGGAAGAGTTTGGAAGGTGGATATTGGTGTCAATGGGTGTGAACAGAATTAAATTAAACCTGTGGTCACTGCACTGAGTAGAAGATGCAGTGAGTAATATGATTTAACCGCCCAGTTTCATTCAGTAAATGTTTTCTTTCAGATTTATTTAGTAAGAGGAATCATTTCGTTATATAACCGATTGTTGCTTCCACCTCGGACTACCTGTGTAGTTCACAGGAGAATGTTGTCAGAACCCGTGGAAGTGGGTGTTAAGGAGATGAAATGTTTCTGAAAGTGCCCGTGTGCATAAGGTTTAAGTGAATAAACAGATAAATAACCACCGGGCGCTTGTAGAACGAGTCCCTCTGGCCGTGCGCCAGACAGGTAATTCCTCCGGCATAGTTTTGGAAGGGCCACAGCAAGCAGAGCCTGCCCCAGCAGTCAGACTGTCTGCACATTTCTGCCGCTGATGGCATACCAGGGGCGCCATTTTCCTCTCTGAGACAGACAAGCCGGAGGATCTGATTGGCCTTCCGCCAAAGCGCACTCACAAAGGCTCCTTTGACAGCAGGTCAGTCGGTTAACCAAGCAGTAGGCAGAGGGAGAGAGGGATAAGCCAGGAAAAAAAAAACTCTTCCTCACCTCTTCACCCTGAAGTTCCATTAAAGGGCTCTTCACACTGAAAAAGATGCACCTTCCTGTTTGTGTTAAAAAAAGACGCTTTCAGGTGTTTGTTTTGTAGGAAACCAGGTACATTTGGACGACTTTGTGCTTGCAATACATCTGCAAAGACAAATGCGAACGTTTGCTTTGAATTCTTGAATAAATATGCCTTTTTTTTTGGTGTTAGACGTTGGTGTGTTTGTATATTTGGAAGAAATAGTTTTACTATTTGCTCACTAAACTTGCTACAATCTAACACATTAATACCAAGCCTGCATTTCCCCCCCAAGATAAATACACGCTCAACCATTAGCTCATCCTTGTTATGGCGCTGATGGAGCCTCACATCTTATATTTTCATCATAAAGCTGCGTTGGAGCTGACACGGTAGCGTTAAATAGCTGCTGATGTTCTCCTGTGTACTCGCTCGCTCATTATCTCTCCGGTCCAGGCCTTGCTTCCGTGCTTTCTCCTGCCGCCCATCTCCTCCCCTGTGTACCAGCCGCTTTGCATACGACTGATGTTTAAATGCTGCATTGTTAACTGACGTGGGGTAGCCCTTTGCTGACCCGGGAGGTATTTGCTCGTTTGATCATGGGGCAGCAGTTTTAATGTATCGAAGCAGCGCCGCTCCGTAAAGCCCCCAGTATAAGTGGAGATGGAGGGCGAAAAAGGCAGGACGAGGGATCCATCGGTTGGTTGGCGGCCTGACAGCACAGAAGGAAGGTGATTATTAGAATATCTGTTGGTCAGCAAGGCCAGAGGGGACGCTGCTGACCCTGCACTTCCACTTATGCTGTGATGGTGGGTGTTGGTATTCCAGGGGGTGATGCGAGGGTTGTGGCAAAGACAGAGAACAGGGCTCCATTGATGAGCCATTTGCAATATTTCCATCAGTGTGTTATTTTTTTTTTTTAGTGTTTGAATATTTGCATGAAAGTATGAGCGTCTGTTCCAGTCCTTGTTCTGCCGTTTTTCTTTTTTTTTATTGTTTGTCTCCTGCTCTCTGATTTGCATCCTCTAAATCGGACCTCTCACCACCGCTAGAAGCCTCAAGGGCTTATTCTTTTTTATTCCCCGCGAAAGTTTTGTTCATTTTCTTCTCATAAAGTTCCAGCAATCGCCTTTTATATCGAGCCATCGGTTCAATCGTGCAGGAAAAGTTCACGGCCTTACCTTGTCGCAAAGCCTGGAAGAAGGTAACGGAAAGACCCGGTGTCATTGAAAAGCACCTTGCCTTTATATCTGTCTCACCGGGCACGAGGATCCCACCTCACCTGCTGCGAGCGCAACACAAAGAAGTGTTGAGAAAGAGCGGAAAAACAATGACACAAACAGTGTACAAGTTTGTGTTTACACCTTGGGACCGGTGTATCAAGACCCTGCTTGCGCTGAATCCAACCTCTCAAAAGAAAATATCGAACACCGGTGCACCCTTCGAGCCTTTTCCTTACCCTTCTTTGCCCTTTTTCTCTTTCTCCTTTTCTCTTTGGTTTCGCTTCTTGTGGGAAGTCTCTTAGCGCGGCAGTGACCAGAGATACCAGAAGGAAGAAAAAAAGCAGTGAGAAAAACCCACTACGCTCGACTTTAATTTTTAATGGGGCGGTTCCCCCGTGAATTTCCCATAGCATTCCATAGTTGGCTTGTGATGTGCGGAACGTAGGGCTGCGGATGGAGATGATTCGAGGGACTTGATAGACAGCTCGGGGTCTCGTGAGGACCACTGCGACCAGGTAGATCTGATCCATCACAAACAAAAAATACACGCTTCTGTTTTTGTTTGCAAATGTCTCAAAATCAGAAGGAATCCCTCGTCTTTTGACGCTCACAACTCTCAGCATGTCGCGTCATTAATCATCTACGTCTTTGAACCTTCGGCCTCTAAATTCCCTCCTGAATAATCACAGATTCCCTCCTTCCGCATCCGCGTTAAGCACCGCGGCTCCTCTCGAGATCTCGCAACTGGATGCTGCAAATATGGATTGGCTCCTGCATTTCCAAAAGTCCCAAAGCAGCCCGGATGCCCCTTGACTTTTTGAACCGCGGTTCACAGGGAAAGCAGAGGTGAAGCAGCAATCTGCATCTCTCCTGGTGCCTCACGCCCACACGGCTGCTGAGAGAGAGAGAGAGAGAGAGAGAAGGAGAGCGGGAGAGGACGCCACATGAGTTTACCTCCAGCGATGGAAGGAAAATAAATGAATTAAAGGAGGATTCTCTGTTAGCTGTCATCGTTTTCGGTTTCCCCCTTTCTTTACTGTTTTTTTGCTTCCTTTTTTCCCCCTCTCTTGTTTTTGACCCCGCATGGCTGCAGGCCCTGATTAGCTCGCCTTCAGAGCCCAGAGTCTATTGATCGGGCCTCTAGAGTACTAAGCAAATGTAGCTGGAGCAACAAGTCAATAACTCTGTTACTGCAACAATCACCCGTCACACTGGTGGCTTCCCCCCCACACAGGGCGAGCGGTTATTCTTCATGGGTTTAGAAAGGGAGACAGATGTAGCGGTGGGGCTGGCGATCATGAGCAAATCAGTGTCACTCAAACGTCTCTTTCTATCTCTGTGTCTTATTCCTGTCTTAACATTATTTAACTACTGATTTATCCTTGTAAAAGACTGTTGCTTCTCTTGATTCCGAACTCCCCTTTCTCATCTCTCCCTTCCTCTCTCTCCTCTCTCAGCTTAGACACAGGGACTAGGGAAGCTAGTCTGCAAATTTAATGGACCAGCATGGATTATTTAGACTGACTAAAGCCTCCCTTGTAGTGTCAAATGGGGGGGGTTGTGGGATGACATTATACCCCTACATTCTCTCTCCTCCTCTTCCTCTCTCTGCTCAGCTTACCTGCTGCACAAACTGCACCTGCGTGTCCAAACAAGGCGGACCTGATGGTTCACATAATCCTTAATTGTTCGGTGTTATTTCACACCGCACTGCCAGACGCGCTCCTGCAGATTTCACACATTTACGGTTCGTACACACACATGTGGAAAGGCGCCCTTACGCAATCTTTTACACACACACGCATGTGCGCTCTGACACCGTGACCTTTGGCTGGCTTTAGTTGTTTCAGAGCTGCAGGACAGAGCGAGGGGAAAGGGTGGCCTGGAGGTCACGAGGTCAAGTTTAAGAAATGGTTTCTTTTCTTGCTTACCTGTGGCATGAAACCCGAGCTTGGATAGTCTGAACACTGACATGCAACCTTGACCTTTAACCCTTGGATACAGACAGAAGAAGCAGTACTTAGTTTTCTTTGCTGGTGGACTTCCTGCTGTCTTAAATACTGGATCTTTGGAAGATGGAAATGGATTGAACAAATCTTTTCACTTGTTTTGTACAGCTCTTGCTGCCATTATCGCTAATGGCAAAACCCAACTATAACCTATAACAATTACTCCAGTCTAGGGCTGCACGATATATCGTCTAACAATCGCAATTGCGATGTGCGCATGTGCAAAAGTCACATCGCAGGAAGTGCGATAGTGAAGCAAATTGAGCAACATACGTCAAGCTGCTACTCTTTTGTAGCTTGGTGCAAAACGAAAACTCGCCAGTTTCTTGTTTTCAGTGACTTATCCACAGGAAAAGTCCGTCTGTCTGTCACATTAGTGCAGCTCTTCATCAGAGCACATCAGAGAACTGACCGCTGAGCTGCAGAGTCTGTTCGTCACCTGCCTGTAAACTGTAAACAAGCACGACAACTCACGTCTCCTGCTTCTTCTTCTCTGCTACTTTCTTAGCGGCTTTTAGACCCTCGTGGTGACTTATTTTCTTAAAAGTGACTAGCGACAAATTTAGCGACATTTTCACACCAGTGAAATCTCTCATATTGTAATTCATTCCTATGTATGCTGCTCAGAGTAATCGCAGTTCCCAGCTCCCCTGCTAACAGCTCCGAGTTGCTCTCGCAGCAGCACTGGGGCAGCGGGCAGCATGTGCTCACAACCACTAATGCAAATGAGTATGCGATGATGTCACCATTATGCTACTTTAGGAGCTAATGCTAGCTAGTTTTATTGGAAAACAGTTGGCAACACTGATTCCTGTTAACAGCAGCACCTCGTCCCGGGGCTGGTTAATGCTGTGGTTACATAAAGGGACAGTTCATGGAGCGGACGTGCCGCGGAGTGTTTGCCTACCACTAGCGGCTACACCTGCAGCACACACACACCGCTGATCACGCTGATTAAACATGCATTTGAACATCGCTGGAAATGTTTGATGACATACCGTATAAGTAACGCTCCTTCAGCCCACAAGTCTGTTTGTATCTAGTTTATAAAGAACGTGTTGCTCCATGTGAACTCGCTCTACTTTTTATACGTGTGTCAGAGTCTGAACCGCTATGAAAAAGAACATCTTAAAAGGCATTTATGTCTTTTAAAGTCACTTTGATTTTATGTTGGCTGCTAACCTGACTCTTGTGGAAAGCAGAGATGCACTCTGTCCAGAAAGCCGACCAACATGAACAAACTTTAACATGGAAAGTAGCTCTTGCATAAAGGAAAGTATCACACACTTTAACTCACATGTATAGGAGTGTTTGCAGGCGAACACATGCTTGTGACTCGGCCAGAGCGAGCTCTTTGTACATTTGTATAAGAAGTGGGTCAGCTTGTGTGGGTGTGTGTGTGCGTGTGTGTGTGTGTGCTTGTATGTTCTGTGCGTGGATGTGTTTGTGTGCATGCTGGTGGGCAATGTTGCAACATCATCCGTATCTGGAGACACACACACAGGATGCAGAACCTTAAAACCACACGGGACTTGAAGCAAATATTTGGAGAGTCGGTTTAAAATGGCAAACAAACAGCGCGCGGAGGAGCTTCCTCACCAGTTAATAAGAAGGACTCAGACATAAACACTAATATCCTCGTCGCGTCTTTGTCGCTGACTCCTAAACAGACGTCGTTTTAGGGCCCGGAGAGTTTAAAGCATCGATCTGATGAATGGTTTTGTTTGGAGTTTGAGGCACCACACGGAATGAAGCTGCGGGAACGAGAGCTTTAAATCCAACTTTTTGCAAGTCCAAGTGTTTCATTCCTAAGTCTAAAAAGTCAGGTCAAATTTCACAACACTAGATTTGGTGTTCGGTGTCAGGCTGTGGTTGTATTCTTCTCTGCTTCCCTGACACGAACCCTAACAGAAACACATCTTTCCTTAAAGTACCAACAATAAAAAACACACTTTGAAAAGTTGGGTTAAGAAAAATCTGTGCAGTAATTAGATTAAGAAGCACTGTGTGAAGCCTAAGCAGCCTCTTTCCTCCCTATCTCTGTCACTATATTATACCGGCAACAAAGCATGCACACGCCTTTAACCATCGCCTCAGGTGTCTCGTGCTCCCTGAGCATCCCGGCTCCACTCTTCATTTCTCTTCCTCGTTCCCTTTTCTTTCTTTAAAACTAAAAAAAAAAGTAGCGCACACATGATTTATGCGCTTTAATGAGATTTCAATCCTGAACAAACAATAAAAATTTATGGACGTGATCGTTTTGGAGGCCTACAGCTCTAATGGATAATGTTACGCCCTTTTTCAGCGGGGCCAGTAATCGGATCTGCAGCTGGCCCCTGGCCCTCGCGGAGTATGTACAAGGGGGATTCTGTGTTTTGGGAAATCTTAGGAGAAAGGAGGAATGGGGAGGAATGTCATGATATCAGGGTGTAGGAATATTGCACGTAGGTTTTTTGTAATACAAAAGAAAGTTGGAGTTGAATCCAAAGGGTGTCAGTCATGTTTTTATTTCATCCTTTTAGATTCTTCACTTTTAAGAAGTGAGCAAAGCGGCAACAAAGCAACACAAGTGATGTTTCTGTTTTTTCTTTCCATCCCAGGGAACCTTGACAGTGACCGTAACTGAGTTTCAAAGAGAAATGCACACCACAAAAGTTTCACTCACGTAACCAAATCCTTCTCCTTTTGTGTGTTGATTAAATATCTATTTAGATATCATAACAATTGTTGGAACTACATATTATCTATTATTACACGGCTGTGTTAAATACTTGATTCTGATATTATTTAAGGCATCCCGAGGTCTATTATTTCTCTATAAAAGACTGTTGCTATAAAGAACAGACTGTTGCTAGGGATGCGGCTCTAATCACACAATCCGGAGGACTAACTGTAATCATAACAATCCGCCAAAAGAAGTCCAGTATGTTTGACGTCAGTCTGTTTACAGAGGGAAAAAATACAGAGACAAAACAGCGGAGAGAAAGCAAGGAAGGTTAAAAGACGCAAAAACTGAAGGCTGCGACAGAGAGAACTACAAAACTTAAAGCTCCTATGAGGAGTTTTTCACTGGTGATGAAACAGACTGAAATTAATTCTGATGACTCTATATGAGCTACAAAAGCGAACCAGACCATCAGAGACAAGATTGATTATTTCTATATAGTTATTTTAATGCCTGAAACTGCTGGCGGGGGGGTAGGTGTCAGACGAAGCAATTAATTGCACGCTGCCTTTGTTTACATTTTCCAGGGCAAACATATTTAAAGTGAGTGATACACGTGACTGTTAAAGAAAGCAGGATGAAATTTTTTTGTTTAAAACAACACTTAAGCATGTACAGGACAAAATCATCAAAGAGATAAGAGGTACAGCTTCGTCCACAGGGGGCGCCAAAATCAACACAAACTGAAAGTTCCTCACAGGAGCTTTAAGACGGCACATGAAGTAAACATTAAACAGAACACAGTACAGTTAACGGTGGTGTTTGAAGACTGTGAATGGTAAAGAAAATATCAACAGACTCTGATTTCTTCAGACCTGTTCCCCGTGTCATACTTAAGCTTAGCTTTTAAGAAGGCTAGAGGGTTAACCGTTGGTATGGAGGCAGCTCTCACTGTGAGTGTAATTTTTAAACGGGAAATGGAAAGATAATCACTTTTAAATTAATAACATTATTTCTAAATCAATATTTTGTGTCAAATAATTGATTTTGTAAGTAAATAGCTGTGTAATAGGCAGGGTAGTGTTTAGTGAGCAGGTTGTTATCGCGGAGGAGAAAAGATAAATGCTCAAGATACATTATCCCTTACATGCAGAATACCTGTAGCAATACAGCATTATTGGCCATTTGTTCCTTGTTAAATTATTAAACACAGTTAAGATCAACAAGTTTAACTCTAAGCATAAATAAACTCCACTAGATATAATTAAATGTTTTTCCATTGAAAGATCCTATGCATAACAACCTAAGGTATTACATCTAAACGGGACATAATGTAATTACAGAAGCCTTGAATAAGGTTGTGTTCGTTGTGCTACATTGACAGCTCTAAATATGGACTATTGTGACGCTCCCGTAGACTATAAACAATCTCCTGCTATAGTGAGAGCATTAGAAACCGGATATTGTAAATAAAAAGTAGAAAAAGGTGAGTCAAAATAGGTAAAATCACTCAACAGAATAAGGGGTACGAACGTCCGAGCAACAGAGCAAAAAGAGAACACAAAGAAGGATAGAGAGGGATGGGGTAGACGGAGGAGGGCTCAGGCAGCTAACCAGGCAGACTCAGAAAGCCACCTGTACATCACAACAGCGCGAGGAGAAGCTGCAGCAGCTACCTGGAAATCGCTTCCGGCAAAAAAAAAAGTTCGTAAAAATTCCAGACACAGTTGCAATGTATTCTCCTCCTCTTCCTCCTTCACCCACTCTGCCTATTTTCCATTTCCCTCTCCATCTCCTCGTCTCTCTCTCTCCATTTTTTTATGTCTCACACACTCTCTCCTCCCACGCTGTATTTTCCTCCTACTTTCTCCCTCTCTCTTCCTCCTTCTTGGAGTCTTCTTCAGCCCTCCCTCCCTCTCTCTCTCTCTCCCTCCTTGCAACACTTTTCAGGGAGAGAGATCTGGGTCCCAGTCTCGGCTGCTGCAGCTGCTGGCCGGGGTTGTTAGCCGCCAAATAAAAAATGGATGAACCTGTAGAGCCCCGGTGCTGTTCTCCTGTATCACGCTGGTAGAAAGAGAGGGAGTAAAGTGGGAGCGAGAGAGAGAGAGAGAATAAGGCCGACATGAAATACCCTGTTCAGACCACGTCCTCAAAATAAAACCCTGTTCATCTTTCATGTCAGTTTTTCTCAGTTGTGAAAAAATAATTTTATCAATAAAGGTCAAACAAAGGTCTGCGACTTTTTAGGGATCGATAATCCCAACAAAAAAATATCAAAGAAGAAGTTTCATTTTTCTGTTGGGGGATTGTGAAAACAACAGAATTGTGCCGTTTATATGTGAGAATGTACGGGACTTTATATTTCAGTCGTATCACAGTAAAAGGAGAACAGATTTAAAGCCCCTGTTACCAGACAAGTGTAAGGTTTATTTGCATACATTATTGAAAGGCTTAAATAGAACAATATTCAAAAGTGTGTACTAAAAGCTACAAAGTTGATCTTGTTATCAATAAGAGAACTGACATAAAGTACATTTTAAATAACAGATTTCCCTAAGCAGAAATGTACAAACTTTAATTGTCCCATATTTTCAAATATGAGAATTTGCTGCTTTTCTCTCTGTTGTACTGAACATCTTTAGATTTCATCGGATAAAAATAAGACATTTCATCCTCCCTAGTAGTTGTAGTAAATGTGACACTAAAAGTGTTCTAAAAGCTGCAAAATTAATCTTGTAATCAGTAAGAGAACTGACAAAAACAAATGTAGTGTTTTCCCAAACAAAAAATGTACTTAACATCTTTAGATTGTGGCCGTTCATCGGACAAAAACAACACAACTCAGCTGTAGTTGTAGGAAATACTGATGCCATCTTCTGCATTTTTTGTGTTGCTCTTGTAATACACATCAGCAGATGTATCAATAATGAAAATATTTTGTTGTTGCAGCCTCAATTTTTTCATAAATTCAAATATAAGCCTGTTTTACTGCAGTATTTTTACACTTCAAACCTTTTTACACGATAAAGACATCAATAACAGAGAATTACAGTAGTTCTTTCAGTCTGTCAATCATATTTTTGGATTGATAGAAGCTTCCAGTCTTTTTTGTTTCTCCCTCGTAAGTTGAGATTTTTTTTATTTTAAAGTTTTTGCAAATTAGAAAACGTGAATATAAATATAATACTATTTTGCATCAGTGGACTTGTATATATATATTTAAGCAATTTCACACCTGAGGTCATGCTGTTATACTGATTATCAACACCGCAGTGCTGATATTCAGTATAACAGCACAACCTCGAGTGTGATATTGCTTGTGTCTACAGGTTACCACAGATCAGCTGTTTTTCACATGTACATTAATCTGTGTTTTAATCTATCATCAACCAGTGAAATAAGAGTCTGCTGTGTGATTCAGAGGTACCAGCTTGATCAATGTAGACATACACGGTCCGGTTGAAGCGGAGTGATACACAGAGTGAGAGGTCTCAGTGACGTTATTCTCTATATCAGCACTCATGGAATGCCTCTTATCCAATAAGATTACTTTGTCCCAACTAACTGTTGTATAATGTGATATAATTGCACATGTTTACAAACAGACTATGTTTACCCAACAATGTGTGTGTGAGTGTTGTGTGTTCTTAACTATTGTTGTCCTTCGGGGACCTTCCTGATGTCGGGGCCTTTTTTGAATAATTACAGTTAACAGATTTCAATTAAAGACCCACTGCAGCTGTTTGTGTGAGCATGTGTGTGTTGCAGAAATCATCACTTATCTTGAACACCCCCTTGGGGACAATAGGCGGAACATGCGTGGCGGGATCAGATCCCTCCAACAAACAGGTCAAGTCATTATCTCTGCAGAGCGACACGAGCCCGGTCGGATTGTTCTGGAACGCTCTGCCTCGTTTTCAGTCGCCTGTGTTCACTCAAACTGGAGCGATCGCAAAAACCCCGTCTGCTCCTTTTGTTTTGTGTGTGAAATGTGTGTGTGTGTGTGCGCCTACAATGAAACATATATTTGTATTAGTTTGTGATAACAAGTCGATGCATTAGTTAGGAGTTACCCCTCACAGCGTTCCTCCTCCATGTCCATCACTCAAACCATTTGTGAACACATTGATCCTTCCCCCCCTCCTCCCTCCCTTTCTCCCCTCTCTCCCCCCCACCTCCCCCTCTCCCGTGCTGTATATTCCCAGGGTTTGGAGGGAGGAGAGTCAGAATGGCTCAGACAGCCATTGATTTTTATTTTATTGGTCTACTAGTGGAAAGAGGAGGGATCGGGGAGGGCCTGAGAGATGCAACTCTGCAGCTAAGTTTGCTCCTAGTTCAGACAATGTGTGTTTATATGTGTGTGTGCGCGCATGTGTGTGTGTTTTAAGGTGGGTTGTACCTATCTGCTTATGTCTGTCTGACTGAGACTGTTTTTGTTTTGGGTCGGGGTGGGGGGGGTGTTATGTGTCTGTCTGAGAAGAGTGTGTGTCTATATGTGTGTGTGTGTTCATGTCCAGCCACCTTCAGCCATCAAAAGCTGTGTGTGTGTGTGTGTGTGTATCTGTGTGCCCACCCTTGTGTGTGTGTGTGTCACTGAAGGGACTAGGGAATCTGGGGCGCTGATGGAGCTGGCACGAGGGACCTGCATGGACCCCAACGCGCACACACACACACACATGCAGAAACACACACACACACACACACACACACAGCTGAGGTGTATCCCGGTGCTCATTAGAGCTGGTAATAAGGCTGTGCTGCTGGAAGAGGATGGGAAAAAAAAAACAGGGGGAAGGAAAAGAGGGAGGGAGGAAGAGGCTGGGAAGGGAGAGAGAGAAGAAAAAAAACGGGAGATTTTAAATTTTAATAACACTGGTACGATTTTGTAAATCTTTCCTGACAGAAAAGTCCTCATTATTTTCATCTGTCTCCGAGGAGCCTCTCCTCCAGCTCTGCCTCCCCGGGTAAACGGACTTCTCTCTCTCTCCCTTCCTTTCTCTCTCTTTCTTTCTCTCCTCTTCCTCTCTGTTTCTCTCCATTTCTCTGCCTCTGTTTTGGTTTTGTTTTTCACTCGCAGCTGCTTTTTTTTTTTGTGTGTGTGTCCATTTCCGTCCTTCCCCTCTGTCTTACATTACTGCTGAATATCTGTGTATTTCCGTAAGTAAGTAAGGCGCGAGCTGACTGGCTGTCCCCGATGAAGGAACAGCGTAAGCCAATAGAACAGCCAGTAATACGCGCTGTTATTGGCTGGCGTCTCCATTACAAAAACAGTTGGTCCGACTACATTTGAGTGTTTGTTTGTTTTTCGGATTTAGAGGGGGCGTCAGCGAGGGAGACTTGGGTATCACAGCATCATAGTGGGGCGCAGAGTTAAACCAAACCTTCCCAGACTGAGTGTGTTTGAGTGCAGGAGTGTGTATGTGGGTCAGCATTCGTCTGCACTCTTGTACGTGCCCTGTGTGCACCACTCACACATTCCCTAAATCTTCCCCTCCTCTTTCTGTCTCTCACACACACACCTCACCCCCCTCACCTCTTATGTCAAGTGTCAAAGCTGGAGGATGGATCCGGTTTGATAAGTTCTGTTCTGTCTGGCCACGTGTCAGGACGGGATCAACCGTACGGCAGAGGAAAACCATGTTCTTCACTCTCATACCTCCCAATTTTGGGGGATTTATTTCTTTTTTGGCGGGGTTTGTGTTTTTGTAGTGCGAGTTTTACTTTAGCTGCTTGTGTTGCCTGAAGAATTCAAATGGAAACTGAACCGTCTCTAAGAGCTGATTTGACTGCTGAGCTCATAGAAAAGAGTGCACTGGATAGAGAGTATAAATCTGTAGATTTAATCTACACTTTATTAGAGGATTATGAGAATGATCTGTCGCCTGGGATTTGTTTCCATTTTTAGAGACACCAGCTAAAAGATTATATGAATAATGGGCGAAATAACTTTTACACAAACTACCGTAAAATTTGGTGTAGAAGACGCACTTTCAATACTTTTTTTTTCATCTATAAAGTGGGCTGCGTCCCATATACGGGCGCAACCAATATACTAGTATAAAATGCAGAGAGATGTATTTTATTGTGTTACTGTAGACGATGGTGTGATAATCTAGCTAAAGCTTCGTCACCGACATGCGTAGTCATGATCGCTAGTGCAGCCGCCACCCTCACAACAACCAACTTTACCGTAGGCTGAGCTCAACTACCGCACCGCTAGCTAGCAGGATTGCAAACTCGACACGGCGAAATCAGATGATAGGCTGTAATTTGTGTTTTAAATAAAAATACATTGAAATAGAGTTGAAATAACTTCTATACACGTTTTTATTAAAGACCCCCTCCAGTGAATCAAGTGTTTAACCTTGTAAACATCTCCATGTGGTGTTCTTCATGTGCTACAAGACCTATCAGGGACAACATCAGCAGTCATCTCCACGGCTGGGCCTGTCTGCTTTTAAACTGCAGTGTACCAAGGACAGGCTGAACAACACGTTTTCAGATTGGCAGGTTTGAGACGTCACAAACCTAAGGAGCCAATCCCGTTAATGGACGGGGTGACACTATGCGTATCATTATGTGTAACCTATGGCAACCACTTTGGCGATGCGCAAGCCAGCTGTAACCATCATCGTCATTTTTGCTAACTCACAACTGACTGCTAACGTTGCTACTACTAATTACTACATTTTAAGCTAGCTAACTTTCAACAAGTTGCTACTAAACGACGGCAGAGACGTGTTTTGTTTTCGCGACGGAGGGGGCGGTTGGAAATTTGCATAGTGGGCGGGGCCTATGCAGATTTTTAATCAGGGAGAAAGAGGAGACGCCTTGGGAGAATTTTTACAAGGTAATTAAACATATTTTGCAGAAAAAACATATCAGACACAATTTATTATTTCAAGCAGAGCATTTTATCGGTCTTAAAACATGACTGGAGCTGCTCTTTAATAGCATAACTATTGCACTTTAATGCTTATAATAGCCAAATATCACCTGGAGCAGTTTGAGGATCTGGTGTTGCCGCTGTAAAACCTAGCATCAGGATTAGCATTAGCATAGCTAGAAAACTTTTTTACCCTCTGTGTCTGATATTCTCGAGCGATTTATATTCCAGATTTTACGGTATATATTCGTATCACGTTGTGTGAATCTAAAAGAAAAGTGTAATTTCCTGCCGGGCTTTAATGTAACACTAGTACTGCCTTTCCAGCCTCTTCACCTCTGCGGGTGCTTAAAGGAGAGTGATGACATTAATATCCTCAGTCCTCATCTGTCACAGGAAAACTCATCGGCTTTTTAAAGTGTCACACACACTGTTTTACAGATGGATTTCAACGCTACACAAGTAAATTATGACTGTAACTCCTCCCAGTCTGTCTGGCTCGATCTTAACGTAACGGTGTGTGTGTGTGTGTGCAGGTCGTTGGGCCAAAGGTGACCCTTGATTCACAACCTTCACAAGATCGAGTGAATTTTTGGCAGCGCAAGAAAAGAGATGTGTGAGGTTACGAGTTCTGGTTTGGCCCCGACATGTTGTTGCTCGCGCTGGAGCTAAAAAAGTGAAAGGATTGAATTCAACCTTAATTTTATTTCTGCCTCAGCTGCTGAAAGTTTTTCTCTGGGCAGTGCTAAATTTGTATCAAGCTTCCTTTAAGTGCCACAAATAAGATCAGCTACTTTACATTACACTTCAAGGCGTGTTTTGTTAGATTGGTGCACAGAGAATCAGTTTGGGTCAAAGAAAGAAAATATCCGTCCCCTGAGAAGTAGTTCTTGAATCGCAGCTCTGTCATACTCCTCTCTGCTTTGAACATTTAAGTGTTTGAAGTTCTTCAGCGTTGTTTGCCACCAAATCAGACTCCTTGTAATGAATGCATTTTTTAACAGATTTTAAAGCCCCCTCTCTCTTTTCTTCCCCAGCTCCTCATCCATGAGGCTAAAAGCTAACTTCCTCTTCATTTTCCACCCCCAGGCCTCGAGTCGCCCTCCCTCTCTTTTCCCCCCAACTGCAAAAGTAACAAACAACACAAGGCGATCCGGATTCTCCCAACACTCTCTCTCTCACACACACACACACACAAGCACCTCCTCTGGGTATTTGGCTGGGATAAATAATCATTCTAAATAATGAATGTCAATTAATGGGGGGAGATGTGGCCTTGCTAAGCACGCTCTGATTAGTGTTTCAGTGGGATCCTCTCCCCAGCTGCTCATCCAAACACAAGGATCAGGCTGGCCTATCACAGCATCACTAATACTGCTACCACAACATAGACGTGTCACTATTACACTGCAATTTTATTACAATTTTGTTTATTTTTCTGTTTCATCCTAAAGGCTCAAGCCTCGTAATGTAATGAAAGTATACAAAAATAAACCATTACTGTTACTTGTACAGCGCAAGACATTGTTTACTTCATACAGTACGACGCTGTCATGATAATATATGCATTTATTCAAGGATAAACTGTCTTCTTATAAGGCAGCACTACTTACAAGCAGTAGTTGTAATGAGCTCTCTGGTGTTACCCAGCAAGAGCATTACAGTATGTCAACTGGAAAGTTCCGGAAACGACCAGGGGCGTGTCCAGGGTTTTGGACTGGGGTGGCCCAAGATGGGCACTGACTTATACCGGGGGGGGCCGACACACACATATGTCTTATTTACCATTTACCATTTCTGTCTCAACTAATCATATATACTTTTACTGCTAACATTAATGTATTTTTTAAGGTATTAAGGTTTTTTTAATTTTTAATTTAAAAAATGACACACAACATAGTGAGACCATACAAATCAAATCTTAGTTCTTTAAGGACTCAAAAAGAAGATGTATCTCCATAAGTAACAAAAAACAAACAGTTATACAAGCAGCAAATAGTAGTAAAAATAACAATTGATAACTAGTTCCACAACTTAACTGAAACTGGAAACACAAACATTCTCCTGCACTCAGTATCGACATACACGTTCTGCTGTATTGTTAATTAAGGGCCTGTGTCCACTAACTGCGTTTTTTTGCGCTGGTAGCACCTATTTTCTATACAAAACCAAAGCAGTTCAGCGTTTTTAGCGCTGAGTGTCCTCAGCGCAAAAATGCCCTCGACATCAGCTGTTTTTTTGTCGCTGCACTCAAAGCACTCTCAGTTGAACTTTTGGAACACCACTGCACTCGTCAATGTCACTTCTCTCTCACTTCAGATGTCAACTAATCCTCTCGTTTTATCGTTTTATTCGTCCGCACACAATTCCTTTCCATTGTTTGTATGTTTTCTTTGTACATTTCAGCGAATAAAAGCAAATATTAAGCATACAGAGCAATTCAAAACAGACTTAACGGGACGCGGAAGTGCCGCCAGACAACTTTCGTAACCTAGCAACAGTAAGCACCGGAGAGAAGCGCTCTGAAATTGAGGTTGTGGGCGCTGCCAGCGCAAGAAACGTTGTTAGTGGACACAGGCCCTCACAGTATTCAGAACAGCTCGCAGAGGTGGAGTGATATCGAGAGTGAAAAGTCCCAGTGATGTTGTACTCTATATCAGCTCTCATGGAATGCCTCTTATCCAAACAGATCAGCAGAACTTACTGTTGTTGAATATGTTACACCTAATTGTCCAAAAGCTACTTGAACCCTTTTGTAACACCGACAATAAGTTGGTTGGAACATAAGTCCCGCCTCTGACTGGGTAGATAGCCAATCAAAGTTTGGGAGTATGAGGTGGCCAATCAGAGTTCGATGTGCCCAGGCCACCCCCTGTATACGCCCCTGGTAAAGACACATCACAAGTTGTAGGAGCTTTCTATACAGTAGTGTTTATAAATATGGTGTTTTGGAGTGTTTATGTGGCTGTAGAGTCCTTTGTGTAAAGTAGTTGTGCAATGTAGACAAAAAAGCCACTTCTTGTCAAAAAAAAAGCCCACAGAGGAAATACAAAGACGTAAGCATAAAAGCACCACTGTGATACATAACAACAGTGCGTGGTGTTATATTTCTGTCGTCCTTTCTTCCATCGCTGTGGGTTTTCAGCTTAAGTGGCAGGTCGAGGCTGCTGCAGGTCCGAGCTGCTGGACTGGAGCTCGACCGGTGCGTCGGGCTCAGACTGCGGCTTTAGAGGGTAGCAGGGTGACTGAGCAGCCAGCCAACACCCCCAACCTCCCCAGTGATAAATGGCCACAGCATGGGCTATTCATCTCCTGCTTAGAGAAGTGGACAGTGCCCCCTCCCCTCCTCGACGTCCCCCCTCCACATGTCAGCAAATGTGATAATTCTCTCATTTGTCAGGGGCAGCGGAGGGTTCGGAGTTTGTGTGTGCGTGTTTGTGTCCGTGCATGCGTAGAAGTACAAACTCTGGAGATTTTTTTTAGGTACACACACAAATTTAGTTCCTCGCACTCTCGATGTGGCCTGCAACTCCTCCTCACACCAGCAACCCACTCCCTCTCTCTCTCTCCCTCTCTCTCCCAGCTGTGTGTTTTTTTTTTGCTTCAAAGCCCCCCTCTTGTCGAGTTTACTTAGGTCACAGTGGGAGA
This sequence comes from Semicossyphus pulcher, assembly GCF_022749685.1. Classification (NCBI taxonomy): domain Eukaryota; kingdom Metazoa; phylum Chordata; class Actinopteri; order Labriformes; family Labridae; genus Semicossyphus; species Semicossyphus pulcher. Next base: position 16,294,362 of record NW_027211670.1, on the reverse strand, counting down.
ATTTAAATGTGCAAAAGAGTGAGTCGTTTTATGGCAAATTCCATCTGTAATTCAGTGATTTTATTACCTCCAGGAAACTACCGAGCCACTTTTTCCACTTTATTGTGCAAATAAACTTTTAGAGGCTGTGTGTACGTATTTTTTGCATGTCATGCTTGTTTATAAGTGTTATGCTCTGTTTTCTGTGTCCACACGTCAGGAAGACATTTTTGCCGAGGCTACGCGTGTGTGTGTGCATGTCAGAAATAATATTTTAAGACAGGGGCTTTGTACAAAAACTGTGTGTGTGTGTTTATACACTCTCATGGCAGAGATCGTACGCCAGTAAATAGCGTGTACGCAGACCTCATGGTAGCTATTAAACATGATAAGCCTCCACTTGATGGCCGGTCATTTAGTTTGCACATAAACATGTGACTGTTTTACGTGTGTTACTTTTCTGCGCAGACACAATATGACTTCTGTGAACCCCGCCTGATCTCTCTCTCTCTTTCTCTCTCTCTCTCTCTCTCTGCAGGATCATCCAGAATCGAATCCTGGTCTTCATCCTCGGAGCCATCATCCTTCTCACCATCATCCTGGCCATCTATTTCAATCTGCGAGGCCACTGATCTCCCCTCTGCACACATATATCAAGCACACACACACACTCCCCCCTGACACAAATACAAACACACACGCCCGTGATTAATAGCGACAAAAGCGTTGTTCTGCTGTAATTAGAACAAATGGTCCCCATGAATCACTGTTTCCAAAGCCTGACAGGGAGCTTTTTTTTTTCTCCATCTCTTTCTCCTCTACCGTTCTTTCTCTCTTTCTTTACCTTTTTCTCCTTTCCTCTTTCTGTCAGGCTTTCTCTTACATCTCAAGGTACAAGAACAAATGTTTGTATGATAGTTCTCGTGGTGTCGTCCTCTGTGTGGTTGTGCAGCCCATCCTGTCCCCAGGTGAAGAAGGCCTGAGGGACTATTTTTTTGCAACTTAAAGCAGATCCAGATACGTAGACTGTTTGTTTTTCTTGTGATGGAGGTGGGTCAGGTGTTATACAGGATTGCGTGAGCATGCATGAGACGGAGAGGAGTGTTTTGCACATGTATGTTTGAGTGACAGTCATACATTCTGCAGTATATAAGAGCATCTGTAACTAAACGATTCTTCTTCTTTAAGTAGCCCCCTGCACGGCAGAGAGGACAGTGCCTTCAGATGAGAAATGCTGTTCACACTCCTTCTTTAAAAAGCTCAGCAGAGCCCGAAATAGACGAGTGGCGCTGCCTTGAAGAGAAGAAGATGCACGTAGAAAGGTTGAGGTCAGTTCAGTCAATCAAGGTAAAAGTTTCATTTAGAGGAAACTGTTTATTTCAGGAGGAAAGTATGAACAGTTTAAGGTCGTTTGGAGATTGAAAAAAAGTACAAATCTGCTCTTTTAAAATGTTTTATTAGAAAAGGCATCTGACCCCAGCCTTGTATCATACAATGCATTAATACAGTACACACATTGGTAGCCCTCGCACCTCCCAAACTGATTCACACGTCTCCCTCCCATGGACTTTTTAACATTGTTCATAGCTATAGACATGATACTGTATGTACTAACATTTAAACATTATGTATAGTGTTTTTCTTTCAATACCAGTGATTCTGTTACTATTTATTTATAAATGAGTTCCACATTAAAGCTTCTGTGCTAGATCTGTATATTTTAAGACGTTTTCAGAATTCACATTAGCAACATTTTGGTGGTTAGATGAAATGATAAGCTGCGCACCAGGACCAACTGAAACGAGAGGATTTCAAGTTTAGTGTCTTAAAGATGTTTTTTTTCTTCTTCTGTTCTTATAAATGGATCTAACTTGTTTTAGAACTTGTACTTTTTGTTCTATATTTTTCTTGTCAACTTCTGAAGATCGTGCTGCAGCCCTCGTTTTTCTGTGTTTATCTGTACGCCGACTGATGATGTGATACATTTGCAGCTGTTTGAAAAACGTGAGTTTGCTGTTGTTTAATTCTTCAGGGGAAAGCCATTCTTCAGGGTGGGGTGGGGTGGGGGGGTTGCTTGGAAAAATCTAAATTTAAGAGCATATTTGGAGGATTTTCAGAAGTTGGGATACATGAAGGAGCCGCTGTGCGCGACACAAACGCGCACACAGCGGGGTGCAGCGTGCTCGTGTCTCTCGTGGTCGGCGTGGTGGTTTCCCGATGAGGACATTTGCTATTCTGTTTCAGGGCCACGGTCTCCATTTTTCGGATGATGCGGGGGTGTCGACGCGGTGTCCCCACCCCCCCACCCCCCAACACACACCCCCTGCTACCACCACCATTTCACAGGCCCTCACCAGCCGCAGCGCCGCAGTCTGCTTCAAAGCCTCAAATTAATGGCCGACAAAATAGCGCGCCTCTGACCGTCCCATGCGGGGCCGACCCACCAAGACTTATCATTAAAGTGAGGGAATAATGAAAAAAGGAAGGAAGAGGAAGGAAGGAAGTGAACAAGGAAGTGTGGTGGTGGGGGGTGAGATCCCTGGCAGTTTGACAAACCTCATCTGGTAATGACCCTCGGTGATTGTTTTTTCACCCGGCGCTCAGTGTGTGCGTGTCTACCTACGTGCCGATGTGCTCTCTTCTCTTCCTCTCTCTCTCTGTCTCTCTTTCTTTTCCCCCCTCTTGTACCCCCCTTCTCTTTACCTCTCCTGCCACCTTTCCTCCTCCTCCCTATCCTCCCCTCCCTCCCTCCCTCCCAGCCTGTCAGATGAGCGGAGCAGTAGCTAGCGAGCGAGCGGTGGAAGGCAGCGTGGCGGCGGCTTCTATTTGAAGTTGTAATGGTGTCAAAAAGTCAGGGCTGACTGACAGACGTCAGTCCCACAGGGCCTCATTAAAAACAGACCCACTTGACAAGGAAATAATTGAGCGCCGGCGACAACTCGGGGGCCCCTCCGCGTTTTTAGATGTTTTTATTTTCTTTTCATTATTAGCGCCGAGCTATTATGTTCATTAAGAAATGGCATTAAAACAAGTTTTTAAAAGCGGGTAAAGCGAGGGAGGGGCAGAGGGAAGGCAGGATGCATGGAGGTGGGGAGATAACGATTTGTTTAGAGCCCCCGTCCTGTTTTATTATTTAAACAGGAGCACTGTCATGTGATACCTTGGCAGACGTCGGCTATCATCTGCCACTCCTCCCTTTTTTCCCCTCTTTTTCTCCTTTTTACTCATCCCTCACTTTCCCCCCTGCTTTTATCTCCACCTCCTCTGTCCATCTCTCTCTTTCTCTCCACCTGCCCGTCTCTCTCCCGCTCTTCTTCCCTTTCTTTCTCTCCCTCTGAGCGGCGGGTGTTGTCGGAATATGAACTAGATTATTCATCAATGCCCCCCCCCTTCCCCAACGCCCAAGTACCACCCCCCCCCCCCGGTTCGCTGATTTGGTTTTCGACAAGCGTCTCGCCGCAGAAGGCTGAGGATGAAAACTTGTCAAAAATAGGTTATATCTTATTCCAAGGGGCAACAATAGCAGCAGGTACAGACACCTTTTAATATTTAATTTAGACGGGTGTTAACCCTCCTTAAGTGACTGGAGCTGTGTCTTCCATACAGACACCAGGAGAGAAACAGGAGGGGAGGGGGGGCAATTAATTATTTGATGTCTGAAAAGTGATTTTGAAGCTCTCCCTGCCTTCTCCTGAGTCTTTGGGAGTCCCTGTTCATTTTCTACACCAACCACGTCCCCTTCTTTTGCCGTCCTGTGAAAGCTAAACATTTCTACCCGACTCTCGCTTGATACAGTAACAATAACACGAGTGATCACAAAGCGGTTGTTTTCTATTATTTCATCAGCGGGAAGCGGTTTTCCTGAGACGTTATCTTCTACACTGCCATCTTGCGTCAGTCTTACTCGCTGTCTTCCCTCGCGCCCAGCTCAGCAGTTACTCCTGTTCTCCCTGATCTTCTCTAGTAGGTTTAGTGCAAAAAAACATGAAGGTTCTTCAACGTGGAACCTTCTGTGAAGCACTACCACTTACAAAAAGCCCGATGTTTGTCAGCCATTTAAGACGACGAAAGATTGTGACAAGCGTCGTTTGAGCTGTCTGTCCCCCCGGCGAAGGGGCGGGCCTTAAACGGGATAAACAGCCCCAGTGGTGGGATCGCGACGGGAGGGTGGGCGCTTCATCTCCAGGAGTGTCCATGATGTTGCCACCCCCCTACCGCACACACACATATTAAAGGAGGCCCTGCAACAACGGTTTCCCAAGAAAAAAAAAAACCCACAATGGCACTGTTTGAGCACTACAATGACTCTTCTTCTGTTTGATTCCGCACACACAGAAAAGCACACGCGTATGGTGGACGCCCCTCCAATAAGACGACACACACGCTCCAGTGTACGCCCGTTAGAAGAGGAGCCATGTTCTCCGTTTGTACACGCCACCAGTCCTAGCAGAATGGCTTTCTTTCTCTCCTCGGCCCTTTATCTGCCTTTTCTTTCGCCCCCATCAGCGGCGTCGACCGTTTTAATGGTGTTTGTACTCACAAAGAAATGACAATGCCCCCCATTATTTGTGGAAGTCACAGGGGCTGCAGTCATACATACATGGATGCTGGTGTGCATGTGCATGCAGGATGTGTCCCCCTGTAGTGACAGAGCTGGAGTTCTCGGTGTGAAAGGTTACGCTGAATCGTCTGTATGCACAAATATCTGTCCGTGTGACTCGTTCTTCCAGGATCAGCAGGTTATCTTGTCTTTCAGTCGAACCAATCAAACTCCGAGCTGCTCCTAAAACTATAAAGATTTTTGTGATCTGTCGTCAGTGTCTGTTTTTACTGTCTGTCATTAAAGCAGCTCTGAATCTCTGCAACCTAGACGCTGTGTCATAACTTGCATTTCCCTTCTCTGGCAGCTGTTATTGAACAGACACAAAAAAACACCTATGGAGATACGTGACTGGGAACAAGTGAGGACGTTGCAGCTGACATTTTCAAATCCATAGTAGCGCCGTCTGCCTCCCTTTTTGATTTTAAGGGCATGGCTAGCCTTGTGCACAAGACGCTCTAATGCTGTTCGCCATGGAGACAATAGAAACACAAAGAGCCGGGTCAGAGCTAGGCTGAGCCAGGCTAAACCACTCAGCACAACCCCCTCCTCTCTCTCCCCTCCTCGTCTCCCCTCCATCTCCATCTTACCTTCCATCTCTCCCTGTAGAATACTGCCACAGCCTTTGAACTGAAATTAACACTTTACCACTACAAAGACATACAGTTGTAACCAGCAATGTCATTTGCATGATAATGAGGAGTTGGAGAAAATGGAGCTGTTTTATAGCGGCCGAGGTTTGTTGCTTACATTTATTTATTTATGTGCGTGCCCTTTGCCCTTTCAGTTAAAGTCCTCGATGTTGCGTACTGTATAAAAACATTTTAGCCAATTATCAGTCGATCAGATTATATTTATGTAGTGCCTAACCACAACAAAAGGGAAGTCATAAAACTTTCCGTAAAGAGCGGGTCTAGATCAAACTCTCTGTAGGATTATAGAAGAAGATCCCCGAGGGGAAATGTTTGTACTCTGTTAGTACCGACATGCTACACATGCACAAACAAAACCCTATGGACATGCATTAATAGAGAGATGTCCACGTGGATATGCAGTCTAGGGACTTGGTGCCTTGCTCAACAGCGCCCAGGAAAGAAACTAGCACCTCTCCAGCTACCAGCCCCAATTCCATGGTTGGTCCATACCGGGATGGCCACCCTCCAGTTCCCAAGCCAAGTCCCTACATGCTGAGCTACCATCTACCCCAGTTATGTATGGAGACCCGACCATTAACCACCATGAGCAAGCACTTGGCAACAGTGGCAAGGAAACCTCAACCAGAACCAAACTCATTGGTGTACAGCCATGTTCCGCACTTGGATGAGTCGGGAAAGTTGGATAGAGGGAAAGACCGAAGGAGAGAAATGGCTACAGACAGACAAATTTCCTAGGTGTAAAAGTTGAAGCGTTTGATTTGTTTTGGTCAGGTGATGAATGGATTTCTCTGGTATCCAAGCGAAAGTACACCAGCAAATTCATAATTTCGTTTGGTCTAGTTTTACCTGTCCCTGTCTATTTTAAAAGTGGACGATTCATAGAAAGAGACAAATGAGGAGAAAAGTGTGGATGAAGGAGGCCAGGTTAGCCGGAAGACACTCAGTGGCCTGGACGTTCAAAGAGAGGAGGGTTTAGTGGGGCTCGCCCCTGTACAGTAATTTACTTTGCATATGGTGTCTTAGCAGACACGATTCTAAATTTCCAACTGGGAGGCATCAGTGGAGGAATCACTGTCTTCAAAAGACGGCCTGCCAGTCACGCTCCTCCCGTAGCCGGAGATCTGAGCGCGCACTGATAACCCGCGACATCTTTCTGGAAAAACGGGGAGTCGATCAGCTTTGATGGAGCACATCCGCCATGACAGGCTACTGAAGAGCTCGCTAATCAACTGGGGAGGGGAGAAGGGTGGAGGGGGGGGGGGGGGAGGTATCGCTTAGCATGACAGCACAGAGAAGAGTGGGGGATGGATGGACGGACAGATGGATGGATGGATGGAGAAGGTGTGTACGAGTTCACTGGGAAGCAACCTTAACTCCTAGACGTGCAGGTGGATGGAAGACAGGAATGCGTGTTTGCATTGTCTGGTTAAAAAAAAGGGGGTAATACCCCCTCCTGTACCCCAAGCAGTCTGTTACCTACTCCCCCCCTCTACGAAGCCTCCGCCTCAGATGGTTGGTGGCAATTAAATATTCATGAGAGGGCATCCAATCCCAGAGCTCGTCGGACAGTTTTCTCCGCATAGGCCAGGAAGTGGAATTGGATTCTTATGAGGGGGCCTGTTTCAGGCTGGTGCGTGGGGTCAATTGAATCATGAGTCCAAAGGTTACAGAACCTGTATGATGTCTTCCCTCCGCCTCTCGGGAAACAGTGACGCACTGGCGATGCATGGCACATGAAAGAATTCTGGTTCGTCCTTATCCATTGTCTCACTGAAACATGGATGTTCAAGTTACTTTGTCAGACTCTTTGACTAGTTTAGAAGTTGGAACAAGCTCGGCACAGTCCAATTTATGCACAAAATTTGTTCAAGCTCCAAATTATGAATCAAATATCCTGAAACACCTCCACAAATCCTCTTCTCCACACATACAGCCTTGCGAACACAAAAAGCAGGCTTACTGTACACACACTCACTCACTTAGGCTTACACACACACACACACACACACACTTCTCTATTGAGACATATGGATGTGGCAACAAAATGCACAACTTTTTGTTCATCTCAAGGACTTGTGAGGGCCCCAGTGAACTGAGAGGCCATATTGATTTTCCCTCTTTTCATGCTGTGACTCTGGGATTACCCATTTTCTCATTCATTTTTAAAGACAACTCGTGAGATTCTTCCTTCCCCTTTTCTCTCTGTTTTTTCCTTTTTCGTTCACCCCCCCCTCCAGCACACACACATGTACTACACACACACACACACACAACTCCCCCCACACACCAGCGTAGCAGTTGTACCCACTCCTTCTCTAAAGCCAAGTCCCTCCTTGACCCTGAAAATTGTAATTCAGCCATAGATCACAGCTGCTGAATATTAGGGCTTACAAAAGCAGTTAAATAAAATATGTTGAAATCGTCCAATCCCAGAGGCCACGGCAGAAATTCTAATCAGGTGAGAGAAAGGGGAAGGAGTCAGCAGGGGATTATGGGTAAAGAGAATCGCCTGGATCTACCGGGCAAGAGTGAGGAGCTGACGTAGAGGCGGGATTGAACCGAAATTATAGCAATCATAACGTTTCAAGTGTGAGTACAGAAGGTATTTTAAGCTAATATTCATTTAAACCAAACAATACGATACAATCCCCCAGATGCCCGAAATACACAGTTATTATAAGCATTATATCCAGAAGCAAACACACGATCAATGAATTTACTTCATGAATTCAATTTATGTGTTTTATAGTGTCACAAAGATATTTTTAACACATAATTCCAAGTAATCCATGCTATGCTATTATCTTTAATTAGTGCTAAAACCAGCATTGCCTGTTCCTAAAGGTCTTCAAAGTCGGCAGCTTGTCGTAACCTGCAGTTAGTTTGTCAAGCAAACTATTTGCAAAATAATTGAGTCTCCGGGTATTAATACACTCATTTTATGCTAAACGCACCAACAACACTTCTGGCCTATAGGCTTTTCTCTGACCGGCGTGGGAGGGGGTCAAACATATTAATTATTCTGTTGGCATGCTTGTTAAAGTAAACCACAAAGGTTGCCCCAACTGAGGACCATTCATGAGACAGTGCCGCTTCAGATTATCAGATTTTATGTTATTTTTCCATAGAAAGAAGGACAAATATGTCTATTATAAACTGCTGGAGCAAATCCAATATTTTCAGCTCCTAAAATACACGCAAGGCTCAGTTGTTTTTCTTTTTATTGTTTGAAGGTAGTCATGCACCAAAATAAATGTTCCTTAAAGTGAAAGTGAACGTCAATCATCGACTCTCCTCGTACACAAGCATGCCATGTGAAACTTTTCACGCCTTCTTTCTTCATTGTTCCTACCAGTGGGCAGCTTGGACTCAGCCACATGTAAAACAGCTGGACAGTCCAGAGAGAGGTGATTGATCGTGCTTCAATCCCTCAGCGGTTCTCTAGACAGGGAGACGCTCGATTACACTCTGGGATCAAAATGCTGAATTCACACACTCCCCTCCGGGGAGAGTGAGAAAAAAAAAGTGTCCAGAGACCTTCGCCAGGCAAATTCTGCACACCACCCAGCAATCTGGTTCTCAGGACTTGTGTGCTTTGCCTTTGGCAACCAAATAATGCATTCAGCTACATTTTGTTGTGTGAGACTTGGTACAAAACAACAGCAAAGCACGCTGGTCTATTCATTGATGCTAAAACGTATGTAAATAAGCGTTTAGACAGCAAACCACAGTAAGGTATGTTTACAAAGATGAAGGGAGAATGTGAACACTTCTTCATCTCTGTAGAAGAGACTAGACTGCTTCTAAATGAAGCCAAGCGTTGTAGTGAAACATAAACAAATGTGTTTTCTGGACATTTGGTCGTACAGAAGATTGTCAGCAATCAGAGGAGACCCCAGGCTGTGTGTATGTCCTCCACTCCGACTCTCACGACAGGTGTTCCTCAGGGCTGCATGCTTAGCCCACTCTTTTACACCCTGTTTACACAGAACTCATGGCCACCCACAGCCAAAAAGACATAAGTCAAGTTTGCTTATGGCCTGATCTCTGCTTGACCATGAGGCAACGTTCAGAGAAGAGGTCAGAGCCCTGACAACAAGCTGTGTCTTAATGGAAGCAGAACAAATGTGCTCATGTGGACTTCAGAAAGCAACAGACAGAGGGACACAACCTCATCTATGGGACTAGGTGAAGAGAGAATCTATTAGTGGTACAGGTTCTGTATGCAATACCTTCCTTTTAAGAATGATTCAAAGATCAATCAAGTATTTAACCAGACTTGAAAACCACATATAACCCATAATGATACTATGAAATCAGACTGAAACACAAGCAACTTAATGAGACAAAAACACCCTCTACATTGTTTCTTAAGAAAGACATTTATATTTAGACATAGTGGAAAAATAGCAGACAAATTTGTTTGGCTGTAGGATGAAGAGCTGTTTTCCATCTTATGCTGTCTAAACATTCAAGTCCCCACAAACAAAAACACTTCTTTGCATAGCTTATAAATCTTTAACCTTGGATGTATCTGTAGGTTTTGTCATAGACTGAGCAAAAGTGGGGGAGACAAAGGGTTAAAGGGGTCTTCACCCCATGGACACAATAGCACCATGGGTGAAGTGGTCAATGCAAAAGCGCTCAAGTATTTTTCTTTTAAAATGTACAACCCATAGAAATGAAGCCAATGGATTAAATATATCTTTCATGGGTTTAATAAGACGTGCTGCGTATTCAGCCCAGTCACTGTTTGTGCCCATTGAAATCAAATGTAATCATCTTGTATGCTCAGTCGATGGCAATGGTTGAAGGACAAGCTATTTAGAAAGAAAATGATCTTACAGCTGCACACTGTGCCTTTCAATGGACACTCGTAGAGCTCATTAAAGTGGAAATGCTTTCTCATTTGGTTGTCTTTCTGCAAAACAGGACAATGGGATGGAGAAGTAAGTAGAAGCGAAAGATGGTGTAACTAAGAACTTTTTATTATAAGTACCTGCCATTTCATAAAGAATGCGGGGGGGTCAGAACCTTGAGCAATTGTCTCTATTGGCGTATAGTGCCGTGTGATAGTGCTGTAGCCTTGGGTGCCTTTTGTTACAGATTGGACATTTGAACATGTTCATTATGCTGGACCTACTTTCAGGTAGCATCTTCTCCATTATTCTGTACACTCTTTCAGATACACATCTGCCTTTGTTATCAGTGTAGATTAAGTAAATCTCTGACAATGTTGGCTGTTGTCATTTAGGCGTGTTAAAGCATTGCTACAAGGACATTTCCACGAGGTTACTTTTTATTGTACATAACATGTCTGCAATTGAGATTTAATCATATAAACCGTCTTTATCTGTGTTGTGATGAAGTTGTGTATGGAAGGTGCTTTGAAATTGTAATCGAACGGTTCATTTAACTGGACTTCTGGAGGTAGAATAACATTACGTTTGCTAGAAAGTGAACTCCTTGCTCAGAAGAATATTACTAGCTAGACAGGTTTGGATATCACTGAAGTTATTACGTTAGCTAGGAAGTAGTGGAATAACATTACGCTTGCTAGGAAGTAAATTCCTAGCTCAGAAATTAATTGTCAGATTTAAAATGACATAGCTACGTTAATCTGGAAGTAAATTCCTTTTTGGATGTCACTTACACCAATGCATTAGCTCGGAAGTGGCTGAATAACATTACTTTTGCTAGGGAGTCAGTGGCGGCTGGTGAAAAATATTCTAGGTGGGGCTGTGCTGTGCCATACTCAGTTTTTAACAACCATCCCACTACGATTTGACACAAACTACAGGATACCAGTGCTTTGTGAAAAAGTGTTATTATTAATTCCAAAAAAAACAAAAACATAACAGAATACTGCACACATATATATCTATATATCTATATATCTATATATATAACCTCTATACAAAGAAATGGGTAAGGGGAACATGTGTTCATGTGTCTGTGTTATCTTATTTATACAAGAATTTGCCCTTCTGGTGTAGGTTTTACCTTTTTCACTCGCTTGTTGGTTGATTTTAATATCTAGCTGATCCGGCGATTTCAGAATCGCTCTTCAGGGATTATTTTCTAAGACGCTAATTGGCCAAATTAACGTTGATATGCGCGTATCTTACCCCAGCAACAGTCCCTGATTGGCTACTCGTCTCTGCTTTATGGGGGCTTTTTCCAGCGCCCCTAAAGCGGAGATGAGTAGCCTAACGCTTGTTTCCCACATTTCCAATGAACATTAATTAATGTATATATTTTTTGTCTATATACATATATATATATTACATATTTAAATAAGTAATTTTTTCAATATAAGTTTTTTTTAAATAAAATAAATAAAAACAAAAACACACTCTCCACTAGGGAGGGCGGCGCCCTAGCGCCCTCTATTGGCCAGCCGCCACTGTAGGGAGTAAATTTATAGCATGGGAGCAACTACCTAGACAGCAAGTTAGGTAGCTATGTTAGCTAGGAAGAAAATTCCTAGCTAAAAGTACTCATGCTAGGAATTTAGGCCTTTCCTATTGTATCGTGTAAAACTAAGTGGTCAGTTAGCTTTTAGCCCCTTCCTAGCTAAGGTGAATATTAAACAGTAAGTGGCTGAATGCTAACGAAAGCTGTTTTCTTACAGGGTTTAAAGGTCAGCTGAGACTCAACTGATAAAGTGACTAGCTCTAATGGCAGGATTGAAAGTTTGATTCTCAGCTCCATCTATTCATTTATCTGAATTTCCTTGAGAAAGACACCAATTGTTTCAGAGTTTACACAGGTTCTATGTTATAACGTTCCAAAGGCACAAACAAGTTAAAGTTTTAATGTCATTGAGTCTTTCACATCTAATCAGCCGTCAACACTCCTAACCAAGCTACTAAAGAATACCCGTACCGTCACACTGTGTATGATATTGATGATCCTTCAGAATTTACCAGAGGAACTGACTCCGACATCAAAGAAAACTTTGTCTTTACGTGTTGGGTTTACCAAAACTAAAAGATTTTTTTCTACATAACAGCACCTGAAGGCAGCAGTACAGAGAAACACAGTGCATCATAGGCCTGTCCTCTGTCTGTCAGGTACGAGGGACCGAGTTCACACGCCAAGACTGTTCTTCACATGCAAAAAAAAAAGCCAGTACAACTGAATAAATAAATACCCTAACATGAACGTAACGCTTCAAACTTATATATGCAGAGGTACATTTAAATGAGTGATGTCAGTGGACACAGCTCTGTGAGTAAGCAGAGACCAATGGACACAAGAGCCCAGGTTTCTTCCAGCTGTCAGGATGTCTCAGTAGGTGTCTGTCAGAGGTTTAACTCCACAGGTTGAGACATACAGACTGATGGATGATGGCTATCCACCAGAGAAGACACCAGCCAAGGAGCAGCAGACATGTGGTCAAAGACAAGCTGAACATGAACCTGGAGGCCAGGGTCTGAAAGATTTGCTTCAAGGAACAAGAAATCAACACGGAGGAAAGGAATGATCTGAACTTGGTGAAGACAGGAGGTAAACTTTGGACTGAAATGCACTTTAATCTTTCTTTCAAATATCTGTACCTCATATAAGCAATTTGTTGGCTGTAGTTTATTCATACCATAAAGTCTTAAGCCCAACAACTAAAGTAGTGGGCTGAAAGAAATCTTGGATGGTGGTGACCAAATCTTTGAACGGGTTTTCTTAAATATGCAACTTATTTTCATCCCAGGTCGTCGGATAGGAAGTAGGAGACGTGAGTTTTCTTTTCATAAAGTTACTCTCACGGTGCAGATCACGCTGATTAAACTTACGTTGGAACACCATTAGAAATGCTTGATGACATACCGTATAAATAACACAACAGCAGCCCACAGGTCTATTTTTATTTATTTTATAAGGAAACGTCTCGCTCCACCTGAACTATCCTACTTTTTCATCAGCGTGTCTGAACCAAGAGTGGTAAAAGTAAAAGGGGGGGGTTGTTATGTCAAAGGAAAATAGACTTAAAAGTCCCAAATAATAAGAAATAGAGTTTGTAGTTGGTAGAGTTTCCTGTATTTTTAAATATTGCAATAAATATCGCAGAACAGACAAAAAGATATCGCTATGCATGTTTTTTTTCCAATATTATGCAGCCCTAGTGTGTGAAATAAAGCACTGCGAGTACTCGCCCAATCAGAAACGATCAGCACGCTGGAACTAAATTTAGACCCTGGTCCCTGCTGTCGAAACGCACATAGTTTCCAAAGGTTCCTAGTTACTGGGGTAAGTTCCTGCTGTTGAAAAGCACCTAGAGTGTAATTAAAAGGTGGTAATTGGCTCAGCTGCCGGTTAAATCGGCGGCCAATGTACAGAGGCTATAGTCCTCGATGCGGTGGCCCTGGGACAACTCGCGATCTGCCCTCTTCCGCGTGTCATCCCCCACTCTCTCTTGCCCTGTGTCCAACCCTATCCACTGTCCTCTGTCATTAAAGGCATAAAAGACCAAAAAATAATCTTCAAATTATTTGGGATGACAAAAGATGCGTATCAATTTGATGAGAGACTGTATGTCCTGCAGTATTCTGCTTATCCATTTATGTCATGATGGAACAGACACCCCCAATTGAAACTATCCAGGTCATTTCAGCACCATGGACAGATTCAAAAACATTCAGAGAGGAGGGAGTTTCACCAACAGTAGATTGGTGACAACTGGAGAGGACACTTTGTCCAGAATGTCCATCTGATTCTTTTCCTCCTGTCTGCAAGACTTTAAACTTTCTTATGAAGCATTATGGTCATCCCAATTATTCCATCTGACTTTGAGAGCGATTATTTTAAATGTTCAATTTAATAACCTCAACAGCAACAGCAAAATATTGTAGCCTGTAGATTAAGCAGAAAAGACACAGGTATCAAATCAGCCAAAATAGTACACCAACTACAAGAGCTCCATTATCATTGGGAAACCAACGTGAATCGAAGCCTCCTGGCCACAGATGAAATAGTTGTTTTACATGTGACGCACACAGGTACTCAGACAGACAAGGTGATGATGAAGCAGAGGCCCTCCTGGTTACACTACGTCTCCTTAAAAACAAAAATCCCTCGGCGCCGCTCCAGCTTCAAGCTGATGTGCTATAGGGAGCGGGGGTCACCGGTTCATCCGTCAGAGAGGCTCCTCGCTGATGGATGGCACTCAGAGCAACGCGCGCCCAATCCGCTCCAGCCCTAACCGCCGAGAAAGGGCCTTCGCAGGCAGGGAAATAAATAAATAAACAGCAACATCAAAGGGATGTTCAAAAGAAAAACAAAGCCTGCACACGTTCGTTTGCAAACACACACACAAGCGCATCGGCTCTCTCGCACACATCCGGCGAGAGAGAAAAGGGAGGCGGAGGGAAAAAAAATACAAAGGACTGAAAGCATACACATAGTTTACTCTCCAATGACACTCGGCTTGAAGAAAATCTAGACAAAACAAGGCAGAGTGGCAAAAATGGGAGTGTTTGATGGTTCGATATTCTCGCCGAAAAGACTCAAAAACAAAGATCAGGCCAAAACTGTAGACAGTTACAGATTTTTCATTACAATCTACAAACACCAAAAATGGTCTTTATCCTCAGTCTTCCTGTGTCCCATTGAAGGGAGAGGGTTACCTTCAACAGCTGGACACCGAGCTGTCTGATACCATAACACCGAACACAAACTCACCAAAGGATAGTGAGACAAACAGACTCTGAACTTGCTCAAATAAGACAAAAAGTAACCATGTAATTCTTAAAACACCCACATAGGATGAAATGCACCCCTGACTGCACTGCCATTGCACCTCCGTACTCCGGTGCGATTTGCACATGCTTAAATAAAGTAATATGCAAACATTTGGCACTAAATTTCCCCCTTTCTATTTATATGACTATCATTGAAAAGAAAGTTACATTTGCAAACACCGATTAGAGTGAAATTATTAGCATCATAAGAGTTGGTGGTAACTATTTATAAAGGGAGTTAGCACCAAACGTTGCAGTGATCATAGCACCAGAGATACAAGCCAGAGTAGCCCGTGAGCAGATATTTCTTTCTGATTGAACTGCCATTGTTTAACCTGCTCTTTTCACGCAATTACTTTGCCAAATGAATGATTGGAGTGCACGGCAAGGGTAGGTTTTGTTCTACGATGCAAAAGTTTGACATATTGGTGCTGTAAAAGCGTTAACACAATGTCTTGTGAATCAGGCATTGAGGCAGGGCACGCAGAGTTAGCAAGTAATGCGTAACCCATGGTGCTATCTGCGGCCCCAAGTTCACCAATTAATGTAACAATTGAATTGCAAACTAGAAATCTGGTGATATGTTGTGTTTTTCTTGTGTTCACCAAATCCTATGAATCGTGTATTCTTACAAGTACTCTTAGGGCCTGTGTCCACTCACAGCATTTTTGCATTGGCAGCGTCTATTTTCTATACAAAACCAATGCAGTTCAGCATTTTCAGCGCTCAACGTCCTTTGTGCAAAAACGCCCTTGGTGTCAGCTGTCACCGACCAATCAAAATCAAGAAGGGGCAGGACTTCAGATATTAACTTAGTCAATAGGGGAGGAGACGCTAATCCTTTTGTTTTTTCATGGGATATAATTTCCTTAGAGATGCTGCTAATGTCAGGACACGATTCCTTTCCATCGGTTTCTTTGTAAAATTGCTATGAATAAATGCAAATATTAAGCATACAGAGCAATTTAAAATAGACTTAAAGATCACGACCAAAGGTAGTGGGAGTGTCGCTGGACAACTTTTGTAAGCTAGCAACAGCAAGCGCTGAGAGAAGCGCTCTGAAATTGAGGTTGTGGGCACTGCCAGCGCAAAAAACGCCATTAGTGGACACAGGCCCTTATTTAGCTTTAGCCAATAGCTACCGTGTGAAATTTTCTAAATTAGGATGAAAAGTGAGCCTAATTGTTTAAGGAAATGATAAAGCATTTTTCATTTAATTAAAGTATATATTCCTCATCGGTTTACACCTGTGAATATTTAATATTTTTACAGGAACCAGTGGGACTAAAAGCAACAGAAAGTTAACAAAAAGGCAGAACAGGGTTGAGGAAGGATTAACGTGCTTTTGGTTTTGGTCTTCTTTTATGGAAGTTTTGACCACTTGTCATGTGCCATTTGGTTTGCACCAGTTGGGATTAAACTACAAACCTTGTCTATAATACCGTCCTCAATCCAAACACTCACACAGAATCAAACAAATGTAAGAGCACCTTTTGTTTGAGCGTGTTAAATAATTCACTCGAGCATGTGACCAGTTAGTTTTCACTTCATATGTTTCTGGACAGAAAACTGTCTGCCGGGATTGTAAAGGTTGACCAGCAGGCCAAAATGGAGACAAAGAGAAGCTTGTATGAGGTAACATCATGCAATCAGCCCCAAAAAAGTTTGAGCTCAAGAACTTTTTACCTGCCTGATACCCACAGGATCCAATCAGAGACGAGCCTGTGCGTAATTGTGTTGATACGAGTAATTGTTTTGCTGCCAGTTAGAAACCTTTACCTTAGCGCCTTTACCTTTGGAGAAATCCTAACATCATTTACATTTAATGGCAGTCATCTTGGATTCTCTCTGTTCTTCTTTGTCTCATTTATCTGATTCCCGGGAACTGCAGCTAAATGTTATTGTTTTCATGATCGCGGATATCTGCAAACAGGAACCTCAGCAGACTGCGAGAGCTTTGGTTGTTCGGGGAGTCTTGCTTGCATGGCCTTGAGTTAGTCAGCATGGGCTCATCCCATGAAATATTGAGGAAGCTGGAAGGGCTGGGCTGGGGCCTCATGTTGTGTGTGTGTGTGAGTGAGAGTGTGTATGTGTGTGTTTGCGCATGGTGGGGATTGCCTGACGGTGGAAGCTGTGGATGTTGTGTCAGCTCCCCCAAACCAAAACAAACTCCTTAGCCCCCCAGTGTACTCCTAAAATCAGAAAAGTGGATTGCAATATGCCTTCCATTGAAAATATACCATTCTCTCTCTTGTTTTCTCAACCCGCTCTTCTCTCCCCTCTGTCTAACACACACAAACACACGCACACGCACCAGCCAGGCTCTCCTAGATTTAATCTCATCCTTATTCCCTTACCCTTAATCTTTCTGTTTCTTTACATCTCCATTTCTCCATGCAAATCAGCTCCTCTCATCTTTCTTTCTCTTTCTGCTCATTCTCTTTCTCTCTGTTTTCCAATCAGCCAACAGAGCTGCTGTATGTATGTGTGAATGTGTGTGTGTGTGTGTGTGTGTGTGTGTCTAGTCAGTCAGCGAGCTGAGCTACAGTACAGACAGTTTAGTACAGTTGAAAGAGCACATCAGACTTCTGCCCTGCTCCCTCTAAGGGCTGATAATATGGGCCCTTCTCACCTGTTAGGAGCTAGTGAGCCGCTTTCTCCTCCCTTTAAATGAACTTCAGAGGGGGAGTCAGATTGACAGGAACACAGAGAGGGCTGCCCCGTTTGACTGGCGGTCCTGTCAAGGTGAACCCCAAGGTACTCTCCCGGGCCCGGGCTGCTTTCCACAAGGCTGCCCTTTCTGAGCTGATTGGCTCTTAATGGTACAGTAATGACCAAAACAAACCCTCACACACACACAAATCCTCACTATTGTCTTCAATATGAGTGTGTTATCTTAAGCAATTCTAAAACTTAAAGGCTAAGCTAGCTAATTTAGCAATTTAACATCAGTTGAGCCTTCCTTATTAATCTTTGTTTCAAAGTCTGTGTGGGAAATATGAGGCAGAGTGTAGCAGTTGTTTGAGAAACCATTAAGAGTGCGTGGTCTCGTTTTCCTCCCCTGACAGATTCTGCATAGTAATAAAGGCGAGGGGAAGCCTCTCTTTAAGCCTCAGCACCTTAATAGCCTGTATGATGACACTTTATCTATAGTTTGTGCATATAATCACCAAACTAAAGGGGGCGACCCCAGGGCGTGGGTTCATCCGCTGACATTTGACATCTTTATAATTAACTGGGAAGGTCTAATCTCTGCCTTCAAATGACGCGTGGCCACATTCCATTTAATATGCTTATAAGCATGATGTATTATTCAAATATGCAGATGAGGCTCCGTTAGAAAACAGACTTTTGACACAGGTTTTTCTCTCACGTCGTGGCGGGGTACGGGGGCCACTAATGGACCTGCAGGGATCGGAGAGCAACAGCCCCTCTGAAATTTTCATTCCTGGAGAAAGACGACAAACTTTTCTTCTATTGCTGCTTCTCCTTCATGCAGTAAAACCTACGGTAACAGCCTATTTTGATAAAAAGAAGTTGTAGTAATTTATTACAGTTAGCTATATTAACTAATTTCTTCTAAATGGAATTCGAGTCTACCAGGGCTGCGGAAATGCAAAGTGACCTTACTAAAATGTCCATTTCCTTTGAAAGACAGCAAAGTTTTTCTTCTACATCCTCTTTTTCTGTTGCCTTCATTTGATTTTAAGCTACTCGAGGAAACAAAGAACTAAAATAATCACTTTCCAATGCTTTTTTTTAATGCACAAAGGCACTGAGAAGCACATTAAAACCTAATTCTTCCTCCTGTGAAAGCCAGAGTGCACATTTATCAAGCCCTCATTAGTCCATATAAAACATCTCCGGGACAGCGACTGCTTGTGTGGATTTTTCTGAAGAGTTTTAATAGTTTTCGGTCGGAGATGTTTGGAAGAGTTGGCCATCTTTAGACTGAGTGAACCAGCCGAGCTTTTTATGGATGCGAGCTCTAACAGGGCTGGAAGAAAGAAGCTCTTATGTTCACTTTTGGCTTGAGTTACTTTTGAGAGGCTGGTGGTCGCTGGGTCAGAGGCTTCAGTGAGCCGGTAACCACTACACGAAGCCCTCAGTCCTCACCGGAGCTCTGCAGCTGCTGCAGCGTCTCGCCACATTCACATCCTCGTATTCTCTCACTTTAGGGAAGGAGTGTAGACAGACTTATTAGTTGAGTGTATAAAATGCTCTTGAATTTTTTTGGGCATTTCCTTTCAATCCATATTCATGAATCACTCACAAATTAGAAAATCAATACCACGCTACAATTACTCTGTTGTGGGGTCATACGGGCTCATTATTTGGAAATCATTCATGCAACTCAACACATGTGCACTCGATAAAGAAAAAACCTTTGTAAAATTATTGTAATGAATGCATTATGATTGAAGATCATTACAAACTGAAATATTCATTACATCTTCTGTCAGAACCTTTGGAACCACACTACAGATTAAAGTGCATTGAACTGCAATTTACTTAATCAACAATAATAACTGTATGTGTTTAATGTTTTTAGTTGTCTTAACATTGAAGTGATTATTTTATTTATTTACTTTATTAAATAAAATCAGAAAGCTTTTCTGCCATTTAAGCCCCTGTTTGTAACTCTGTTCATATCTCCTCAACACACTTTTCGAGTTCTTCTGGTCTTCTCAGTCTGGTGTCTTAAAAACTGCACCTTCTT
Organism: Semicossyphus pulcher; assembly: GCF_022749685.1. Lineage (NCBI taxonomy): Eukaryota > Metazoa > Chordata > Actinopteri > Labriformes > Labridae > Semicossyphus > Semicossyphus pulcher. Next base: position 16,274,670 of record NW_027211670.1, on the reverse strand, counting down.
CAAGAGTGTCGTGTCATTTGTGACATTAAGAACTATAGTTCATGTTACATTTTAAAGGGCATATGCGACACTAAGTGTAGTGAAGCCTTAAACAGTTGTAGAGGAAGTCAGAGCCCTGCCTTCTGAAAATCTTCATTTCAATCCCAGTGAGCACCAACCGGGATTTCAACGTTGAAGTTTGGTCAAAGACATAATTTAACATTTTTTCAACCGGCTAAAATATGGTTACGACATCGTGTAATTTTGAAAAATGTGTTTATTTTAGCCTTGAAAGGAGGACGGAAATTAATACTGTGACTGTGACACAAATTATTTTGCAGGGGTTGGTGAAAATCGGTCCAAGCAAAGACGGAATTTCAACACATTTTATTTCTCATACAAAAATAAAAAATATGGCGCTTTATGGGCTGTGTGGTGAGCTTTAAACATTCCCCACAGAAGAAGAAAAAAGAAGACTTGGTTCATTAATACCTGGCGGAAAGTTTCAGGAGACCTCAGTGGTTGATGGTGATGAGAGCTGGACTTGAATGCAGCTCTCCTGAGATCAAATCCAGGTCCACCCATGTATGCCATCATTTTTTCGTTGGTGACGGTGATGAGCTGCATTTTAGCCGCTATGAGACTTGAAAAGTTCCGTTAATGTGTGTGTGTGAATGTGTGATGAATCTTGTGACAGAAGCAGGTGAAATCTGGTCGAAACTTTAACGTTTAATCAACGTCTTCAAACAGTTGGTGAAAAAACTTTCACTTTTGAACAATACAGTTACGACATCAACGTATCAGAAACACATTTTTGTTTTATAATTTTGATCATTTCTTTATTTTAGCGTCAAAAGGAGGGCTGAAACTAATATTGTGAAGGAATTTCTTCAACATAATTTTGCAGTGGACGGTGAAATCCCGTCTACACAAAGACGTAATTTCAACACATTTTATTTTTCATACAAAAATCATGAACACGTCTCCTTATGGGCCGTGTGGTGAGATTTAAACATTTCCCACAGAAGAACAAAAAAGACCGGATTCAGGTCCACCCATGGAAGGCTGAATTACATTAAAATGCTTTGCTATCCGTATCGTAGTTAGTGATTAGCATACGCATGCAACGTTGGCTGAGATCAGTTGGCTATCAGTTCTCAAAACTGCAAAGACAATGCTAAGTGACTTATCTGTAACGTTAGCTAGCATTTTCTTGTAACCGAGCTAAACTCACCCCGCTGATTCACAGCTAGCACCTCCGAAAAATAGATCACAGACGTCTCGCACTAAACTCCCACAGATGAAAACATCATGTAACACCAGTGATAGCTTTTGTGGCCCACTGACGATGCTAACACTGAGTGTAGCAGCTAAATAGCTGCCATTTTTTCTATGATTGGATTGCAATAAATACCCTGCTGTAACCACGCAGAATTCAAACTTAATATACGAAAATTTAACAAGAGTTTAGACTGGTTTGAGATGTTTTAAAGTTTGAAGGTGCAGCATTTTAAAGAGTGCCCTCAGCTACCTTGAGAAAATAGTGTTAAATAGTTTTTCACTGGACTTTTTTGATTGTTTTCATTTTCTCCTCTGTTTGAGGGAAGCTGAAAAAACATAAAGTCCAAAAGAATAAGACCAAAAAACAAGCGAAAGTCTGCTGTTTTTGCCCTTTGTTTCAGGTTTATCCCCAGTTTCCTTTTCGGCCGTTACAGGCTTGATATCGAACGGCATCAAATCACCTTTTTTTGTTCCTTAAAGGTTGTAAACATTTGTAAATGAGGGCTTGCATGTGTTGAAGGCATATTAGGTTTTCTCCCTGGTGTCCGTGGGGGTTTATTGAGTGTGCTGTTGTTGATCCTGGGCCATGAATCCTTCCCTGCCCTCTCCTCTGCCTGGAGCCTGCCCCCAGCCTCTCCACCACCTCCCACTGAGCTCTCTCTGTCTCCGGCTTCATCTGCAGCTCTGTCTATCCAGCTCACCATCGCAGCTCCCGCCTCCTGTCTCATGTCCCTTTTAACTAAACTCTGCTTCTTTTTTTTTTATCAGCTCCACTAAACCCTTTGTTGTTCAACCTTCTCTTATTTCTCATTTCTATGTTGCGTATTTGTTTTTTCTTAATCTTACTTTGGCTTTGGTTTATTGTTTCTTTTGCATTGGAAGGTTTTGTTTTTTTGTTGTTTTTAATTTTATATTTGTTTAGACAATTTTCACTGCCAAATTGTTCTTCTGTCTCCCATCCACAACTAGTCAACTTCGCAACTCTCATGGCTGTTTTTCACCTTCTCTCTGCCCGTTTTACCCTCCTTGGTGACTTTCAAAAGATGGAAATGGAGGACGCACCAACAATATATTGCTTAAAGCTTGGTTTTGCTCTTGGTATAGGCTACAGCTACGTAACTGGTATTACGTTAGTGTAGGCTACATGCTGTTTTTGAGATAGCACACCATGGAGTTACACCATTTTTTAAAAAGTGAACACTCTTAAGCATGATATAAATTTGTTGGCAGTTAAAGCAGGGGGAAACAAGGAGCCTTACCTTGTCCTCAGTTTAAAAAAAAAAATCCATCCACACCTTAAAGGCGCAATAATTAAATTTAATTTTAATCACCTGTTGTTGGTTGGCCATGTGAAAAAGTGGTACGCCACGTGTCTTAAAGATCTGACCCAGCTAGCACGTTGTTGAGAAAGCAGGTGAATGAAAGACGCATCTTTGTTTCTGTTTCAAACACCGCTGTTTGCAGGATGTGTAGTCATGAGGTAATGTATGTATCTGTGGCTCTGCAAGATTAATTACTGGAATATCCCAATGGGCAAGTTAACTGTTTTAGTAACTTCCAAACATCTAGTAAGCTAACGTTACATGTTAGCTAATGTTACAACTTACAAATTCGTTTGCTCTGTAGAACTCATTTTGCTGAGAAAGCTGAAGTTATCAATATTCCCTCATTGTCTTAAATGACCCTTCGCTAAGTCCCGCCCTCCTTGGTTACTGTTGCTATGCCTGTCAAGCCTTTTGCTCCGGCATATAAATGGCACGGAATTTTTAACTATAACAGTGAGAGATGTTCCAAGGGAAAAAATAGCACATTTCTGGAAAAATAGTTCCCAAATATCAGAGAGAAGTCGACAGAAAGGACGACAATACGCATTTGAAAGCTACATCCATAATTAGTCAGCGGAGGGGAGGTACAGCAGGGTAAGTCAATATGTTGTTTTATTTGAAGCTAATGTTTAGTTATGACTCCCATTGCTAGCAAAACTAAATCATCCCACTTTTTCATTTTGTTTAAAGCCCGTCAGGATGTTGTTCACATATCGTGGGCTTGATCCATACACTGGATCTGTATTAACTTATAATTGATTTTCAACCATCTTTCTTTGCTAACATGCTAACCTAGCCAAGTTAGTTTGCGTCTTACCTTGGAGCAAACAAAGGAGTTACTTCCACAATTTATAATCCACGTCCAACATCTCTCCTCGATTTTTTGGCTTCGGAAAAGTGAAAAAATATGACATCAGCCTCTAAATTTTGAGGATATCTGCTGTCGGACTCGCAGATTCAATATGCACACCGTTTCGGCATTTCTCCTTGTTCTGGAAGCTTGACAGGCCTCCCGCGCCTAGTTACGGTTGCCAACGTAGGATTGGACAGTGGCCGTTCAAGGGAGGGGCTTTGTGAAGAGTAGGCCAACAACAAGCTTTGTAAGCAAAGCCAATATAAAATGTGTTAAAATCCAGTTGTATTACAGTTACCTTTCGCAATGTATCTTATTAATAAATTAGAAAATAGCTGTCATTCAGTAAATGTTCTGCTTTTTATCTCTTTGCTGATTCCTTGTAACAGGCTAAAATACAAATCCCTCAGCCAGCTCTGCTAATGGTTACCTAACCTTTGAAGCATCAATATTACACCGAGGCTTCTTAACCAGTTTGTTCAGATTCAACAAACCGGATGCCATGTTTGATTAATGAACTTCCAGATGGATTTTGTTTACTTTTGAAAGAGCAAGGTTAGCTGTTCCCCTTGTTTCCAGTTTTAGCTGGCTAGCTAACTAAGCTAGGTCATGAGCTAAATGACTGCGTGTTCTAGCTATTTGTTCACTGGACAGACATGGGAGTGGTGTCTATCTTTTCATTCAACGCTTGGAAAGAAAGCTAATGTGTGTTCCTCTAATTTAAGTAGAACCACTATGATGACAGCTTACAGTAGCATCCGGCGATTGCTAACTCTTTGTCTGTCGAATTAATTGTATTTGCAGACAAGATTTGTTTTCCTGGGCCATACGTTCATATAGCTAGTTGCTATAGAACAAATATTGATTACAGAATGCCACACATAGGCTACATTATGTGCTGTAAAACACACTTGGAACGAATCTGCTCAGACAGCATGTCCACCAACAAGTCTTTTTCACAGACGCACACAAAGAGAATGCAACAAGTTTGTTGGCAGCCATGTTTGCTGAGTGATTTATTACTCTCTCGCATCCACCTGTTGTTTTTCATAGGGCCTGATTAGAAGCCTGCTGTGTGTGTCATAATGTATGAATGTACGTCAGTCACAGAAACGCACGGGCAGTTGTGCCTGAAATAAATAAGGTAGGTGTGTGGGGTGACAATGCCAAACAGCCTCAGCTATTTTGACACTGCTATAGGCAATACTTTGGTGTTTTTGGCGAGCGATGTTAAAGTTTTTAACACCCTACTTTAACAAGCGAGATAGCTTCCTCTTTATGCACTTTTCTCCCACTGTACTCCCTCTTTCTCCCACTTTCCAACCTCACTCTATCGCTTCCACACATCTCCTTTCCTCTCCCTCTCTCCTTCTCTCCTTTTCCAGGCCCTGCAGATTGTCACTGTTATTTACCAAATATAGTCTGACAAAGAAGAAGTGGGATTTTTTACTGATTGAAGATCAAAGTGGCAAAGTCTCCTCCTCGAAGCCCGCCCCTTCTATTAGCCGCCCTTAAGAACAGAGGAAAACATCAATTTCTCGCACATCAATGGCGGCTTCATAATCAATTGAAAAAGACACTTGTATGGGGATGCAAATCTTATCTTTGTCTTATTAGAGCTTTTAGAAGATGCATGTCGGGGATTTAATGTTATGAAATAAAAGGGGGTCGCTTTTTTTTTTAATCTAAAGATGCAGAGGCGTTAGTAATGGTCGAAATCAAAGCCCAGAGACTGTGGTAATTACTGGAGGAGTTTGCCTATCCTTATTAATATTGATCAAATATTACTGTGATCTGATCTCGGGGCTTATGATGAATTTGGAAGGTGGTTAACGAGCACAAAGACGAACATGGCACTCGTTTTCCCTTTGCAACAACCGCAAGCAAATGTCCGTTTCGTGCTCGGACCTAAAACGAGAGAAAAATGCAGCTGGAAATGTTACGCGCTTAAATATTTTAGCCTCTTATGGCAGCTTTTCTCCATGTTGCCTTTTGCCTTGAGTCATAATGTACACTCATGCTGTTTGAGTGCTGGTAAAAGACAGTTGTGTCAAAGGGAATTCAAGGTTGCTTTTTCATTGACCTGATGATGATGTGCCGTGCTTTAAAAATGGCCCCAAATCAGCCGTTGTCCTCTGGGCAAGAGGGATGCACAAAACAAGCCGATTCATCCACCAACAATGCGGCGGATGATCACAGAATGTTAAAAGATCCTCATTTTGAAGTGTAAATAAGGCAGGCTCAAAAGTGTTGGCGGTGAGGGCACCATTTCTGCACAATGTATTCCACTTCTTAGAAATCTCCTCGTTCTCGTTAAGTGATACTTAAGTGGCGACCAAAGACATCATTTCATGCTGCGGAATATACATTTTGCATCATATGGGGATCATAAAAGGTGGGAAATATGTGTTTATTTCATTGAAATTCATACATCAAAATCCTCCAGCTATGAACACATAAACAAAAGAGTGAGGGGGCTCTGGAGCCACCCATGTGGAAAGCATTGATTGCTGCCCGCTTGAAGCCTTCAGGAGTCTATTGGACGCAAAACTTGAGGCCAATTGATTTTTCTGCATTAATTTCTCAATTAGGATCCTTGAAGGAGACCACGAGGGCCGCAGCCGAAAAAACTCCGGTTGATGCTGAAGGGGCCTTAATGGTGAGTGTGTGTGTCCACGCTGTATCTGATCTACCTAACACAGAAACTATCTGTAAGATTATAAACGATTTTGGGATCAATTTTTAGGAAAAAAGGATACCTGAGAGGTAATCAATATTTGAAACAACTATGCCCTTAAACTTCACACACTCACATCCCTCCGTCAGAGTTAGAACAAAAGGCTGACGGAGCTTTAAGAGCAGCTCTAAGCTCACAGACGATCTGATATTGACAACAAGAAGAATTTCAACAAAGAGAGAAATTACAACACTAAACGTGTAGTTTGGTGCTGTTTTCCTATTTTACCTCAAACACTGGTAAAACCACTGTTACAAGAAGAAGCCAATTTTTGAAACCTAGATTTTTTTACAAACACAGATCCGGAATAATAACAAATTACCAGTGTTGTGACCAAGTCATCTTTGTTTAAGTCCCAAGCAAGTCTCGAGTCATTGTTTCTTGGGCAAGTCAAGTCAAGTCGAGTCCTTAGTTAAGGCAAGTCAAGTCTCAAGTCAAGTCACTTTTTTTCCACCCAAGATCCAGCACTCTCACCTGTAGTATCCGGTCTTTATAAAGAGAAAAGACAAGGTGTTAGCAGCTCGTCTAATAATGATATTATTGGCCAATTTATATAACCTGTTCAAAAAGTATGACGACAAATTGTATCTGTATTATCTTGGCACAGAGGCAGCCATGATGACGGTCTGGTCTGAGACCGTGTTGAGTAGTAACGAGTACGACTGATGAGGCTTCTCTTTGGGGAAAAAAACATCAGGTAGCTGGGGGCTTTGATGTTGCGTGTTGCCATAGCGAGAAGTTTGACTGACGGCCAGTCATCCAATCATGACAATAACAAAGCGGGGAGCTTTTTGAGTCGGGAAAAGACGGGACATTGTTCCGACTTTCCACGACTCGAACAACTCCATCCAACCATCTCCAACCAACACCAGCTGTGGGCGCACACTGACCCAACAGTTGGTGTTGGTTGGCGTTTGTCTGGGCAGTGTGCAGCCACCTTTATGTGCCTTTGTGTATTTAAAACAACATTATGTAACAATTTAACCTTCAATTACAAAACTTGTAAACCTTTTTTAATGGTGCCATGAGTTGTAATAAGGAGAACAGTGACTCTTATATTCTCAATCCGCGCCCTGAATGCTTTTTCTTGCACTATAGGTTAAGGGTGTACGATCCCCTAGAAGAAGAAGGCAAACTTGTGCTGTTACTGGTCTTCGTCTTGGACATACAGGACGTTGATTAAGGAAGCTTAGAAAGGTAGTGGAGCGTGACCAGGCAAGAGGCCAAACAAGAGCAAATCTTGACTGGCTTGTAACAGCGTCAAGTGTTGAGTGTTTGCACTCCAAAACAGTCGGGGCACCAAAGCACAAAAATATACAGTATATATATATATATATATTTATTTAAAGCTACTTTCCTGCCCTCACCTCGTCTCTCACGGCTTTATGAAGATAACTGCAATTACAAAAGGTTGTGTTACATTGTAAGCTAACTCACGTCTTGTTCTTTCTACATATAAAGCAACACTTATGTATTATTACCACATTTTAAGTTGCTATGCACACTGCATCACTACTTTAACATGGTAGGTGTAGTTTTTAGTTTCCTGAGTAAGTTCTTGGCTGCACTGTGGTGCAGTGGTTAACGCTGTTCCTGGCTCCTGGTTCGAATCCTGGTTCCGCCATAGTGGGCCTGAGTGTGTGGAGTTTGCATGTTCTCGCCGTGCATGCGTGTCTTCCCTCCAGATACTCCAGCTTCCTCCCACAGTCCAAAGACATGCTCGTTAGATTAATTGGTGACTCCAAATTGCCCGTGAGCGATTTTCACACTGCCAGTTCAAGGCGGGAATATAACGCCTCTGTTACGTTCCGTCTTCTATGTAGAACGCACGGAGTCGTAACGTGCTGTTTGTTTACACCTTGCACACGTTTGGCTTCCGCATTGCGTGGTCCAGAATAGAACGACAAAGGTGGCGTGAGGGCAGAGCTTCGTTACAGCGCTGAGGCGGAACCGCAGTGTAAAAAAGGTAAAGTTAATGGATGGCTGGATGGTTTTAGATCTTACAACCACCACTGCATCATTTCACAAAAGAAGATGCATTGTTATAGCACATAAAATCCGAGGATTAAACCCGACTCAACACGCTACAATACTAAAATGCTGCTTTGATGCCTCAGTAACAATAATCCCACTCATCGATCTAATCATTTATCTGAATCTGGGAACTCTCTTCCTCTGAGTCTGGCTTGTATCAGACACTGATGCTAACACACGTTTAAATCTCTCTGTCCTAAAACAGACCAGATGTTCCCAACAAATTAGTTATACATGTGCTCGTATTCCTGCACAAAAATACATAATAAAAGCATGTTAAATGTGGGGTTAAAGGGCTGGTTTATGTGTATATTGATAAAGAAATACTGTAATTTGAAGCAGAATAACAATATCTGCTGTATAACGTAGTAGTAGCCTTGTATAATGTAAAGTAGGCGTGTAAACGTGCATACAAACTACGGAGCATAATAATGTTTGATTTACGCTCTGCACCTTTTATTCTACTGTATTTAAAGTGTAAACTATCTAATACAGACACCGCTTTGTCACATTACTTTACAGAGAAAAGACGGCCTCAAACTCCGACAAAACGAGTTTACATGCATGTTTCCACAGATGAGATTTCTTCCTCCTGCCTTTGTTAGGGGACGGTGACAGAAATGTGCGAGCCGCGAGCCTTTGCATCAACGATAACCTGCTCGCAACTTAACCTTGGCTGATGTTTACCTTTTCTGTTGACTCGTATTGTAAAAACAGAAAACGCAGACTGATGTCTCATTAATGGGCTCGTCTTCCATTCTGTTAATGAAAACATAGCCAAATGAACACGCCGCTGCTCTGATTTGTACCGAGAGGAAACTCATTTGACTCAAGGTCGCGGCTTCCATTGTGTCGCTCGTTAATAAGTGTGCATGTGCAGCGTTAAAGGTGCGACTGTTCCTGTGTGCGGAAGCTTTTCCAGTGATTTATAGCATTAAGGGAAAAAGAGGCATTTTACAGCCGAGCAAATGAGCACCAGAGCTGAACGCCAATAGAAGAAAGTAGTGCTCTCTATGTTGCTATAATATCCTTAATTCCCTCTTGATGTAATTTCATATAAAGATGATGTGTGCAACCAAAATACGACCGTCACTGAACTAAAGTGCTTTGAATATGTTGGAAAAAATAGCCCAGAGCTCAAGGAAATCAAGGAGCACTTTGACATCAATATGATATGATTAAAGTCATTGTACAAAGTTGGTTAAACAGCAGTGAATAGAATGAACACACATGCCAATTTGGACGGCAAAACGTCGCTCAACCTGCCTCCAACGTGCACACACAATGACCCCACATTCAGGCCCCCCCCAAAAGGTCAACTAACCGACGCTGTGATTTTAATTGCGCCGCCATTGTCAAGAGCATGAAGAAGACACTGTTCCTTCTTTCTCTTCTCCCACAATAAGGCCTCCTGCTTCCTGTTTGCTTCTGTGAGATCTTCAGAAAGACTCACTCCCCATTAAGAGACGTGCTGGCCTCTGCATTCAAGGCAGAGTTACTGAAGCGAGGGGTCAACGGGAACTACTTTTCTGAAAACCCTAATTTGTTTTCTGACTTCTGTCTCATTCAGGAACATCTTAAATCCATCCGGATCTTGCAAACATGACTAAAAACACAGAGATAAGAGCCTATATCTTATCTCGCACGGGGTTATAATCTTAAGAAGAACTGCCCATGGGGTTTATCCATCTATGATCCCTATTTCGGCTTTAATTATAAAGTCTGACAGTGATTTTCTGTGTGATAAAATCAACATTATTGCATTGCAGTGCATATGAGTCCACAGAAATCTTGCGGCGAAAACACACCATCTTCTCCCCCTCCTTCAAGACATAAATCAGGGCATAAAAATCCCTTATGCTACCTGTAAAAAGCAGTGTGGAAATAAGACTCAAACCATTAACCCGCCGGCGTCTATACCGTTGACCTTTCGGTAACATTTACCAGCCAGCCTAGCGAGGTGCAGCCGTGACGGACAGGTGGACGCTATTTGTGCCCAGATCTGCACCAGCCGAGTCCACGCTGTCTGTAGGTTACCTCGCCTCTCAGGTGGATTCCGTGTTTAGAGAGTTCACGGCCCTGCCCGGGACCTTTGATTAATGACTATCGCGTCCGTTTCTGAAAAGCGCTCGGCTGTTTGTTTTGGAGGCGACGGGAGACGGCTCACGTAGCCGGCCTGATTTGGTTCCCACGATGCAGTGTGGATGATTTCTGGAGACAGTGTGCTGCTGCTCGAGTCCAAAACCTACAGTGATACGACAAAGCAGGGTGCATACATTAATCATGAGTGTCATATGGAAACTCCTGAGTCCGCTCCTGGGAGAAGTATACGGCTCTGCATCCTTAGATTTGACTGATTTTTTGGATCTTAAAATGTAAAGCGTGTTGTAATCGTCTAACATTGAACGTCTCCAGGGGTTAATATTGATTTTAGATGAGTGTGGAGTCACAGGCCAGTGTGACTCACTCTTCATTTCACTATTTCTCCCTTTATTGTGTTGCAAACAGCCAGGAAATTAATTTAAGATTTTAAATCCTCTTGAAAAAGTAGTCCCTCAACTATTGTTGACTTCCTGTAAGCATAAACACTCTGAATCTCTGTGCATAGATGTCAGTGCTAACAATTAAATATATATATATATAATGAAGCCCTTACAGCTTTGGTCAACATAATGCTCTTTTTAAATTCAAGGACTTCAGAATGCAATTCCTGCGTACAAAGCTTTTATTTGTATTTATCGCATTTGTATTGTTCTATTGTGACACATGATTAGAGTGCAGAGGGGGCAAAGGAGCGGAGAAGCCGCTCCTCTGCAAGTACAATAAGAGAATGTATGTATAGAGTGTATACGGCTCGTATACAGTGATTCAGTTCTCACTTCGTCCTCATCATTTGCCGCATTTTTTGATGTATGGGAGTGAAATCCAAAGCCGGCAGAGGCAACAAATACGTCCTCGGAGTGATTCAAATGAGTATGCAAAGACGGAATCTGCATGTAAAACACTGATGTGCTTAATTTAACAGCACAGTAATACGATTCAGGAGGAGTACATTAACACACAATTACAAGCACAATCCAACAATATGTGCTGCTTTTACTCTTATGAATAATATAGAGCATGAAACTCTTCATAATCAGCTAAATCAGACTTCTTTCTGCATCCTGTCCACTCTAAAACCCGATGAGCACCATTACTTTACATGTAATTATGTCTAACTACAGTATTATCCAGCTGATAGACAATAAATGCCAAAATACTTAACAGCATCCCTCCCGACAATAGACGAAATAAGCACTCGACTAAATGCAGCTAAAGTTAAATGTTAAGTTTCTCTTATTATCAAGCAAAACAAACTTCATTACTGGAATAAATCAAACCGCAGCTGCAGTAAAACAAGCATGTTTTTGTGGGGGGAAAATGTCCAGCGGTAATATGTTAATCAGCGATGAGAGACCTTTTAGCTGCTGTGGTTTGCAGCATGGATGCATGATGGGTAATTAACTGTTTGCAAACGCAGAGGATGTGCACTCACTGTTGCCTCGCAGGAGATGAAACAATGAGGGTGTTCACAGAAAAAGTGGGTGATTTCTCAAAGAAGTTTGGTGCCCAGTGTGAGGCTTTTTTTTTTAATAATCCGTGTCTTTGAGTCGTTATTTATTTCACCAGGAAGTTCTTTTTACCTGTTTTTTAATAGAGAAAAAACATTTAGCCACATAATGTAGGGGCAAGAAGCTGTGACAGAACAGTCAGCGAAGATAGATCTTTAAATGAGCTCAGATCGTGTGTGTCATCTTTTTTATAAGCTGTACTAGTACATACAGACTGCATATTATATTTTAGGTTAATTTAAATGTATATTTTCTATTTTTTTTAACATTTAAATCACATGACCTACAAATGCTGTACAACATGCAGAGGACTAAAGAGGCTCTTGATCATTAACACACACCCCTCTTCTTGGATACTCTATCCCCTCTGCTTATTGGCTATGGATTAATTATTCATTTACAGAAACCATGTCACTAGAATGAATTGTAACCTAAAAATTATGAAAATTAAACTATACATTATGTAAACAGATTACTACGTGTAACAGGGAAAGCCTAAATTATGCCAAAATGACTCAGACTTCCTGTATAAGTATCGTATGTATTTTCAAACATATTGAGTAGGGATGCACGATATTTGATTTTTTGCCGATATCAGATATGCCGATATTTTCCAACACTTTTTGCCGATTTCAATACCGATATATTAGGCGCACGTTTTTTCCGCCTAATTGCAGAGAGCATCAAGCCTCCCCTGTAGTGGAATTGATATCATGCCTACTCTTGTTGCGGTGGCCCACTGGCAGATGCAGAAATAACATAATACAGTGCTTTTTAAAATGTACACATTCACTGGGCAATATAAGGAGAACTATCGGCGTTTTGTTTGTTGTTTTATTGGCGGAAAATATCGGTTGAAAAATCGCATATCTGCCGATATGTCATTTTCAAGCCATAATCTGCACATACCGATAACGTGCCGATAATATCCTTCATTTTGAGGTTTATTATAATGATTGAATGTTTATGCACGATATGGAAGTAGCGTAAGAGAGAAACGGTGAGGCGAAACATATAAATATGGGTCTGAAAGTGAAAAAAACATTGTGTACTTTTGAAAAACATTTAAAGTAGAATACAATAATAAACAATATAGCTGTCAGCAAAGCAACACAATGAGGGGTAAAATATAAAAGTGTACAGGCTACAGGAACTGATCAATAATTAAATCTGCTTGATTATTGCAGAGGTCAGGATCAATCATGAGGCCTGATGAAGCTCCAGTCTACTGCTGCCTCTGAGTTCCTCCACAGTCTGACACATGGACGTGCGTGGACGAGACGATCCCCCTGCTGCACGGAAACCACATCTGCACGAGGAGCAGAGGTGAGCATGCAAAGCCCATGACAACAATATAAATAACACCAACAGAAAGGCGTGCAGAAAGCAGCAGCAGCAGCGGCGGCGGTGGTGGTGCTGATGGATGCAGCCTATCATCATCTTATTAAAGGGTCCTGTAGATTAGAATCATCAGAGGCAGGTGTCCCCACGGTAGGCATGATAACACGCTGCCAGAAGCCCCCCCTCCCCGGTACACTCTCAGGTACCTGCTGAGGCGATCCGGGGAGAGGCCAGCTCGGAGCTCCTCTGCTTTGGTCTGGTCGGTGTGGGGCTCGGGTTTTGGAGTGGCCCTGATCGGCGGGGTGCCTCTTCTTCTTCCACCGGCGGACACACTGGATGAGAACCAGAGACGCCGATCCCCCCCTTTTCCCTTTCCCTCCCTTACACTGCTGCCTGGTCTGCAGCCAGCTCACACACACACACACACACACACACACACACACACACACACACGCTCTCACCTCATCCAGATAAAGCACATCAGTGATCATGGAGCGGAATAGTCTGCTTTCATGGTGCTGCCTGGTGTAGGTGCGTCTGTATGCAGCTTCACACGCCTTTTACACTGTGCACATAATTCCTCATCACTGCTGTCTGACACGAGCAGAAACAGAGGAATTACTGTCATAATATTTGGTTTTACGCATCTACCCGCGTGATGACATGAAACAATATTTTTTAATCAGCTATTCTGCTTCTCCTTTTGATCTTACACTGATTTATTTTGCGTGAGAGGAGCCAGCCGTGTTGCAGCAGAGTGTAAGTGTCACCTGCATGCGTGCGTTTCAGCTCCATTCACTCGCTGCTCTACATGTGAAATTCATTGTTGATTTTTGTGATTGCTGCATCAAATATCGCTCGCGCATTTCCTGAGCTGATGAGATAAGGCTAGTGAATCAGTGCTGCTGAGCTCATCATGACACATACACACATAGAGACACATAGAAACACACACACATGCAGGCTTTCCTCCCTCTAGTGCTTTTACATATATTCCAGGTGGGAAACGGCAGTTTATTTTGTGTTTGTTGACCCCTAATTAACCTCTTTTTATTTAAAGGAAGTTGTTTATATTTTACATTAATGCTTTTTTCTTTTTGTTTTTATCTTGAGTATTAATTAATAGGAGCACAATGAATTAAAAATGCCTTATTGCCTTCTTAGAATAACTGGTGTGCAGGTAAAAAAGTATGTTTTTGAAGACATATACTGTAAGGAATGTGTTATAATTTATGAGAATATAATGTGGCTGAATTCTACCTTATTTAAAAAAAAAAGGCAATCTCCTACAGTACGCAGTATCTTCTATAGGCTATGTCTATTTTAGTCGAGCTGTATTTCTATTATAATCCAAGACACAGAATTGGAGCATCCAAATCTGCATCAGTTATTTGTGTCCAGTCTGTCTGCTGAGGGAGAAGATAAAAAAAAAAAAATTAAATAAATAAATAAAAATAATACAGTCTGTGCTGCCAGTGAGGAATTCAGGTTAGTCCCAGAGGACATCACACCTGTCAAGAAAAGCAGGATGCAATAACACCCTCCGTCCCAAAAAATAGATCTGAGGAAACATTATCTAATATAATGAAAAATAGATCTAAAGGATCTGACAAAGCAGATAAAATTGGAAAACAAGCTCGGAGTGAAAAAAAAAAAAAAAAAGCTTTATTCTGCTTTGATAGGCCTCTGGTATTTAGTAAGAAGAAAAAAAACAGTAGGATGAATGTGAAGGAAAGGTTGTGAAAAAATAAAAACTTTAATTTAAGCTGTGGTGGTAACTTAATTTGGCTCCAGTGTGACAGACTGGTGGAGTCAAACTGGTTGCAAACAGCCTCAGGAAGTGCCTTCTTTTTTTTTTTTTCTTCTTCCCCACCAGGAGACCGCCCATATGTGCGTTTAATCCACATTTTCTAGCAACTTCCTATCTTCCTCCTATTTTACCATCACTGTCCTGCCTGCTCCCAAACTGCCTTTTTCCTCCTCACATGCTTTCCACCGCAGTCCTCCGTCGGCTCTCTCTCTCTCTCCCTTTCTCTCTTCCCCCCCCCCCCCCCTCTCCTTTTTTTCCTCCTATTTATGAAAACGTCACTTCAAGTCCCTCCCTGTTTGAATCTCATTAGTTTCTTGTGTGTTTCTCCCTGTCAATAATCCTGAATCCAGACTCTCTCTATTTCCATCCCTCTCTATCTGTCAATCAGCGCCGCCTTTGAACTGAAAACCACTCCGACCAACTTCAACTCACTCAATCCGAGCGGCTCGGCTCCTTCTCCGGCTTCCTTTTTCTGCCAAGATTCCCTTCTTTTTTGAGTTTTCTACCAACCGGCCAGAGCTTTGGAAAACGCCAATACAGACCCCAAACTTAAACTCGGACTTTCTAGATCACCGAGATCAAGGGTTTAAAAACTTCGTGTTTTTGCCCCCAATCTTAAAAAAAAGAAAATTTTTGCACGGGAAAAATGCCGCAACTCAACGGCGGTGGAGGGGACGATCTGGGTGCAAACGATGAAATGATTTCCTTCAAAGACGAAGGGGAGCAGGAAGAGAAAATTTCGGAGAACTCCTCTGCAGAAAGGGATTTAGCCGATGTCAAATCTTCTCTCGTAAACGAGTCGGAAACGAATCAAAACAGCTCGTCGGATTCAGAGGTAAGTTGCGCATTGAGAAGCGGGGATCGATCGTCCCCACGTTAAGTTAGGGGCCTACATTTGTTACATGTTAACACTTGAGAAAGAAACTTTACTGTCGCCCTCATCGCCCGTTGTGTTAACTTTAACGCAATCCCTGTGTTTCATTGCATTTCAAGGCGGAAAGACGGCCTCCGCCTAGATCTGAAACTTTCAGAGACAAAACAAGAGAAAGTTTAGAGGAGGGTGAGTTTCTGCTTTATTCTTCCTCTCTTGTTTTATTTTCTGCACCGTGACATTACATGTGCCCGGCGGAGGGATATCCCCCGCTTTGCTCCTCTTATGCATAAATATGGAGGGAAAGAATAAACTTCTCAAGGCCACTTTATAAAAAAGTTTTCTTCTTTTTTCCCCCCCGCCATGTTAGCTGCGAAAAGGCAAGATGGAGGGCTGTTCAAGAGCCCACCGTACCCGGGCTATCCATTTATAATGATCCCCGATCTCACAAGCCCCTACCTTCCCAATGGATCACTTTCTCCAACAGCACGCACAGTAAGTTCATTTATTTACTACTGTATGTGCACACACACTCCTCACACACACTCTCTCTCTCACACACACACGGACCCCGGGTGGACGCGGAGGCAGACAGCCACGGAGAGTTGTCACCCAGAAAGTGCAGCCGATAAAAATGTAGAGCCAAGTTTTACAACTGCTCATGAAGTGTACAGTACAATGGCATGCATGTCCGCCTGCAGCCTGTGTGTCTGTGTGGACGGCTGCTAGCATGCTAACTGTGCTAAGCGCTAGGACTCAACAGTTATATCTTGGTTGTAATAATGTCATGTACACGTGGAATTTTTTACTTTAATTTTCATTTTAACAACTTTTAAATTTAATGCACGAAAACTGTCAAATTACTATTATTGTCGTAATTAGCATTGTTATTATTACCCCGTGATTAACGAGCAGGCTCTGCTGTATTCCACGCTACAAGTGCATGTTTTTAACCCTCTGAATAATGCACTTGGCTCATGTTTGCACAGCCTCATCAAACATGCCCTTTTTTCTAACACAAGCTGCATGAGCATTCAGACCCTCACACTGACTTTCTGACACCCTGCACGCCGTGCAAAGCAACGTAAAATGTACACAAACAAAAAAATCAATATGCAAATGAGCGTTTCCAAGTGATTTGCATGTGTCAAAACGTGCAAAAGGTGCATGCATTAAAATCTGACAATATATTTCAAACAATATATTTTTTTAATTGATTTTTTTTATTTTAATTGTGATTTATTGAATGGAAATGATTGTGCAACTCGATGCTGTGCTCCGCATGTGCTCCACATTTGCTTCTAATGAGGAAACAACCGCCTTTAAAAAGAAAAAAAAAACGCATGTGCCATGTAAACCCATATTTATAAATAAATTCATGTTATTTAGACACAATCAGCCGTGCTGTAATTATGCACACTTACTCATTTGCTCAGCACCTCGCTGGTCCCACTGGGCAATGTGCAATCCTTAAGCGGAATAATTTTCTCAAACCACGGGTGTTTTTTTGCCCCCCTATTTTAAACGGTTGCAATTACAAGTCTGCACTTTAAGACCTGTCATCTCATTTTACAAGGTTAAGGCAAAGACCAGGCATTAGGAAATATGACCCCTCCACCCCCCCTCCGACACCACCACCACCTCCACCTCAGCTCTGGCTAACGAAACTGATATTTGTCACCTGAATTTCTTTCAAAATAAACGCACACCTGACACATAATGCCTTCTTTTGTGTTTGACACAATTCCTGACTTCACATGCTCACCTGAAATTATTTCTGCTGCTTACACAATCCTCTCTCTCTCTATGTGTGTGTGTGTGTGTGTGTGTGTGTGTGTGTGTTTTATAGTTGAACAGATTTTATCATTCCCGGCATATGCAAGAACATTCTGCCATTCTTTCCCTCTTAGTCAGCCGGCCTTGTTAACGCTACCGGCTGCTATTTGGAATTAGTCACTCATTATTCTCATCAGCGCTGACACAAACACACACTGACAACAACACACATGATTTGAGCTGAGGCACTTCCTTGTTTCGGTGGCAGAGAGGTTTGTAGTTTTTCTTTGTGGCTAACGCAGCGCTGTGTTCTGCTGCAGCCCGTGAAGCGCTCGCTTCATTGTGCTTATGCAGCAGGTAGGAAAGCAGTAAATTGTGTGGCATGGCTGGAGGATGCTGCGGCGAGACGGGGGTGACCTTTGCTCCCTTATTTCCACCTGTGAATCCTATTTTCAGCCGTATTTTAGACATCAAGGATCTTGTTGAACATATTTTAAAACATCTTTGATTTCCTCTTTTTAAGTTGCGCCATTTTCTTGCAAAAAAAGCCAACACAAAATCCGCCTGATTATGAAGGATTAACGCCTTATTTGCACATTAGGAGACGACATTTATTCCACCTTAGCTCACAGATCTACCTGAGCGCTGTCTGTGGATAAACGTGGTTTTCGGCTGGCGGTGATCTTCCTCCTGCACAGCCTCGGCCCCCTCTGTCTGCAGCGCCCTGTGTGTCCAGCCATTAGAGCTTTGAAGTCAGCGGTCGCTGTAATATAAATGTATTAGACTTAAAGCTGGCATAAATAATTCACCTGGACATTGATTAGCTGTCTTGCTCCCTAACGTGTCATGTGAGGCACTGAATATGACTGCTAGTATTATTGCAATGACTTCTTTTCTCTGTCTTTTGAGTCCTTTGATTCTCGCTGCTTTTCCTTTCATTTCTCCGCTCCTCCTGCTCCTCTTGGTTTTGGGCGATGCTGTGGTTGTATTTTCAGGATGTGGATTTCAAAATTAAGGCCTTTAAATCTGTATTTTTATATTTGATTTCACTGATTTCAATGGAGATATTTGTCTTCTGAAAAATTTTCAAAGCAAAACTCCTTTAAATCAAGGTTTTTTTCTCCCATCAGCTGGCACTAATCCTGATCTATTTACTTCGTTTCCCTAATTTCTCTTTAAATATGTCTTGGGAAGGAAAAAAACGCTACATGTGGCGGCTCCCATAATTTGTTTGACCTCTGGGAGCCATAATGAGTTAGAATTTGTTTTTCCTACCACCTTCGTCCGAGGAGACTCACAATTTAGCATCATTTAGCAATTTGACATGACGTTGTGCCCGGGCTTTAAAAGCCTTCCTCTCCTCCTCTCCTCCTCCTCCTCCCTAAACCTCACACAAAGGCCTGCTGGATCACTGGGTGCAGGTCGAATTGGAGAAGTGGCCTGGCCCAGTTCACCCCGCTTTCCCATCCTTTTTTTTTTTTTGCTCTCTCTATCTCCCTTTCCTCTCCCTGTCTACCTTTTGTTTCCTGCCGCTGCTTACACAGGTCTTGTGAAAAAAGGCGGCGGGTTAACTCCGGTGCTGTGGGCTAACATCACACCTCAACAGGTCTAAGAGACCGCAGAGGCTCAGGGAGGGGAGAGCGGGATCTTGGGCGGCCGGCTCTCCTGCATCGGGGGGCTGCAGGGCCGTAAATCCGCTGGCTTTATTTACTGCCTCTCGGACTTATGAATGTTAAGATATTTGACGCCACCCCTGGCCCCATAATTCTCCAGGCCTGGAGACTTTTGGCGGAGGTTTTGAGTTTCGACGTATAATTACGAGTAGTTTAAAAAAGAACAAGAAGGTGGAGGGAGAGGAGGGGGGGGGTGAAAGGAGGGGATGAAAACGCAACACCAAGCATCCACTGCTGTGTTTAGAGTGAAAAAAGACGCTCCCAGAACCCGTGGCGATTCCACTACAAGACGCTGGAAAGGCTTTGTGTGGTTGAAACAATAGCTTTTCTCCCCTTTTGCCTCTTTGTCTCACTTCCAGGATTGCTCGTGTTGCCGCAGATTCACCTTTTGGAAAAATAAATGCGCCTGACTTCCTCCTTTTATCGTTTCTTATTTTAGGGGGGAGGAAATAATGGAGGATTTTCTGGCCAGATTATTGTAATGAACGTGCAGTAAGTGAATGCAACATCGGCGCTCTTTGTGCTCACGTGCACACATTTGCTCCGGCCTTATCTGTTCTAATTGACACAGACAGACAGTATCTTTCCTGAACGTGGCAGCAGCATAAGCATAACAATGGTATATCATATGGATTATGTGTGTTTGGCTGCTGTAAATGGATTTTTGGCTGTGACAAGAGGAAAGATAGTTTAATGCGGATTTAAGGGATAGGGCCCACACCTTATCAAATTGGCTTTACATGTTAATAGGGCCTAATTGGTGTCCACGGGGGGTTTGGTGGCACGGCGCGGCCGCATTTTGTGCCGCTAGCCGCAAAATGCACTCTGAATTTAGTCGGAAGGTTGCGCTCCTTTTGTCTTGCAAATCACTTTTGTTTACAAAGTATGGCGGAAGCTGCTCCCGCTCTCTCTCTCTCTCTCTCTCTCTCCCTCCCACTACTCCTTTTTGTGCTCCCTCTCTTCCTCTCTCTCTCTGCTGCTCCTCTCATCCTATGCGAGGAGAGGGGGAAAGAAAAGGTCCTTATTTTTTCCTCGACTCAATAAACAGTCATAAAAAGCACAATCTGCTTTGGATTTGAGGAGTTAAGTTAGAGAAAGAGGGGAGGTGGGAAGGGGGGGAGGGAGGGAGGGAAGGAGGGGAGGGGGGCTGGGAAGCAAAGTTTGGCACCATTAAACTGAAATTGGGGCCTGCTAGACATTAGCGGTGCGCAGCACATTCTCGGAGCTTAATTAGTCCAAACTGTAATTGTTCATGGTCTGCCAATAGGAGTAATGCTCAGGAAAAGTGGAGTTGCACTAAATCGGCCCGGGGTTTTTAAAACAATAAATCACTCGCATATTTGTGCCGTGATTCAGATGGAGGCTCGACCTCTCCCATCTCGACATGTGGTAAATTGTAAAGTCAATGAATCGCAGATGTAGGGGTGGTGGTGGAGGGGGGTAGCAGTGGTGGTGGTGAGGGGGACTCAGAGAGAGAGAGAGGCAGAGGGAGTACAGTAAGGTTTTGTTAGCGCCTGCTGAATGAATGGAAAAGATTTGTGCAGTAAATATTTACTGAGGAGACACACACACACACACACACACACATATATATATTTCTCTCTTAGCTAGCTGGGCTTAATTGTCTAATGCTGATGATGCTGGCAGGCTGAGCCGTGCGCGAGCTTACCCGTCGATCTGTCACCACAGAGGCAGAAAGAAACAGTGAGTTTGTGAGTGTGTTTCTAATCAGATTTTTAACTAGTGCAAAGGGAGCAGCGGCTCCCTGGTGGCGCTGCGAGCCGGGTTTGGGTGTAGCAACATTCAGCTGCAGTCAAGTCAGTGTTTTTTTTTTTTTTTGGGCTGAACCTTTTTTTTAATTAAATCATTGACTTCATTGTTTTTAATGTAATAGCAGCTAATCTGAGGCCTAATTCTGACTTCAGTGTAACAGATTACGCCTGTTACCCATTAGCCTGCATGTTTTTTTCTTATTTATTTATGTTAGCGAATAATTATCAGATTGGGTAAATTCATTTTCACCTCCTGTCTCCTTCCTTATTCCTGTCAGTGAGCCACCACACTCTGCTTTTCTGTGCAAGAGCAAAGAGAGAAAAAAAGGCATTAGTTTAGCAGCTGTGCACTGGTGCCCCCCCCCTCACACACAACCCCCCAGTGTAACCCCCCAACTCCCCCCTGCACGCTCTCCCAGCAGCAGCACCCCCCCCCCTCCTCCCTCTGCTCCCTCTCTTTCTCCCATGCATTTCTATAGAGCTCGACACAAAGATAGTACTGTACATCTGGAATGCAACTTTTGTCATCTGTTAAATATAGGCTCGCTGTGCTCCTGGCCCACAGGGCTTCGGGGGCTCCCTCAAACATGGAAATTAAATTATTGTGTGCGTGCGTGTGTAGCCACCATTTTTGTTTGTTTTCATACACGGAGCGTTTAGCTTTATTTTGGTGGGCTGAGCTTGCAGGTTCAGAGCATTTTTTGATTTAAAAATCAGTGCAGAAATATGCACACGATCCCCCGCAAAATGTGGTTTTTAACTCTATTGAGTTTAAAAATGTTTTAACATAAACATTAGACAAAGTTCCTGGCAGTACTTTCAAAATAAAATGCTCTTTTTGATTTTTAAATTCTTGAAGGACAGCGCATAGCTGCTCCATTCATCCCGTCACAAGTGGCCCCCAGTACAAATACATGTGTTGACAGTGTTAGCTGGCTTCCTCTCACTTCTCAGCCAGTAGAGTGAACGTCCATTCAGTCGTTATAAATAAAGGCTTATTGAAAATGATGATGAGATCATTGGGGGAGATTGTGTTTGCAGTGTTCCTGCGCTGCACCTGAGCTGAAAAGGTTTAAGTAACTATTGATTGCATCTTTTATATATAAAGTTTAAGGTTAGCATCAGATACTTTCATGAGGTGATTTCCAGCGAGGCAGTTTGAATGGTGAGGCTGTAAATGTGAATCAAACCAATTTAAACAGCAGTGGAAGAAACCCACAGATTGTTTGAGCTCAGGTATCGCGCCATAAATGCTTCTGCCATGTTTCTCTCGTTCGTCCTTTCCTCGCCTGAATGTGCATATTCCTCTAAGTTCATTCATAATGGGACCAGAGTGCTCCAGTAGCCAAATGAGTTCACCAGTAGCGGGAGTAGGAGGGGGCAAAGAGAAAAGCGGGAAATGTGTGTTAGGACTGAGTGTGTGTGTGAGTGGAGGGGGGGGGGGGGAGGAGGGGGCGCTGGGGGTCGGACGCACAAAAGCCGTCTGAATAGAGCGCATAATTGCTGTTAATGCCGGGGCAATGAGAGCAGCGACAGTTCCTGGTTAGATGTCCAAACAATAGTGCCCCTAGGCTTCACATTTATCTTCCCGTTTAAAAAAAAATAAAACCCAGCAGGGATTGGACACGGGCAAGTTTCAGGCAACCTGTTCTCCACGTTGCTCTCCGCGCTTCCCACCCTCTTCGTCATCGGCCGTAAAAAGCAAGAGGGCCGCTGTGACGCTGGAGGAATTCTGGCGGTGCCGGCCCTCTGTTTGGATTGTGTGTTTGGGAAGGGTCAAAGTGCACCGCCGCTGACATGCTTTTTCGTTGAGGAAAGGAGCTTCCCCTCTCACCCCTTTTTTTTTTTTTTACGACTGATAGCGAGTGCTTGAGTCTCTTTTTCCAGCGTGTGTGTGTGTGTGTGTGTGTGTGTGCATGCGGGGAGGAGGTGCCACACTGCCATCACAGCTCTTAATGATCATGTTGGGCTAGATAATGACTAGCCGTGCCAGCGTGCAGTGAACACCTGTGGTACACCAGCCTTTTATGGATGTGGTAGAATGCTCTGGAACGTACCACAGAGGAAGAATGCCATTCATGCTAATATCTCTTTAAAAAAACGTTTGTTTATTATTGTTATTATACATAAATAATCCGATAAAAGTGGTAGAAAATTCTGGTAACTTCCTGTTAAGTCAGCAAAATGAAAACAACGTTGTGTTAGCTTATCTTGTGGTAGTTTGAGCCCCTAAATTTTGCAATATTTTATATAAAATAATATAAAAATAATATCAAACTTTACGCTAAATCGCACAGTTTATTATGCAGATGTTGTTTCCAGCACCTTGTTTTGTAACTACTTGTTTCTCCAGTCTTAAAGTAGCCATGGGAATTTCTGTATGCAGATAATCTGTTCAAAAATGGCTCAGATGGGAAGCAGGCACTTTGTGTGTGCTAAACACATAATAGAGGAGTTTAGGTGATAAAACTCCAGTCAATGTATTTTTAATCTACTAATTAAACTTTTAATTGTAGCAGGATAAGCTCCAAGGGCTGTGTGTGTGTGTGTGTGTGTTTGGGAAGCGGAGTGAGTCCACTAATGAGGTGATCGTCTGCTTGTTTGTCGTTAAAGGTGCAGGATTCATAACCGCCTGCGAAAGGTGAGGGAGGGTTTAGAGAGCGAGGCAGAAATAAATTCATCTACTAATCTGCGGATTATGCTCGGATTTCGAGGGAAAGAAAAAAAACTGTTGGCGAGATTACTCAAAAATGCAGGAGGCTAATAAGATGTAACCCCTTTACACTGACTGGCGAGCCGCGTGCCAGCGTTAGATTCCCCCTTGTTTTTTTTTCTTCTTCTTCCTCCGGCTGATGAACCAATTCCAGTGGAAAACAGATTAAGAGTAAATTCCCATGTTAGCTCTTTAACCAGCTGTTACAAACCTATTTAAACACAATAATAATACGCCTCTTGTGAAGAGACAGCTGTCAACTTGTGTACAGCACGAGATAACATTTCATGTGAACAGCTTGTCACATCCACACATGGCCTACGCGTAGCCCGTCAGCGTTCAATTGCAAACCATTGTGCAGGTAATGGAGTGTTTATTTAGCCCCGAAAATGCAGCATCAAGCGACATGATTGGTTGCGCAAATTTAAATAGATTGCAATCTGATTGAATACAGTGTGTAAACAGCACTTCAGGGGACTTTATATTTTAGAGTAATCACATATTAAAGTAACATTTTCCTTCTTTTTTCTTTTCCTAAAATGGATCTTTGCATTAAAAACTGGAAAAGTCAAAATATATAATTAGATATTCGGACATTGTTTCGCATGTTTTCTTCAAAGAAATTCCTCCGGTCCCAACGCCGTCATCAGTAATACATATTCAGGTCGCTAATGTGGGAGGCCGCTGGGTCAGCGGTGTTCGGGGTCAACTCCAAATGTGAACAAATTGACTCGCAGGGTGTATTGTCAGTGGCCTCCCTCCCTCCAGGGGTCAGAGTGAATGGAGTGTCTTGTTTGGACAACTGTCCCGAGGTGAGATGACTGAGTGGCCTTCGACGTCCAGACAGAAGAGACGAAATGACAGGGAGACGGATAGAGAGACGAAATGGATTGGCGGACAAACAGACACTGTGGAGGTGGAAAACAAGGCAAACTGAGCCCCTGAAATATCTGTTTGGTTGAAATAATGGCTTGAATTTTCATTGTCATAAGACAGTGTTCAGAGGCTTTGACACAGGGAGGAAGTCATGATTTAAGTCACTCCTATAATAAAACCAACCCTGAATGACAGCAGGTTTAGTAGACCTCTGTGTTAAATATTAAATGTAAATTCGTGCTGCACATGTTCCCTCACTTCCTCTGGCAGGGGAATATTCCTCGGATGATTTTAATCCATCCTGGTTTCCCCAGTGATGGGACCTGATCCAGAGTGGGAGTCTTATTCCAGCAGGTTCCCCTGTGACCGTCCCCTTTCAAAACAGTGTTGGAGTGAGAGGTTCAGTTTCTTATTTAGTTTGGAAGATGCTTAAATGGAGCAAAATTTAAGTCCAAAATTAACAGCGCAGAATTCCAAAGTTTGTCTTTGGTGGATAAACAAGTGAGAAGACTCTGGCCTGTGACTCTGTTTAAAGTTTTACACCTCCAGTCTTTCTTTGGCTCTCTCCAAATCCCAGCGTTTTGATTTTATAAGTTATGATCAAATGGATGTTGTTTTATTATTTCTTGGAATGTAAGCTAAAGGTTATTATCCCATATTGACTGGAAACGAAACTTGTTCAGTCATAATGAAAGTCAAGATTAGAGACTGGCAACGCTGAGCGTTGTTGGCCTTTGTGTCATGTGATGCACGTCACTTTGCCCTTTAGAACCAGGACACTCTTTATCGCCTCTTTACGGCCTCCTCTATCTTTATTGGGCGCCTCGCTTTGCATATTTGAAATATCAATAAAGATAAATTTCCAGCTTCGTCATTACAGTGGCGTCAAGTGGCTAAGATTTCAGGATGGATCCGTTGGCGACGTGATGATTTAAGCACTCGGAAGAGCTAATCTGTCTTTCCGTGGGAGGTCTGCGTTGGACTTTGGCAGTCAGCATTTAAGTAGCCAGCGTAGTGCTTTGGAGCATTTCTAGCAGATGAGTCCAGTTTTGCATGTCTATAAAAGCCCTTTGTGTGTTGTGGATGACCCTGGCTGTTGTAAGGCCTGTATCTGTCTCTGCTCAGGCGGGCGGGCAGGCCTGCAGTGAGGATGCAGCAGCTGGCCGGGGCCCAGGCACAGGAATGCTGTGTGCGCTGTTTAAACAGTGGCTTGTCTCAGTGCAGGGCCTGGAGGAGCTGAGGGAAGGAAGTTGCTGCATGTTTACATAGCTGAATTGTCCTGTGGGCCCCCCCAGTGTCTAATGCACTTCTGTTCAAACATTCACAAGTGCGCAGATGACCCCCACTGATGCCGGCGTTCACAGCTCTGCCTCTGCTCCCGGTCTGAATGTCTGTTTGTGAACAATGAAACAGTGCAAGACTTATAGGCACTACTTTCCTCCCCACTGTGGGTGTTTGCTGTTTTAACCTGCAGGCTTTAGGATGATAGATAAAAAGTAATACAAGGCTCGATTTATCACACTGAGATACAAGGGAAGGGCAGCGAGAAGCGAGATACAGACAGATGAGGAGATAGAGAGCACGTCATCGGTCTAACCAAGGTCCTGTCCAACAAGGAGCCAGACATTGACATACGGCGGAGTCGTCAAGCTAATTGTTGTTTGAATTACCTGTTATGATCCGATGACAAATCTCTCACGGTCTTGCCACCAGAGCGGAAAATGTATCCGGGGATTGGCATGATCTTGGGGAGTGTGTAAACCCGGCTTCAACAAGATGGATAAATGCAATTATTGGGCAGACCTGGAGAGGAGAAAATCCATTTAAAGCCCGTAAAGCTAAGCAGGGGCCGTGGTTAATTCATTTGGCCAATTTACGGGTGATGTACGAGTGTCAGGGCACATTAGTCAGGCGGGGGAGTGGTGAATGTGTGTGTTGGCTCAGTGGGTGTGTATATTTTTTTTTTGCGCATGTATATGAAGATGCTCTTTGGTTGCAGAGCAGTCTCCTTGAGACCTGCTTCCACGTCTCCCTTGCCTCTTTGCTGCCTCAGCGGACACAACAAATGGAGCCTGGACAGGGAAATGACAAAAAGATGCACTGAGGGCACTGGGTAGGCGGGAAGCGGGATTGCTTTGCAAATGAGGTGGGGAAACGTGGCTGTGGTCTGCTGGCCGGCAGAGTGAGTACCAGCATGCTTTGCTGTGCTGAGAGCTCAATCAGGTGCTGTTGCCACCTAAACATCCTGCTATATGCGGCAGTTGTGGCGACCCTGTAACCAGTCCGAGTAATTACATGCCCTTAAAGAGCAGACCTGTATCCTAATATGTGCTTCTCATGTCTAGTGTGTCTTTTAATTAGTGTCTTAACAAACATTTTAAATGCTATGTAATTACAAACGAGTGGCTAATATTGACACAGCATTTGTGTTAATGTTGACTGTACTATTCACTCAGATTGACCTTGATACTGTCTCTGAACTCAGGGACGTTTCAACTTAATTATAGTCTGAATGCTGATGTTTACTGTTGGTTAGCAAAGCTGTCTACATGGTGACCATGCAGTGCCTCCACCTCCAGCAGGCTCACCTACGTCACCTTCATTCTGTTATCAAAAAAAAGCTTCTCAACTGCTTCAACTTCATTTGTTTTTTCTGGTGCAGCGTGGATGTAAATGTGTTTATCAACTCTTTCAACTCACTGACATTAGATGGCTTCGCTCTGCTTAGTCTGCTACACAGCCATTGTCTCGCTCGAGCAAAACCACTCAACGGTTACACAAGCCGAGCGGTATGCAAAAACAGTGGTTAGAGCGGGTGGGAGGCGTTGAGGTAAGCTTTGGTTTATAGCTCCAAGCCACAGCCTGAATCAGGGCCGGGTTACGCTATCAGACAGAGAAACACCAGAGGGTAAGACCTCTCTCACTATGATGCCGATGCTTTTTAAGTGGTTGGGATCACACTCGAGTGCCTTTTGCTTCAGTAGATTTGGATTCGCCGTGTGCATGCGTGTTTTGCAGGCTGTGTCCGAGGCAGTGTGTGTTAGCATTTGTCACCTGACTGCCAGGCAAACGGGCCTCAGGAAACCAGAGTCAGTGTGAATGCTGAGGCTTGTCAAAGACAGGTGCCAGCGCTGCAGCCCATGCCTGCCGTACAGCAGCTGGGGAAAGACCGCAAGAGCCCCACAGTGAAGTGTGGGCCATTGGGAGACAGCATCAGCTAGAGTTCCCTGCCGGTGGGGGATCAAATGGACATGCCTCACTGCAGTGCTGCGGATTAAGGCTGAAACATGCTGTATGCTGCACAGATAACGATATGATATCATGTAGATTCTTTGGACAACAGTATGATGTTTGCGGGTATCAGTTAGATTCATTTAAACACTCAAAATCAGCTTAGATATGATGAAAGTTGATGAAAGTTAGTCATGATCCACTTGGCGGTTGGATGTCACAGATGTGCCATTTGATCAAAATAAAGCCGGATCCTTATTTTGACGAAATGGATCAATGCTTTCACTCTGTATTGAATCGATACATACTTTGTAAATCCAAATCAATGTTTTTTTACACCTCTTACACCTACTTTATGCGCCTACTACTTGCTTCTAAGCTTAGTCCAAAAGGCAACTGGATTTGGTTGAAGTTCTTGAAGGATGCTTCTTCTCTTCTAAATTGACGGGTGGATGGAGCTAAAAATATAAGCTCCGTCCACCAGTCAGTTTAGAACTGAAGAACCATCCGGATGAGAGGTGAAACGTCCTCAAGAACTTCAACCAATTCCAGTTGCCTTTTGGATTAAGATTAGAATTACCATGACCTGGATGACTGATATCCTTCCCCTACTACTTGCTATACTCTTGTCTTTACACTTCAATTGGTAGGGATATTATTTTGCTCTGAAGCTACCTTCCAAATGTAAAGATCATATTCAAGCTTCAAACCCTAGGTTGCCTAGGTGACACCAAAATAGGAAAACACAACCACTGGATTCTGTTTAAATCTTAAACCTAACGTAAACAGCTTAACAGTTCTGCTGAAAGTATTACAAGTTCAAATAAAACTTTGTGCAAATATTTAAAGTCCAGCTGATCTGTTGTTTTGTTATGCAGCTTTATTTGAAGGATCTGGAATTTCGGTGCAGTCGCTGAGGATCAAACAGCAAAAAGTGTGCAAGCATCGGAAAAGATTTGAATTTTGGGAAATTGGCATTTGCACACATAATTACTTGATTACTGGAAGTTGTTAACCCAATGCTAACCCCACAATTAGCATTGGAGAACTCCTATTTGTTAAGTATTTAGTATCTTAGTAAAGCATTGAGAACATTGAAGTATTAAACAGCAGTGCAGTTTATTTCCCCATCAGAGCAATGGCACAGCTGAAAAGTGGAACAGGAAACCCCCGTCCTCCCAGGATAGTGGGGTTGTGCCTGGGAGCCATTACTATAAGCCCTCTGAGCCTTCAAGGGGAACTTCCATGGACCCTTCTACTCATTTTCTACACTTGCCTTTGGGATCATTTTGAGTGCAATCTGAAAATCCAGTGCTGTAAAAACGCAGATCCAGTCATCAGCCTCTCCTTATCCACCGGCTCGCTTCTTCCCAGATGCTTACCCACCCCCATGGGAGAACAACTGCCGGCTGCCGTCTATAGGCCAGCGCAATCCCTAACCCTGACTCAGAAAAATAACCGCATGGAAGTTTTCGATATGCTCCCACAGATCATTTTACATCAGTAGACGTGCCTCCCAACACAACTGTTCCCAGTTAGTGGCGAGCTGCCAGTCTTATTACGGTCAACAGTAGGACAAATGCTTTTCACTTCCACTCTGCTTCATGCTATGTGGCTTGGTTGGAAAGTTCTTCAAGCCAGCAAACCAACCTGTTAATCCTCTTTTTCTGTAGTCATGGCATTAAGTTGAGATTAAATATGACAGCTGTAAATTACGGAGAAGAAATGTGCAAAGTTACCCAAGTATGCAGCCAGTCAACTGGAGAAATATTGCCATGTAGGCCCAAGCATGATCTTTTACGGTACGCCCAAAAACCAAGTTTTGGTAATTGAGTCAACATTGAGAGATGATCTCACAGAAAGCATTCTTTTCTTGACATTAATGAGGCCAGGCAGCACAGTTAATTTGCCGTTATTTAGCTATGCGGTAGTGTTAAATCATAAACAGGCCGAGAGAGGCCTCACAACAGTCAGTGATGAATAAATAGCAAAATTGAGGCCTGAACTTTGAAGGGAATCTTGTTTCTTGGCCGGCCGGATCGACTGTTGGGGCTCTCCTGGCCGGAGATTGAGATGCTGTGGTCTGAGACGCTGGGAAAGTCAACCTCTAATTGTTCACAGAAGCCATTGGCAGGAGGAGTTGAGAAATGATGAGTGAGGCATCAACAGGGGAGATGAGGGCGCTCACACTTGCTGTTCTGGGTTTTTCAGGAAAGAAATCGAGCCCACTGGGATGCTCCCCAACGACAAAACTGGTTGTCCTAAAGAGAAAAGGAAAAAATCAAGAAACCTAAACTCTTTTTCCTTGGCTCACTTTTAAGAGACAGACACTTTCTTCACGTTTTAAATTGGCCTTGTCGTGCGGTTTCCTCGACTGGGCTGCCGGGAGCCGACTGTTTCCACATAGGCCAATGTTCTGTGCCGGTTTTGGTTTCGAGAAAAATAAGGGTCTGTTTTGTCTGGCACTGATCACTGCGGTATTAAACTTCCAATTTTTTCCAAAAGCTAACACAGCCATGCGCTTGTATTCTTCACGCCTTTTTGATCTCTGTCACAGTTGCTTGGCGAGCGGCACATCTGCCTCTCTGCCCTAACACTGACACGACCCCGTAACCCTCCCCCTCCTCCCTTCCCACTTGTAGCCCAAATCCAGTTTTTTGGTTGCTTTTCTGTGCGCCACAATTTAGTAAATAACACCCGTAATGATTCAATTGGGCATAAAGTAATTGAGAGGCGGCCTGCTTGCCATCTGTCTGGTGAGATTACTACTTTCTGTGTAATTAAACGTGTGACCTTGTGGCCATGGAGGGAGGTGCCAGTGGGCAGTCACTGCCAAAGAGCCAGGCCGTCTTATATGTAGTCGGCTGGAAGGGAAGGGGGGAAGTTGTTGTGAGGTTTTAACAGTTTAGCCCAGCTGCTAAAGATAGCATAGGCTGATGTGAGTTGAGCTTAAGTGGCAGTCTCCTTTACAGGGATGTACCCTGTGTGTGAGTGTATGCACACACACCAACGAACTCGTGTCAAAACCCCAAAGTCACCAAGCCTGAAACAATTTGGAGATACGAGAGAAGCCCGGCTGAAGTCGGAGTGATCCCTGTGTGCATACAGTGTAACCTGGGGCCAATGGGTGTGTGTGTGTGTGTGTGTGCTGGCGGGGTCACGACGGCTGAATAGAGGCTGCTGCTTTAACTCTGATTTTATGTGTGGTTTTGTTTTGACTCCTGAGGTTTGGTTTCCCTTGGACAGTGTCCAGAGACTACAAGGCCTGCTTCTCCTCAGCTCTCCTGCGAGGCCGACGTGAAGGGCCCTGCAAAGCCCCGTGATTGGATTTCAGTCCTGATCTGGTTGTTTTGTGTTGTAAACAGGACATTAAAGACGGGGATATGGCGAGCTAATGAGCCTTTGTGTCAGCGTGTGCATATGAGGGGGGGCGGTGGTGTTTGTGTGGTTTTTAGGCTTTATCTTCTGCAGCCTCTGTTGCGGTGTCACAACCGAGAAGAGGAACTAAAACCCCCATAGTGCTCTGATGACGTGCAGTACACACACACACACACACTCAAAAGCTGAAAAAGACATCAGTATGGTTTACTCACTGTGGGTAGGATGGTGTCTTGCAATACTTCCGCCCAGAGCTTGGAAAAAAATCCCTCTTGTTCCCCCCAAACAAAAATAACCATTTTAATTACTATGGTTGTGCTATGGTGCGGCCACAGCGCGGCTGGCAGGACCCGGCTGAGGTGGCACCGGCCACTGGGGATGGGGAAGAGGTCTGGGCCGCCCTCCAGGGAAATTACAGGGTGGTGTGGATGGAGGGGGGGAGCTGAAGCCTGCCTCCACTCCCTGCTGTCAGCCCAGAGAGCTACTGTTTGCAGCTAGCTAGCTCCTCTCCGTTTCATCCGTCGCCCCCTCGAGATAATTGGAGATGTACTTGGTGTAAACATGTTTTTTGTTTCAAAGTTAAGTTTTATAGCTTCAGTCAGAAGAGCTGTATGCAGAAAAAATAAATGTAACTAATAACATTCTTAGTGGACTCAGTTTTTCTTCCCCTCTTCCCTTCTGTTCGCTCTCTAACCTCTTCAGCCGTATCTTGTCTCCCTTTTCTCTCCTTCCACCCCCCCTCCTTCCTCCCCAGCTCTCCCTCCCCTCTCTCAGTATGTGCTCTGATTACCTCTCCAAACTGGCAATAAGTTGATTGCTTTACAGAGATGATGTAAGCCCCTGCCCTAGGGTACATCAGGTTGGATTTCTCCTGCTTTATCTTGTAAAGCCTAAATTAACAGCTGGTTTGGTTGGAGTTCTCCTGGATCTGACTAAAGGATTAGGCTTGGTTCTCATGCGAGTCAATCCGGTTTGATTTATTGCAGGTCTATCAAAAAAGATCAATGGGAGTCCTTTTGAAAGTAAATCCTTAATCGCTCTTTGCACTTACGTGTCATCATTGTGAATTTTTTTCCCTCCCTTCTATCTCTTGCTCTCTCCTTTCTCCATTTCTCACTCCCTAATTCTTATTCTTCTCTTACACCAAGCCTTGTCTGTATTTATTTTTTTTATCTTTCTCCTTCTTCACTCCTCCCAACACGATCTGCCGTACTGATCTGCCTCTGCTGAAGGTATCACGGTGAATTGGCCGATAGATTTTTCTCTGTTCTCATTAGTTTTCTATAGAGGCAAGGCAGCCGAAAGAACGGTGTTGTCTTCACCCAAACTTTACCTAAATCCTGCATATTCTTTATAGTAGAACTGTCACTCACATCTGGCTTTAGGTATCAGGAAAGGTTACATGTTTTGTTGTCGTAGCCTTGGACTATTGGGACAATGTCAGTGAACACAACCTTATCCAGTAAGGACTAAATAACCATTTTGGAGACCACACCACAACGACTTTACTCGGGAGGGTTGCCCAGGTATATTGAGGGCCAAAGTATATTTAGCAACCCATTATAACATTTTTCAAATTTTTGGCTGACCGCTGGGGTCAGCCCTCCACATGGGTCTGTATGTGACTGACTGAGAGAGAGAGTTGCGACATCGCAATGGCAGATCATGGAGCATATTGGTCTCTCTATACGGCTCTGGATACTTTGTTCGTTGAGTCGCCGGGGCTGCTTGTCCGCTGTCCTCACCTACGTCCACAGCGCGCACCTGCTTTCAAACACGTTGTCATCAGCCTCATAAGGACAGTCTTTGTAACACGTTGCCCAAAAAAGCGCACCTTGACCTGATGCGGTCAGACACGAGGTTTAGACCTAGTCTTGTTTATCCATCCAAGAAAACACACCGTTGACGATTGATTGTTAAGTGGACAATCTCCCTTCGCTCTTAAGAATAGCTGGTTGGTGCCGATGTCATTCGTTAGCAGTTCCTCGCCAGACCTGAAGAAGCCTTTCGGATGACACGTCTACAAGAACTTCAACCAAGTCCGGTTGCCTTTTGGATTAAGCTTGGAAGCAGTTCCACGTTGGGATTCGATCATTTGATAGACAATACAGCAGAACTAAAATGGTGTAATAAGATTATCCTACCAGAAATATGGTAATGCAGTATCATCTGATAACTTTACTTCTTCCACAATAAGTTCTCTCCATATCTGCCTCTAAAATCTTGTATCATCTGGGCTCATTACTCATCTTCCTGCTTTGACCGGCCCTTAAATTGCTTCTCCGTTCCCTCCAGGGCTCGATGCATGCTAACACAAGAAACGTGCTAAACCCATTCCAGTAACATAATCCCAAACTCTTAGTCGCCTCACATATTGGAATACTAAACGCTTATTTTCCTGAACATTTAAGCGTACATACTTCACTGTCGACAAAATGATATAACACTCAAACAACACCCTGCTGCATATTTTCATGCAGACATTCGTAAAGTGACCTGGCAGCTGTTGAGAAGTTGGGACGAGGAGGGAGGAGGGGGTTTCTCCTACTCTAGATCTCTCCTTCTCATCTCTTTCTTACTTTGTCCAGTTCCTCCAACAACAGGGCTCATTGTACGTTATCTTCAGGATATTCTCACACTAGTTCCTCCTTCTCTCATGGCCTTGAATATAATTGAATCGGTACCTTGAAGAATACAACCACAAGGACTCGATGGATGGACATCCGCACTGATAGTACCAATGATGGGAAGCCTTCGAAGGCAGGGTGGCACCTCCTATTTTATCCTCTGAATCAACCCAACATCCAGGACTTCCTGTGTCTCTGAGTGCTCTTGGGTCTATTTTCCAATCGTTGTGTGAATGTGCGTCGGACAGATTGAGGTAAAACTGACTCAGGGCTGATCGATGTCAAATTCAGGTGTGTCCTCCTGGCATGCTTGGCGAGCTGGATGGCTGGCAGACCTTGGGGTGGAGGTGGTGGGGGTGTGGGAGGGGCTGCCGAGTGGTGGAGGTTGGGTGGGGGGAGTGAGATCGACGGGATACGTGGGAAGGAAGGGCTTGCTGTCAGCCAGCTGGACCTCTTAATCCTACAGCCTTGGGGAAAGGGTGTGTGAGTTTGCGTGCGCGTTTGTGTGTGTGTGTTTGTCTCGTAGAGATTTGTCAAGTTTAGCACACCTCTGCTCCCCTCTTTGGCCCAGCTGAGCCCACGTTGTGAGTGTGTGTTGTTGTGTGAGTGTGAGACACAACCAGGATCTATGCCCACGCTGTTTACTGTAGTCCTCGCTTTAACGGCACACTGTATATTTATGTCGAGACGACACAGCCTCTCCAGCCCTTGATGTTGGAGAGGCGCTGGGGGTTGGTGCGAGGTGGAAGTGGAGGGGAGGGGGGAGGTGGAAGGGCTGTCCCATGTTGCTGGTTGAAGGGGGGGAAGTTGTGAGGGCAACAAACACTGCCAGCACCCCCTGCTCCACCCTAAAACATCCCCTGTTTCCAAGCCCGGCCCTCTCTGAGTCTACCCTCTAAAACTTGTGTGTGTGCGCTTTATCCCTCTCTACGTCATACTGTAACTACCCGGCTGATTGCATCACCCTCTTGTCATTCATTAGAGCCAAACATACTATTTAGCCACATTCCATGCAAGCTTCCTCTTTTTTTTTTTCACTCTCTCTCTCTCTTTCCTCTGCCCCGCTCGCTCTCTTTTGGCGTAGACTTTTGCATATATCACAGGCTGGCAGGCTAAGAGCTTGGGACTTCCCCACGCCACACTCCAAGCCTTTGATCCTTTGCTTTGGAGGTAACATCAAAAGGAGAGGCATAGAAAGGCAGCTACTACTGTGAAGTTCAATGTTCAACTTGATGGCTTGGCTGAGGGCTTTTTTTCCTCTCTCCTCCTCTCTCTCCCTACCTCCCCCACTTCCCTCCTCCCGCTGCTCCCTCGATCCCTTCGCTGCATCCCTCAGCTGACAAAAACACACAGTTTGTAGCCAAGGGTTTTTTTTTTTTGGTGCATCTGACCTCACCTCTATAGGCTTTAAACAAGACCTCCTCCCCGTAAAAAAGCACATATACAGATGGTGTACACAAAAAAATCAGCCGTCTCTTTTTGATGGTGTGGTGAAAGGTGCAGTTCCAGCGCCCGGCCCTTCCCTTTCTCTCTGTTTTCTCCCACTCACTGTGTGTGAATGACATGCAGCATCCAATATTGCAGCTGGTTGCATCAATGCAAGAGCCAGGCCCGTTGGTGCAGCGGTGGTGGATAGGTTAGCAGGAGGGAAAAGGGCATTACGCCGTATTGTTTTCTGCGCAGACTCCCGGTGTGAATCCATCCTTGCTCTTTACGCGTCATCTTTTGGATCCTCAAAGGGAAAGAAACACCTTCCTTCTGCTCTTCTTCTTTGGTTGCTGTGTTGACACAGGGAAACGTAAAGTTTGCAATCAGTCGTTCACAGGAAAACAAACCGTCCTCATAATGAATGCCTCAGCTGAGTTTCTTATGCAAACTCTCTGAATTAAGGAAGTATCAGATGAAGCCGTGCATTCCAGGTCAAAGCCAGGCTTTTCTCTGCTGTAGTCGACGGTATTTAAATGACACCGACTTGATAAGGCGATCCAGAAAGCCGAGGTGCTCCACTAAATGCTTTTTCGTCTTTTATGAGCTTCCCTGTCTGACTGTGCCAATTAGCAAAGGCGTGTGGCCTGCTTTTCTTCTCCTCTTTCTCTCTCTCTCTTCTTTTTTTTATCCTGCTCCAACTCTCTTTCCAGATAGACGCTCTGTATCGCACACACACACACACACACTGCCGTACACACACCAAGCACACGTTTGGTGTATCATTAGCTTAGTGTGCGGGGAGGCGTGCGAGCCCGGGCTCTCCCCTGCCTTATCTCCATGTCAATCACAGCGTGTGTGTGAACATCAGTTGTAATGATCTCCATCCAGCCTGTCGGTGCGTGTTAGCGCCTGGCTTCCCTCGCCCCCGGAGCAAGCCATTCCCTAGCTAATAGATGCAAAATTAAGCTGATCAATAGATGGCCTCAGCTCATTATTGACATGTTATCGCGGCGTGGGATTTTTGTGCGGGGGTTTTATACAGAGCTAGCCGGAGATGCAAGGCAGGAGGAGCAAAAAAAAAGTTAGCCGTCTTCTGTAAATGGCTCGGGCCACTTTATTTCAACCCAGTGATGATATTACATTAAGCTAATTTATGCTTCCTCAATATGCATGCAATAAATCAGACGCTAAAGCAGCTTTCTGTTAAGATTTCTTGTCTTGTTGGGGGAGTAATCACCTGCTCAGTGGAAGGAAATGAGATGGAGACTTTCTAAAACGCCATATTAAAGATTCATCAATAATTGGCATGTGTGCTGCTGTTTGTGTTGCAAGGGAGGGGGGGGGGCGGAAGAGGGGGGACGGCTCTTATGGACCGATCACATTGTGATTGAGCTAAGTGGTAATTAACCATGAGAGAGGTGTGTGTGTCTTGGATTCGGCGCATGCACGAAGATGCTGCTGTGTCAGAAAAGGCGGGGATACAGAGGGTAAGGCAGGGGGGCTGAAAGAGGGGGGGGGCGCATCGCTGACAGTTGATTTGGAGGTGAGCGCTGGGGGCATGTGGTCAGGTTATGGAGGCATGGGGAGTGGGGGGGGGGGGCTACGCACCCGCCTCCCCTGACCCTCCTCAGGTCTTTTTGTCATGGAAGCATCTCCCATTTTAATGAGCCCCAATAACCAAGCCCTTATTACTTATTTATTCATTAAGCTGCCGTGGCAAAGCGGCAGTACCCCACTGCGTGAGTGTGCGTGTAATTGCTTGTGTGGGAATTTATTTTTTCTCTTCTTTCATGCATGATATCACTGTAAATTTGGATGTTTTGTAACAACAATTACGAGCTGAGTTAAAGCTAATCGATCCCAAAACGGTTAGCCTAAAGCTGATGAGTTCAGGTGGTTGGGTAACAAGTCCATAACCTGAAACCATATTTGAGATTTAAGTTGAAACCTGTTAAAATTGCAGGCTTTAGGGATGCTGAGGGAGTAGGCTTCATGAATATGGAGGCCGAAGCGCTTCAAGGTGTATGTGCAAGCGTGAAATAGACACAAAACAGTCAGAGTGTTTGTTGAGTTGTATGATGCTTTGTGAAGATTAATTGCCTGTTGGTATGTGTGTGTGATGCCTTCCACATAATGCTTTCTGATTGATGAATGTGCGTAGGTGGAATTGTGTGATAGCGTGTAGTGTTTTCAGAATATCGGAAGTCTCTGTGAAGCCGGTGAGTGTACACATTCTCTCCCTCTGAGGCATGTTTCGTAGCTTCCTTATATCCAGTCTACCGTTTAACTAATTCATAGTGAACTCTCGCAGAACAAAACCAGACACCCAACATCAAGGGCAGCGTTCAGCTCTCCTCCAGCACAATACCAAACACAGCACTCTCCAGCGCAATGTGGGCGCTGCAATCAGCCTACTTTTCTCTCTCAGCAGAGCTCAGCTGCAGTTCACGTTTTTAACTCTCCCCTCCACGCCTCAGACCCTATTTCCTGCAAACAAAGGTAAGCATGGAGCGAATGTTTGAGTTTCCCAACCTCTTTGCCTCCCTTCCCCTGGCCCTCGCCTTGCGTAAGGGGCTCAGACACACCTAGGCCTGCAGGCGTGCCTGTTCACCTCCATGTAGCCTCTAAGTAGGTCAGTGTGTACGAGACTCAAACCAGGAAGGTCCAGGACCTGATCTTTGGCCTGGCAATCCAGCAGCCTACTTGCACTGAGCTGTGAATCCTCGACTGTATGCCAGCAAGATTATTATTGTTTGATACTCATGCTGAGGCTTGGAGGGATTTGAGGTAGCCTAAATATTTAAACATAGAAAAAAATCAAATCTGAAAAAATAGCCACACTTTTTCTTAAATTGTACCACAAAATCAAAACTGGAGAAACTCCAATAACATTTCTTTCTTCACAATGCTAACCCTGCATGGCAACACTAGTGCTACTACTAGAAACTGAAGCCTTTTGTACAGTAAACTAGGGATGGGAATTTCCAGTAATATCAATATTCGAGTAATCTAATTACCTTATGAACGAGTAATCGAGTACTCGCAAAATATATCTTTTTTTACCGTTAAGAAAACACGTCTGACACGGACCTCTCGGCCCAGAAATAGTAGGCTATATGCCTGTAAGAGAACATTACTAACACTTTCACATTCATGTAAATAAATAGCCAACAATAGAAAGCAAGTGCAATTTCAAATGCATTAAACCTTAACAGGCCCTCAATTAACGTTGTTGTAACATTTTGTTGTCAAATGTCACAGCGGTAGCGGACTGTTCTGTGTTCCTTAACATGTCACTCTAAATCAACAGCCGAGTCAAACATTTCAAGTCAAAATAAATATTAAATTAACTTCCCTCGAAAAAGATATAGTATCACGCAATGATGAGCCGTGAATAATACGTTCAACTTCCACTCTCGTAGCTGTTTTGTCCGGCGTTATGTCGGCTTGTACTCCGGCTCAACAAATGCCATCAGCTCACGGAAGCCTTCTCCTTCCACAGCACTTACTGGCAGCATATCTCCAGTCACCATGTTTGTTATTATCAGGCTAATCTTCTCCGCTGTGGTATCATCACAACGACGTGTGCTAACAGGGCCAACAAATGATGCGACGCAAGACTGCCTGTGATGCAAGACTGCCCGCTGGCTTCTCCTTGTGCTTTGAGCGCGTGTGGTTAAACATCAAACTAGTATTTCTATGATATACAAGTTTAACACCAGCTTTCACAGCACGCAATACTTCCAGACATCACTTTCCTGGTCACGGCTGACATGGTGCATGAAAGCTAACTGAGTTAAACTACGTTAGCCGAATAATGACGTCAACGAGTACTCGAGTATTCGTCCTCATCCCTACTGTAAACATGGTCCTTTAGCTGGTATTTTCTAGAGTAAGATATTCGCAAATAGTACCTACTGTTGTTGTTTGCTGGTGATATCGACCCCATTTCTCCATTTATTACCTTTGTAATAATCAAAACTTCCAGTAACATGTAACCCACTCAGTTTGTCACCCTAGTAATTATAAAAGCAACTCAAAACTCAAGTTACATTTGAGGCAGAAAGGGGGAAAAAAACAAAAAGAAATCGTCCATCAGATAGAAGGGCAGGAAGTGTAGCCCTGTGAAGCAGGAGCAGCACCTGAAAGCAGAAGCGTTCTGCAGCAGAGCCTGGTGCTAAAGGTGCCAGAGCGCCTGTTCATTAGCAGGGCTGATGGAAGACCAGCCAGCTCCTGCTGGCCTTCACCCTCCCTGCCACAATATTTATAGAGCAGCCAAGAGATACTCTTAATGACACGGGGAGAGGGACAGTGGGAAAGGGGGAGGGGGTGCAAAAGTCAGAAGTGGAACACTGTTTACTTTCTGAGGCTTGTTGAGAAGTTGTTGTGATGTGGACTGTAATTATGTCACCCTCACACTTCCTTTAAGAGCACTGTATGTGCATCCAGGTGTATAATCTTTTTTATTGTCTATCATCATATAATCAGTTTAATTACGAGTAGGGAGCTTCAGTTTTGCTTTATTTTTTTTTACTAATTTGTCTCCTGTCTCTACAGCTGTAGAAAAATGTGTTGACTACTTGTTGCGCAATCCTTTGAAACATTTCCGTCAATCAGCTGGTGTTTGAACAGCACATTTGTCCACACTTGTTAAGTAAACAGCGTCAGAGCAAAGCCATTCTTATCTCATGAACCGGTGTTTAACAGACCAAAACTTACTTTCAAAACTGGCCAGATAAAAGTCAAGTGTTCGTGGAAAAAAGTCTCAAGGAAGGCACCAAGCAGATCAATTAAAAACAAGCATTTCTGCCCTTTTTGTCAAAGAATGCATTACTTACTGATTTTGTAGACAATAGTGGTTTCACAAGCCTGTTTCTGTTGCCTCATTTTAGCGGGTGAGTAAAGTCTGGGTTGGGTTGAGTGGAAGGAAAGGTCATGCGCACATTCCCAATGTGAGAAAAAGACGTACAGTATTATACGGAAGTGTAAGGTTGAGCCTTTCTGTAAGACAGAAAGGAGGGGAGATTGAGATGGAGATGGAGATGGTTGGCAAAGGGGGTAGGGGCAGGAGGTGAGAAGGGGAGGTTTTGGATCAGGTCTGCAGCCCCAGTGCTGTCGGGGCCAGTGGAACCCC
Source organism: Semicossyphus pulcher (assembly GCF_022749685.1). Lineage (NCBI taxonomy): Eukaryota > Metazoa > Chordata > Actinopteri > Labriformes > Labridae > Semicossyphus > Semicossyphus pulcher. Next base: position 16,234,220 of record NW_027211670.1, on the reverse strand, counting down.
CAAGCGGTTCTGGCTTTGGAGTAAATATGGGCCCAGCGGACCCCTTCCAGCCCCAGGGCACACAAACCCCAGGCCTTCCCACATTCTACTTTTATTTTCCTGGTTGCAAAACGCCTCAGGCTATCAGAGCAGGTGGGGTGTTTTTTTTTCTTCTTTAATATTTACTCATAAAATGTGCATTAGTAGAACCAAAGCAGCCATGATGGGCCCCCTTGTGTCAGCTAACTTTCTCCCAGATTTGAAGAGGAACTCTCGCGCTACTTCCAAGGGGCGCAAGAATTCCTTGGATCAATGTCAATTTGTCAAACAGCTGAGAGGGCTTGTGATTTTCTTTTTTTACCCAGGGGGATTCAGAGGTCTGTTTAACATTAAGCCTCTCCCTCCCTTAATTGCAGGAAAAATACTGTCCCTTCCTCAACAAATTACGTGTTTATCTAAGCACTTGTTTGCATTGTCGCTTGCACTTGTGAGTGAGGACAAAGACTGCTGGCAATATCTGCAACAGATCAAGACAATATGCTCGGCTCTCGTTTTTTAAAGGGATAAAATTGTAGTCAAACTGGAGGGACTAATCTTTTAAGCTCTGTGCAGTTTACTTGCAGAGCTTTGAATGGGCTCCTCTTACTAGCCTTGATCATTTCAGACTTAAATAAAGCTCTTTATAGTATCGGTCTGATTGGTGTAATCTGCAAGCTGTCAATCCCATCTCTGAGCGCTCTCCCAGAGGAGCTGCCGGGCCTGTCGACCGGAGAATGTTCAAATGTGGGTGAGCGTTGTTGCTCAGGTGTGAACGAGTGAGTAAGCATGTGAAGTATGTCAAGAGGGGGGTCACTGTTAATGTACATGTGTTATCTGTATGCTGCCTGTAATGCCTGTGTAGAGCTATGTCATGTCTGCGATATGAGGCTGCCACAGATGGGTCAAAGATCTGCTGGACTCTCTAGAGCAACACCCAGCATCCATATGCTGACTCTAAACCCAAGCTGCTATGTGTCTGTCTTTCTGTGTCCATCCCCCCCCTTCTCTTGCACATTGCTCACATGGCTCGAATGCTTGATGGAGCCCCAGTGGTCCTCATCATCTGCCCATTGGACCAGTGTTTGGGAGCCACATTGGCACATAAGGAGCCCTGTTTGTTTGATTGGTCTGAAGCCCTCTGCTCTTAATCCAAAACAAAACGAACAAGCCGTGCGGTGGCTGCTGTTCCAGCCGCTGGGCCGCATGTGATAAACACATCAGATGGGGGCTTGATGGAAAAAAAATAGCTGGTTTGTTGACCAGAAACAGGCAGAGCAATCCTGCACTTGTCTGTCATTCAGACTAAAAAATTTATGAGCAAGACTTTTCCCCCTTCTTCTTTGTCAATAGCAGGTATTGACGTTTGGTTAATGTTTGATAGGATGTGGAAAAAATGGTGTATTTTTGGAAGGATCAGAGTTGAGCACTGCTACCAGGAAGGAGTGTTTTAAGCCAAATTGCTTCAGTGCCAGCTTGTTGAATTAGTAAAAACATCGGTGGAAGCCGGGCTGCAGACATGTGAGGATGATGTGTGAGCGCTCAGGGTGACCCTCTATTTGTCTCCAGTCTACTTTCTCCTCTGCCACGAGCTGTGACACCAGGACCAGGGCCCCCTCTTGTTTCCACCGCGATGACAGTCAGCGAGGATCTGGGTTAGCATTCTGTGGTTCATAACATGCCAAGCCTCGCGCAGTGGCAGTCACTCACATAAAGCAAATTGGTTGGGCTTGCAGGTAGAAAACACCTGCTTGATCATAGTATGGTAAAAGTGAAAAAAATAGATTAATTGATCAGCGGAAGTTAGACAATCTGTAGTGGTTCTGCTTCTTTAATGGGTATGTAGGAGCATTGGATATTTGGTCAAACAAGACATCACCTTGGGAACTTCTGGAAACTTCTGCCACACGTAACCCAAAATGGATACATTTATTAGACTGATACCGATACCATTATTAGAGGCAGCCTCCCAAACTGCCTAAAATGCGGTATCGGCGACAACGCTAGTGAATGCACTGTTCGGATTCCATGATTTATTAGACCCCCGAAAGAAAAATGTAAATTTGTGCGGTTCACCAAAGCTAGCAAAATGTCACCAATAAGGGTTTTCCACCGATAACAGGTTTTTTTGCGATGGTATTGGAGGGATACTTGGTATCGCCCAATATCCGTCCAATAAGTCTAGGTATTGGAGTTATAGTTAATCGTTTAATCATCATAAACAACTCAAACTTCTGGACCACCAACCCCCGTTCTTCTTGAGCTTGGGAAAGCAGCAGAGGACAGGAAAAATCGGGACAGTGAGAGTGAGTTCATCCCTGTGTAAGGATTTAGAGGACTCCCTTGTCTTTCACTTCATCAGAGACAATTGAGTCATTCAGTGCCCATTGTGGGGCCGGCCAGGCGAGGAGGGGCGCAGGGTAGGGGAAGAGAACTGGTGGTGGGGGGGAGATGATGGGGTGGGGAGGCTGAAAGGGAGAGGAGAGAAGGAGAAACCGTCTGGTGCACGACCCGGAGTCGGAGCTCCACCACCGGGTGGCTCTTACAGGGTGGGGGTCTGTCAAAGGGGGGGGTTGCTTAGTGTTTGTGTGTGTGCGTGTGTGTGTGTGTGTGTGTGTGAGGGGGGCAGGAAGAGGGACAGAGGAAAAGAGAGAGAGTTATCCTGGAACTCCGGAGCAATTTGTCACATCGGAATGGCTCTTGAGTTACCCGGGGGGCCCCCTCATAGCAGGAGAGTTTTCAGGTCGCAGAGTGGGTAACAGGGAGGGGCTTGGAGCAGCCGAGAGGGGTCAGAGGTCATGGCCTACTCAAGCCCGGGCGGTGCGTCCGTTAGCAGGGCAGGCGGCTGGGTGGGGGAGAGAGAGGAAGGACGCCAAGAAGGGGGTGGTCGGAAAGCCCAGTGCTTGCCAGGGCTCCGTTTTCCTTGGCATGCTTGTAAAACCTGCAGGAGAGATTAGTGTGTGAGAACATTTGCAATAGCGAGGCTGAAGTGGAGCCACTTGTCAGGGCATGCGCTGCGGCACCCTCCCTCTCTCTGTAGCCTTTCAATGTCTCTCTACCCCACTGCCACACTCAGGGGTGTCACCTTCACGCTCCTTACCCACCTACTCAGAATGTCCTCTTGTTCGACCCCTCTCCCGACTGCAGCTGTGTTTGAATATTTGCATGTGTGAGCATGTGTGCACACGCACACGCCACGGCAGGACTTTCCCATGACTGGATTCACAGTCTACCCCCCCTTTTCCCCTGGACTGCCCCGTCTTCTAGCCCCCTGTGGCACCCATGGATACTGTCTTGAATTACCTCATAGATGACAGCAACCCTGTCACTCTTTTCCTCCTCTTTTACGGTTACAACACCCCCTCCTCCTCCTCCTCCTCCTCACCCTCCTCCTTTCCCCCCTTCATGGCAATTAATACCCAGTGTGGGGGGTCCATAAAACCCACAAGACCTCAACTCTGGAGTTTTTACAACCTTTCCTTTTTCCACTCTCAGAACATACAAACAAGCATAAACAAAACCAGTTTTTTAAGCAGTAAAAGCCGTCTTGGGGTCATAAATGAGTGGTAGTTGTGGAGAAAGACCAGGCAGCAAACAGTTTTTTCCCTTGCAGGGGCTGTAACCGAGGACATGGAGTCAATAACTCCCTCCAGCGTCTACCACTGGCAGGCACCCCACAGTGAACTCTTCGCTAATTACCACTGATTTAGACACAGTCTCAGGAAGGGTCGCGACATACTCACTTTCTGACCAGCTCTGACACACATACTGAACACACACACACACACACACACACACAAGCCTTCAGACATGCATACAAACTAGCGGCCACCCTTGCAGAATGACAGGACAAAGAAATTGAATCTAATGTACCTGCATCGACACAGGACTGCCAGGCTGCTTGCAGAGAGCCACAGCCAAGTTTCATCTGTATCTGTGTTAGACGGGGAGCGGACATTGGTTGCACTTACTTTAAATGAATACGACAAAGCATTTCCTTTTGGAACTGAAGGATTTTAGCACGAACCTCTTAGGTCTTAAGTCATTGTTGCAAAGAAGTGCATGATCTCAATCTTACAGGAAATATAATTTAATGCGTTTAAGATATCATCTTGAAATGAAGCAACAATCTGAAACATGTGGATACCAGGGGCTGGAAAGAAAGGGACTCCAAGGTTTCTTGATTTTGTTGAATGTTTATGTCCAAATAGAAAAGACTCTTAAGGGGGATAACTGGTTACGGTGCTCTTAATGAAGAGTTTACCCCATTCCAATTTGAATAACTCTGTAGTGAGGTTACCAAATTAGGCCTCTTACCTCATTTGTTTTCATAAGACAAACTCGTTATATCACCGTTATATCACCAATTTTTATTGCTTTTGCAGTTTTCATTGCATCCAAATCCAGGGAATTAGCATCACCCAAGTTGCCACAGAGGCAAACGTTTGATTGCTGCAAGCATTTCTGAAAGGTCACTGGTTTGACTGGCTTAAGGCTGTTGCGTCTGATATTCAGTTACTCAGTGGTTTCCTTTCTTCATAATGCTGAGGCCCTTCACCTCTTAGCATGGCACCAATTCCAAAGGCCTCAGCTGCCGTGACCCCGTTCCACCCTGTAAGGTGGCTGTGACATTGATAAGCAGACTCTGGTCAACACCAACCACAGGGAACTTCATGTGTGGCCTAAAGGTTACATTTTCAATGAGTCAGTGTTTTTTAATGACTGCCAGTTTTAATGTCTTACCATGTTATTGTATGATTGAATATATGATGATGGGAACCAGAGCTTTTCCTGGTCATTTAAGGATGAAGGTGGTGGGAAGGTAGGCCATTCAAGGTAGAACTGTCAACACATCACATGTCATCAAATTAAAAGGTCTCCACCCAGCTTATATCACAAAGACAGATGCTTCTCATGACCCTTGTTTCTGCTTATCTGTGTTCCTCGACTGTATGTGTGCGTGAGAGGGTTGGAGAAAGACAGGTAGACTCCTGGCGGAGGCCAAGTCAATCATTTATGGACGCAGTCAGGAGGTCTACCCTCAGAGGTGCGTGGTGAGACGCCACACTTCCTACTCTTTATGGGCTCTAATAAAAGTCTGACAACAGTCACATTTATGACGTTAGGTCATCTTAAAGCCATGACTCGTGTACAGTACTACCCCTAAACTCTGCCCTCCCTCAACTCCAAATATGTGACATAATGGAATCCAGATTTAGCGGTCAGAAATGATAAACACACACTTTTCTTTTTGTTTTCATGGTCACTCTGTTGGAGCCTGGCTACCAAAAGGAAGTTTTGTGCTGTATGTTTGGTTTACACATCTACTATGTGCACCCCTGCTGGACTCTCAGATGCATGCTCGAGGCCATCCTCACCTCATCCACCATCCGCCTTAAGATCTTTGTTTGCTTCTCCATGTTTTTCAGTTCCCACACCCGTACATCCGTCAAGAAAATGTCGTCTCCCTTTTTTTTTGTCTTACTTTTAATTTTGTTTCTTTTTGGTTTTTGCTTTCTGCATTGTTAACATGTTTTGTTTCTTTCTTTCCATTCTGTTTCCTTTCTGCCATTCAGTACCTACAGATGAAATGGCCCCTGCTAGATGTTCAACCAGGAGGTCTTCAAAGTAGACAAGCACTTAAAGATGCCAGGTCCCCGTCACCGGCACACATCGTTGTAAGTAACACTCCGCTCGGTACTTTTTCCCTCTTTCTCCCAAGCTCTTCTTCCTTTTGTTTCATGACAGAAAGACAAACAACCCCTGCTTTTCTTCTCTCATCCATGCTGAAAACATCTTCAGTGTTAAAGCACTTCCCTTTTCTCCCCCATGAGTGGATGTTTCGACTGGAAAAATGCATATTTGTTTGCATTTACCCTTAAATCAGTCACTAACGCACTAGGGCAGGCAGTTTTATGTGAACTTGTTCTCTTATATGTTGGCAAAGGAAGTTTGTGGATCCCAAAAAGCAGAGCTTTTGTCTGCTAGTCAGCGATAAGTGGTGAATGGGTTGAATTCAGGTGCATAAGTTGTTCATTGGACAGCCACGACGCATGTAATCCCAGAGACGATGATAACCAGCCTCGTATGGAGCTGGAAGATTAGAAAACACTGGCGACTTTTTGAGACTGAGCTAATGCCAGGCTGCTAACGTGCTGTCTTTGAGGGAAGTGTGGGCGTTTCTTCAGCATTGATTACCCTATCCGTGGAGTTGGAGGAGTAGTGAGGCAGGCAGCAGAGTTAGCTGGACAGCGATAGGGGCATATGGAGTACATACACATAACAGAGCATCCACCCCAGGCATGTCAATATCTAAGAGGCTATAGCATCCTAGAGTGAACAGTTGAACTTAGTAGTTAGCCAAAGGCATCAACTTTCCAGGAGGTCAGCGAAAGGTTGAGCACAGGGAGGTTGTGCGTATGTGGTCACAGGGTGAGCGAGCCAGGAAAATCAATGAGAGTGGGGTTTGAGCAGAATTAGTGAGGTGATCACGGACGCCTCGGGCCACCGTCGGCACATTTCTTACTTTGTTTTGGACTTTTCTACATATTGTTATGAAAATGAACATTTAAAAAGAAGCGTATATAATGATTTTAAATGTCGAAGCCTTCGTGTGCTCATGAATACAATGTCTCTTGTGGTAACAGTTCAGCGCAGGAGCTAATAATACTCCGCTGACCCTTTTTGTTTATGTGCAACAACACAGTTAGCAGTCGCCATGGCTCTGCGGCTCACTCAGGAGGTGGTGATGATTTTTTATCACACAAATTACACTGTCAAGACACGGCGTCCCTCTGAGTCACATTTGACATTTGATCAGTTCAGTTACTTTTACGGTCCGTAATAAATACCATCCCCAGCAGTTACTCAAAAATTGGCGAGCCTCGGCCTCCTTGGTATTCTGCCCGTTTAAGTTAAGCACGTCTTAAAATAGCAGGAGCCGACATGGCTGTTTATTTGAAACAGAAACCTTGTCAAAAGTTGTGTTTAAAGACAAAGAGCTCGCGATGACAGTGTTATTTTGAACAAAACAAGCCCAGCATAGGCCCTCCTTATCTTTCGCTGCGATGCTGCTGTTATTTTTATACCAAAGAGTTCAGGGGCCTCTTTCGTACTCCGTTATTTTAGGAGACGCTGAGAAAAGAGTCCCAACTCCTATGAAGTCATTAAACTGGTCGTAGGCAGCAAAAAGCTGCAGGTAAATACTTGAGGTTTTTATCCTGGTATGAGTCATGTGGCTGTAAATACTTCCCACCTCACAACCACCTCAACTCCTGCTATATAATTCACTTTTAAAGGTTAAAGACAGACTGACGTGTAACGCTCTAACTTTTTAGAAAGCATAAGTGATGTCATGACACAATTTATACACGCACTTTACAGAATGTTTCAAATATGACAGCGCCATGACGTGTTCGAGCTAAATGATCTATAATTACAACAGGACCTTTATTTGTATTTTTTTTTTTTGGGTCAATAAATTCGAGCATCTATTTTTTTCACAGTGTAGACAGAGAGCAGAGCGACGTAATACAAACAGCCAAGTGTGCAACACATGAAGGCTTGGAACAAACACCAGCTTCTCATCACAAAACAGAAACTGGCTGTGGGGCGAAAAACAAACTTGAAACAACAAAGATGGACAAGCAGACAGATGGAAAAAATAAGCTCGCACATTGCTGAAGTGCAGACCTATTTTCGACAACACAATGGAGTGACTGTAGTTCAAAATACTGAGCAGCAACGTGTTTTGAAGAGCGTGCGTTGATCACTGCAAAACGTTCCTATGCTGTAAAAGATTAACACCGAACACAAAAGAATATAAGTTTGAGATAAAAGACAGACAAAGAAGAAGAAGCCCAGTTTAATGTAACGTTAATGATTCAGAGGTAACAGAATCTTACATATCTGTGAAAACAGTTATGAAGATTGCATCCACCCCCTTATGATATGCTAGTTTTACCTGGTAAAGTTTGCACTTGTTTATTTTTTCGAAGAAGTTCCACACTGAACTCTTTGACGTCTGCAGAAGTCTGCATTTTTCTCGGGTTCCTCATCTCACACCGCAACACCCGTTTTGCCGACACCTGGCGCTTATGCTTTCTTCTTCTTTTGTTATTTAAGGGCGGCTCACAGCTTTCAGATGCGCTACAGCCACCGTCTGGCGGTAGTACCGAATTACAACCAAGCGCCGGTAAAACAATGGGGAAATAATATTCACATGAACTCTTCGATGCTGTTGATCTCTTCTGATTTCTGATCAATTTCCGGCACATGTGGGATTTGGACCAATGAGACACGGACTAAATGTAGTTTGCTATTTTAGCCACAATTAAGAGTACATTTAGGAGACTTGTCCAAACTCTAAGAGTGCCTTTGCGGGGGCAACAGAAAACAGAGATTGATGATGGAGAAAAGAAAAGTATCTGACATTTGAATAACCCTGTGGTTTGTCTCTCGCAAAAGCAGAAAGCAGCACAATTAAACACATCTTCTAACGAGTACTGACGCCGATCAATATCGCACAATATATTGTAATATCCCCATTCTTATTGCCCGGCCCTATAGTGTGATCTGTTTGATAGAGTACACAGCCTGGTAAGATCAGAGGCATTGCAGCATGGCTGCACAGGCACACAACTCTCCGTTAGCAGGAGTGATAGAATTGAACGTGAATTGCAGCTTGTATTGTTGCCGCTGCTACCATCCTGCTCCAGCTTCCACCTCTGACTGTGAGGGAAGTGTGATTGAATGTTTCCCTGGTTTGCATCATACTGCCTGTTGTACATACAGAGAAGACAGATAACTGCGGACAGCATCGTGAATGCCGATGATAACCCCACACGGTCTCCTGCCGGTGTCACTCAGTCAGTCAAGCTTTACTTTTCTCTTATTTTTTACTACCTGATGTAGGCCTGTGTGTTTCAGTATGTGAGCCCCTTATCAATAAATTGGGCTGTAAACAGTAGTTTCTTTTTGTTTACAAATGCAAAGAAACACCTTGACCTCTCGCTGCCCGGAGCGCTCGCAGGCTGCATTTTCAGTGATAAGAAGCCGTCGATTGCCCTGTTAGATAACGGCGATCTGAAGCCTGAGTGACCCTCAGACAGCTGAAACAACAACAGAAGACTGTGATAGATTAAAGGGAAGATATAGCCGGCTGCAGATAAGCCTGTTAGAAAGTTAGGGATGGGTAGAAGGATGGAGGAGAGCGGGACAGGGACGGAGATGCAGGCAGTTGAGAAAAGAGGAAGTGACCTCACGCAGGCCGGTCTGTCTGAGGGCATGCTGCATGCCCCTGTTTACCATGCCCTCAAAGGGGGCCACGCAGGACCCTTTTGAAGTGCCTGACCACGCCGCAGGCTGCCTCAAAACCTGCCGCCGCTGAACTTTTATGCCATTGGCTGAAAGTTATTCAATATTTATCCTCCTATTGATGTGTATTTTTTGAGGGAGAGACTCCAAGAAAGATTTTTTTATGCCTCACGCAGCTCCTGAGGGAAAGATCATAAACAGTGCTTGCTTTGTCAGCTCGGCTTTTATTGTGATGTTTTAATTTGACATTGTGGACTGGAAGGAAGTAGCTTAAAGGATGGTGGTGTGTGGGTTTTGTTTAAGTGAATATTCAATTAAGCCACAAGTTACTTCTTTAAATGTGGTTTATGGCATCAACAATGGAGCAGACTCATTTATGTATTGCTATGACATCATTTCATTGACAGTCATGTGATCAAACTTACTTCACGTTGAGATAAAGATCCAAATCTCTCTTCTTATCGAGTCACATTTCGTAATTTGCCATTCTGGGAATTGGGGCAGAAACATGCAAATGTTAAGAGCATATACACAGAAACTACTTTCCTGACATTCACGTGCGCACACACACACACACAGACACACACACACACACACACGCACACAGCCTTAGAGTCTAGAGCCTAGCCCCGCTCGAACAATGTCTCCATTGTTTTGTGGGCTTTCACTGGCAGCAGGGGACGGCTGGAGTGTTAACCATTTCCCAACTGTGCCTCAGTGTGTATTATTGTGTGTGTGTGTGTGTCTGTGTGTGTGTCAGAGGTAGTGAAGCATGGGCTCAGGGATGAAGAGAGGGAGGGCACTTGCTCCAAGTGTATGGTAATTAGTGTGGAGGAAGTGATGGAATCTGGCCATTTTTATGGCCTGCAAGACCTCCCACCTGAGCCTTTTACAACTACTGAACATGCTTATTTTATTCCCATTCACTCGTTCCTCTGAAGAGTGCGTGCTGGAAAGAGGCTGAGTGAAAGGAGCTGACGTGTTTTTGATATTGTTAAAAAAAAAAAAAAGGAACAGAAACACATGGCACAATGACTGTGGAGCCCAACAAGCGACTGCACCTCTCGGTTTGTGTTAGAAAAGACACATAACGATCATAGTCGCCCTCCTTGACCGCTTCTCTGTCCATTTCGTAGGAATGGGGATAAAGGGGGCTTCCTGTGGTCTGAATGGGCCGTGCACCTGGGTTAGCCAGACAATTGCGCAGAGCTCTGGGATGCCTGGCCTCCTCAGCTGTTAATGAGCGACCCCATGGTCAGCAGGCACCACCCACACACTGTCCACAGGCTTTACCTAGAAGGCTTTCTCTCTCTGACTTATCCCGACCTTAAACTGCTCTTTCCTTCTGCATTAAAAGCTTTTTCCCACATAACCCCTCTCCCCATCTTTTGTCTTCTTTCTGTGCATGCATCCCCCTATACGTCTATAACCTTTGCAGCTAGAGAAAGCACGAATCTGAGACTTTTATTTTTTATTGTGGTCACTTTTTTAACCGGGTTGCAAAATGCTCCCGGCCTGCAGGATTGGACAATATCACAGACTTATCCATATCAGTGATCCAGGCCTCAGATAGAGACCATTGTGCCTGTCAGCCGTCTCCCTCTGTCCTCCCCAGACAAGACGCCCGTTCACGGGGTCACGCTTACATCATCAGCTCGGGGCCAAAAATCTGAGGTCCAGTCGAGACGTGGCGTCAGGCCCGGGAGCTGTGACAATGAAAATGAGAGCACCTCGGTCTTTGTCCGGCAGTCTGGACGGTCGCTTGTTCTACACAGACAATCCACTCAGTGTTGGCTTAGTCAGCAACAATCCCACAACAATGACTGAAGAGTCTTATTGCTTCTTTATGGACTTAACAGAAAACCTAAGCCTTTCAAAGTAAAGGTAGCTTAAAAATGCAGAAAAGCAGAATTCAAAATGCCAAATTTTGCACATTTTCTTTTGTCAAATGTGTCGAATAAATGTGCAGAAACGTTGTTAAAGAACATGTGATTGGAGGCAAAGTGAATACCAGTTTGTTGTATTGTCTATTGTGCGTTTCTGTGTTAATAGCTCCAGGGAAATAGTTGTGTATTTTGCTTGCTGTGGTATTTGACCGTCGTATAACCCCGCTGAACTTAAGCTACCCCAGGGAACGTTTGACTCTACGTCGGACATGCACATTTAACAGGACAATACATGTGTATCTGTAAAAGTGTGTGTGTGTGTTTCACCAATACCCACAGTGTTCACTGTTAGGAAAAGTTATCTCGCTGGCCTCTGGGTCAAGCACAAGTACAAATAGAACCCAGTGATCTCTGTGCAGAGAAAGCGACCGGCACAGTAGCTCGTGGAGCCCTTTTGTAAACTTGCGGCCCCGTTGCTTTTCTCTGCATGTTCTGAGACTTTCTACGAGCATGTCCTTTCTTCCTTAGGAAATCAATAACTCCCTTTCCCTATTTTTTCCTCTTTCTTCCTTTCCTGTCCTCTATCATCTCCTGATATCTGTCAGGAGGGATGTGAGATCTGAATTTTTTGCTCTTAGGGGCAGTAGATACAAATGTGCCAAGTTAACCTCTGAATGCCTTATCCTCTGAAGAATCCTGTGTTTGAAGAGCGAGTAAGACTTGGCAGGTCACAATTTCAGTTTTAGTACACAGTAAGGTGAGGAGAATATCTAAAAATGACTGCTCTGGGGACCCGTAGTCAGCAGTAGGGTTGTTCCGTTACCGATACAGGTATTGAAAATTCCTCAGATAGAGCCTAAAATCTCTTATCAGGCATCGACCAGTATGCCAGTCGATGCCCTGATCTGATACGATAGTAGTGCCCCCTAAAACACAGCTTATTTCTTCTGCCCCCCAAACACAGCTTATTTCTTCTCTTAAAACAGGAGCCTACTCAGCAAAAAAAAGTTATGCCTACAACAACAAGTTTTAGAGTGAGTTAGAGGGAGTTTCAGGTAAATGATCATGTGGCGTTAGCAAACAACAACAGTGCGGTGCTAGCAAAATGTTGAACACAGCTTATTTCTTCTCTTAAAACAGTAGCCTATTCAGAAAAAAAAAGTCTTCAACTAGCAACTAATGTTTTAGGGCGACTTAAAGTGCTAGTTTCAGGTAAATTATCATGTGGCGTTAGCAAACAGCAACAGTGCGGTGCTAGTGAAGAGTAGAGTCAAAGCTGGCAAAACGTTAGCAAACATTCTGTAGCTGCATTTTGTTTAATATCAAGTTTAGATAATTATATCTGTTAAAAAACATAAAATAAAGCAGTTAGGTTAAAAAAAACAACGTTTTTTAACATAGTAGCGCCCCAAAAACAGCTTATTTCTTCTCTTAAAAAGTAGCTCACTCAGTAAAGAAGTATTTTATGCCTGCCACTCGCAGCTAATGTTTTAGAGCGACTTCATCATATATATCATGTGGCGTTGGCAAACAACAACAGAGTATACACAATGCTAGCAAAATGTTAGCACACATTTTAAAGCTGAATTTTGTTTATTATGAAGTTTAGATAATTATATCTGGTAAATAACACAAAATAAAGCAGTTAGGTTTAAAAAAAATCTATGTTTCACCGACTCTAGCAGACACAACATGTCTAGACAGGCTGCTAGCTAACGTTAGCTTAACTTGTTGCTAGGTGCTCAGCTGGCTTTTGTGTTAGGATTCTGACAGCAGTTATATCACATCCATACAAGGTTAGTTTTATACAGCTGTTAAAAAGTAATGTTTTTATTATGTTTATTAGTAGGGTAGGTAACTGTGAGCTTGAACATGAAGAAAACATGAATTATTTACTGCTCTGTTACAGATTACTAAAGCTGTTAAAATCAGTGGTGATGGTGTTAGACCCCTAGACCAGCTGAACGTTTGTGACGGTGTAAATGCTGAGGAGATAAAATGTTCTACCAAAGTGAAATATTGTTTTAACAACCAGCCAGCCAGTACCAACAGTCATGTAACCAGAGCAGAGCCGGTTCTCTCTGTGTAAAATTAGTAATAATGGGGCCGAACATGCACCCAGGAGAGCGCTGAGCCAGCAGAGATGAGGTAGTAGTTTAAATAACTAAAAAGCCAGGGGATGCATTATTTCCAGGGAGAACATGTTTCCTTTGCATAAAACCTAGCCGGCTGGGATTGTGTGCAGATGTGTGTGTATATATATGTGTGTGTAATAGAGAGAGAGCAAACGTGAGGTGGAGAGCTGATATAATTGTGTGACTTGGGAACGTCCATCTTTGCCTTTCAGGGGTCCTTCTGCTGGGAATTCCCCGGACAGTCAGATCTGAGCCTTCACCAATTTCATTTGGTGAGAGACCTTTGAATTCCAAAAAATGTCTTGTTGGATTTTTGGTTGATTCCATACGCAAATTAACACCTGATAATTGATGATTGAAAGCAAAAAAAAAAAAAATGAATGAAGACCCTAAATCTTGGTGATGCTGCTGATAATCATGCTGTGTTGTTTGTGCTTTGTGCTTTTAATTCAGTGCTGCTGCTTTGTGTGCTTTCTTTAATGTCTAAAATGCCTGTCCGGATGATGGGAAAAATCTGTGGGGGAGGGATGTTTTTGACATGGTGTCATACTTTTGACCAAAGTGCTTACTTAACAGAGATTGTCCAACTTTATTGGGTACCCATTGTGTTTTATTGTCCAGCTTTTGTTTGACTTTTAGCTGCTTTCTGCGCCTTAAGAATTCTGTTTGCCTCCTTAATTTGTCTCATGCCCAAACGGTCTCTGTTTATGGTTTAGCTTTGGGAGTCATTGTGGTTGGATTTGGTTTCAATTAGCCCACAATCCAGCAGCAGGAGAAGGGAGTCTTTGCTGTTCTGTTTGTATTTTTCTGTGCTGTTTTGAAGAGAGATCTTTTTATTAACAGCATCTGTGTCTGAATGAATAACAGGGAGAAAGACGGAGCATTAAGGCGCAGTGTTTACTCCAACTGGTTGAAGATGTGGATTAAATCTGATCTAACCTGAAAGTAAAATAACACTGCATGTCTTTCTCTAATTCAAAATAGTTCCTCTGTCTTTGTCCTGCAGCTCTCTCCCTTTGCGAACCTAAACACAAACTTAAAGTGTTGATATAACTGCAGACTTTGACGCGCTGAGGACATCAGTAAGCCTTGTTTTGGTTTGCCGGGCGGGAAGACGCATTACGAAGCCCAGAGGATAACTTATTAATCTCCTCTGAGGCGACCGTGGCTCTGTGGATTGCCTACTTGAATTGTTTGACTAATCAATTGCTTGTTGATTTTGCACACTCCGCAGGGCCTTTGTTGCCAGTAAATAACACGAGTCCTTGAAAGGGAAAAGGGAAGTAAGAAAGAAAGGAAGTAGGTAAATCATTCTTGATTGTGCAAACAGCTATTAATATGATGGTCTGTTCTATTAGGAAGAAAAAGGAGCATAAAAAAACAACAACATTCCTCTCTGCATGTCAACTTGCTGCCTGCCTCCCCTCCCGCTCTTATACAAGCGTCTTTGCTAGAACTTGTTTGACAAGGTCTGGCAGGATCGCTGTTGGGTGTGCCTGTCTTTCTGCGTGTGTGTCTTACAAACACACCTTTGTCTACACTAGCGTGTCTGTAGTATCCTTGCGTCTAGGGTGCGACTTGAGTTTTGGATGACAGGCACTGGAAGCTAGGTCAGGCGGGGTTAGAAGTTTCATGTGTTTACATACAACAGCATGAACTAGTTTAACCCTGAGTGCTGACTTGCAGGCGAGCGTGGCGTTCAAAAAACATCTCAGGTCAAGGTTCGGAAACGATTTTGATAAATAATCTTATTTATGGTGGACGACTCCTAATAGAGTGCTGTCATCTTTATCAAATGTCCCAAGATAACACAAGTCCCGTCTCCGTTCTGCGGCCTGCCTCGTGAGTGACAACACACTCAGCAGCTTCCTACGCTACTGTATTAACACTGGAGGCCGTTTCACAGGGAAACTTGTTTTGACAGAACTCCAGGTGTCTCATTGTTGGGGCTGGCATGGTTCAACAGATTTACCAATTAGCACTGGGCTGAGGGCACAGGAAGGGGTGGGAGAGGAGGAGAAGAGGAGAAGAGGGGAGGGGAAGAAATATAAACGAAGGGGGGGGGAATGGGATGAGGCGGATTTGGCCGCAGTGATGGAATGAGATTTTGAGTGAGAGGTGCTGGTAGGGGAAGGTGTGGAGGGAGGAGAAGGGGGTGTTGTGACCATACGGAGGCAGGCTGGGGTAAGGCGATACGTGACCTCGTTTTCTCCCCCCGCCTCCAGAAGCGGCTGAGGTTTGAGCAGAGCCACAAAGAAGAGGAGGGCAGAGGAAACACAGGACAACTTAACTGTAGTTATTGTGCTGGTCTTTCAACTTTGGTAAATAAGCACATTTTAGGTCATTTGCGGTATTTTGACAAGGATAAACTCCTTACACTTGATTTGTTCCGCGTTGCTAACACACATCCATCGGCAGGAGCGTTGATTTGTTTTTGGTCTAAGTCCCCCTCTTGGCTTTCTGTTGTGTTGGATTAAACACAATGTTATTACTCGCGCTAACCCTCTTTGTTTTCCTCAGAAAAGTCTGCTTCGTTTTCCAGGAAGATTGAAAGTGAACTTTTGAGAAGGGGTTGAAGTGATTAAGTGAATATCCCAGGGGGGGCCTGCAGATTTTTGGAGTAGCTTTTGGCTCTTGAGTGTTATGATGCTGACACACACGCACGTGCGGGTAGCGGCTTCGGAGAGCGCAGGTACAGTAGGTACATTTGTTAAGCTGAGAAAGAGGGTGGAAAATATTCAACTAGTGAGGAGGCTTTGTTCAAACTGACAGCTCCTCTAAAGTTGAAAAACTCTTCAGAGGATGCTTTTTTTTTGTATTTGAGTCGGCCAATCAGAACAAAGGAAAGTCAAGCTGTCTCTTTATGTAGGAAGCTGTCACGACAACATCCAGACTAAACTGTGGAAAGTAGCAGAGGAGAAGAGAAGGGGTCTTACAACTGGTAACCTTTCATGATAACACAGTGGGGGCTTAATACACCTTTTACTAGTGCTGATATCCTTGTAGGCTACAGGTGCATTGCTAAGCTATTTTAGAAACAGAAACAAGGTATATGTGCATCTTTAAAGGTGGGGTATTATGCTAATTTCAAGCTTCATATTTCACTCTGTGATACCTGTGGAGTAGCTTAGCATAATTTACACTGGTGCTCTGTGCAGGCCTTCATACAGCCTTTGCCTGAAAAGACTCAGTCAGTTCTGTCCCTTTAAGAAAACCCCGCCCCTACAAGCCCACTTTCCTCCGATTGGTCAGCTCTCCGTAGTCTGCTGAGGCTGCACTTTGTGACATCACAAAGTGAAAGAAAAAACAGTGTGAAACCTGGCGTTCACAGCAGCCTGGGGATTACTCCAACATACTTTTACCTACAGATTTGAAACGTCACCCAAGTTTAGTCTGGACACCTAGCAGTGTAAAACTATATATATGTCTTAGCATAATACCCCCTCTTTAAATTTGACCCCCAGATCACTTTGTGACCTCTTGAATCCCTCTGTCTTGTCATCGAGAGGGAGAGAAGAAGGGGACTAAAGTGGCGAATGAAAGATGGGGGGAAATAATATCAAGCCCCGCCAAATTCCCCAAAGAACAATTTACAGTTATGGATGAATACACTGTCACCGTTACATTTTAACTCTGTGGATGTGTATATGTGCGTGTGTATTGAAGGGAGTTGAATGCTGAGTGATTCCAGAGAGCACTTAAGCTGCCTTGAATTCCGTTTTCTGTTCCCGCCTGTGTTTTAACAGGAGAGGGGGGCTTTTATTTTGGAGTTTGCCCGGGTAAACACTCGGTATCTGCTTTCTGAGTCATTTACCATCGCCCTCCGTCACCTTCCCCGCATACTCCAAACTGTGTTTTCAGGTTTGTCGGGCCAGCCTGAACGAGACTAACCCCCCAATTTATTTGATTTGGTTCCTCTTGGCGGTTCCACTGAAGACCTATCTGAACTTTTCCTTGGATTTGTTTGGCTCCGGGTTTGATGTGCGTGTTGTTATTCTTTTTTCTCTCCGTCTTCCAAGCCTGTGTAGTCGACGATGCCTGAGTGCCAGGCCCTGCTTTTGTCTCGGCCCAGGGAAGGAATTAGATGTGAGACTTTATTTTCCTACCCAGTCGGCTTCTTTGAGCATTCCCCCCCCACCCCCCCCCCACCCTGCTTGTGTTTGTTGTTGTTTTGTTTTTTCTAATAGTCCTAGAAGTTTGGGAGACTTCTTTGAGGCAGGTGATGCTGCGATTTGACTGCTCTCACATACCTGTGCAGGTGCGCGGATGCTTTCGGATTTATTTATCCATCCTTTTAAAATAAAAGAAGGTAATGTATTTGAATGGCCTGGTAAAAAAATGTCACTCAAATCGGTCACGTAATAGCAGGAAGAAAGTGTGAAAGGAGACTCAATCCTGACGGTCTGGTTTTTCATGGGAGAGAAGTCTAAACTAATGTGTCACCACTTTTTCTCATCAGCGAGATATAGACGCCTCGCTTTGGCCAGACATCGCCTGCAAAAGATGCAGAGAATTGCATTCTGGGAAAAGAATAAACAAGCCTGTCACCAAAGTTGGGGAAGAATCCTTAGTGCAGCGCTACTGTCAGAACGCAGCCTCCATTTCATACATTATTAACATTACCTAAACGCATTATTTGTGTATTTATTCATTCATTTGTCTTGTTAACATCCTCCTGGAGTAAGATAAACAGCGCGGCCAGACTGGCTGTGTGACAGTTGTGTGTGAGATTTGAATAAAAAGCCCGGCAGCGTGATTTGGAGCGAGACAGGAGACGGTTCTGTGGACACCAGACTTCCTCTCCAGGCTCATTAAGGGACAGTAAGGCGATGATGTCGAATCGGCGCGCACTTTACCGGCCTGCCTTTTTCTTTGAACAGCGTCGCCCTCTTATCTGCAACATGCTCTGTTCCTCCATAACAAGACGCTCCCTCTCCCATGCACACACACACACACAGATGCAGGCTCTGTCTGTCTCACTTTCTCTCGCTCACACACACATCCTGCCTACACACACACTCCTCATACTTAGTTTGTGTAGACAGAAAACTCTTAAGTATGTGGCTTGTCCACAGAATTTTGGCAGCTTTTGTTGTATTTTCTCCTACGCTATCGAAAAAGCCCGGTACTTGTTTTTTTTTTTTTTTTGCTTCTTTTTTTCCGCACAGACATCACAAATGGATATTTTAATTGGAACTTTTGGCACTGTCTCCATCTTGTGTTGGAATGGCAGACAAGTGAGTGGCTGGCGAGGGCCGGGGGCCGGGCTGATTGGTGTGTAGCGAGGCGTGCCTAAATCAACTGGCAGCATGAATAGCTCGCTTGATTCTCGCTGGCATTCACTGGAATCCACGGCATTTTTTTTTTTTTTTCCAACAAGATTCTTTCTTTGGAAAAAAGTCTGGAATAACCAACAAGGGAGAGAGAGAATACCTCCGGCTTTCTTGAAGCATGACTTCCCTTTTGTTTCGTCGGTGCAATTTACTTGCCTTTATGCCGGCTCACTGTTTCGTAACGTCAGAATAAAACAGCTCACCTGTGTTCCTGCTGTGTCCCCGCCATAGATTCAGCCACGCTGCAACGTCATGTGGCGGTTTTGGAATGTAAATATGCTCATGATAACGGGAGTAATCCCATTAGCATAATAAATCATTGCATTCTTGATGTTTTTATTTTACAATCTGCTAACTCAAAGGGAGTGTTGGGATTAGTGAAGAATAACTCAAAGTGATGGGATATCTGTTTATCTTCAGACTGTGTGTCTTGACTTTTATATGCACCATTGTGTGAGGATGTTTAAAGCTGTTGGAAGCGCTTCTAGAAACAGTGATGTCATTTTGAAGTCTTTGTAAAGCAGCCAGTTTAACATGAGGATTAAAAAGACTTTATTAGGAGGAGGGATGCACGATATTATTGACACATTATCGGTATCTGGAGATTATGGCTTGAAAATTACACATCAGCATCAGCAGATATGTCGGCTAATTTTTCTGCTGATATTTTCCGCTGATAAAACAACGCTTTAATTCTGCCTAAATGCTCGATGATTCCCTAAAAAAGCTTTGCGTAATGCTACTAGTTATCAACAATATACAAATAAAGACTAAAAAGTCACAGATACTCGAGCCAATAAATAGAACTTTCACAACTCTTGACTAGCTAACAGTTAGCTCACATTGTGAGTGTAACATAAACATCAGTGCAAAACTAACTTACATATTCATGGACGCACACTCGATAAAAAGAGTCCGTCGACGATCACCGATATCTCTGTAGTAGGTGCAGTAAACAAGTCCGGGCATGTCTCCCTCACTGCCGTGTTTCGGGGGGATGCTGCATTCAGGTGCGCTCAGAAACATGAGTGTTCAGACACGTGACCTTTTGTACGCCTCTTCCGTCATGCGTAAAGAAGGCCACAAGATGTCTGCGGTATGGCAGTTTTGGGCCACTACAATAATCACGACAGAGGAGACTTGTTCTTCGCTATTAGGTGGAGTAAACATGTGTCTAATATATCGGTATTGAAATCGGCAAAAAGGGTTGGAAAATATCAGTATTATTCTCTAATATTCAGAGTCAATGCAACTACAGCTATCATTTCTGTGCCAATAGAAATTAATGCAATCCTGTGTTAAACATTAAATCTGCGCCCCTGAGTCGTACTCGTGATGCACCTTTTTGGAATTTTCTATTCCCTGGAATTCAGGAAACATCCACTTCCTGAATCCAGGGAATAGAAAGTGCATAGATCACCAACCCCAAATGACACGTTTGGCCTGACTCCTGCTCCGCCGAAAAGCTCGCTCTGGCTCCGCTGCAGCCACTAATGCAAACCACATGCTCGAGCTGCGCATCTGCATAAGTACACACCTGTTTAAACTGTGTACTGTCTTTTACCTCAAACAGTAAATTCAGGCACACTCACGCCAGAGGCAGAGCAGCTGCGGAGCCGGGTCAGGTTGGAGTCATTGTAATCCTGCTTGACATAATGTAGTCCTTGTGTTTGGCTCGGCCTGCGTGTGTGTGTGTGCGCAGGTGGGGTTGTGTGATCTGCATACTATAAGTGTTGTTGTGCATGTGTGTGTGTGTGTTTGTTAGTGGGCCTTTCTCTCAGGGCTGGTAGTCAGTGCTGTGTAATTACCTGGCTGTCTGCCACTGAGCCCCACCAGAGCAGAGACACAAGCGGAGCTGTGTGTCTTACACAACGTAACACAGCAGCACATCTGAACCGGCTGGGCCGGAGACGGGCCAGCTCGGGGTCTGGACACAAGATGGGATCTACCGGGACGCAGGCGAGGTCAGGGGAGATTTGTTAAGATGATGAATCAAAATAAGATTTAATTTTAATGTTTTTATTGCCAAAATGAGACACAGAGCAGATTTGTGTTTGTCCGATGTAAGACAGGGGACGTTCAGCAACAGCGATCCAAGCAGAAAACAGCATTGAGCTTCACAAAATGTAACTGAAAAATGTTCCTTTAATTTTCTGAGTTGTGTTTTTAAATAAAATATTACAGAGGAAATATAAAATGATGTTTAATTGCTGGGGTCATGATAATTATGGTAATAATTAGGGCTGCAAAAAATGTTCATGCCAGGAAATTAGAAAAATCAGCCAAAAATAAGCAGAAATGTTGACATTAAAGATGCCAAAAACAACAAAAAACTGCAGACATTTTGCCGTAATAAAATACTTAATAATTAATTGATGATAAAATGAGTTAAAGATGTACTTATTGACTTATAAATCATTATATAACTAAAGTAAACACAGGCCTGCAGGGAGGGAAATGTTGTGAAAGATCTTAACTGACAGACACATAAGGAAGCAGCGCCAGCCAATCAGAAGCCGGGAGCAGCCACAGGACTGATTTATAGCACTGGCACAAAAACTTCTCATTGCTTCACTCATTATTTGGAAATCTGCTCTAAAAGCTGATCCGCAGCCCGTACCTGTAAGGCGAACAGGGCGAGCACGTGGCACACGAGCCGCACGCCGCCGTGTCAGCCTGCCTCTCCCGCCATTTTAATTGTTATATCTCCTCAGCCTTGATATGAGCAAAAAGGGAGGCCCGGGCAGAACCTGGCACATCAAAGGCTACCTCCCCTCGTCTTACAAGTTGCCTGTCTCTTTGGAGGAGCCCGGGCTTGGTGAGAGCCAGAAAAGGGGATTGGAGAGGCGGTGTGGATTCCCGGCTGGAATGAGTTTGATGGGCTAATTGTAGCCCCCAGTGGACACAGGCGCTCATCACAGAGGGGCCCGGCAGAGCAGGAGCTGCAGCGGCTGGAAAACACTCCTGCTAGCTTTCCTCTTCATCACTGGATGTGTGCACATGGCTCTTTGATTTGTCTGTCCTGTCTTGAGTGTGAGGATGTTCCCGACACATATCACTCTTTTTCTCTCTCCTTTGCGTCTTTCCTTGCAGATTTTTTCCCGCTTTTCCTGACACTTTCTCCAGGCCATTAATGATGCAAACACGTCCTGAAAAAAGTGCATGTCGGTCACTATGTTTAGACGTCTGGGCCGTAACCTTGCAATGTAATGCACGCACAAACAAGCACAATTCTTATGCCTTTCTACCGACAACATTACCAACTGTAGTGGTGATCAAAAAGCCTCTCCGCAGCTTTGAACAGTTCTCTTTTTTCCCCATCTGCATCAAAAAGAAATCAATAGTCGAAACTTTTTGAGCGCATGTATCAGATTTTCCTCTCATTCCAACCCCTCCTTTTCCCCACAGCCAGTTTGGCAGTTGTACATTTTGCCACAAGAGTTAAAAAAAACACAAAAAAATCGCAGTTAAAAGCAGAAAGGCACAAGGAGATGACACCGG
Source organism: Semicossyphus pulcher (assembly GCF_022749685.1). NCBI lineage: Eukaryota > Metazoa > Chordata > Actinopteri > Labriformes > Labridae > Semicossyphus > Semicossyphus pulcher. The sequence continues at coordinate 16,212,035 of NW_027211670.1, read as the reverse complement.
CGAGGAAGCGGCTCGTGTTGGGTAGGGCCCTGGCTGGGAGAAAATCAATGGGAGGGAACACTTCCATACACGGAAACGGCACAATGGGAGGGAGAGGAGGGAGTAAAGATTTTTTTTTTTTTTTTAACTGAAAAATGATGCATTTGTTTTACCCAGGGAGAGAAAAAGCAAAGACGAGGAGAGCGAGAGAGAGAGAGAGAGAGAGAAAAAAAACACTCTTCTGAACATCTTTTGAAAAAAGCAAGTTCTTTGGTGAGGTTGAGTTGTGTGGTTAAGGTTTGTTTTATCCAACTGTGCGGAAGCGTGTGTAGCTGTCTTTCAGGTCTCTTTTTAGTCGAGGCGAGGAAAGACTACTCATGGCATGTTCAAGGGCACTCGGTGGACACGGATGCCCTGCAGGAGGCGGAATTATGAATACAACATGAGTAAACAGACACCTACATATACTATTAAAATAGTAAGCCTAGTACGTGGCAAGAGACCATTTTAAGTAGTAATTTGAGCTGGTCCGTAGCAATTCAACCTCCCTCTTCTGAGGGTCATTGATAAAGACTTGTGAAAAATCAGCTCTAATTTGCCTGATAGTGGAATGATTTGCACATTGGCAGTAATGTATTCCTGTGTGCATTCCTCCAATACAAGCCTGTTAGTATTCAGTGTAGTGATAAAGGATTTTTTTACACAGCAGCTGTGAACAAAGAACACAATAGCGCACAAACTCGAAACACAATTCCGAGCCTGAGCCTTGAATGGCATTCAGACTCCACTGTGACTGAGCGAACCCATTCAGCAGGAGTGCGCGGCGGTTGGAGAGATGGTATCAAGTTGCCTGCAGATGGAGGTCAGTGTGACTGGCACAGTTGGCACCTTGGCACGGCAGCAGCGTGCTCCTGCAGCACTCAGCTCCGCTAAAGGATGCGTCGACTGAAGAGGGGGTGGGGGGGTGGGGTGCGGGAGGACTGGGGGGAGCGGAGCGTTTTTCTCACTTCTCCTTTTTTTATTGTCTGCGCTTCCTGTTTTGAAAGCCATTAAGGAGCAAATTTCCTCACAGCGAGAGGGGAGATGAAAAGGCCCCGTCTTTTGAAACATGTCCAAGCGCAAATGTGAAAAAGAGGGGGAATGATAGCTATCTGTAAACATCTCTGTCGAGGGGTCGACGGAAAAGGAATTGTGAGGGAATGATACATTCATTTGCGTTCTTTTTTTTTTTTTTTTTTTTTTTGATTCGCTGATGAAAGGGATGCTGCAGTTTTTTGTTCCCAGCCAGCTGTATTGCTCTATTCACAGCCACACTAATACATCAGGGCAGGCTCACATAACTACACAGCCACCACCCCCCTATCCCCCCTTCCGAAAATGCTTTGTGACATCTGCATCCACACATGTCTGCATTCACTGCAGCCAGAGAGTATTTATAGACGGGTTGGTTTTGTCATCCATTGATCCCTGCAGGTTCTCTGATCACTAAACTGCACTTTTAAGTCGCTTTTATGCAGCATCATGACGGTAATCTCTGCGTATTTAACCTGAGAGCACCTGAGGTTACCTGCACAACCTGAAGACTTCATCACGCTCTGTGCAGTCGCAGCTGTCCTTTTTGTGTATTTGGCATCCTCTATATTTACCCCAGTTTCCTCTCAAGCGAGCTTCCTCGAGAGTAGCGCTAACTTGCTGCTGCTGCAGCCTCTCCTCCTCCTCCCTCTCCTCTTCCCCCCCCCCCTCCTCTACCCCTCACTGCCCCCGAGCCTGGCCAGTCTGTGCCTCTTAATAAAACTGACAGGCTCTAATTGGGCTTAATTGCACCCTTCGGGCGTCGTCAAAAGGAGTGTTGCTAAACAAACTGCAGGGTCTGCAAGCAGGCCAGCCAGTCTAACGGCAGCACATTGGCCGCCCAGCTCATGCCTGCATGCATGTGTACAAATCTGCAAAGTGTGTTGTGTAAATGCAGCGCATGTGAGGGGATAATGGCGCAATTTAGGAATGTCCATGACTAAGCAACACATTTAATTGCATGGCTGTACGTGCGCTGGGAGGATGTAGCAAACCATTCATTCCTCGCAGCGAGCCAACGGAACAAGAGCTCACAAGTCGGAGGATCTTTTGCATTCAAGCAGGCAGCATCATCTGACTGAGAGTCTCCGAGCGCCCGCCGCCGCTAAATCGACACCGACAGTAAAACAGAGTACGTCTGTGTCTTTGAGGAAGCTTCTACAACTGCAGGTGTCAGAAAAGCCTTTTTAAATCCCCACTTTTATTGCGAAAAACCCCGACAAAAACAAATCCCTGCTTGCTTTTCTCTAAGAGGTGATGCAACGCTCCGCATCCCAGCAGCACCACCTCCTGGTTAGCAGACGGGGGCGAGCGGGGGTATCGGCTCCCAGTCGAACGTGGTCTAATTCAGGGAAGGTGGGGCAGACGCTCGCCGCATGGGCCTTTGCAGGGGTCACTGAGCACAATCGATGGAGAGCTCCAGATGCGATTGAGTCATTGAAATGGCAAAGCCTAACCTGTGTGTGAGACGCCGGTGACCCTTAAAGCCGCGACCCGCGAGGAAAAACGCAGAGATAATCACATTGAGCGCAGCACTGTGCTAAAACTCCCCTTCTACCCTTTGAGCTATTTACTCATTACGGCCGTTCACAGCCTGTTAGTCTTGGGGAAAAAGTTTTCCTTGCTTCAGTTTGTTTTGAAGGTTGATACTAAAAAAAATACCACAAACAGGATGATTTCTATTGCGCGAGCAGGTTACGCCAGGAAACACGCAGGGAAGGATTCATGCACTGTGTTTTTGTTCCCAGCTTAAAAGTCGTGTAATGATGCAGTGGCTGAGCCGGAGGCCCCATAAAGACTGGAAGGGCCTCATTTCAGCGGCCTGCTGCTGCTTCCAGGGCCCGACTCGCCGACTCGGTCACCCCCTTCTTTTAGGGAAAGAGGCAGAGCACATAATTAAGATATATAACCCAGGGTGGACTGAATATATAGACTGAAAATATAGAGGAGCAGAGCAGTCGGCCTCAATCACAGCCTGTGGTTTTAGCTGCAGACGGTGCCCGGGCCTGTGCGAGTGTGTGCGTGCGTGTGTGTGTGTGTCTGTCAGCAGTCTGAGCAGCATGCTATAAAAGGCTGGCGAGTCGAGCCGTAGCCTCTCTGTGTGTCGGGGTCACAGTGAGCCAAACTGTTTGTGCAAGTACACGTACACAAACTCCATGTGGGTATTTATTTGTGTGTGTGTGTGTGTGTGTGTGTGTGTGTGTGTGTGTGCAAGAAGGATGCAACCTCCCTCGCTGACCCAAAGCTTCCTTCCCCATCCCGTCTCTCCGTACTCATCCCTGTAGTCATATATAATCCTGCTGTCTCGGGCAGTAGTGTGTATCAGAGAGGACACATCCTACTGCTCCTTGACTTTACACACACACGTGTACACACACAGTTTGCAGCTCACGCCTCACTTGTTTCAGTGCTTTGTCACTCTCTAATGATAACTATCCATCAATGGTAGGGGCGTCGCTGGTGGAAATGAAGATGGATTGAATTAGCGCTGAGTGCTCTGGCCGCTGCATTGCGGTGGCAACCCGTAATTACACTGTCAGGACCATTGAACCCCCTCCCCAACCAGACGTTGAACTTAACACATTCGCACCAGCGTTGATTACAAGGTCTTTTAGTCGGGGCAGATCCACATCATGTAGTTCCTAATGGCAAGTGAAAGGGCCGGTCATTTGCGGAGGATGAGCGTAGCGTGGCGTGTTTGCAGCGCCTCCCGTGCCCGTGACTGCTGCTCATTCACCTTTATAGCTACAGAAATGAAGCTAAACACTTTTAGGGTTAGCTTTTAGGTATCTGCAGAAACATTGCAGCAACAGAGCATCCATAAGAAGTCTGAACGGGAGACGGAGGCGACTAAAACAAGCATAAACAACCAAACCGAACTCCTCTTCCACCCGTTCCCTACATCCCCCCCCCCTCCTCTCTTCGGTAAAATTGGCCTGAAGTGTTTGTTATTAAACACGTCCAGGGGAAACTCCAGGAAATGGACTTTAATTTCACATAGAGGCACATGACTCGGAGGATCTTAGCGATCCAATTAACCTCACCTCAGCTCATTAAAAACTCTCCTTTCATGGCCAGGAGCGGCGACTCATCCGCTAACACGGGACATGAAAGCGCAAATTTGTCCATCCAAAACTCTTAAAAGTAATTGGAAAGGTAGATACGGAGGGCCAGTAATCTGGTGACAGGGGCTAACTCGAGTGAAGTGAAAAGTAGGGGTGATTATTGAGAACAGACAAACTCATAAAACTCTATCAGATGCGGAAGGGCAGAAGTTTTTTGAAAGTTACCCCTTTAGGATTAAGACGATTTCCCTGAAGGTCGCTACAATAAAAGTCAGGTCATATAGTGGCAAAGTTACAGTTATGTCAGACAGCAGCGTTAAAATATTTGTGCACAAAATTCAGAGTCCAGAATTTTCCGTTTGTTGGCGTTTAATTGAAGCGTTTTCTGTCAGAATGGCTTTTAGCCATGTTGGATTAAAGCATGTAAATAGCTGCTTTGATGGCAAAAGAAATGAAGTTTAAGAGCCCAAAAACCTGCCTTAGAAATTGAGCAAACTCACAAGATATTTCATGAGTAGTTTGAGCGCAAAATAGTTCCATTTTTACCGCCAAATTTCTAGAACGAGCGTTGCATAGTGGTGTTTTTTTTTGCTTTGGTTGCACCCAATTGTTACCTGGGGTTTTCTCTCTCGATCTCATTGAAAGTCCATTTGTTCCACCCACATTAATATAACTCATAAGTTCAAGATTAGGCTGCAATAATTGCATGTGCACCGTTTCCTGCACGTAGCACATCATTCCCAGGCCTTTGTTGAAACTATCTAATGGGTTAATGGCGCTGAGAGGAGCCATTCAGCTCCCTCCACGCCAGCATGTGCGGCGCGTGTGTCTGGCGTGTCGTCTCACATGCATGCATGTGCGTGCATGTCTCGGCTCACACTGTGCACACTCATCAAGCCGCATGCAAACAACCAATCTCTTTGTCATCTGCATCAAAATAATTACAGGGAGATAAACACACCATTTGACCATTTTCACAGTGATCTAATCTGAAGCCGGGCTGCGAGAGCGCGCGGGGGAGATGATCAAATCCCCGCTTAATGGAACTGATCACTACTGTGTGTTCAGGATTCAGCAGACAGTCGTATTACACATGCATCTCTTGTCTTGTTCTGCTTTTAGCATGCTCGCTAAGTCCTTTCAGCCGTGTCTATTTAGAGGAGAAATTAGGTTAGAATTATGCTGAGTATTTATGTACGTTTTGACCCATTTTGTGCATTTTTTGTGTCCATCAGATGTGAGAAAACAAGTGCAGGCCTTTTGTCTCGAGGTCAGTAGTGTATTGGTTACAGCTCCATTGCTCCACGCGTTTCCATCTCCCTTTAGCTAGAAGGCAAACGGCATCCGAAATCTGATTAGCCTCCATTATAAAGAGTGATATTTTCATCCCGCCGCTTCTCGGCACTGCGTCAGAGCATTCGGTCGCTTTTAATGCCGGGAAAAGCCTGCTCCTTTGACAGATAGTAGATATTCCCAACATCACTTGTTTGGACATTTCTGTCTTTTGTGACATGGAAGAAAAGACGGGCAAGAAAATAAAAAGCAACTAAATAATGTCAAAAGATCAGAAATCAATGGGGCCGGAGGAACGTGATCCGCACAGCTCCGACCGGCCCTCTCTCCACTCTCTCTCTCTCTCTCTACCCCCCTCGCCCGCTTGCTCGCCCACGCATTAAGAGTGTCTTTCCACAGCCACTAAAGTTGCTTTTGTTCACCCCCTCGGAGATGTAACTCAAGCATGAGGAAGCCGTCTGACAATGTTTGGATATCGGCAAAAAATAGCCTTTTACTTAAAGGTTACGGGCCGAGGTTTATTGAGTTACATGTTCGTGAGTGAGGGGAGGCGGCAGAGTCGAGCCATGAGAGAGGTTCGTTAATGTGGAGGTTTGTATTTCACATTTTGATGTAGCCGTGATGTGGAGCAGGAAGTGATCAATGAGGCAGTGGATGAAATGGGAGTTTAGATGGACGTTGGGATTAATGCAAGAAAATACTCTTAATTTTTTTTTAAGGCCCGAAAAAATATTTTCGCTGTTTATTTTTTTGTCTTCTAAAGATGCAGTTTTAAATTTGTTGATTAAAAAAATGCGAGAAAAAATCTCAGGAATTATAAAAAAAAAAAAAAATTGGGATTCTTTTTTTCAGAGATTTGTTGATTAAAAAATCCTGGGAAAAATTTCAGGGATTATAAAAAACACAATATTTTATGTTGATTTTGTTTTTTGTTTTTTTTGTTTTTCTCCAAGAGATGCAGTTTTAAATTTGTTGATAAAAAAATGTAGGATTTGTTAGTAAAAATGAGAAAATATATATTTTTTTCTTTTAAAAAAAAATGTCTTTAAATGTCCGAATTTGTTTACACAGATAAAATTCATAAGCAGAAAAATCATCAATAAGATTTTAAAGATGATACAGTTAAATGCTTCTGTGAAGATCTAGTATAAAGATAGTTAAATATTTTCTCCTGTCAAACGCTCTCTTTCTTTCATCTGATAACAGCTCCCCTTGTTGGGTAAAAATAGAAACTGCATTTATCAGCATCTACTATTTTAGTTAACACTGCAGGTCACTGGCGGACGTCTTTATCGCCTCCTTTTAAAGACACGTGGGCCTCCTTTTAAAGCCATTTTTACGGGTTACACCAGAGTTTACAGTATACGGTTTCAACTTCTGTGGGAGTTGTGATCTGTGCTAATGAGAAAAAGAAAATGCAGCGCCACAATGCTTTGTGTCACCCACTGAGGCTGAGAGATAGACACAGGATTAAAAAAAAAGAAAGAAGGGGGGAAAAAAACAATTTCTGGACATTTCTAGGAGATAAATTTAATTTCTTTGCTATTTGGAGGTCTTCTTTGAAAACGCAATTGTAATGAACACATTCAAAACCGGAGAATAGATTTACCCTCGGCTTCAAATAAGTCGGCGTTATCGGACTCTGTCATTCGCTCCTTCCCATTTTCGAGCTGCTAATTGATGTTTTTGATGTCGGCGAGAAAATTGAAGAAAATGTCATGTGTGAACCGGCGCGGAAGTTAATAAGATTGACTTCGTTGACTGAATTCACAATGAGCGAAAGAAGAGGCGTGTAATGGGGACTGCTGCGAATTCGCCCGTCCATCTGCCGAGGGATGAAATCGACACCTAGCAGGAACGGGCCCGTAGAGGTCGATATGGAGGGATGGAGCATTTGGGATGCCCCCTCCGCTTAAATCAAAAAACTCTATTTCTTCCCGGTCCCTTCTGAGCTTTGGGTTCGAGTTTTGTTTCCCACTGATTGGAGTGCATAAGCAGCTGTTTTCTCCTGCTCCCGGCTTTTCCGCGGAGTCGTCTCCCAGGGCCGCGTCCTTCCAAACAATGCTCGTTCTTAATGCTGTTTTGAGTCTGAAAAGCCACAGAGCTTTATAGGGGTTAGATTAAGATGTGGCTAAAAGATGCACCAATATCAGTTAGGGTCATTGCATATGTTTGGCCAATGTGTAACAGAGCCTGAACTTAAATCCCCTTAAATAAAGGGATAGAAGCACCACCGGGGTCGCTCCATCTTGAGCCATTTATCGAGCGCTGGCTGAAAGCCAAATGTAGCTCTACTTCTCAGGGTCTTTGTCTTAAAGCGAATTTTACGTAATAATCAAACTATTTCTAGACTTCTAATTGTTAATAGAATTATAATCTAACGTTTAAAAGTGTTATTTGTTATTTCACATTAACGCGAGGTATAATGGGTCCTGCGTTTTTAATTGGGGCACGGATTAGCTGAGTTTGGTTCAGTGCTTCTGATTATTTCTCCCGGCCTAAAGGGGACTGAGATAAACCCCTAATACGGCCAGTACCCCTAAGCGCTCTTCTTTTTGAAGACACCAAACAAAAAAAAAAAAAAGTGGCCTCTGCTAGCGTTCGGCCCTCCGAGGATCGCGGATAAGGGACATTATTCTCAGAATAGGCAATTAATTCCGCTGGCAACGATCGGTTAGAGCGTCTTCCCCCCGCCGCCCCTCCGAATGCCCTCCTCTCCACCCTCCACTCGCCATTTGAAATGCTAACACAATGAAATATTTTTCTATTGGTCCGTGTCCCTCGGCTAAGCCACCGCCGCGGGCGAAGAATTTCATCGACTGATGAGACCACAGGCATGCCCGATAAAAAGGTTAACTGTACGTGACACGCACTCCAAGCAGCCCGCGCTACCTTGAACTCTCAAGTTCTGTAACTTTTATTTGACTTTTTTATTGTTAGCGAGGCCGGGCTTGTTTGGCCGCCAAGGCCGGAATGAAGCCTTCTTTATCGCAGCGTTGTTGAAAACGAGGATAAGATGAGCGCTACGTCTTTTTTTAATTAAAGAATATCCTTATTTTTTATTGTTGACATTTAGCAGACGGGGTTTTATCGTCTGCTGATTTCTTTTTTGATAGCTTTTATTATAAAAAGGAACGGCCTGAATCCAATGTCATGCTTTCAGATGATAGCTCAGATGATAGTCATACGTAACGCGGTGTTTCATACAGTATGATTGAAGATTTAATTTGTTGAACGGCGGGAATATCCACCAATAAGAACAAGGATTAAAAAAACTATATGTATTTATACTGAATTATTCTTACTCTGTTTGCTTTTATTTACATTCCCCCTCCACACTGTATACGTTTGTATCCGCTGTGCTGCGTTTTACAATAGCTTGGCTCTGCAGTGCGAGAATAAAGAACAATCCAGGATGGCACATTTCTCCCACCTTCAGGGAAAGGCAAGGTTGCCTGCCAGAGAGTGGGAGGAGGATTCCAGGCTGTTTTTAAATTGTTAGTAAAAGATATATGGGCACAGAAAAAGGTATGGCTGCTGCAGTACCCCCCTTTTTTCACGCACACACATGCAGAGTGCTGTGCGAGGACTGAGGCAGGTGGCTCCCCATGGCTGCAGCTTCATGACAACATGCCATTAGAAATAGCAGGCCTGTTGATCAATCCTGCCGACATGACAGCTTCGCCGCGAGGCCCGGCTCTTTGAGTGCCGACGCCGCGGCAGCTCCCTCTCCCGTTTCTCCCCACTAATTGGTGAAGGTTTCTCTTATATATGCTCGTGGCACAGGGCTTTTTTTTTTTTCCTCTCCTCCACCACCTCCTCCTCCTCCTTTTCTTCTTTTTCTCCCTCTTTTTTGCTTTTTTAGCAGCAGCTCCTTTTTCCCCCATCCATCCCCCCCTCGCCTCCGCCACCCATTTTTATCTCTCTTTCTCTTCTTCCTATATATATATAAACTATATATTTTTTTGTTTTCATTTTAACATTGTCACATTGGAAGCGATAACTTTGGGTGAGATATTGCAAGCAGGTTGAGTAAAGGGATGTGTGTGCCGCGGGCGCTGTTCGTTCTGTATTTTTTGTGGGACTATTGGAGCTGGGATTTGACATTGACTCTAGGCAATGTGCAGCAGCACCACATTTACACAATGGGGATCATCCAGAAAAAAACACTACATCTTTGTCAGGTGAAATGAAGGAGACGCAGGCCTTTGATACATTGCATTTTTAATTGCATGCGTTATTTTGACAATTTGGACGAGGCTGCTAAAAATACTGCATCCATAATGAAGCGACGCCGTGTCATTTACGTTGAACCCTCATTTATTTTTTTTTGCACACTTTTCACAAACAGCTGCGCTGCAGAATCGGCATTCGTGTTTATTTGATTTATCACGTAATCCCTTTTCTTTCTCATCAAACAGAATTAAGTTGCAAAACGTCAAAACAATTGTCAGGAAAAAAAATGGCTGCGTGTTGCTCGCTGACTTGTCACGGCAACACGGCGCTGCGTTTTTCTAATTCCACCAGTTTCTTTTTTTCTTTTTTTCGCCGGCGCATCACTCTTAAACGCCACCCACTCTGAATCTCTCCCAACGAAATAAATGAGGGGGGAGATAAGCACACATTAAATGTTTAACTGTCTCGCATTTGTCATCTGTTTTACCCCTCTTAATTAAACAGACGCAGCTTAGCCCCGGCACTCCAAGTGCAGACACACACAAACGCACGCACACACACCCTGCCTGTGAGCACTGGAGCCTGAGCGCAAACACTGTCCTGCCGATGATTAATTTAGCCGTTAATATTTATTTAGCTCTGTCTTGCTAAGTTAGCAGCTCAGTGGAGGGTGAAGCTCGGGTTTTATTTTGAAAAAAAGTGTTTATTTTTTTTGACATTTATCCCATGATGGTTTTATTTTGAAAAAACAGAAGCATTCTGTGCAGCGGCTGTGATTTGTGTCTGCTTCAGTGTATTATAGTGATACGGCGCATGTTGAAAACATTAACTACTACCTCCACCCAGTGGCACAAAGTGAAAAAAAGGCAGGTGTGATTGGCAGCGCACAGTATTTAATGTAGTGGGAAGACTTGCCTTAAGCGAAGAGGGGGATGTATTCAGCACACAATAGTGCTGCTATCTCGCTCTCTGCATTGTCTCTCTCATCGCCGACCTTATTACATGCCGTATTTGGCATGAAGAATCCCCTTCTTATCGGCACTGAATTTTAATGCCACTACGCTTAGATGGCCGCCTTATTCTAGCACTTGTTTTGACATCATATTGCATTTTTTCTGCGTCTGTGTGTGTGTGTGTGTGTGTGTGTGTGTGTGTTGGTTTATTATTTCTCCCAGAATCAGAAAAGGAGATCTGTCTGCACCACTTGCTGACTGTTCTGTTAAATTGTGATGCTTTGCCGGTTCTTGGGGCAGCGGCAGACGTGTTTAAAAAAAAAAAAAAAAAAAGGGGGTAAAAAAGAGAGCTAGAAGAACCGGGCCCGGGGTGAGCGGGAGAAAAGAGGAGAGTCGAATTGGGGAGTTCTCCTCTCTTGAAGCCCCCTCTCCAGATCGGAGGAGCAGAGCGGGGATCAAAGTGGCTTGTTTTATGTGGCTGGTGCGACACTTTGAAGTCCCCGAGTCACCTACAGCACTCACTTCATCAAGTTCACTAGTGTCTTAATAGCAGATCAATAAGTTTCAAAGTCAGAGAGTTAATTTGATACCAGCGCTGATGTGATCACGCTGGGCCACAGAGCCGCTCCCTCTCGTCTCCCTCTTCCCCCGTCTCTCCTCCTCACCTAGATTGGACCTGTTTTAGGCTCTCAGCTTGAATTAAGCCGCGCCGGGGTTCTGTGTTCGCTGCCTGTTCTCATAGACATGAGCGCTTATTTAGAGCCTGCGTTGGTGGCACAACAATTACAAGATCATTTGTTTAATTAGAGGTTGATTTACAGAATGCCTTTGCAGAGAGCAGAATTTTAGGAACTATATTTAAGATGTATATTTGAATAAAAAAAAGGCATTATTTATTAATGTGCTTTTTACCATTTGAGCTGCAGTGCAGATATTTTTTTTCTCTGATATTTTTAGCTTCAAATTATGTATTTGTTCTGTCTCCAAATAATTATTAAAAGGCTCTAATTAAAGGGATAAAATGTCTTAATTTACTTTTGATTCAATCCAGTTAAATTAAATTATATTATCTTTCTTTACTGCTGAATTGGAGCCGATAGAATTTACTGGACATCTTATTTTGAAAATATACATTTTAAATTTGACTATAAAATTATAATAATCCACATTTAACAAAGGAAACTTAATTAATAAATTATTATCCAGTTCTGTAAAAGTTTTCAATGTAAACAGAGCCGGGGGAAAAAACGACGGCGATGCCGACGGCTTTTGGAGATTTGTTGGAATCAGGAAAACGGAGCGCTTTCTTATGCGCGCTTTTCACTCCAGAAAAAGGCAGCACCATCTGTATTTGGTTCCGTGAGTCGCCCGGGCTGGATCAGCACCTGGAGAACAAAAGCCCAATTTAGTATGTTCATCTAAGGGTTGCTAATGGTATTATGGAGCCGGCAGGGTGGTCGGCAGGGGCCCGGCGCTCCAAGGTGAGCCCGCAGCTTGACCCCCGCACTCACACCAATTCACCGGGCTGCTGGCATTAGTGCCCCACATCTGCCATTTTTTTTGTGCGACCCCCTCAAATACTTTCCCCTTTATTTTACAGCTGCATAGAAAATAGAAAATACGTTTTTAATTCGACCCAAATAAGATTTAAAATCGTCCGCTTCTCCGACGGAAATCGTCGAGCGGGGAGAAAATATAAGTGCAGGAGAGAAAGGGATGCTGCGTTTGAAATTCAGCTCTGTGTTTGTGAGAAAAGAGGAAAGTATTTGCTTTTGAAAAACATGCAAAAGATCCGCAGACGCTTTGTGTGCAGAGGAGTGAAGAAGATGGCATGTCATCTGCTTAATTTTTCAAGACAGGTACTGGTAGGAACGCTTTTGTTTCAGGGAGAAATTACAGATTTAAGAGGGCTTTTATTTTTTAAAACATTCCAGAAACTGAAAAATTTATTGTGATAATTGTTTAGAAGGAATCTGAAATTGTGCATTGTGACATATTTGATGACAGTTTGGCAAATTGTGCAGAGAGCCGTGTTTGACAGAGCCGCGCTTCCCCGGTGTGAGGCTGTTTCTGTGGGAAGCGGGTGGCGGAGCTCCTGGATGGAGCTGAAACGCTGCTGCAGCGGGTGGTGCTGATGGAGGCTGCCTGTGTGGTCCTCAGCGGTCGGTGCTCCGCCGGGCTCTGCATAGAGAGAGAGAGAGAGAGAGTGCTGGAGGTCCCGGGTTTTTTAATGAATGTTTCATGTTAAATTTAGCGTCGGCGTCGCTCACGCTGCAGCGCTTTTACGTCTTATTTCTCCGACAAAAGGTGAAAAATGGAGTGAAAGATCGTGTTGTAAGAAAGGAAATGAAGGAGAATTAATCCGTTATATTTCTTCAAAAGAAAAAAAAAAGATCTTTTGATTTAAATTTGCCGTCATCAAAATAATTTAGTAATTTCAATCCCTGAAAAATGGTTAAAATTACGAGTGAAAATATTTCTATATTCCTCCTTTTTTCTCGAGCTTCCTGCTGTTCGTGCACCGTGAAATCTTGCTTCATTAAAAGTGTATTAATCTGGTCTCGTCTCATGGGAGGTACCTTAAGATGATGCTGTGTCTTTTTCTTTAAATTGTTGGAGGAAAAAAAAAAAAAAATCTTCCAGATTTGGTCCCTGTCAGTCAGAAATAATTGTGTGCTTAATCTTGTCCCTGATGGATGACTTGGAGTTCAGCAATGGGCCAGCTCCAATGACAAATACAATATTAATATTCATTAACTGCTTTGACAATGCTAATTTTGATGCAGTAGTAAAGGGCCTTCCAAAGTTAGCGGCCAAAGCATCAGAGCTGAGCAAGGTGGCAAGATAATTTGTGCTGCTTTGCTGAGCTGAAGGCTTTTAAAGTCTTAAGCAGGGGGAAAAAAAGGCTAGGTACCACAAACAAAATAAAAGAGAAAGGGAAAAAGTTCAGACGCATTGGAAACCAGGACTGTGGAAGTAATACGATCAAGAGACGGCTACAAAAATTTGACACCTCCAATGCTGCATCTTTGAGCAAATATTTTTTTTATTTCAACAAAAAAACCTTGCAACAAAAAAGGAGCACAACATGGTAAGTCAGCACATTCTCGTTTTTTTGTTTAATCTTTTTGATCTTTTCAATTATCGCTATTTGAAGATCAATAGTCATTTTTTTCTGCTGTGGTTAAAAGGCTCACAGCGGTGGTATAGTGGATGGTCGGATCACGGCTTTAAGAGTGGGCTTCCTCTCTTCAAGCCACCAGTTGGCCGGGTTGAATTTTTCTAATGCCAGCTCTCCTGAAAACAAGGCTTGTATCCATTTATTGCTATTTTTTCTGCTATTGTTTTAACTGCTGTTGTTGGCTTGTTGTGTGGCAGGTTCTGACTTTGGAGTTTTGGGGTTCCTTTTCCCCCTCTCAGTTGTCTTAAGAGAGTTCACGCTGCCGAGAGTTTGCGGTGCAAAAGCTGCTCTACAGTGTCGCGCTCTTTTGGTGATAAATGTCTGTTTTTTTGGCTTTTGTTTGGCTGTTTTTTTTCCGGGGGTTCCTACGTGAAAAATGGGTGCTACCGACGGGCAGGACTGACACCCTTTGCCCCGGATCGGAATGCTCACCTTTTTTTTTTCTCCTCTCACTTTTTCCGCCGTGCGTTTGTGTTTTTGCATTTAATTTAGTGTGACTAGCGGTGAATGGAGCGTGGCTAGTTTTTGGGGATTAATGACATGACGAGAGACACCCCGCTGCTTGAGTTTAGCCAAGTTAGGGCAACTCCTATAGACGGCACTCCACTACCTTTATGTCTGCCAAGCCCGCTGAATGAAAGCCTCTCTTCTTTCTCTCCCTCTTTTTTTTGTTGTTCTTTCAACTTATCAAAGAAAGAGAGATGGACACAAAAGAGCTTATTAGGGGGGATATGAAGATGGGCGAGGGGGGAAAGAAAAGAGGGAGTCCCGGTCAGACGCGGAGAGGAGCAGCGCAGCCTGAGTGTGCGTTTGAATGCGTGAGGGGGCTGAGAGTGAACAGTCGGCTCCGGCCACCCGCTCCCGGTCCCTCTCTCCGCTCTGGGACCCGAAGGGGCTGCCCGTCCTAAGTCGCTCCAGCGTACCTTGGCTCCTCCGGCCGCTTCTCTTATCGGCTTAACCCATCGGGCGTTAGCGAGGGGGGCTGCCGTAGATGAGGTGCTGCCCCCCAGTGGATTAGTGGCTGACATGGTGGTGGGAGTCTGCTTGGAGTCTGTGCACTACCACGAGTGCCAGCATGCTTGTTTTAACCAGGAACCGAGCAGCATCCCAAATACAGCTCTTTTAAATGGTAAGACTTTTCAACATTTTAATTACAGCTCTGCTTTATTTTCTGCTGCTTGTTTGCCTTTAAATATAATGTGTAGATTGGATTTATTCATTGGATATTTTTCTGGGCTCCGTTTGGCAATTTATAACACTTATGTTGCTAAGTGACAGATTGACAATTTGGATAATGAAAGGCAGTGTTTGATTGCTTTGTCCTGACAGCCTGACAGGGGTGTATTATTCTATAAGACATCAAACTAAATATGATTATTGTTTATTTTATTGTGAAATGCTGTTGCTTTAAATCTAATTAATAAATGGCATTATTTATATTGAGGCAATTTAAAATATTACATGCTGTAATAACATTTAGATTTAAGGCGTTTTTATCGCACGTCTCATCTGTTCTGCTTCTCTGCGTGTGTTATTGTTAATAAACCACGCTCAATATTTATTATAACTCATCTGTTATTTTTCATTAAATATGACTTTTGTAAATAACACACCATAATTATTACAGTGAATGCAAAAAGAAGAGAGGCAGTATTTTCTCTTTGCTGTTTTTTTGACGCATTGTTTGAATTTATGTGGAGGAATAATGAGTTTCTAAAGGTCAGAGGCCGTTCCGTTCGCTTGTTTTGTCAAAGTTTTTGTTCATTTTTTTTTTTGTATCGCACACTTTCGGGGTCTCGTGCGAACAATCCCAGACAGTACAGAGGGATAGAGTATTTTTTTTCTTCCCCCCTGTGCGCTCTTGTGTCGTGGCGCTGATGCCATTGTGGCCGGGTGATTGGGAGCTGTCCATCACTCGCCGGTGAACTGGCAGTTTACTTAAGAAAGTGCATGTGGGACAAAAGGAGATGGCAGGAGCGTGGCAGGCCGGCTGAATGGAGGGAGGGCAGGCAATTAGCCGCCGCCTTGTCGGGGCTCTTTTACTTGTCAAGCCGGAGCCCCCCGCGCTATTGTCCGAGCTGTGTAAAGGACATTCCCAGGGCTTTGTTTTGGCTTTAAGGGCCTCGGGACTGCCTGCTGCAGGCCAGGGGAAGAGCCGGCTCCTCACAGGGACAGAGGCGCTGAGCGAGGGCAGGAGAGGGAGGAGAAGTCTGTGAGTTTGAAGCAGCTAACAATAAAAATACAGCTTTTTGCTTTTATGACCTCTCTTTTATTTTTCTAACATTTCAAAATTTTTCCTTTTTTAAAAAATATATATTCCCCTCTTTAATAACCTCCTCAGATTTTAAATTAAAAATATATTGGATTTAAACGTACGAAGATGGAAATAATTTTCCCTATAAATATTTAATTTGTCACGGTCATTAGTCAGGTTCAGGTTGTTAGAGGTTATTAAAGGTAATTAAAGGATGACAAGCCTAGTTAATTATAGATTGTAACAGTGGAGATTATACTGACATTTACAGACTGTTTATTGTGTCATTGTTTAACAATTGAAGTAAAAAAAAAAAAAAAAAAATTGTATTAATTTTAGGGTCTTTAAAAATGTTTTTTTCACGTTTTTTATTGTATAAAAAATTGCATAATAATTATTTAATATGGGGGAAAAAGGATTTTGGCCATTTTAGGGGTAAAACATTTTTTAAAATCAAGTCAACATTTTTTTTAAATTTGTTTTTATTTACACATTTTTTCTGAGACAGTGTGTCAAATTTAAGCGACATATTTCCTAAAACGTGACATTTAAACTCGTATTTGACGGAATGCCCCTTTAATGCAGCTTGTTTGTGTTGCAGTAATAATGGATTTGAAGGTGAAATAGTTTAAAGATGGGGAGAAGAGGGGCGGCGAGGAGAGGAGGGGGTGTTGAGGCCTTGTTCACATGAACCTTGAATGGCGGCGGAGTTGTGGGGGGGGGGGGGTGGAGGAAAGAGATGAATTCTTCTCCACTCTAAGGTATTGTTTAGAAAAAAGGGGTAGAGAAAGAAAAAGGAATGCGACGAAAGGTGCCACGTCCATGTCAGAGTGAAGACTCTCTCCCCCCCCGGAAAGTGTGTATGAAGAGGGGACTGTCAGCATCACACGCAGAAAGTGACTGTTGGCCACACTTTGCTGAGCCTGCCCTCCCTTTGTGGATGTTGTTGTGTCTTGTTCCTTTATTTTTTTTTTTCCCCTCCTTTTTTCTATCTCTCTCTCCCTCTCCTGCTCTCTCCTCTTTGTCTCCATCTCTCGCCTTGCTCGCTTTACCTTGTAGCCAAAGCTTTTCAAGCTGCCAGTTCGTCTCTGGGCATCCTGGAGGCACAGCAGAGCCCACACACATACACACACATCCTCTAAGAAACACATACACAGACCCAACATACAGCAGGGATTTGGGTAATAACTGATTTTTTTTTTTTGCCGTGTGTGTGTGTGTTTGTGAGTATATATTTTTTCTGGAGTATAGCTTGTGGGAAGACGGCTGCTGCAGTGCTGAAAAGCTGCTCACAGTAATTTTTCCTTCTCTCAGTCTGCCGCTTCTTCTACTTCTTCTTGTCACCGGCATCTAAACTTTCACTGAGAAAGAAGAGGAGACTGCTGGCCGCTAAGAGCGAAGGCTTCTGTGGTTAGAGTGAGGGATTTTGGGAGATTTTTTTTAGTGGATGTGGGTGGGTTGGGAGGTTTGTGGTGACTGCGTGTGTGTGTTCATGGGAGAAAGCTAGGCCTCAAACTGACGCCTCAAGAGATACACGCTCTAGTGTCAAAAACCTAAAGGGGAACAATGGTCAGCCGGCCGCGGCAAAGAGAGGGGGGACGATAAACACAAACGCACTCACACCACACATGCCCAGCAACACACTCGCACGCAGTGGAGGAAGGAGCCAAAGCAGAAACAGACAAAGAAGGAGGAGAAGAAGAAGTGGAGGAGAGAAGCGGCCAAGACAAGCAAAAGGGCTTCTCCCCGGCGTAGGGAGAGGGAAGGAGGAGACGGGGGGGCCAGGTGGAAGGAGGAGAAGGAGGAGGAGGAGACGGGGGCGGGGGTGGGACTGAAGGGGTCATGTACCCGCGGGATGGAGCTCCAGCCGGGCCGGAGGAGACGGGAGCCAAGGCAGGAGTCCTGGGCCCCGGGCTCTCGCTCCTCCAGCAGGTGGGCTGCTGGCACCTCAATCTGAGCAGCTGGGTGAGTAACGCAGCACTGCTCCCCTGCTTCTTCACTGTCTCTGCTTTTTTCTTACGTCTGACGGCTTTTAGCTTTATTCTGACAGGTTGTTGTTGTTGTGGTGGTGCAGGTTGGTGTCGTAAAGGGAGGGGCGGGTGGGTGTTTGGGTTGAGAGAGTGGCGGTCAGTTGATTGTATGTGTAAAAAATAGAGAACGTTAGCGTCTGCGCATGCTAAGTGCAGTTAACGTGCATGCTAATTGCTAACGATTGATGCTCCACTGACTTTCCTTAATGTCAAACACTTGTTTTTGATGCTCTTAACTTGAGGCCTAAATAATAAATACGATAAAAAAGTGCATCCACATCCAGATTAATTAAAAAACGACATTTTCAGAAGCATCATCTTCTCTCGAGAGGAATATTATTTACTCGACAAAAACACGATTGGATGGAGCTCATGTCTTAACCATGACATGTAAAATAAGATTTCAATAACCTCGCAGATTAACATATCCCTTTGTTAATGTTGCCATCCAATTCAAATTCTTAATTGCCCGGCTTTCAACTGAAATTCTGAGGGGCTGATTGCATTTCAAAAGGCAGAATTCAGCGTGGCTCTTAACACTGTGATACAATATCACCTCTCAGAGAAGCCCCCTCTAACTCAGGTATGTATGAGAGCTCAAGAGGGCTGTTTACATTGAAAAGAAAAAGCTCCCAACGCACGTGCGTCTAAGAGGCGATTTGTCTTCACTAGAATACAACAGTTCCACCAAATACCACTTCATATTTAAGCTATTTGTGCGCACTTTTATTTATCTGTGACATGTCAGAACATGTCCTTTCTGCGATTCCATTTGATGTGCCGACTATCAAAGATGGGAAGCGAAAATAAATGGTGACGAACGACTTGAGTGCGAGCGAAGAAGAGAGCAGGAGGAAGGGGAGCAAAGGCTCTGGCCCACATAATATTTTTGTTCAGCACTCTGATCAAGCAGCCGGCATGTCACTGCAGCAAAGTGAATAGATTAACTTTTAAATATACTGTGGTCTCGGGGGCCCCTTGCCCTCAGAGACGCATCTTCTCAGCGAGAGAGAGAAAACTGATCAACACCTCCATATCTGCTTTTTAAATCCTTTTGCTCCTCCTTACAATTCCCAGGTTTCCTAATATTGTGGAGTTTTTTTTATTTAATTCTCCGATGATTAACCAAGAAATGTGATTTGTGAAATGCTTTTTAATCAGCGTGCTGTGCTGCAGGATCGTGGCTGTGATAAGCCTTTAATTTGTAGGAGCATTTCATATTCCATTGGCGTTAATCTCTCGGTATTCCTTTAGATTGTCTGCTTGAATCTGAGGACTGATTTGACTCTGTGTGTGTGTGTCTGAATGTTGGTATGATATTTGCAAGGAGATGAAGATGGAAGCCTGGAGGGGGCACTCTGCACCTCCCAAAGGAAAACAGCATTCATGTGTGTAAACAGATTCCAACAGGACGACACTGAGCGGTACCAGATGATTCATTAGATCGGTGGCAGCACAGTTTGTACTTTTTGTTGTGCTCAAATCAAATACTCGCACGCACATACAAATTACTCTTCCTTGACACTTCCCAGTGTGTGTGTGTGTTTTGTGCGTGGTGTCACTCCATGTGCCTTGGATGTGGGCCACTTGCACGCTCTGGGAGAGGCTCAGGGCGCTCTGGCAGCTTTTTTTTTCTGCTTGCTTTGGAATTTGGAGGCCTGAGAGGACCCCAATCCATCACGGCTCTGTCATCCCCTCATCTCACTCCTCTCTTCCCGTCCCCTGCCCCGGCCCTCACTACAGCTCATTAGCGCCCCGCAAGCTGTTGTGACAACTCATCATATCATGACATAAAGCAGAGAGACAGAGGCTCGAGCGTCCCCCCCCCCCACCCCGACCCCCTGGGCCCCGCAAGGTCGCCACCTTCACATTTAGGGCTCAAATTGGCCCTGCGAGGTGCCACCAGGCGGAAATGCAAGGCCAACAGCTTTTTCCTGTCCGGGCCTCCACCTCTATGTCTCCCTCCCTTTGTCTCACTCCGTCCTGCTGTCACTTTCTCACCCCCTCTGCCTTCTCCTGTACCCCCCTCCCTCCCTCCTTCCCCTCTCCATCCCCAGAGGTCGGACTTGAAGCAGCTCATTCAGTTGTCCACTTCCAAGAGGCTCTTTTCACACGCTGGCGGAACAGCGTTAGTCATCAGCATATGTGGGAAATATTTTACCCTTGAGATAGCTTTCTTGTCACACCAGCAAAAAGTTTCAAAGTTTTATTGTTAGAAGTTTTAAAGACGGAAGAAATTGTGCCAATTGTTGGCCAACTCTGGCTAAATGAGCAGGTGTTTTAAGGACGCAGCGATTAATTCCGGCGTCTTTTCCTTTAAGCATATGAGCCTTGAGAGAAGAATAGAATAAATAGAGTCAAAGGAGTATCAGTAGCATAACCAGAGGAGGCAAATACTGCTTGTTTTTGTCTGCTGTACTTCAGTGTGCTGCCCGGCCTTCCTCAGCAGCAGGCGCCGTATGTGTCCTGGACGTGAGAAAGTCAATGTGCTCATTGATCTTCGAACAAGAGTGTGCTCTTAAAAATTTTTTTTCCTGCGGGGTCTTTTGAATCTCTTTTTTTAAAGGCGTGAAAAACCTGGTCATCATGACTACAGAGCGGCGTGCCTGTTTTGTCTTCTGCTATATTTGTTTGTTGTAATGATGGAGGTGGGTGAGAAGGATGCAAGTCAGCGGGGGTGTAAGGGGCAGGAAATGTTCTTTCTTTTCCCCTGGCTTTTGTGGAGCAGGGAGAGTAAAGCCTCCCACGTTGCCTGCTTTTGTTTCTCAGGCGCTCTATGGGCGGCTCTGAAGCAACCCAGCAGCCTGCCAGACGAGTCCTGGGCTTGTTTTGTCCCACAGTGGCCACAGGGCAGGTGCTGGGCCTTCTTGTTCCGCGGGGACCACCGGGTGCTAGCTTGACGTCAGTGGATGCTGAGGAGGGTAGTTGATTGAAGACAGGAAGTCAGCTGACCATGCCTGCAGGAATTCTTGGATTTGCTCATGTCAGCATAGATCCCCAAAAAAGAGACCTCTAAGGAATGTTTATGACAATCTCCTGGACTCTTTTTCCTACCAGAACTTGTGCCTGGTTTCTTCACATTCAGCCTCTTTCTGTAGCAGACTGAGGCGATTGTGGAGGCAGCAGTCAGTCCAGTTGCCTCGCTTTGGGCCTTTTCAGGATGGCAAAAAAGAAAAGAGCACACTCTTAGACCACAAGTGACTGTGATGTAAATCGGCTGCCTTCTAGCTCTCTCGCCGTCTCTCTCAGGCCCATACACACCCTCTCTAACACCCTGTGTCTAAATGTGGACTCAGTGGATGGGCATTTTGAACTGTCTTCTCAATGGCCGGGGCCCCTGGACAAAAGAACTCATTTAAATGGCCACTAAAGCTTTTCAGCACGGAGAGATGAAGAATTGACAACATTCTTTCACATCATTACCCCGAGGGAGGAGCGGGGAGTCGCGAAGGAGGAGGTTAGGAGGTGAGAGATAGGGAGGGAGGGGGGGGGCGAGAGGAAAAGAGGGAGACAGAGGCCATCTTCTAGTCAGAACCTCCATCCTCTTCCAGTTTCTGTTCTTCATCCCTCTTTTCTCCATGTGCAGATCAGATCGGGAACGAGGACCGCCTCGGTTTTTTTTTTTAACGAACCCAATCCCCCCCCCCCCCCCCCTCCTTCCACACAAACACATACACCCCCCCCCAACCCCTCTCTCTCTCTCCTTCTCCCCTCCATAGCCTTTCAGCTCAGGGCTGTGAATGAGTCCCAGGAGTCTCTCTGCCTCCCTGGAGTTCTGCTGGGGTTCATTAATCTTTCATTGGGACCATGGCAATAGGGAATGCCTCGTCTCCCTGCTCCCCCCCCCCCCCACACACACACACTTTCCGCTCCTCTCCTCCACCACCGCCACGACAGAATGGAGGCCTAGAAGGCCGGGATTGTACGGACGATACAGTCGGACAGCTTGAGCTACGCAGGAAAAATCTTTTGGGTGTTTAAGAGTCGATTAGCGCTTACTCACGTTTGTCTGGCGTTCAGCCTACAGCTTTGTATCGTCAATGAGCATCATATGTATGCATGCCCCCCCCCTTCCAAACATCTAGTCCCATTAATGTTTTTCAAAGTCAGTTGCAAATGTGCCACAGAGGAGCTGTTTTTTCTTCTCTTTCCTGCACGGGTTAAAGTCGCTAATGAGGGTGTGTGGCCTCAGAGAGAGCACATACGTCAAACAGAAACACACACACACACACAAGCAGTTCGGTGTCTCCCTCCTCACCCCCCTCCCCTCCCCTCCTCCTGAACATATCATCCATGTTATGATAAGCCTGATTAGTGCTGCTTCTTTGACTGCTGAGGGCAGGATAAGGATGTGTGGGTAAAGAGGCGAGAGCAGCCTCTTCCACCGGTCTAATCTACAGCACAGCTCTAATCTGGTTATCTCGTGGTCGGAGGGGACTGTGTGTGCGTGTGTGTGTGTCTGTCTCGGCCCCGGCACCCGACGAGAGAGGGGGCTGAGCTCCGGTTAACGCAGGGGCCCACGGCAGCACACCCCTAAAGCTCCACTGTAATCTTTGGGTAATTGAAAAAAAAGGGGGCCTGCACCACTTAGGAGCACAAAGAGAAGATTACATAGCTAAAACTAATTTGGCAAAAATGCAGAAATGGATTTTCAGCCCCACCTCCTCTCCGCTAACCCTTTTATTACAATACACCCCTTACTCTCCGTGAACCACGGGGGCCCTGGGGGAGTAGAGGAAGAGGAGGCTGGAGAGCAGGGAGGAGGAAAAGCGTAGCGCCGACTGGATCTGCTAATGACTGTGGATTTACACGTGCTGCCTTGATTTCGTGGTTTACACATGATCGATTACTTCACTGCAACCGTGGTTAAAAGTGCCCCATCACGCCGCAGACCCAAATGTGAACTGGCAACCTCCCCCCCCCCCTCCCAAAAGCCTCTTAGATTGTGTTACCGGATTCCAGGGTGACACCGCAGAAGTGTTTTTAATTACAAACCACACTATTTTCACTGTGGTTTGGTGGTTTGGCGCCTCCAGAGTACCCAGAATTTGATCGCTCTTCTTTCCGAGAGCTTCCAGACTGACTTGTAATTCTCCCAGATATTAACAGCGATGCCTTGTTTTTTTTCTTCCCCCCTTTCTGTCCATCTTTCTCTCTCCGTGTATCCTCCTTCCTCCTCTCAGTCTAATAAGGTTCCAGTGGTACAGCACCCTCACCATGTGCACCCTCTCACGCCTCTGATCACCTACAGCAATGAGCACTTCACACCGGGGAACCCCCCACCTCACCTACAGACAGACGTGGATCCCAAAACAGGTAAAGGCCACCACGTGCATGCACAGACTTTCAGTTAGCAGCACTTTATTGTTTAAAGGTGTCAAAATGAAACTGAAATATGCTTCGAAAATACGTCTCAGAAGTTGAGAAAGCCGCAGAAGCAGCTCTGCTTAGATAAGGCTGCAGAAACTGTTTGCACTGCTGGGTGTGTAAATGTTTTATTATGCCCTGCCACCATGCCTCACAGAGTCAGGACTCTGTTTGTCTGCATGGCGTCTGTCAGTCTGTCTCACGTATTCCTGTAAAAACATCTAAAGATTAGAACGTAATTCAAAGAATGCAAGTCAGCTGTACAGTAGACGGTGTTGTGTGCACCGCCACGCTATATGATATCGCTCTAATTGTAGTTACAGTGAGAGAAGAGGCATCCCACGTGCTGCTGCTCTCGCCTGTTACTGATTGATTGAGCCATCACGCTCACGAACGTGGTTTGGCTTCAGCGGAACGTGGCCCGTAACATTCGAGAACAAGAACCTGAGCTCGTAAAAACGTATCGTAAAAACATGGAATTCAGCCGTGACGTCTCGCGACCGCGTCCCACAGCCTCCTCACATCTGCAGCGTTTCGAGGCTGGAACCGTAACGTCAATTAAGCGCACAAAAAGTCCTCCAAAGAGAAGGTGTGACCTGAATATTTGGATTTACTCCTCGCTGATCGACTCTGCGTCTTTGCAGTTCGTGATCCTGCACACTCCATATTTATCAGTCGGATCCTGCCCACACATTTGCTCCCACACGATTCAGCGTAACCACTTTCATTCATTTCCGTAAGCATCCTGACCCCGCGCTTTATTTTGTTAACCGTCACTCAGCCCGCCCTTTCAGGTTAATGCATTTTCCAATGGTCTCTGGTGTATTCAGTCAATGTTTTAGGTAATAATGTTCCCTTATTATGATGGTCCTTACAAGAGGGAAATAATGCACCAGCTGTTGTTTAATGTAGTGCTTAATGGGGCTGCTTAATTGGGCTCAGTGTTTAATTAATTAATGAGCCATATTAGGTCTTCAGCGCTGGGTGGCGATGGGATAATGTACTAAGGCTTTCCTTTTTAATAGAGTTTGCCTTTGTTATAGCCAAGAGAAGTTTTCCACTTAGAGGCGAACTGCTGCGCAGCACATTGTCCATCAGTAACAGAATCCCTCTCTAGAGTCACTTCCTGTATAACCTGGATCAGATCAGCTGCAGACTTTGGGTGTAACCACCAACAGCGGCCAAGTCCTGAACTATGAAGGCTGATCTGGCTCCGCTTCAGCTGTGTTTTCACAGGTCAGAATATATCTCCAACAACAGCTGCTCAGGCAAAACCAGCTGTGCGGAAGGCGACGCCAAAATAAAAGTCTTTCCAGTTCCTCGTCGACCGAGCGCGCACACACCTCCCTCGCTGTGATTTTTACACACGTCTAGTGTTGCCTGTTTCAAGTTTGTCATGAGAGGGAAAGTTATTTTTACACGCGAGACCTTTTCGAGGCGTTCATTCAGGGCAGCTTGTCAATGCGGTTTCGTCGCCTGTCAGCTGCCACGGGAAGAAAAAGGCAACTTCGCGGATGCTTGCGATCGCTCGGCGATGCCCGCAACGAGAGCTGTCCTTACGTTGGACATCTTTGTCAGCGTTCGTCTGCGGGGGATAAGACACAAAATTTACTACTGGTTTAATGTCAAATCTGAGGACTGGTTGGACAAAGTCCTGATGTTTCAACTGTTAATCAAAGTTGAAAGCAGAAGCTTCAAACTTAATATATTGGTACAAACCCACATCCCGCCTGTACGCTCGTGTAAATCAGCCTGAATCAAACATTAGCCCAGCATTAGCAGCTCTCTGATCACGGTGAAGCCTTTAATTATATTGTTGTGTTTTGTTAACTTCTAAACCTCCGTCATTTTACATCATTAGTCTCCTGAATCAGCAGACAAATGTGACAAGAATCGTGTTGGTGTTTTCTCCTCACCTCTCTCACCCTCCAACACATTGTGCCGCCGCCACCGCCGCCGCTGCTGCTGCCGCCTCAAAGGCCTTTGATCAGGAAGTGTGATTTAGCACCGTGTGTACATGCGAGCAACAAGCCCTCTTCCTCCTCCTCCTCCTCCTCTTCTTCCTCCCATCTGCACTCCTGTGATGTCTG
This sequence comes from Semicossyphus pulcher, assembly GCF_022749685.1. Lineage (NCBI taxonomy): Eukaryota > Metazoa > Chordata > Actinopteri > Labriformes > Labridae > Semicossyphus > Semicossyphus pulcher. The sequence goes on along the minus strand of NW_027211670.1, from coordinate 16,186,576 downwards.
CCCCGTTCAGATGTGAAACTCTCGACAAAGAATCGAATCGGGCTCTGACAAAGATTTGGTTCTCCCTCTCTCTCTCTCTCTCTGTCTGTCATCATCCTGTCTGTCCACCTCCTCTCTGCTCCTTCATCCTCCTTCGGCTTCTGCAGGAATTCCAAGGCCTCCTCATCCTCCAGATATATCTCCTTATTACCCGCTGTCACCTGGCGCTGTCGGCCAGATCCCCCATCCGCTGGGATGGTTAGTACCACAGTAAGTGAACCCGCTTTTCTTATTTATTATGAAGAGAAAAACATTAATTTCTACATTCTTGTGTGTGTGTATTTATATGTATGCAGAGTGGGTTATGTAAGCCGTCTCCTCTTCTCCCTCAGAGTGTGTCCTCTCTCTGAAGCCCCTAAAACTTACATTTGATCCTTTAACTTTGTAAAGCACTCACTGGTGGACCCCGGCAGCCCGCTGCAGCCTCCTCAGGCCTGCACCAACCCCAACTTGCTACTTTGTGGCAAATACTATTTTGCATGTCTCTGTATGGTCCAATTAGAGTAATGAACCGTGATTGCCCGTATTTTACCCACAATTCCACACGGGGGCTCTCCCCTGGTAACTCTTGTCAACACTTGTTAATATGACAAAAGGCTACAAATTAAGCTCTGTTAATTTAATGTTTTCTCACCGCGATCTAAATACCGAGAGAGGCCCCGAGCGCAGCCACGGCGCCCTTTGATTTGCTGCACTTTATTTTGGTATAAATTTACATTCATTATTGTTTGTCTTTGAATGTGTAGACCTCAATTAGCGTGATGGCTCCATTAAAGAGACCCGCGCTTCGTCTTTAATTATCACAACAAAACACCTAGTTCCAGCTCGGGGAGGAACAGGGCCCCACTCTGTCGACACCGAGCGAAGGGTTATGAAATTTAATTAGCCATCGCTATCAAGATTTGTGGCATTCAAATTGTTCAGAGTTTTCCTCCCTTTGATCTGCGCTCTGCAATCCCCTAGATTTTTGTCCTGATCAAATGAGAATAAAGAGGCCCACGGTGGGGAGAGGAGCGAGACAGAGGGCTTTACCTTCTCCTCTTCCATCAGCCCTGTTCCTTTACCTTACACGCCTTTCTTCTTCTCCTTTCCTCCCCCCTTCACAGGCAAGGTCAACCTGTTTATCCAATCACAACAGGGGGTTTCAGACACCCCTACCCAACTGCGCTCACTGTCAACGCATCCATGTCAAGGTGAGTTGAGCCTCTAGGAGCAAAACACACACCTCACTCCACTCTTACATTCAGCTGTGTTTGTGTCTGCACACACACACACACACTCAGAGCAGCAACTTCTCCCTTAAGGAGAGCTCACACTCCCCATCTCTGTGTGTTCAAAAGGCTAATCCTCCAGTGTGGCGCTCCAGCTAGCGTGCTCAAATATTAATTATATTTATCATTTTCTAATGAGGCCCCTGAAGAACATTTACCCCCACTGCATGTCAGGCACATCTGAAATGAGCCGGGGCATGTCCTCGCTGTGAGTTTGAGCAGCCAGACACACAAACAAACACCGCAGCACTTTGAAGGGGGACTGCACGATAGAAGCCGGGGCGCTGACACTTGGCTGCCGCTTTGGTCCAGCCCCATTAGGGTCCAGCTCAAGTGCCGCTGTGGACATTAGTGCACCCATGGGGGGTATATGTGTATTTGTTGCCATCTCGTATACATGTGTGCGTGTTTGTCGGTGGGTGTTAAACTACTTACCGCTCCCTCGAGGGGGTGCATGTCCTCTGTGTTGGGTGGGAGAGGAATTAATGTTGGATGGTTTCTGGGGCCGGAGCAGCCAAAAAAGCAACAACACCAAAAACAAACAGCCTCCTCCGCTCCTCCTCTTTCTCCTCCCCGCTCCACGCCCTTGCAGCAGGGGACTTTTTTCGGGTTTGGGGCTGGTTAACAGTCCAGGGATGAGGCCAAGCTTTAGTTTAATTACAGCCTGATTGGACGAGCTGCTCCTGAGGGCGGCGTGTTTGGACCTCTGTGACATTGATGGATCATGTAGATGCAGGCAGAGAGGAAAGGAGGGAGGGAGGAGTCGCAAGGGGGGGAGTTATGTTATAAAGTGTAGCTTTGAGACTAAGGGAAGTTTGAAGGTTCAACCGGAGAGAAAAGTTGCAGCTGTTTAAATGCATCAAACAGGACTTTAAAAACCTGAAAAAAGAAGGGTGTCTGGATTAGAGTCGGATTTCCTTCCAGGCCACAAAGGGTCAGACGGCGGGTCTGCCCAGACGTCGGCATCTGGCAGCCAACCTGCGCTTTAAGTGACTGCTAATTTGGTCCCTTAATGACAGCCTCTACATTGTGATCATCTTATTTCCAGTGCAGTTAATTGAATATACTGGCTGGGGTGTGTGTGTGTGTGTGTGTGTGTGTGTGTTGGGGAGGCGGGGAGGGGGAGAGACTGGCCATGGGGAAGAGCTAATGCCCTGTGATGAGGCCCCTAATTGAATTAGTATAACTGAATAGATGGAGGGCTCTGGGAGCTCTCTGGAGAATGGGAGGGTTTAACACATCTCCAAAAAAAGAGGGAGGGGAGAAAAAACATCCTAAATTCAGATTTTGACAGAGCAGAGAGAGAAAATAAAGCAATTTGTTGACAAAATCTTGTAATTGTGGCAGAATCCTTTCATGCGCAGCCTTCAGCCAGTTGGTTTTGTTGAAAAGAACAGGACCAGACTGTCGCGGTGGCTCAAACGATTTGTAGCACGAGGAGGAAGTCGGATGAAAAAAAAAAAAAAAGACGTCCTGGCCTTGCGCTCTTGTCGGGGCTCTTTGCAGCAGCCGCGCTGCTTCGCGATCAGTCCCCCGCGCCGACCTGAATTAGGATGCAGGGAACGAGTGTGGTACCTCGTAGTCCTGCGATGAGCACCTTACACCAGGGTCCTGTTAAAAAATGCATACTTTTAGGACAGGAGGGGGAGAAGAGGGAAGGAGACAGACAGTGGAGCAAATGAAAGACATTATTTTGATAATGGGGTTGGAGCCAGTGCAGGTCCCCTATATTGTGTGAATGTATGTGTGACAGGTGGGAGGATGTGAAGGCCCCCTTTGCCCCCTTATGCTTAAGCTTGCCCTTTGATATGTTCCCCCATCATCCCGCTCCGTCTCTTTTCCTGGGGAACGGGAGGAGTGCACCGGCCGGATCATTATACATTAAACAGGCACGGGGGCTACTGCTACGCATTGGCAATTAAATGGCACTGGCTGACACTGGGCTTGCTGCGCCGGTGACCCCCCTCCCCAACACCGCCAGCCATTCTTACCTTTCAGATTGAGACGTAGGAGCCCCAGGGTTGTTGGGAGGGTGGGTGGATGGGTGGGGGTTATCCGCTGCGTCTCCCTCTTTCTGTGTTGGCTAAATTGGTCCAAGGCGCTTCTCGCCGCTGATGAGCCCGGATGATGATGATGATGGTGATGATGCCCCCGCGCTTCAAAGGGATGGCCGTCATGTTTAAACCATAACCTGGGCCATGCAGTGGCAGCAGGGAGGGAGAAGAGGGAGGGGAAGGGGAGGGAGAGGAAGCGAAGGAGCGTGGAGGTGGTGAGGGGACAGGGAGGAGTAGAGAAGAAGAAGAAGAAGGAGAGGAGAAAAAATAGATCTTGGAACAGAGGAAATTTTAACAAGTGCACAGAGAGAGAAGGAGGGAGGAAACGGAGGAAATGCAGCAGCTCTAATGATGGGCGATATGCAGCCAGTGCTGCCGAGCTCCCCATCAACGCATGACATGGCACAAACACCAGTGTGTCAGTGATGAAGGCAGAAGAGGGGAAAGGAGAAAAAGAGGGAAAGAGTTTGAGGGGGGAGCGCACTGGCACTCCCCTGAGATGGCCTCCAACAGAAACTAGTTGTTCCTGGCGAGTTTATCCTCATCATTATATTCTGGCTCCGAGCCATGCAGCCAGACACAGCCAGATAATGAGCTGCTTTAAAAAAAAGAATTATTCCTCCTTTTTCTCGCTTCTCCTTCATCCTCCTCTCTTCTCGTAAATTTGTGTGCGGTCACGTGGAGCCGAGGCGCCCGGGATGTAAACATACACATGCAGATAGACGCGCAAAAGAAGTTCAAATAATCTGACGCCAATAATTAGCGTCGCCGCGCACACGCCGACACGTACGGCGCGGCGGTGTCGTACGGCTGCTCCGGCCTGTGAAACCATTTCAAAATAAGGGTTTGTGGCCCTGATGTGTGGAGCGGGTAGAGATGATGAAATGATGATAGGAGAGGAGAGGCGTGGAGATAAAAACGTCAGTGCTGCTGACGGTGCTGAATGGGCAGAAAAGAGAGCCAACACCTGTAGTGATGCGAGACTTTGATAGAGAATTTCATCTAGTTTGCATAAAATTTTATAAAAATAAGGATGTAGCTGCTAAAAAGCTTTTTCAATTGATTTGAAGGTATTCGATTGACATTTGTCGTCTAAGGACGAAGTCGTAAGTGACTTTTGTCAAGGCTGGACCAACTTTAAAGCTCCTGTGAGGATTTTTCCGCTGGTTATGAAACAGACTGAAATTAATTCTGACTACTTTATATGATCAGCAAAAGCAAACCAGACCGTCAGAGACAAGATTGATTATTTCTATTAAGTTATTTTTAATGCCTGAAACTGCTGGTGGGGGGGTAGGTGTCAGATGAAGCGATTAACTGCACGCTGCCTTTGTTTACATTTTCCTGAGCTAAAATTTAAAGTGAGTGATACATATGACTGTTAAAGAAAGAAGGAGGAGATGTTTTGTTAAAAAACACCACTTAAAGATGTAATCTCGAAGATTTTAATTACGTGCTCTTTGTCGCACCTACTGGTGAAAAGAGGAATTGCAGGCACATACGTCCAAATTTAATCAGACGTCCACGGTCGCTTTCCTGTTCCTGAAGACTGTCTTTTCTTTGTTTGTTCAGCCATAGTAGATTACTGTTTACTCGCAACACTTGCAGAGAGCGGAAAAGCAGCCGCTTAGCTCCGCCTACCCTCTCTGGCAGACCAACCACTGCTGGGTGAAGGAAAACGCGTCACTAACTGGGTGAAAGTCGCCACAGACACCCAGTCTGTAAAACTGCAAATACAAAGGCTTTCATCAGTGGGCCATAGGCTCAATCACCATTGTGTTACCTCATTCTGCCATAGATAGAGACTTAACAGACATTTATTTACATGAAAATCTTCGAGATTATCACTTTAAGCATGTACAGGACAAAATCAGCACAGGGATAAGAGGTACGGCTTTGTCCACAGGGGGCGCCAAAATCAACACAAACTGAAAGTTCCTCACAGCAGCTTTAACTTTAAAACCTCATATATATATCAGCCTCTAAATTCTGACTCTATCAAGCTTAATAATCATGATTTGATGCCTCATGGGAACATTTATTTATCTCAATAAGGCTGTCGTTACAGCAAGGTTCAAAAGAAGTGTTTTTTGGGGGGTTGAAGAGATGTATTCTTGTGCACACATTATGTCTTATTCAAATCACATTTGACTGATTGTTTGCTGTTCTATCTTTGTGTGAAGTGTTTAGCTGTCCAGGCTGGATCCTGTGCTCAGATTAAACAGTGTGACATTTGACCTAACGCTCATCTTGAGTAGTAAAATCTGTCATAATTGGTTGTGAATAATAAAAATGCTACAGGAATCAGCCTCGGACGTTTTCATGTGGATGTTTGTTTCTGTGCATTTATGTCTTTTTGTGACTAAAGGCCGATTCCACTTCTGTAAGAGCTACTGAAAGAAACATGTAATGTAAAGATTTGTGTGGAATCGAGCCCCTTTTGTCTTCTGTATATATGTGCTCCATTTCTCATTTCACCCGTGTCCATTCTGACCATTTACACAGTCTTCTGTCCTCTAGGTTCCCCCCACACATGGTGCCCCCCCACCACAGTTTGCACACCACGGGCATCCCACACCCAGCCATCGTCACACCCAACGTCAAGCAGGAATCCTCCCACAGCGACATCAGCTCCCTCAACAGCTCGTGAGTACACCTTCACTGCTTTAAACTGTTTCAAATCGCACGTGGTTTAGTGTTGCGGCTTACACGTCTTCCCTCTGGTCCTCCGCAGGAAACAGTCAGACGCGAAGAAGGAAGAGGAGAAGAAGAAACAGGTCCACATAAAGAAGCCTCTGAACGCCTTCATGCTGTACATGAAGGAGATGAGGGCCAAGGTGGTGGCTGAGTGTACACTGAAGGAGAGTGCCGCCATCAACCAGATCCTGGGCAGGAGGGTGAGTCCTGATGGATGGATAGGGACTATAGTTGGGTTTTAAAGGCCTGTTAGAAGATTAATTTTGCGATTTCAAGTCCTATATTTTTCAACATCATGTTGAAAATCTTCTGTGTCTTCTTCCTCAGTGGCACGCCCTATCACGGGAGGAGCAGGCCAAGTACTACGAGCTGGCCAGGAAAGAGCGACAGCTCCACATGCAGCTGTACCCCGGCTGGTCAGCACGAGACAACTATGTAAGTTTTTAAGTTTACAAGTCGTAACGGACTCTTTTTTCCCCCCCACGTCTTCACAAGGTGACCAGAATTCTTTTTAATCGAGCCTGAGGCATCACTTTCTTCCTGTAATGTTCCTTTGATATCCACGAGTGGACAAATTGCCTTAATCTTAGCCCATCTTATTGTGAAGGAATACATGTAACAAAAGTCTGACAATTATGTTGTTCATGTGAATGTTCTGCTCCCGAGACGCTTTGTTTCGGGCGCATAAAGCGCGCAGGTCCGCATCATTTTTTTGTCCAGTTTTTTTTTTTTGGGATCAAGCTGCCCGGGATCGAGCAGCCTTAGAGAAATCTGCCTTCCAAAAGCTCGTCAAGATGTCTAGATGTTCACAAGAGCAGAGGAAAATAAGACAAAAGATTACAGAGGAGAAAAAAAAAAGAATAAAAGAGCAGAAAACAAGAGAGAGGAGGGAGCGTTGTGGTCTGGCCTGCAGTGGCTGTTACAAACCGGAGGGCAGAGAGAGAGAGAGAGAGAGAGAGAGAGTGAATGAATAAATAAGTAAACACAAAGATGAGTCCTATTCTCTGTTTCATGTTTTGGGCATTCTGCAATATAATAACTAAGGTTCCTGTCTGTGTCTATTTTTTTCTTTCTATTTTTTTGGCGGCTAACCAACAGGGGAAAAGGAAGAAGAGAAAAAGGGAAAAGCAGCAAGCAGAGAGCAATGGTAAGTGAGCTGCAATTATCTCTCATATTAGAAGAGCCCCATCATGTGTCAGGCAGATGTGACATCTTGCAAGATAAAAGTCGAGCTAGTGTTTTTTTGTGTGTGTGTTTCTTTTGTGTGTGTGTGTTATTGTGCCTGGCTTTTTGGTATAGATATGCTACCCAATGCAATATTTAAATGGTAGAGTTGCTTGTAATACCCTCCCCCCCCTCCTCCCTTTTCCCCCCATTTTCCCCCCTTAGCCTTCCCCAGCTAATAACAACTGAATATGCATGACCCCCCACACTCCTTCTCACCTCCCCTCTGACCCCCCCCCTCCCCATTTTGCCCCTTAGCGTTCTGGTATTGTGATATGTATGTTTTGAGAATGTGAAGTTGAAGCATTGTGAAAGCCATTAACTTTGCTAGTGTTGTGTGTGCGTGCGCCCCCTCCCCGTTTTATAATGCCTGCAGATAGCCTGCACTACAGTACTGTGTGTGTGTGCGTGTGTGCTTGCTCGGCTGCCCCTTGCTTGCTTTCATGCATGCTTTTATACCCCCCAAAAAAATCACTTACACCTTAAAATTAAGGAGGTTTGCTAATTTCTATGATTTATTTTTTTTATTTCTCATGATTCATATTCTTCTGATCGTGTTTGTTGAGCAGACATGGCGACTTGTTATTTCTGTATTTTGCGCTCGTTTGGTGACGGATCTCTTCTTGAAGGCCTCTCTATCTGTTCTTTTTTTTCAGAACACAGAGAATATTTTCCAAACCCTTGCCTTTCACTCCCTCCGATTACAGGTGCTAATGTCATTTTGAGTATTAAATTACTAACTTGTTTTATTATCTCTTCTTTTTTTTCTTAATTAATGTTTATTTATTTATCAATGAATGTGCAATTTCAGCCAGTTTAAGGATAAATATCTACATTTTTATGCTTTTTGCTTTGTTTGCTGCTTTCTTCTCTTAAAATGTTGCTAATGTTTATTGAATTCAAGCTAGCTTACCTCCAGTTACTCATGTTGCTACTTAGTTTAGAGCTTAGTCCTCGAGCTAAAGGATGTGACGTCAGGGTAAACCTCCTTAATCTATAGTAGCCGCGCTTGTGCCTTTCCTACAGGCCACGAGCATGAGTTTGGCCGACTTTAAAACTTCCTCTGCTCGAACCAGACCTGGACTCAAACTTCTGTAGCATTCTGCCGTCGCTCTGCTCGGCCCCGCATTACCGTGCGGCGCGAGCACGTGACTGGCGGCTTTGACGGAAAAAACAGTCAGTCTGTTTGATGCCAGGTCTAAAAGAGTAGCTTCCCTCTTCAGGTTCCAGCCTTTTTTAATCCTTCCCCTGGCTGAGGCTAACTCACCACCGTGCTGTTGTAGCCGCCCCGCTGCCGCCTAGCTCCACCACTCCTGACCTTGTCTTTTTTTGAAAGCATAGTGCACTGATAACATCTAGCAGCAAATTAATCCAATCTGCATTTTGCTCCGTTTATAAGCTTTCCTTATCTTCAGCTTTAAGAGTTCAGATTACACGCCTGAAAGTTTCCTTATTAATGCTTTAAGTTGATATTTGCATGCGTTTTTATTCCACTAATGTCTAAAATATCTCTCTAAGGGGTTTTTAAGGGGGGGTTTCTTGCACAATGAGCCACTGCAAAGCTTCATAGATTCACTGTTACCTGTTTTTTCTCCTCATTTCTCTCCTCCTTTTTTGATTTCTGTTCCTTATGGTTTTTGGTTCTATTCCTCCTACCTCCTACCTCCTACCTCCTCCTCTCTGCTGGCTTCCCCCCCTCCCTGTCGCCGCATCAGACCTGAGCGCTCCTAAGAAGTGTCGAGCGCGCTTTGGGCTCGACCAACAGAATAACTGGTGTGGCCCGTGCAGGTGTGTATGGTGTGTGCTTGCACCGGCCGGGGCCAGGTGAAGGCTGCTGGGTAACTGTACACTGGGACTTCCTCCTTCCTTTCGCTCTATGCCGCTGCTTCCTCCTCCTCCTCCTCTCTTCCCCTCCCTTCTGTCTGTCCCGCCAGGCTTTTGTGACCTCTCAGCTTCCTCCAGCCACGCCCTGCCGGTCTATCTCTAGGCGCCCACTATTTGATTTTTTAGCTCCTTTTTTTGTTTGGGAAGAAGGGTGTAACAGCACATGCAGGAGTGTTTGTGTGAGTGTTTGTGTGTGATGCAGGAATTTGTGGGGTTTTATTGCAGGATGTAAAGTAGAGTCAGAAACTGGCAGGTCGGGGCTTGGAGGATCTGGAGTCAAATATGGAGGACATCCCAGTGTTTACCAGCCTGACCCTAAGCCCTGGCTACATGTTTTTGTCCGTGCAATGACGTGTCCATTTTCTTTCTTTTTCTTTGTTTTTTTTGTGTGTTTGTTCGTGTCTACCTCTTTGGCTAACAGATGCAAATACCCCAAAGAAGTGTCGTGCCTTGTTCGGGCTTGACCAGCTGAGTTTATGGTGCAAACCATGCAGGTATAACTGCTGTAGTAGCAAATGGGAGGAAGACATCCACAATGAGCAGCTTCTTCTTCTTATGTTTCCATCAGTGTGGTAACAGATGGCAAACTTCTCTACGCTCCTTCGTCCTCACTGAGGAGCTCTTCCTGCTCTAAATTCCCTCACAGCGATTTTTTTTCCCTCATTGAACTCGAGCCGAGTGGCAGAAAATGGATTTCAGAATAAGATTTATCTCAACAATTATTTCCTTAATGTCATTTGGAGTAACATGTCTGACGATCTGACGAGTGAAATCCATTTCCTCTCCAGGCCGTGGATAATTCCCTCCCATCTTAACTGTCATGTTTGTTCTAATTGGCGTCTTTTTTTTAATAACAATGTCATGCTTACAAATTTAGCCCTGCTTCCTATGAGGGCCTGCTCAGTGACACTCTTTTCTGTGCCCTCTTCCTCCTCCTCCTCCTCCTCCTCCTCCTCCTTCTCCACCTCCTCTTCCTCCAAACTCCTCTTCAATAACCCTTACTTAGTCCCTACCTGTTGTCTTTCTGTTCTGACACAAGCAGTCTTTGAATTGGGAATATTTTCATGGTAGGTATTTGTTTCTGCTAAGTAATTTCCCTTCTCTGTGTCTGGCTTGCACCACACCCCGCCCCCCCCCACCACTCTCTTCTTCACACAACATCAACCATCGCAACACGTTGTTGTCCCATCGTTTCTGCTGCTACACGTTTCATGTTTCCAGCGTTTAAAGGGGCCGGCTTGTTAGCAAGATTTAGTCCCATTTTTTTTTAGCTTTATAAACCAATTTCAATGACATTTTGTTTTAGCATTTACCACAACTTAAAACGTCATAATGTCCAGTAAGAATTTAATACATAACCTGTAGTTTTTTGCATTTAAATTGCCCTGAAAATAAGACAAACGTCACACTTAGTCCCCTCCAAACTCAGCCGTTTTGGGCGTTCCTGCTTTCCTCTCTTATCCCCCTTCAAGCTGACACACCCCTCATCAAACACACTACATTATTCCTTAAACAATAATAACACATCATGACATCAGGAGACGAAAAAAAAAGCGCTACGATCCCGTCTTAGGAGCCGAGAGGTTAAAAGTTCTCTCTGGGCTCCATTTCCTAAAAGATGCATCTGGTGTAATTTCCCCCGAGACGCAGAAATCAATAACATACACGGGCACATACTATGAATCGATATGTCTGTTAAAAAATGGATATTAGCTCATTTGTTGCAGTTTGACAGACAGTTATCGAGGGCAAGATGCGTATGTAGTGGCAAAACGATACCTTTTTACGGCCGGTCGATGCGCCGCACCACCCACTGCTACAGGATGGGTGTAGGATGCACTTAAAAGCCTCATCCCTGCTCTTTTATTCCAGACTTTTCTAGTGTTCTTTTACTGTCCCGTGTTGTGTGCTGATCGGAAATGCATGCCTGTCTTCCACCCTAGCATGTATTTAAAGTTTCGTAAGCCCTTCTTATGTGATTTGTTGATGTCCCTTTTCCTTTTACTCGCCATTACCTGCTCTCTTTTCTCGTCTTTACGTAGATTTCACCCGCTTTAGAATCAGAAGAAAAAGGTTTCATTTGACAACTTTAGATGTTTGACGAGCCTCTTTTTACCTACCGTCTGCGAGTTTTAAATACTAATACTTCGAGGCCTCCAGGCTTTAAAACGATAGAACGGAGAGCCGAGAGAGGGGTCACTGCCAGGGTCAGGCTAAAGATGAGGTGGGCAGATGTACCGTATAGCCTCTTCCCCCTTAACCAAATCCGAACGCAGCAGAGTCACCGCACATAAATGCAACAATCCCCTTCTCTCCCAGCTCCCCTCCTCCTTCCTTCCCTCGTCCATCGGGTTCCACCGAGCGCAAAACGGGCCTGGCCTCGGGACTCGGCAGGCAGAAAGGGGAGGGGGGGAGGGTCCCGACCCCTGGCGAGAATGCAAACACGCAGCCTTGACCCCTCACACATGCGCGCACACACACACACACACACAGTCGTGTCTGTGGGGCAGATTGCAGAGTAGTGTAGGATCTTGTTGACTTTTTTTTTTTTTAGCCTCGTATCCAAACTCTGTCCCCTCAGGAGAAGAGAGAGTAGAGGTAGAGGAGCGAGACAGGTCCAGTAACCTCCAGAAAAAAAAAAAAAGGCTGATCCCGCAGCTGTAGCTCAGCCTGTAAGAGAGGCGGAGCTTTACACCGAGAGCAACCATCACTACATCTGCTTTATTTTGTCCTCTCACATCCCTCATCTTCATCATTATCTTTATGTGTGCGTTTCATTTCCCTGCTGCTTCCTGTCCAGGTGATCTTTCCTCCATGTCTGTCCTGTTCTGTCTGATGGTTCTGTATTTGGATATTTCCATCATCTTTCTTCTTAGCACCATTTTTGACAAAGCTTCTTAAATGCACCTGCAACATCTGAAACCAGTTTAAAGTCTTTAATTTGGAAAGAAAAGGTGCATTTAAGCGAGCAAACGTGCTAAGAAGCGATGCACTCCGACGCTCTGATGCTAAAAAAATGTTTTCTTTCTCTCGCCTTGTCCCTCAGGAGAAAAAAAAAGTGCATTCGCTACATCCAAGGTGAAGGCAGCTGTGCCAGTCCTCCCTCTACGGACGGAAGCTTACTAGACTCCCCCCCATCCTCCCCCTCCTCAGTGGTCCCCTCCCCCTCCTCAAAAGAGTCCAAACCTCAGACTGAACAAATGCAACCTCTCTCACTGACTATGAAACCGGCCCACCAGCCACTCCACCACCCGCACCTCCTGGCTGGGCCTCCGCCATCTTTGGTTCAGCTGGAAAACTCGGCCGCGGCCAGCAAAACGCCCGGCGCCTCCTCCCACAACGGAGCCCTGGAGCACGGCGGCGACGTCTCGTCCTCGCGGCAGCCGGGCTCCTCTGTGGCGTCCTCGATGGCCCGGCCCTCGGCATCGCTGTGTCATTCCCACTCGCTCCTCCCCTCCTCGGCCCCTCAGCCTCTGTCGCTAGTGACCAAGTCTATAGAATAGTCTGCCCTATTCTTCTCCTCTTTTCTAGCTCTGCACACACACACCTTTCTAGGCCCTCACTCTGCTATATTTCACTGACCGTCAGCTCTTTTTCTCTTTCGTTTCTGTGCCATAAGGCTTTGAAATTTTAGTTCTTGTTTTATTAAAGTTCATTGGTCAATATTTGACCCTTCATTATCAAAAAAATCTAATTATTATAAAGAAATGATACAATGAGCTGTAGTATAGCTTTGTGAATCTGCCAAAATTTTTATGACTTTTTTTGTTTTTGTCTTTTTTGTAGTGTTCAACAGTGCAAACAGAAAAAATTATTTAGTTCAAGTTCAAAATGTTTAAAAGACGGATATAAAAAGGTAGGCTAGATTATTCAATGAGCCCTTTTCTTGAAAGAGTTGGTTCTCCTTCTTTATTTGTATTAAATACGAGCTCGCGAACCAATCATCTGACATCTGTTCAAACTCTCGGAGGGCATGAGGCTAGCGGTGACACCTCTCTGAGGAACAACTTTAATTGTGATGTTACTTGTTCTTGTTTAAATGTACAGAATAATGGGGAGGGGGGGATTACTGTGTTAAATATGCATTCTTCCACTGCGTTGTCTTTTTTTCTTTGTTGTTTACCTTTGGGGCGGAGTCAGGCAAGTTGGGTGGGCTTGAGGGGAGGTCGGGGTGGGAGGGTTGAGGGTTATTAAATTCAAAATGTCACAACGCTAGGACCAGTAGTATTTATTGCTTTAGAGATTGCTTGTTGTATCTTGTACGTGTCTCTTTTTGACCTTTTTTTTTTCTTAATACATTGTACAAATATTTTTTCTTAAGGTAAGCGACTTATATATGAATGATCCATTTTTACAAAGGAGGTTTTCAAAAGGCTAAATCTTTTGTTAGTGATTTCTTTCCGCGCTGAAACCCCGGATTCCACTCAGTGTACTGTGTAGATCTCATGAACAGAAGTATGCACAACTTCATTTCAAGAAATGCGTCTATAAGCCATTTTACAAAAAGAAGAAAAGAAGAAAAACTTGAAACAAGAGGCAGTGGGTACCGTGTCTTCAGTAGTTGGAAACGTGTCTAAAGCCCTTCTTTTTTATTGCACAGTCACATCTCTCAGACTGTAGATTCGTGTACAGATTTTCCGTGCCAAAATTTGTGATAATTTTTTCTCTGCCCCTCTCTCACCACGCTGTAGGGATCTCTTTCTGTTCTGTTCTGTTGTTGTTTGTTTTTTTTTCATTTCCATACCATTCTTTGCTGTGACGTTACATAGATTGCTATGTATGTAGTATAAATGTTGCTATAACAAATGTGTTTGGTAGCAAATTGTCAAATATTAAAATTTAAACTTAATAAAAAGGCGGACATCATACTGTATAAACCCACAAGGGCCAAATTATGTATATTAGGAGGTTCATAAAAAAACTATTAAATACAAAAAAATACACAAACTGCCACTTTTAAGTACACTACTACATATAGGTAGATAGAAAAAATAGGCATGTTGATGTTGCAAGAGGCTGTAAAAAAAGCTACAAGAGAATCATCCACTCGGTGCCATTGTAGTTGACATGACGCGACTGTAACCTGTCGATTTCTTCTCTGGTTTATTAAGATGCTAATGATAAATAGTTTGAATGTTTCCTTAACGGCTGTGATGTTCCTGTTCTATTTTATGCTCTTATCTTTTTGTTTGTTTGTTTTTTCCTGTTATTTTAAATGGTTCCAAAACCATGTTTTTTTGTAATGAATAAATGTTTATGCTGTACAGTCTCTGTAGCATGCAGTTCTGTATTAATAAAAGCAACTTAGTATGTGCACATTTTTGTCCTCCTTTTATTCTGAAAGGCACTGGCAGGTAAAACGACCTCAGTGAAATTAGCAGGTAAAAAGTTTACCGTTACCGTGACAACTGAGGAATATGACCAAGTGATCATCTTCAAATTACATTTTTAAAGTAATAGTCTGTAATCGTTTGGTTGCATTTTTAGAGCAAATTTCAATTAAAAAAAATAAAAAAAATTTTTTAATATCGTTGCAGGTGGAAACCTTGTATCTCCAAAACCACTTCTTTTCAGGAAAAAACAACTTAAATAATTAAACACTGCATTGTCACAACTGTTGTTGTGCCTGCCTGTATAGTCAGTAACCTTTTTGTGTCATAATATGCACAGACGTAAACGGTGGAAATAGTCGTAATAGTAGTAGTAATAAAAAATAATAATAAACTGGAGATACAAGGTTTCTGCCAGACAGTGACAACAGTTGAACATAGTAACCTTGTAAACGGAGGCCTCACAGTGTGACCTGTGTGAGCACAAGCAGAACACAAACACTGATCAGTGAGATGCTCATCTGAGTCCTCACTCTGATTGTTTGTAGTTAAACAGAAAAAAAATTAAGACAAAGAGGAACTTTTAGTTTTGTTCAACTCAAGCAAATCCTGTCAGGACACTTCAGCCTCTCACTCTTTCTCTCAACAAACATTTAGTAAACTAATAAGCTAACAACAGAGTTCTTATCAAGTTTTTGTTGACTCATTCCGAGAGAGAATACCCCAAAATGCCATTTACTGGCTATTATAAAAATAATAAAGCCTACACTTGAACACCATCTACTAACCTCTTTTTTGGGGGCCTTTTGTGCCTTTATTCAGAGAGAGAGAGGACAGTGGATAGTGTCAGAAACAGGGGAAGAAAGAGTGGGGATAACACGCAGCAAAGGGCAGAGGGTGGGTCAAACCCAGGGAGGTGCATCGAGGACTGTTGCCTCTGCATATGGGACGTGCACCAGCTTTACGAAATGAGGAGTTGTTGTCTGAAAGAGGTGCCTCGGCCTGTTTAAAGGAGACGTGATAATAGAGAATGCACTCAATCTAAATGTGTATTTATGTCCACTTTCTGCAGGCAAATGTGAGTTAAAAAGGGGGACAAAACTGGAGAGAATGTTTTGACCTATATCAGAAAATATAGTTTAGTTTATTATCTGTAAATGTTTGTTCCTTATCAGGAAATCTAATTCTGCTCATCTTTTTCACAATTTCAAGGTGACGACTGCTCATCGTTTTCTTTGTAGAGATAAAGCAGTGTGCTCTGTTAGCTTAAGAGTACATCTGAGATCCATTAACAAATATTAAAACACTCCAGCTTACAATCTATCATCTATTTTTCTGTCTTGTTCAGAGATCTTTCCTGTATCCAGATATTAATAAGGACCAGATTGTCTGGATCCATCTCAGACAGACTTCAGTTGAGCCTGTGAAAGGAAAGGAACAGAATACAAATCTGCACAAGGCCTTACACAGAGACAGAGAGGAGGATCATGGTGTGGATTTGTTAACATCCATCAGGTACGCACTGAACCTGTTGAAGTTGTAAGCAGAAGAAAAATCAACTGTGTTTTTTAAAGACGAAAAACAAGGCTACAGTGTGCATATAACTGTGGGGAAAAAATGTGCAGCGTAGATGGCAGAACCAGGCTGTAAGTTGGAGGGATATGTGAGAATTATTGCACAAAAAAAGTTGATCTCGCACAGGGCAAATCCCCTTTTTCCTACGCTGTCTGACCGTAATCCACGTACCTGTGTCTCATGCAAATGGACCCCGAGCTCTAAATTAATAATAACGTGCTACCTGACAAATCCCTGCAGAGAAATCCTTGGTTCCCTTGCTTCCGTCTGTCTATGAGGAGGTCAAAGTTTAGGAGAAGAACCTCTGGAGCAGGTCGAGATTCAGTTACACTTAAAAAGGTGACTTTTGCTGACAAAGGGGCTTGTACTTAACTGTGTAATCTGCAGCTGTCTTTGCTGAAGGAATCAAAGTTTTCTGGCAGTGATATAAGGTCGATTTTAGCACTTCAAAACTGCTTTATTTTGGTTGGTTTATCATGGCAGGGTTTTCATTTTAGGTTGGGTTAAAGAGCCATGTTTTCTGTGGAGTTCTCTCAGCAGCTATGTCAGGAATTTTGTGTACAAATCTTCAGTATTAGAAACAGCACACGGGCGTTTCATTGCAGTCAAAGCAGCCAGGGTTGTTTGGGTTGGTCTCCACGAAACGTGACGTTCTCAATGGATCAACAACGGCTTTGCAAGAAAACAGTCTGCATGTTTTCATACACTCTTAACATTTTATGGATTCACTGCATACACCTCGGAGAGCTGAATTGATTTCTTATTTATTTGAAGTTTGCTTAAATCCACGAAGTATTCAAGCAAACAACAAAACTGTATTAAAGTGTAGCCGAACACAGCGTGCGCGTTGTGCTTGAACAAGGCCGGTTTCTTTGAATACCAAGCAAAGAAGAAGTGAAACCAGGGGGATGGGTTTGGTTGTGATCAAGCAAATGTGGGACTCTTCTTTGTTCCCTTTGAATGTATACAACATACACACTTAATGCATCTGTGTGGGGTTTATCCTTGAACCTTTAACCGTCAGACAAGCGATGTATACCATGCGAGTGTCCATGACGGTTCTATTACATTTGAGGAAGGAGGAAAGGCGTTGTATACCTGAGCAAAGAAATTATGTTTTTTGATGTCAGCGTGGCATGGAGGGACAATGTTGAAGGCCGTTGCAGCAGGCGGGCATACAAATCAGACAACATTGTAGGACATTAAATGCGTCCCCTCCGTTTCAACAAACACGACACAAAAAGGTAATGTTTCGGATGTAACAAAAACAGAGATGTATATAGCGCTGACCCTGATCACAAAATTGAAAGGTGGAAGAAATGGCTGCAGAGTAGCATAAACACCTACAATCTCCCTTGCTGGAGATGAAGTGGCCGCACATTTTCACACAGCTTCTTATTAACAGAATTATATTGTCCTCCATAATGACATTCCCCTTTTCACCCCAATTAGGTTTATTATGAAGTTAAAAGAAAAGCGGGCGGAGGGTCACTGTTGGGTTTCTCCGCGCAGACGAGTTTTCGAAGGTGCTCTCTCTCTTATTGTTAAAGGACTTCTCATAACGCTCTTGAAGCAAAACAATTAAAAAAGCCTGAATTGCGCAGAGAGTTCAAAAGACCGTATTGAAACCATCTCCAATTCATCGAAAGCCCCGCTGTGACCTTCATCATGGAGGAGCAAAACCTTCATTCATTCCTCATGCACTTTGATATTCTGCTCCCTAAAGAAGACCACTGCACGGCCAATAAAATTCATAGGTTCAAAAAGCACTTGAGTAATTGTTTGGGAATTGGAATACGGAGCCAGTGCCCTGTTTGCGCTGTTCTTGACCGTGCATCATGATCTCAAGATTTAAGTCATGTGTCTAAGGATGAACTGGAGTAAATTGATTTTTTTTTTCGCTCGAACGTAGGAGAAAAACACAGAGGTAAAGGATTCTGAGGTAGCGTCAATACTTATTACAAGCTGGCACTCTACAGCGAAGGTGAAGAGGAGGGCAACAAAGGTGACGGAGAAGAGAAATACAATGCAGCGAGCCATGAGTGTTTCAGATGATGTTGTATTCGCAGAAAAAGAAGTTAATTCAGAGTGGAACAGTGCAGGTATTTAAAGGCCTTTTGGAAATCTTTTAGATTTTTGGGATAAAAAAGCACAGCCTACATGACCATATCATAAAAACTCTGAAATCTATCACTTAAAGGTCAGAGTGTGCATGTGGATGTTGCCTTTTTTCGGCCTGAAGAAAATGTGCAAAAATAAACGCAAAACAGTAGCAGAAGATAGCACGGCTTAGAAATCATGATATCGTCATTTAAAAAAAGTTTGCAAATGAATTAATCAGGATTATAACACGGCTGTGTTAAATACTCGATTCTGATTGGTTAATTATGGCATTTGAGGTCTGTTATTTCTTGATAACTGTTGCAAGGGATGCGGCTCTAATCACACAATCCAGAGGACTAACTTTAATCATATCAATCCATCAAAAGAAGTACATTTGACGTCAGTTGGTTTACAGAGGGAAAAAAAGAAAAGACAGCGGAAAGAAAGCATTAAAGGTTAAACGATGCAAAAACTGTAGGCTACGACAGAGAGATCTACAAAACTGAAGACAGCACATGAAGTAAACATTAAACAGAACACTGCGGGATATGGCAGTGTTTAAAGATGGTAAATAGAAAAGAAAATGTCAACAGACTCTGACAGTGACGAGACAGAAAACCTCAATCAGGTGCTGCACTGATTCATGTTGTCCCATTCCCCTGTCATATTCACCATCAGTGGAAATGTTTACATTTAATGTGAGTTAGCTCATTTTAATGTGAGTAATAACAGCTAGGTTAGCTCATTTTAATGTGAGTAATAACAGCGAGGTTAGCTTGTTTTAATGTGAGTAATAACAGCTAGGTTAGCTCATTTGTGGGTAATAACAGCTAGGTTAGCTCATTTTAATGTGAGTAATAACAGCGAGGTTAGCTCATTTTAATGTGAGTAATAACAGCTAGGTTAGCTCGTTTCAATTTGAGTAATAACAGCTAAGTTAGCTCATTTTAATGTGAGTAATAACAGCTAGGTTAGCTCATTTTAATGTGAGTTATAACAGCGAGGTTAGCTTGTTTTAATGTGAGTAATAACAGCTAGGTTAGCTCATTTTAATGTGAGTAATAACAGCGAGGTTAGCTTGTTTTAATGTGAGTAATAACAGCTAGGTTAGCTCATTTGTGGGTAATAACAGCTAGGTTAGCTCATTTTAATGTGAGTAATAACAGCTAGGTTAGCTCACTTTAATGTGAGTAATAACAGCTAGGTTAGCTCACTTTAATGTGAGTAATAACAGCTAGGTTAGCTCACTTTAATGTGAGTAATAACAGCTGGGTTAGCTCATTTTAATGTGAGTAATAACAGCTAGGTTAGCTCATTTTAATGTGAGTAATAACAGCTAGGTTAGCTCACTTTAATGTGAGTAATAACAGCTGGGTTAGCTCATTTTAATGTGAGTAAAAACAGCTAGGTTAGCTCGTTTTAATGTGAGTAATAACAGCTAGGTTAGCTCATTTTAATGTGAGTAATAACAGCTAGGTTAGCTCATTTTAATGTGAGTAATAACAGCGAGGTTAGCTCATTTTAATGTGAGTAATAACAGCAAGGTTAGCTTGTTTTAATGTGAGTAATAACAGCTAGGTTAGCTCATTTGTGGGTAATAACAGCTAGGTTAGCTCATTTTAATGTGAGTAATAACAGCTAGGTTAGCTCATTTTAATGTGAGTAATAACAGCTAGGTTAGCTCATTTTAATGTGAGTAAAAACATCTAGGTAAGCTTATTTTAAGAAGGCAGAGTTAACCGTTGCTATGGTCGCAGCTCTCACTGTGAGTGTAACGGACTATTTTTAAATGGAAACGTAAAGATCATAATTTCTAAATTAATAAAATAATTTCCAAATCAATATTTTGTGTCAGATAATTGATTTTGTAAGTAAAAAGCTGTGTAATAAGAGTGAGACCTGCTCACCCTGTAGGGGTTCCATTCTGAAATAGAAACAACAACCTGCTCACTGTACATTGTCCCTTTCTTAAATGCTGCTACATGTTTGCCATCTGTTGCCACAGACTTTGTTGTTCAGAAATACAAATAACTAAGGTGCACGCACTTTGAACAGAAAACATGAAACTCTGAAATCATATTCCAGTTCAACGAAAAAACTCCTGTATGGCACAATCCTGTGAAGTAAAGCATTTTGTTTTTAGACTTGTTAGTGGTAACTTTCTCATCTAATTAGCTTTGAAGCTGAAAACCCCTTGTCAATACCTATTTTCATCCGTTTTTATACACACCACTAAGTAACTTGTAGAATAAAAACCTTCCTGTTTTCCAGAACTAGTTTTTGAACACATCATCCCACTCTTTATTCAGCAACAATTGTCCTTTAACCTTGAAGAACAAAATGATGCACATGAAAGGCGGGTATTTTGAGAGATTTTTCCTGTCCTGCGATATGAAAGGGTTTCTTTTATCTGAGAAATAAATAGGGGCTACCACACAAGGGAGATTTTGGTACAATTTGGTGCACAATGCTTTCCCTAAAGGACTATCCTGCGGCGTGCCAGTAACAAGGCCATCTTCATCAGAAAGATTTTTGGATCCATTAGGGCCATATTGTGTGTATTGCACAACAATAGATTCTGAAAATAGGAACAATGAAAGCAGCGTTCAAGTAAACAGAGGAGATGAATAAGCTGCAGGGATTGGAGGTCTATTCCATCACAGGGAAATATTCAGCAATTAAGAGCAGAACATGGAGAGTTTTTCTTTTTCAGTTTGGGTCGCTCATAAATCTGAAGTCCTCTTTAAAAAATAAAGCTGCAACGTCTGATGTAAAGAAAGCACAGGGGCGACAGTTATCCAATAACAGAACTGAAAGGAGAGGAGATTTTAATGTTTTCAAATGATTTCAAGCAGTGGCTTCCAGAGCATCCTCAAGTGTGAACATTATCAGAAAATTCATAGACAACAATTGGGACGATCAATCAAGTCGTTCTTTAGGAGGTACGTAAGAACATAATCGAATAGATCTTCGTAAACGTGGGATTAAACTGATTTGACTTTGGTCGGACAAAAAAGCAACACATGGACGAATATAATATTCTTGTATATTATTATATTATTATAAAAAAAAACTTTTACCTCTTATGCTGATTTTGTCCTGTACATACTTAAGTGGTGGTTTTAACAGCTTAACCGCTTCGTCTGACACCTACCCCCTCCCCGCCAGCGGTTTCAGGCATTAAAAATAACTACGTAGAAATAATCAATCTCGTCGCTGATGGTCTGGTTTGCTTTTGTAGGTCATATAGAGTAATCAGAATTATTTTCAGTCTGTTTCATGACCAGCAAAAAACTCCTCACAGGAACTTTAATGTTACCTTGCCACCAGAACTACGCAAGTTGCCGTAGTTTCTAGTTCTGAGGATGTTCAATGTTTAGCCGATGCTACAAATATCAATAGGTTTTCCTGAATGTGACTGAGGTCTTTTGTTTAAGGCGTTTGAACATAAAGCTGCTACCATGTTACTTTATATATAAACAATGGATGAAATTGTTATTTGTGTGTAAAAAGGGGTCACTTGTGGAGTCGCACCCACAAATAATAATCATGTGACTCTGTAGTTCTTAGTTCTAAGGAGTTTTTTAGTGTCTTTCCTAGCTAGAATTTTTTTGTTCTGAGAATGCTACGTGCGATGTTTTAATAGTAGGAGAACGTTCTCTGAAAACATTTTCAGAAAGTTGCAGTGAGAATGTTCAAATCGCATTTCAGGAACATTTTATAAATCACGTTCTGATAGTTCAGGCCGTACCAGCATCCTGAAAAGATCCTCAGAATGTTAGCTCGTTCTTACCTCTGTTTTTATGTAACATTGAGCAAATGTTTTATAGAAGCTGTCCCAGGCCTCAATAACATCCTGAAAATATCTTCATGAGGTCGCAGTTAAAACGTTTTGTCTTAAAGTTTTAACGTTACAAGAACTTTATTTGAAATGACAAACATCCTTAAAACGTTCTTTGAATATTAGATTAAAATGTTTTCTTTCAAACGAACTTGTAGGTAATGTTAGCCAATAAGGGAACGTTCCCTGCTAGCTGGGTTCGCTCAATGTTTTGGCTTTCTGGTCGACCACTTTATTGTTGTCACTCCCATTAATCCGTGTTGCAATTGTTACAGAAAAATGCTCTACAAACTCACTGCACACTACCTGCCCTGGTATTTGGTCTCAAATGAATTATTTGGTTGAAATTCCTCCCTATCTAAGTTTTTCAAAACTCTATATTATCGAGTGTATTCTGTGCATTTGATCGAACTGAAGTGGGAAGAGGCTTTCAAGGAGCATTTATTGTCGTTGGATTTTTTGTACACAGTCTGTAAACCTCTCGGCAAGCTACTTAAAGCCAAACCGCGACGTGCTCTATAAGGTCGAGCTTGTGTTCTGCGCTTGTTTCCATTGCTCCCAAGTGGTCCCAACATTTTAGTTGAACAATTGTCTGTTAGGTCAGTGTATTTTCTTGAATGAGTTCAAGAAAGCCTTTGCACTGAAGTATTCTTTGGTATAAGAAAGAGGCTGTCAAGGCGACATTCTCGAGGAATATCAGCGGTATCTATCATCCGGCCGCATAGTCCTGCTTATTCCCGCCTCTAAATGGTTACTGCGCCCGCAAACAAAGAAATGATCGATGAGTGCAGATGACACAAATTTGTTGATCAAATTAAGGGGAACTTTCAGCAAGGACACTTGTTAGATCTGTGTTGGAGTGCGGTCCTTAATCGAACCTTCCCACCTGCTGCCACAGTAGCTGCCAAAGAAGAAGAAACTAAGATCCTTTGATTGTTAACTTTAATACAGACCTCGTTAGGCATCCAATATCACCGATTCAGCACACCTTCATTGGAAATGTACTGGAAGGACCGCATTCTGTGTTTTCACTAAACAGCGCTCTATGTGTGGACTCAGAGTCTCAGCAGAAACAACTTAAGAGGCCGAGACCGAGAGAGAGAGAGAGCCTCAGATAAGAGGTGCAGCATATATACAGGTGTTGTGTGTATGCGCTGCTGTCTGAATGCCGGCTTGTGTGTCACCTTCCCAGCACCAAGTGCCCTAGTCCCTAATGATGGCGGTGTGCAGCGAGCTAACTACCCTCACAGTGGAGCGAGCCCCCAGGCTAGTGCCACATCTCTCCATCAAGGCCTGCCTTCATCCCGCTTTACACTGGGCCCTCTCCAAAGACACACACACACACACACACCAACACAGAGCCAATGACAAATAATTCATATTATGGCCTGCCTGAAAGTTTGCCACACTACCTCATTAAGCAGCCTATTGTAACTGGCTGACATTCTTTCAGCACAATAACACTCCTTGGTCGGGGAGTTTTTTGAAGTGACATCTCACTAGAGGGGAACAGAAATAAATAAAGAAATAATACAAGAAAAAAAAAAACACCCAGTTGTGCTGTGTTGTTTTTCACCTTCGGAACTCTCAAGGTGATGCAACTTTAGCTGCCAGGTATCAATAATGGATCCCTGGTGTTTCTCCATATGAATGATAGATACTAATGAAGACGCCACGGCTCAATCTCGAACCTACATATTGAGTTTGATCTCCCACTTAGGGCTGCATTGATTTTTCCTCTTAGCCGCACAGTCCAGCGCACCGCTTCTGACACACACATGAAAATTAGTCCGTTTCGTTTCACGTGCGAAATGTACAATGAGCTACGGAGGAGGAGGAGGAGGGGTACATGGGGGGCATTTGGGGAGCGGGGGGTAAGTGAATTCGCTGCTTTGATGTGCGCCATGTTTGCGCACACGACAGCAAACGCCGGAATGGCAACAGTGTGGGTGGTTTTTTTTTGCTTTCCTGAGTGGTAATCAGGCAGTTCAGAAGCGCTGAGCTCCTGGCGAGCCTACAAGGCATGTGGCTAGGTGCTCTCTGTCCTGGGGGCGAGACGGAGGAGAGCTCTGACTTAGCTCCGACTTTTCCGGGGCATCAACGAGGCACGGGAGAGGAAGAAGAAACTTTCTCTGCAAAGTGAAAACGGGGGAAGAATAAGAGGAGAAGGTGGTGCTGGTGGTGGTGGGGGGGAATCATCCAAGTATCCAAGGCAGACTTGAAGTTAAAGCAGCTACGAGCACTTCAACGCTCACTTCAGTCTCGACAAGTACGCCAAACATGGGTTTTGCATAAACACACAGCACTTCAGAGGCAGACGTGGAGATGAAGATGAAGTTATTCGAATAACAAAAGGGGGAAAATGAGAGGAAGATGGAAGGCGAACCTCCCCCCCCCTAAAACATGAGGGAAGATGGAAGACAACCCCTGCTAAGTTGGATTCTGCGGCTGTCTTCCATCTCCCTCAGCAGATAGCAGGAATGATAGCAGAGAATGTTCCAGCCTCGTTTTAATGAAGTCCAGATGCATCAAGTCAGCTCTGCTACTCATCATCACAGGCTGTGACCTTGGGAAAACTACCTCAGCTGTGGGCCTTTTTCGCACATTTACAGATACTGCAGAAAAGCCCATGCTCGCTGCTTGGGGATTTGGAGAAGAAATGCCAAACGGCTGCATCTTTGTCTTCTGTTAATTATAATATTTATGGAGTGGCTTATGTTCTTTTCCCTGATGTCACTGCGCCAACTCTGACCTTATCCTTTCAGGCATCTTCCAATGTGAAAGATCTGCCCTCTTTGTCTATCCGGCTGCAAGAATATTTGAGTGTTATTTGCAAAAGAAGGAAGAGGAAGATGAAGCAAACACTTAAAAGTTCAAGACTTGTTTGTAACGTAGACGTTCTATTTGGACAGGACACCTTTAAAGAAACAGTGCGATAGGTAAGCTAAATTTAAATCTAATCCGACTCAATTAAAAGCACCAAAGCAAAACGGTCTTCCAATTTAGGAGGAATAATAAGCAGGCCCAGAAGGGCCTTAAAGAGAAGCGCCCGCTACTGAACTAGAGGAGAGAAAGGGGCCAAAGTGAGGCCTTAAAAGTGAAGTAAGGAGTGATGCACTGGCTGCAAACACCTCATTGTAATCAATTAAAAGTGGCGGCAGTCTTCCTCTCTTTACTACCCGAGGAAAAACTTGAAGTAGTCCTTAAAATAAATCCTCAAACCCCGCACCTACTTCCCTCCCAGGTGCTGAATATAAGCCTCCAAGAAGCGTCACTCGTCAATTAGCATCCCTAAGCCCCTGTGAAATTCAACAGTCTCGATCACTTTGCCTGAGTGTATGTTTAACAAGTTGGTTTTCATCCCGGGGCTGACAATGGGAGCAGATTGTGTTTTTGTACTGCATATTACTTCTTATTACCTCTTTTAGTGATGGGAGATTAGAAAGCACACGACACCCTGATGTGGCTGAGAATAGCAGGTAAAAACATTTCGCTTGATTCTCAACTCCTCAGTCAAGTGCAATGTATCGCAACTTCAGTGGCGGCGCGCTCACTGTATGAAACAAAAGTGGCGTAAAAAAAGTGGGACGGCAAGTCTCATCGAGTAGACACAATTACAGTGCCGGGGATACGCTGCGAGCATGGGATGTAAGACAAGAGAGCCATTTTAAAGAAGATTAGTGCTGACACCTCCCTGTGTCTCGGCGTGCAGTGATCACACTGCGCCAGCTACTGTGTGTGGGAGGCCTTTTGTCACTTGTACCATTCAAAGTGGGAGAGGGAAAACAAGCGATGGGATGACACCCAGCCGCC
This sequence comes from Semicossyphus pulcher, assembly GCF_022749685.1. Lineage (NCBI taxonomy): Eukaryota > Metazoa > Chordata > Actinopteri > Labriformes > Labridae > Semicossyphus > Semicossyphus pulcher. The sequence goes on along the minus strand of NW_027211670.1, from coordinate 16,160,745 downwards.
TCCGATAGATCAAAACCAAACTAATAAGCCAGGATGCTCAAATTAACAATGAGGCCTCTTGTTTAACTCAGCTGCTTGACTTCCCTCTGCAGAGGCGCAGCGACTACACAGGCACATTTAAATCCACGCGAGGACGAGACTTTAGGAGTAACGACTGCGCTCAGCGACTCGGAAAAAAAGAGAAGCTATTTTCTGTCAACATACCTCCGTGTTAGAATCCAAAGTGGATGCATATTACTCACAATCACAGCATAACAATGGGTAACAAAAGCAGTGTAGTTGAGCGGAGGTGGAGGCATATTAAGAGGCCAGTCATCCACTTAGCGGACTTTGGAAGAAAGCGCACAAGGCCCCTTTGCAGCCATAATCCATCTCCATTGTTCCCCTGAAGAGGCTTGTTGAAAATTAATTTGGGCTGGTCAACAGTCAATAACGTGCTCCCCGGAGACACGCAGTTTAACCCCCATACTGCTGAGTGTATTAGAGCACGCACACACAATCCACATTCCACTCAGAAGCCTCTCAATAGTGAGAGGGAAGCATTATTGACCAATTTTCAGAGCCTAATGTGCCTACATTTCACCCTCCAGGCGATCCACTCTCACCTCCTCCACCCGCTTTCATCCCGTTGTCATGTTATCCTGTCGTCATGTTGTGTTTTTATTCATGTTGCAGCACCGAACAGGAATTTTACAGTGACGGGAGACAGTGACGGAGTTATTACAGAGCAGACCAACCTGATGATATTACGGTGAATTATTTAACTCAAGAGATTAGCACACATAAATATTGGCTTTATTTAGCTCGATTGAAAACAACGCTTTTGAGATTTTTTCTAGAAATATCTTAATGTTTCTTCTTTCTTTTAATCTGCTTTAAATATATAATAATTTTAAATAATGTGTTTTAGTAAGAATATTTCCACTTTTTGAAAATATAGCGATACGGCAAATTTGTGAAATATCACACAAAATATGCGTCAAACTATTTGGTTTGTGTTAAATTCCACTTTGCAAAAATACAGATTTTGGTGAAACTGTAACACAATATTATCATATGTTACAATCTCACTCAAACTGATGAATGACGACATTCTTGATCAATTATTACTGCCGTTGCAACTATTGAGGCTTTAACATATATCAATATGGCGTGCCCTAATTGGATGAAATATAATCCAACAAAAGCAATCATTTATGTGATCTTAATATGATCTATAAAGTCAAATATATAAACACTTTATATACATTAGCTGCTGTGTGGAAGTGTGTGGGAACACTTACAAAACAAACACAATCTTCATCGGTCAGTAAAGAGCCATCAGAATCATAAATAAATCCAAAGAACCGACGCTCAGACCTGGACCAAAACTTAAGGAACAAAACGATTCAAATCATGTACAGAGTAAAAAAATGAACAAACAGTATCCAGGAGTTTTTTAAACAGAGGGAAAGTAAACACAATCTCAGAGGAGGGACCGATGTGAAACGTCATTGTGTCACGACACAGAGGGCTAATCTGTGGAACAGCTGTAGTGAAGAAATCAGCAAGTTTAAACAACGGGCTCAACTGGACGAACATCCCTTTAACTGTGTGCCTTGTGTTATTTATATTGTAGTCATTTTGTGCTGTATTGTTGGAGCTATCTGGTACTATAATTTATCTTCGAGTTTAATAAAGTTCCATCTTATCTTGTTGCCTTTTTGTTGATTAGCTACATATCTGTATTCTTTGGTGTTACTTGGACTGCTTCAGCCTCAACTCAACTGATAGAGTTAAAAAGAAAAAAAGGGGTAGGAATAGGTGCGAATTTTTGTTCCACTTCATCCTACACCCTGTTTTTTAAATCCTACACCCTTTTCGAGTCTTTATAGAAAGTTTGCTGTTTGCTTTGTTTGCCTGAATGTTTTGTTATTTTTAAACATGTTCAAAAAAAGATTTAAAAAACATAGACATACTGAACTCTACAGTCTGAACTACTGTGCAACACCACATTGTGCCCACCCCATTACCCCACCCCTGGGACCAAGAGCGCTCTCTAAAGGAAGAACAATGAAATTAGGCGAATTAGAGAAAAAAAAAAAGTCGAAATAAAATAAATAAGATGTGAAATTGAAACAGTTATGGAGAATAACCAAGTAAAAGAAGACACGTAAGCATCAGTCAACTGGCTTGATACATCAAACAGTCCTTTCCATATTAAATAAATGGAGACCACACTTTAGTAAACTTGTCAGGGGACACGTGTGTGTCTAATAATCTCAAGTTGGAGCAAGGACGGCAGCTGCTGTTTCCGTCTCCTGAAGAGATTTCCAGTTCATTAGAATAAGCCTGCGTACTCTGAGGCTTCTAAATACTTCTTTTGTGCATTTGTGGCATGATTTCCACCGGCATTCTTCCCAAAGAAGAAATACTAAAATATTTAATGTCTTTTCCTTGTCAACAGTTCAATAAAATGGGTGATTTGTTGTAGTTTTGTTGAGGAGAAATGATCTTTAAAGGAATACAAAGGGACAGAAATAACGCACTGACCTGAACCTCCTCAGACAGTCTCCGTATATATTCACTCCACATCAACACTAAATACCTGACAATGCTGCCGTCAGCCTTCGCCGTTCCCCGCACACAGCGTTTGACATTACACACTTTTCCCAACATCTTTTTTTTTTGGTTGCTGGAAAGTGCAACCACATATGTTTTAGAGCAGTCAGCTATTTTCAGAGCTCGGTGATCAAGCTGGAGTGTTTGCAGACACAGGCATGAGGCAACGCTGCAAAGGAGAAGACATAATAGCCTAGTGCTGTCCAGTGTGTGTGTGTGTGTTTATTCCTGCGTAAAGTAGACGCTGCGATTCATCCCTTAGGGTCACTCTAAAAAAAAAATCTGTTTAGTGACAGACTGAGGCAACAGCCGGGGAAATGTTGAAACTCCCTTGAACAAATTTGGGACACTCACATCAGGAGATTTTCTTCAACTATTATCTTTTTTTTTTTACGCTCCCCGGTGACACACTGCCGCGCTGCTTGTTAAACATGAGAGCAGATTACGGTTAATTTATCTGGATGATGATTTAATAAGAGTCAGAATGAATGTTGATAAAGCTTTTGTAGAAAATGAGGCGAAGAAAATGATTGTTAAGGAGAAGCTTCATGGACATTATTCCCACTACTTCTCACTTACTCACACACTATTGTTAAGCTTGTGATATAAGGAATCAAAAGAGTGATTGACAGGGCACTCTCACACAATAATGCTTTGTTATATTACCTTGTGGAAACAATTAAAACGGAACTGAAACAGACATTGGTAAATATCTTTTCAAAGTGGAAGCGCTTGTTTTTTACCTGAGCCTCTCGACATTGTGGAGGAAAATAAAAGCCTTTCTCTGCTCAGAACCAATCCGGCGCCCTGGATCTATTGATAACAAAACTGTGCTTCTCCAACTCTCACCTCCTCTGAGAGGAAAACTACAAGCCCCTGAACGTTTGGCGCTGCAGAGATGTGTATAGCAGGAGCACACATGAGCCATTTTGTCAGAGCAAGCGGTGAGGGTTTGGCGGTGAGTTAAGACACTAGAGGAGAAGCGCCGGTATTAAAGTTGAGAAAGAGTGAGAGAGAAAAGAGAGAATGGGGCTCAACCCCCCCACATCAAAGCTTTTCCCTGCAGCGGTGTCTTGTGATATTTATTTATTGAGATGATTTTGCCAGAAACCCAGTGGCCTGGCTGTGCCCCCCTACTCTTTGATATGTTGCTTGGTTCTTAGCTGGCTGTCCTCAGAGAAAGAGGGGTCGCGGGGTCAGCCAAAGAGACCCCCAGAGGAAAAAACATGGCTCACAGAGTACACCTAGAAACACCACACACCATACCGTATACACACACAAACAGCACACCAGATGATGCGCGGGGGGGAAGCGAGGGGGGGGTGATGCTGGGTGGGGGATCAGGCATTGATTATTATTAAAGGGCCAATGATTTGTTTCCTCCACCATTTGGAGGAACACGGCTCACATCTAAATGAATATCAGATTAACACCTTGAAGTCATTACGGCGCGCTCTTCATAGTCGATGGACCACAGCAAGCTACACACTGGAAACAAACACACAAGATGAAGTGTTATTTTATTCGTGTGTGTGTGTTTTTAGTGGACAAAGAGCAGAGAAACAGCCTCGGGGTTCATTTCTCTAAATTATAATACAAATACAAAACAGGTTGACACCTTGTAATGACACATCCTCCCACATACGCACACGCTTTGCTCGCGGGAGTCAAAGATCACCTGTTCATCCGTCACGTTAGCAGCAGTCTAGTCAGGCCTGTAACCAGATGAAGCTGTCGTTATAGTCAAAAGGTGGTCATGTGATGCTCAGAAAGCTAAGATTAGCTACAATGTAGAGCCAGGAAGGATGATCTTTATCCAATAGGCCCAGGTGGAAGCCATATTTGTTAGCACGATGTTATTTGCAGCGTAAAATAGCTGCGGAAAAGAACCTTTGGTGGCGTGTCTATAGGCCGATATATTTTAAAGTAAAATATATGTTGGGTAAAAGTGTGAAGACCTAAAAATGACAGAAACAAAAATTAGAGGAGCTGGTTAAGATGGACGACATGACAATTAACGTAAAGTGAAGCCAAAACCTCTCTGTCGCCCCCTGCTGACTGGCTGCAGTATAGCTCATAAAGCCTACCTCCTCAATGTTAACAGATGGGACATGAGTCAAACTATAAAATCAAATACACGCCAAAAGAATATAGTTAGTTCTTATTATGCTGATTTATGTCCAAGTGTCCATTTTTCTGACACGTTTAAATTATTTGATGCTGTCAAAATGATGATTGACAGCTATGTTGACAAATCCGGCTCCTGCAGCCGATCTGTTCCGGATTAGCAGAGCAGAGGAGGAACGGCGAGAGGAGACATAACTAAAACAATCACTACAGTCTTTGAAGTTTACACATCTGTGAATGTCTGCTTCTGCTGCTGAGTACGCCATAAGTGTGTGTTTTGGTTAGCACAAGTCAGACTATTTTTGCGCCACTCTGACTCGCAAGATGGCAGCGCCCCTCACGGGGGTTTTGGCTTCAATTTCGTACAATGAGAGCAGATGGAGACACGTCTTCCTTTACATATAGTCATTGGTTTGGCTCACTTGGTAGAGCGGTCGCCCCATTCACCTGCGACAGTCCTCGATGCACTGATCGGAGGTTCGACTCGGGGTCAGCCTGCCGATCACTTGTTGCATGACATCCCCGACTCTCTCCTCCTCACACTTCCTGTCTCTCTTCAGCTGTCCGATACAATAACGGCAAGAGCCAACAATTTAAAATAATAATAATAAAAGATGTCAAAATGTGATGATTAACACTGACCGTCAAATAGCTCTATATACGGTTTAACATTTCTATTTATTCTATGTAATGTTCGGTTTGGGCTTTTATTTTGAAGGCGGGTTTACATGAATTGTTGGATTAAATGGGAGAAACTTGGGTTCCCTTTTGTAAATATTTGGACTCACCTTGAGTCAACGTATACTCATACATAACAATAGCATCTTAATAATATGTTCTGCTATATCGTCCTTGTCATGTAATAAAGATGAACATTTTCTAGGCATTGATTCATGTGTGGTTTATATGTTGTTCTTCAAAGTATGTCAATAAATATTCAATATATAAAAAAGTGTAAAAGTGACTTTTGCTGAGCACTAAAATGCATGCAAAGTTAAGGTTATGTTCACCAGCGCAGAGCGAACCTGAGAAACAGAACAGCGAGGGAATCCATGCATACTGATGTTTTGTGTCATTTATTCTGGCAGTCGCTAACTCTGAGTAAGTGAAGAGGGCCCCTGTCAATGGGCCCCCGTGTCACAGCCGTCCACATAGGATTCACAAAGTGGGGCGGGGAGCTGCACTCCTCGCTGCACCGCAGGTTGTAATTTCAGCCGCAGGGGGAGGGCATGTTCATCTTCTTTGCGTGACAGATCTCCAACATAATGCATTGTCAAATAATTCTTAATATGGCGAGTGTGACACGATGGCCGCTTTCTCAATATTCAGATTTGCTCTGGCTCATAAACTCAGCCGCCACCGCGTGCCATTGGCCCATCAATCAAAACCCCCTCCTCTTTTTTTAACCCCACTCTTGTCTGACTCTTCTTCACCTGTCAGCCTATTTGAATACGAGGTGGCGCTTGGATGGCTTCCACAAAATAACCCGTTGGGAGAACACAGCCTGGCAAAGCTGTTTACACGTGTCGGGATTTTGATTGAGGAATATGCAGAGCTCTCCCGTGCCAACGGATGTGACAACCCCTCTCACCCCCAGACAGAGGATAAACTCCGCGTTTATTTACACACTGTCAGGTCTATCTCGTAATCTGGTTGAGAAAGTCGTGCCTTTAGAAATCAATTTAGAAATGAGCCTCTAATGTTGACACAATGTTTGAAAAAGGCTTTTATAGAATTCCTTGGCAAACAAGGCGGCTAGAAATGAAAGGCACTACAATATTTGCTCTAGTTTGATGATGGGAACAAACAGTGACGGAAAATATCAAGCACTGACAATCACTGCCCATCTTTCTTAGCCTCCCCTTCAATAAGTCTCCATTTAAACCCCCACCCCCTATAATTGAACTTGTGTAAACAATAATCCATCTGAAAGCAGAAGGGCCGTTTAACACAGACTGATTGTCTGCGTATCAGGGTAAACAAACAGACTGCTACTGGATCTGTCATGGCTCGGACCCCCTCTAGATAAAGATGGATGGGGGAGCGGAGGGGAGGGAGGGAAGGGGGGCAGCCGAGGGACTGGGACAGGCGGTAAAAGAGCCGCGTCAACTGCTCTCCCACCTCATGCATTAAATTCAAAGGAGGCCGGTGTACGAAAACTCCCACTGATCAATTGTAGGCAAAAGGGATGGGAGGAAGAGGGGAGGGAGGCAGGCCTCAGTTTTGGCGTACGTGATCAGCACATTGGGCCAAATGATGTCATCCATCAGGATGGACACTGCAATTTGCCATCTATTTCCTCATCAATCAAAGTTGAGCAGCGTTACAAGGGGGTGAGATATGTGTGTGTGTGTGTTTGCATATGTGTGTCTTCTTGAGACAGAGAAGCATCGGCAATCTGCAGACGTAACCTGAGGGGCATTAAGTGGCATCAACAGAGTGCAGCAATCAGCTCCTCTGCTCTGTAAGACTTACAGTCTAATGAAACATCATGGCGTCGATTCTCGGCGAGAAAAAATCCTTACGCCATCTTTAAACACACGCTTTTAAAACCTACTTTAATTCCCTCTGCAGCCATAATACTGTATAATTTAAACATTGCTTACAGAAGACTTTGGAGTTTATCGTCTTTTCAGAACAGCCTATACGCTGCCTGCTGCCTCTCCGGCTGCACTGCTATCAGTAACTTCAGAGCACTCAGCTGTTGAGCTGTTTTGAACTCAATGCGCCTTTGGCTCTTAAATATACTGTATTTTATAGAAGATTCTCTAACTGACCGGTAGATTTTATCCCTGCTATATTCAACAAAGAGCCGCTTAATGCATGCAGTCCTAACTTTTTATCTGCTATCAACAGCTACTTAGCCGCTGGCACATTTCCACTTTTTCCACATTTTAAACATACAGTATTTTAACTGCCGTTAGTCTCAGCTTCAATCATGCAGATTCAAGAGGAGTTGGTTGCCATTAAAGAAGTTGAATTTGGACAGCAAACACTCTTTGCTTAAATATACATTTAAGGTAATCACAAACAGTGCTGAATGGTTCGCCCCGGGCCTTTCACATGGAGATGATTGATGGAGAGTTTTCCATCGTACAAATTACCTGTTGGATCATTCTTACAACTGAGCCCATCCCAAATGCAGGCTTTGAGCTGCAGTAGATATCAGGTACTGGATAGTAAATAGAGAATCCAATATTTCAAGTATTAAAGCACATATGAGGTGGAGAGCTAATGTTAGAATAAATATTAGATCAGAGAGGCTTCTTCTGTGTGAGTAAGACCTCAGACCGAGACCCTTTTGGTCATTCCAAAGTCTAGACTGAAGGTCAAGTGTGTTAAAAGTCTCTTCTGTCAGGACCATTAAGCTTTGCAACAATGTGCCTGAAGAGATCAGGCTCTGCTTGCACAAAAGCAACTCTGCACTTGGATCACCTTTGCCCACTGGCTCATAAATGAACCAGGCTGATCATGGCAGAGAGCACCTCTGGGAATACCGGCAGACAAACAGACCACTCGGCGGAGCGAGAAATGATGAAGGAGTATTTTTAAACACTGTCAATTAAAATGTTTGATTTGCAAACAAAACACTGTACCTGTTTTCTTTATCTACTCTTTTACTAATGTTATCACCAGCACAACCAATAATCACCTTTTCTACACTCTCACCATTATTTGACCCAGTGGGTTAAAAAAAATCACTCTCAATCAATCCTCTTCTTACGTAAACCGTTGAGATAATGGTCTTCAACCCTCTGGGAAGAAACAGCGACCAGTCTTCTCTGTGACTGGAGAAGATCAAGTTCACCTCATTATTAACCTACACACCCCCTCTGACCTCTGCAGCACCCACCCACCAGGCAGAAACATGTGCATCTCATTGTGAAAAGAATCATTGCCCCCACACCCCCCCACCCCTCGGCTGGCTCGTGTGGAGATCCAGAGTTGATTTATGGGCCTAACAGATTGGTCCCAAGTGACTCGGATGCTTTGCAAAATGTGAGGTATGACTAAGGGGTCAGCGCAAGTGCTTCTTGCATTGCTCAGCAGTGAGAGTTAGTTATGCTTCGTTTATTCAGGAAATGAGATTAAGATCTATTATACAAGAAAAACCTGAGAAAAAGTAACACATGCACTTCTTTACAAAAAGATAGGTTGTGAAAAAGGTAAGCAGTCGTGGTCACACTAATTACAACAACTACAAACCTTATTAGAAAGCTGTATAGCTTGAAAGTCTCTAAGAGTTTCTCTACCTTTGAGTGGAATATAAGACACACTCTTAGTTTTGGGGGTATCCCAGAGGGAAAAAGGTTTTCTATAGCCATTTATTAATTAAAACGTGTAACAGGTTATTTCAACATTTTCTGAAATGTATTTTCATTTGAAACACATTCAAAACACACAAAAATTACAGCCTACCATCTGTTTTCACAATGTCAGGTTTGCAATCCTGCTGCATTGATTGTTGTGAGGAATGACGGCTGCACTGGCGATCATGAAAAATGTATTAAAAGTGCGTCTTATACACCACATTTTATGGTAATATTAAACAGGGAGGTCTTGAGGTCATGGAAAAGGATATAGTAGGGTATCATTAGCATAAAAATGGGCACTTCAGTTCTGAGAAGATGTATGTACAGAGTGGAAGTTCCAGTGGGCCCTATGTCGATCCTTGAGGGACACCTTTATGACGATTTGAGTCAAACCATCCTCACCAACAACTTAAACTCTAATTGAAAGATACAGTTAGAAGTAGTTGTACACAGAAACATCAAAATTCATAGAAAGGAGCTTATTTGATAAAATGTGGTGATCAACAGCCTCTGGATGGATCTGCAAGAGTGCAGCACTTAGCTTTGCCCCCCTATGTTTCACCATTTTTTTTGATTTTTCAGCACATTTTGTTGAATATGAGTGTCTTAAATTTATGTACAAAACTCAAGTTCATAAGCTTCAAATTGAGCCCAAGATGACCTTTCTGTCTTTAAATTACCCTTGCTGTGACCAAGATGCTTAATTGTACGTCTAATCAGAAAGAACAGAATTTAATGAAAAAATCATAATTTTTGATGAGAATTTTTTGGTCTTTCTGAAGTTGTTGAGGGCAGTATTTCAAAATACAATGGCAGCAAGCTCCTGGATCTTATTTTGTTACTTTCCAATAAGTTGCAGGATACATCCTGCCAAATGTCATACCTGTAAGACTGTTTATGCAATTGCAGTATCTTCATATGTGCAAGGACATCGTGTAGTCAAAAGCATCTTTCAAAAGTGTTTTTTGGGCCCCCGAGACCTCTGAGTTGTGAGTGGTCGTTATCATCTTGTGATGGTATAGGCTAACAGGAAATAATAGTGGGAAAAAAAGGTAGCAAAAAACATCCTGAGCCGGCCTATATTTATTCTGTTTTGTAGGGAAATCTGTTGAAGTTTCACTCACCAATTTTCTCAAGCAATAATAAGAAGTTCAGTAGATTTAGATTACCATTATTCGATACATAAAGCATGTATGTATTTTAGGGTAAATGAAAACACAGCATCACAGTGTGCTGTTAGCTAAGCACTGGTATTTTTTAACAGTAAAGGTGTTGGAAGAAGGTCATTGGTTAACCTCTATCAGCCCCAAAATGATTAGGCCTATGTGTTACCTGTAAAACGCTTTACACAATTTTTCCAATAAGACCTCTATGTAAGTTTAATTTAGGCATATTAGTTAAAACGAGTAGGCTGATGACAAACTCCTGCCAGACATCTGTGTTTGAAGTCTCGTAAATGATTTGGTGTTAGAGTAGAATTTCAAACATGAGGAACAATCAGCATCAAACTGCTCTGCCTTTCCAGTCACTCCTTTTCTAACGCTGCAAATTTTTTTTGTTATCTTAAACACACAACAGAAAATATAAATACAAGGTTTTTTATATGGATTTTACAGGGCGGTAGGGTTTGCTGTTTTTCCAAAAACCCAGACATCCTTAGTGATGGCGCACAACAGATGAGATACAAAACAGAAGGACAGAGGGCCGACAGTTTCATAAAAGAATAAATATGCAAAAAGAACAAAAAATAGAGGCTCGGTACAAAACACACACACGCACACACACACACACACTCTCTCTTTCTCACTTACTCACTCTCTTTCTCGCTCTCTTTTTCACTCTCTTTGTCATCCCGTTTCAGTGCTGGCATCCACTAGGGCTGGGAGATGTTCTAAGACCTCTTCTTACTTTGTGCCAGCTCTGCTATACCCTAGTGGGTGTGCGTTTAAGTTTCCCCATCTGCTTCTGTTCACATTATCTAGCTCCAGGGCAGGCACCTTGTCTAAAATACACACATGCACACACATGCGCTCACACACACACACACTCAGAGTTTTATCTTTGTGCTGATGACGCAGTTTTACAGTTGTGTGAAGCCCACACACACAGCATAGCAGGGGTGGTTTTTTTTTTATCTTTACCTTCCTTTTCTTTCTCGACAGAACAGGCGAAATCAAGAGGAAGTGCTGGCCTCTGGAGAGAGGAGGCCGCTAACTTCCTCTGAGCGTTGTGATCACTGGCTGCTCATCCCTGGAGGTTAAATCAGCGGTGGAGCTCGGAGGACTTATGGGAGCAAACATCAGTGGCGGTGCTGCTGCGAGCGAGGGGCCAAATTTGCATCAGAGTTCTCCTTTATAAAAAAATAATAAAAATCAAATCGTATCCGTCAGCGTGAGGTTATGACTTTCCAGGTATGGGCAAACAAAATAAAAGCCGGAGAAGCTTTAGTTGTTAAAGAACACTGATTATGACATGAGGAAATAAAGGAGGTGAGGATGGTGTGAATGCCCACGGTGATTTGTATCAAATTAAAAAAGGAGCCGCTAAGTGATGGAGGAAGGGATACAAGAAGAAAGGACGCAGCTCCGCTCGTTTTCTCTGCTGTGACGCCTGCCATAAAAAGCTGATTGAGCTGTCTCCTCAAGGGGTCAAAGGTCAAACTCATCCTGTCAGAAGCAAGCTGGTGGCGAGCCACAGGGAGGGGTTAGGGGGCTGTGACCTGTTGATTGTCTGAGGTACGATGGTGGTCAGGCCGCCGCGTGTGTGGCTCCCGTGAACTATGAAGGAAATCAGTGGTGACAAGAGGTGGCTCGGGGTGGCTGGGCGATTCTGTCACCGCCTGACACGCCGTTTCTAAAACTCTGAGGGGAAAAAAAGAAGGTTGAAAGGGAGGAAGAGAGAGAGAGAAAATATGTCCAGCAGGGGGCTGTTCTTTTAAGAATATTTTAGTTCAAAGCATCTGAAGTCAGACATCATTCAGAGTTATTTGAAAACACATCAGTGGAAGTTAAAAATAAAAGCCCCATGAGGTACCTGGCACAATCACATAGCTGTTATGTAACCGACGAAAGAAAAAAAAAATCATAAAACGCCTTGGACTATTTCTGAAAGCATCATCTCGATAAATTTATGCGTGCGAGCTATTTCCACTTCCTCTGCTAACAAAAACCTCAAGGGCAAAGTCCACCGGGCCCCGCGAGCGCCGTGTCAGCCGTGACGCCTTCTTTACTGTACATGTGTGAGGAGACCAGGAGACTCTGACAGGCATGCAGCGCCATCAAACAAACGATTATTTCCCATTTAAAAAGAAGTGCCTTCACATGCTTAGTTTTCATGTTTCTTTCAGCTCCTTGGAAAACCTCTTCTGGGCCCCCGTGTTTCATGGCCAACGAGATGTTGTTGTGTGTACGCCTGTCTGCCCGCCTCCCCTCTCCTTTATTGCTTTATGTTTGCTTATCTGTTCGCCTTTACTTATTCATATCTGCGTTTTGGGCGCTCCTTTCTTGCCTCTTGATATTTGTCAATATGGGCTTGACCTCAGCGGGCCAAGTCTCTCCTCTGAAGTGGGAGCCGGCGATAGCCTTGAAAACAGACCTTTAAATTAAACGAGGGAGAACACAGATTGTTGTATAATTCATCTGGACCCCCCGCTGAGGATCCTCTGTGCAGTCGTGTTACTGTCTAGATTAGAATTTCCTTTTGTTGCTGCCTGTTTGTGTAATACACAATGTGGATCCTGCCAGGGCCCAGTAAATTACCTCTTTAAACATTCATTTGCCTTAACCAAGAGGAAGGGGGAGAGGCAGCGGAGGGGGAGAAAGGAAGAAATCTCTTGATTTCACATACAATGAATAAGTTAATAAAAAGATTCCTTCCCTCTCCTGTGCACGCATTTTTTTTCCCCTCTCTCTCCGCACTTGAAATCATCCTTACCAAATCAAAAAGTAAGAGAGAGAGAGGAAGGAAGAAAGAAACAGAGAGAACTAGAGTGAGACAGAGAATGTCTGCGTATGCAGAAGTACAACAACAACAAGAAAGAGGAGAGGAGTGAAGCCGATTGGAGAGGAGAGAGGAAGCAAGAGAGAGAGAGAGAGAGAGAGAGCCACATGAGCTCTTGGAATGATGTGCCTCATAGTCCCCGCTTGCGTATCCCAAAATACCTGGTGCTGGAAATGTGAAAGCCAGGCGCACGACGGACGCCATTCCCCAGAGAGGCTCCGCTGGTATCATTAGCGAGGGAAACGGCGGGCTCAAGTGGCGTACAAACTTCAGCAAAACGTCAAGCGAGGGAAATGTGCACGCATTGCGCCTCTTTTTTATTCCTCCCCTCTTTCCCCCCTTCTTTCCCTCACTCTCCTCTCTCTCTCTCTTTTTTCTTTCTTTGTGTTGTGTTTCAGATACGACACCACTCTTCTACCAAATTAATATTTCTCAAAATAAAAGCCAGGACAACTTTAAACTAGCGAGGGAAGAAAGAGGAGGGAAGAAAAGACGGGGTATAGAGAGAGAGAGGGAGAATTTGGCTCAGTTTGCACGCTTCCTGTGAAGTTCACTCCCTGTCTTCCTGCTCACCTCATTTTGAGGTCTGCGGTTTTGTCGCCTTCGTCTTGGAGTCAGCGCCGTCTAACTGATGAGGTCGTCACAACTGCTTATGAATGCCAAATGAGGGAACACAGCAAGCATGTTTGAGAGCAGAGGGACATTTACATATAGTTTGTATCAGACGCAGAAATCCTCTGCGACCTGGACAGAAAGTGTTGTCACGTTTCAAAGAAATTAAAGCACAAAAACTTTCAGATTCTGCTTTAATGCTGAGAAATTAAAGTGTCCCTCTGTCATGTGACTTATTAACTTACACAAACACATTCAGGACATTTGAGTCACTTACAATTGCTCCTTAAATAAGATCCCGGTGGCTCTCTTCTCGCAGAGCCGTTGGGATGGCACGGCTACAGCGCACGACTGTAATCAAGAGGGACAGCGAGCGCCCTTCGACGATTGGCTGCTGAGCCGAGCCAAATATGTCTTCTTTTTTTTTCCCCGACGTGGTGCAGTCTGTCGCAGACGTAATTACAAGTTAGATCTAAATAAACAAACAGCTGCTGCCTGACCGCCCCTTCAGGAGCTGTTTGGTGGCTGCTGCAGGAGATGTCTGCTCGCTTTTTTTGCTGCAGCGTTCGAGCACAATCACAGCACAGCGCACACAGGCGCGCTCTATATAGAGTGCACAACAGCAAACCCTGTTATCATGCAAGACCTCACATGCACTGCATACTTCCTAATGATAACTCTAGTAAGAGGATAAACATATATACGGCATACATTCGGACGTGTAATTTTAGCTGTGCCTGCCTATAGACGTGGAAGAGAGGATTCTTCAGTGTGATGGAAAACAAGAAGGTAGAAATGCAGAGAAACAGTAGAGCTAACTAACAATTAGCCCTTTATTTTAATTGGATCATTTCAAAGTGAATCACCGGGCCGCTGAGGCTGACCGAAAGTACCGAGCTGGTGCTAAACTTGGAGTGTGTCAGGCCACTTTTCTATTTTAGAGAAGAGGGACAGAGAGGGAAAGCGAGGAGAGGTGGAAAGAGAAGTGTACAGGAAACCTCCTCTGCCACCTCAACAAAACATATCTGTGGTACGCCACGACAAAACCAGACAGGATACGAAACATCTGCCTCCCTCTAGGGAAAATTACAGGTGGTGGACGGCTTAATCTGCGTGCCGTGTACTGTAATGCTTTTGTGGCCCGAGTTAGACGGTCGCTTGTGTTTTAATCGGCTCAATAGCAAAACAGCTGGAATGTGCGGTGATGAGTGAAGTCAACGTGCTACTAGATAATCATTTTATTATAATCTGGCCTTAGATATTAGACAGGGAACATTACGGTAAAATTTTCTGCAGAATTTGACTCATTTTTGCAGCGTTAGTGAGAAAACTGAGAAGATGCTCCGAGTTATCTTCGGTTGGATTTGTATTAGAGGTGTAAAAACCACTTATAATGGTAATATCCTGCTTAGATACACATGTACAAACCAGTTAGAATAATAAGAAGATCATTTAGTTTGAATAAGAGTGAAAATGAATGAATTTCCTGTGAGAAAAGGCTTGTGTTTCGTTACGTTAATTAAAGCCAAATTTTTAAGAGAAATATTCCAGTATTTTGTAACTAACGAATCTATGTTCATAACCCTAACCCAATAAATAAATAAGAACGTATAACAAATACATAATGTATACCACATCAGGGAAACAGGCCGATTCAACAGCCTGATGTGTCACGTTTGCTGGATGCATTTACAAAGCAAACCGTAGATTAGGGCTAACTACATCAGCAGCTAAGCTACTGTTTGACTTCCAGCCACACACAGCTGTTGAAGAATAGAGGAAAGCTGCAGCTGCTCAGTGAATCCACCTGCCTTCTTGTAGATGTTGATGGAAACTCTCTTTAAACTCTCTTGCAGTTTTAATGCTGCTGTAATCTAAAAGGCGCTGTTAAAAAATTAGAAGATACAACTAGTGTTTGGTTAAATGGTTAATAGACAGGAACTGGAAAAAAGGGCTGTACATGAAAATGTTAGGAGAGCAGGATTTGACTACAGTTCTATCACTTTGAGGCTTTCTAATGGATCAATTGACTCATTTTGTACTCTCATCTTTTCCCACGGACTCATCACATATGGGAGAAAGTAACCAGCAATTTATATCATGTTAACTTTTAAGTTTGTTTTATGTAACTGGGCTTCTGTGTCTCAATTCAGGGGCTGCATCCTTCAAAGGACGCGGGCTACAAAGGATGAGTCATTCGTAGCCTTGGTAGAACGCTAAGGCCGAACTGAAATGCTCTGGTCTACGGAGGATTTCCTGTTTGCGTCACCAGCTGTTCCCGCCCTTACCCTAGCGCCACTAAACACCGCTTCTGTCGCCTAGCAACAGCAACTAGCTATCATAACGAACCTCACGTAACTTAAGCGATTATTTTAAAGATAGTTTGAAGGCCCCTTTTGTTATTTTAACATTGTATCGCTAGCTATTCGACTGAGTTGAAACCAAAAACGTTTTAGAGTGTTTAAAAGTGTATTCCTCGCCGTTTAAGAGTCTGCCTTTGTCGGCCGCATCTGAAGGAGCCTTCGAAATGGGACAGCCTTCGACGCGTCGCTGTGACGCAATCGGCCTTCAAATACATCCTTCAAAGGACGCAGCACTCCGAATTGGGATGCAGCTAATGCGATTGTATCCTGCAGGTATCGAGGAACTGCTTGTTTTAGGAACGTGACTAAACAGGAACTTACTGCTTCATGAAACAGAGTAATTGAGAAGTCTTTCTGGTATCAAACAAGTCGGACAAACAGCAAAGCGAACGATGTGAATCCATCGAGTTCAAAGGTCGCTCCCCTGTTTCAAACTGTGCGACATCGTCCCCCTGCAGGAAAATTAGCCATTGATGGCGGCTCTAGAGCAGCTAATGTGCTGATAACACATTACATTTGAAGGTTTCACTGCTTTGAAACACGGGAGGGATGAGGTGTGGGAATCCAATCCATTAGATAAAGCCACCAGTAATAGGTATCCCATATCAAAGGGATATAGTTTAAACTGCAGGGGCTTTGGATGCGCTCATTTCTATTTATTGTTTTAAGTGGAGCTTTATGCACAGGAGGTGATATCTGCAGACTAACAAAACCCTTTCAACACCATTGGGCTTTGCGTGACATCAAATGTGTCTATTAACCAACCTCTTGACAAGCCAAGGTGATTCATCTCCACTGTGCCGCATGTGTGTCTGATTTTTGTGCTTGTGTGTGTGTGTCTGCTGCGTGTGGATGTTTTCATCCCAGATATTGTATCATGATTTGAATTGAGCCTTAACATTAACATGCCACTACTCCTTAAAAGGGATTTTTAAGTTCCCAAAATCCTTTTTCTCCTCTGATTCGCTGCAGAATAAAACAATAAGAACAATAAAATATAACATTTCAACACCAAACCCTAGAAGACAAACACCTAGTTTCTCCCCTCCAAAAGGATGGACTTACAATGAGCCATTAAAAGTGTCTCTTTGTGTGTTGCTTTGAGTAGAAAAAGTTAACCGTCATACTCTGACAGCTCACCGGATTCCTGAAGCCTGGCGGCTAAACCCAATGCCATTGTGAAAAACAAGGAGAGGGCCCGAGAATCAAAGTCCCCCTTCAGCTCAATCACTCTGGCTGCCTCTCCCAAACACTAATAATCACTTTCCTCCCTTCCCTTTTTTCTCCCTTGTGTGAAACATCGCATTGCCTTTGATTGGGCTGTTTAAATTATTAGCACGCCACCTCGGCAGAGACGGCTGGCAGTGGGCGCCGGGGAGAAAGGAGAGCGCAGAGCCTCCCCGCTGAGTGCGCCGAGATGCTCGGTTGTAGAGATGAGGCTCGGACCCCCCCTGTCACATCACAAAGAAAGATGGCGTCCAATAAACACCGACGACGGTCACGTCTCTGCCGCACAGTTTGTCTCGCTTACCTACATGCTTTCACTTAGTATTTGTTCCCCGGAGGGTTGTTTTATGAAGGGGAGACGGGAGGGGGGGAGGTTGTTCTGATTTAGAAGATGTCACCTTAATGCGTGTTTGTTGTTTTGTTGTGAGGCTAGTGTTGTGATGCAAATGCGGGTCCAGGTATGGTGTCACATCTCCACACTAAGAATAGTTCAGGATGTAATCGCTGCCCAGACGGGACAGACGGAAAACGTGTTGTCTGAGAAATAGAAAAATACTCCCTCCCTGAACATCAGACCTATTCAGCTGAGATCGCTAAAGGGCCGAAATCGGCCTTTTGCTGGAATTTCAAAGAATCAACCCGAACAAAAAAGATGTTTAAAGCAACATCCTACTTGTCCTTTAAGATTTAAAAGAATGCAGGGCGCTGATTTAGCTCAGTCCGTGGAGCAGGCGCCCCTTAAACAGAGGCTACAGTCCTGGACGCAGCAGCCGCAGGCTTGACGCCCGCCCTTGGCCCTTTGCTGCTCGTCATCCCCCACTCTCTACTCCTCATATTTCCTGTCTCTCTTCAGCTATCAAATAAAGGCAAAATGGCTAAAAAATAAATGACATTCCTTGCTTTACAGGTCCCACATAAGAATTAAAAACGTCCGGCCCCTTGGCACATGACTCTTTCAAAATTGCCCCTTCTTAAAAAGTAACTGAATCGGCATGCTGTATATGATCTGATCAAGGAGGTTACTCTACCAATGCAAACACTTTCTAACACCTTAAGTGACACTACTGTCATATAAAAAGCCATTGAAGCAAACAAATGCAGCCTCGATCCTTGGATACTTGAGAAAGGGTTTGACCGTTGGTGCTCAGTGGCCACGGCTCATCCGAGAAAAACGGATAAATACAAGTGAGCAGACAATCGCGACAAACAAAATTTAGAACCCATGCCAAAGATATTTTTATACCACTTTGAGGACCCAACTTTGGTCTCCCTGCCCACAGTCTTAAATAAAAAGCACGGAGAAAGAGAGAGAGGGAGACTTTGATGTGACAATCATTCCCAAGTTAATTTGTCTTCAGTCACAAGTGCTCAGGGCATCCAGCGTGCAATCAGCAGAAAGACAAAGAAACACTACAGAGGGAAATGTTTCCTGAATAATGTTCCCGCTTTGATACGCCGGTTGATCGGTGCCCACCTAAAGGCTACACTGTAAGTTAAGATCCATGAAGACAACGCGTCAGTCGGTGCTTGTTATGTTATGTTATGCAATATCCGCACATGCATCAATCAATTCCTGCACTCCTGGATACACGCCCGGTCCCGTGCAGGCGGAGGAAAATGTTGTTGAGATAAATGAGTGCTGGATAAAGTTACATCTGCCGTATCTGAGAGGGAGCAGGCTGCATTTTGTCGGAGTGTCAGCTGCTAAAGGAAGTGTGCTATCGGAGAGGCCAGCGATGCCAATATAACATCAATTTTTGCTGTCGTCGGATGTGCAAACAGCTTTACATTTTTAGGAAGTGCACACATTTCAAAGTAAAATATCTGGATGAAAACAGCTCATAACAGGACTAATGTAATATTACAATAAATTATTAGTGCACACTGTTCATGTAATGTTTTGTTGTCATCAAAATGTAAGAAGAAATAGGCTGTAAGATGTTTCAAAAGCAACCAGAATGAATGCAAAAAAATGCTTAAAATGTCCAGATGGAAACATCACTTTATCTTCACACTTTTATCCCCAGCAAGCCAAAGTGTACGTGCCTACAGTCATGTGCTTTTCAGCCTCTAATCTTATTAATGTACTGCATCATATAGGTACACAACTGAGTTTAATCTATGTGCTTCAATGTGATTGTCGTCTGTCTGTTTGCTTCATTATTGCACACATTTCTGCACAAAAGGCCCTCTCAGGATGGTCAAATGAATGGACTTGCATGTGCACAATAGCAGTCATGTGATCATGAAGCATATCTGTACACTAGACTACAAGTTTAACAATAATTTCCAGGGCTGTTTGGGTACTTCTTGTTTTGTACTTGCTTTGCACACAAGTAAGAAAAAGCCTCCCCTCGCCGCCTCTCACGAGTGAAGTCGGTGCCGTTTAAAGGAGCGGCCTGTTCCTTGTGCTCTTCTGCCACCCGGTGGCCGCCTGGGAGAACAGAGACTCCAAAGAGTCTTTTTTAGCCTGGAGAGGTTGATCACTCCTCATCCTGCATCAAAATATCGTGATTGCATCTTAGGAGATTCTTTGCCATCAGCCTGGAAGGCAGAAAATAAATCGCTCTCAACTCTTCACATCCCTCTCCTTTTCCTTCCCTTCTCTTTATGTCTTTGTCAGTGGCGTGACAGCTGATACCTCTTTAATGACTAAGACAATTAACTTTCTTGCGGGTGCAAAAATAAGAAATAAGGGGTTTGCAGAAGGGTGGGGGAGGTGGGGTGGGAGTCTAAAGACAGAAAAGGAAGCGATGTCTGTTTACCCACGTCATCATTAAAGTGACGGCCAACGGGCTCATCTGCATAATTGAATAGAGTTAAGAGTTGCACCAAAGCCCCGTGGTTTCTGGTTGTGTGTGGACTCTGGAGACTCGGTTTCTTCCTCTTGGTACAAACGTCATCATTAGACCTCCTTAGCCCGGCGCATAACAAAGAGTTAGCTCATTACTGACAAAAATATCTTTGCTAATGTCCCCCCTCGCTTTCCCCGATTCGCTTCTAATCTCTCTTGGCACAAATGACTTCAATTTCATGATGATGGGGGACAAAAAAAAAAGAGAGAGAAGAAACATGCACAGAGGAACTGGAGAGAGAAAAGCTGCGGTGACATGGCCACACTGTGTTCAGAGATAGACATGCCAAAATACAGAGAATAAAAAGAAATGAAAGCGTTTTTCTTCCTGGCAATATTCCTGCCAACATCTGTCACAGGCATTGCTTCGCGTGTGAAGGTGTGTCTATACAGTGTGTGCCACCCGTGTGTTCGGCTGCATGTGTACTCCCTTCTGAATGTTAAAGAATACATATTCATGTTGTGTGAGAGCGTGTACATCTGTGTACAAATCCAGCGAATGTGTGTGTTTACGGGATTCCATTTGAATGTCTGCAGGGGGAATGCATTCACACACTTTGTGTATGTACATCCAAAGCCTGCTCTCCTCATTTCCTGCACATTAATCGAGCGTGCATGAAAAAGAGCGGTTTAATGTGTATGCATACATCCAAAGCTTCCTCATTTACCCCATATTTATAGGTGTGCGTGTGTTTACGTGCATGTATGTGTGTGCGCGCGTGTGCACTCCAGCAAGCCATTAAGCAATGGCAGCTGTAGCCTCTTCACCCTCCTTTTTCTGCCTCTAGAAATGAGCCTCCTGCTCGTCATAGAGGAGCTTATGGCCTCTCACCACTATCATATATCAAACTGCTGAATAGAGGTGGAAGAGTGCAGAAATATTTTACTCAAGTACAATTACCGCAACTTCAGTAAGTGGCCCCTTTCTGACAGTGTCGCAAAGCAGTGAGAGCCGAGCGAAATGACGGGGAAGTGCTTTTAAAATGAATCACAGGGAGGTAAAGGTCTGAGGTTGTCCTCTCAAGCCCAATAACAAGACATGAAATAACGAGTTAATTTATACCTCTGGTCTTAAGTAGTATCTTATAGAAGCTGGATAAGAGGGGAAGTGAGACATGTTAGAGTGATGCTCCCGAGAAGTTTTGTACCCAAAAGGAAAGAGCCAATAGGAGATGAGATCAGACACATTGCCTGCTATTTTTCTGGCAGAGCTTTATGAGAATTTGAACGTTTGAAAAAGCAAGAAAATGACACAAAAAACACAAGTGATGGACAGAAAGAAAATGTCTAAAAAAGCAAGTTAGATTTGAGGTAAATTTCCTGAAACCAAAGCGCATCTAGCTCACTGTTAAAAACTTTTGAGGGTAGTAAATAAAATCCGTGCAAATTGTGTTAAAAGTATATAAGTCACAAAGTGATATATATTGATTCAACAGTAACAACTGCAACCTAAAATAACATAATAAAATATATTGGGCCTGTACTGCAAAGTGCACACACGTCAGCGTTTGTTCTTGGCTGCAGGGCTGGGGTTGGTTTAATCGTCGGTGTCGGTGTGCCATCGGGGTCAAGGGTTAGATTCCTGTTTGACATTTTGCTGTGTATCATAAAATGAGTGTTTATATATTTATTAGTCTGATATACCACATGATTTGTAGCCCTGTCTTGGTGGTTACACTGGCTGACCTTCCTGAATATTAGTTAGTAAATTACTGTAAAATCTGGAATATAAGTCCCACTGTTATTTTGAGGGGTATCCCAGAGGGGAAGAAAGGTTTTCTATAGCTTTTCATAAAAAAAAACAAGTTATTTCAACACTATTTCAATTTATTTTCATTTGAAACACATTCAAAACACAAAATACAGCCTATCTGTTTTTACCATGTCAAGTTTGCAATCCTGCTAGCTCCCGGTGTGGTAGTTGAGCTCGGCCTACAGTGACGTAGATTGTTGTGAGGGTAGCGGCTGCACTGGCGGTCGTGATGTTAGCTAGCTTATACCACCCACTCAAATTAAAATACCCCTCTCTGCATTTTGTACTGGTATATTGGTCGCACTGGTATACAGGCCGCAGCCCACTCTTTAGATAAAAAAAAAAAGTATTAGAAGTGCGTCTTATAAGGCAAATTTTACGGGAACACGAGCAGGCTAATGTTGTTAATTATAATTTATTTTTATTTGGGCATCTTGAATTCCCAAAAGGCTGCACGGTGCTGCAGTGGTTAGCGCTGTCACCTCACATCTAAAAGGTTCCTGGTTCGAGTCCCTGTTCAGACATAGGGGGTTTATTTGTGTGGAGTTTGCATGTGTTCTCTCCGGGTACTCTGGCTTCCTCCCACAGTCTACAGAGGTTTATTGGTTACTCTAAATTGCACGTAGGAGAGTGAGTGTGAAAAGTTGTCTGTCTTTATGTGTTAACAGTTATTATTACTCATTTTTATTAAGTTATTAGTTGTGTAATCTAATGAGAAATGTCAAGTAGAATTGACCTTATCTTAGCTCAAAACAATAAAATGTATTCAATCAAATAAAGTGCAAATTTCTACCTTAATATTATTGAGTAGATTCTATACTTTGCTTTTTATAGTGCTGTTGCAACACGAAGAGCCCAAAGAAAGACAGAAATTTAAGGTCAATTAAAAGACATCAGGGCATCCGCAAAAGCCATTACTCAAGTACGAATTCCATCCCGCAGCGAGAAGACGGAAAATGACAATTACAGCAAGGACGATGGAACAACATCGTAAATTTGAAGGCAGTAAATTTCAAGCCTCGAAAAAGTGTGTTTTCCATATTCGATCAAAAATACAAGTGTGCCTTGTGAAGTATTCTAACAGAGAGTCTGCAGGAGTGATAATATAGTGCAGGCCTCAGAATGGAGCTGGTGAATCAATGTTATTACTGCGTCACCGGCTGCTGTTCAAGGTCAAGATTCAAGAAGAAAGTCAAGAAGATGTCAGCACCGATGTGCCAAGATGTGTTCAATCAATGCTCAATATTAAATCTTGCTGACATGCAATTATTATTGACCACAAAGTCGATAAAGTACGTAAATTAAGACGCCAGGTATTTAAATTAAGAGCATTTCTGTTGTGCAAAGAAGCTCAGGAGCTGGAGACAGGATGTTAAATCTGTGTGTAAAATAAACCTCCTTCAACAGAGACCTGATCCACACCAACAACTCCACCCAAGGCCTCGCTCCTCTCAGCCGTCTCTACGAGGCGTTCGATATCCAGCTTCTCCTCTAAAAAGCGGGAGCAGACCTGGTCTCCTCTCTCCACACATCTCCCCTGTTCGAGAAAAGCCTCGGTGCTTCTGCTGGGCTGATTGGCCCGGCTCGGTGCAAGGACCAGATAGCATCTTTCTATTTGCCCAGCGGCGGGGCTGCCTCTCTATCAGCGCTACCTCTGGAGGGGGTTTATCTGGCCTGCTGATAACAATGTTTTCCCCCCTGCCTCCCTCCCCTCCCCTCCCTTTCCTGACGGGTTTGTTACACCGGTAAATGGGAGTCAAGGCTGCAGTCAGCTGGTCGTACGCCGCTCCTTGTAAACAAGATTGGCTCCGTTTGCTTTTACGACTCCTCAGTGGTGAGAACAAGAGGAAAAACTGCAAATAAAAATGTTGCCTTTTCACACTCAACACTTCTTCTATCACAAAACAAATTAGCCAGGATATACAAGTTTATGAACACACTTCTAATGCGTTAAACATTATTTTTTTACACTCCTGTGCAGAGCTGTCTGAGTCCTGTTTCTACTGCTCGGCTGCCAGTACATCTGTCGCTGGAGAATCGCCAGACTGACAAATCTGTGCCGAAAACAATATCCACTGGAGTCCATGGAAGCAGCACTAAATAGCGTCTGTGTCAGATGAAGCCTTGGCCGGCGCAGGAGGTAGTACTTAGCAAAGTGCACCCGAGTATAAGTTGTAGATCACTCCCTGAGCTTGGCTGGGGCGAAAGCCTTCAACATGCTTTTTCATTCATGCCGTAGTCGGAGAAGACTCGCGTTCTCCGCATGGTTGAAACATCTGTAAGCTGTTGCAGAGATAGAGCCCAGAGGAAAACATTTACCTAACAGAATACTAATTCTTTCAGGCCCTGGTGTCAGCACTTCGTAAATAAGCGTGCACATATGGTATTGTTTTGTAAAGGTTGGTCTGGGAGAAGCATTCTGGCTGGAGGAATCTGCCACATCCACTCATGATGCTTTGTTGAATGTTGGTATTTGTTACTTCTATCTTTTAACTGCGTGTTTTCTTCAAGGTTTCGTCTTGCCACAACATGTAAAGCTGTTGACCTTTGATTTAAAGCCGGAGCAGAATGTAAAGAAAAAGAAATTGGAAAACATTTTCAGTATGAATCCGTGCCATGCTTTGACTCTGCTGCCTCGATGTGACACTCAGCACGTCCAGAATAAATATGTTTGCCTCTCATACAAAAAAAAAAAACACAGTGCATCATTTTTTCAGACATCATGCTGCTGTAGAAGTCTTCACAGGCTATAAGAACACAATCCAACTAATGGCCTATCATCTCCATCGCCCTCGTCGCACAGTGAAAACTCGGCTTTTATGTGCCTGCAATGAGCATTCCTCTTTGGGATGACTGTCCCAGATTTAAAGGCTTGTCAGACACCACTAGCCCTTTATTTTTCCATAAACTCGTGTTGCTTCTTTTTTTTAATCTTTTGCATTTTGCACTGGGGAATTCCTGCTGCAGGAATGGTGTTGCAACGGATTATACGAAAAATGTCCACAGCTGGGAGTTGAAATGGAAGGCTCCTTCATGTTTGCCTTGCAGCATCTTTTGTTGTGATGCAGCAATGAAGTGCAAAAGTATTAAAATGCACAAGAATTGCAGCTTTAATTTGTATTAAAGGCACAAGCACGAAGTTACAATATCTCTGTAAATGTCATTATAATTGGCGTTAGCTTAGCATCTGTAGGCATGTGCAGCTAATCAATGCTCCTCTGTAGCCAACAAGGTCACAATTCGTCTGAGAGGAATTGAGATATTCAACGCTGACAAGTTATTCTGTGATTGTGTCAGCCGCTAAGATACATAATTCAGTGCTTTTAAACTGGACCCGTCTGGCGAAGCGAGTGGCGCCTGTGTTGTTTCTTTAGTACATCTGTCTCCTCGTCACTCCTGGAGGCTGACATCTCTCTCAGCTCGGTGGCACGGCGGAGGAAAGAGCACCTCCGTGGTGCAGGTAAAAAAAAGAAGAAAAAACACCGCCATGAGATAGAAGGCCTCCTCATGAATAAATGATTGTGACACGCGGCAATAATTTGCATCCGTGTAAAAGTGACGCATCAGCGCTTTTGTCTGCCGAGAAGTCTAGAGGTGTTTTCTATTATTTTATTATTTAATGCAAAACGCCTTTCATTAACAGTGGCAAACCAAAAGGTGTTGACAGCGATGCACCGACTTGTCAAGCCGATCACAGCCTGTTTTTCAAGCCGATCACAGCCTCGGCCTTTTTTTCTCTAATTAGGCATATGCTGCGAGCATCATAACAAACGCTGAAACAGGTTTGTCCTTGCCTAATCCGGGGAACTAATTTTTAAGGTTATTATGCAAATCGATACTGTTTACAAACATGAAAGCCGGCGTCCTATTTTTGATGTTGCGCATCGGTTTTCGATAGCTTAAAGCCCGGCTCGGCAGGTGTCATGTCAATAACAAGCAGCGATCGATCTGTGCCAGTCTGAGGGGGATTGGGGACTGCGAGGCCTTGCTGTGTAGAGGGGGTTTTCATCAGCTAACGACACAGTCACAGCACAGCCTTAAATCTTTTGTGCATGGACACAGCCGTGTGCTTTTTCCAATTTAAATGTGAGACTAAAGTCTGAACAGTTTGATACTTTTAAACTAGTGCGCAAGAACTTGTACTGGCACTGCTTTATTTTGACAAGCTTCTGCTGCACTCTGGCTCATCCACTATAACGTCTGAGAGAAACACAGCACAAAGCCAGGATCAGGTTTCTCATGACTCCTTCTATTGTGCCATTTTGCTGGGTCCACAAATAACACCTTTGCTTATATCTCCTCTGCTGCAACCTTTCTGCACCGCCATGCAAGTGTGCTGCATGAAAAGTGACCTAATGTTCTTATTTAAGCTACAAAAACTCTGATTTAAAAGTAGATACTGAAGTCTATATAAAACCCTTTGCTTTTAAAAATCAAAAAACTTTCCGTCCATATGGTAATGTTTGGATCAGCAAAAAGAACCTTGTTGCCTCTGGCAGTCCGCCACTACTGTTTGCTCCCTCCAAAAACACAAATCTTAGCCTTTTCATGCATATTACACCAGCTACATAGAAATTTATAATGTAGGTTAGGCCAAAGATGGGTTTGGAGTTGGCAACTTACACTCAATCTGCACTCAATTTAAGCATAAATTGAGTCCAACTGCGTTTACAAATCATCTTTTATGGAATCCACGTTTGACTTTGACTCGTGAACAATGAGCGTTTTTCCACGACTGCCACAGCAAAGTTCTTTTGATTGTTTGATGCATCACGGCGTGCACCTGGCAGTCCCACAGTTTGTGGGACACGAATGAATCAACGACATACATCCAAGATCGACACGCGGAGCACGCTGTGTTGGCCGATCCACTAGATCTGTAACATATGTAGCAGCCTTTGGATTGAGCGACATCAAAGCCCTGGAGGGTAAAGAAAACAGTGTTGTGAACACGTCCCGGCTCTTATACGTATGCTGCCTTTAAGTCGGCCTGCAGTTAGTGGACATATGAAGTGAGTAGAAGATTTCGTAATTGGACTTGTCGAGTTAATTTTGATTTTAGGTATGTATTTTATGTGCCCCATAGATCCATTAATTCCATATGATTTCTATTTCTTATCAGAGATGTTCCAATACCATTCTTTTCTTCCTTCCTTCCGATACCGACACCTACTTGAGTATTGGCCGATACCGAGTACCCGTCAGATAATATCGCAATAAAAAAAAATGTGCAACCTCCATGATCACCACACTGTTGTTGTTTGTAATTGTCAGTTGATTCTTTGGGGGGTAACTGGTTATGGTGTCTGATCGATGCATTGACTGGCATCGTCACCAAAACCTGGTTTGCATTTTAGGCAGTATCGGAGGCCGGTACCGATACTGGAACTCTTCTTCTTAATGCTTGGACTCATTAAAGAGTTGATTTTGACTTTATGTATGTATTTTGTGTGCACCATTAATTCCACATGATTTCTACTTCTTATCAGAGCTGTTCCAATACCATTCTTTTCCTCCTGATACCGATACCTACTTGAGTATCGGTCAATACCGAGTACCGGTCAGATGCTAGCGTGATAAACAAATTTGTTGTTGTTTGTTATTGTCAATTAATTTTGGGGGGGTAATTGGTTATGGTATTAGATCGATGTATTGATTGGCATCCTGGCTGAAGCCTAATTTGCATTTTAGGCAGTATCGGAGGCCGATACCGATACTGGTTTCTGTACTGGAACAGCTCTACTTCCTGCTAACTTCTTTTCTCTTTTTTTTTGATAATTTTTTTGGCCTTTAATGCTTTTATTAAGTGAGAGTTGGGGACAACACACGGCAAAGGGCTGAGGGTGGAAGTTGAACCCTGGGCTGCCGCATTGAGGACTATCGCGTCTGTACATGTGCCCTCGATTCAACCGGAGCCCAGGAACTCTACTTCTTTTGGGGCAGCAGGTTGAAGCTAGTCTAGATATCCCCACAATGTTTTTCACCCCTCCTAGGATGATATATAATATATATTCTCTTCAACATGTTTTGCGATTACCTAGGGCTCACAGCAGTTGGACATACCCAGAAATCCTCTAGAGAAAGTCACCTAGGAAACTGATCTGAAACTGATCTGACGGCCGAAAACCACCTAAACTTGTTCCTTTTGCCGCAAAAGAAAAGCAACTGAACTCTTCCAAAGGCCAAGCTCCTCACACTACACAGAAGGGTGTAATAAAGAGTTTACGTGACTGAAATCTTAGCCTTGCCTTTTTTGGCTTCTCTACCAAGGCGAGTCATCTTTCAGCTGATCAAACCGCAACTAGACAATATAGTGATTTTCTGCTGAACGACACATTCAGCTTAAAATCTTCATCTCGCAATTTCAGTAGATTCTTTCATTAATCAATCAAAACTGTGCGTTTCTGCTCAGAAAATTTAAATCATAAGCTTCCGAGCCGAGAAAAGAGCACAGTTTGAGAATTCCTCTCTCCCTTTTCTCTCTACAACTACTCGATAAAGTTCAAATCTTTGGTGTTCTCCAGTGATTTCAGTCCAGCCGTTCATTTATCGAGTAATTTATTCATACATTTATTTGAAGCATCGCTCAATAGCATCTGACCCCGGTGCCCCATCAGCCAACTCTCCCTTCCGAGACAGAGCGAAAAGTAGTCCCTCAAGAGTGAGGAAACGCAGGTCAGAGGCAGAGTTTACTTGGGGAGGAGGGAGGAGGGGGGGGGCATTTTGCACAATGCGGTAGCGCTAAGCGGGTAATCATAATGTGATAGTGCTCTAGCTGACGGGGTCATGTATGCTTATGAATGTTAAGGAGGGCTGTTTTAAAGGCCTTGGAAATTACCCCTGATATCAAACGCTGACCTTTCGCAGAGACTGCAACATGCTACGATGATTAGAATTACAATGTGTGCTGTTGCCAAATATCATACTAGGAACATGCTAACACGCTCAATCTGTCTTTAATGCATGTTCTGATAAAAGAAAATGTATGGAATATATACAGTGTGATCGTATACACGCCGTGTGTGTCACTGCTGTGTGTGTGCGAGAAGGAAGCACCCAATTAAATCCACAACTTTTGCTAATAATTGGATATATATGCCCTGTAAAACACCCTGAAACTACATATTCGCTGTCAACATGGGTGTTTACCAGAAGTCACTAAATCATCCATCATTTGACACGCAGAATCAATACTGTAGTGAGGTTACCAATTAAGCTGCATGTGTCTTTGAGGTCTGCTCCACAGATCAGAATCTTATGTTCCTATGTTGCACTTTAAATTAAAATACAAAAAGGTTTATAGATCTATTTATAATGTTCGGCATCAGCTAGTTGTCTTTTTTTTCCCTTCACAATCCTTCAAATGCGATGAATCTGGGACTTGGAAGTTAGAATACACACGACTTTGTCACCAATGAAAACTTTCAGTTAACTCGATGAAGCACACATCCAAGGAGTTCAGCTCTTATCAGAGAGCGGGATAATTGTTGAAACAGGTGTAACTGTCGAAGTGTCAGCGCGCCTCTCTCTGTGTTCTGGTCCCCCAACCAACCTCCGCCTATGACTCCATCTCATAAGTCTTTCAGACAACCTTGGTGTGATTTCTTGACAAAAGCGCACTCGCTCTCAAGGTGCACTCGAGCGCGATATAAAAAGGGACAAAGACAGAGCCTGAGAGAAGATAGGAGAAGAAATGGATTTCTTCTCTAATTATGCAAGAAAAAGAGACTTTGTGAAGATAAAGTTGGGTGACACAAGGGCATATTGAGGGACACGCTCACTTTAGGAAGATTTTTCAAAGTGGGAGGCACAAATGGATGTTTGTGCTATGAGCTATGGCAGCTAATTGGTGCAAACTTAATGAATGCGGGGTGCTGTTCGGAGACAGATGCTTTGTGCAATGTGGCAGATTTCAGTGGCTGCGCGTCTCTCTCCATTGCTGGAACATCAAGAAGAGGAGAACATTTGGCAGGTCACGAAATTATGCGAGGAAAAGGGGAAACCCGAGAAGAAAAAAAATGTAAACAGTTGTTTGTTTATTTTCTCGTTAATTTATGGGTGACTGTGTGTGTGCGTTAGCGGCGTGTGTGTGCGTGTGTGTGGAGTGTGAGAGCTAGCAGTTCTCAAGCGCTTGTCTGTTTGTTTGAGCCATCGCTTTTTGTTTTGGCTTTCTTGCCTCGCCAGCTCTGTGGCTCTCAATTAGCGTGTAAGCCTCAGGGACCTAATTAACCAGTTCAATTAATAAATAATTTTTCTTAAAAATCCCATACAAGCCATTCTGACATTTGTCAGCCACTCAGGAGCTGTGTGCATGTGTGTGTGTGCGTGTGTGAGGGAGAAAAAGGGAGAGAATGATTAGCTTGTTTGCAAGTTCTGCTTATCCCCCAGGTGGCTGATGCAGGGGACAGTGTGTGTGTGTGTGTGTTTGCATGTGTGTGTGGATGGAGAGAGGCTTACTCATAGCGCTGGACCCCACAGCAGAGGAGGGCCCCCGTGACCTTTTATCGAGTGTCCAATCAATAATGTGCGAGCGTCCATCTCTTTGAGTTTCAGCCCAGGCCCGGGCTTCTGAAGGCCTGTGGCCAGCAGCAAAGCAGGATGGGAACAGGCTACACAGTGGGGCAAAAGAGTCCTTGGGGGGCCCGGAGTGGAACAGAACCAACCGCCTCATGTCATTTACTCATAATGATGTCTTCCTTTAGTTGAAAAGGGAGTGTGGGGGGGGATAAGGGGGGAGTTTGGTTGTGTCCCCCTCCTCCACTAGCCACCGCAGATCCAGCCTCCCTTTGTCTGACGGTGAAAGCATCCTCTTTGGTCTGTCACCGGGCACTGTGATTAAGGAAGTGGAAGCAGACCCTGGCTTTTTCCGCATTAGAATCCCATTTAGTGCTTCTTATCATAGCTATCTATCTGGTCACATGTTGGGATGGAGTTGTATTTCATTGTTTCGTGAACTGTAACGTATATTCCCCTGTGGGCACAATGGGACAGATGTGCTTGTTTAATTTGTAGCGTTATCTCCAAACATCGACATTACAGGATCTGGTTGTCACCGCCAAAGAGCCGGCGCTGATGGATCTGACTGTGTACCAGTGTTCATTAAACACACTCCAAACAGCCTTCAAACCGACTCTATTAGCGGCTGCCTCCAGAACAAGAGGCGCCTGAACGCAATTTTTGACCATGAAATGCTCTTTAAGCAGATGAACGGGACTTGAAAGACAAACGGGACTTGAAGTTTCCTTTTTTTTTTCTTGAAAATGCCAGCGAGGAGTCAATCACTGGATATCAAAGCAGCCGGGACACACAAGAAGAAGACTCCAGTGATAATACATGTGCTGCCCACACTCGCTTAAGACTGTTAAAGATGGCCATCAGGAGTATCGGCGCCGACACAAAGAGCAGGCGCCGGCCTTTTTAGCGAGCAGCTAGCTGTCGCTCTGTATTAGCTGCGGGCGTGCGACGACACTTTGCGCTGAATTGAGATCCTGTTTGCTGCGTAGCTTTAGAGAGAGAGTCCAGAGACTTGCGCGAGACACTTGGCTGACCCTCGCTGCCTACAGCCGTCAACATATGGCTGCCTGGTCTGGCTTCGTTGTATACGTAAGCAGCAAATTATTTCTACTCCGTTCTGCTGAGAAAACCCACACAAAATGAAGCCGCTTGACGAAAGGAGGGAATATATTCTGGCAGCCAGATAAGACGAGTTAAATATACCAGCAGACAAATAACTATTTAAGTCTGCGTTCTCATATTAAGCATCATCTGTGGTAGTCATTCCTCATCACAACTGGGCTGCAGAGATTTCAGCCCATCGATCGGCAAAGTAAGTGTGCGAAAGAGAGTATGAGTCAAAAGGGGATCTGAAGGTGGGCTGACAGATGGAAGACACAAGGAGGACCTAAAGATGGAGAGATCACTTTTGTTCCCTGTCAGGTTTGACCGAGGCCTTCTCTGCACAGAGGTGACTGTTGCACTCTCTGGCGCCCTCTAACACCCTCCTGAGATCACTCCACTCAACTCCACTGCCTCCGCTTTGATGCGAAGGGGGGGTTATTGTGTAAATATTTTGCTTGAGCATTTGAGCATCTTAATCTTCCATAAGGTGATCTTTGGAGTGGAGCAACACGGGGTGCTGATGTTCAGAGGAGCTCCCAGTTGTCGAAAGAAAGAGGGAGCGAAAGGAGACAGAGGAGGGAGGGAGAGGAAAAAGAAAGAAGGTCTGTGTACTTGCTAGAGTGCTGGGAGCTAGAGTTCACTACGGGGGCGTAAGTGTGTCAAGAAGAGCGCTTTTCCCCCATCCGCAAGCCCCGGGCCCTCTCCACAACATTAAAAAGCATAAACAGTCAATACTGAATGTAACTCAGAGAAAGAGCAAGAGAGAGAGCGTGGAAAAAAAAAGAAACAAGTGCGAGAACGCAAGGGTTTTTCAAGCGTTACACAACATAGTGAGATCAGAGAAATGGAGGCTGGGCTGTAGTGTATGGTTGCAAAGCTTTCTGATGGAGGAAGGGAGCCTCTCCAAGTGAATCATTCATTGCGGGCGGCAGGGGTGTAAATATGAAGGGGAGGGTTGAAGGAGAGCGGGATCAAGGAAATGCACACCTGGTGCAAGACAGGGGTCAGATTGGCCCTGCACAAAAGGAAACGAAAGGGAAAAAGAGAATGAGTTGTTTGGCATACCTCCGTTTAGACAGCAGCAGCGCTTCTATCGGTGCAAACAGAGCGGAGTAGGTAGAAGGTGCATATGGTGCCGGGCTGTCTGTGCCGATACACATGCTGGAAACACATGCTTTCCATGCCGATGAGAGGGAGGCTCGTCTTATTTAAAAAAAAAAAAAAGGTTTCAAACGTTCAACATTTTAGACTTCCAGTTTGAGATGTGAGGCCTTGTTTATCTGTGGCACATTGTTCTTGCTCATAATCGCTCAAGAGTCTCCATCAGTCGCTGCCTCTCTCTCTCTCTCCCGTCTCTTTGCAAGTTTTTTTTTCAAACGATATCTCCCAAACACTCGACACCTGGCTGGCTGACTTCACAGCTGAAATCAGTGGCGAAGTCTGCGTGTCTCGCAGTCTTTTTTTTTTTAATCATCCTTTTCAGTCGCTCCTCACATGTTCAAGCCTATGCATTCGGAGGAGATCCGCCTCTATAGACGGATCATAAAGACGCTGAGATTACAACTGGAGAGCAGGTGTGGGCCGGCTGGTTTGTTTTGAGGACAAGTGCGAGACATTGTTTGAGCGAATTTATCGTAATGTGTCTTTAATTTATTGGTTATAGTTTTAGAAATAAATGTGGAACTCCAGGAGAAATGATGTACTCTAAGATTAAGAGTTTAAAATGAGTATCCTTGAAATGAAAGTAGAGAGAAAGAAAAAAAAGCATATGGCGCTACCTTTATTTTGAAGGTCTTCCAATTTATTTATAAGTTATAAGCAGAGTCTTCCCCAATAAACAACTCCCTCCTCCACCAAGGACACTCGGACCACTTAGTGTTTTCCTCCTTCAGAGAGTGTTCTCCTGGTTTCTGGCCAAACAAAAGTAACTTCAGTGCAAAGTCTCTTCCCTGCATGAGCGAGGCTCCATATTTTAAACATCGGGAGGAGGGAACAATATCTATGAAAAGTGTGAAATTTGATTTCTACCCCACGGAATAGGCCGTTTCCTTCTGTTGTCAAACAGAATGACTAAACACGCTCATTCACACGCTCCCATGGTAGGACGTTATTAATTTATCACTTCAGAGTTATCAGCGCTCAAGCACACACACACACATATATACACACCCGCACACACGTTTGCTTCTTGATGATTGACAATGTGATAAATTTTATTTGAATATGGCTGACATGAATTATGTAACCAGAGAGACTGGTGGCTTTGTTGCTTCCCTCCAGCTCTTCGCATTTCCTCCAAGATAACATACAGTTGATAATTTACAGTAGAACGCATTCTGAAACTATAAAGGAAGATATAGCGACAATGCCCCAAAGGAGGGAAGAAAAAACGAGTGCTTCAGTGCAGCCAGCTGAGCTGATTGTGAGAACTGCAGAGAAGTGGAGAGGAGAAGGTTCGCCATGTGGCAGAGCTGCAGCGAGGTGAGGTGGTTGACACTTTTGACACTGGAAAGTGATTTTTCTTGAGTTCAGCTCTGATGGTAGCGATGAGGTCTCGGCAGACTGGGTTAGTCCGAAAAGAGAGAAAAATAAACACGAATGAAAGGAAAAAGTGAGCACATCGATGTTGGTATCTGATGTTGATAGCTGAGGCCAAACACTGCCTTTGAAAGGCTTGAGGAAAATGACAATACAGTAGGTTTTTTCCTTGTTGCCGCTCCTCCAGACGGCAAACACAAAAAAATAAAAAAGCTTGTCTGATTGGTCTGAAAAGACTGTCAAATGTCAAGCAGTTATCAAACGGCAGACATGTTTTCTTTTAAAAAGATACCGGCAGAAGGAAAAGCCTAACCTTTCAGCGAGCGAGTGAAAGTCACTCATCCCATCATGTGCAGTACTCCACGCTCGCTCTTTACAAGGCTTACACTTT
The DNA here is from genome assembly GCF_022749685.1 of Semicossyphus pulcher. Classification (NCBI taxonomy): domain Eukaryota; kingdom Metazoa; phylum Chordata; class Actinopteri; order Labriformes; family Labridae; genus Semicossyphus; species Semicossyphus pulcher. The sequence continues at coordinate 16,126,349 of NW_027211670.1, read as the reverse complement.
CCCCTCTGATTCAAATCTATAGTTGTTGACACAAGTTGTCTGCTGCTGAAATAGATGGAGCAGCACGCGGATAATTCAAGGGAATTATTTACTTGGCAGTTTGCAAGACAGAGACAAGAGGACAAACTACAAATCCCACAATACCTCACAAAGGAATTTAACGCAGGAAGTAGAAATTAAGTGGTTTCATAAGCAGGGTCACTTTTCGATCTAAAATTGCTCTTTCAGCAGCACCACTCGCTCTTTTTGCATCATGTTTACATCCGCACGCCGCCCGTGCTGATTTCATTTTCTGATCATGGACCCCGGTCAGACAGAAACAACTTGCTCAACACCGGGCATACACTTGTATCTCGCTGTTCCACTTCCTGTGGCTGATGTTGTTCAACTCCCTCCACGCCGAGCCGCTCTTGTACGGAGAGGGAGCCGGGACGACAATGTCCTTGATTTTCAAAGCGGCGAGACTTGTTAATGCCCTCATTTTCATGTACACCACTGAATCAATCATTACTGCTCTATTGCACTGTTCAAACAAACTTCGGCACAACTTTCACATGAACCTACATTTCTATTCTCATTATTTTTGATTTTATTCCGAAGAGTGTCTCTTTGTGCTTTGCGCTCGCTGCGCAGCGAGGTTAAAGATCAGGCTGGAGCTGGCAAGGATTCAGTGTCTTGCTCAAAGACACTTTAGCAGACTGGGTGCATGATATTGTGGGCCTCGCGCCCAGCTTATACTGCCCTGCAACCCCAACACTGACAGCTGATATGAATCTAAAAGAGTCCGTGTTACACTGAATATTTTTATCTTGCACTTTTGTTCTTCCGTTCTCTGAAACGGAAGCGAGTAATCAATGACTTTAATGTCCAAATAGGAAATTATAAGATCTCTGGCGAAGCTTAAGGTGACCTATGAATGAAGGGAAATAAGAGCCATATGACGTTTTCACAACCGAGTGAAAGGGTTAATTAATAAAGAGGTCCAATACACGATTTAAGTGGAATACATTGGAAATCTTTCATAATAAACAATAATACAGCTTTGTCTCTTGTAGTGTATTTCTTTGGCTTTAGAACAAAATGTATTGTTGGCGTTGAAGAAGGAGTTTTGTGTTGTCACACTCCTCCATCTATGAGTGTTTGAATCCCACCAGGGGGGCCGGAGAGAGAGAGAGCTTTCACAGCCAGATATCACTGAACCTGGCGTTGTTGCGTCTCCAGTATTGATCGAAAACACAGGAAAAAAATACGTTATTTTAATTCTCAGGCACACAAATCCTCATAAGTCCACCTTTAATGCTGAAAACTTGACTCATCTCTGTGTGTGTTTTTTTTGTCGTGTGCAGCCGGTTTCAAAGCGGTCAGCGCTTTTTATTTAAAGCGCAGCAGCTGACAAGGCCACAGACATCACATCTCCACGCACAAACGAAGGTGAGGCCAGGACAAACTCCGTACTTTGGAATTTCTCTGCATTGAAGGGAGGTGATAATGAACATTAATATGTACAGCTGGCTCTTTCTACAACTCTTGCTGTGCCGCCTTTGGTGTCCTGTTGAGAGGGTGTCTAAGCAGTGCACCATCAATAGCGGGGAACAAAGCCAGAGAGAAATATCAAGTCTTTTTCCACAACTGCCTGCTCGCCTTGCTCTGCCTTAAGATTAATCTAATTTGGTCTTTATTGAGAAATGGGTAAGAGCAGTTTTGTTTTATTTATGTGTGTTTTTTCCTCCTCTGCTCCTTTCTCTTTGTTGCTTCTCCTCGGCTGCCTCTGACAAAAGACAGCCAGCCTGCCAAGCCCGGTGTTGCTCTGGGACGGACCTGTCAATCACTCCTGACGGCACCCTGACAACATGTACGTTAAAATTTCAAACGGGACTCAAAGGCGGCGCATGACAGCGGAGCCTTTGAAAGTGGCTGTAGCGCTCGGCGACAGCCAGAGGAGTACGGGTGGAAAACAAACTAGAAAACAACAGTGCGGAGGGAAAAGAGAAAGAGAGAGAGTCAGAGACAGAGAGGGAAAGGAAAAAAAAAACAAAAGTTAAAAGCAAAACAATGAAGAATGTGGGTCTTGATGATGGGAATTGGCATTAGATTCTCCCTTGGTGTATCATTGTTTTTTAATTTGGTTGAAAGTCCCTTGAGTGGAGCTTTCGGTCTTCCAGGGAGGCTGCTGAGGGCCCGTTCTCGCCGCAGTCCAGGGACCAAAGCGCCTCCATCCTGCTCCTCCGAGGCCTCGCTCGGATCAAGTCAACCCCATCCTTCGACACAAAACAACTGAGCGCGAATCTTAATAACATTCTTGATTCCACCTCACATACCTTTGCTTCACGGTTGTGCAATTAATTCCCAGTAGGAAAATGGAAACCGGCGCTTGCCACCGAGATAAGCCTTTGCTGCAGAATTCATAAATCTAAGATCTGTGGCTTCCAATGCCTACAAAAGAAACGGACAACTCAATTTAGATTCTTACTCTGTGAGCCTGAAATCTTTTTTAAAACACTGTGTATCTGCAAGCCTTCCCACAAGCAAACAAACAGCATATGGCGTACAATGTGCAGGCTCGAGGATGTATTTTGCACAGCGGTACAGACAGCAGCACCTCTTGAACGCGGCTAAATGAACAGTGTAAATGGGGTACAAACAAAAAAAGGCCCGGGCTGTGCCAGACCCTATGGGAGAACTGCCATCTCCGCAGTCCTGCAGTTTGTGCACTGATCCTTCAGTCAGCATCCACATCTGCAGTTCAAAAACACACGCTGGCTTGAAACTGCTACAAAGCCAACAGTTCATTGTCCGCCGGAGACTTTGTTTGACCACGCTGCGCGCGCGTGTGTGTCGAGTCTAAGTTTGTTTGCGCTCTAGTGTGTGTGTGCAGAAACGTGTGGTCACTTCTACGAACAAGTGGACAAGCAGCATATGTGCTGGGACGCAGGTCATGTCAGCCTGCAAGTGATGTTTTTTTCACTCCTCCCTGGTTGAAACTATGTCCGAGCACCGATAGGCTTCAGTACAGACAGGAGCCGTGGCACACGCAGAGCTGCGCCACATGAATTAGTGCCATTGTCTAATTCATGTCTGTTTACGTGTGTGTCCAAGCTAAGACACAAATGTATTCCAGCATGCAGACAAACACACGCGCGCACAGGCTGCTCAGAGGTAGTGGTAGAAAGAAGTTAAACACAGGCGTTCTGCAGAGCAATGCTTTGGCTTCTAGTGCCCTCTAGTGCCTGGAGATACCTGGAGAATCAAGTGGAGAAGCTACTGAAACCTGGTCAACAGTGAAGACAAACAGGGTGCTGTGGAATTGTGCTCAAAGAACTTTAAAAAAAAACAGATAATTTTGATAAACTTTTGTCAATAATGTTTAGAAATTAGCTCACAGGAACATAAAAGTGGCTATTTCCTTTTAATCCTAAAGGAAGATCAGATAAAAAGCGTAGAATAAAAGGCTTTTATTTTGGAAAATAAGTCATAAATCTGATAGATTTGAGGCAGATTAAACATTAAAACACTCAATTCAATAGAAGCCATGTTGCCTCTTTAATTATAAATTCTCCTATGTTAATTTCTACAGTTCAAAAGAGCTAAAAGTCTTCTATTTAAGTAACAACTTTCAACATTTGTATGGCTTTAACTATAGGACTATACATTTTATTGGGTTTGTAAAAACATGTTCTCATCTACAAGGACGATAAAGTAAATTGTGCCAGTATTTAAAATGTAAAAAGTTTCTATGCAACACAAGACGTTCTTCTCTCAGAGCCACTGTACGAGGACAATCACATTTCAAATAACATCTCGAGCCCGTTTTATCTGCTGAGTCCCATCAAATTGCTTTATAATGAGATCAATCAGACTAATTTGCATAAATACATCGCTTTTATTTCATATTCAGCCCCTCAAAAAGGGGCCTCTGCTGCAGGGGGAAGTTTAGATTATCACAACATTTCCTTAATAATGTTTCTTTATTGTAAAGAACACAACAGCTGCACGATAAAACAATTAAAACACTTCCCTTGTGTGGTTTAGTTTATGACGAAGACAATAATATCTTTTAATCTGATGGAGTGGATCTTTTTGTGTTAAATGTTTCTACAATGTACAATAGTTAGTTTTATATTCATCTTATTGGAAAGTGATCTAAGACTTAAATTATTTTCTCTGTGTGCGTCCAAATATGCGTTCCGTTACCATGCTCACGTTTGTGTATTATTTATGTTGCTCACAGAAAAGGCTTTTAAAACACTGAGATCCAAGCAACATTATTAAGGTGTCATAAACTACCAACAATTTACATATTAAAGTGTGACTTGTTCCTTCGTGTAACATCACTTTTTTTTTGTCTTCAGTCCCTTCAGTCAGTTGTATTATATTGCACATCATTTTAAACAGAAGCATTTTGATTTCATCAAAATCATTGAGAATATTGTCAATTGTTAGATAAAACAATACTGACAATAATCACATGAAAATTAAGTTAAAATCATACGAGCAAACATATTTAGGGCAGACAGGTCATTGCCTTTAAGCAACTGCATATTCCACGTGAGGACATTAATGCAGTCTTAATTTAGTATAATAAGGAAGCTTTCTTCCCCAAATCATATGCGTATATTTTTTGCGCATGCATGACAGAGCCAGCAGAGGTGGGATTTGAGAGGCACCTCAAAGCTCTGATTATCCTGAGTGTCTCTGCCCAATAATGTTACCTGCTGGGACGGCAGCACTGCTCCTCTAAATAAATTGCAAGTGGCCTTGGGCAATAAGAGGAACCCGCCTTTGATCTGCCTGACTGCCAATGAGGAAAATGTGCAGGCAGTCAATCAAGCTCTTAAGGCTTTGCAACAATGGAGCCGACCCCGGTTTATTATTTATTTTTTAAATTGATGTATTTCATTATCACAAGGTGTCTACTTGCTGGGGTAGCGGGGGGTGGGGGCGCAACATGATCAATAATTGATATGCGGTGTGAAAAAAAAGCTGATTTGCTGCCTCTCCTCTGGTGCACTTGTCACTAGCTGTTGTCAGAACACATTTGCTTTGATGACAAATTTGAAGAAGTGAACAACAGCATCACATCTGATTACAAATTTAGCGAGTGGTGAAAGGCAGGGGCCCCTTTCTCTCGCAGAGGCTCTGTTTGTTCAGGGCGCTCTGGAGGAATGACTACCAGGCACTGAGGTGAGGTACAGTGTTGTAAGCAGAAGAGATGAGACGGGGGTTGAACTTTTTTGTCATGTGTCAGTAAACAGCGTGACTTGTTTGAAAGGCACCTGGATTACAGGGTGAAAAGTTGCTCTTTAAACCTTTAAAGCTTTGGGGCATGGGAGACACGCCACGTCAAAACAGAGAGAGGAGATGAGGAGTGAGAGCAACAAAAAGAAGCCATAACTCCCCCAGGTGCGTCTGCGGAGAGACGAAGGAGTTGTCCTGCTTTGCTCTGAGTTTGGGTCATGCTGTATGGTGGAGCATCTCAAATGGATTTAGTCAAATAAAGGAAGATGCTTGAGCGATTTGAGCAGTCCAGGTTTGCTGAAAGACAGCTTGAACTGACGTGAAGAAAATCCATCATGAAGCAGAGACGTTGTTGGGAATTACTTCTCGGCTGAACTTTTATTTCGGAACACGAGAAACAGGAAGAATTGTTAATTAAATGTGTGATGTTTTATAAGTTATGTCATGACACGTTAAATAATGAGCAGGTCTAGATTGTTGTATTAGTTTGAGAGACCATGAGCAAGCATTAGGCAACAGTAGCAAGGAGACACTTCCTCTTAACAGGCAGAAACCTCGAGCAGAAGCAGAGTTATTCGTAAGCAGCCGTCTGCTGGAACCGGATTGGAACCAAACGTTTGAGACGTTGCGAAATTTGCTCCAGTCCTATGCTGGATCTTCTAGTGATCGCATGCTTCCTTTAGAAGCACTGTTAAAGCTGATGGTATAGGAAGGTTATGACAAAGGTATAATCTTAGATGTACTTGTGTAGATGTTTGTAAGTTCTTCGCAAACGACCTGCAGGCCATCAAAATCAAGCTAAGAGAAAATCTTTATGGTGATTCCATTGCGAAGAGTACTTCTTAATTAGCCTAAATGTTTTTTTATCACATGTACGGAGTGGAGATTTACCGCAAACTTTAAAACTAAATCCTGATGGGGAAACAGTTCGACACAAATTCTCAAAGACAGCAAAACAAACAACATATCAACAACTCCACATAATTGACAGCTGCATCCATTTGCTGGGTCCAAGCCCCCTCCTCCTGCTTCTCCACTCTGTTCTTCCAACACCATTTCCTCTTTTAATTATCCCCCAGCAAAAAACGATGGAGCACATCAGACGCATCGCGGTAAATCCTGGCCCTGGCACAGGCTCATAGTGGCTCCTGCGTCTGGCAATCCCGATAGAGCCTGCGCGCTGGCAGTGACAAGACAGGGAGGATGCCTGGAGATTTTCCGACAGAAAGAATGGAGAGGATGATCTCTCAGCAAAAGAGAGGTCCTCATTCTACTCCCAGCGTGGGAGGCTTTTTTGGCGAGCGCTTTCCGATCATACCACATTTTCAGCACCAGATTAGCCAGTTCTCAGGAGCAAAACTCACATAGACCCCTTGTTTACACCTCAGTGTGACAGTGTTTTTGTAATGACTGTTCAGTAAAAGAGCACATTGGAGGCACTGCAAGCGCGCCTGCTCTCCTATCTCTGCCTACAACATTTTAGGGGTGAGACTTATTGTATGTAGCCGGGTCAGAGAGACCATGGTTTGGATTAGAGAATATGATTTGTTTTGAATTGAAAGAGGTCTCCTCTGACCTGAAATATGTTCTACTGAGTGAATTGCACATTCACATTCTAATGAGGTATCAGCTCCACGAATGAGTTTCTCTTTTGGAAGCCGGATAGATGAAAAAGGTTGCAAGTTAACTAGTGCTGGGGTTGCTATCTGTCAAAGTTTCTCCTGTCTCTGTGGGGTGCACATCAATCACAGAGGTCCCCAACTGACAGTCATTCTTCGGGCTAATGGTGTCGTCATCTCCCACGCGATTTACACGGATTGCACAATGAGATCCTCGGACACAATGGAGCGGCAAATGGAGCCCCCCACTCTGTTCCCTGCTCTCCTTTCCTTTTCTTCCATCATTCTGAGATGAAGAGTAGAATGCTCCACAGCGGGTAGCTTTCTTCTCCTCCAGGGGGAACTGAGAAAGCAGGCAAGGGGCCTCTGTGATGTTACTTTCCCTTCAGGGTGGGGAGGAGATGTCTTGTAGCACAGCTAAAGATGATCATTTGAGAGCCTGTGAAACAAGGTTCCCCTCTGAAAGCCGCAGAGATATGGAGGGAGCCAGGTCCCGACTAATGAGTTAGGGTTAGCTGATGTTCTTCGGTGATGAAAATGAGAACAATAAAGATGGTATTTTTTTTCTTCCTGATTAGACATCGGATTGCACCTCAGTTACATGCTTTTCTCAATGCAAAGGTCGTAGGTCAGGCTGGTAGGGTCCCATTCAAAGACGACTCAGAGACTTGACTGTTGCTCCGGTATCAAACAGACGCTTGAACAAGTGATTTCCAGCCAGAGTATGATTTCCCTGTCATTCTTCTGCCCTCTCGCATCAAGACCGACTACAAAGATTTTACATTTAATAGGCACGATGAAAGAAGTCATTAATCTATGAATGAACATATGAGGCAAACATAAACATTTGTTTCTTATAGGTTCTGATAAAAAACCTTTCCTCCCGGAGTAAACATTTGCTCAAGAAAGTCACAAAACAAAACAACATCCCGTCTGATAATCTGCTACAATTACGCTGCACACTGTGATGAAAGGATATCAATGATCTACTTATGTCATAGAAAAAGAGTGCAGCTTCAAACATGAAAGCTATTGAAGCCTAGGAGAGTTTCAAGTCAATGAATGATCAAAGGAGCGAAAGCTTATCAACGCTGTTCCTTAACACTGAAATAGTGTCATATGGCTCTGGGTGTACTACCGCAGTAGCAGTGTTTTTGCCCAGGAACACAATGGCTATTGTGCTTTGTGAAAACATTTGGCTTTTTACGCAGTTGAAGCTGCAAAAAAAGCACACAAAGTGGAGAGGGGTAACCGGCCCTTTATCCTGATGAAAGGCTAAAGGATGAGACTGACCTTTCTGGCATCATCTGGGCTTTGGGAACACAATATATGGCGGCAACGTTTTCTGGCCTTTTCCCCTTCAGCTCTGGGCTACGCTTACAAGCCAAAGACTCAAGTCCCAACATCTATCATTTCACACAAAGACTCAAACATACAGATGCCCCAAACCCCTACTTTTATATCACAACACACACTAAGCTGTTCTGTCTGTACAACTGCAAACAGACCATCGCGTCTGGCATCAGAGTACCACTGCAGGCCATGGAAGCAGAAACAGATCACTGTAGATTACATCAACACCAAAGCTTGACTCAGTCCACAGTATGAAGACCACTTTCCTTTAACAGGAATTCAAAACATCTTACATTGTGACCTGCACCACTTGGGAAACGCACCAGTCCAAACTTGGACTGAGTGGAAAGTAAATGTTGCAGCTTGCAATGCAAGAAAAACATGAGCTAAAACCATAACATGGTTAAGTATTAGTTTAAATAGTGCCCCCCAAAAATGACCTAACTCACTGTACAATTTACGCTTTGTTGTTCGAGGGGCCACATACCTAAAGGGCCTTTGTGTGACATTTCAAAAGGCTGCATCACAAGGTCATGGCGGAACAAGGGTCATACAAACACAGAATAGCACTTGTGTGGTGTTGGTTTTTTGGGAGGGGAGGGTGTCAATTCTATAGGTAAACTCTAGCAGACTGGAGATAAGTTCCCCGTGGGCCGTCAGACAAAGGGCATCTGAAAAGGTAAAGAGTAGTAGTCCCTGACGTGTCAGAGGCCTCATCATCAGTGGGAGAGTATAAAAGGACCTGTAAGTGTGTCCGAGCTACGGTGCGCTAAACATCCACAAGCCCTGCAACCATGGGAAAGGTATGAGCTCATGTGTAATATGGTGGCAGCTTTGACGGAGAGGTGGCAAAGGAACATGGCGTGGTTTGGAAATGTGTCAAATATTACGGGGCAAAATGAAACGGGACGGGAAGAGCAGAACGGACTGCTAACTCTTGAGGGGATAGTTGTTTAAAACACAAGCCTCAGTGGAGTTCAACATTTATGTTATCTGAATTTGACAGATTTGTTGTATTTGGACGGCAGCAACAATATCTGGCTACTGATATTTGAAAAGTTGTCAGTGTGCTTAGATTGGACAAGCCTAAGTTCAGTTGTTCTTTACATTTCTTAAAGCAATTACTTTGATTTTCATCTTCCAAGCTTTGAAATAACACACAAGTGTACAGAAGACTGTAGAGGCTTGTACACTCGAAGGACTCAAAAAGTAATGGAGTTTGTTCAAGGGAGAGCAGTGTCCCCTACAGTCCGTTCATGAGTATTACAATTTATAAATGTATAGAAGAAGCTGATGATATATGGTTCTGTCCCCCTGTCAAGATAATCTTCTACGAAGGCCGCAACTTCCAGGGCCGCCACTGGGAGTGCAGCAGCGACTGCATGGACACCTTCAGGCACTTCAACTGCTGCAACTCCATCCGTGTCAGCGGTGGTCACTGGGTGGCCTATGAGAAGCCTCACTACATGGGCTACCAGTACATCCTCGGCCCTGGCGAGTACCCTGACCACCACACCTGGATGGGCTTCAACAACTGCGTGCGCTCCTGCCAGATGTTCTCCCCCGTAAGTCAATCAAAAAGACGGATAGGATTTGTAGTCCTCCCCACCCCCCATCGCTAACCTTGTACTTCAAATGCCGCTTTGGAAATGGATGTCAATCATTGGCCTTTTGATGTCATTTACAGATACTCAGGCAGGTCATAGAATAAAAGTGTCTGTTGCAAGGCCCACAAGGAGACCCAGTCAGCCTTAAAAAGGAATATGAGACACTCCCCATAAGACTTGGTGCCTTCATTCTAATTCTGTTAGGTACATTGAGTGTTTCTGGCAGTTTAGGGAGGAAAAAAAATCACATTCTGTCATGCTTGAGAAGAGTTGTTGCTCATTCTCTGTTGTTACTGAAAGAAACCAAATCGTACAAGTACTACCTTGAATTAAAGTTCAGGTTAAAAACGTCTAGCAAAGTGCTCTCTAGGGTTTGCACCCAACAAAAAAGCAGAATAATTATGTTCTGATTTCCTCCACATACAGTATAGAGGATCCTACAGGATGAGGATCTACAACAGGCCCGACATGATGGGACACACCATGGAGTTCATGGATGACTGCCCCAACGTGCACGATCGTTTCCGCTTCCGTGACATTTATTCCTGCAACGTCATGGAGGGTTTCTGGATCTTCTACGAGCACCCCAACTACAGGGGACGTCAGTATTTCCTGCGCCCCGGAGAGTACAGGGCCTGTGGTGACTGGGGCTGCCATAACCCCATGGTGGGCTCATTCAGGAGGATGAGGACTCTCCCTATGTAAACTTCACCCTTGCGCATCTCAAGTGAACATTAAATATTTGACTTTCAAATAACAACGTTGTTTGTGAGCTTATTTGAACAAATCCATGCAACACTTTTGTACATTTGCTTCCTGCTTTTTGTACATCTTCAACTAATAAAAGCCAGCAGCTGCTGAATGATCTTTGTCACCATCAATACTTATCGAAACAAATCAAACCAAACTTATGCTGGCCTGACTATCCTCACAGTCTGCACGTAGGTTTCTGGCATTCATGCCAATAAAGGCAGATGTTGCAACTCTTATTGTAGCTCTTAGAGAAAGTGCAGTAGTACAGTATTTTCCATAGACAGCGAGAGCTTTGACAGAGACAAAGAGGCTGCCGCAGCTTACCAGTCCTATAGTGTTCTGCAGTCTATAGAGCGTGCAGTGCTGACACAACAAAGCTTTGTTTCACATTTGCAAAGCCCTGATCCCAGCAGGGTCTATAAAGAGGTCTGGTACAGCCTGGCATCTGGTCTGGTCTGAACTTAACACAGTTGCAATGGGCAAGGTAAGCGTGCAATTTCAAATCTATATAGACAAAGCAAATCAAATGTGTTTTTTATTGATTATTCGCATCTAAAGGGTGACTAACTCTAAAACGGTAGTTGGACTGAATATGACTAAAAAGACCCATTAAAAAGAATCTGTTCTTGTCACTTAAAAAGTCCTTCACTGACTTTTTACTCAACCTTTTGGGGGTAGAAACTCTTAAATTAAAAGTTACAAAATAGGATTAAGTATTTTTTTGGTTATCAGTTATCAGTTACTGACTGATCCAGGAACTTTAATTCCTATGGAATTAGGCAAAGACGTTTTTCTCTTTATTAAAAATACCACACGCCATACAGTATTTTATTAAACTCCACCTTTGGAACATCATTTGGGATTTTCTTTCATTTTCCCTTAAGCTTATCTATTCCAGAATTTTTCACTTGCAATTACTCTTTACAAGACCTGTGTTGGATAAAGTTAACTTGCATACCTGCCACTGAACACAAAATGGTATGGCTGGGAAAACTGTGCGGACAAAAATTCAAGTAGTTTTTGGTTTAAGGGTCTTCACCACTGGAGCACAGATAGTCATACATATAAGGTATGTTGTCTTTATCTTGGTGATTATGTCCACCCATCCATTATGTGCAGATAATCTTCTACGAAGACAGGAACTTCCAAGGTCGTCACTATGAGTGCAGTAGTGACTGCCCTGAGATGCAAAACCACTTCAGCCGCTGCAACTCGATAAGAGTGGAGAGCGGTTGTTGGGTGGCCTACGAGAAGCCCAATTACGGCGGCTACCAGTACATGCTGCACAAGGGCGAGTATCCCGACTACCAACGCTGGGCTGGCTTCAATGACTGCATCCGCTCCTGCCGTATGGTGCCTCCTGTGAGTTTTATCTGATGCCCTAACCTGTTTGCAACAATGTTTCTGTAGCAGAGCCAGTTTAGAATCATTTAGTTCTCAAGCCTAGTCCTACTGTTTTCAGCATTCAGTGCCAGTACCTGTGGCTATTTTAAAACATCTCTTTTTGACTTGATCTTTGCAAAAACTGTGTCAAAGGAAAGGAAAAGTATGGACTGGGTCACTGGATCAGGACAAGTTTAGTACAAGAAAAAGGGTTTGTCCAACAGTTTCTGTTAAATTGCGTAAGATGCTGCCAATATTTTCATCTATCATTATTTCTTCCCCAGTATAATGGGAACTACAGGATGAAGATCTTCGAGCGGTCTGACTTTGGAGGCCAGAATCTGGAGCTAATGGACGACTGTCCAGATCTGAACGAGCGTTTCCACACCCGTGACATCTCCTCTGTCAATGTCATGGAGGGCTACTGGATGCTGCATGAACACCCGAATTACAGGGGACGCCAGTACTTCTTGCGTCCTGGGGAGTACAGGAGGCACAGCGAGTGGGGAAGCACCAGCCCCACCATCGGATCCCTGAGACGTGTCACTGAGCTCAACTGATTCCCAACTTTTTTTTACCCTTCTTGAACCCCACTGTTAAGCTTTCCACCCTCTTGTTCTCTTAATGCCAGCACTGTTTGAGTTTGGTCTCAACACTGTGGTGTCCACACCTGAAATCATACATTTTAACGATGGGAGTTTTGGTGTGTCTAATGTTGGATTCTGGTTTTGTTGGGTTGCTTTGCATTGTTGGGGAAAGTTTAACCCCAACTCTGTGCTCAAGCAATGCTCACAGTATATAATGATGATCTCTTTTGCTTTGGTCGTCCCATAGCAAAATGGTTTGCCCCGCCGGTCCCCAACCTCCTGTCCTACTGGAATCACAATAAACGAAAACTTGATGAAAGTCAACTAAAGGGAGCCTTTGTTAATTTTCTATTGACTACTACAGCTGTCACTGTTAAAAGATCAGGGGGATATGGCTTTTCATAAATCTGAGGAATATTTTCTCTTTATTATGGTGATTTAACTTTAGATTCATCAGGCCACAGTGTTAGATGTAGAAGTGTAACCACTGAGGTCCTGGTAAGACCAAGAGTTTCTGCAGTTTGCCGGGATATTGTCATTCCACATACACAAAGAGAAATTATCAAGGAAACAGAAGCTTATGCTTTGAAGTTGAATATTAAAGAACAGAAAAAGGGGTATCTGAGGATGGGCATGTAGGAGTCTTTATGAGATCACATGGTTCAGAGTAAGCGCGTTGGGTCCATGAAAGATGCCCATATTAGATCCACATCACAGGGCCAGAGACAAGTCAAAGAGTTGGAGTCAAAGTGGCCTGGTATTAGCCCCAAGCATCAAGCTCTCTCAGAACAAAAAACAAAACCCAGTCCACATCCCTGCTCATGCATTTTTCATCAGCCCAAGATACTGAACCCTTTCAGAAATAAATATCAATTATTGAAATTGTTAATTAGACGCTGCGTAATTGGCGAAGATACACATGAATAAATAACTTTGACCATTAATTATTGATTCAAAAAAATTTGAAGCCCAGCAGGGAGTGCATTTGAGAGTCTCTTAAGATCAAGCGCAACAAGAAGTATGAGTTTTGGCCTTGAGTAATGTCCAATTAAAGGACTGTCAGCTTTGCTGTACAAGTCCAGCTATTTGCCCTCATCATCCTTTTTATATCTGTGGACAACAATACCCAGCAGACAGCACAACATCAACAGGGTGCAGCAAGGGATCTGATCAGCTGGGGTCCAGGGGCAGTGTCAGATAAGAGATGAGAGTAAATGTACAGGCTGACAGGCCGCAGACATAACTGGAAGTTAATGTGAGGTTGTGAAGGGGCATCTGCTTCAAATATTAACCAATTTCAGGAAGTTAGCACTTTGGACTGACATAGAACTACAGTAAAACCAGCCGCTGGTTGATTATGTTTCTAAGTTAATGGTTAGAATCTTGCAAATTTTAGACACAAAACAACAACGAAACAGCCTTACTCAAGGTTGCTGTATTTTCTAATCGTAACATCATTTAAAATCCATCAGTAGCCACAAAGCTGGTACTTAAGTGGTAGACAGAAGTGCGGTGATCATAGACAATATGACAAATTATATTTCTTATTGACATGGCTTTTCTCAACTTAGATCATCAGATTTTTTGATGTTTCGAGAGAAATTTATATTGACTCAGCTTGTTTCTTTTGATCGCTTGGATCATGAGACATTTCAGGAATTATTTAGCTGGGAATTTTAAGAATCTGATCGATCGGGTTGTACTTTCTTGCCAAGATATGATATCTTCAATGCAGAATCGGCCGCTTGACTTTAAAATAAAACAAAGGAATATCTGCCCATAATCTTGCAATGGAGCCCATTTCTACGTAAATAACTGTCGTTAATTCTGCAACCAAGCATTCATTCTGACAATTAAATAGGTTCTGTAACTGTAGCAAACAACTTTGACGCATATATTATTGAAAAATACAATTCCACGACTCTATAAAACACCGTGCATCAAACAGGCATACTCAATGTCCCTGGATTGTTCCTCCTTCTCTACCTCAAGTCATTTATATATTTTCAATCACTTCGCACATAAAAGGACAAAAGAGTGAGATCCGAGTTTTGTCTCCCGCTTCATCTCTGAACCCTTTGGACTTGGTGATGGGGAGCTGATTGAAGGGTAAGTAGTGCGTTTTGGAGAATGAATTCTTTAGATGCTAGAAAAGAGAAAGAAACAGAGAAACCCAGAACAGAAGCCTGTGATTCCATTATTAGTCTCAGTTCTCCTTCTCCCTCTTTTCATTTCTGATGGCTGGATAATTAAACCTCTATAGTATTGTCTTCCATCTTCCTTGCCCCACTTCCAGCAATGCGAATTCCCCTATGGGCAACTTTAAAAAGGCCCTTTTTAGACATCTGTTTTTCAGATCAGTGCGACTTTTTTCCCATTAATTTGTGTTCTTTGTGAAAGTAGAAAAGAAAGTGCCAGGACAGAGATGAAAATATGTGTAAAAATCCTCAACACTTCAACTGTAAAAATCAAAGAAGGTAAGAAAAATACCCAAAATATCTTTTTTTTTCTCCAACATTTTTTTATTCTACTGTAGAGCTATTAAACAACCCATACCAGTCCTTAAGTGTGCATTGCAAGACATCAGATGAGAGCTCAGAGGCTGGAATGTTACAGAGCTTAATTTAAAAGCAGTCGCGCTCTCCCCTCCAGCTTGAAGGAGGCAGCTTGTCAATTACTGTTCCTGCTCTGACAGAGGCTTTGGGCGTCACAGGGAACAAGCAGGAAAGCAGCAAAGCATGGAAAAATGAGCACAACTTGTAAGAATGATCAAATAAATACAATACGGTAAATAAAATGGATGCGTACAAGATGTAAAGTATCTCATCTTATATTGCTGTATAATAAACAGGCAAATTTCTGACACTGTTCTATATAAATGGTCGCCATAGTTTAAAGTTGTATGTAATTTAGTTCTATTACAGGACTTCTTCAAATCTGTAACACACCCAGATATAGTTGAACTAACATTTTTATTATGAAATGACAACCTATAATGATTTAAGTCCATGATTGAAATAACCTAGACCAGCACCTCATCTTTTCAAACTGTACATTCAGAAATAAAAAAGACTTTAACCTGGAAAAACAAAAGAAAATGATATTTCATGAACAAAGAAAGTACCTACAGAGGGTAATAAGTCATTGCAATCATCTTAAATTAATTTATATAATTATAGCTGAATTTTTTGGAGTGAAAAGAATATAATATACAAAACTTAAAGCTACTGTGCGGAACTTTCTGTTTGTGTTGCTTTTGGCGCCTCCTGTGGACAAAGCCGTACCTCGTCTCTTTTTGCTGATTTTGTCCCGTAACCAAAAATCCCATCCTGCTTTCTTTCAACAGTCATGGAAAATGTTATCATAATTAATTTCAGTCTGTTTCATAACCAGCGCAGAAAATCCTCACAGGAGCTTTAATAAATGAAAGACTCTTTAGATTAAGATAAAAATGCCCATCATCAAAGGTGTGTACTCACTTACCTGCTTGGTTATCTTTAAAGGGGCTTTACACAATGAAAGGTTAAAGTAAGCACATTTTGTTACTGGTGAGTGAGAATATTTTCTTCTTTCTCATTTACATTTTAAAAAGGTTTCTATCAATTATTGAAAAATCAAGTCCTGAGATTGCATTTTATATATCGCACTTCAGTGTTCATTTGCATGGTCTGAGCTAATGAGTAATGGTGGAGGTATAATGTGTTTTGATCCTCCTGAAGGAAGTGTAACTTACCTTACTTATATAAAAGTATCATAAGCTGAGGTAGAATTAAAAGACTGTAAACTCTTACTCCATGAATAACAGTTTAGTGTGAACCGGGAGAGCTTTCTGGTTGTGCTGATAAAATGGATCATCCGTGTGTTAAGCGTCTCTCTCCATGCTGTGTGCTCCAGAGGTTTGAAACAGCTACATGAGCCACTACCTCCAACCATAAGCCCAGGGGGGCTGCTGGTGGGCAATGCATTCATTTTGACCATTTTTAAGACCAAGTGAGTCTCTGGTCTAGTTGCTGTCCCTCTGCCCGGCAAGAGACTGTGTAACAGGCAGGTTTTCATGGAGGTACTTCATTGTGCCATGCTCAGAGAAGTCAGCTGCTGTGTGCCCATCACCTCTGAGAACCCACTTGGTGGTGAGCAGCCCCTCAAGGCCGACAGGGCCCCGGGCGTGGATACGAGCTGTGCTGATGCCTACTTCAGCCCCTAGAGACGAAGACAAAGACAGGAGAAGAAAGGCAAGTGAGGGCTTTATGTGCAGTTGTGAGAATAACTATCATATGAACATCAGTGTAGAGTATAAAGTCTTTTGACAATAAGAGCAGCACGTACCCAGTCCAAAGCGGTAGCCGTCAGCAAAGCGTGAGCTTGCGTTCCAGAAAACACAGGCGCTGTCCAGCTGCTGCAGGAACTGCTCTGCTGTTTCCTCTGCAAACGAAAGACAGCGTATTGATGCTACTAGCTCACACAACCATCATTTACATGAGGAATGAGATGCCAGAAAAATGGAGTTGAAATGATGCATTCATTTAGAGACAGAGAGAGAGGAACACCGAGAACTTCCCATAATTAGGGGTATTTGTTGCTGCCATCACAAGCTACCTATCAGTTCTTTCATCTTGGACAGAAGGTCTAAAGCTCCGAATGTCATCAGGAGAAATCCTCAGGAGAGTTTCCATTTGGCTTAAATACTGTATCCAGCTTGTGTACGTGTTTATACGTAGCAAATATGGCATTAGGTAAAAATAACAGCATGATTCACTTATATATTCTTTCTACCTTTAAATCTATCTATCTATCTATCTATCCATCTTTACATCCATCTATCTATCTTTACATCAATCTATCTTTACATCTATCTATCTATCTATCTATCTATCTATCTATCTATCTATCTATCTTTATATCAAGCTTTACATCTATTTTTACATCTGTCTATCTTTACATCTATCTATCGATCTATCGATCTATCGATCTATCGATCTATCTTTACCTCTAACTTTACATCTATCTACCTATCTACCCATCTATCTATCTTTACATCTATCTAACTGTCTATCGATCTATCTTTACATCTAACTTTACATCTATCTACCTATCTATACATCTATCTATCTATACATCTATCTATCTATCTTTACATCTATCGTTACATCTATCTATCTATCTATCTATCTAAACCACTGCGTACAAATCAATGCATTGTGGTACCTTCTGTGGCCACCAGATGGCAGCAGCTCATCCTCCACTGCAGGTGAAAATAATCCTCAATGTAGAGTACACTTTCCCTCGCTCACTCTTCTCTTTCAAAAGGTGATCACTGTTTCTTTGGTCACATAAAGACGTCAGGTGTACAAGCTGTTTGTACCTCTGTTTGTATTTTAATATGCTCGGGATTATTTCTAAGAAAGGTTTTTTTGTTTGTCCGTGTGTCCGTGTTACAAATGAGGCCATTTATGTGGGAAAAAAAGACTCTTAGATGTTTATGTTACACGCTTAGTTCAAAATGAGCTGATTAATTAATGTGTCCGGCAGTGTGTTCAGTCTTCAACACTGTCCACGTGCAATATAGTCACAGCCTTTAAAGCAGGAAATACTTTAGAGACTGTGCAGAATGTTTTCTATCAGCATTAGTAAGAGAGATGCAGCGAGATGGCTCACTTAAAAGACAAAAAAGTGTTTAAACGTGACCCAAAGTTATGACGCGGACAAGTCTTTTAAACTGGGTTTTAGCATCTGCTCTCCTTTTTAAATGGGCTCTGTCCCCCACATTAGAGTCGCACAGGGAGGCTGTGCACTCATCCTGACAACAAAGTGTCACTGCTCATTAGTCACTGCGGCAGGAAGTGAGATGGACGTGGAAACGGAATCAAGGGAGGAGGAGGCAGAACTTGATGAATATGAGACGCAGACATGAACAGGCATGATTGACCGTTGAGGCCGTGGTGTGGTAAGACTGCATCTTTTGGTTTTGTGAACTCTTCCCATTGAAATTGCAAACCCATTAAAAAATACTTGCGCTAAACTATTCGACCACCTACCGTTCTCTGTGACAACAACGTCCGTGTGGGAGCTGCCATACTTGTGAATATGATCCACAGCCTCCTGCATGCTGTCCACCACCTCCATGCAGCACTCCAGGTCCCCGTACTCGGTCCGCAGGGACTTCGCCTCTGACGGGCTGAAGGTCAGGTAGGAGGCAAACCGAGGGCCTGCGTGAATCTTTACCTAGAGACACCACACGTAAAAATACGGTTAATAAGTTGACATTTTTTACTACGTATTTTTATGTTGGATGATTATTGAATTATAACATTATTTCCCACTAAAAAGTAACTATTATACCCCTTTCCCGGCAAAATTAGTGTGTTGACACAGGTTTTTCAGACCCGGGGAGACCCGCTTATAGATGCTGATTGTCTCTTTTCCCATTGCCAGTGAGGTATAAACCTGTCGGTCTCTTTTCTGCTGCGTCACTGTCTGACGTCACAAACGCGCTGGAAACAGGGTTAGTAAACAGTGAAGATGTAACGGTGGTTAGGTCTTTTTTGTATCTATTACTCATTCAGTCTGTGTTTCAAACTCGACACATTTGGAACTATGTTCGAGCGCTGCTCGGACGGAGACGGGCAGAATTTGTAGCTGAGAAGACAAGGAGTCACAGAAGTTACCGACGGAGCATAGCATCGCGCCGGAAAGAGGGCGGAGATTAGCGTGTCGACCCGGGTTCCCATCAATGCCGACCGGAGCTGAGGCGATAATTACCCGGGTCTACTGCAGAGTCATTTGATCTGGGTCTGAATGCCGATTGTAGCCTTTCCCACTAAGCAAAAAAGCCGAGTGTTAGCGGTGTTAAATAAACCTTCTTAATGCATTTGGTGTTTACCCGCTCAGTGCGCAGCATGTCAATGATCTGGTCGAAGAGTGGAGTCCTGAGGATGTCCCTGTGAATCAGCAGGGTTTCCATGGCATTACATGCAGCTGGGTAGTCACACTTTGAGTCTCTGACTGGAACAGAAAAGATTCAGTCGGTTACTGACATATTCATAGTTTGTGGTAATCTTAAATACAAATCCACCAGAACTACAGCAGTCATTTTCTAACATTTGATAAATTAAGGTCTTGTGTTATTCGTAAATATGAACGTCAGCAGGGAGATGTAAATATGCTGACCAATTTTGATGACTTTGTCGATGCTGGCTTCAGCGTCGACATAGACGTGGCAGATTCCCTCGCTGTGACCCATCACCGGGATGCCCTTTGCCGCCCGCTGAATGTCCCGCACCAGCTGGGAGGAACCTCGAGGGATAATCAAGTCGATCATCTTGTCCAGTCGGCACAGATCCTCCACCTCCTCCCGAGTGCTCACCTTATGATAAATATAAGTATATATAAGTTTGTCAGTGGCAGCTAGGAATACATGTTGTTCAGGCTTGATTTTTAGCCAGATTTCTGTATTCCTAGTCTAGAAAATGTCCCATATAAAGGTTTTTGTTGCCTTGTCAGAAATATGCAGGGAGGGTATTTACCAGCTGAACAGCCTCTGTGACTCCGTGCAGGGAGAGGGCCTCCTGGGTGAGCTGGTGGAGGACACGGTTGGTGTTAGCTGCCTCCTTGCCTCCTTTCAGCAGGAGCGCGTTGCCACTTGCTATGGCCAACGCTGAAACCTGGAGAAAAACAAACAGGTCTTTTGACATCTCCATATGTTTGTTTCATTTCAAAATTCTCTAAATACCTTAAAAATACATATAAAAGAATAATTCAACATTAAATTGACAGATCAGTTTGTGTTACTGCTGCCCTGCCTGGATACCTGCGGCAGGCAGTCAGGTCGGGCCTCGAAGATGACCAGCAGGACTCCGATGGGCACAGTGATCTGCTCCAGCTCCAGGTTGTGAGCCACCCTGGTCCTGCGCAGCACGCGGCCCACGCTGTCCTGGGCGGCCACAGCGATCTGGCGCAGGCCTATGGCCAAGCTGTTGAGTTTGGATGGAGACAAGCTCAGACGCTTCAGCATGGCTTGTGGCAAATGGCCTGTAGAAAGAAATGAGGGAGAGGTGACACTCTTCAGATAGGTGATGGGGATTGAGCTCTTGATAGAGGGTTAGCCTGGGTCGCCCTCTGGTGGAGAGATAAGAAACAAGCTGCCCATTTTAAATGTTTTTAATGATCTCTTAGTAAAGTTCATGTTGCAGTATAAAGAGTACAATTAGATTTGACTGTTGATTTTCTCTTACCTGCATTAACAGCCAGGTCCATGTCCATCTTGTTGGCAGCCAGAATCTCCTCCTTCCTTTCAGTCAGCAGCTCTGCTAGACTGCAGATGATCTCACCCCTCTGCAAACACAGTCAATAAAATGCAGGCAGGATTAACTTGCAGCACAATGATCCACAAGGGGTCAGCGTTTCTCTATGTCTGAAATTTAAAACCGTTTATAATCAAACAGACACTTTTGTTACTGTTCAAAACAACATGTCACCTGCTCTGGGTGCAGAGATGCCAGGGTTCTTCCGGAGTTGCGTGCCATTTCTGTCTGCTGCTCCACAGTCGGTCCTGTTGGGGGGCGAGAGACAGGACAGACTTTAATACAACAGCAGTACCTGTTCTGTATTTGGTCGTATTAAGATTTGTTTCTAATAACGAGCATGCCTTCATGTTATAAATGTAGTTAACAAAAAATACAAACATGTCTTAGTGTTATTCTAAGAAACTCGACATCCCCTTAAACTCCTGCCCTCCTAAATGAGGGTAAGATGAAAACAAAACCTCTTTAAAACATTAAAACTAAATATTGTAAGATTCCTGAGGGGATTTAGTGCATGACTGTTCCATGTGTGTTCCTAATAAATAGGCATGTAATATAAAAACAAATATAAAACAAAAGAAGAAGAAGAAGATAAATGGAGCAAGCATTCAGCTCAAGTAAACTCACCAGCAGGTTTGATCTCAGAGAAGAAGGTCCCCACCTTCTTGCCCTCCACAATGTCAGTGATGACATGACCTGTTACTTTGGGGTTGGTGCCGTTTGCAATGACCACCGAGGTGCCGCCTTGCAGAGCCCAGAGCGCAGCCTTCACCTGTACAAAAGGTTCCTTTAAGGCTGTACTTGAAGTCAAGACTTGGCTACTGTATAGTTACATGAAAAGAATCAGAAGTCAACCAAATAAAACATGAAGTTACAAAAAGCGAAAGTTTTTCAAAAGAAAAATGCAAATTGGATAAACAAATCTCATTTATGTTGGGTTTTTTTAAAGAAGAGAAATCAAACAGACTTCACAGTGTCCAGCAGGTTTTCAGTGGTGCTAAGTAATTCTGACAATTTTGGAGTTGTAGGCAGTGGTGGGAGAAACACACATACAGCACACCTTTAATACATGTAAAGTAGCTGTAAAACAATGTTGAACTAAAAGGCATAATATAATACAATTATATAATAATATAATTACACACATCATTATCAAAATGGCCTCGCTAATAGCGCACAGTATGTCTCATATGTTATTGTCTCTAATGTGTTTTTAATTTTCTGTCCTTTTTTTGTTGTTTTATTTATTTTATTTTTTTCTGAAAACATTTATTTATTTTAAAGTTTCCTTCTTGTGGTTTTTGTTTTAGTATCATTTATACCTCTTTAAATAATTTCCTCATTCGACAGAATGTTTACTTTTATTTCATTTATTTGGTCGTACATGCTACTATCTGTGTATTACATTGTTGTCGTTTTTAGTGTTGAAAACTCCAAAATAAATCATATATTTAAGTATAAAAAGTTACAAGTACTTCTGCGGAAATATGGCCGATATAATCACTTATGATGTTAACAGATTGTTAATATTGCAGCATTTGTATTTAAAAGCATTTTACACTTGTAGCCTGGTGAGGGGAAGTTAGTTTTAGCTACTTAAAGCAAGAAGATTTGCACTTTGCACTCTGATAGATGTCTACTTAGGTAAGGTTTTAACTAGTTTGAACATAGTGACTGAAGAGTTTTAACATACCTTTGCTTCCATACCTCCAATCCCAACTCTGGACTTTGTACCATAGGTGATAGACTGCTGATCTCCCGGGTAAAAGATGTCAATAAGCTTTGCATCATCTGTCCCAGGGGGGCTGTTGTACAGTCCTAAGAAATAAACAATGTTTTCTTTTAATACTCACACCTACATGTGTCTCGAAATGGGCACTCTGCTACATGATCCTTAAAACATTGATATGATAGTGATTCTAAGCTCGCCTTCTGAATCTATTCAATCGATTGATATTGACACAATTATGTCCTCACACACATTGTGCAAAGCTATAAGCATCAATTTCAGAGGCAGAATGCTTGTGTTTGTCTCCCTCACATGACTCTCTACTGACCCTGAGAGAGCTGTTTTTTTCCCCCAGTGAGGAGCGCAGACAGATGGTGTTGTTACCTAACAGCTGACCCAGACTGTTGTTGTGGTAACGCACATACCTTCGACGTCAGACAGCGCGATGAGCAGGTCAGCCTTCATCTCTACGGCTAGCCGCGCCGCCAGACTGTCGTTGTCCTTAATGCTGATCACCTAAAGATGCAGAGAATTGCTGATGTGAGCTCCTCGAGACGTAAATGCAGGGGCAGGAAGTCAGCCATCTGCCCTTTAACTCACTGGAGCTTTTTCCTAAGGGCAAGCTGATAAACAGAACCAATATCTAATAGTGTTCTGTGCTACTGTGCTTTCTTCTATGACCACATTGTGACTCTAGGGCAAGTAAATAAAGACTGGCAGAGAGTGAAGTGAATTATCTTCAAGAATCAGAAGAGTTAGTTATTTGTGCAGGAGAGCAGGTGAAGGAGGCGTCTACCTACAGGAGTTAGTCCCGGCAATGCCACATGCCTTAACGGTCGAGGGCAGAGCTGATGAGGTAAGGCAGGGTGGCAGAGGTGTTTCAGCGTGTGTGTGGATTAAAGTAGCTAATTAACAGTGACTGTCTGTGATGTATGAACTCTGTCTCTCCCAGTCCGCTCAGCACCCCTGCTGCCACCGCTACCATCACCGCTACGAGCGTCGCCCCCCCTGCTGTCTGTACCCACATTTACCCCCTGCAGGTCGCTGTTGGGCTCCGGGGGGGGCACCACGGCGTCGTTGGTGTTGATGATGGGCACGATGTTCATGCGCATCAGCTCCTGCAGCGTGCTGTTCAGGTTCTGCCTCTTGTCATCATCGTGGAAATCTAGATTTGTCACGAGGACCTGACGGAGTAAGGAGGTAAGAGTAGAGTGACAGACAAAGACTGAAATAAATTACTCTGTGTAAACATTTCAAAGTGATTATTTTGCTACAAAGTATGTAGGTACCTGTGCAGTGCAGGTGCTGTATTGTGTAAACATGGCCTCATACAGGGCCATCAGGCCGCTTTGTCCAGCTGCAGCACAGGCCCGAGCCTCAAGCACTGGTATAGACTGCAACACAAATGAAATACACGTCTGGTTACATTTAATCTGGTAGCGATTGCATCAATCTTAAACCTCGCCCCAGTGAAACCTTCCTGTTTAATAATGTTTTTCAGTACGCTTTGAAATGTCAGATTGCAACTGCAGTGTATTGTATAATAAAAATAATAATTTATAAGAAAACAGTATCTAAAGTAGGTTGAGAAAGCAGTCAGACAGGGACACACAGGGATATCATGCACTCATGTGCAGCTATAAATGGGGCAAAAAGGTACCGGAGCTCTGCAAGGACGTTTTAGGAAATGTTCTTTAAAGTAATAATCTGAAAGATTTTCATTTAAATAAATGTCTGTTAAGTCTCTATCTATCGCCGAATGAGGTGACACAATGGTGATTGAGCCTATGGCCCACTGATGAAAGCCTTTGCATTTGCAGAATTACGGACAGAAAAATCACAAGCGGCGCCCAGTTGGTGACGCGTTTTCCATCACCCAGCAGTGGTTGGTCTGCCAGAGAGGGTAGGCGGAGCTAAGCGGCTGCTTTTCCGCTCTCTGTGAGTGTTGCGAGTAAACAGTAATCTACTATGGCTGAACAAACAACAAAAAGATCGATGACTACAGATACAACTTCAAAAACAAGTGAAAATCCAAAGAAGAAGAAACAAATTGGACGCTCAGATGAAGGCAAACAATGTAAAAAGGAAAGCGACCGTCAGCGAGGAAAATCAAGAGTTACAACCGGAGCCGACCATGAACGTCACACATGCAACACCGTCTGGATATCTGGGAAGTGTGTTCCCGCAATTACCGGTTATCACCATAGGTGCCGCCAAAGAGAACGAAACTGAGATCTTCGAGATCAGAACTTTAATTTCAATTGACAAAGTATTATTTGTGAATTTGAAGGCAATCTGAAAGAACGGCTGTCTAGCCACAATGGATGCTACTTCCACTATCATACTGAAAAATTACACCCATAATAATTTCTAGCTGAGGGCCCTCTTGAATAGAGAGTACAGGTTGTCATTAGAGTGAGACGAGGGCCACTGGGCTGTTAAAAAAAATTGGGAACATATATATCATCTATAACAAATGTGCCTGACAGACATTATAAAAGGACATTGCAGTGATTATAGCATGGCCTTAGCATAATGTTATGATCATGAAGATACAGTCCAGAGAAAAATACTGAACATTATTCTTCACGATTTAAGACAAAAATATTGGGTGTATGGTGTATTTGTTATGGTGCCACAGCACCGAGGTTGTCCCCAAACTGAATGACTGAAACTACACCTCCAGAACAGCGACAGCAACTTTTTGTTTGTGTCCGCGTGTTGGTTTATACTTTACCTGCACCTTTTCTTACCATGTCTTTGAGCTGATTGTGCCCCGAGTGCAGCGCCTGTCGGACACTTTGGGACAGCAGGATCTCGTGCCTTAATCTCTGCTTGCCAAAGGCCACAGCTCCACTGGTCACAATCATCATCTCCCTGCCTTGGTTCTGCAGCATGGCCACCTGGACGACAATCCACCCAATTAGGAATCGCACAGAGCTGGGCTCACAGATTATTGTTTGTTCTGCTTCCCTGACTTGTGAGTAACTCACTTACGGGTTAATTTATCACAGAACTTTAAACACATGGCATCAAAGCTTGTATTTCCTGCTGGTTTCCTTCTCCGGCAGGAATTTTCTACAAGACCCAAAAGTTATTCTGAAGAACAGTTTGTGCTGGGTTTTTTTGGAATCTCACCTGCTCCACAATGGAGGCCAGCCTCCCCAGAGCCAGGCCACATTCGTCGCCACGCGTGACCACGGCACTGCCGAGCTTCACCACGATCCTCTTGGCCTGACGCAGTTCCCCGCGGTGCGCAAAAGAGCTGCCATGGGCTCTACCCTGGGCGGCTATATAGAGGGAGAAGATGTAGTTTTGTAGTGAAAAAGGAACTGTTTTATCACTTACTCAACTGTGACTCTTTGGAAACACACAAGGACAAATACTGTAACTTTGAGCAACATTAAAATCTATGTGAATGTATCAATATATTGGTATATTTCCAGACAAAGCACAGCATTAACATTTGATAACTGTGCAAACAAGCATGTTTTGCTGGCTTGTTGGTTTCATTGATTACATGACCGGAACAAACAGAGTTCAGCCTTTGCCTACATCCATCTGTAACCTGGAAACAGATAATCACGGCCTTCAAAGTGCCACATCAGCAGGGCAAGCTGAAAGGCCTGTGCTGACATTACACATCTCTCTGGAGCAATGAGGCGCATGAGAGAGACAGACAGAAAGAGAGAGAAAAGAAGGAGAGGCTTATGAGTTCTCATACAGACGAGTGGGAAAGAAAACTTCCTGCAGGTGCAAAATTGAAGTCAAAGTTATGAGGGTTTGTTTCTACAGATGCCTATCACGTAATGCTCTGCCTGCAGATCCTGTATTGACTTTGTTTAAAACATTGACAAGATGCTGAAAGCATTTATAATATTTGAGTAGAACATCAAGACATTCTTAGATTTGAAGGTAAAGGCTATTTAAGGCTTGTTTTTTGAGAGGAATTTCTGTTATTTTTCTGTCAATGGATAAATCATACAGACTAGATCATACAATAAACGTTTAAATACCCATTAAAATATCACCAGAACCTTTGGTGACCTCTTCAAAAAACATTTCAAACCAAAAAGAAGATAAAACCTTGCAGAAAATTGTGTGAAAATGTGCATTTTTGCTTAATCTCACATCAGAACAGATAAGTGTTCTGTCAAACTTTTGCTAATTGTTGTAGAAACTAAGCATGCATATTACATCTGAATCATTTATTTTTCTGTAATCCAGGCAACTGAATGTCCTTGAAGGCTGCATAGTCTATACAGTGTTTACATAGAATATATGCAGTATTTACTGTAATACAATGTGGCACTACAGCATCGCTTGCCTTGTGTCAGTGGTCGGATGAGCAACCGGCATACGTGTCTCTGGAGATCCAAAGAGGTCCTTGAACATATTGCAAGCCTTTGCAGCAGCATGGTCAGTTAAATGCCTTTACAAAGAGACAATGAGTGGGAAACACACAATATTAGCATAAAAGATATTGAACCGTTGTTTCCACCAATACAATTAGAGTATAATGTTTCAATGGCGACAAAAAACTGAGACACAGTATCCCAATGTACAGTGAAAATATAATTATCCCACTGGTTCCATATGGGGAAAAGTAAATACAGTATACTGTACAGTTACGTCGTACTTACTGAGCCTCCTGAAGTTGCGGTTTAGCTTGTCCTGTGTTTGTACCTGTCCTGTAAAACTTATTTTATTGACTCTTGTTCATCTTCTTGAACCCGTAATTTTTTCATTTATCATCCAAACAGTTAAACAGAGGTGGTCTCTTCATGTGCGCGACTCCTCCCCTAACTGCACGAGCTGCTGATGAAACTGTCAGTGCTGTTTGCAACTACAGCTGTCGTTTCACCAACTTTACCACTGCGACCGTAATTTATTTTCTATTTACGTTAAACGTCTGATAATTAATTTCACACACTAAGTACATTTATTGTTGCTTTTCGACATGAAAGAGCACCGTAAATTGGCGGTGAAGTGGCAGGATATGGCGTCAAGCCGGCCGGCGAAATGCGGAAGAAGAACGGAAGTGACGTCTAAGTTCATAAACGTGACAAAAACTCCGCCTCTTGATTTAAATGAAATAAGGAGGCTTGATTTGCATTACGTTTTATGACAAACCATAACCAAAATAGCCAATTTTGAAAAAAATTTACACCTGAAAAGATGTATGAAGAAATCCAGTAAACACAGGCCTATTTTCCTTTGAACATGAAGGCTACTAGAATGTGAAATAATGTTTTACATGTTCAAACAGTGTTTTGGCTAACAACATAAGCTTCCAGAGGTGTATCCACTAGGTTATATTAGCGTTTAATAAGTTAAAAAGATTGTAAGAGAAACATGAGATTTTAGATTATTATGACAATGCTACTTTTTTCTGAAGAGAGGTCAGGTGGTGTTTTGCAGTAAGGTTAAATTTAAATACACAATGCCTGCACCATCCAAAAGGCACGAGGTATAATATTTTTTGGCATTTTGACTCTATTGAAGGTGCTCTGTGGAGTTTTCTAGTTGAGTTTATATTCAATTTTACTCACCCAAACATATTGTGTGTATCATTGAGCTTCGAGTGCTAAATGGATTAAATTCCTCATAAAAATTATTCTATAAATAAAAAATACATATTTGTCAAATTTTGTCTTCTGCATCGTTTACATCCTCCATATTGTGTAATAACACAATTTCATTAAAATATTACAGTGTATTACAAAATACAGAGCCTCAACTAACCAAATATGTTGCCTGAATTTCTTTTTTCAATCTAAAACTAATGGGATTACAAAGGGGTGTCATCTTTCCTAATTGACAATTCACCTGTGCAACTTTCATATGCACCATGTGGTGGACAAATCACAGGGCCACGGTAATGATGAAAGTCGTCTGTACCTGTGCCTTGCTGTGACTAAATAAAAAGTAACCCATTGCAGAGTTGACTGACACTGTTGGACTCCCGCTGCCCCTAGGACCAGAGATAACGAAATTGGCTCCTGTAGCTCTGGCTAAATGTGTATTATTTCATTATATCTGTCCTTTTGTTTACTCTGTTGTCCGCTTTTGTCCTTTATCTGTTCTCCTGTGTTCCTCCCCGCCCTCGCTCTTTTATCTGTCCATCTGACTCAGGGGAAGGAACTGACCTTACCTTTCTCCTGGCTCAACTAATCCACTAACTATATTTGTGAGTGTGTGTGTGTCTGTGTGTGTAACCTGCTGCAGGTCTGTTCATTTCAGTCCCTTTGAAGTGGACAAAATATAGATTTTCCATCTTAAACAAACATTGTCATGAAATAAAATGAGTCCATTATGGAATATCAGTAAATGTCCATAGGAAAGATAGATCACTTGGGACCTCACTAGACTGAAAATGAGAGTGTAAATGTAAAAGCCTGTTGATCCGTGGCAGTTCAACCATGTAATTCTTTGGATGAAACTCATGTGGTTAGCTTGAGGATTCTTTGGAGGACTTTAAAATGCCATGCAGTAATTGAGTTGTTTTGTGTTGGACTGTACACTACCAGTCAAAAGTTAACAATCTTCCTTTTACCCTGTACAGATCTCCCTTAAATTTTTCCAATCTTTGTCCAATGTCCGTGTTCTTTGCCCATTAATCTTTTCTTTTATTTGCCAGTGTCAGATATGTTTCCGTCTTTGCTACTCCTAGAAGGCCAGCTCCCCAGAGTTGCTTCTTCACTGTTGATATTGAGACCGGTGTTTCGCGGGTACCATAAACTGATGCTGCCTGTTTGATGACATTTGAGACATCTGTTGCAAACTAAAGTACCCTTCATTTCTCAAAAGAAGAATAGACTGACAATTTTTGGAGCGAATTTGACCTTTTTCGGCCTTTTTGAGGTTAGAAAGAAAATCGCTGATTGACCCGTAACTTTTGAGTTATAACGCAGCCTTTGTGTGCTTCATTCATTGCAGCTCAACTCATTATCTCCGTTTTAAAAATGGCAGCATGTGTATTGTTTCTAATATGAGCATGTGGTTTCGGAGCCACTCTAAAATAGCTCTAGATACGCAACTATGTGAACCCCCCCCATTCTCAGCATACATACACAGTCAAGCTGAACAGTTATTTGATGAAGAAGCGGAGAGAAGAACAGAGGAGCGGAACAGTCAACCGAAATTTATCAGTGGGAAAGTTCTGAAGAAGACAAATCATAAAGGGAGAGATTTCCAGGAAAAAACATTAGCAACATAAAGATCAAGAGGGGGAAGATCTTGAACAATCAGCGTGAAAAGTGAGTTGCACCAACTTTTTGTCATCCAAATGTTTTTGTGAATTCAAATTAATATATATCTTTCTTTAAATGCATATTTTAAAGCATGAAAACTATCAGCATAACGCTTTGCAGCCTGCATCATGTAATTATGGAACGAAATTAAGAGAAACTTACATTCTTGCAAAAGAACAAAATACAAGATCGCAGGAGGAAATTGCCAAAAATGGGAAGATCATGGCAAATTAATAGTCAATTTTACTGACCATGGACTTATGCAGTCATGAGCATTGTCTCAAAACTAATGATGCAAAATACAGCCAAATTACTGGTATCAATTAATGAGGCTGCAGTGACATGTTAATGGTGCAACATGCATCACCTTCCAGCTTCAGTCTATATTTTTCAGTTATTTTTGAACAATTCTGTTTGTACCGAAATGAAGTTAAAGCGCGTCTGTCTGACAGGACTGGTGTCTGTGTTCGGTGGAGGCCGCAGTGATGTGCAGTGTGGGTGCAGGGAGAGCCAAGCTGGACTGCAGCGTCCTGGAGGAGGACTGGCAAAGAGGACAGAGCTACGCGGCTCACTGGCACAGCCTCGACCATGTGCCGCCGCCGCATCAAAAGTATCCTCCACATTAACAGACTCACAAAATTAATTTCAAAATAAAGCAAGGGCTTAAAATAAGATGTTTGTGACCCTCTAACAGGCTGACAGAGACGGAGGCAGAGCGCTCAGAGAAACACAGAGAGGCCAGAAAGCTCCTCCAGAGATTCCTCTCGGGGGCCATCAGCAAGGATTACCCACAATCCACATCTCACTCAACCAGACGACCTCGTCAGCCTCTGGCTGACCCCTCTGCCAGGATGGGGCCGAAGGGGCAAGAAGGCCAGCATCACGTCCAGGAGGAAGTCTGCTGTGTGAGCGTGAGGCCGAGGAGTGTTGTGTTGGAGACGAGTGGGAGGAAGACGGTGGTGAAGATAACGACGCTGCCGAGGTTCCTGGGCTGAACGTTGGTTCTTGGTAAACATATGAAATATTTCATCGTGCAAATTGTGATATTAGCACAAAGACAACTGTGTTTTTGCTTGTAGCTTTATTCATTTTGTTTGTTTGTGTGTAATAAAATATGCTTGTTACGAAGTCATTTGTTTCATTGGTTTAAATTTAATACTTCCATCGACTGGCAGGATCCCACAACCCAAATACCTTTTCTCCCTTGGACGCTGCCATATTTTGGATGTCTGAAAGGGGTCAATATGTGCCTTGTGTGCGTGTGTGTGTGTGTGTGTTTGTGATTGTACTTCAGCTGCCAGGGATGAACGAGGTGTTAACAGACTCCCGGGGAGAGCACGTTTGATTACTACATGGCTGTGCTCCACATTGGTTCAGCTGCTGCTTTGAGCGATGCTGGGAATAGATGGAAATATAATTCAATCAGGGGGATGAAGCTCG
Organism: Semicossyphus pulcher; assembly: GCF_022749685.1. Lineage (NCBI taxonomy): Eukaryota > Metazoa > Chordata > Actinopteri > Labriformes > Labridae > Semicossyphus > Semicossyphus pulcher. Next base: position 16,095,090 of record NW_027211670.1, on the reverse strand, counting down.
CTGTTTTGTCAGCTGGCCACTGTTGTCGTTCGTTTCAAAATTTAGCAAACTACTTTAATGGAGCAATAAATAAAACTGGTGATATTTCCTTGCACAAAATAGCCAAAAAAAGGAAAAAATTGAGCAAAGGCCTTCCTCATTTTGTGGAGAAAGAAGTTTAGAAAAGCAGGTAGACTATAGACGACCTTCTTTGCAGGGACAGGTAAAAGCCTATTGACATATTTTTTCAAAAATCACCGAGTTAAAAATGTCCAACAGAGACAGATAAACCTGTTTTTTACTCAGAGATAGATCTGTGTGTTCCTCTCAAACACGGTTGCCTAGGACAAACCTGCTCTATTGTTTGCCTGAAAAAGCCCCTGTGGAATGATGGTGGAGATATGGAGGGCCTCTGAGAGGTGGGTGGAAGACCTGAGAGCCATGCGAGGAGTCCATTAGTGGGTCGAGTGTTGGAGGAAGCCCCCTGATCTGATGGTATCAGTGCCTCGGGGCAGGGAAGGCTAAAGGAACAAATGCTATCAGGCTGCAGCATGGGCCCAAAAACAGGGATTGCTATCTCTGCGCATGGAGCTCAGAGTAGCCCAAAGCACAGATGTAATGACACAGTTGCAAAGGTATATAAGGTGGTAGATGGTCCACCTGAAGGCTGACCGCCAGACGGATAGAGTTCCATAGAAAACAGGAGGATGGAAGAGAAGGTAACAGAGAAAGGAGTAGCAGCCATGGCGGCGTGCTACCAGAGGTTTGATCCTGCAGCGTATCTGCAGTATAACTACACTCCACCGCGGGCTGATTTTGAGAGGAAGGACAGCATCGTGCCGTGGAAGCTGGCGTGCCTGCATCGAGCTTTCACAGAAGGTAAGGAGATGCTGTGATGGATCATGTAAACTTAATTCCAAAACATTACATGCTAAATGTGTAGCTATAGAAACAGAGCTGAAATATGGCCTGATTAAATTCATTGTGCCCTCTCAAACACATCAAATGTTTGCATAAAACAATCTATTTGAATAGGATCTGCATTTAATTAACTTCGACACTTCCTCAACCTCTCCAGGCGATGTCAGTGGTGAGCTGCTGGTGGACATAGGTTCAGGTCCCACCCTGTACCAGGTGCTGAGCGGCTGTGAGGTTTTTAAGCAGGTCCTCCTCACAGACTTCCTGGAGGTCAACAGGCAGGAGCTGAGGCACTGGCTGCAGGACGAGGGAGGCTGCAGTCTGGACTGGACGCCCTACCTGCAGCACGTCTGCAAGCTGGAGGGACGACGGTAAGACCACATCTGTTAATGTCTGTTTGAAGATATCTTGTCATATCAGTAACGAAGAACAACTTAGGTATTACGATTCTGAATTTAAATGTACACTATGTCCTCCAGAGAAAAACAATTCCTCTTTCTAGTGAAAGACCTCTAAAGGATACTTTTAATAGCTTTGTAGAGTTCCTTTCTTCCCTTTCACTTTCCTTGAAGAGACACAATTTTCCTCCATAATTGGTTTCACAATCTCAAAAATGGATCAGTCATTTTCTCTTAAGGATGAAAATCTCATGTTTAATTCTGGCTCTCTCAGTGAACAATGAATACCCTGTGCCTAAGTTCCTTAATTTGGGTGTTCAATTTGATAAGAAGTGATACAAGGACATGTTCAGAAACCAACCTTGTGTGAAGATCCACATGTAGAGCTACACTCTAAGCTAAGCGCTAACATTTGGCATGCTAACATGCTAGCAGCGACAATGCAAACATGCTGATGTTAACCATGTGTACCATCTTATGTAAGCATATAAGTATTAGCTTATTAACGCTAAAAGTTGAACACTTTTGCTCAAACCAAAGTTTAAAAAACTCACCTGTTAGGGGGGCGAGATGAAAAGTCAGGGGATCGCCAAAATGATTCATCCTGAGGGGACAAACATCCATCCATCACCTGTTGAAATATTTTACTCAAAACCACATGCTTATTATGTTAGAACTACAAAAAAAGTCAGGGGATCACCAAAATCAGCACTATAGCATTCATCCACTGGGGACCATGAATATCTGCACAAAATGTAATTATTAGTCATCAGCTGCTCTCTGTGTTATTTCCATCTGGTCCAAAGCAATGAAACAACTGCACTATAGACCACCATATTCACACACTGGCCATTTTCCTCAGACCTCAAACTCAGAGTGGGTAACTCAAATGCTCCTATAACGTCAAACTGCTGTGTGAATATGACAAATAGTTATCTTTTTATAGCTTCCTAAACAATTAGCAACTGAAAAGACAAGTAGTGAAACTATGGAGGGACATCAAAGGAAAACAACATACTATATAACCTTTTAGCTTCCGCTAGACAACAGCTAATGTTTCTATTCAGCCACTTAGCTAACACTATGCTATCTAAGAAAAATCTCCTGGTTAACATTAACTAGATTCCTAGTTAACATTACATAGGCTAGGAACTTACTCCTTTCCTACGGTAACAGTAAAACTACAAAATGGTCATTTTAGCTTTCAGCTACTTCCATGCTAACAGCAATATTAGCTAGCAAGTGGCATAATGCTAAACTTAGCTGTTGTCTGATAATGGTAATTTTAACTGGTCATTGTCTGGTCAGTTTGTGATCAATTAAGAAGCAGTGAAATGAGGAAAATGGCCACTGTGTGAATAATCTTAGCCTCTAGCATACAGCTAATTAACACCGAAATCATAATCAAGCAATGCATGTTGCTTCTGTGTCAAAACACAGAAGGAATTGTATTGAAAATGATGCAGAGCTACATCAGAATAATATTATTTATTGGATTTACAATTTTTGTTTTTATGTAACATGTGATTCATCGACATGTCTCTGCCAGGCCCTCAGCATGGACAGAGAAAGCTGCCAAGCTCCGCCAAGTCATCACAGACATCCTCCCCATCGACGTGCACCGCCCTCAGCCTCTGGCCCATGATGTCCTCCCTTCTGCGGGGGCTGACTGTCTCGTGTCCTGCTTCTGCCTGGAGAGCGTCAGCCCAGACCTGGCTGCCTTCACCCGGGCCCTGGGCCACATCGGGAGGCTCCTGAGGCCTGGAGGCCACCTCCTACTCATCGGAGCCCTGGGAGAGAGTTACTACTTTGGGGGGCCTGGGGTAAAGATCCCAGTGGTGCCACTGAATGAAGCTCAGGTCTGTGCTAGTTTGAGCGCGAGTGGTTTCACTCTGATCCGGCTGGAGGTTTACACACTGCCTCAGGACATGAGGGTGGGGGTGGATGATGTCAGCGGGGTGTTTTTTGTGAAGGCAAGAAAGGATTAAAATGTAAAATGGGAGAAAGGGAAAGATGATAGATAAAGGCTCAGAATTAAAAGTGATAAACTAAATCCCCGGATTAAAATATTAGTGATTAAACTGAGGTAAATTCATGGTTCAGCATGACAAAAATTGGATTGCTGAAGCTAAATCCCACATATTTGTATTTCTATGTTGATGTTTTAAGCTATTATCGTTATCTGCATTTTTACCACAAATATTTCAATGGATTCTTGAGGGAAACATTGTAAAGACTCAAACATACTGATGATATATATATACTTTAATTTGGGTCCAGCAAATATCTCTTGTGAGGGTGAAGAGGAAGATGACCTCATTTTTTTTGCCATCAGAGGTTCTCAGTATTGGAAATGTAATCACACATTGCCTCCTGCAGTTCAAACACAGCAACTACAGCATCAAGAATGTAACGCTTTTGTCAGCATATCTTATATCACAAAATAGCAAACTGTTTATAAACAGTATATTTTGGTACTCTACATATACTGCTTTTCAATAAACTGCAATCCATGAGGAGGTCGAGGATTTACCTGTTGTGTTTTGTAATTTGTAATAATGTGAATAAAGAACAGATGAAAGAACCATGCTTATTTTAAGTTTGTTTTCTATCTCAGGTTGAGAACACCTTGTTGATTTCAACTTCAACACTGAAATAGATGGAGAAAGAGATCTATGGAAACAATGTCAATTTCATAGTTATGTGTGAAACAATGCTTTAAAAATCAATTCAATTTGCATTAGAGATACTAAGATATGACTACTGGAATATGTAATTTTAGGAATTGAACACTGGGTGTCAGTATTTGGCCATTTTTTTCATCAGCCATGGTGATTTTGAAACACATCTGAGTTGTCGCCAAGACTTTATTTGACTTAATTCAGGTTTGTACTGTAGGTAGGATCCCAATGGTTAAAGATAAAGGTATAACCTGAAGTGGTTCTAGAATGTATTCAGATTTGGCTTTTCTTCAACAATAATAATGTGTTTTAGTGGGTTGGTGAAGTGGTTAGCGCTGTCACCCCACAGCTAGAAGGTTCCTGGTTCTGATCCAGGATGAAGTGGGCCTTTCTGTGTGGACACTGCATGTTCTCCTCTTGCATGCGTGCGTTCCCTCCGGGTACTCCGGCTTCCTCCCACAGTCCAAAGACATACTCCTTAGGTGCAATGGTGACTCTAAATTGCCCGTAGGTGTGAGAGTGAGTGTGAAAGGTTGTCTGTCGCTATGTGTCAGCCCTGTGATTGATGTGAAGATGTACCCTACCTCTCGCCCAATGACAGATGGCTCCAGCCCCCGCGACCCTCAACAGGATAAGTGGCATAGATAATGGATGGATGGATGTAAAATCCAACCATATAATCAAGTCAGTTCACAAATGGACAGAATCATATTTAGGGTCCCCATTTAATAAAACTCTGCTGTCATTTGTCAACATATGTCTAAAGTACATGTTGACTCTCTGTGGGAAATTAAATACCAATTAAAGTAATAATTTTCATGGAAAATGCATATCAGTGCAGTATTGTGCATTCCTATGTTTATACATAAATTCACTCAAACACTGACAACCCATTATAACAGTTTTATTAGCAACCATCACAAAACATGTTTTATATACAAGGTCAAGAATGAACATTCACGCTCATCATATATAAGTACTGTTTCTGAAAAAATAGGTCGTCTCTCAGTTTCTCTCTACTATCATCCCTGCCATCACAAACAGATCATGCGCGCTAATCACCATGTTACAAAAGGCTGTTCACAATATAAACCAGAGAAACTGTGCTGCATCATCGTGATTAGTTGGATTAGTCTGTTATGATTTAATCTGCTCTGCTGTTGCTGTGACTGCGCTCAATCATCTGTAATCCACCCTCCTTTGGTTTCCTTGACCTTGCATGCAAACATCTACAGTACAAGATTGAGGAAAGCATACTGGAAGAGTTGAAAACTTTATGGGTAAAATAACAATGTGTATATTTCATATTGCAGTATATGTAAGGGATAATCTAAAGTGAGCAGGTTGCTACAGCGCTTACAACCTGCTCACAGTACATTATCCTGTTTATTACACGGCTACCTACCTACGAAATGTATTATTTGACAACAAATATTAATTTGGAAATTATTTCATTAATTTAAACATGATTATATTTCCGTTTTTCCGTTTAAAAATAGTCTGTTACACTCACAGTGAGAGCTGCGTCCAAAGCAACGCTTCACTCTGTAGCCTTCTTAAAATGAGCTAACCGATCTAATATTACATGAAAATGAGCTAACCTAGCTGTTTTTACCCACATAAAAATGAGCTAAACTAGCTGTTTTTATTCACATTAAGATGAGCTAACCTAGCTGTTATTACTTACATTAAAATGAGCTAAGCTAGCCGTTTTTATTCACATTAAAATGAGCTAAGCTAGCTGTTATTCCTCACATTAAAATGAACTAAGCTAGCTGTTTTTACTCTCATTAAAACAAGCTAACCTAGCCGTTATTACTCACATTAATGAAAACATTTCCACTGATGGTGTAAGACACGTTGAACGGGAATCAGCGCAGCACCTGATTGAGGTTTTCTGTCTTGTCACTGTCAGAGTTTGTTGACATTACCTTCTCCACTCACCATCTCTAAACACCCCCGTATCCCATACTGTGTACTGTTTAATGTTTACTTCATGTGTCGTCTTTAGTTTTGTAGATCTCTCTGTTGTAGCCTACAGTTTTTGCATTGTTTAACCTGTTTTGTCTCTTTTCTTTTTTTCCCTCTGTAAACAGGCTGACATGACGTCAAATTTACCGGACTTCTTTCAGCGGATTGATATGATTACAGTCTTTCCTCCGGATTGTGTGATTAGAGCTGCATCCCTAGCAACGGTTTGTTCTTCATAGCAACGGTCTATCGAGAAATAGCAGACCTCGGAATGCTGTTGTTAGCCAATCAGAATCAAGTATTTAACACAGCTGTGTAATAACGTGTAATATAGTCTATAATATCTGTGCCATATACTACAATAACCAAAAGTCTCTAACTGAACTGTAGAAGACTAACATTTAATGACCTCCTCAGGGTCTTCAAACACTTTCAATTTGACCATCACAGATAAACAGATAAAATGAATCTTACATGTTTATAAAACATGCATAGGATGGCGGAAAAACTATGTTCTCTATCTCTTGTAACAACAGGAGGTCTTATCTTGGGCTGTCCGTTCTAAGTGTGTTCCTTTAAGCACCGGTATCAGTTGACAAGCCCTTTATATGACGTGAAAAAAGGTGATGTAATCAACAATTCTGTTAAAACTTCAAAAAAAAAAATCACCTTTATTTGCTTGAAAAAAACTCCACAGTTCTTATATAACTTGTGCAGTGTCCTTGGCTGATTGTAATGTATTTAGCCTTGTCTTCCTTGGCTCACCGAGACGTCATTTCCTCTACAAGTCTCAGGTTAAACTTCTCCTTGCACCTGCTCATTAAGATTCTGACCTTCCTAAATACCCATCTGTTTTTCCCCCCTCTCTCCTTCTCACAGTCCACTCTTTTGTTGCATGCATGCACACACTCACATACCCAAATAACACACATTCATATGTACACCCATGCACGCACACGCATGGCCCATACGTGTGTTATGCAGGTATTTTCCTCACTATAACCCTGTCTCCACCTGAGCATTGTTCTTTCGTCATTCTCCCTTTCCTTCCTCTCTTTCTTTGGCCTCCTCTTCGTCTCTGCCGTGAGGGCTGAGATCAGCACTTCCTGTCAAACTGTCCGGTTGAGAACACTGACCTCTGAGTGGTTTGCGTTCTTCTCTTAGATCTGATGAGACAGGGATTTTTTTTACAGGTGTAAGTAAGGTCTGTTAGCTATAAATGCCAATATACGATGGAAATAAAGTGCAATACCAATCCACCTGACCAACCTGTGTCTGAAGCTGTCTGCTTCTCATGTTCCTCCTCTTCCTCCCCAGAAGAAGGCTCGTCTTTGTCCACTGAAGACATGTCTAAGGAGGACAGGTGGGCTAGGGCCATCCTCTGCACAGCTGAAAAGAGAGAAAATAGAATAAAAGATGCCAGATCTCTCTGCCAGATGCCAGAAGGTACAGTTCTGTTTATTTCTTTAATGAAAAGATGATAGATTGATGAATGTATGAACAGGTAGACTGAAGAGAGTATTTTTGGTTATATCTTGTTTTGGTTTTTTTGCTATTAAAGACACATCAGCAATTCGGAGGCTGCATCCTTTCGAAGGATGTATTTAAAGCCGATTGTGTCACAGCGATGCGTTGAAGGCTGTCCCATTTCGAAAGACTCCTTCAGATGTGGCCAACAAATGCCTTCTCCTTTTCGTATTACACTTTTACATAAATATTTTTTTGGTTTTAACGCCATTAAATAGCTCGAGATACAAAAATATGAATTATCTTTAAAATAATAGGTTATGTTAGGCGACGTTAGTTATGATAGCTAGTTAGCCCGCTAGCTACCTGTTGCTAGGCGACAGGAGCCACGTTTGGTGATGCAATGGTAAGGATGAGAACAGCTGGTGACGCAAACAGGAAATCCTCCATAGACCAGACCGTCTCATTTCAGTTTGGCCATAGCGCTCTACACAGGCTACGAGTGACTCATCCTCATTAGGCCGCGTCCTTTCGAAGGATGCAGCCCCTGAATTGAGACACAGCTAATAGTAGAGCAACATTATGATTTATTTGTGCTATATATTGTTTCTTTTTTATTCTCTAGCCAGTCCTGAGGGTCTGTCTCTTTAGCTTCTTTATGATCCAATGTGTTCACTAGCTAACAACAGCCTGCAGCAGCTAAAAGCAACCCTCAGAGTGGACAAAAAAAGTAAAGTTGAAGCCACACAGCTAAACAATTAGCTGAACCTCGCTATGAAGCTAAGGTAAGTCTGCAGATCGGTGGATTCTCTTGAGGTTCATCATAAGTGACACCTATCATGTTTTTATATTGTTTTCTCTTGGTTTCACTGCGAGGAACTTTCATTTTGGGTCGATCTTGGCGAATGTAAACAAAGGCTCTTTTGGTGGTTAAAGCCTGCTTCACATTAAACCACACTCGGCATTACTCTTTCAGACTAAGATAAATACATTTAATTTTGCATAGCTGACTTTGTAACAAGAAAATGATCGAGTAATTTATTATGTGCAGGAAAGGACACTGACAACTTCTTTTAAAAATAGCACGGTGTCATCTGCATATAGATTGATATTCAGAGCAGAGACCATTGTTACACCTGTAAATAAAGGATGTCCTCTGACGGGTTTGTGGTTCAACAAAAAATAGTGCCTCTTGTAAACATGCCTAAATCTATATGATTTGTTATTGCCTCGGCCATTGTTTTTTTGAACAGGAAAGAAAACGGTAAATGGTAAATGGACTGTACTATAAGCGCTTTTCTAGTCTTTGTGACCACTTAAAGCTGTTCATACCCATTGGCTATGCCACCAGGAGCAATTTAGGGTTCAGTGTCTTGCCCAAGGACACTTCGACATGTAGACTGTGGGAGCTGGGGATCGAACCTCTTACCTTCTGATTGAAAGACGACCAGCTCTACCAATGAGCCCCAGCCAAGGCCTGACTCAGGGCTTTTTGCCCGAATAATACAGACCTTCTTTGGCCTCTTTTGGCTAGTCTACCTGTTGAGAGCGCCATTAATGGATGTTGTTGGGTGTATATGTATGCCTGTATGATATAATAATGAGGTAAAAATACAATTTAAAATACAATTTACTATCCAAATATTTTTAGGAAAACTATGCCGACATTTTAAGATGCAATTTTGATGGCGAGAGTCAAATTAACAATTTAAAATAAATCTGAATAATATAAATATCTATATCAAATAAGTATTTGTTTTTGTATGCATTTATATTTGTGGGACTCCCTGCATATCTGTGTGTGTACGAGTGTGTGTGTGAGACCATGTTGCAGCTGTTTGCCTATCGTATAATCCAGGATGATCCAGAACAGACCCACAGCTGTCTCTGCTCCTAATCTCACATAACACACACATTTGTACACACACATTCACACAGAAACACACACCTCTCACTGTGTTTTTGGGAAAGGCACATATTCCAAACAGATAAAGACCACATGGCAGTTGCCACAGCGAAATCAGGTCGCCCAAATTGCTTTCATTTTGTACCATTTGGTGCAAAAGATAATTGTGACGTATAAAGACTTAAAAGATTTACCTTTAAGAGAGGGCGGCTGGTAGGTGGATGCATGGACCAGTTTGGCTTTCAAGGCTCCATTTTCCCCCAGAACCCACTGCAAGTAAAGCATTAAAAGCATGGTTTACAGATGACAGATGCACAGTATGGTTTAGTGTTGTAAAAATTAATGATAAACAAGCCTAGAGTGCTATACTGTAGCTTCAGATACATTTAAATAAAGTAACTTACTTAGCATTGTTAGTAACTGCAAATATTATCATAGTACGGCTGCAAAAATGAGGCATGCATCCAACATAAAACTCTTGCACAAGAGAGATAAAGAGGAATTTAAAGCTCCTGTGAGGAACTTTTGGTTTGTGTTGATTTTGGCACCCCCTGTGGACAAAGACTCTTCTATCTCTTTGCTGATTTTGTCCTGTACATGCTTAAGTGGTGGTTTTTAACAAAAAATCTCCTCCTGCTTTCTTTAACAGTCATATGTATCACTCACTTTTAATTTCTGCCCTGGAAAATGTAAACACACAGCGTGCAGTTAATCGCTTCGTCTAAATCCTACCCCACGCCAGCGGTTTCTGGCATTAAAAATAACTATATAGAAACAATCAATCTTGTTGCTGATGGTCTGGTTTGCTTTTGTAGAGTAATCAGAATTAATTCTAGTGTGTTTCATAACCAGTTAAAAACTCCTCACAGGAGCTTTAATTTAACCATCAGTTTTATTCAAAGGCCTTTTTTCATCAGGGTAAACTACAATACACAGCTACTTAACGACATGCCTACCCTTGAAGTTTTAATCCTAAAACTCATTAAGTAGTTTTGGTGCCAGAACCTAAAGGGGCGTGTCTTTTGGTACTGTGAACTGCTGTGCATCTGCAGATAGACCCATTTGTCTAACTCTCTAACTGCTAAGGTAATGGTGCTAAAATGCTTTCTTTCTTATGTCCTTAACCCGAGGGTACGGTTGATCATTCTTCAGGAAAGTAAACCTTGGCAGACTCATGTCCACAACATGAGCCCATGCAAAATTTGGTAGCCCATTTTGCAGTTGGATTCTCTCAGCATCACCGTTGTCTTAATCCAGATAATTTATTAAGTATTTTCTGACCTCATGACATTTTTCATCAAGATCAAGGGAAAGTGTTTCGGAAAAGACATACGATTTAATTTTTATTACTACCTACAGTCCTGGCCGCCTGACTCCCACATCCATCTGCTCACAAGTGTAGCTTCCTGCACCATCCCCACCTACCTCTCAGCCATCTGTACCTGTTCCTGTGTTTTAACCTGTTGTCTTTTCCTCACCAGTCATGGCCTCTTAAATCTCTTTTAATGCCATTATATTTTCAATTTGGAAGGCCTGTTCATCCCCATTGCCTTTAGTATATTTTCTGTCGTCTTTCCTGTTCGCCATATAAGAGTGCTTGTCTGCATTTTCTTTGTGTGTGTGTATCTGTGTATTCAACAACTCACTCTCTAATCCCACCTACATGTTCCTGCCTACAAAGCCAATTTGCAACATTTCCCAGAATGCCTTATAGCAGCCCCCAGAGAATAAGCCTGGTGGAGCTGAATTTCTTTTGTGTACATATAGAGTGATGGTTTAAAAGTCGTGAGTTGTGCAAATTTGTATTGACACTACTGACAGTGATATAATCAGTATCTCTGATCTTGTTCAATCTAAAATAGTGCACAACAGCATATTTACCGGGTGATTGCCAATGTCTTCCTCTGGTGATGGAGGGTCTGTCAATCTGAAGAGTGTGGCTGGTGTCGGCCTCCGACGTCGAATCTTAGCAAAGAGAGACAGAAAGTGTAAGCTTGTGTCAAACATGCTTTGTGTGAATGTTGGCATGTCTGCATGTGTGTGAAATATGCAACACCCTGACACAAACACCTCCATCCATAAAACATGGAGCAAGGTGTGGTGAATTTCTAATAGATATCTCTTATTTATTCATTTAGGCATTTGCTTTCTGACATTCTGTCTGCAGAGGATTTTCTTCTGTGACAACTATCCAATGAGAAAATGCACATCATTACATAACAACATCCAAAAGATTGTTGTCCAGATTATTCCTGAATGAGGATTAAATCTTGTCATAGATGGCAGATGGATAACTTAAAATTGCTTGCTATCTTACTGCATGTTCTCATCACTTGTTGGTAATCGTTTAGGTTCCAGTGTGTTATTTATCATAAGAAGCATGTACACTCCTACTTAAACCCTCTCAAACAATGTTACTGCCAAATATTAGCCTTCTTGTATTGAATTTGGATGGTGCTCTGTTTTTTTTTAGGTTTTAAGTCTTTCATCATCACTTCATGATAGAGGAATTGTTTTCTGTCCAACTTATTGTGCAATCTTTTAGTTCCTTTCAGGGCAGGACCTAGCATATTTGGTGCCCTACGGCATTTGTCAGATAAATGCTAGAGGGCACCAAATGAGGGACCACTTGCATTAGATATTTAAATAATTATTCCCTTATGTAAAATTGAAAAAAAGGAAGCAAATCCTGCACACTATATAACCCCCTCAGCGTCACAATTTATAAATCATATTAAGGTTTTAGTCCCTCTGCATCTTTGCCAAGAGTGTTTCAACTACACTTGCAACTATTGACCCTAAATAGATAATGCAAAGACAATTATGGGATTGTGTCTTGGTAATCCACTGCAGCTTTTGTACAATACATTACATGATGTCCCAAATATAAAAACAAGACCAGGAAAAAACACAAACAAGACAACAAAAGGTGGGACAACAACTCCAACTGTACTGTGGCTAGGACGGCCATTTTGTCTCATCTTGCCCAGTAAAAGATATGGCTCCCCAATTAAACAGAGGATGTTAGTGAGCTTAACCCATAACTTTGAAATACCCTCTTGCCCTTGATTTATGCTCAGTGACACTGTTGTGGATTTTTGAAATTTTTTTGGCCCCTTTATTGAAAGAGAAAGGACAGTGGATGGTGTCGGAAACAGGGGAAGAAAGACTGGGAATGAAACGCGGCCAGGGGCCAAGGGTGGGAGTGGAACCTGGGGCCACAACATCGAAGACTGTAGCCTCTGTATACGGGACGCGCTATTTAACCGCTGAGCTAGACCGGCAGTCTGGCACCCCTCGATGTTGTAGAAGTAATCACATCCTCTTAGTCCTAACTTACTCTGGTGCCAATGCCAACCATTTGGACCCGACCCTTGGCCTCCAAGCTGGGAATCGGTTGGGTAGTTCTTGAAAAGCCAATCAATGTCACTGCTTTAGACAGACTGTAATCTTGGGGTATCCCTGGCTCAGAAGACATGACTGGATACATAGACTGGGATTCTGTAACAATTATGTTGTGATGTGCTCATATGTCACACTCTGTTTTGTACCCATAACTTCAGTTTGGCGGCTGTCATCAACTCTGTGAAGGTGCTCTTCTGGAAGTTCTCTGTGGCTAAAGGGGCTTCTCGTTTCTCCAGACCCCATTCCTCAGTTTTTTTTAGGAAGGTGGATGCCCTAGACTCGGGGTTGCCTCAGCCACTGGGTTTCTCAGCTGAGGATCAGAAGGTTTACCATGTGCCTTCTTCTCCCAGAAGCTGTCTCCCTTAGAGGGTGGTGTGGTAACTTGGGAGATGGAAGACAAGGTAGATTGCTTCCACACTTATCACTCAGCTCTCAGTGCTTGTCCAGATGACCGTCTGTTTGTCCCTGCCAGTCTCCAGCCTGGCTTGACATTCTGGGGTTGTGACTTTAACACAGTCAATGGAAGGGGATACCCAACAATTCATAGTTGTTTATCACATCTGCTGTCAACAAAGAGAACTTCAAGCTGCCTCAGGCCTTATTCATCACCTGCCAGTCCCTCGTCGCCCTAACGCCCATCTCTTTGGACTCCTTGACCGGCCTACCATCCTTCCAAGACACCAAGCCCAACTCATCTCATTACCCAAATTACTACGCCAAAGCCGTGATGAACTCAGGGTACAGTATGTGTTCTATGTACAAAGTCTCCCCAGTGATGTGGTCTCTGACTGAGCGCCACAATTTACTTCTCAGTTTTGGTATGAGTTTTGCAGTGTACTAGGGTCCAATGTCAATCTAACTTCAGGTTTTCATCCAAAATCCAATGTTCAGGCCAAGCGCATAAACACAGAGATGGACACGTTATTTGTGTTATCTCACTTATTGCAACCCCTCCAAACAAGTCCTATGGATTGAGTACGCTTCTAACACCCTTTCTACATCTGCCATCCTTCTGTAACCTTTTCAGTGCTTCCTGGGTTACCAACCACTGCTCTGTCCTGAGCAGAAATATGAGGCCAGTGTCCATTCTTTCCAGGCTGTCATCCGGTGGTGCCAACGCACTTAGACGAAGCCTATTCCACCATCCAAATACACTGCCCTGGTGTATAACTCTACACGCTTCCTTCCCCAATGAGTGGAGTCTGAGAAGCTGGCTCCCAGTTGCGTGGGCCAATTCCCCATCTCTAGGGTCATAAATCCTGCAGCCATCAATTAAAGCCTGCTTCAGCACTTCCCCTAGACTCCCTCCACTCCCTTAAACTGTCTTGCCTAATAAAATCGATTTGGTAAGGGGGTGCAGTACCTGGTGGACTGGTATGGTTGTGGTCCCTAAGATCACTTATTTTTGCCCACAGTATTCATCATTAACTTCCAGTGGGCTTGTCCTGACCAACTTGATGGTATGTCATGAGTCATCCCTTTGAAGGGTGGATATGTGTCTTGTATACATGCCTGCCTCTTTGCCTGATTTGTTTACCTGTTTAATTGACCTCCTGGTTTTTACCACCACCTTTTAGGTAACCTCAACTATTTTAGCATCTTTGACTGTCTAATTGGACTTCTTCACTGGCCTACTACCCTCAATGGTTTTCCAAGACGCCAATCCCAACTCAATCCATTACCCAATTACTCCGCCACGAAATACTAATGTCGTAGTAGAACATGTGTTCTGTCTCCTATGTCTCACCAATGATGTGGTTTCTGACTGAACCCCACAATTTACTCCACTTTTGGTCTGAATTCTTTTCAGTCTTTCAGTTCTCTGGTTTATAACCCCAGTTTATTCCCATATCAATGGGAGCGCATGAACACACTTAATGCGACCCATTCTTCTGGTCCAAACATCTGGTTTTGACCGCTACCTTCTAACTAACATAAACTGTTATTGCTTTTGGGTTCCAATCTGCCAACACCAGAAAACTTTACAACATCAGCATTCTTGATGATTTCTTGCCTTTGTGTGTTTTATGTGAAGCAGAGTGAGCCTAAATGAGCTCTACCTCGACCAGGTAACAGATCAAAGTACTCCCTCTATGTTAAAGCATGGAAATAATGATCAAATATAATACTTCAGGGACCGAGATGCATTCTAAGTACTTTTACTATTTATACCAAAAGTACACTTTGCTGCCAATACAGTTTTTTGGACAACATGTTCACCTTTGATTCAATCCAAGAACAGCGAACCATTGCTAATTCAAAAATAATACAACACCTTCTTCTGGCTAACAATAACCAAGAGTGTTATGAAATATATAATATCTTCATCGCTCTCTCTATTTTGTTATGTGTTATGGTAATAAGATTGTTGTGAGATATAAGTGGCTGCCAATAGTGTAGGCACGAAACATGTGGGCGGTATTCACTCTGGAGTAACTCTTACTGCTTCTGCTTCGCTGTGCATGCTGGACTCATACATATTCATCAATCAGGCACTAGAAATAAATATGCCGCCTCTGTTGGGGGAACACATTTAAATATGAATTACAAGACATCCGATTAGAGGTTAAAAAATGTATCAACATGGACATTTATGTGCGGTAATCTAAGAATTTCACACACGTTGACTGACATACATGCACGCCTCTCAGACGAGAGGATATGCATTCAAACACCCAAGTGCAGGTAAAGACACAGTGACCTTTTATGGGTGCTTTGTTAACATGGTAGCGAGAAGGTCAAGCACCTAGAGAGAACATTTTTCATCAGGTCCTTGTTGGGCATGTCTGAGAGGCCTGTAAATGCCTGTGTTGGCTCAGGGATGTTGCAGACTGATTTGATTTGCAACTGATTTGCTTCACATTTCTCAGCATATGCAACAACAGAAGCTACAAGAAGATTGATTTTCCTTGTTATATAAGGTACATTGTGTTACTTTCAGGACGTCTGATTTATTAACCTCTTGATTTGCCTAATGAGAGGAAATAACTTGAGCTGCTATTGGGAGTTTGTTTTGCATTTTGATTTATCGTTGTGAGTTGTGAGACCAGTCCCTCTGATTATTTGGGACAATTATTTTGTACCAGCCAAAAAAATGTTACATTCAGTTTTGGGATGATAGCACATGAAGATTGAAATAGACTAGTCTCTGAGTCATCTTGTAGAAACAAACAATATTGAGACCGCTGCCCCAAAAATAAACTAGTGTCGGCTATTTTTACAAGTTAAGGGACATTTTTAGGTATCTGAGTCTCTATGTCAAAACTGGCCTCGACTCAGATGGCAAACTCTGTATGAAAGCAAGAAAGGTCAAATAACTGCTCTTCCTGATTGGCAGTTTGGTGAGTTGAATACTAATTTTAACACTCAAACTCACTTAAAACATCAAAAACGTTCTGCACAAGCCTATTTATACATCTTAAAAAGGCTGAACTTTAAAATAGAAGGCTTTATGTTGTAAAGGCTGTATATCTGTGCAGCTCGGATGACCTTCATTGTTCCCTAACATTCTACTTCAGTGCATTATTATGGGTGCTTGTGATAAAATAACAGCTTATGCAAGTGATACAGTATCCTGAAGTAACCTTAACAATTAATGCAGTCAGTGAAAGCATACTGGAAATCCCAGCTGTGTCCATTCAATGCTTTCAATTTACTCTGAATAATGAAGCCTGAAACCCACTATTTCCATTGACCTTTTTGTGTTCCAGTGAGCAATTTCTGGAAATAGATGAGAGTTGATTAAGGACCATCAAATCGGATATTAAACCTTTAATAAGCACTAGAGTGGAAATACAATCTTGTTGCAGTAACCGCTTGAACAGTCATTGTAGGGATGTGTGGGAGGGTGAAACCCAGACATTTACAACTGGGAAACATGATGTGTCATAGGCGTAGTTTCGTTATTTATTTATTTTTTTGCGGGTGGTTCAGGGAACACGGCCCTCTTGATATTTAGAACATGTGCTTTTGAAACCACTAATAAAAATATTAATTGGTAGAGTCTGTTTATACTGATGAGCTGCCTGAATGCCACTTATTGTTGCAACCTTCGGTTAGGTAGGTGGTGGCGATGCGCAACCTCAGAAGTGCACCACAAAACAGAGAGAAGAAGAATCACACATGCACGGTTCTTAACCACGGAGGAGGGGGAAAGATTATGCTGTCTGTTGGAAGCACATTTTTCCTTAAAAAAAGGGGTAGTGTGCTGTTTCACATTTTTATATATATAATGTTGCAATGTTGGACGTCCACACTAAACCTGGGTGAATTATCAAGTCTGTAGGTAAAAGTATGTTGGAGTAATCCCCAGGCTTCTCAGCTCAGTCTGCTGTTCACACAGGTTTTTCTACACGCCGCACTTTGTGACATCACAAGGTGCAGCCTCAGCAGGCTTCGGAGAGCTGGCCAATCAGAAGAAAGTGGGGCGGGGTTTCTTAAAGGGATAGAGCTGAGTTGTTTCAGGCAGAGGCTGTATGAGGGCCTGCACAGAGCACCAGTGTGAGAAAGAAAACATTTTTTAACTGTAAATTATGCTGAGTGAGTGAAATATGAAGCTTGAAATTAGCATAATACCCCACCTTTAAAAAGAAGGACGTTCCAATACTATTGTTTTTTCTTCCCGATACCGATGTCTTAAGTTTCAGCTGTTCCCGAGTACCCCTCAGATTCTAGTCTGATTGCTGACATTTGTTACCTTTGACCAACATCACACTTTCTGCTCCCACCTCACTGTTCTATGTTATTCTAACAAGATAATTCACCTTAAAAGCGTTGATTTTTGGGTGGGTAATTGGTTCCGATATCCGCTCTGCGCTTTGACCGGCGTATTCAGCGATACAGATACTTTTACTGAAACAATTCTAGTAGCAGCAGTCGCACAAATTGATGCATAAACATTCCCCACAAGTAAGGAAATTAAATATTTGACACTCATAATTTCCTGGTAAGGACCCCGGCATTACGAGAAAACTACATCCTTGTAATTTGATAGCAGTCAAGAGCAGACCACATATGCTGGCTTTTGGGAATAAGACCTTGCTGGACTTTAGAGCTCTTGGCTTTGCTGCAGTGGAAATTTGTTCTTCGCATTAGCTGGCCTTGCCCTTGATTCAGGCCTCAGTCATCCACAGCTAATCTCTTTGGTTTTAATCAGTCCTCTCCTTGGCTGATGATGTTTTTTCTTACATGCCTTCTGTCAGTTACTCTTTTTTTCCTCCCTCTTGTCCTTGTCAACTCAACACTTTGTTTTATGCATTCCCTTCGTCCCACTCTTTTTCTTATCTCTCCACCTGCATCTTTTTTTCTCCACTGCTTTCCAACTTAATGCTAATTTTATGGCTCCTGTACACAAGAACTTGGTTGACCTTCACTTGTACTGATCCTCTTGAAACTTTCCGTCACATTCACTGGGAACGGAACGCAATCTCCGCTTTTCACGAAGGCCACAAAAGGATGAGATGCCCTTGACCAAATCTCATCATTACTGTGACGAAGGCCTTGAGCTAAAGAAACTTTGCAGACTCTTGAGCAGCCGTGCTTGAATGAAACATCCATTAACCTGATCTGCAGATTATAATAAGAGAGTGGCAGATTATAGGAGAAGTGGAAAGTGACTTGGCCTTTTTGATGGTCAGGGAAAAGTGAAAAAATTCTCCTCGTCAAATTCCTTTGAATGAGGATTATAATCGAGAACCAACGCGCTGCGGTCAGCAGTGTTGGGTAACGTTACTTTTGAAAGTAACTTGTTACATTACTGCGTTAGCTTCTGAGAAAAGTGACGTGTTAGATTCCTTTTGTGTTACCAAAAATAAAAACCCCTTTGTGACATATTGTCTACCTTTGAATGTATTGACTCTACTGTCATGCAGCCTAGTTTACGGTCCATAGTCTGAAGCTTCGCAGCCTAATAACAGGAATGACAGACGCAATATAACCGTTACAGCTCTTTATTATGCTAACAATCTGATAGTGAACTGGACAGAGGCATACAATATAAGACACAGCAACTAAAGCTCTTAGGCCCTGTGTCCACAAAGCGCCTTTTTCTGAGCGCCAGCGTCTTTTTCAGTTCTTCCCAATGAGGACAGATACACGTCTTTATTCAGAGCGCTCCGCTCCTCTCCGAGTTGAAAATCTGGGAACTTTTCAGAAAGGCGCTAGTGTCGTCACGGCCGCTTTTTTCAGGCAACCAATCAGATGGGGTGCCACTCGTCACCCTGGTTACCACCAAACATGGATGAGCAACTTGTTTTGGCCGTTTCGGTCTACCTGGCTCTGTACATATGACCAACAAACGGTATCACAATAGAGACCAAAAAGCCCATTTGTGGGAGCAGATTGGCCGGACACTAAATGTTGCTGCTAAGTGTTGTGCTTTTATCTCCCTACGTGTTGTAATCATGTTGTTGTCATAGAAACAAAACCCACGTGCAGTGTTTTTTCCCTCCTCCCGGTGCTAATCTGCCAGAAAAAGGCAATATGTAGACACGGGGCCTTAGTTGCCACCAGTGTCGCTGAGCTGTGTTTAAGCTAGCAGATAATTCTTCAATTTGAAGTAGGGCTGTTCTCAGCTGACAAACACTTATCCTCCAGGCACCGTCATGTTCTTGTCCCTGGCGCCCAAATATACAAAACAATGGGGATATTTCCACGAAATAAATGTTGTCCTCTCTGCCATCTTGTTAGTTGAATTAGCTAGCTAAGCATGCGCACTGACACAGTTTACCACTAAATAACGTTTTACTTGAATTGCAGAAGTAATACGTTACGATACTTGTCACAACAAGAAAGTAATCTAACAGGTTACTTTGTAACGCGTTACCCCCCCAACACTGGCGGTTACTTCCCCATCAGAGACGTATTTAGATGCATTCAGACCCGTCTCTGCTACAGCTAATATGACATGACCATTGGTTTTCTAATCACCAGTGTTGCAGGCAGCCTGTAGTACAATGCAGAGCAGGAAAATAAGGAAGAGGAAGACAAAGACGGGATGCTCGTGCCAGCTGTCTAAACTATGGAGGGTAAAAAATATTCTGCAGCTGAGCGACTGTTTATCCCCTCAGCTGGATAGCTGGCATGTTAAGCATGGAAGAAATTCCTCAAATCTCCAGCTGATTGTTCTCCACTACGATTTTCCGCAACAGGTGACCCCATAAGGGTTTTACTCGTACACTGCAACAGCAGAGCGAGGGTTGCTTTGGCGACTATAGGAGGACCTATCCTAAGACGTCTTATGCAAAAGAACCTTGTAACCTTTTGCGTGCTTCACCAGGGTGTCCCGCTGCTCTGATTCCCATTAGATCCATGCTGGAAGATTTGCAGTAATCTTACTTGGTCCTGAGCTGGAAAATTGTCAGAGCTTCTTATAAGGACTCAGTTTTCGCTCAAATAATGCTGTCAGAGTTTACAGGTCGCAATCTAAAAATGATGGGGTCTAAATAATTGAGGACCGTGGAAGTAATTAGCAGCAGTTGTAACATGAGCCTGTCCCGGATAGTTTGTGTCAAAACAGAGACGAATAAATAACCCAACAGATCCTGGGGAGTTTGTTTAACCTAAATAGTGTTTTAGAAGGAATACATCGAGTCGACACATGGGGTTGCTTAAAAAAGCAAATGAAGGAATGAAAGGGTAGAGGCAGCCTGAGAGACTGCAAGTTGGGCTGTAAACAACAGATGTGTGGGGAATAGTTGAGTTATTGGTTTATTTTTACATTCCGGGCTGAAACAAGCTGTCCAAGCAGATGCCCCGTGAAATCTCAAAATCTTCCACTCTGCGAGGAAACGAGGGTTTTTGGAAGTTGCACCTGGCTTCAAATGGGATGTCACTCTAGGGAGCAGCCTGCGATATAAAGACACCAACAAGCGGAAAGCCCGAAAGCAGGATGCGCCGAGGGAATCGCAGCCAAAAGTTATGTCAGTGTTACGACCTCTTTGAAGCCGCTGTTGCCAGACTTAAAGCTGGTCCGCATCCAGGCCGGCATTGTTTCTGTTCACACTGCACTATTTCACCGCCAGGTCAGCATGTTTCACCTGCTTTCGCTTTGAGTGCTTTAGCAAAAGCTACATATAACTGTATTTTACATAACGCACCGCCTCCTTCTCACACATGACTAACGATTTGACCTTCTATGTTTTGTTTCATCCCTGTGTGGTGAGGGCATTATTACTCAGGCACATAATCTCATTTTCAATATTACTTTATCCCTCACTTCCACCACCTCCTCCTCCTCCTCTTCCTGCACTTCTTTTGAAGGGCAGAGATGCCTCATCGCTTTTATTAAGGGCTCCAAAAAAGCGAGGCTGCACAGCTCAGCTTAATCCCAGCGCTGCCCACAGAGAAATAACCCAACATCAAAAAACAGAGTTGTGCAAAGTCGTGCTAGACTGCTTATGTAACTGTCTGTCAACCTTGGTGACAACGCCTGATGCTTCAGATGCCACAGAAAAAGGCGATGCGAACTTTGAGCGTACTTTAAAGACAGGATGAAAGTTGTAAGCAAATAGCAAATTGCACTTCTTGTTATTTCTATCATTACTTTTATTACCCCCCCCCCCCCCCCCCCCCCCAGCTAAGGTATGTTACTTCTAGGGGTGTTTTCAGACGGTGGCCTGGCCCGGCTTGGCCCATTAAGAGGCGGGGCTTATGCTCAAATCAACTTATTTGGCTGTGTTGCAACATGCTGCTAGTAGCTTTTGTGGCATTACAATGTAGCACAGCATGCAAGCACACATGAAAGATTTTGATGTTTCCACACTTTGCGTTATTTTTTAAATTGAACAAATATATATAAACAGGAGTATTACATCTGTACGAAAAAGTTGAGATGATTCATGGAGAAATAAACTCACATACTTCATGCCCCCCTTGGCCCGAGTTGGGGCACCCCTGTCTAACATGTCTGGACACGCCCCTGCTTAATCCCACTGAACACGTCTGTGAAACAAAGCTGACGCTGAGTCGAAAAGTAGTCTTTTTTGATAGAGGTTTGGTTTAAGGCTGCACAAATATGACACAAAGTACTATGATCCTGAGACAGGTTCTGCTATATGACCCAAGTTTGACCTCATTCTTCCACACACATAGGCTACACGCTCGCACACCACAACCACTTTCATTATCCACCCTCCCCAGGCTCACACTCACCATCTCCACCTGTCGCGGGTCCAGCTGGGTGGGCACGGCGGAGGGAACCGAGAACTGGATCTTCCTCCTCGCATCCTTATCCGCCTCCCGGTCCATCAGCTCCGTGTCTGCGGGCAGCAGCGGGTCCATGACACCCAGCCTGTCACCTCCGCAGCCAAAGCGGGCAGATGCTCACAAAATAAAAGTCCTGTTCCGGTTTAACTGCGTGTATAAGCTGTATGACTTTGCAATTTTTTTTTTTGTTTAATTTAGCTGTTAGTGACCAGCGGCATTCCTCTGCTGTCTTTGCACTCTTGAGTTGCGTTTGACAGCTTTGCTTGTTTCCTCCTCTCTTACACGCCTCTCTCCCTTTCTCTCTCTCTCTCTCTCTCTCTCTGACTTGATACGGACCTGTGCTGTTTATTTTTTTTTGACGGAAGAGGAGAGGAGTGAAGGTGGGGGAGATCGTGCCGGAGCTTTATGATGCTTTCAGTTGCCGTCGGAAATTTGGTGCACCTGCAATTCACAAAAGTGTCCGAGAATGACAGCAATGAATTTCCCATGAGAGGGGGCTGGAAATAGGCTGTATATACCATGTTGAGACACCTTCACTGTCACACATGTCCGAAGCCTTTTCTTTTAATAATATAAATATTAATAAATACAATATAGCCTAAATATTTACAACCTTCACAAGGGTATAGTTTGGAAATAGAGAGATTAATACTTTAAATAAAATGTGGATCAAACTGTCAGTCATACGGTCTCTTTGTGACTTTTATCCAGCTTTAAAAGGAGAAGAAATATCTATAACGCTTCTTTTTTTATTTTAAATCATGAGATCCAAGCCTGTCTCCAAATCTCTATTTTTTTTAACACGATTTTTATTATATATATGATCCTGATGGTGCAGTCAAGAATAAATCTGCTCCG
Organism: Semicossyphus pulcher; assembly: GCF_022749685.1. NCBI lineage: Eukaryota > Metazoa > Chordata > Actinopteri > Labriformes > Labridae > Semicossyphus > Semicossyphus pulcher. The sequence continues at coordinate 16,072,303 of NW_027211670.1, read as the reverse complement.
TCTCCTATATGTCTACCTTGGACATATCATATATTCTGTAAATATAGAAGAGGTATTCAGTTGGGGAATTCATTACCATGGCAACAGGTTCGCTCGCTGTGTTGGTAGCAGTGTGTATGAATGTAATGTGTGTGTGTGTGTGTGTGTGTGTGTGTGTGTGTGCTGAAAGGTGAGTTGAGGAGAGGTAAGAGAGCACAAATTCATATGCAAATGTGTTAAAAAAGAAGAGAGAAATTGTGTTGCTGTGACATGGGCTATCAAATGCTTATTATTTTGTTGAAATATATCAACAGAGAATATACGATGGAGGATCTTGGTCATATTTACACACAAATAACTTCTATATTAACGTGAATTAATGCTGCATTTAAGGAACTGAGAGAAAAGCGAAGGGCTGAAAAAGGAAAAAGACGGGGTGGCTAGACTGGAGTGGCCCAACTAGGGCACCGACTTATGCAGAGGGTGGGGCAAGCAATGTGCGCACCAGTGCTGTTGTTGAGTCACCAAACCTCTAGTTCGAGTCGAGTCTCGTGTCCACAGTGTTCAAGTCCGAGTCCGGATTACCAAAGAAGAACTTGAGTCGAGTCAAGTTTGAATTACCCGAGGCCGACTCCAAATTAGCTAGCACCTAGCTAACGGTAACGTTATCAACAGTCCAAGTAGCGTCTCACTATACTTTTCTGGTTGAAGTTTGAGGTTGTCGCCATCTTCGTGTGTTGCAATGCTCTTGCTTGCATTTGCTGTGAAGTCGTCGTGGCACCTTTTAAGGCATCCTGACAGGAACTGTTGCTGAACAAAAACGACACGTGAGCATGCGTGCAGGTGCACACACGTGCCAGGCCTTGCTAGAAACTGAATAAATTGTTAGGGCCTTATAAACAATTAAACAGCCCGTATCAATAAATAGGTCAGAGTCCTCCTCTCCATTTTCCAAGCCTGAATGCAGTCAGTGCTCGAGACCAAGTCTGAGTCATCAGTGCCTGAGTCCAAGTCGAGTCACAAGTCTCAAGTACAACACTGGCTCACACGTTTTACTAATCGTATCTATTTCTATCATTAAGGTATTACGCAGGGTTTATTTTGTTTTTCTACAGGCACGTACACGAGAAAAGAAGATGCAAATCCGAAAGTCACACTAAAAAGTACAAAAAAAGAAAATGTGCTACCCTGAAATGCTACAAAATCTGCTCCCTGTTGGAACGAAGGCCTTAAGTAGGAAGCCGCCAGATAGTCAACACTAGAAGGGGCTGAGGGGTGGCACCTGCAGCTCTTCTGCAGTTAGACTGGAGATGAAGCAGACCATCACAAAAGGGTCCAACGTTTGATCCCAGCTCTCCCGAGACACCAAAAGGTTCATCCTGTACTGAGGTGAACTTGAGAGCAGCTCTGGGTCTCTGCCAGCTCCCTGCAGGAGAGCAAACTCAGACGTGCTGAGGGAGGGCTGTGGAGTTACATTTTCCACCTCGGAAATTTAAAACAGCCGTTCTGTGATTCAGTTAAAAAATATGTAACATAACAGCTGTTAATGAGCCTCCGCAACACTATATGACACCTTAAAAAGTGTGTCATCGAAAACAGAAGGGATATTTCCCATGGTTTGTATGTTGCACAACATACTGTTACATCCAATCACTCAGATTGCATTAAGATGCACTGAGCTGCAGAGGAATTATCTATAGGATTACAGTATTATGAGCACAAAAGATAAAGTGTGATCCATCAGTGTCATATCAATAATGGAGTGAGGGTCTGCCACAGTGTATTTCTTCATTTCCCCACTAAGAGGCGCCAAACTTCTTGTAATAAAGCCTGACAAAAACCTGCTGTTAAAGGGGTGAAATCAATGAAATGACTGTATATTTTAATCGTGAATTTCAGAGTTCATCAAGACACCAGAGGATATTCTGGAGGATAATATGTCATAAGCGAGATTCTTTTCTCATTTTGGAGCAACAACAAATCAGAAAACTAAACTCTTTTAAATTCAGACATGCTGGAAAACCGTTTTGCATATGATTAAGATGTGCTTTACGTTTAAAAATAACAATATAAATATGGTTAAAAAGGTCTAATAATGTCTTACAATTTTGACAAACAATGGAACAGATACAGACATGATGTTAAAACACCTTCAGAAGACGCACAAGTACGCACACTGTCGTCACAGAAAGACTAATAAAAAGTTATAACTTATTATTAGCAAAGCTACGGAAGCCCTAAACGGACATGCATCCATACATTTCATTTGCTCCATTTTCTGTTTTCTCGTTATCTCGAGATAACAGTGCTGTACCACCGTCACGTCAGGTGATCTGAACTCTTATCCCCAGAGTTGCAAAAGTACAAAACAAACATAGAAGCAGGCTTAACTTGCCTCATTAGTGTGGGCAATGGCAGCTTGGCATGTGGTGGTCTGTAATATCACAGTGACCAGCCTGTTGTTGTGTTTTCTAGATCGCCAGAAAAATCACAATATCAGGAGAAAACAAGCTTTGTTATCTGGAGATAACAGGAAATATAACTCGAGAGCTCGAGAAAACAACTGGAAATAACTCGGTATCACGGGAAAACGTGAGTAAATAAAATCTATGGACTCATGTCCGCTTCGGGCTTCCGTAAAAACAACGCCTATGACACATTACAACACAATAAAAGCCGCACTCAGTATATTATTACTTCAATTTAAGCCAAATGAGTGACATCACTTTCAGTTTTTCCACTCACATGCACTAGCTTTTCATCACCACTAGATGTCACCAACATGTCGCTTAAAGAATGTGAGAATTTGCTACTGCCGGGCAGTTGAATGATCATGTTTAGAGCAGCATTATTTTACAGCATTATTTACAGGTTATACCCAATAAGTGCTGACAGAAAGAGCAATGTTCACATTTCTTTTTAACCTTAAAACTTATTTTGGACTATTTTAATTCGAACGCTCAAAACGACCCAGAACATTACTACACGTTAAGCAGAGCATTATCAGGGTTTGCACTGTTGAACCTTATTGTACAATTATTTTAAAACTACATTTTTGCCTCTCATAGTTGTGACAAAGGATTTAGTGTTTATAGTTTTGAGCTTTGTAGGAATTTGCATGATTGTAACGTAGCAGATAATGATAAAGAAACACATCATAATGAAGCTATCATAATTTAAATGGGAAACATGAATGCATCTTTTGCTCCCCATTAGTCTATATAATATTATCTATGATGGAGTGTAAGATGGAACTAAATACATTTCTGTCTGTGTTTTCTATATATTGTGACTTGGAAATATATCGTGAATTTATTCGCAACAAGAAATTGAATTTGTCAACATAATTACGCACTTATTACTTGGGTGTGACCCTGGCTTTACAGAGGAAGGGACTGCACCGTTACGACCGCAAAGACTTTTATTTTGAAACTGCACTCTTCTACCAACCTTTTCTATTTCATCATTTTCTTCCTCTCCTTCTCTTCCTCCCTCCTTCTCTACTGTCCTGTCCCCATCTCCTGGCCCCTTCTCCGCAATCTGTGCCTCTGCCACCTTTGGCACGAGCCCGCCCACGTGCACCTGTGCCAAGCCTGGCAACCCGGACCAAGACGCTCTGCTTGGCTCAGTTCAATTGACTCGTTTAGGCAATTGCACCCTGACTCTGATCTTTATGGAGGGTCCTTTATTTATCCCGGCCTATTGTGTTACTACAGTAGTGTATAAATGTTCTGTCTGTGCCTCATAATACTTCTATAGGTGTTAAATGTTCTTATCATTGTATAAAACATTTAATAAATTACTTCCTGTTTGGATTATTTGTATTCATGAGATTTTCCTGATCCACCAAATGATGAGTCTGTGCGTAATCCTCTAACAATCCAGTATTTTCACTGATATCTTTCGAAAATTGATAATTAAAGGATTGTGATAATTATTTCTCGTAAGGGGATTGTTTGCCTAAACCTTCCATATGAGATTAACCCCGTTTCTCCCAAAGATGGAGGCTCACAGAAGCTTTTTCTCAATCCAGTGTGCGGTGTTTTTTGTGCCATTCACTCCTTATTCCATTTTCTCTTTCAGCTCGGTGACAGATGGCGCGTCCCTCTCCCCCGGGGGGAAGCCAGTCTCTGTGAATGCGGCCGCATGTCAATCACCGGCTCTCATGTGATGGCTCTTGCCAATGACGTGCCAGCCATATGGGCCTGGCATCAGAGCTGGTATGTAACCCACCCAGTCCTGCCTCTGAGGTGCCACATGCACGGATCCCCTCCGCGCGTTTGGGGGGCTCGGGAAAGCAGCAGCAGCAGCAGAAGAAGAAGAAGAGAGAGAGAGAGAGCAAGGAGGAGAGGAGAGAGAGAGGTGTGTGTGTGTGTGAGAGAGAGAGAGAGAGAGCAGAAACATAGATCGTCTCCTCCTGCAAAAGCATCCGCGCATGCAGGGCGTGTGGATGTGATGCCCACCCGGAGAGAGATGGTGTAAACAAACCCGCTTTGCCCCGTCACTGAGCTCCACCACGGAGGTAGGTTCAACATTTCCAATCAATACTTCATAATCAGATATGGATTGATTGTTTTTCTCTTTGTTTTAACGCACGATGGATTAGAGGCAGAGACAATCATCAAAATGAGGGACTTCTTTCTCATTTTTTATCGCCTTTTTTTTTTTTTTGCATGACGCGACGTGATCAGACAGATTTTTAGCTCTTCTTCTGGTTATTATTTTTTAATCGCTGGTTTTATCGAATAGATTGATCGTTTATTGGAAGATTTTGGCTCATTAGTGCGTTTAATTTAATAGATTTTGTTGCAATAAATCTAGAGAGAGTAACGGAGGCTGCTCGGGCACATGTTCATCTTTTGCATTGTAGATAATCAGCACTAGAGAGTTTATTGTTTTATAAATAATAAGGAAAAAAACGTGTAATAGGATGCCTAAAGACGTCTGCGTGTGTTGGTGTGTGCGTGTGTGTGTGTGTGTGTGTGTGTGTGTGTGTGTGCGTCTCACAGCACTGTGGGGGTTGAATTCTCCACAGACACACAGGCTAATTGACAAGGTATTGGTTGGCATTAATTACATTGTGCTTACAAGATTAGGAAAAAAAGAAGACGTCCTTGGACTCCACCTGCACAGCTGAGCTCGGAATACTCTGGAAAAACTCAAGATTACGGGATATTAAGAGCTTTTATTTTACGTTAAATAACTTGTCTGTTTGTGTGACTGATTACTGGTCAATCTGATACCAAGTCCAACGAACGTAAGGCTTCAAACTAATTATTAAAAACTGGCCTCGTGACCGTTTAAATGCAATTTTGATTTTTTTTTAAATGCAGATTTTAAGGTTAAAAAACAAAATAAAGACGTCAAAGAAAATAAAAAAAAGAGAGCAAATAAACAATATCTTCATCTCTTTCTTTCAGCAGCGAAAACGTCAAATTACGTTTTTTCCTGTGGCCTACGTGATCTCGCGAGGTGTCCAAAATTGGCTTAATGAACCTGCGCTGGCTTCAAAATCATGACTATTATTTTTCCTTCATGCAATTTTCAAGACGATTCGAACTTGTGCACTTTTAATAACAGAAATCTTCTCGAGTATATTCAGAATAAATCATTCAGTCTGATCATTCAGAGGTATCAAAGTGGACCCTGAGGTCCAGTGTGCGGCCTGTCTGTGCTGGAATTCCTCCAGGTCTGTAATTTATAGGACGGAGGAGGGACCCGCACCTTTAATGCGTCCCTAGGGGGACGCACTGATGCAGGCAGGCAGGCCGGCAGCACCGCTCCCTGCGCCGGGCTGCAGGAGGGCAGAGACCGAGGCTCGCGTGGAGGCCGAGGGCTGGTCCAGAGACTGTTGCTTAAATAATCTGATTGTAATAGAAGAAATTAAAAGACACTTTTCACTTCATTTTTTAAAGATATCTTTCTTGTAGTGAAATTAAAAATAATTCTACATCATACACAGGCTGCTTTAAGGCCTCACATTCCAGCTCCTGTTTAACCTTTTATCCTTTAGCTTTATTTCTGAGTGAAGCCGAGGTTTTCATTTAACAAGCAAGGTGACAAAATTAAGTATTTCCCATAAACATACTTCAGACATCCTTGTATTCCTTGGCTGATGTCTGGATTCTGGGCTTATTAAATCTGCGTCATTTCCTCAAAGATACAGGAAACATCGCTTACGTGATGTAATAATGTAAAAACATAAAATTCCTTCAACTATAAAAGCACGGAAATACTTAAAACAGCTACAGACGTGTATAAATGATTAGTTCCCCTGTGTGAGGGACACATAAAGCCTCCGGCCCTGTTGGAGCTCACTGAGGCAGGCTCTCGTGCTCTGACAGCGCACCTGTGGGTGCGTGAACAGCAGCAGGGTGGCAAACAGTCCAGCTAAAGCTCCGCCTGTGTTTCTTGCAGGTTGCTTGCCACGATGTTGAGCCGTCTGTTCAGCGAGGTGCTGCCGGACGTCCAGAGGCTCGCGGCCGACTGGGTGGAGGACAACGAGAGCGAGGACTGCAAGACCAAGGACGACGAGCACGAGCGCTGCGGCCTCGGGGATGACGATCTGGACGAGCCTCAGGAAGGCAGCAGCCGAGCCGAGTCCGAGATGGCCGGCGACGACGACGACGACGATGATGACGATGAGGCCGAGGAAGAGGAGTGCGAGGACGAGAACGGCGGAGACAAACCCAAGAAGCGCGGCCCAAAGAAGCGCAAGATGACGGCGGCGCGCGTGGAGCGCTCCAAGGTGCGCCGCATGAAGGCGAACGCGAGGGAGCGCACGCGCATGCACGACTTGAATTCTGCGCTGGACAACCTGCGCAAAGTGGTGCCATGCTACTCCAAAACGCAGAAACTCTCCAAGATAGAGACTCTGAGGCTGGCCAAGAATTACATCTTAGCGCTTGGGGAGATTTTACGCAACGGGAAGCGTCCAGATGTGGTGGCCTACGTGCAGATGTTGTGTAAAGGCCTGTCCCAGCCCACCACCAACCTGGTGGCGGGATGTCTGCAGCTCAACACCAGGAACTTCCTGACTGAGCCGTGCTCAGAGGGAGCCCGCTTCCACATGCCCAGCTCTCCTTTCTCCGTCCATCCCTACTCCTACCGGTGCTCGCGCATCTCCAGTCCGCACTACCAGCCCGGGTCCGGTGCGATTAACCTGCGGAGCCATTCCTACGGACCCGGGTACGAGGGCGTGTACCCCCCGGGCGGGACGTCCCCTGACTATAACAGCCCGGACTACGAGGGCCAGCACAGCCCTCCCGTGTGCCTGAACGGAGGACTGCCCGGGAGGCAACAGGAGTCCTCCGAGACGGACAGGAACTATCATTACTCTATGCATTACTCCGGACTGACCACGTCCCGGCCCGGCCACAGCATCCCGTTTGGGCCCTCAGGCGCGCGCAGTGGAGCTGCGCACTCCGAGAACATTCCACCTTTCCACGACGTACACTTGCACCACGACAGGGCGCCTCCGTATGAGGACCTCAATGCTTTTTTCCATAACTGAGCCCCTTTCAATCAGACCTGAAACTGACAATCCTATCATGTGTAATATTGTTTGGGAAACAAGAGAAGCTTCTGGAAGGATGCGGCAGAAAGAGTCCCCTGATTACCTTCTGTATTCTACTGATGTCATCCCTATACTGTTGTACATCCTGTCAGTGTGTCCAGTAATCTCCTGTATGCAGGCTGACTTCAACCAATGTACAGGCCGAAACATGTTATGACACAAGCAACAGAATAAAAAGTGTTTTATAATTGTCTGATATGATTGAACACATCTCTTTGTGAGCATCAGGAGGGGGGGCAGTGTGGGCCCCTAAGTGTGGCCCGTTCAATAATGTTAGGTCAAAAATGTGTTTAAAAAGCTTAATAGCAAACAAATATGAATAATAGACTCAACAGGCGTTTCAGTCAGTCTGTTTTCCCCCTCTAGGGATCGTGCAGTGTTTGTTAAAATTAGATTACAATAATATGATAAAAGCTATTATGTCAGCTGTTTTATTCTAAATTTAATAAAACGTCGCCTTTTGTTGATGTGTTTAAAAGCTTAAAGTTTAAAGAGTATAAGAAATAAAACGACTTTTACGGATGGCAGGAGGTGCATTGCACTAAAAATGGATTTTAGGAATAAATGATTAAGGGCTTTTATGTTCTAAAATAAACACAAAGAAGATGGCAAAAGAACACCGACAACCAGTGTTGAAAGCAGCAGGCCTGCCTCATTGAAGCCAAATTTCACAGAATTCTTGTAATTAAATAATAAAACACGGATTATTTGACAGTTAAGATCCAGAAATGTGTTGAAGAAAAGGATAGAATTTGGAGAAAAGACAAAAAGGTGCATATTTTGTTTTAACCTAATCACATTGAACGCCTCACACGGCCTATTTTAAAGCTTTAAGGTGTATTTAATACAATGCTGGCCATTCATAAGGTCTTTATCGTGCCAAAATGTGCAAAAGGTTCAATTCCTTGAAGACGTATATGGTGGAAACAGCAGTGGGTAGCAGAGGGGAAGTATGCACTGGAATACATTCACATGCATTGCATTATAACATGCATTATAACAACCAGCAGACGCTGCTCGAGGCCTGTTCAAGAAATATTTCTCTCAGAGCGCATGTCCATGCCGGATTGTTTTCAAGCTTTGTGCATAGACTCTGCGATGAAACAGGGAAGTAATCAGCAGACACCAAATTATATTAAACTAGAATGAACCCCCTGAAAGCAACACGACTCAGATTTCAGATTAAAAGCACTTTCACGCTCTCACTGATCTTTTCTACCTTTTGTTTTTGTACACCGTGTGTTCTTTTACTCAAAGCCTTCACACGCGTTTAACAGCGCGCTTTGGTGAGTTAGTGAGAGAACAAAAGGCCGCAGACATTCCCAACAAGAGGAGGGGAGAACGCTGAACATACTGAACACACAAAGTTAATCTTTTTTAGATCAAAGTTCTCAGTTTGTTCTGCACAGGGAGGGTTGTGGGCCCGATCACAGCGGCACGGTGTGATGCAAAGTGAGCATCTTTTAGACCTCACAGGCGAGGGTAGGTACGCTGATATTTTCATAAGTACTAACAATAAAATACTAAATAAGTAGCTTATAAATGAAGCTTTTATTTTCTCATCCCATTTAACTAAAAGCTAAAAAGATGCCTGATTGCAAAGACTTTTATCTTCACTCAAAGTGCTTGTTTGGTTTGGTTAAAATATTGAAAACACTCTGCTTCTTCCTGTTTTTTCAAACAATATTGGACTATTTGAGTTTCCGTAGGCTAGATCCCATCACTGGTGTTTTATCAGATCAGCAGTAGGAGCAGGCTCCATGTTTGGACGGCTGCCCCGGGTCCCATATGTTGCTGCGGACGTCCAGGAGAAATCAGCACCGGGCACCGCAGGGTGCAAACCGTCCCATCCTGCACCGACCCGGGCCAAAGAGGAGCAGAGGATGTGTGAGCAAATTCAACGGCAAGGTGTCACACTGCAAAAATATAAAATCATCACAGTGATAATATTTTCTTTTCTTATTAGTATGGTTTTTTTTTTGCCTAAAAAGGCCCAGATGACTCTGAACATCAGTGGCCGAGCTGCAGGTGCAAAATCAGGTGAATCAACGGCCCGTAGGTTTGAAACGAGGGAGTCCAGGAGTGGCATCATGCACACACACTCACACACACCTTTAACCACAGATGTACACAATCCAAATGGTTACCACCACATCTAATAATACAAATAGATAGATAAATAAAGGGACAGCATGGTGTAAAACATGGAAAGGCTGCAATTTGGTTATTGAGGGCAAAAAAGGAAGAAGCTGCTTTTAATGAATTTACCAAAATAAAATGTTTAAACTTAAAGCAAACAGATGCCTTTTTAAATTTTAATTTTTGTCATCTAACATTTAAAAAAAATCCCAAAATAGCTTTGTTTTACTGATGTCCTTCAGTTTAATATTAAAGATTTCTACCTGTTATTGCATACAGGCTATTTACTTGTTTTTACGTTTTTAAAGCTCAGTTTTCATGTGTGTAAATACTAATAGATAATTACATTCGGTTTTCCCTTTCAAAAATGAACATCCTGAATATACATTAGTCCAATTTAAAAAACATTAATAATTAACAGGCAATTAAGAATCGATTTTTATCCCTTTAGTTTAACATGTAATTAAATAAAAGTAACTGACGTTCATCATTTTAGTTCTGTAGCTCGGCCACAGGTCTCATACAGGATGTGAAAACTTTGGTTTCGTACAAATTAATTCAATGAAAATTGATTTTATTTTGACATTTCTTTTCCCGGATGGAACGGCTTTGATCACATTAAACGACCCGCCGCGGTTTGATTTAATAAACACGAAGAAGAAATCTGCTGCACGGACACTTGTATGAGTGGAGGACTGCTTTAAATCAGTTCTGCCTATTGAATATTTAAAAAAATAATGTTTTAGGATGGAATTAGGTCATTAAATAATGCTACAAAACTAAAAATAGTCGCTGTGATATTTCAGGCATCCTTCTGTGTTACGAGAAGTCCTGTTAAGTTCGCAGTACCGTATGAAGTTCAGGCCTCGGCGGACCAGGTGAGAGCCGACTCTCTGATGTGATTTCCGGCTCTAACCTCTCACTTAGTCGGTGGACTTTTATTTCAGAGGGGCGGCGGCTGGCAGAGGATTTGATGGCGGCTCGCGGTGCCAAGTCGCTAAATGTCTGAGCACCAGTAAAGCCAGAGACCAGCGAAAGCCCACCACCATCACCGCCATCACGAGCCCGGTGCCAGCTGCGCCACGTGGCAGCCAGGCGGCCCCTGCCAAAGTGGCCCTTGTGGGAGGGACCCAGTATTTCTTTCCTAATTCACTCAGCATCTGTTCATTATTCTCCGCCGTTAAAGGAGCCTGAGTGTCCGCACGCGGCACTGGACAAAAAGAGACCTCTTTTTTTAATATATTTCCGGTCACGGAATTTTGCACGAGACTGCGGAGAGGCCGAGGCGTGAAACTTAAAGGAGATTTCTGCGGGTTAAAGAAGAGTTTTAAAATCATGTTGGCCGACTTTTAAACTGTGTTAAAGTTTTAAAATCACCTGTGGGGCCAAGCTTATTTTAAATGTATATTTTATCCATCACCTAAGGTAGATTAATAGAATAAAACACTGGTTATTCATGTAATAATTATAATTAGGTTATCATTAAATATTAATATTTTTACACAAATAAAACAACGAGAAAGCGTAGGCTATATCATTTTGAATTAACCTTTCATAACCCTTTAAGACCTGTGTGCATTCCAGCCTGAACAAATTCTTATTTTTTTATTTTGAGGTTTTTGTTTATTTTTCAAATGTTCAAAATTTAACATACACGTCACCTTTCATGTGGGCTGACATCATCATCATGTAATGTACTGGTCATTCTAATATCTATGACAAATAGGCTTAAGTGACGTAACCAAAGCCCATAAAATCAATTAATTGGGATCCTATTCAAACCTAATTGTTCAAATGAGTGTTTATAAAATACCGTGCAATTACTGTAATTAAATAATCCCGCACTGAGCTCCATTTGACTGCTTTAAAAACTGATCTGCTTAAACCGCAGCGCAGCACAACCGAAAGTAGGCCCAGGCCCACTGTACACAAACCTCCATCTGGAGAGTTTTTACTGCCATTTATCAGATTAGGTGCACATTTATGGGATTAATTATTTTGGGATTAATGTTGAAAAAATATTTCAGGGGACTAATCAGAGTCATAATCGTAGAATGGAGCTATTTGTAGAGCTGGGAAGCCGTTATGAGGCTACGTCAGGACAATTTAAATATTAAAAGATGAGTGCTGAAGTCCCGGCAGTGTGCGAGTAAGTCTGTTTTAGTGTATAAGAGACGTGCAGAAGCTCTATTGTAAATGCAATGGGTTTTTTCCAGACACGGCCGTTTTATCGGCGCACACACCGGGTGAAAAGAGGGCACCAGAACTGAAAAAACACGACCTTTTCGGCTGCACACGGAGCTCAATCTTGGTCCAGTGCAATGGGCATCGGGTGCTTCTGCAACACGCTCACCCACCCACCTACCCTGCCTCTGCCTGCCTGCACCCACCCACCTTCACCAGCCTGAGCGCCACGCCCAACTCGGAGGAGAGAGATTGAGCTGGCATGGGGTGAAATTCCACTGCATCTGTGGAACAATGGTGTATGTGAGAGAGAGAGAGAGAGTGATTGTATACTCCCTGAATGCTGACTTGTGGCTAACTGTCTTTGTGTTGTAAAAAAACAAAACATGCAGAAGGTGTGAAAGAATCAGACCTCACTGTGGTAGAAAGAGTCTAAAACCTCACAGACTCGCTTTTGGGTTTAAAAACCCACATGCACACGAGTGAGGATTTGTCATGTTTGATGTGTGTGTGTGCAGTGTACAGCTCGGGTATAGAGGTTGTTGTCACTCTGCACAGATGGTGGGAGTGTTTTTTTATTTATTTATTTATTTTAAAGGGGGGTGGGGGGGGAGTGTGAGGAAATGAGGAGGGGAGGAAGAGGGGAAGGAGAGAGGAGACGAGGAGGAGGAGGAGGGTTGCGTCTCTGATGCTGCCATGCCACGGTCACGCGGGCAGCAGTAATTGGCCTCCATATTGAGGGGTTTTGCGGTGCTGCGGGGTGGGCAAACTCCCAGCTGGACCTGTCAGATGGTATTCAATCCAGCTCATTGCCCTCGCTCCTCTGCTCCTCTTTCTCCCCTCTTTCCCTCTGTCTCCTCTCCTTCTCTGGCGCGATCGCTTCTTTTTGTTCCTTGCCCTTTTCATTCCCCCCCCTCCAATCCTCGCCGTTCACTTCTTCATCCCACTCGCAAACTTGCACACGATATTATCCAGTTTCCAATCTCAGCCTATCGCTTTTTTTCTTCACCTTTTCTCCTCTCTTTTAAACTTTCTTCTTCGGCAGTTTTTCTCACTCATGGCACATGGTCACTTCTAGCTAACACGTTCAACTTCTTAAAGAACATCACACCCTCCTCGCCGAGCTCCTCCGTCGCTGGTCACCCACATGCACACACACACACACACACCAACACACACACACTATTTCCAGTTCCCACCCTTGGATTACTTTCATTTTGTTTGTGTTTTTGTCATTTTGGAGAAAGTTTTCACTGATTGTAACCAAAAAAACCTTAAAAACTGTTGCCTTAGTTTTTAAAGAAAGTGTAGTAGAGACAGATGTGGATGAAGGTCAAGTTAGAGGTCAGAAAAAACAGCTGGATCCCTCATCTTACTCTATAAAATGTAGGGGCTGCTGTTAAATTAAGAGGATGTTATGTGAGGAGCAAGTGGCAGAACAATTGTGAAATTGCGATGTATTGTGCATGGATGTTTTTGTGTCGTCTTTTCTGATGAAACGGCGTGAAACAGTCGACACATACTGTAAGGTTTATTATGTACAGTATAGACTTCCAGGCTTAGTGCCAGAGTGTAAGTGTGGTGTTATCAGCACATACGTATGCATGGCATAGGCATTCTTTTATTTATTATTATTTATTTTTTGGGCCTTTTACGCCTTTATTGATAGAGAGAGGACAGTGGATGGTGTCGGAGACAGGGGAGGAGAGAGTGGGGATGACACGTGGCAAAGGGCCGAGGGTGGGAGTTGAACCCGGGGCAGCCGCATCGTGGACTGTAGTCTCTGTATGAGCTGCGCGATTTAACAGCTGAGCTAAACCGGCATCCCGGGCAGGTTCATTCTTTTTTTCTCCAAGATGATGTTTTTTTGGCTTTTATGCCTTTATTAGGATAGGAGGACAAGGGATAGTGTTGGAAACAGGGGAGGAGAGAGTGGGGATGACATGTGGCAAAGGGGCGAGGGTGGGAGCTGAACTCAGGGCCGCCGCATCAGTGACGCTGGCCTCTGTACATGGGCCGCCGATTTAACCTCTGAGCTAAACCGGCACCCCGGGTAGGTTCACTCTAAGAGTGTGGAGGTGATAGCTGTCAGATTAGACGGACTGAGGGTTCAAAACTGAGTGGGTGAGATTGTCTCTGAATCTGTTAAACAGCATCGAAGTTGCCCAACTTTGCTAACGTCTGTATTTGACCTTACAGCTGTTGCTGCATTTACAACATAATGGATTAAAGTCTGTGTTGCTATGTGTGAATATTTTATGATTATAAATAGAAAGCCTAACAAGTTCAAATCATAAATTGCCTTGTTTAATAGTTGTCTTCGCCTCTCATGAAGAGTTGTGTTCAAATACAAGAGGAAAAAATAGATGTTCCACTGCTGCTGTTAGCTGTCAGTATGGTTTAATACAGTGTCACATATAGGTGAAAAAAAAAGAAAAGACAAGACCTATTGTTTTCTTATAGGGATCTGATGAAGGGGAAATTAATGTTATGTTGTTGTTGCATCAAATCTCTTCTTCTGATTGCTCGCATTTCACATCAGCCCTTACAACAGCGTGTTCTGCTTTTCATTCAAATGAGCTGAATGTGGAATAACACGTGATCGACATCAAAATAACATCTTAACATTTTGCAAGTATGCATGCACTTGAATGCAGCTGTACATTAAGTACACTAAGGCGGGGATCTGCCAGGTGTGCAGATGTGATTTAAAGTTCAGTGGAATAGTCCCATGCTGTCCACTGTCCATATGTCTGTTTCATTTTACACTCACACACCAGAGACAGCCACCAGATGTACACACCGCACAGGAAACCTAGCGAAGAAGCAGAATAGAAGACGTAGAAGAAATAGTCCAACCTATACAAAGTAGATCCGACAGTGCCGCCCTAACCTCACAGGCCGGATCGCATTGACATTAAAATCTACAGAATAAACACACAACAGAAACAACTGTCTGTTTTTCTGCAGTCTGAACCGCGTCTCGTCCTTCCTGCAGAGCCGCTGCCGTCACCGTCAGCAGCGTCTCTGTCTGCTGCTTTGAGGAATCAGCAGTGTGGGGTTGTAATGGACTAATGAACAGCTGTCACTGAATTTAAACACTCGCTCACACATACAGAGACGACCACAGTGTCCCGCACACGTGCAGATGCTCACAACACACACACACACACATACATATCTAAATGTTGGCCTCGACTTCGCCGCCTCCCACAGGTTTTGACTTTGTGCAGGTGTGACCTCTATGTGTGCGTTTGACCATGTGTATATTTGCGCATATGTCGCACTTGTTTCCCAGTTTATGTTGCCTTTGATCAAAATGGTGGCTTGTGCACATTCACATGTTTAACAGTCATATTTATTTTCATGGGAATACAATTTAGTTCCCGTTCACATCACTTTTTGTATTTCTTGTATTTTTCTTTTTAGACAGTCATATAAAAATCTTATTATTTAAGCCATTTATTAATAGTTTCAGCAAAATGTTTGGACTAATCATCTTATTTTTCAGCCTACTATACTTTATTTTGAAGGGCAAATGGAATGCTAAAGGCCTTCATGCAACGGTTTGCAAGCTCACCTGTAGTGCGGGAGATACAAATTAGGGTCTATTTTTATCCAAATGGCAAAATTGTGCCCAAGAACCGACTTCAGTTTGAAATGCGTTTCTTCGTATGTTGCGCTGACTTTGATGACGTCACACCCTTAGACACTATGGTTTAAAATTTAAGCTTTTCTGCACCTGAAGATACACGTCCTTAACAACACACATTCCTTTGCATTGTCAATGATAGGGAAATTATATGAGCTTATTATTAAAATCTATTTTCATGGCATTTTACTTTATATATTATACGTTTTTATTATACATTATACACGTTTAAAAGCCCCCCTCCAGTGAAAACCAAGTGTTTAACCGTGTAAACATGTCCATGTGGTGTTCTTCATGTGCTACAAGACATATCAGGGACAACATCAGCAGTCATCTCCATGGCTGGGCCTGTCTGCTTTTAAACTGCAGTGTACCAAGGACAGGCCGAACAACACGTTTTCAGATTGGCAGGTTTGAGACGTCACAAACCTAAGGAGCCAATCCCGTTAATGAACAGGGCGACGCTATGCATATCATTATGTGCAAACTATGGCAACCACTTCAGCGATGAGCGAGCCAGCTTTAACCGTCGTAGTCATTTTTGCTAACTCACTACGTTGCGACTACTTATTACTACATTTCAAGCTAGCCAAGTTTCAACAAGTTGCCACTAAACGACGGCAGAGAGGCGTTTTGTTTACAGCTGTAATTATACAAAAGGAGAAACATAGCACATAGTGGGCGGGGCCTATGCAGATTTAGGAATTTTTAATGAGGGAGAAGGAGGAGATGCCTCGGGAGGACTTTTACAAAGTTATTAAACATATTTTGCAGAAAAAACTTATCAGACACAATTTATTATTTCAAGCTGATTATTTTATATGTCTTAAAACATGACTGGAGCTGCTCTTTGTCCCTATTCTAATATGTAATGTTTTGCTCTTCCTCTCAGAGACAGATATAACTGTACAAGCTGTCAAACAGGCTCTGGCTGCAGCTAATCTTGTAAATATGTGGCTAGAAATTCTTGTTGTTTTGGTTTGAGAACGTTTTGTCTTCTGAAATGTTTATAACATTGGCACTGTCGCCGCACATCTAGAAGGTTCCTGGTTCGAATCCCAATGGACGAGGAGGACCTTTCTGTGTGGAGTTTGCATGTTCTTCCCGTGCATACACGGGTTCTCCGGCTTCCTCCCACAGACCAAAGACATGCTCATTAGCTTAATTGGTGACTAACAGTACCTGTAGGTGTGAGCGTGAGCGTGAAAAGTTGTCTGTACGCGTCAGCCCTGTGATTGACTGGCGATCAGTCCGGGGTGTAACCACGCCTCTCGCCCCAATGACAGCTGGGATTGGCTCCCCGCATGACCCTGAACAGGATAAGTGGTATAGATGACCAATTTTAAGTGTTTTGAACATGTGTGTAAATTATAATTTTCTCCATTACTGTTTTAATTACATTATCCTGTGTATAGATATAGGACAAATTAAGATAATGGCTGTTAATAATCCCCATTATTTGGATTAAAATGAGGTTGCCAGAGCTTGAAAATAGCAGTAGTAGTAGTGTGTACTAACAACTGGTTATAATGCTTTGGTAATGAGTTTGCATTGTTGTTAACACAAAGCTTCACACTCTCACGCTGTTTATCAGAAGTGCAGCTATAAGTCACTGCCTCTCTAACATCTCCCGTGGGCTACTCTCCCCTCTCTTCCTCCTTTACATCCCTCCCTCCACCTTATGCTCAACCTCTCTCTCAGTCTTCCTCTTTCTCTCCGTCTTCCTCTTTCTCTCCGCCGATCCGTCTCCCTCGACCCCTCTTTGGACGCCAAGAAGAAGTAAACAAAATGGAGTGCGCGTCCCGGCGGCAGCCTCGAGACGAGGCGTTGACATAGCAGCCTGCGCCTGCTTTCTCAGATTAACAGAGATTATCAGAAGAGGAGTGAAGAGAGGAGCTCTCACTTCACGTCACCGCAGGGGGTGAGGAGAGGATGGAGGGGGGGGGTCATCTACTGAATTAAAGAGAGAGTTGGAGGGTCGCAGAGAGACGTGTTGGTATCGAACACATGCTCATGCATATGCAAACACGGATGCATAGATGTGTATACGGACATAAATACTAGCACAGGAATTGTACCAACTTAGTTGCAGGTAATGTTAGTACACCCATAAGAGTCCTTTGCTGAGCAGCAGGAACACCTGTGGGCCTTGTAGTTTTTAGCAAATGTTACAAAGTGTAACTATATTGTGTATTTTTAGGGACTATTTTCAGCTGCGGATTTATACCATAGACTGTATAAAAGGAAGGGCGACATGACAGCTTCTTAAAAGTGAAGACAGAACATCTCTATCGCCCCCTGCTGACTGGCTGCAGTATAGGTCATAAAGCCCGCCTCCTCCATGTTAACAGATGGGACATGAGTCAAACTATAAAATCAAAATACACGCCAAATAAATGTTCTCAAACATGGTTTCTGTCATTATAGTTTGTTCTTATCATGCTGATTCACGTTCAAGTGTTCATTTTTCACAGAAGTTTAGTTTTAATTTGATGCTATAAAAAGGCTCCAACGCCATGATTGACAGCTCTGTCGACAAATACGGCTGCTGCAGCCGATCTGTTCCGGATTAGCAGAGTAGAGGAGGCGAGAGGAGACGTAACTAAAACAATAATTACAGTCACTGAAGTTTCCATATCTGTGAATATCAGCTTCAGACAAACGTAAGAAGCTGCTCTTCTGCCGACATGAGGGATCTTTGCTGTTTGGTCGGTAAATTAAATGTGTGTTTTGGTAAGCGGATGGGGCACGGCTCCACCAGCCGATCTCTACTGCACAGGCTCAAGATGGCAGCGACCGCTTCCGGGGGTGTTTTGGCTGACTAGTTGTCCATCTATATACAGTATATACAGTCATTGATTTATACACATTGGGTGTTGTAGTTAGTATTTATGGCAAAGAAGAATGACTTGTTAAACAAGCGTTTTTAGAGTGTGGCAAAGTCCTCGTACAGAGGAGGTCTGGATGGCTGGAGGTGATTAACAATTTAGTTGGCGGGAAGTTCTATTACACGTTATATCTTCGGAACACATCCTCGTACCCAAACGACATGTATGGGCGTAAGAGCAAAACGGACAAACAGGTGGAACACACAGTTCCTGTTGCGACACTGTCACAGTTTGGTTAGGTTTATACATAAAAATATTTGGTTAGGTTTAGGAAAAGACTGCCTAATGTATGCAACGTTACATACGTGTTGATACATACGAGGCGCAAATATAGAACGTTAAAAATATAATTCAATGGGTGCTGGTTTAGCTCAGCAGTTAAATGGTGTGGCCCATGAGACCAGTACTTGTTGCAGAGGCACAGGTTCAACTCCCACCCGCGGCCCTTTCCCACGTGTCATCCCCCACTCATCCCCCCACTCCCTACACAGATATATCACTATTTATACATCTTTTCACTTCCTCCTTTGCTTTTGTCATAATTACTGCTGCCATCTAAATATAAACGCAGACATTGGTGGCGACCTATACTGCCATATTTCATGAGGACAGTCTGTTTCTTTGGCATTTCTGCAACTTCAGTTTCCTTGTCATTTATCGTCCAATAATGAGTTTTTATGCGCCTTATGTTATCAAAGAAGTCAATAAGGCCTAAACCCATTTTTTGGACATAACCAAACCCAAACTGTTGTCTTGCTACTATATAAAACCGATTAATTCATCAATAGTGATCGGTTAATTTGTTGTCAGAACACACTCATGTCTGTGGTTAAAAGAGGGTGTGTATAAATGACGGTCTTTTTCGTTTAATTTTGGACGATTCGACGTAATAGCAGCAGTTTGGTGTCGTATGGGATTGACTGAAATTGAACTACAAGGCCCATTGTCTTTGTAATGAGGGAACATGTCATGTAGCGTAATGTCGAGGCTCATTGATGTGTTTTTAATAGTTTTCGGAGAACAATGGAGTTTTGTGGCGCTGAGGAGGAAGCTCTATCAGGCTTTGGGTACATACACAGCACTTGTTAGAAGAATCAATCTATTAGTGGGTCTTTGTTGACTCTAAAAGAAAGGAATACATCACCAGACATATCCTTTTACTTGACAAAGACAGAACAGCACAGCAGCGACACGGTTTGAAAAATGAAAACCAGTCGGCGAATGGGCGGCCGTCGCCGTCTAACATCAGAGCGAATGAGGAAGTGCATCAGTATCCAGCAGGATGAATAAATCAACACTTTCCCCTGAATTAATCTCTCTCAAGTTGAAATTTTATTACAGATGAGCTTGGACATCTCCATGGTAACATGAATTCCACCGCCATTCCCATGTGGATTCACAAGCGGCATGTGCAGGACTGACAGTGTGACACGCTGTGCACACTGCGTACACTGTACACCTGCGCATACGTACAAAAAGGCACACAAATACAGACGCACAGATATTCTTATCCTCCACCAAACCATATGGACATTTTAGTCATTTTTAACGCAGGAAAATCAAATGTCAGATTCTTCTTTCTTCATAAATAACAGTTCAGACGTCTGACAGAACAAGTTTCTTCAGGTACACACACATACACACACTTTCAGACACACAAAGAACAGTCCACTTTGAGTCGGCTGTTTTCTCAGTCTTTCCAGTTGGCGGCGGCCAGACGCGGCAGAGTTGGCACAGCCAGAGTCGAAGTGCCAGGGGGAATGGAGCGCCACATGGCACGTTCATGGCAGGGCCAGCTGGGGGGGAGGGATACAGCGAGGGTTTGTGTGTGCGTGTGTGTGTGTATTTAAATATATGTGTTTGTGTGTTGGATAAGGGGGGGGCGGCGGCGGAGGGGTTGCTTTTGCATCTTAAATTCCACAACATCTGTTCAATAGGCAGCACCATATATACACCGCCGAAGCTGGTGTGTTTACAGGCAGCCAGTGTAATTGGGGGTTGGTGCGTGCGCTTATGTGCATGTGTGTGAGCATGTGTGCCGTCTGTGCATACATAGGTGTTGTAGAAGAGGGGAGACAGGGGGGACAGAAGTGGGGGGGGGGGCAGCTATCTCAACAACTGGGTTACGAGTAATTTCAGCATCATCGTCACACAGTCTGTGGACGAGCTGTGAATTTGTGCACGGGCCTTCAGCATTCGGTTCTTGAATTCTGGACGTCCACAGACAGACACTGAGTGGGCACTGAACAAGGGGGCAAAGGCTTCTCACCTCACTCGATGAGAAACTCGAGTCTGAATGCGGCTCTTCCTTCACTTCACACATGCGAGCGCACACATGGAGACGCAGGCACGCTCGTACAAACACGCGATCACACACTCGTACAGCCGGTTCCCCCCTCCTCGTCATCCCTGCTGGCACTTTGGGGAAAAAGTAACCCCCCTCCCACACCCATTTATCTGCCCCCACTCCACCTCCCCCCCACCCGTGGCAGCCGACGTCCCTCGCAGCGTGGCGTACCATCTGTTGCCCCCCCCTCTACCCACCCTTCTCCCCCACCAAAACCTCCTCCGCCTTACTGCTCCATCCTTCCCATACGACACCTCTCTAGGCCGGCTTTGGGCACCACCAAACGGGAGGATTTCAAGATTCACGTACACACTTTTTCTAAAATATGCATAGTTAACCTACACTTCATTTACAATATTTCACAGGCAAACAGTTCACTAGTGCATTCTTATAGGAAATGAGAGTAAAAAACAGCGTGCATGCTATGTAAGTGCACCATTCAACAACATAAACCTACACGAACGTGACGCTCCACGCTAACTGCAGATGAAGTTGTACAGCAGGAGAGAATCGCAGAGGGTCGGCTGATTGCTCCCATGAATGTTTAATCTGCTCGGCTCTGAAAAGGGATGAAGTCTGTAAAAGCTCCTCCAACACCTCCAGGCTAAAAGTGAAGCCTTGCCAAAAGCCTAATTAAATGTTTTTTAAACCTTCCCCCTTGGAGAGGACACAGAGTAGTTTCAGCCCCGTGTGCCACGAGAGGTCGGTTGGTATGGACTGTACGTATCTAACAGGCTTCATCAGGGCAGGTTGTGGTGTTCTTGTTTAACTATGTGTGTGTGTAAGCGTTTATTCTAGATGTAAGCTCTCCAAGCTAAATTGCTGAAACATGCTCTTTATCAAGCATCAAGTGAGTGTTTCCATTTTATATTCAGACACAGTAAATCTTACATTTTTCCACTTTACACCTATTTTTGACGTTACTTCATTCCTCACGATTGAAACTCTACCACTACGACTCAATGGATTTATTCCCCTTAACTCAAACATCATAAAAAGTATCAAATTGAAATACTCAGCAGCTAATTCTTCACACTTAAAAATCTTGAAATCCATGCCTGAACATTGCATCCTGCAGCTCGGTTGTCCAAGAAGCCGTGGCCTGAACAGTATGCCAAAAGAGACGAAGTCTCTGGAAAGACGCTGGCATTCAGGCGCAGGGTCATTCTGGTTGATTCAACTGATTAAAGCAACAAATTAAAATTTATACGCTGCATTTGCCAAATTAGGAAGTGGAGTGACTCCTGACCTTGGTGACCAATCTTCCCCATTCCTGGTTTGAAAAGGCAAGTGGAAGCTGGGAACATGGACAGGAAGCTTTTGCTTGCGAGACCTTTATATGTGCATGTTTGGGCGTAGATTTAGACTGATGAATTGATTTTTGATTGGAGCCGATATTGGCCTATTATCAAATACTGTCTAGCAAAGCAGGTTTCTCCGTCTTCCCGAGTTCATAATGACAATATGTACCAATCAACAGAAATGTTGAAGTCCTTATGCATGTTGTCGGTTTTTTATTGTTGAATAAGTGAAGTTGCAAACTATCCTCTCTTTGGTTTCCAATGTTGTAAATGATTCAAGAGTTTATTTGGTAATCATTCGAGCTACAATACCGCTGAAATCTTGCCATGTTTTGGCATGAAATGGTCAAGTTACAAATGCAGTTTAATGGCACAAAATATTGGCTACCGGGCAGCCACAGTCTAAAAATAACTGCATTAGTCTTCAAAAACTCATATCTGCTCAGCGCCTTGTATGTGTGGGCGGGGGGAACAAGTGTGGACAGCAGAATGTATCTAAACAGAGGAAGATGGATCGAGAGCGAGAGGACCACTGCTGTTTGTCCATTCATCTCAGGTGTACGTGGAAGAGCTCAACAATGACAGCTCATCCATCAGCCACAGGGGGACTACTGAGCCTCCTGGAACAGAACCAAAAACCGGCTCAATCCATCATCCATCACTTCGCTTATCTCCATATTTTTGTCTTCGACTTTCTGGTAGTGTAATCTTATTTTTCTGGGTAGGTTTTGTCGTGTATCCGAGGGTGTGTTCGGCATGACATGTTGCCAAAGCTCACATCGGGGTGGGGAAAAGATAGAAGGACAGTGCTAGTAGTAGACAAAACATGATAACTAGGGTGGCCGACAAAGACTAAAAAATAAAGTGAAGGAGTGAAGCTAAAAGACGACTAGAGTGTGTGAATAACGTGTGTATACAGGGAAGGGAAGAAGAGCGAAAGCAAGGTAAGCAGCCACACAGCAGCTGTCGACCTAATTCCTTCTTAACGCTGTGCTTGTGCTCTGATTAAGAAAGCGATCTGGCCTTTAATTTCCTCCTGACACTGGCTAATGCTCTGTATCTCAATCGCCTTTCCTAGCTCTTCCTCTTACAACGGCTACAAAACAGCCAGCGTGCAGCCAATCAGCATGGCCGATGGATGACCTGAGAAGTGAAAGAGACCAATCGCAAAATGATCTCCCAAATTGGGTTCTGAGAGATGGACAATTGGGGATTTAACATGGGAATCAATGCCCAAAAATAATTGTGGAAAATATTGTCATGACAAATTTTAACCTTGATAACAAAACATGTGAAAGCCACAGCAGCCTGTTGGGATGGCAACATGAGATCTTAACCATCTCTTGGAGGGAGGACGCACAATCTGCTCTCTCTGTACACACAATCAGTTTACTTCCTGTAGTAGTGGATTGTTTCACTGGCATAGATCAAACTAAGCAAAGCCTAAGACAGATCTTTGGATTTCATGGTCATCATCTGGTTAGCAGTGTTAAACCATTAGCCGTGACCCTTTGGAAAGTCCCTTCCACCAATCCAATCCATACATAAAATCATTTAGACTCAGCCCGCCCAGGACCTCTAGATTCTCCAATGCTTGCAAATAATGGGCCACCACCACAACGCAGTTAAGATAGATACTTGGGATTGGAAGGAAGTGATTTGTGTTGGTTGTCCAAGCCCCACCTTGACCCACCAAAAGCTACGTGATACTTATTAAACACATCAGATCCCCAAGGTGAAAGACCCATCGTGCATTAAGTCACCTACTCTAAGAACTCTCCAAACAACTCTGTCCCGTTCTAAACAGTGCAATCACACTAAGTGACATCACACTCAAAGACACTTAAGATGCCACAGCTGAAGAGGAGATGCTCACCACACAAGGCTTGGTTGGCCAAAGTCCCAAGGTGAGTATAACAAGAGCATGCTTTAACTGCAGGAAAAGCCATTCAGCTACCACAATCAGACGAAATGTGTACTTGTGCACGCAAATTTAGGGCAGGAAACATGTTGGAAAGCTGAAGAACGGAAAGCTACTGACGACTACCAAATAGAAGAAATAAAACACAAGCTTTATAAGTGAACAACAAGGGAACGTTGTTCCCTTGCTTCTCCAAAGGAACTAGACGTCCATCAGGCCAATCGCCAATGTAACAGGGCAATTTTCTCAGCTCATGCCCATTATTGCTTCCTCACATGAATGCTAAGGACAGAAGATTCCCGAGCACCGCGTACCTCTAATGATGCATCAAGTCACGTCTTGGCAGATTAGAAGACAATTGACTCAAATGTGCCGGAGAAGCAAGACGTCATGTCCAAGGCTTGTTTGTTGAATGTTTGTAGCATGCCTTGTAGGGTATGCTTCTTGTCGTGTACATAAAAAAGAGGAAACTACTGTAGGTGCTATCCCAGATTATTTTCTCTTGGGTGTTGATAAGTAAAATCAGCAGCATTAGATAAGTTTGATTGAAAACCTACACACTGTCAATCCTCTGTGTACACAAATATCTGCTTCTGGAAGGAATGATGCAGTATTCATTAACGAAAATTATGACGATGACTGTTCGTCAACGGCCATTTTTCCATGACGAAGATGAGTCGTTGATGAGCTTTGAATAGATCTTTGATAACAAAAACTCTGGCGACACTGGTCACCTGACATGTTTTGTTTTTGTTAATGAGAAGAGACGGGACTAAAATGTTAGTGGTCGGCTGTCGGACATGTAGATCCATGATATTTCCCCCACTGAGCGTCTAATCTGTCTCTCAAAATACAAGCAGTGCTTTTCTGTAACTGTTGTGTGCAGATCCCCCTGAATCCGACCCAGCCATACAGAAGATGATGTCCCAAAGCGGCAGCTTGACAACAACATGACGGCATCCGCGCAAAGCGGGTTTGGTCGGGGAAAAAAGCAGATGGACACACTTTATGTCTTTAACGCAAAGCACTGTATTAACTGGAGATGGAGAGATGTCCTGTGGCTACAAACTAGGCGGGAAGAAGATTATCCAAGGAAGGAATCCAGATATTACACAAGTTAAAGTGTTAAGAGAGTGATATGGTGCTTTACAGATTCAAACACTTGGTACACTTGGACTAAGATGTTTAGAGTTGTCGTCGACTGAATCTAGACTAAAACTATAAAGGGTGAAAATTACTAAAATGTGACTAAAACGAAAAATATTTTCATCTAAAGACTAAGACTAAATCTAAAATAGCTGCCAAAATTAACACTGGAATGATGTGAGCACTTTGCAAAGATGTAGCTGAACTATCAGATTATGCAATGGAGCACAAATTGCTTGAGCAAAAGGAAGGATCCTTTTACGACGGGATACCAGCTACACCAAGCGACTTCCCAAGTCTATTTTGGTCATGTTTCCCAATTATGCAACCAAAGACAAAACTTAAAACTTAAAACGGCTGTAAAATTGTTGTGATTATGGCGCAAGAAAGGGATTAACGTGTAATGTCCGTTTCTCATTCATAGTAAATGATATTCCCCTGGCCAAGGCGAAACGAAAGTGTGCTGTACTGAGACTCAACTTTTCCAAACTGGGGCAGACAGACGTATCGACAGCATGCAGGGTTATTGTATTTGACAATTTTCTTTTGTTTTCTTTCATTTTCTTCTTAAGTGGCAGAACAAACACTCAGCTTACACGTGTGGACCGAGGATTTATCTTTAGTACAGACGCAAATACGAGAGTGACAATAAACCTACAGCAAACATGAGGTGTGTGTGCTCGGTACACACATTCGGACCGCCATGTGGAGTGTATGTGCGAGAGGTGGCGTTGCTAGGAGCACCAGGTTGTGTGCAGACAGCGGTAACAGAGTAGAGACGGCAGCAGCAGCAGCCTGGCAGTGGAGAAGAAAGGAGTGGAGCAATGCCAAGAAGATTCCCCCTGAGAGACTGTAGGACGGGGAGAGAGAGACAGACAGACACACGGAGAGAGGGCACGCTGATACCATCATGTGCTTCCCGTTGCATGCTATAGGAACAATTTACCAAGACAAACATCTGATGGGCGACTCTGACTTGGAAATAAGTCGAAAACGGTCATTAAAAAAAAGAGGGGAAAAAGGGGGAATATTATGGCATGGATGCAAGGAAATGGTGATGGAACAGCAGGAGGGGAGAGATGGTTTACAAGGTTGACTGGAGGGATGAGGACGGGAAAGAAAGAGATGGAGTCAATCTGTTGGGGCTCATGTTGGCCGTCCCATCCGTCAGATAAACTGTTACCCCATCTCCAACCAACCCCACGTCACTTCCTCACCTCTACACCTCTCCCCTTGTCTTCCCATTTGTCGTCTCCTCGTCCAATTCCTCCCGCGCTCTCCCTTCTCCCTTATTCTGTCTTTAAAAAACGGGGCGTCGTGTGAACAGCCTATGCAAATGAGATGGTTATTACCCCACTGCTCATCAAGCCGCGCAGAGGAGACATTAATAGGCTGATGAATATGCATGTGAATTTGTTAATTAAGTTAATTATTCTGCTGAAAATGCATTCGTCTTCCAAGGACATCTTCCCCAGGATTTCAACCTGCTCCGCTCATTAGTCATGCGATATTTCATACACAGAGTGAGGAAGAAGAGAGGGAGGCAGACAGTGGGAGGGAGAAGAGAGGAGAAGGGGGGGGGACAATGCTGTTTTTGGAAAGTGGGTGCAAAGAACAGTTGGGGTTGTTAAAGTGCGGGGTAAAAATAATGTATTTTAATGTCATCAGTGCTCACAATGGGATGCAAAGTAACTACCCATAATAGCAAACCACATCCTGCTTCCCAGATATGGCACATTATTCCCAAAGAGCTGCAGCTTACACTTTCAGAGTTTCCTGCGTCTTTTTTTTTTCCTGCTCGCTTCTACCTAACTGGTTACTTCCCCCTAATTGCTTATTAAAACCCTCTTAAATGAACTTTTTGTGCCAACTTTCCAACACATTAATTAATTGTTGTAGCCAATTAAGTGCCGTTGTGCAAATGAGCCTCATCACAAATGGTCCTATAGGGCCGACCCCTCCTTTCTCTCTCTCTCTCTCTCCGTCTCTCCCTCCACCACCCTCCCAGCTAGTCTTCCCAGCTGCCCTTGCACTTCAAGGCACTCGCTGCCAAAGAAGCAGAAACTGTGTCCTGATAATGCTTCACTGTTTTTCTGGACCGCTTCCAGCCTTCAGGCTCACTGATCTCAAACTTGTATTATAGGGTGAAAAGCAAAAAAAAAAAAAAGGCTCAGTCTTTTTCCTTTTGTTTGGCACGTCGGTACAAGAGTCGGCTCTATAAAAACTGCTTGTAAACCAACCGCAGAAACCTTATAGCAAATCTGTTATTTGTACTGCCTGTTTAATTCGTCGGGTTGCCCGCGATTTGCCAAGGAGGCATGTATGCATCAAATAGGCTATCTTTATTCACAGCAGGTAAAATGGGAGTTCACCTGGAGAGATGGTGAAAAAAGGAGGGTAGCCGACTTCAAAGCGCTCAATAAGGTTGCCAAGCTGTTCGCACATCTCCGTCCCCCGTGTTAAAACTGGGAACATGCAGAGGAAATCAAATACATGCGTTTATGGAGATTTTACAGAGTCATCTCCTTCAACTATAAAACATTTAAACAATAGAAGAAAGATAGGAAAAGGGATGAGTATGTTCTTTTTCACATACTTGAGTATGTACTTTATTTAAGTACCGGCAGCATCGAGGTGTTTGTAAGACTTATACTATCCACCACATTGTGTTTATATCTTTTCTTGTGGTGTATATTTCTTGCTTATCACAGATTAATTTCCCCTGCGTGTAAATATGTGACATCAGCTCCTTCAGATTAGTTTGGAATAAAAAACCCACAGACTGTCAGTCCTCCGTAGTCATGTACACAAACGTTTATCTCTGGTGCTGCGAGGAAGAATCTGAACACTTTGTACGTAGCCGTGTAGACGCAGCCTAACTTTAGGATTACACAAAGACTAAGGGGCAAATCATCGTCCTGGCAAATATATCAAGCCAAAAGAAAAAGCACACGATGAGTAGCTGCAAAATTGGACCACAAAAAAAAGACAAATAAAGTCCATATTGAGAGCTAAAACATGAAGGAATTGTAGAATAGACATTTAATACACATCTGTTTAAATCATAAAACAATATTCTGAATGTATTTTCTAATATAAGATGTAAAAACATCTTCATTATGCCGGTTTAGCTCAGCGGTTACATCACACGTCCCATATACAGAGGCTACAGTCCTCAATGAGGCGGCCCCAGGTTCGACTCCCACCCTCTGCCCTGTGCCGCCCCACTCTCTCTTCCCCTGTTTCCGACACTGTCAACTGTCCTCTCTCTTTAAATAAAGACATAAAGGCCTTAAAAAAAAAAACACTTTAAAGATGCCGTGATAATGGCGGAAAAATGAGGAATAACGTGTAAATAATTGTCCAACATAGTTTACTAGCGTACGTTTATCGTATTTTATTTGGTATGTATTTTTAGTCTGTTATTTTCTTTCAAAAGGGGCAAAATAAACATTTGACCTTTAAGTTTGTAGGCTCGAAAAAAGATTGGAAAGGGACGAGTATAAGCGCTTTTTTGTCGTATACCCGAGTATGTACTGTATTTATGTATCGACAGCATTGTGGTGTGTGTATAAGGTGTGTATACTGACTGTGCAGGTGTATATAAAAGTGAAAATGAACACCATGTTGTAAAAAAACCCAAAACATTTTGTCAGACTTTAAATATGCAAACGAATCGTGCAAGGCGCAAAGTAAAACTACTTAATCACAGAATTTATACAACATATTATTTGAAAATTTGATTGACAGGTTGGTCGATTTTCGTTGAAGTCTTCCAAAAGAGAATAAGGTTGTCTGGGTCACAGAGTGGGCAAGCTGGCCTTTCAAGTTAATGCGATGAAGCTGTGGTACTTTCCAGCCCTTATAGCTGAAATAACATTTATAGGTTATATCGCAATGTGAACAACACACAACTCTTCCAGAACAGGGGCCGAACTTTCCTTTCTTTCCCCCGCGCCTGGCTCCGTCCACTCTGCTGCCATTCGGACGTGGCACTGATACACCCACCAGGAGGATTAGGAAAGGTTTAGCAAGTGTGCCAGCCTCGCTCCCCGTGCCACCCCTTCCCTCGGCACAGAGGGGGGTCCCGCTTGGCATGGCAAGGTGAACTAGCCTCTGATTGATGGGCACGGTTTCAGCCCCGCTACTGTGCTCCCCAAGGCCCGTGCCTCCCTTTCCTTTCTCCGACTGCTGTCTTGGCAGCGGTGCCCACCTCCTCTTCCATGCCAGGCAGCCAGCTAAAGCTCCTGGTGGGCACATCAATTACATAGCGGCACCTCCCCTCTTTTCTCATGTCTATCTGTGGGTCTGTCTACTGTCTCAGACGATGCCAATCTGGTCCCTCTCCATCTCCACTGCTGTCTATAGCTATCTCCTGTGTGTTTATGCTGTGTGTGTGTGTGTGGTTTTATGCACCATGTTCTCAAATATATTTTTGCATATGCACAAATGCACATGTATTCATGCACACACTCCTGCTCCCTCTCTCGGGCAGGTCATAATGGTTGGTGGGAAAATCCTCCCCAGAGAGCCCTCATTGCCACAGGCTCAGCTGTACAAAAGGCTCAGGTGTGTGTTTGAATGTGCACGCGTGTGTGTGTGTGGTTGCTTGTGCAGGCGCATGATGCTTTTCCTGTTTAAAATGTCTCAATCTACAGCTCCATTACGTATTGTTTCGTTAATAAATAAAGGCATTGAAAGTACAAATAGTGGGTAAAAAACAATAGTCATGTTAAAACTTTGCATTAATCTATTTTTGAAGTCGATTAACATGAATATTTCATCCTTCCTTTGGATTTTGGCTGGTTGTTGCTCTTGGCAAAACATGAATCATTTACTCGCGGCGATTGTACGCCATCTGGAGTCTTCATCAGACATTGTCTTTCCTTTTTAGCATTCATGTCCAGTGATTTGAGTTGATTTTAAAGAAATAAATACACGTGCATGATTATCCTTAAATTATTATGAAATTTTAAAAAAACAGAAGGAACACTGAAAACTGACAAATCAAACCTGTATTAAAGCTCCTGTGAGGAGTTTTTCAATGGCATTGAAACAGACTGAAATTAATTCTGATTATTCTTTATGACCTACAAAAGCAAATCAGACCATCAGCGACGAGAATGATTTTCAGTGTTTCCGCTACATACATTCTGCAACGGCGGCCCGACGCAGGTGCTTCAGGTGTGTTGAGGGGACTGAAGCTAAGCAAAATGATCAGATTAAAGTAGATTGTGAATTAAAACGAAATAAGGAGTAGAAAGTACAATTAAAGTAAGGAAGTGAAAGTCTACATGTGATGTGTCATTGATCTATGCGATTAATTGAAAATAAAGGTTCCTCAAAGGAGCTTTAAAATAATTTCCTGCTAAACGTTTTACACAGCTCAATCGGTAGGCTATATAAAATATATTATTATGGAGCAAAGTACTACTCAACTACCTTTAGCAGGAATAAAACTGTGAAATGGGGGAAAACAAATCCCAAAGAAGAAAAGTGTTCACTCTTAGGCTCAGTGGGGCGCTGCGCCCGCTGCCGGCTAAACGCCTCAGATGGGTGAACCGAGGAAGTCGTAGCGGGGAGACTCAATCGAGTCCACGACCGAGGGACAATGGCGGCGGGGCCTGGTGTTGCTATGCAGAGCGGCAGCCCTGCGAGAGAACTTTCTCTCTCGGTTCAACAAGCAGGGAACCAGAATCATGGAGAACGACTCAAACCCGAAGAGGTAACAGGTAAGAATATACCCCGGGATTTAATTTATTTGCTTTCTTGCTTTTATTGTTGTACTGATCTGGCTTCACATGCGAGGCTAACTACGGCTAACCGCTAACTCAGCCGACTGGATAGCCTTAAATGTATCTTTTGTATGTTTTGACATGGTGATTCGGTTATTTTAAACCTCTCTGATATGAAATGTAATGTCCTTTATTGACATGCACTGTGTTGGGTGGTTTTGTTTGGTGAGGTAGCAGCTAACTAGCTCCTTGCAGTGAGCAAATAGCTAACGTTAGCATCTCGCTAACTTTAAAGAAACACTAATCAAAAGTAACTTTAGCGGCTAAACAAAGGGCTCTGAAAGGAATTTAAGTGGCACTGCTCAGGTTTGCCTAACGTGAATAGGAGTGTTTCACAAAAATGCGAGTTGGACAACTTACCCAATAGGAACTAACAAGTTGTAGCACTGTAGATGCTCACCATGACAGATTGATAACAACACATCAGACAGTGTTTCGTTGACAACATCTGTCTTTTCAACTAAACCGACCCTGTTGCATGTGGGGCTGATTTTGTAGGTTTTCGGGATGTCATGTGACCAGATCGATTAACGTCTTCACGTCTTTTTTCCCCCCAATAATCCCCCCAATTTATTCTTAACAGAAACCTCTAAAAGATATTAATTCCTGTGAACTCAGGAATGCTGGTGCATTTGTTGTGTCATGATTTGTTGCACGTCTACCCTTATTTTGCAGTTAGTTTAATTTGCATTGTGTAATTATGATTCCCTTAATGTGACAGGGATTCTTGCTCCTAGTTTTGCCTGGTTTACCTCATTTTTATTTCCTCAAACTCTGTCATATCATAGGTAAAATGATGTACAAGCAAAAAGGTTTTCTGAGTTGTGTATCAGTGTTACTTGGTGGCCAGTGTTTAAGGTACACCAACCTTTTACTAACACAGTCTGATACAACTTTTAAAAATATATATAGACTACCCTTTATGAAGGTTATAATTTAGTGTACAATGTAAGAGGTGTTTACTTAATGATCATTTTGAAGATGTTGTGTGTGGTGTACCTCACAAAATGGCTACTAAAATTGTACTTTGTCTGCAGCTGAATGTACCAAGAAAAACAAAAGAATATTCTCTTTATTTAAGAACTGTTTCAATATTGCGAGAGGGGTCATGTGGTTAAAGAATGGCTGTCATTCAGTTATCATTTTGTTGTTTATAGCCTCATCTTCTGAACTGATGCTCAGAAGACATTTGAAGCCCTGCATGGGGAGTTTTCTGAGCTTTGATGGGATATGTTTTGGAGCTGTGAACATTTGTTATAATTTAAGACATGTAAAACTTTATGAATATAACATCTTTTTTCAGAGGCAGAGAAGCAGAGTCGCATGGCTGCTTTGCTGGAGAAGCTTCACGCCAAACACAACGCTTCGCGGCCATGGCTGGAGACCTCCAAGGTTGTGCGTCAGGCCATGGTGAGACACGCATCATCAGTTTGAGTTTACACAGCACCTCTTTGAGGCAGTGACAGGTTTTGGTATTGGTCTGGAACCTGTCGATGTGGGCCTGGTGATTAGATTTTGCTCCTAGTTGTGATGTGGTTTAATTCAACAACAAAACAGACAGGGTAGGATAAAAATAGGTTTTGAGAATAAGCTGCTCTTTTAACATGAAAATATTTGTAGCAATTAATCACTTACTTCCAGTTTCTTACTTTAATTACTTACCTGCAACTACAGTAGTGACCTTTATTGTCTAAACTTTTGTGCTGGCAAAGCAATTAAAAAACAAACAAACACCTGAATGTCAAATCTTGTGGAGAAAGCACTTTTATCTGTTTCCAAACTATTTTCTTATTCCTCTGTTTTTCTTCACGCTGTGTCCCAGGAGAAACGCGGCGTGATGAACGCAGCAGGTCACCAGCTCCTGCTCACCTGTTTGGAGACCCTGCAGAGAGCGCTGAAAGGTGAGACTGTCAACGCAAAGGACAGGAACACGAGGGAGAACAGTGCAGCATTTTCCATGACACAGTGTTACTTTCCTGTCATTTTGACTGAAATCAACTGTTTGAATTAATTTAAATGAAAAGTGCTGGTGGAACTGACACGCTCTCAGGGGGGGTAATGGTAATTTCCTATAAACCTGTAATTAAATTCTTTCACTTTAATGTTATGCATTCAGGTATGTTGTGTCTCAAACAGTGGGGACATCCGGCAAACATTTTCTAAAGGTCTCATTATTAGATTTTGAAATCTCCCTTCTTCTCTGCCTTTCTGTCAGTATCATCTCTGCCCTCCATGACAGACCGTCTAGAATCCATCGCTCGGCAAAACATGTGAGTTGTTTTCTCCTATGCGTGTTGTCTCTGGTCTCTCCCAAGTTTGACTGATTGTGAGAATGAAATCCTGAGTACAGGAAATAGAGGCTCATGTTGGATGTTAGGTGGTCATGTTGATGATTTCTTCCAGGTTTTTATGTTTAGCTTAAAATGGGAATAAACACACACTGCACACCTACTGCTTCACTTTTTATTGTCTGTTGTGGACTCGTAATAACCACATTCATCCAGTTAAACATGTTTTAATGTATTGAATAACAGCTTACGCTCCGTTCTTCATCCTCGTTTTCTTGACTCTATCTCGTCTGAACAGGCTGGGCTCACACCTCAGCCCATCAGGGACAGAGTGTTACATCACATCAGACATGTTTTATGTGGAGGTGCAGCTCGACACCAGTGGGCAGCTAGTGGACGTCAAGGTGGCTCATCAGGGAGAAAACCCTACGGTCAGTTTACTGTTACTTCCAAATGGCTATCATGGCTTTGTCATGAATTCTGTTCTTGTGTCGTACAATTTATCCTTGAAATGGCTCTCCAAGTAAAGCTAACTAGCCGTCCTTCCTATTTTTTTATTCTATTCATGGAGTGAGATCGTTGTCCTGAAATTGTACTAAATCTTTTCTTGTCTTGATTTGTTGGTCACAGAGTTGTCCTGAACTGATTCAGCATCTAAGGTGAGTAGAAACCACACACTCCACACTCCCATATGATAAGCTATAGTGCAGGGTTCTTATTATACAGACACTTGTGAGAACGTTTTATTTTAGTCTGAAAGCTGTTTAAACCACCTCTGTCTTACTTCACTTTAGGGAGAAGAACTTTGAGGAGTTTTCCAAACATCTGAAAGGATTGGTTGAACTTTATAAGCTGCCTGGAGACAAGTAAGGCCATAAAGATATCAGTGTTCTGTTGTTGTCGTTTTTCACAAATGCTAGATTAACTTGATATTACTGATCAATCATTAATTCTAGGGATGCACAATATTATCGGCACGTTATCGGTATCGGCCGATATCGGCTTGAAAATGAACACGCCGATATCCGCCGATATAATTAACAGATAAAATAATGGGCTGCTGCATACTTGATTAAATGCCCGACCTCGGCGCAATGTCCCCGGCACGAAGAAGGCCTGCGCGGCGCAGCGTGATGACATCACGTGTGTCTACCTGCAGCATGAGAGAGTTAGAAGCCAAAATGTCCGTGGTGTGGAAGTTTTTCAAAGTGTCCAAAATAGATAGCAAAACTGCTATTTGCAATGACTGCTCAGCTTCGGTGATGCGAGGAGGAGCCAAGGCAAAGTCTTTCAACACTACAAACTTGATTAACCATCTCGAGACCCGTCACCCCGACCGTTGTAACAAATGTGATAAGAGTATCACTATTATACTGTACGCTAATTACAATACAGAAGAGAGTTGATGATCTCTGCAATTAGGTGTGCGGGAAAAAAATATCGGTATCTGTAATCGGCTAAATGGGTTGTAAAATATCGGCATATCGGATATCGGCAAAAAATCTAATATCGTGCATCCCTAATTAATTTGTCTGTTAATTAATGTATTGTTGTGAACCCAAGCTAACTGTCTGTTATGGATGTAGAGTCCTCTGAGGTTGAATTCTGATCTGATGTATGTGAGTTGTCTCTCGTGATTTTATTTGTCTCTGTGTTCCAGTAAGCTAAAAACCAAGATGTATATTGCACTGCAGTCTTTGGAGCTCGATCTTACCAAGATGATGCACATGTTTAGGTAAGTCCCTTTGCACTCATCCGAGGTATATTTGGGCTTCTGGTGTTGGGGAGCTTTGGTGTCATCCCTGGGGCAAATGAAGCTCAGAAAAATGTAAAGAATGTTATAAACGAGAATAACCTCAAGATTCAATTCTATGGAAAAGATATTACAATAGCTGTTTTTTAATGTTTAATTATTTAGCTGCACATGTGCTATTTTAAACCTGCCTTTGTAATTTCTAGGCTAGCAACCAATGCTAACACGGTGGAGACTATACTTCATGGCGGTGTGGGCTTGCTGACAGCCAGGAGTGGTGGCCATCTTGTTACTCTTCAGTGTTACGTGTCCCCGTATGACGTATTTGAGGAGGGAATGGGCAACCAGCTCAACTTAACAGACAACAATGGTAAGTACATGGGAGCAGTGAATATATTCATTTACAGCTGATTGATCAATTGCTAAAGTATTTTGACCGTCTTTTGTCTGACCTCCGTCTCTGGTCTCCCTGTTTGGACACTTTGATGATCTTTGTAGTTCCGCGCTCTCTGGGTGTCAGTGTTTCGGTGACCATTGAGGGAACCTCTGCGGTGTACAAGCTCCCAATCGCTCCACTCATCACTGGATCCCACCCAGTGGACAACAAGGGGTAAGAAAAAATTGCTTTTACAGGGAATTTATAAAGTCCTGCAAGGTGTTACCTCTATATTTTTCTATAAGGAAAATGTCTCTTTGACAATTACCAGATTGTTAGTTGAATTGTCACAATGCAGAACTAGTTGAGATGTGTGTGTGTGTGTGTGTGTGTGTGTGTATTTCAGGACACCTTCCTTTTCCACTGTGACCAACTCCAACTGTGTGGACCTGCCAGCTTGTTTTTTCCTCAAGATGAACCGGCCCATGCCTTTCTCACTGTCCTTTATTCAGAGGCTGGGCAATGCTACTTGTAAGTTTACCTCATGAAATAATTTTAATATATATTAACCTAAAGTGCGAGCACTAAAAGGAGAGCGCTTGTTTTGTTTGATGATTTGACTTCATTTTTTTCACAGCCATCCCAGTGTTTGAGAGCTCCCCCAGCCTTTCACCTCTCTACCAGCTGATTGTCCAGAGCCAGCGACAGCTCCTGGAGGAGGGCAGCTCGACGCCACCGCCTTCACACAACATGCACTTCTACTCTGTGAGTAGACACTGTAATACCTCATCTGAAATCATTTATATGTTGGCTTTCTCTGCCTTATTACTTTTATGTCTTAGTACATCCAGTCTGGCCATGTCCTGTCATGTGCTTACAGCAATATCGTGCATATTTTGACACCTACTGTAATCTAAGCCTGCTCTATTTTTGGCTATAAAACCATCAACATTAAAACATATTTATAGAGCTATTCATACAAATGCATGCATAACCTTTCTCTCTCTGTCAGAATTATTTTTAAAATGAGTGGTTAGGTGTTGCTTTGCTGCTCATGAAATACAGCTACATTCTCCATATGTTGTTCGGAAGGGGAAAGGGAAAACATTGAATGAGTAAAAGTAAAGACACAAAATTCAGAAAATCACTGTCTTTATGCTTCTACAGGTGTTGCCGGATCAGCAGCACTGCTACTTTCTGAATGGCGATGCTCCGGTTCAAGACGGTCACTCTCTTCAAGGAGCACTGGTGTCCAAGATCCCCTTCCGCCACCCAGCACAAGTGCCAACCCTGTTGGATATCATCCGGCACCAGGCGGCTTATAACACCTTGATTGGCAGCTGTGTGAAACAAACTTCAATCAAAGAAGGTTAGTATCGGGTCTCTTATTTACTGTATTTGGTATGTCATCCACATGTACTCTGTTTTACATGTCTGAGGTCTTAAATTACAGTGTAGTAATTTTGCTTTTGTTTATTCAGACAGTGCAGGCATTCTGCAGTTTGAAGTGTGTCCTCTTACTGACTCAAGTTTCAGCGTGTCGTTCCAGCATCCAGTAAATGAGTCATTAGTCTGCGGTGAGCACTCACTTTTATAACTTATTCAGCATATGTTTACAATAATTGAACAATATACTTGAGCTATAGCAATGCAATGATGTATTAGTTGTGGAATCATTTGCAATATCAGTCCTTTGCTTACATGAGTCCTATGTCCTATCTGACCTCCTTCCTTTAGTGGTAATGGAGGTGATTGACTCCAGACAGGTATCCTGCAAGTTATATAAAGGACTGTCAGATGCTCTGATCTGCACCGATGAATTCATAACCAAAGTCGTCCAGAGGTGAGATTGTTAATTCCTCTTGAACGCATAAATGTTGAAAGCATGTTTTCTTTTACTAATTATGTCCTCCGACTTGTAGATGCATGTCCATCCCTGTAACCATGCGGGCCATTCGAAGGAAAGCAGAGACCATCCAGGCAGACACTCCAGCCCTCTCACTTATTGCACAGACAGTGGAGATCATGGTGAAGAATAACCTGCCACCCTCAGGTAGTCCCAACTACAACATTCCAACAGGCGAAGGCGCTAACCCCATGGGACTGCCTGGGATCACAGGGGGCAACACACCTACTGGAGGAGGACCCCCTGGAGGACCTAATTTTGCAGGTCCTATTACATCCTTGTTTGGAATTTCCCGAACAGAAAGGCAAGCCCAAGGAGGAGAGTGTCCAACCCAAGGAGGGGTGGCTGGGCAGCAACAGTTGCAGCAACAACATCAGCAACAACAGGCCGGTCAAGGTCACACAGATGACTACAACAAAGTTACCCAGAATCCAATACTGACAAGTCTGTTACAGATAACTGGTAGTGTTGGTTCCAGTCCCAGCTCACAGAATGCACCACCACCCCACCAAACACCACCCCCAACATCCTCACCAGCCAGCAACACCAAAAATCACCCTATGTTGATGAACTTGTTGAAAGACAACCCCACACAAGATTTTGCTACACTGTACGGTTCTAGTCCGATGGAGAGGCAGAATTCTTCATCTGGCTCCCCGCGGACAGAGGGCATGAGCGGCGCCTGCCCTGGAGGTAGCGCTAGAGGGAAGAAGAAGCGCCTAAAGGGGACAGAGAAGGGTGGTGTGTTGTCAGGAGCTACTGCAGGTGGCGGAGCTGCTGGTTTAGGCATGAAATCACAACAGGGTTCTTCTATGCCACAGCATCACCAGCACCATCAAGTCACCCACGAGGATGACTTCCACCGTGAGCTCCTTTCTATGGATGTGGATGCATCTCAAAACTCAATCTTTGATAACCTGACTGGTGACGGACTTGACACACCCCACAGCATCACTCCAGCACCTAGCCAATGTGGAACACCACCCTCTGGCCCAAACATACCTTATTCACAGTCTCATGTCCAGTCTCAGCAACAGCATGCACAAGGTACTGTACCACCCCGTATGGTCCGCCTCTCTAGCTCTGATAGCATCGGGCCTGATATCACAGAAATCTTGTCAGATTTGCCAGAGCAGACAGGCAAAGGAAGCCATGGGCAGCACCCCATGGGGAGTGGTGGTGAGGATGGAGGCCCACTAGGTACTCCTATTCGTGACTCCTCCAGCTCAGGTCAGGGCAGCACAGTGTTTGACTCTGCAGACATTTTCAATACCAACAGCAATGAGAATCCTTTTACTGATGCTGCTGACCTGATCGCTGAGGCAGCGGCAACCGCTGCCACTCCCACTAGCGATTCTTCATCAACAAACTTCTTCCCTGATGCTGCTGACTTTAACCCTGACCTCCTGACCTCAGGCCATGGCTTCTCCCAGAACTACTTTGACGACAGCTCTCCAAGTGCCGATGGAGACACGGACCTGGTAAAAGGTTTTGGGGGAAGTAGCCAGCAGAATACTCCTTCAGGAACACCTCAGAACCCAACTCCGCATGGGCAGAGCACCCCAGAGCCCTCGCTGAAGGACCCTTTTGATATGGGGATAGTCTTTGGAGGTGGTGGTGGAAAACCACTTCTCGGACAAGCTCCTGATTTGGGAGACACACATGGTGGAGGGTCTCAGAGCCCCCTCATCATGGGCCTCGGTGACTTTAAAAGTGCAGAACCCAAAGTTAAACAGCAACAGGGACTCATACGGCCAAAGGATGAGAATGGGGGTAGTGGAGGAAGCAGTTCTGGGATGGGGAGCAGTTCAACGGAGGCTAAACAGGCCAAACGTAGCAGGACCCCATCCAGTGAGGGGAAGTCCAAAGAAAAGGCTGCCAAACGCAAAAAGCTAGACCCTGATGGGAAATCCCCCTCTCACAGCTCAGGGGGGAGACCATATACACCCCCTAGTGGTGGCTCAGGTTCTGGTGGAAGCATAAGTGGAGGAGGGTCCAAGTCTCCTGGTAGTTCAGGGCGCTCACAAACTCCTCCTGGTGGTGCCACGCCTCCCATTCCAAAAATCACTATTCAGATTGCAAAAGGGACCATAACTGGGGGGAAAACATCATCCCATAGTGGATACACGTCAAGCAGCTCAGCCTCAAGCAGCACAGGAGGAGCAGGGGGAACCAGCAGCAGCAAAAGCCATCACTCTCACTCGTCTTCCTCTGGGAAGATCAAATCCAAGGAAGGCTCCACAACACAAGGCAGCAGCTCCAAGCCAGGGAGTGCAGGGATAGGAGGTGGAAGTGGGCCTTCCCAGTCTAAAGGCTCCTCCCAAGGAATGGGCGTTGGAAAACCAGGTTCCTCCCCTATCACCAAACATGGGCTGTCAGGTCCTGGAGGAAGTGGTGGTGGAATTGGAAGTAATAAAATTAAACCTCAGGGGGGCAAGCCTCCTGGGTCTCTTATGAATCCCAACATAAAACCCAACATATCCCCTTCGCACTCACGTTCCAGTAGCTCTGGAGATAAATTGTCCTCCCCTATGAAAATGCAACAGTCCCAGGTTCCAGGAACTCCTCCTTCTTCCAAGGCTAAATCTCCAATGGGCTCTGGAGGTGGCAGCTCTGGAGGGTCCAAGTCTTCTTCTGGTGGAGGCATGAGCTCCCAAAAGCCCATGGGTGGGAGCTCCTCCTCTGGTTCTGCGTCATCCTCATCGTCCTCCAGTTCCTCCTCATCCTCTGGTTCCATGACCTTTTCAGGAGGCTCCCAGTCTCAGTATGGTGGTGGAGGAGGAAGTGGAGGGGGAGGTGGGACTGGAGGAGGAAGTGGAAGTGGAGGCAGCGGTGGAGGGGGAGGAGGTGGAGGAAGTGGGGGTGGAGGTGGTGGAGGGGCTGGTCAGAACAACGCAAATAACCCTAATGCCAAAGGGAAGTCTCCCAGTCGAAACAAGAAACCCTCTCTCACGGCAGTCATAGACAAACTGAAAAGTGTAGGTGGAGGAGGAGTGGGGGAGGATGGTTGTGAAGGAGGGCCACCAGGAAGCGGATCTGGGTCCGGATCTGCTCCTGGTGGTGGCGGTCCTGGCAATGTTCCCGGCAGTGGACCTTCAAACATGGGTTCATCCAAGCATTCCTCATCCTCCCAAAGTGGGGAGTATAAGCGGGAGAAGTCA
Source organism: Semicossyphus pulcher (assembly GCF_022749685.1). Classification (NCBI taxonomy): domain Eukaryota; kingdom Metazoa; phylum Chordata; class Actinopteri; order Labriformes; family Labridae; genus Semicossyphus; species Semicossyphus pulcher. The sequence goes on along the minus strand of NW_027211670.1, from coordinate 16,031,891 downwards.
GATAAAGAAGCAAAAGCAAAAGTGTCAGTTTCAGGGGGGAGCAGCGGCGATAAAAAGATGATGGACCCTAAAACAGGAGGGGTGGGTGCAACTGGTCTGGCTAAAATTATCATAAGCAAACCTGATGGTGGATCTCCCAGCATCAAGGCCAAAGTGACCCTTCAGAAAGGAGGGGACGGATCTGGTGATTCTATGCGTCCCCAAATTTCTAGCCTCAAAGCTTCCCCCCTCTTTAGTGGCTCTACTCCCAAACATGACCGCTCCTCTCCGAGCCACAGCCGCTCGCCGGGATACACCCCGCTCAACCACGACAGCGAGAGCGAGTCGGGCAGCAGCTCCGTGGCAGAGAAGTCCCACCAGAACAGCCCCAGCTCAGACGACGACCAGGCCATTCGTCCACTTCCCCCGCAGGACTACATGAGCTCTATACCTCTCAGCTCTGGGGAGAAGCACAAGAAACACAAGAAGGAGAAGAAGAAGCAGAAAGAAAGGGAGCGGGAGAGGGACAGGGACCGAGAACGGGACCGGGACAAAGAGAAGAAGAAGTCCTCTATGTCCATGGGGCAGTCCTCGCATCCTATAAAAGCGGACAGCTGGTCCAGGTCGCCTATCTCCGCTTCGGATTCATCTTTGTCCATGCTTGGCGCAGAGCGTCCATCCAGGCCCAGTCCGATGTACATGAGAAATGAAGATGATGACCTCATGGACTCAGCCCTGACTGGCAACCTTTAATTTTATTCAGAAAATATCTTAATTTACTCCTTTCCCCCCTCACTATTTTAACCCATGCCTTTTAACATTCAAATGAAACTTCTATTTATTTAACTCAAGCTGCGAATTGGAACTGGATAAAAGCAAATTGAGGGTATTCTGATCATTGTCCTGCCTTTGTGTATTTTAATATTGTTTTACAGACTGGGTATGTTATCAGCATTATATCTGGGGATTGGGGGTGCCTCTATTTTATGACAGTGGTTACTAAACTGGCATCCAAATCCACCCTGAAATACCAACTTCTTTAAACTCTTACGGAAATGGGTAATTGCAGTATATCTTCACTATGGTGTTGGAAGGTCTCTACCGTCAGTAAAAGTCATTTCATTTTTCACACCCGCTGCTGTTCTTATGTCATTGTGTTTAAAAACATACCATTGCCTCTTAACTGTATGTTAAAATATGAATAACAGCTGTTATAAGAAGTATTGTAAAGTAAGAAGGGGACAGTGTTTAGTTGCCTTGTTTTTCAGATCCAACTGAGAGTTTTTAGATTTTGATACATTTTAAGATGCTGATGTGTAAATTTATTGAAGGTAAAAAAAAAAAAAAAGACCGCAAACAAGGATGATGATAAAGACTGGAGCGTGTAATTTTTTTAACTGTTGAAGTTTTGGAAGCTTGAAATAAACATTTCACTTCTGGCAAAATCTCATCGTATCATTTTTGTGTTTTCTTTTTTATGTAGCAACAGTTGCGTGAAGTAACATCTATGTTATTTATTTTTTAGATGTCAAGGAAAGATATACAGTAAAGTGTATTATCTGTGGGCAGGTTTCAACAGCTCTTCTTCAAAGGTACACTAGGTGGCAGCAGTGGATCAGGCTGCTCAATCACTGTTAACAGCAAAGCTTTTTGCATATTGCACGTACAGTAGTTGCTCACTTCCAGAGGTGATGTGTAGAGGTTAAATGAAATTTCACACCTTTATTCACAGGTAGCACAGAAGAAGATTTGTGAAATCATGCAACCAGGGAATTTAAAAAGCAAACAGCCAAGGATGCTTTAAAAAAACAAAACATTAAGATGGTCACAAGAATTATCGTCATCAAATACATTTAGAAAATTAATGAATAAACAATCTCGACTATTTGATGCAACACCCAGAGGACTTCTCTGTTCTCTGAGACAGAGGAAATGTCAAACTTAAAGCACAGGTACAAATACTAAAGCACCATAACAGAAGTAACATGTCATTGGCTAAAGTAGGTTTTATTTAAACTTATTCAGTATATGACAGAAAAATTGTGAAAAATCTGACAAAATAAGTATCTTGTGATTTCTCAGATTTCTGGTTTAGAGAGCGATGGTTGCTCAATTTTAATTCAGAATTGGAGATAAATTGCCAGCAAACAGCACGATAGTAAATCAGTGGAACATATTCCTGCATAGACAGAAACAAATGAATACACGCTAACCTTTGTCACCCTTATTGTCCCGAACGACTCCAGGGCCTCCAATCGGCTGACCTTCTGACCCATCGCCTCACTTTTCACCTGCTCTGCTGACTGGTGTGATTTTTTCCCCCAGAAGACCCACTCAACAGCTCAGCCAACACAGTGAGGGAGTGTCTTAATATTAAAACAATCTCTCATGTGGAGTCATTTAGAAGAAAATCGACACTCAGCTCAAACAGCACAAGCGTATCGTCAACTACACTTTAATATGCAGCAGCTTCGTTAAAGGGGGGCGGGTAGTTGCTGGTCGGCTTCGCATTCCCGCTAGGGTCCTAATGAGCCCATCTGAAGGCCCGTTAGGAAGGTCATCTAAACCATTGCAGTGTGTGTGTATAACTGGCCCTAAGGATTGATGCTGAAAAGTGGCATATTCAGCTAAAAACGGAACAGCACTGCGGGAAACTGTGTGAAAAATACATCACAAGCGTCTCCCTGCCATTGAGCTGCAACACATTCTTCTCCTCAAGCCTGATTTGTGTTTCACAAAACAATTTATATATCTTTTAAAAGGCGCTCTTTGGGACCTTAAACATGGTACCAACACGCTCACTGGTACACAAATATTTAGAACATAAAGTGACAGATGTACCTCACTGACAACATCATCAGTCACTCTAGACCTCACACACAGAGGTCGCGGGAAACAGCAAACCCTCAGTCTGTCAGCGGACAACTCAATCCTACATCAGCGCGAGCAACTGGCGGTAAGATCTTAAATGAATCCATAATTTACATGAGGGTTTTAATTTGCCAGCTTCATTCAGGCACATGAGTAGAGCTGAAAAAGCCTTAAAAGTGCTTCAAACACATCTCAGTGCATTAGCTCTCACTGCAGACACTAGTATACGGGATAGATACGGTTTGATGAAGGTATATTAAGCCTTTAAATTTTCGTCCAGCCTTTCCAACCAATTTGTTAAACTCCAGGAAAATAATAGAAACCCTGACACAAGCTCCTCTCCTCGTTTCCTCCTCTCTGCAGCTCCTCAACTCCTTTTCCCTGTCAACCTTCCTCAAACTGCTGATCCACGCCTTTTCCTTCAGCACGGCTAATTTCTCTATTGTCGACGCTGCCACTCAAACGCTCCGCCCGGCTTTACGCTCAGTCTTAAATATCCACATTATTCCTCCTTCATCATCCTTTCATCCTGTATACGCTTTCATCGATGCCCCAACACAAAGCCTGAGGTTGACTGCAGGTCTGTGATGTAACTGAGTAGTGTCAGATCTGGTTTGCTACTGCTTTTAAAATAACTTTAAGTCCTGTCGTTTTTATGGATTTTCGCATTAAAGTGCTGAAAGTTTTGACGCTGTACTCCCAGAATTTCATGTTTTATCAGCATATTTTTTAGCAATGCTAGCAGTGGGTTCTTAAGATCATAATGCTGTTCTGTCGTCAGGTCAACACTTAAATCCAGTCTGTATTTTCTTAACAGCTACTTAATGGATTTCTATTAAATGTTGCACAGACGCTGTTGACTGTTTTACAGTCAGTCAGGTCCTCAGAAAATAAACCCTTAAGACTTTGGTGAGTGTATGGCTTTCCATCCCAAGGTCCCAAGAGGACCACGTGTAAGAAAAGTGACATTGATTGATCCAGTAACACCTCACTAGCATTATAGGGTTGAAAATGTGCTGTTTTACGACAACAAACCTGCAACGCTAACAAAAACCATCTGCTTCAGTTATTTTTGCCGCTAATTAGCTAATAAAATCATGCTAACAGGCTAAAATGGTAAACATGGAAACATTTTCAACCATCAAAAAGGTTATCGTTGCTCAGATTCTTACTGTGAGCATGTTAGCATGTCGATGTTAGCATTTAGCTGAAAGCACTGCTGTGCCTTCAGGGCTGCTAGCATACTAGCATAACTCCCTTTGTGGTAACATTTCTTAAACTCTCTTCAAACCAGCCACACCCTGCCAAGAAGGTAATTATTTTAAGCTAGTTTTTACTGCTTCACTTGTCTCGCGGGCAAAAGCTTGCCAATGTGTTCGCCAAATTTCTTGCAGCTGATCCTTTTCAGCCCCATCTTGTAGTACTCAAAGGTCCAATATCTCTTTTATTTCACTGCCAATTACACTCTCTTCTGTTTTTCTTCTCCTGTTATCTCAGATTTGGCCTCACTGTCTCTCTCTCTCTCCATTGGCAGCTCCAATTTCTACCCCACAGGTTTCTTTTGAACTCCTTCTGTCCTCATGAGTTGAAAAAGACACAAGTTGCCATTCCCATCTGCTTCATTAGATGGTGTGCGTTACAATCGCATCACACTTACAGCCGTTGAGATATTGCTGTGTACAGATTCATTACATTTCAGGCACAAAAGGAGCAGACAGTGAGTCGACTTCAGCAAATTGCCGTCTCCCCGTCAGCACATCAGGATGGGCTGCAGCTCATGACGGTTGATGAGCTGTACAGCATGGAAATAACCTCCCAGCTTATCCTGTTGATAAGCATGCAAGCGAAGGCAGCCATTTGCCAGTTAGTTAAGCTTTATAGCTGCACACAGTTAGCTTTGGGAGGCAAAGGAGGGAGGGGGGAGAAAGAAGAGGAAGTAAGAATAAAGGCGAGAAGAGAGTTTAGATGTATTTTCAGCCTGAGAGTGTTACATCCTGAACTAAGGATATTATAATAGTCACAGAGAAACTTCAGCTATGCTCTCTGGAGAAAGGCAGGAGCTTACAGCACGAAGGGAGAGGAACATTTCATCTTTACTGGAAGGCTGCTGTCTCAGTTTTCCTGGTTTTACTTGACAGCCAGAGAAATTAACTGGTGTCATTGCTACTGGATGCATTGTGATACATCAGCATCACGCACCGACTAATAATTGCTCCAACACGACATAGCAACTACAGCTGAATGGCCTGAGACTGAAATTTAATTAAACCTACTTTGTCATTTACAAGTGCCTGCAAGTGAACCATGGAAAAAAGTTAATTAATTTGTTAGAGTTTAATTGAATTGTACAGTATTAAAATCATTCCTGTCTGAACTAGAACAAAACAATGAAATCATACTTTTCCTTCATGACCTCATGTGGTGTGTAGGAGCGCTTTTACGGTCAGTTTCGTGGCTCTGCAGATCGTTTTAAAATGCCGTGCTGAGGCGAGACTCCCTAACTGTTCCGAGCATTAGAGTTATGCTGAGGCAAACTGAATTATGTGGCGGTAAAACTGTACGGCTTGCAAAACATCAGCAAAACTGAAGGAAGTGAAAGATACACCTGAGTTTATAGCTATAGCGTGTAAACTGGCGATTTCACAGTCATTTCCCTTTTATTTTAAAACTCTGGGGGGAAAAATAGTTGAACCAAAATGTAGCATAAACATGACAAAAACAGAGAAGCAAACCTGGTTTTGTTAAAGTACAAAAGGGGCCTTTTTTTGTCCCTTACTTTGCTTGCTGTTTTCAGCACCATGGAGAGTTCAACACATCTCACTAACCTTGAGCTACATTCACATACATACAGAGTATTGAAAAGGCTAATAAAAATGAAACCAGACATGGTTTATTTTATGTTAAATTGTTGCTCACAATACATAAAAAATTAAAGCTACTGTGAAGAACTTTTTGTGTTGATTTCGGTGATTTCAGTCTGTTTCATTAGCATCCTCACAAGAGCTTCAGAATAGAACCAACTGACCAACTAATGTCTTTCTGCCACATGGACAGTCACGTGATAAAAAGTTGTTTCATCAATAGCTTGGAGTAGCCATGTCAGGTCATTTTATTCTGGTAGTAAAAGCATAAGGCATGAGGAAACTGCATAGGCTGTATAAAAAAGATGGCCGACATGACAGCTCCCCAGAACATCTCTATCGCCCCCTGCTGACTGGCTACAGTACAAAGCCCGCCTCATCCTCCATTCTAACAGATGGGACATGAGTCAAACTATAAAATCAAAATACACGCCAAATAGCAGATTAGAGGAGGATCGACGAGAGGAAACATAACTAAAACAATAACTACAGTCATCAAACTTGTCCATCTTTATATCCAGTCACTGGCCCATCATCATCATCAGTGCTGGGAATGAGGTTTCCCTCTGTTGTACGGATCATTATTTCTCCTGTGTCCTCCGATCATGTCTCCCATCAGTAGCTGTCTTTCTGCTTGGTGATATGTCTTTAAGGCTGTCTGCATACGCTCATTAAAAAGATATAACAGTTCATTGTCCCTTTAATCCCTGTGGGGCTGCAGTGTGAGTCAGCAATTGGCATTGCCAACCCCCTTTTGACATGTCCAACACAAACCCCAATGTCATCCTGGCCACCTGCCCATCCCTCTCCCCTTTCTGTCTCCTCCTCTTTATTTCTCTTTTAAGAATCACTGATAATATTTCATTTTAATCTAAATGTCTCTATTAAAGATATCACTGTATTGCTCCGGAAGACATGGATGTACTGAGTGTGCTGCATCGTTATAGGATAATACTTTATTGTTCTTTATGCCATGTTATCTCCTGGATATTACTCAATAGGGATTTAAGGTCTTCTGGTCAAGGCTTAACACTTTTGTATACTCCACAGTCTTTATTCATTCACTCTGCACTATAATTCTCCTGTTTTATCTCCTTGATTCTTTTATCTTCTATATTTTAATTTTAAAATCTTTTTAAATGTTTCTTCACAAGAACTTAGATAACTGGACTTTTCAAAACCAGCGTATCAGTTCGTATCAATGTTCGTATCTTCTATCTATGCTGTTTGCATGTTAGTATGCTAACATGCTAAACTAAGATTTTGAGCACCATAGCCTATAAATTAAAGCTCAAAGCGCCTCTGTTTATAAGTGCAGCCTTACAGAGACACGGAGACACACTACTTGTTAAAGCTGCTGTGAGGAACTTTCGGTTTGTGTTGATTTTGGCGCCCCCTGTGGACAAAGGCGTACCTCTTATCTCATTGATGATTTCGTCCTGTATTTCATATGTATCACTCACTTTAAATGTTTGCCCTGGAAAATGTAAACAAAGGCAGCGTGCAGTTAATAACTTCGTCTGACCCCTACCCCCCGCCAGCAGTTTCAGGCATTAAAAATAACTATATAGAAATAATCAACCTTGTCGCTGATGGTTTGGTTTGCTTTTGTAGGTCATATAGAGTCATCAGAATTAATTTCAGTCTGCTTTATAACCAGTGAAAAACTCCTCACAGGAGCTTTAAGCAACATTTTCGTAGTGTTTTCATATAAATCAGACTAAACCCAAGGCACAGTTTCTGCTGTCACACTGACCTTAACTGTGGAGGAAAAATCTGCCCTACATTATGCAAAGGTAAACTGACATAAAGCACAATGCCTCCCTTAATATGAACAATTTATTGAGTATATTTTCCTATATATACTTTCTAAATACTTTAAAGAGAAGTGTATGTGAACGTTGGTGCCATGCTGCCATATACAGAGACCACATGGCTAACTACATTATACCCATCCTTGAACTAGGACTGCTCGCTGAGCGTGTAATGATCCTTGTTATTAAGTGTGTAAGGCAGCTTGTAATATGTTTCCCTCCTATAATCAGGTCAAATTATTATAATATAATCACATTAAGGTCAGATAACTTCATTTCTTGTTATTAAGTTTCAAACTTTGTATTGTAAGGACATACAGTCTGTGTTCACCTATGTCTCACTGAGAGGCGTCTGCCACACCACACGACAGCACAGTAACCTGCATATCTATTCTTTCTTCATTCCTGATTCTGTAGCACATGACTCTCTCCTCAGATGTTTTTTTTCCCCTGACACCCTTGTTTGCAGTTCTTTTTGTGATATCTCACACCTTTATATATTTCATCATTCACAGCTAACCTGGTGGAAAAGGCCTGAAGTCAGCTGTGCAACGGGGACCCAGTTTTCACATTGTCATCAGCGTCTGACGTGGTGTGATTTCGTCCCTCTTTCCTGTAATGAAAATAAAGACGCACATGTGAAAATTAAAAAAAAAAAAAAAAAAGGCAACATAGCTCCACCACACATGTACACAACCCATCCACGCAGGGAAAAAAAGTGGGCCATGTATCCCACACGGAGCGGGCTCACGGTGAGAAAGCCTTCAAAGTGATAAATAAAAAAACAAGGCCGTCTCGCACACGAGCAAACGTTTGCTTGTTACATCATGAAAGAGATTTGTCTCCTATCAGGAATTAGTAGGTTAACGTTTGACCCAGATACAGCAGTGATCTTTGGATGTTCATTACATCAAAGAGTTTAAATTAAGCTTTCTCATTTAAATAGAAAAGGATCTTTAAAATAACATGTTTTAGGCTTTAAAAGCTCAATGACTTTATGTCATCTTGAGAAAACCAGGAGTTTTTCTGCATGTTCAGCTTCTAATTAAGGTAAATTCAATTGTCCCTTGCAGTTGACTGAGCAACACTGTGGAGCGTTTTTATGTCTGTAACTTACAGTGTGCAATGGCAAAAAGAGGAACATTATCTCAGCGTGTCAACTTTTCTTTCGGAGGATGAAAGCTCATGTTTGCCTTTGTTCACATTTCCGTCATAAGGCGGCAAAAACTGCAGGATTGCGTACAGATCTTAAACAGTTGAAATCATGTCGGCTCTGACCGCGCAGAGGTTCAGCCTGGATGTGAGAGATTTGCATCCTAAATCTCTCCTGCTCACGACAAGATAACACAGACTGTCCTCTGTGACCTACACGATTTTGCACAGAAATGCAATCAGGCCTACAATCACGATCTGAATCATGCAGCGTGTTTCAGAGTTTAGTGACATAAGGCAGAGTGTCTGACACACATGGATCAATTGGAATTCAAAAACATGCACCAATTTATCTTGTCCATTGTCTTTTATAAGATGAATGCATCAGAACCAGAGACATTGTCCTGTTTGTTGCATGCATTCTTACTTGTCAATCCCTGGTGCCTTCATTACCCACAATGCAGCTCAACAACTGAGATCCAGCTGCTAGTAGCGGCTAAGTAGCCTCTAGCTGCTAGCATAAAGCAGAGATGAGGAACGGGCTACACAGGGATAGTAAGGAGCACTTCTTTCTGGGAACACACCCCCAAGTGTTTAACTCTCTAACTTGTCGTCTCTAAATACTACTGACTCACGTGACATCACTTGAGGCAACTTCTAACACAGTCTCCACAGAGCCTCAAAAGGCTTTATGTAACATTTTTCTCAGCTATTCAGTAGCACTCCTCAAGACTTGTAAACAGACTTTGATGTGTACAGGTTTGTTAGATTTCCCCTTTAACCACCTCACCCGACTTCCTACAAAGACTGCAACTATTTGCTAAACACTCCTCTCTTTTGGTCTGTCAGTACTTACTCTATCTGTTTCACATTAAATGGCTTTGCTTGAGTGTTTAATGGATTGTTTTGTACTGAATGTAGATTAGATTATTTGAGGCTTGAGGAGGAGTCTGAAAGCCAAGATTATGTATGCATTATCCGATGTAAGAGATGATAATGAAGACTTGATCTATTGCATTAATTACGTCTTTTGTTTACTGCCCGTGTTCTGACTTGTAATGGTTTCTTTGTAATATTTTCTCTTTCATGTAAAGAAAAACATCCCTCCATTTATCTTTTCACTCATTTCAAGCTTCATATTTCACTCTGTGATACCTGTGGAGTAGCTTAGCATAATTTACAGTTAAGAAAACTCACACTGGTGCTTTGTACAGGCCCTCATACAGCCTCTGTCTGAAACGACTCAGTCAGCTCTGTCCCTTTAAGAAACCCCGCCCCCTATAAGCCCCCTTTCTTCTGATTGACCAGCCATCTGAAGCCTGCTGACGTCACAAAGTGCAGCGTTTAGAAAAAACTGTGTGAAACGTGGCGTTAACAGCAGCCTGCAGACTGAGCTGAGAAGCCTTGGGGGTTATGCCAACATACTTTTACCTACAGATTTGAAACTTCACCCACGTTAAGTCTGGACATCCAACATTGTAACATTATATATATGTCTTAAAATGTGAAACAGCATATTACCCCCTCTTTAAGTGTTGGAACTGCTTCTAGAACCATTGGTGTAGGGTGTTTTTTGTCTCAGTATATGGAAATAAGCATGTTGTGGATTTTATTCAACATTATAATTATTTCCACAGCTGTTACCTTAAAATATAACACTTTTATTTTTAACTTTCTGGGACCAACACTGTGTTCACATAGACGGCGTCAGCAGCCGACTAATGGCTTTATCACAACTTAATATTACATTAAGTTTAATGAAATCTGTTGGCACCACGCAGGCCTGGTCTCCGAGCCCTGGGTTAGATGTGTACACATCCCTGCTCTTCCTTTTGAAGTTGGGGATAAAATGATAGAGAGATAACATTTGATTTAGCAAGGTCATATTCTGGTATCATATTCTAATTATGGCCAAGATGACCCTTTCAGAGGAGTGGTAAAGCATATAATGAGGAAGACTGAAGCATTTGGATTTTTGCTGGGGAATGAGAGCAATGCACCAGTGTTCATCAGGGAGGTTATGGGTTGTTTTTAATGTTAAAGGATTATTATAATGGGGAATGAAGCAGTTTGTATGCACTGAGATAGGCAAAGATCAATTTATTGGAAGTTACACATCTAAGACAGTCAGCATTAACATACTTTATCTATTATTAAAGAATGAACTGCCAAATTTGTACAAACAGCACCTAAAGGAAACCTGTCAGACCCCATATCAACCACAAACCTAGCTGAGCCGAACTAAAGCCCCCCACTGCACAAGCAAAAAGCTTTGGCCACCCTGCGCTGAGAAACAGCTGACGTCAGCTCTCTCACTGGACGGCCTGCTGCGAGATGGCTCCTATTCCACTGGAAATAGATGAGAAACAAAGTTGGCACAGACGAGGAGTGATAACAAGCTAACAAGGGGGATAGTGAAAAGTGATGGACTTTAAAATGACAGAGGAGGAAAAAGAGGAGATGGATGGAACGGAAGAACGGAGAGAAAGGGGTTATGCTAATTTGAGCGGATGCGAAGATTAAATGGAGTCATATCAGGTCGTGTGCCTTCCAGAGACGGGACCCTAATCCTGCTCACTTGCTCCTTGCAGCAATTTTTGTTAATGCGTCTTTTGCAAATCTTGTGTGGAAAATTTGCTTCCTTTTTTTTAACAGTAAATCAAGAAATGTGTTTAAAGAAAGGCCCCAGCCAGGGAATCAAACCCAGGACCTCCAACGCTGCCGCCCGGAAGTGTTTACCTGTTTGGCTAAATCATCCCATAGTGATGATTTAAAGTGGAAAAGTTTTAAATTACTCTCCATCAAAAACAGTTTTATTTTGAAACAAGTGTCAGGGTGTGCAGGTTATAGCAATGTGTGTGTCTCTGCCTGTGTGTGTGTGTGACAGAGAGAGCAAGTGAGTAGATGGAGGATCGCGTATCGTTAGTAGAGCGAGAAAAAAAAAGTTCCCCTGAGCAGTTAATAAAAGATGATGCTGCAAAATGGACACCAGCTACAACTCCAACATGACATGAGAGAAAAGGATACAACTCATTTGGCTTGTGTTTTGCTGTGAAAGACTGATGCTGTTTGCAGATGTTGTTCAGTGGCTGGCAGTTATGAAAGATGCATACATAATACACAAGTGACCACGTGGGCACTGAGAGCCTATAAAAACCACAGATAGAAACTCAAACTTTGTGTGGTTTCTGCTTTACCGGTACAATTTGCACTTGAGGAATTGCCAAATAAGCACAAATCTGATGTGTCACATGCAGACAGAAACTGTGACATTTAACTTTAACTGCAGTAAGGACACATCTTTAAGTGCCATTTAAGATGTAAATCTGATTCCAGCCCCGTCTCTGATACACAATCACGCTGAAAAGCCCTTGAAAAGTCAAGAAGAACCGGCTTTTGCATGCATTTACGCAAAAATAACATGCTCTTTAATTTGCATAATTACCTTCTGCACCACAACACAATATGATTTCAGTGAATGAAGAAGGGCACAGGCTTTTAATGCACTGTCAAGGTGCTCAAAGCTGGCCAGGATTGTTGCAGACAACTGCCACTAAAAAAAACTGGGACACCGTGTACAGATCTACTCTGCCTGTGAGAGTATCTAGTTCAACAGATAGATAGATAGATAGATAGATAGATAGATAGATAGTGTTTTCCCCATGCTTTTCCACTTGGTTTGTATGTACATAACGCCTAAATATTAATGAAATCCAGCCCCAAAGGCTGAATTTTAATGGACCCTCACTTATCCAGCATCTGGCTTGTTAATTACCAAGCCACAATTGTCCCGCTAACTTCACATTTCTGCCCGAGTGAGAAGCAGGAATTATTAGTAGTCAGTGCCATTCCTTTGTTCTGAATTGTTTCTATTCTTAGCTCGGAGTGTTGAAAAAACGCTTCGTACTGTACACAGGCTGTTAATTCATAAGAGAAATTCTATCAGTGTCAGGATTAGAAATAGATGGTTATTTGGGGATTATAAAAATATGCAGTTTTACATGCAGAGAAGGCATTTAATTGGTGACACACACAGAAACACTGAGGCAGGCAGCGAGAGAGGGAGAGGAGCTGTCCTTGGTGCTGAATCAGCCACCCATGCTTGGCTGCTGGTGCTCTCTGTGGACTGTTGTGTCTGTCTGGTGGCCTGTGGCTCTCAAACCATTGTGCTACACCCCAGCCCTGTTAGCTTGCAATGGTTCACAGTGTGCTGCTATCTATTTTTGGATTCATTTCTGCACCAGTATGGAAGGTAATGTTTGTTCTCAGTATGTGATTTACTCCACAGTGTATTTAGCTCTCCAATAAGGCAGTACTATAGCCTCAGCATTGTAGCAGGTATAAGACCAGCAGGCAGCAGGAGCAATGATTTCTTTGTTCTATTGTTTGCTTACAAAGACGAGAAAACCAATAGAAACCAATGAAACCCATGTTAGGACAATGGATTTATTAGTCAACAATTCATCATATGCATCAGTGGCCATCTTTGAAAAATAGCCACTACAGGAGTCTAGAATTAGAAAGATTTAAGTACATTAATTTATGTTTGTACGAGTGTGCAGTTTTGAAATTAGTAAGGCAACTGATCAAATGCTTCAGATGTGTGGTAAATCCAAGGACAGATGGAATTAACAATAAAAATGTGTATGAATACTCCATTACAAGTTAATGTCATTCAAAACCCTATTTAATTAAAATTGTAAAATAACAGACACATTTCACTACTGTTACATTATGTTATTGGAGTACAGTTTCTGATTTCTCTGTGGTATATGGCTGGTTTAGAGCTGATTATATTCTGCTGCAGTAGTTTATTCCATACCAATATGTCTAATAATAAGATTATCATATGTTTAGAATGTAAAATCTTGCATTCAAATAGGCTGCTTCAAATGAATCTATGTAATACAATATTCCTCTCTTAAATGTTATAGAGGAAAGGATTGACTCAGCTCTAGGCTAACTCATACACTGTGTAAGTACAGACTGGTTTGTTCTGATGTATCCTAAATTTCAGAGGCTTGTAAAATATAAGCAAAGTTGTATCACTTCCCTTAATTTGTCGCCCATGTCCTTTTTACAAAGACATATTATAACATTAAGTTGATAAATCCAAATTAGAGACGTATACAGGCGTTTGCAAAGCCTTATCACAATAGTAGAAATCAATCTCAAATGCCTCCCACTTCTTCCAGCGTCATCATCTCTCAGCCAATCACGACGCGTCTTCCCCTCCCCGTGGCGTATTTTGAGACGGCTGGACCAATCGGTGCGGGTCGAACACTTTGTTACGGCGAAATCAAAGTTGTTGTAAGAGCGCGCGTGTGTGTGTGCGCGAGGGGAGAAAAACTGGCCGGTGGATGAGAGAGGAGCGAGGCAGCGGAGAGAAGTGGACAAACAAACCCACCAGCAGCGGCTACTGGATATTTCCATCAACCGAATATATCTTTATCGGTATTTTCTGCACCAATTTTGACCAGAAAACAAGAAGCACCTTGTCGAAGGAATACCGAGTTGTACTTCAAAGCAAATTCCCAGATGGATGTTCCCGTTGAAAGATGACTTGACAGTTAAAACTAGCTCTACCTCTCCGGATAAGACACTGTAGCGATGTTTAAACCTCTGTTAGCATAGCTACCCCCATTTTTCTTTCACCGTGGACTTTACAGTTTGTTTCAGTTTTGCCGTTAAAGGAGCATTTTGTCTGCCGAGATGACGGAAATCAGCGAAAAGGAGAATGAACCACAAAACCTACACCGACCACAGGCTACCGTACCGAGCCAACCTGAAACAAAGGTAACACCCTTGTGTAGGGATTTTTATGCCACCTTAAAACACAAAAAATGTCTAATTAAGCCTTTTTCTTTTGAAATAATTTTGAATACTCTTTTAACTGTTTTCATATTGTCTGTCTTAAGGCTAATTCTGTGAAGGCTGCGGGTCTTGCATAACTGTAAGCCGCTTTAACACTTGTAAGTACCCTCCCCTGGAAGTCAAAGGGCAGAGTTTACATTCAGGTGTGCGTGTGTGTATGCTTACTACCAGGGCATATGAGTCCACAACAATAATAGGGCCACCTTTCAAAAAGAAGTGTAACGATGAAACAAACAACAATCTTACTGAATCAGCCAGTTAAAGGAATGGGCTGCAGGTAGAGGCAGACAAGTTAAGCAGCATGCTTTGAGATGGGGTTTTTTCTCCATTTAAAGGGACAGGCTACATTCTTAGTGTTGTGTAAATGCAATAAATGTACCTAAGTTACTGGGTCCAAGTCAAGTTGATTCATTTATTCATCATCCTCACTAGCTCATCAGCAACAATAGCAATTACCTCTTCTTCTTCAAGGCATGAATGGAGACGGAAAAGCAGAGAAGTTCTTGGCCTTTTTCTTTGGGGGTCTTTCTATACTCTTTCTTGGAAGTCCAGTGGGACTAATAAAAACAGGATAGACAACCTACTATTGGCACCTTGGTCAAAAGTAATGTGCTGCTCCTATCTTCATTTAACATTCACCCCTTTCTTGGTGCAAATAAAATTTTCACAAGCATTCCCTGCAACAATACGACCTCGCCACAGACAGGCAACAGGGGTAATCTGAGTAACCACATTGAATTAGGAGTGTGCGACATCTTTCTTAAATTCACCTTGCAGATTATTGAATCTGAATTCAGGACTATTGTATATTCTTTAGTGGATAAGCATTGTTAATTAACTCTGTTGTTAGCCTACTTTAGTCTCTAATCTCTTCTTTGTATTGTTGTTGTTGTGTGGTTTTGTATCAAACATCTTGGACAAACCTTGCAAAAAGGTTGCCAACTCAAACGGGTAAAATTTCGAAAGTCGATTTTGACCCTTTTCAAGAAGTTGCCTCAAGGTTATAAAGTAAAACATGATTTAAGGCGTTGATCGTGCCCGTTTCTCAGATGTACGTCGCTTTAGACAAATGAAATTGTTACATTGTATTGGTGCAAACTCTCAAACACATTTTCTATCTGTCAACAGTTTTCATGAAGCTTTGGGCCACAGGCAGTTGCCTGGTTTGTAAGCAATCCAGAGTTCTTAAAAAGGAGGAATGTGACGGTGCTGATCTTTCTTGACAAACTGAGACTGTAAATTCTCACTTCCTGACTTGACCTAAATCTCTTCCATCACATATATTTTTCTAACATTTTCAAATCAGCCTCAAGAACAGCCTTTAATCTCGGCTGCAATCACAACAGCAAATCACTTGTGTTACGTCAAAACCACCGTGACCTGAAACAAGCCTGGCAGAACAGGCCTTTTTGTTGTTTCTATTTGACTACAGACAAACACAATGGATGGTGGGCGTTGAGGTGCTGCGTGAATTTATGAGCCAATCAGCTGGCAGATGTTTGCTGTGTCTTGCTAGGGGCTGGGCCATAATTCACACAAATGGCCATCCAGACAAAACTGAACTGGGAGGAAACAATCCTCCGAGCTGCGTCAGCCGTAGAGCTCTGTGTTTGCCAAGCCCCTGCTGGCAGCGCCGAGCGCTCAGCATCCCGCAGAAGAAGAAGAATAGAGAGGGGAGAAGGGGGGAAAGATTAAATGTGTGTTAGAACGTTGGTCTCTTTTAGTGCAGGCTGCTCTAAAGTGTCATCCTGAATCTTCACACTCCTGCGTATGTCTCTTTTCATACGTCCACCTTTTCCTCTTTCTCAGTCCCTCTCACCGCCTCTCTCTGCAGTCTTTTTCATCCCCTCATCCTTCACTCTTCGGTCCCTCTCTGTCTCCACTGTCCCTCAGCTCTCAGAGTATTTATTGCGGTGTTAAGTGGGCCCTCCAGCTTTCCAGAGTGCTTCTAATAGAGGCTGTGACAGAGAATGAATAGTTATTCCACCTCCTCCACCTACGGCCAAGGTGATGGCTCCTAAAATATTATTATTCCTCTTTAATCACTCGAAGCACACGCCATTCAAGTGTCTTGCGTGTTTAGTGAGGCGCTGTAAAGTTGATGACGTGGAGACTTAGGAGTGTGTAAAGACAGGAGTCGCGAAGCAGACTTGTACGCACTCTTGCCTGGAGTTTTCTCCCATCATGTCCATACATAAATATTAAACAACCTGTGCTGCTTGCATCAGAGTGTAAATATGTGCCTGCATGAAGGTGCGGGACACTTGAGGGTTAGTTTAGCTTAGCGTAAAGACTGGAAATAGGGGGACAAACGCAAGGTAACAATAATCTGCCTGCTGGGACCTCAAATTGTATCTCATTTGTTTAATCCATAGCCACGGTTTTAAACAACAATCTGCCATATCCTGGGGGTTATGTGCCAGACTAATTCTTAGCACGGAGCAGCAGCCAGGGAACCAGCAGAGACTCAAGGAAGGAAATAATCCCGCACATAACCACCATTAAACAAAGAAATTTAGCCTTCAGTGTTTGTCAGATTAAATAAAAGGCACCTACAGTGGTAATTATTGAGCTGTAGAGGTTGTCGGAGGTGATTATTGTTATCCCCGGGAAGCACCAGGCTAGCTGTTTCTCTTTGTTTACAGTCTTAATGCTAAGATAAGCTAACAGGCTGACGGCTTACTTCGCTAACCTGATGGCGGTATTGATCTCCTCGTTTGGCTCTTGGAACGAGAGCAAATTTCTCAAACTTTCAGACTATTACTTTAAACTGTTTTTTTATTAGTTAAGGAAATGAGCGCCATGCGCAGGATCAGCAGCTACATTAAGTTTATATTAACAAAAGCCAGTGGGTGTACATGCTGATAATGCAAAGGTCCGCAGGGCTCCACACGGCCCATTGCCTCCTCAGCAAACACAAAGACGTTTTTATGAGGTGAAATGATGGCAACAGTTTCTCCCCGACTTTGCCCTTCACACTCACTTTCTCAGCTATCTCCTCTTTTCTCCTCTTCTTCTTCCTAACTTCCTTATCAGACTTTTTCCTCCTCTTTTAACCTAATTAATTTCTTGCTCTCCACTTCGAGTATGTATCTCCTTTCTCCTCTCTCTTCTTCTATTGATTGAAGCCCATTAAAATGAAACTCAAAACCTTGTATTCGTCCACCTTCACCTCCTCCTTATCTCTCTCCTCTCCCATTTTTCTTCCCTTTCCTACATTGTCATCTTTATCCATATTTCTAAATGGCTTGCGGATGATGGTTGCTTGAGTGCCTCTGAGGATAAGAATAGGACAGCCGGCCAGACGTGCTACCAGTAATGAGAGAACAAGGAGAAAGTAGACATGTTTTCTTTACCTGTCTGTGCACGATGCAAGACTAGGCTGTCTAGTTCAGTCAGATTAAATAAATTACAGTCAATTTTTTGCCTTTTTTTGTTCAGGACTTTTCCATTTCACACCTTTCTTATCATGAAACAAATCTTTTAACACCAGTGTTTTGCGTTAAATTGGAAAACAGGGTTTTATTTAATTAGTTTTGGATGAGTTTTGACAGTGCTCACATTTCCTCTTGGTTAAAGTAATTTTCATTTCAATAAATGTCTGTTAAGTCACTATCTATCTGAATGAGGTAACACAATGGTGATTGAGCCTATGGCCCACTGATGAAAGCCTTTGCATTTTCAGTATTACAGACTGGGTGTCTGGCGACTTTCGCGGAACAAATCACGAGTGCCGCCCAGTTAGTGACGCGTTTTCCATAAGCCAGCAGTGGTTGGTCTGCCAGAGAGGGTAGGCGGAGCTAAGCGGCTGCTTTTCCGCTCTCTGCAAGTGTTGCGAGTAAACAGTAATCTACTATGGCTGAACAAACAAAGAAAAGATCGAAGACTACAGATACAACTTCAACAATAAGTGAAATAGCAACAAATTTGACGCTCAGATGAAGGCAAACAGTCTAAAAAGGAAAGCGACCGTCAGCGAGGAAAATCAAGAGTTACAACCAGAGCCGACCGTGGACGTCACACATGCAACACTGTTTAGATACCTGGGAATTATGCTCCCGCAATTACCATTTATCGCCATCAGTGCCACCAAAGAAAACAAAACTGTGATCTTTGAGATTACCACTTTAACTTTTGAGTTCCAGTGCCAGCCGCTAACTTCACTTCCTTCATGAGGTTTCCTGCAGCATGTTTCCACGCACCATTTCTATGATTGTATCGTGCAGGAGACATTTCTGAACAAAACATGATCTGTCTTCTGTTTGTTTCATCTCTGTTGCTGTTAGCAGGACGGTGCATCACTCACTCGCCTAACTTCTGACAGGCCATGATATGTTTGTGTGTCTGCTGCCAGAATGATGGACATGTGCTGCTGACCTTTGAAACCAAACAACAGTCTGCGCAGAAAACAGATGACAGGGTTACAGAGAGAGATGGAGAAAGAATAGGACTTAAAGAATGGATGCAGACAGTGTTCATGTCTTCAGTGTTGACCCAGCTCTGGTTTGATTCATGAAGAAGACATTGAATTACTGTCCTTGATTGAGTTCTGAACTGCCGCTGACTCAGCAGAGTCCCATGTGCAGTGTCAGGGTGAGAGCGGAGTCAGTTGGGAATAGATAGGGACTTTGTTTAGTTTGTTGTTCAGTTCTGACCTTAGGCTCACTCTTTACAGACAGTGAACTTCTGAGGTTATTCTGTCCCTGAAAGGCAGAGCTGTTAAAGTAATGGTGTGGTAGGAAAAAGCAGAAGTTTTATAAATAATGGATAGTTCTGCTTTTCAGCTCTGAATGGAGGACTCTCTGAAGGCAGCAACTATGATGAAACTCTTTTATCGACTCTTCAAAAGAGTACTCCTTATAAGTCTCTGGCATTGAAGTAAGATTAAATTATTTAAAAGATATATATTTGACGACAAGTTTAAGACTTTGTTTTATCAACTGATTAATTCATCCCCTCATAGATTTATTTCTTCATTCATGTTTGTTTCTCATTCTTCAGAAGTAAAGATTTCAGAACGTACGTAGAAGTCAATAAAGAAGCTTTGAATACAAAGAGATGATGTTTCTGCAACTTTTTTTATTTTATTAGACTCACAAAAGCTTTTAAAAAACAGTCAAATAAGTTACCTGACTCATTTAGTTGTACACCACAAACACAGGAACAGGAAAGATGTATTGTACCAGGTTTTAGCAAATTGCCGCCTGTAGTCCATGGGCAGGTGTACAAAATACATTCCCCACCCCCTAAACACACCCGATATTACACACAAAACATTAACATTTAAAAAAGCACCCTGACCCATACCCACACAGAAAATGACATTTTATCCAAACAGTGTTTCATGTGTGACGTCCACGGTTGGCTCCGGTTGTAATTCTTGATTTTCCTCGCTGACGGTCGCTTTCCTTTTTAGACTGTTTGCTTCATCTGAGCGTCCAATTTGTTTCTTCTTCTTTGGATTTTCACTTATTTTTGAAGATGTATCTGTAGTCATCGATCTTTTCTTTGTTTGTTCAGCCATAGTAGATTACTGTTTACTCGCAACACTTGCAGAGAGCAGAAAAGCAGCCGCTTAGCTCCGCCTACCCTCTCTGGCAGACCAACCACTGCTGGGTGATGGAAAACGCGTCACTAACTGGGCGCCGCTTGTGATGTTTTTCCCCAAAAGTCCCCACCAACACCCAGTCTGTAATACTGCAAATGCAAAGGCGTTCATCAGTGGGCCATAGGCTCAATCACCATTGTGTTACCTCATTCTGCGATAGATAGAGACTTAACAGACATTTATTTAAATGAAAATCTTAAAGATTATGACTTTAAAGGGCTGATATGTAGACTCAAATTATAAATGGCTGCCAATACATAGAATTCCCAAGTGTTTAATCTAGAAGACTGCAGTTTAATCTCTGCATCTTTGGTAAGCGTAAGATGATTAAGCCCTAATGGCTAATCAAAGGTTAACCAACTTTAATGAGCGCCCCAGTGAGTGTTCTCGATTAACCATTGCGTGAAAATCAAAGAGCCGCCGCGGCAGTCACCTAATGCTAACTGCATAAGCCTCTTGTGCCGTTAAGCCTTTTAAATGTCTGGATTTGGAAATACAAGCAGCTTTCGCTGCACACTCGGTCTGGCAGTCGCGAGCTGGTCGAGGCTTGCAAACAAGAGGCTCATGGTTACTAAGAACAACAGCCTTTGAAACAACAGCCAGGTACTTGGGAACCACACGCAGAGCTTAATATTAACATATACTACAGGTCAGACTGTGGTTCTTAAGGTTGCACGTCTAGCCTTTATGTTAGCTTATATTGTTTTGTTATAGCTCCAGGTTATAGCAGTAGTTAAAGAGTTAGAAATGCATCATGACCGTAGTAATTGAGTGGAAATCAATGGCGCCATATGATTTTTGCTAACCATGTTATTATATCTGCATAAGTTCTTCAATATTAGCAAACAAAATGACCAAGAAGAAGTGATAAAACTAATATTTGCATGGTGTTTATTTCTTAGAAAGCTTCTTAAAATCCTCAAAATCCTCGTATTAATACTTGGCAATGGAGGGAGACACTGCTGCAGCTCTTGTAAGTTTTCAATTTGTTCCCAGCCCTGTGGCCACCGAGGCAGCTTGTGCAGCGAGGCATTACAACTTTCCCTTTAGCACAAAAGGTCGCTTCAGTAGGTGCACTTTTACCGAAACAGGGTCCAGCTGGAGAATTGCCTAATGAGGTCATCTTTAATTCAAAGCTCAGGTTCCTGCAAGACGCATGCCAAACTTAATCAGGTTCCTGTGTGTAAAACTTTGAATATCACAAGCAGCTAGAGATGTCCGGAGAGAGACGCTGCAGTGGGCATGCTATGTGTGGAACTTGGAGTAAATTTGGAGGTGAGTACCTCGAGCATATTCCTCCTGCAGATAAAGAAAAAAAGGTGTTAAATGGAAAACTGCAGAGCTACATTTTGGCATACAGGCTTCTAAACTGTTAGGTAGTAATAAGAGTTGGAAGCACTGGACACAAATGAACAAACATTGTATTTTATTATTGCGGGAGTCAGCTGTGCACCCAACAGCAGCTTTGGCCATTGATTAAATATAACAGATGTATCTGTTTCTAAGGCTTTGGCACTGCTCAAGGACATTACTTGCTCTGTACTTAGGATACAACAAGCGCTTCTTTTCCAAACTAGGCTTATAAATCTGAAGTATAAAGTGCTAATGTAGGCTATCTTTTTATGACTTTTTATGGCAATGCATTTTATGTATCTGCACCCAGCGCACCCAGGACTGAGACTTATGAGAATACCTTTTGGTTTAATAATGTTTCAATGTATTTCATCTTTTCTCCGATCACTCTCATCACATTTCCGTCAGGTACTTCTTTTTTGCCCTTTCACGATTGCTTCCAGTATACCTTTAAAAGCCAGTCCTGTGTTCACCCTTTAGCGGAAGAGTTTTTTTTTAGCTCAATGCATAGCTCTGCAGTGACACGCACATGAAGGCAAAAGACCGAGATGGAGAACATTGTGTTCAGAGTTTAATCCTCTTTCCTGAAGATTGCATGTTACCATGCCTCTTATACAGTCAGTCCCTTAAGAGTGGACGTACTTCAAGGTATAACCTCACAATATTTTTAAACTTTATTATATGTTTATGCAGATATTAGCTGAGAGATTTTATTTATGATCCAGTCTCTTGTAGGGCTGGGTTTAAATAAAAAGTTTGATTGATTCTCATTTGAATGACCCAATGTTGATGAAAAAAATCCCTAGATTGATCTGTAAAATATTGTGTAAAAACGTGTCTGACCACTCACGTTTATTAGCGCTCCTGAACGCAGCACGACTCAACGCTTCCCCCTGAAACACAGCAGGGAGGGAGACATGCCCGGACTTGTTTACTGCACCTACTACGGAGACATCAGCGATCGCTGACGGACCCTTTTTATTGCGTGTGCGTCCATGAATATGTAAGTTAGTTTTGGACTGATGTTAATGTTACTCTTTGTTAGCATCAGCTATTTTCGGTGTGTTGTTATACAGTATGCCTTTCCTCATAAGTCTCGTGTGGTTTTGTTCCAAGCGCTGTGAGATCCCGTGGCCAAATCTCGTGCAAGTTGGAGCCCAGTTCGTTTAATCAAAACCACGAGCCAGATGTTCAGACTGAAAATCTGAAACTAGAAAAAAGTTCATGAGCTGTCTCATTCATGAAATTGTTAATGTGTGTTTGTCATGTTAAATAAATATTACATAATATAACTTCTTTGGGGGTCAATCCTTATTGTAAACATTAAACATTTTGATAATGCACCAGGTTAGAGGTGCACTGATATTGTAACTGAAATAGCCCTTAAAACAAATTGATATCAAATCGAATCGGGAACCTTGTGAATCACAATTTAATCAAATTGAGAAAATCGATACCCAGCTCTAGTCTCTTGCCAGTCGCACCGTTGCCTTACTTCTGTGCTGTAAAAAAAGAAGGCGTTGAAAAACATGGCGGATGCATCACACAGGGATTTTACAGGCATCTCTCGTGTGAACCCCACCCCCCATCTTTTTAATCATTAATTTATCCGAGCGTACCTCACAACAGTCTATTTTTAGAAACATCCACCGAACATCCCTGTGCTCATTTTTAAATGGTCGAAGAACAAGACCGTGAAGTCTGCTCCGTCTCTCCACCTCGTGTCTGTCTGTGAAAGAGAAACATCTTTGTGGGTCATGATGTTTCATTTTCAATCCATCTCTTCTCTTACCGTGCTCTTTTCTTCCTCACTGCCCTCATACTTAACTTTCATTCTTCACTTCTTCCTTCTCAAACCACAGTCTGTTCTAGTACACTACACTACTGGCACTGTGATGAGCTAATTGCTGTCAGTAGTTCAGAGTGTGATGGGTCCCCAGTTCTGTGATCTATAAATAGACTTTTCAAAACGTTACGCAGAGACACAAGAGTGCCACGGAGAGACACAGAGATTTGCATTCATTAGAACTGTGCTGTTCACTTCTGCTCTGTTTTCAGGGTAGTATGTTAGGGGATGTAAGGAAACACAAGACACTCTTCGTCTCATACCAGCTGTTATACAAGAAAACACTTTAGCACTTGCATATAAATTAGGTTGAACGATAAAAGACATGAGGTTATCAAGATGGTAGTGAGTGTCCAGTGTGATACCCTGCAGCTCCAAAATTTGAGATGCTCAAATTGAGTTGCATAATGTTTTCTGGTGCTAATACTTGTACTGTGCGTTGCTAATGGATTAGATAGGAGTAACTGGATCATGTAGTGTTCAAACTTGACAAAATCTGGTTAAACTTAAATATGTTAAAGAAAACCAAATCCAAATCCTTGTTCTATGATCAGAAGCCTCTAACAGGCATTACAGGTTCTGTAGGCACATACATTTGTTTAGCCAATGAGAATTACCCCACAGTATCTCTTATGATATGATGTATATTAGAGATAGACCAATATGGTTTTTTCAGGCCTGATACCGATTATTAGTAGTCAAGGAGGCCGATAACCAATATTTGAAGCCGATATTCATTTGCAGTAAAAGTGAAAATATTGGCGTCAAAACACTTAACACTTAACTTTGTTTAAATGCCTTTAAGTATATGCATCAGAGCCAAAATAACCCAGTTTTAAATTGATTTCTTATCGGCCGTCGGATTAAAAAAAAAAGAAAAAAAAAGGCCGATAATCGGTCTATCCCTAATGTATATCCACTTCCTTTGAGCTACAGTGCACGGTGCGCTAGGTTAGAGGATAAACCATTTTTGAAACAGAACTGATTTTGGTCCTGAATGTGAAACTGCCAGAGTCAGATACACTACTGTGCAAGTATGTGGAGAACAGAATATTAGAGCTGTTTTGTTTGATTGTTGAATTATTAATTAAAAAGCTAACAGCCCCTACTTCTATGCGATGGCTTTTGGATTTAGCAACCTAGCGTCAGGGCTTTGCTCCATTTCAGCTGAGGTTGACTGGTCTGAAATGGCCAAACAAGTCACTTATGGTATTTAGTCTGAAACCGCTCAGCTCATTTTCAATTTCCAATAGGTGCCCACCAAACTGCCTCTGGAGGCAATCCGATACACCTTAAACTTATTACAGC
The DNA here is from genome assembly GCF_022749685.1 of Semicossyphus pulcher. Taxonomy (NCBI): domain Eukaryota; kingdom Metazoa; phylum Chordata; class Actinopteri; order Labriformes; family Labridae; genus Semicossyphus; species Semicossyphus pulcher. Next base: position 16,007,225 of record NW_027211670.1, on the reverse strand, counting down.
AACCAAATGTAATGCATAGCGGTAGCTTGCTAGATTACGTAGCTACTTCTAACATTAAATTCATAAGCCTTCTTGTTTAACCTAACACACAGCAGTTCGCATGACATGATTTAGTAGCCAAATTGCCATCCAAGTTGTTCCACATCAGCAGCAGCCATCTTTGTTGGTTACTTACACCTCAATGACACTACTCCTTACAATCACAGTATTAAACCAAATTAAAACCACCCCATATCGGATTAACAGGCCTTGTTGGCCCAACCGCGGTCAGGTTGGCTGGACATTGGTCTGAGAGTAAGGAGGATCAGATGTATTTGCTAGAGCAAAGTCAAACATGAGCTTGTAGATTCATCGGGCTAAATGTTGACCACTGTTGTTGGGCTGTAACTCCTGACTTACAGTCAGAGTTTCAGGTCATTCAAGAAGTGTTGGATGGGGGGTTGGGGTCATGTCTCTGTGCAGACCTCATCTTGTAAATGCGGCCATTGGCATTAGAAAGAGAAAGGGCCTTTCCCAATCTGAAAGCAGGTATGTCTAAAATATCACTATAGTCTTGGCACTAATATAGCCTAATGGAGCTCTCAAAGACCTGATGAAAGTACACACATGAACATGGATGTCCAAATTTCTCTGGCCATTCAGTGTGCTTCAGCTTTGCCTAATGATGGACTGTAAAAGTGCCCAGAGTTGGTTGCCAAGCAGCAAAAGCTATATTGTATCTTAATAAATTTTATGAACAGTCATAAAACACTATCTGGACTGTGTAGGAGAGGATAAATGGGATAGTGTCGACACGGAGGCTGCTTGAATATATAGATCCACCAGTAAATTGTGTAAAACCATCCACTTAAATTCGAGTAGTTCAAGTAATTATTTATTGCTCTCATCATTGGAGGTCTAATGGAGATATGGGTTTAAATGTTCGACCGTGTAAGTATGAAACCAGCGTTTATTCTTTTATCTTCAGTTGAGTCCTGTTTATAACTTTACTGAGTCCTTACTCTTTGTTGAAGCTCCTGGAGGTATTTTAAGCTATTGATTATCCGTCTTTTGTTGCCTTCTTTGTACCTAAAAGAAATGACTTCTTGTTCCCCTGGAACTTGGGCAAACACCTGCTTTCACCAACGAGAAGATTAACAAAGTCAGACAAGTTAAATATCTAATAGAAAGGAACATCCATTACCGAATGGGCCACCAGTCGAGCCAAGAAAAGGCCATTAAGGAAAGCATGGACTCAGCTCCCTGTAGAAAACATTTACGAGCGGCACTCACTAATGAGTCAATGGAGAGGACTCTTTTCATCACTCAAACTAATTGGCATCTGTGAATCTGTAGCTTAAAGAAGAAAAAGAGGAACCTGCTCGATGCTATTGATCGAATTTTCCTGCGCAGGAGTGAGATGGCCGATGCGTCGACTAACAAAGCTCAGAGGTGCTGCAGACATGATAAGGACGGGACCATCTCACCAAAAACATACAGAAAAACTTTTGATGTAAAAGGAAAGTTTGTGGGTTTCGGAAGCAAATTAAAATCTGGTCAACTTTTAAGTTAGAGGAAGGCTGTTAAAAACAATGTCCTCAATCCAATCACTAACGTGGACAGCTAATGAGCTCAGTGTAAATTGAATCGGTACTCCTCACTAACAGGAACCTATTAACACCCTTGCCCTCATCCTCCAGGCCATTCTCTTGAATTATGGATCCACAGCAGTTATTATTTCCATACATTGGATACCATCACTCCCAAGACTCCGTAATTGATTGTCATTATCAGCTCCTCCTTTGGTGTAGCCAAAAGCACTGGCTTGTAAGCACGCAGGAAATGGAGGCAGACGGAGTCAAAGATAAACACTGTTTGCCGTGCACCACTGACTGCGTGAAATGCAAAGACGCAGGGCCGCTCAATAAAACTAATCAAACGTGAATTTTAAGGGGTATTGACGAGCGGGGATTAGCGAGGGGATGGCAAATTTGTTGAACTAAGGAAAAAGGTGAAAAAAAAAAGCCAAAGATGGGAGATCAGAGGCTGGGCTGGCGGAGCAAGGGCAGTCAGAGGGGAGAGCTAACAGACTGCTGCTTAACAGACTGATTCGTCGAACACGGCACAGCCCCTCCAGCTGGATATTTTTCTTTGCCATTTTAAAGGTCACTTTAAAATTCTTACGTTAAAATTGCACCTACTGCTGTATTTAGTGTCACAGTTAAAAGAAATAGTTAGTCATTTAGGTGCCCAGGAAGTAATCAATCATCCCTTGTAGTACTTGTAGTATTGAAGTATGTGTAGTCATGCTACTTTAACTACTCATAGCTAGAAAGGCAACATCAAAGTTGGTTATTATTTAAGAGTTATTTAGAGTTAAACGGCCCCATCAGGACTCTTTTGGTGTGGTCAAGTGGCATTTAATTGGAAGTGTACTGGAGGTTTGCTTTTACTTCCCTAGGTGGGTTTGTCGATGTATCCCTTGAACAGAAACACAATTCTCTTGGAGTTGCTTTTAATTTTAAATATAACTTTTTTTTCTCTTTCAGTTGCAGCGGCTGAAGCGCTCCCTGTCCTTCAAATCTGTCATGCGTAGCAAAAGTGTGGACAACTTTTTCCAGCGCAGCAACGGCGATTCCCGCACTCCCTCTGCCCTCATCTCCGTACCTCCACCTCCACCGTCTCCTCCCCCCTTCTCCGAATCCCCCCTGGCCTACGAACGCTCTCCCCCGCATTCGCCTTCAGTCAGCCCCAACGCCTCACTTTCATCGCACTCGCCGTCCATCAGTCCGTCGCTGTCAGTGACCTCCAAAAGCCAGCCAAAGTCTCAGGCCCAGCCGGTCAAGACCCACTGTTTCCAGGAGCACGTCTTCCGTAGGCCGACCACCTGCCAGAGATGCAAACACATGATCCAAGGTAGGTCAGTCACGCCGAACACAATGCATTCATGGGATTTCTGCAGCCATGCAAAAAGTTTAGAAGTTAAATCAACTTTAGAGTGTTGCTTCCCCTAAATCATCAATTTCTCCTCGACCTCTTGTGTTAAGGTTGTTGTTTGTTCTTCTGCCGGGGTTAAAGATCAATACTCAGGGTAATCCACAAATCTCACAGTGATGTTTGTAATGGGTCTATTTCTTTACCAGGGAATGGTCTTAATTCAAACTATTGACAGCAAGCTCTGTGGTCCAATCTTGTTTACATGCCTCCTCTGGGAGCTGTATAGACTTGCCTCCTTGCAGTTGGTATGCTAAATTCTCTCAGCTTCACCTTCCACGTGAACTAAGTCAATTGGACAGGTCAGCTGTCTTACTAGATTAGCACATAGAGTAAAAGTGCAATGGCCTGAATCCTGTTCCAAACAGCTATTAAGAAGAATTTCCATTAAAAATATGCAACCAAGCCTTCGCTGGTCAGGAGCTTAACAGTTCATTAATCAGTTTTACCACCAGATAATGAACTTTGAACAGACGCACCAACTCACGGCGAAGACATAGTTCCAAAATACAGAATTTTTGTTATTTCCAGGCTGATTTCTCTCTTCTGTAACTCTCTTTTACCTGCTTTATCAAACTAACACCACAGAGCAAAGTGTAGGATCTGGTATAGACGACAGATCGGCCGGCTGCCTGCAAATCAGAATCAATTCAGGATTGTGATGATTGAGTGCGGGGGACCTACTTGTGATCTCTGAATGCTTGATTACTGGCAAAGCTGTTATCTGGCCTTCTGACCTGGTCTTCAGAGCAGATTGATCAGTCGAAAAATCAAGGCCAGGGCTAACTGTGCTCTAATGTTGTGGCTCATGTGATTTACATGAGACTTTTTAATAGGGATAGACCGATTATCGGCCGGGCCAATTATCAGCGCCGATATTCGGCATTTTGACGCATATCGGCATCTGCCTTTTTTTTTTTTTTTTTTTAATTTAATTTAATTAATTTTGTTATTTATTTATTTACTTAAATTTTTTTATCCGACGGCCGATAATAGTTCATTTCTATGCAAATGTTATTTAACTTGGTTTTATTTTCTTAATAAAACTTCAGGAAGTTATTTATTTATTTATTTAAATTTTCAGTTAACTTTATAAGAGATGCTGCTGACCCTGGGAACTCCCTGCACTTTTTGTTTGTTTGTTTAATAAACATATGCTTAAAGGCATTTAAACAAAGTTAAGTGTTGGAGTTTGTATTATTCAAAATTTTGACGCCAATATTTTCACTTTTACTGCAAATGAATATTGGCTCCAAATATCGGTTATCGGCCTCCTTGACTACTAATAATCGGTATCGGTATCGGCCCTGAAAAAACCATATCGGTCTATCTCTACTTTTTAATAACATTTGGATTGTCACCAATATGGAGCGTTTTGAAGCGACTTACATGTATAAATATAGATTTGTTTCTTCCCATTATTCCCATTACGCTTGTCATTCACACTGCTCATAGCCTGTTTCTGATAACAGAATATTGACAGCAGGGTTTCGTGTCTACGCAGGGAACTCCAAGCAGGGCCTGCGTTGTAAAGCGTGTAAGCTGGCAGCCCACCTCTGGTGCTCGTCAGAGCTCTCCCAGCAGCCCTGTAATGGCAAGGTAAGATCACTCCATCAGAAAGTCTCACTGATACACACTTTGCACCTTCCTATGAACCTAACAGTCACACCTTACAGCCCACATGAAATATAATGTAACACAAAGTTTCTTTACAAGAGTCTGGCACTAGTCTGGCAGAGATATAACACCTTAGAGATAAGTGGTCATCTGGTGTTAACAGCGGTGTGAAACCCTGAGATGCTCTTCCAAAATGTTACAAAAGTAGCATGAATCAACACCTGTTCAGTGAGAGAGCAGGACATTAATAATTAAAGGGGAAGCTTATATTATTTAAACTTTATTTGTCCTTTTAGTTTTTTAATATTTGATGCATCATAAGTTTTTACCTAAAGTGCATCACATTTATCTCCTCCTCTCTTTGTTTTTCTCATGATTCTCAAGTTAAATTTTATTTTCTGATTCTTTTGACACCTGTCAATGACATGTGAAAGGGCACAAACCTCATGAGAAGCAACACAGGATACAGTTTAATTTCCCTGTGTTGCTTCCCGTATTTACTGCGGTGATCTCTCAGTAGCCTGGCTTGCCATTGGCAACAAGCTTCCTAACGTAGCTAATTACATTTTCACAGTTTATGTATTTGTTTGTAACTGGAAATGAATGTGCCAGAGACTAACCCAGAATGCTTTGTGTCAGCAGAATTAAACAGCATCTGGATGCTGTAATTGTCTCCCTCAGTTAGTTGGCATAACGTCTACAGCTGGTAATATGCTTAGCCTCCAAGCCCCACGCCTTGTTTAAAGAGGATAAAGCCGTTTTCAAAGCAGCAGAGACAAAAAGGTGGAGGTTATAAATGGAATGGGGATTGACCGGCAAAGTAGTCTAAGTCGCTTGGAAACGTGCGAAAGGGTTGAAGCAGGATGAAATTATCTCCAAACTCTAAATGCCATGAGAGGAACAAAAGCTGATGAGGGTGGCGCTGATGTTACAGTGGCCAGGTCCCAACATTTTTCCACTCACTTTTTGTCCTTCCTCCCTGCATGTGCAGCTCCTCTCTCATAACGCCATCCGCTCCTCCTCTCTCTTGTCTGGATGCTACATTTCCTTCCTCCCCTCTCGACGCTGTTGGAAAATCAATATCTCCCTGTACCAGCTGGTCTGGCTAATTCACTGTGAAATTCAGTGTTTTTGAGGCGCACACAATCCCTTGAGGATATGACATGGCAGGCTCTCGCTGAGCCTTCAGCAGTGTCCTTTTCGATCACTGCACACTCATCAGAGCATGGATTGGGCATTTTACTGTAACAGGATGGAGTTAGAGGCAACTTCTTATACATCTATGTTACTTAACATCTAGGGTTCACTGACTGTCAATGCTCTAATGTCTTTCCTTGGCAAATGTTCGTGTATTTATTAATTATGTTTTAGTACTCACACATTTGAATGGAGTGGAAGCATTGGAAAGATGGGAATATAGAGCTAATTTTGGGCAACAATGTTCTCTTTTTAAATGTTAAAATTAGACAGACATCATGATATTTCAATTGCCTGGTGGGGAAACTGGACTGTCAGAGTATAAATAGCAGCCACACTCTCGGGATGTCTTGAGGCCAGACAGAGTAGAGATGTAGTTGCTGCAGGGACTGCAGAGCAAAGTGTCCGTTAGCAGCAGGAGGAGCAGGCCGCCCGAGTGTGACTAATAATGAATATATCAGTGCAGTACTGCATAGGATTTACACATTCACAGCGATGAACGTTAACCAAGTGTACTTGAGTAATGTACCTTACTGTACCCACTTCAGGTGTTTGTGCTTTTTTAAAGTATTTCTAGTTTACCTTACCGTATGTTTAAAAAAAAAACCTGTACGTAAGTTATTTCAACACTTTTTTCAACGTATTTTCATTTGAAACACATTCAAAACATACCTGAATTATAGCCTACCATCTGATTTTGCCATGTCGAGTTTGCAACCCTGCTAGCTACCGGTGCGGTAGTTGAGCTCAGTCCTGCAGGATGCGCGGCGGCTGCACTGGCGATCATGACGGCGCATGTACATGAGGAAGCTGGGTAAAATACAGCAACACAATAAAATACCTCTCTCTGCATTTCATACTGGTATATTGGTCGCACCAGTAGAAAGGACAGCCCACTTTTTAGATGAAAAAATTAATTAGAAGTGCATCTTATACACTGAATTTGACGGTAATTTATACTTGCATTACATTTATTTATCTGTGGCTTTTATCCAGCAGAACCCACAACAAAATGCTTTCAACCATGTACATTGACTTCTTCAAATAAGCTGACTGATCCAAGTGCTGTAATTACAAACAAAAACAGAAAAAGAACAATTCTTTAACATATATTCATGGACCGAGGTGTCGTCTTTACACAAGATTTTTTAGTCTGTGGTCTCTGAAACCTCTATTCCACTACATTTTAGGGGAAACTAAAAGGGCACTCAGAGACCGCGGACCTCTGCCAAAGCCAAAAGGTCGCTTCTATTGCTTGCTTGATGTCTGATCTGGTCCAAATTTTATTGGGTTATTCCTTTGCCTGTGTGTTTTCCACAATCCTACTAGCAAACAGGCAAAAGTCTACAAACATGATGACCTCCTTGGCGGTGATAAAAATTGCGTGTTCCATTAATTACTGTAACATTTTAAAAACCTCAAAAAACTGCTTAAAGATTCATATTACCAACTGATCTTTCCCTTTAAGAGTCCTATTTTTCCTTTTGTCAAGATTCTAACACACTGTCTCTCTTGAAAATTCTTGATACAAGTTGATATTAATAGGAAAGACTACATAAAACCCCATAAAAAATTTCTATGTATGATGCGTAAGAGACTTTTAGTAAAAAAAGTCAATAACTATCATATGAAATGGTTAAGATGGAGTCCACCTGAATCAGCTGCATGTATAGGTACTAATAAAAACCTGTGATTGGGGCCCTTCTGATAACGATTACTTACTGCTCACCACTGATACTTCTTAGAATTTCTAATGTAGGACTTTTACATGTAACAAAGTGTTTTCCCAGCATCGTATTTCTAGTAAGGATACTTATTCTACTACTGGTCATTCTTGACAAACAAATAAACAAAATGGAGGCAGCACAACTTGCACAATTAAGCGAGAGTTCATGTAAAGAGGTGTAATTTGAAATGAAAAAAGAAATATCGATGACTGTCATTCATCTGGCTCTCGCTCAGCCCATTTGCAGATGTCCAAACTGTAAAGCAGCTTTAAATGACTTTGGAATCCAGACAACATTTTGCTTATCAATGTTAATTGAATTTAAAGATGTATTGCAGTTTGATTAAAGAAAAAGGCCTGCTGAGCACTGCACAAAAATAATTGCTTCCGCAGGAAAGCATTACACACACACGCGCCCATCTTCAACCGAGCACAGTGTGAAATTTTAGCTTGCGTGTGCTCTTAAACTTCAATGAGTCCAAGATTGTCCAGTCATACTCCACAGTCCCCAATACTGATATGTTGATGTGTGATTGTAGAGGTAGTGTTTGGCTACTGGACTTGAAAGGGAAGATTTCAAACGCTGAGGAAGTAATTTATCCACATCCAGTTCTAAGCACGTCTGTTTGTTTCAATTTGGACCGCTGTCAGAGGAGATGAGGCCGATTGCCACTCATTAATTGGCAGAATTTGACTTTTAGTAAAGCATTCACCAAGTTTATTTACAAAGGGCTCTTTCATTTTGTTTGTGTCCTGTGTTTCCTTTGAAGCACTTTGTGAAAAACAGATTCAAACAAGGACAATGGAAACAATAGTCAGAAATACGACTAGTGCTGCATGCTGCGAGTCTGTACACTACAGCAACATTTAGGCGATTGAGAGAAAATTGTAAGGCTATATCAATTATTACCTAACTTAAAAGATAGGACGTCTCTCTGTTTGTCCTTCGCCTGTCTCAAGAACTGGTCATCTGATAGACTTCATACTTGGTGGGTGTAGTGCTGAAGGCCTAAGAGTCTGCAGGGTCAAATTTGGTGCAAATTGGCCATGTTGGTGCACTTTTATGTTCAGTCATTTTCTGGGTTTCTGTGGGTTCAGACAAATATATCTGGACAAAGCCACACCCATTTACGTCCAGAATGACTTTACGCTATTATAAACTTTGTCCAAATGTTGTTTTTTTTGCTACTCCTTCTACAAATTTTGAGCAATCATCACAAAATTTGGTACAGATCATCTCTGGACCAAGCAAGATAAAAAGTAATTTTGGATATGTGATATTCAATACCGTTATGCCATAGCTGGCCCTCGAAGTCTGCTGAAATGAAGTGGACTGAGCTAGAATGGCTTAAGTCCCAAACGCCTTGTGCTATTTCAACCACATTTGGTGGGCATGTGTACATATGATAAATGAGTGAGCATTTCAAATCTGGTGTCATTTGGCCAAAAGGAGGCGATGTAGTAGCAAAATCTAACTTTCACTGTAAGCAGCACTTCCAGGGGCAAAGCTATTGCCACACTCTGAATAGACTCTGGACTAAATTCATATTACTTGAACATAATTTCTGCTTTTCTTTTGATCATATCATTAATTTATCAGTTTTAAAAAGGCTTCATCTTGTACACATTAGATAAAAATAGAAAACAACTCGAAAAAAACCTGTTCACATTCGTGTCAGCCCAGCGTTTCATGCAGTTATATCAGTGCAGAGGTGAAGTTTGTGTTCTGTAAACAAGCAGATGAGGAAGAGATTCTGGGCAAATTCTTGATTGTCAGTCCTGAAAGCAGCCGTCACACTGAGTCCCTCTGAACCTTAAAGCAATGTCTCACTGTTGGATGACTTCTGTACTTTTAAGAAGGTCGACACTCACAGGATCTGTCAAAACGTCAGGGCAGTCACTTTGACGTCTTTGACTTTTATATTATTATGTTCTTATACTTCAACTTAAGGAAGTATGCGCACCAAACGTTTTAAAAACCTGAAACCTTTCCACATCATTCACTGATTCATTTTTATTCAAACTGAATGAAAAATATATCCTATCTGAAAATGTACAAGTTTAGCATGTCGGATGTTTTGCCAGCAGAATAATTAAACGTCCTGTAACTGCAGTTTTATGTTAAATAAAAAGAGGTCAACAACATGTTATTGTCAGCATATATCACTAAGTGTAAAACAGAAAGAGATGGAGGGATTGACGAAAGCTATCTTTATAAACAGTTTCTATTTTTAGAACCGCACATCACAGCATCCGTCAGAACCAGGACTTTGTAATTGTATCCCTTCGACTGATGACTCATGTACTGTCTCGAAACATATTTCTCCTGCTAAATAAAGAAGCAACATCAGATATCAAAGCCGTACAGTAGCAGATCTGCTCTGGCTGATCATCTACAGTTTGACAGATGCAGGCCGTGATGGTGCTTCAGACCACGTGGATAGATTTTCTTAAAGGCAGAAAGGAGATAAGTCATGCTCCATTAGGTATTCAGCAGTGGTAAGAGACATACTGTATCTACAGAATGTGCCTGTTAAAGCTAATGGTGGGTGCAATATTGCCACCATCAGTGGGCAGTAATAGAGTTAGAGCAATAATGCAGTTACAGATCAACTGATCCAACCAGCATGTGTCCTGTGTTAATTTTGGCAGCTATTTTAGATTTAGTCTTCAGACAACAATGCTTCTTCGTTTTAGTTGCATTTTAGTCGACGAAAACTCGAAACACTTCAGTCGAGTTTAAGTCAATAAAAAGTCTATTACTTTAGTCAAAACGTTTTCTCACCCCCCTCCAGTCTCCCTCTTCATGTTTTTACCTGTAAGACTTTAAATTTCAGCAGATCATCCATACAGTAAATGAACATAAGGACACAGCATCTATAGATTACTTTTCATCATCACTTCACATTTAAACAGTCCGACTGAAGCAGACAGCTGGTGATCGGTTCTTTTTGTGCGGAAGAAGCGTCAAATGATGCGTAAAATGGCTCTTTTTCTGAGAGTGTGCAATAAAAAGATCGTTGACAAACATTTTTCGTCATTAATTGCCTCTCTTTTAGCACTAATATAGTTTGCATGTAGATATTTCTGTGAAACTAGTATTAAAGGGGATAAATACCGAACCACACCTGATAATTTATTTTGACAAATTTTCTTCAGTCCATAAACTGAGGGAGGAAAAACTTAAATGCAGCTAGGCATAAAAATGAGCACAATATTTTCAGTTGCACCCACAAGGAGCTACGTTTGAATGCATCTTTTCTGCATTAGTTATTTACTTTATTTTCAAGGTGCATCATTTATTTAAGTGCAGTAAAAAAAAGGTCTTGGCTCCCAGGATGGAGAAAGGGCAGATGTGTCTCATCCTACTGTTCAGCATTGAGATTTCAGTTGAGCACAGAGAGCACAATCACATGTTCAGATACTCAGATGTCATCGCAAATACTGTAGGTCCACCTTCCCCTCATGAAACCACACAGGTATTGTCTTACCAGGAAATATTACACATGCCCTTTGCCGTGTTTCAGCCTCAAGTAACGTTTCTCCTTCCCCTGTCCTTCCTCTCCCGTCTCCTCGTCTCTCTGCCGGCCTCTCAGTCGGGAGCTTTCAAGAGAAACTTCAGCTCTCCTCTGCTGACCACTGATCAGCTGGGTGTGGTCAGAGAGGCTCCAGCCGCCCAGGGTGAGTGATGGAAACGCAGCCTGATTTCAACAGGAACAAACCACTGTAATCTCAGGATGACTGATGAGCACATCTGTGGCCTTCAGTCCTTGATGCCTGACAGGTCACTGTGTATGTGTACGGGCATGTGTGTGTGAGTGTCATTCAAGTGTCAGCTATAAAACTGCACATGTGTTGCTTTGTTCCATCTTGTCTGTCCGTGTGTAGAGGCAGATAATGGCGTTGTTGACCCTGTGTACGAGGCCCTGCGCTATGGGACGTCGCTGGCTCAGATGAGTCGCTCCAGCTTCAGCAGTATCTCAGAGTCGCCGTGTCATGAGGTATAACAACACACATGAAATACACAGACAACCCCTGCCATTCACATAAATTCATGTCGACATGAATCACACCAAGAATATTGTTGACTTTGCTGCCTTCGACCTTTTCTTTCTTTACAGGCGGAAAAACAGCCGGACAAGCTAGAAAACCAGCCGATAGCTGAAGAGGAGCAAATCCCAGGAAGTAAGTCAAATCATTGACTTGATAAAAGGTTGTACAGCAGCTTAAAGGATAACTATTAAAAAAGTCTTTAAGATGTCATGCGACAGTGTGTGAAACCCAGTTCTTTCTGAGAGGTAAATTAGAAGATTGATGCCATTCTCATGACTACTTTTAATATAAAGCTAGCGGCAACAGCCCGTTAGCTTAGCTTCACGCACAGAATGGAAACAGAATGATAGCTAATAGCTAAAATGATAGCCAAGGTTTTGTAATCCACCTACTGACACTTCAAAAGATCACTTTAGCTGTAGCGGCTGTGGCTCAGTGGTAGAGTCAGTGGTAGACCCCCAATCGGAAGGTTGGTGGTTCGATCCCTGACTACTACAGTCATATGTCGAAGTGTCCCACGTGCTCCCAAAGATAAGATCTTAAGAACTTCCCGAAGGAAATTATAGTGCCAGACAGCTCCAAAAATACAGTACAAATTAGAAAAATGCAAACTTACAAACAACTTAAATGTAAGTGATAATATAAATAGAAAATGGATTAATGCAAAAGAGATAGAAAAACAATATTACAATAGTTATCTACAAGTAGGCAGGAAGTAATGGTGGCAGTGAAATTGACAGTAGTATTGACGTTATTACATAGTAAGGACTTCTATTGCACAAGATTATAAAAAGATGTACATAATAATGAAGAGAGATTATATTGCTCCTGATGCTGCACATGGTACTAATGAAATAGTGTAAGTATTGCGCAGGATTATGCATTCTATAAATATCAACATGAATACAAATATAAATGTGGCCAGAAAAGTATTATTGCACATAATAATAAACATAATATAGCCACATATAAAAAAGTGATAGCCAACAGTGTATGTATAGGAATAGATTGGCACCGAGGCCTCTGCCATCAGTGTGTGAATGTGAATGTGACATGTAGTGTAAAAGTGCTTTGAGAGGTTGGAAGACTAGAAAAGCACTTTTTAAGTACAGTCCATTTATGTAAAATTTAAAAACTAATATTTTATTTGTCCAACCCTGCTCATGGAGAGCTTCCTTCCTGCATGTCTTAGGCTTCTCCGTTCACACCTGATTTGAATGATCTGCTCGTTATCAACCAACTGAGTCTCAGGGGACTGATAACGAGCAAAACATTCGAGTCAGGTGTGTTCGAGTATGGAGAAACCTAAAACATGCAGGAAGGTAGCTCTGCAGGAGCAGGGTTGGAGACCACCAACCTAAACATATGATTAAACTAACAAGCAAGACTAGCTGTTCATATGTTTCAGGTTATATCTGTATGTTTAGTGGTTTATTTAGTCCAGTAGCATTTTCTACATTTTCTCCAACTTTTAGCAACACAAAAAAATTATTTTTTCACTGAAATCCCTTCAAATCTTCTTTGACCGAGGTAGGCGAGCAGTTTACAGACCTTGTGTAAAGTAAGCTTCATATTTATTGTACAGACATGTAAGTGCTGGTGATCCTATCAAAAACAAATCAACCAAATAAATGTGCATCTCCAAAAATGTTAAACTTTGCTTTGAAATATAATCTTAATCAAACTAACCTATAGGTAAAAATTTTTACACAGGCAAACAAACAGCATTCAATATATATATATTTTTTTACATTTGGATGCTGAGAAAAAAACAGACTGGAAATGTTTAATCTAAAAAAGAAGTAAAAAACCCTCTGGAGAGATAGATTTTATTTCTAAGGTATACAAAGTAGAAATGTTTAATACCATGTACACGGGAAAGAAACGTTGCAGATAAATGTCAGAACGTTGGAGACATACATTAGTATAAGATAGAGTACTCTATAGGGGTGGTGGTGTGTGTGTGTGTGTGTGTGTTCTCCCCGCAGTACAGTAACCTCTCTGTCTTTAGTCCCAGGAGAAGGGATCATCTCTGTTTGTACTGCTGCCACTTTACAGTAAATGACCTTGGCTTCAGCCTTCCTTCTGTTTGCTGCAAAATGACAGGACCTCTCTCTCTCTGTCTCCCTCCCTTTTTTTTCTTTCTCTTTCTCCGCATTACATTTGACCCTTCTTTCTTATACACGTATCATCTTTCCTCCTATGTTTCTTTTCCCTATCCTTCTCTCTCTTTCCCTGTATCTGTCTCCGTCTCTCCAGTGCTCACCCCTCCTGAAAGCGAGAAGGCTGATTCAGAAGACAGGGTCAGCCTGAAGGTGTGTAGTCAGCGTAGTGAAAATAGACTCTGTCAGCCCCCTTCACACTTGATATCCCTTTCTCTCAGTTTCAGACTTCCACATGAGATAAAAACCTTCATCTCTTTTTTTTTTCTCTTTCTCTTGGACTCTCCGTTTGTCAGACTCCGAAGCGGGTAGAGGTTCACTCCATCCACACCTACGTGGCGCTCTACAAGTTTCTGCCTCAAGAGAAGAACGACTTGGAACTACAGTCAGTCAATTTCCTTTGTCTACTGTACGCTGTGTGTGTAAACAAGAGTGATGGATGACAGAGGAGGGCGCGTATACCTAGCCAAATCATTACTAACGTCGCACACCATCTGCCTCCTCAGCAGGATGATGGTTGAGGGTTTCAGGGTTCTGATATGGAGGCAGGGAAGGAGAGACAGCTGTGTGACATTAAAACCAGAGTAGGTTCCATGAACCACGGAACCGGTAGGGCCCGGCCAACATTGCAGCAAACAATACGTCACCCTATTTAAAACAAAATAACTGTTAGTAACTATGTGCTTCTCTCTCCCTGTATGCGTCTGCTCTGTTGACATTCAACATGAGCTGTCGTTAAAGACGTTGTGTGTCGATACGATCAAAACTGACGAATGAGACCGACGCTACACCGCTGCTTTAAAATCTTCTAAAACAGAATAACAGGTCAATATTTAACTGAAGACGTCGCACCTCAATCAATGCATTTACGGGAGGGACGAACCACACGGACATCTCTCTCTCTCTCTCTCTGTATGTGTGTGTGTTTCTGTGACGAGCATGTGTGGAGACGCTGCTCCAGGTATGGGGGAGACAGAGCGCGAGGGGAGAGTGTCCAGTAAGGTTATCGATTGTCGATGAAGATCTTTTTGACAGATAAAAAAAAAGAAACATGATAGAATTAGTCGCCAAATTTACTTGAGGGGATGAGGGTGGGCCCTGTTAATACTAAATGCGTTCCGGGGTCCATGGTAGGTACAGAAACTAGTGTATGGCAACCACCTCTAATCTGTAGAAAGCGTCTGTACAAGAAGACAGCAGATTAGGTGTTTTTTCACCTGGACAGTGGAGCAGTTTTCTCAATAAAATAAAATGTAACAAAATGAAAAAACATAAAACAAGATAGAAGAAGTTACAAGTGACATAAAGCATGAAGTGATATCAGAGGAAAGTGGGCTAATCTTCTTGCTTCTTGCTTGTGAGACTCAAATAGGAACTTAGCTTGATAGAGAAGCAAAAATGCTCCTCGGAGGGAGCTTACTCTGACATTTGTCATCCCATTTTACTCACTTCTTGCAATGTGGCCGTAAAAGTTTTCTGCTGAGTGAATATCTTTTGGCAAAGGGCTTATTGTCCATGCAGAAGACATAGGACGCTAAGGGCAGCAGCCAGTTAGTGTAGCTCAGCATAGAGACAGAAAGTAAGGGTGACTAGCTAGCATGGCACAGACTAGCTCCCCCCCCCTGCTTACAGACACTATGCTAAGCTAGCCTAGCTTGTAATTTAGCATTCAAATATCCATCAAGAAAGCAAATAGCACACTTGAAATGGTGTCATTTGGAAATGTTGTCTTTGAATTGGATTTGGGATAAAGGGTAGAGCAGTTTATCTACTCATCATAGAGCTGAGGGTTCGATTCCCATCTCCTCCTGATCACATGTTGGGCATGTCCTTGAGCAAAAGACTGGACCCCAAATTGTGTCTGATTTTTGGCCAGCGTCTTGCTCATTGGTGTGTTTGTGAATGGGTATATGATAGCAATATATCCTCGAATGACGCACTTTTTTCCCCTCCAGGCCTGGCGACAGAGTTCAAGTCACAGATGACTCCAACGAGGACTGGTGGAAGGTGAGCTATATAAAAAATAAATCTGTTCAAATGCACTCATGCAGAGCTGTGGGAACAATGAACGCTAAAAGAATATCACATTTCTCCCCATGTTTCTACTAAAGCCAGTGCTTAGGGAGATAAAATATTATCACTGCAAATCTCCGGATAGCCTTTGAATAGATTCTACAATAACACACGGGCGTGTTCAGAGCAGAGACGGTAAGACTAAAGAGCTGGTGGATCCGTTGAAGGACAGCAGGTGTGGGTGTTAGCAGAGCTTTGTTAGCATGAAGAGAAAAAGAGGAGGAAGACAGATTGCAGTCAGTGTGTAATGAGGCAGCTGAAGATCTTAACCTTCACCTGCTGAAGGACAGATAGGCCTTTACATAATGACGCACCCAGGAAAAGTACCAGATATCAACTTTAATAAATGGCAGCAGAGTAACTGTATTTATATAACTTTTATTCTACGTGTTAAAGTCAGAGAGCTGGAAGACATACGAGAGGTTTTCTTTGCTGCAGCGCCAAAGACAATTCCAGTCTGATAACATGACAAAGCAAAAACCTGTTACTATTATTATAGTGAGACAACAAATGTGTATATTGTAATGAGAATGACTTGAATATTTAAATTAATTACTTGTTAATAGTTCTAAGATGGTACAGTCAATACAAAACACTTTATTATAGTCCATCTATCCATTAGCTATACAACAGTTGGTTCCGACCAAGTAATTTGATTGGATAAGGGCCCGATCAGACAGGACGCGTTTTAGCAGCTGGGGGCGGCTTTTTTGTCATTGTTTTCAATGAGAGGCTTTTTGGGCGCTGCTTTTGCTTTGCAGAGCGCCGCGCTTTTTTCCGCTCAGTGCGCCTCGCGTTTTTGAGGAAACGCTCCGAGCGCCTTGAGTTGAAGCAACTCAAAGCAGAAAAGCGCCCGACGTCATGGGCGTTTTTTCTCATTGTCCAATCGGATGAAAGGAGAGGCAAGCCTTCTGTCAGTCTACAATGTAACGGTTGGGTTAATGACAGCTAATGATTCGGTGGTTGCCTTAACAACAGTAGGAAAAAAGCCGCCCCCAGCTCCTAAAACGCGCTCTGTCTGATTGGATGTTTACTTCCACAAAAAAGGCAGTGCGGTGCGCCTCGTGTTTACAGCCTTCAAGGCGCGTTCTGTCTGATCGGGCCCTAAGAGGCATTCCATGAGTGCTGATATAGAGCACAGCATCATTAGGACTTTTCACTCTGTGTATCACTCCGCCTCAGCCAGGTGTTCTGAATACTGTTAATTAACATTACAGCAGACCGTGTATGTCTACATTGATCAAACTGGTACCTCTGAATCACACAGCAGACTCTTATTTCACTGGTTGATGGTAAATTAAAACAAATAAAAGTGCATGATAAAAAAAAAAACAGCTGATCTGTGGTGACCTGTACAGAGTGCAGGAGAATGTTTGGGTTGCCTGGCAACAAAAGTCCAGTTTCAGTTAAGTTGTGGAACTAGTTGAGTTGGTGGATCAAAAAATAATCTGTTGTTGATTATTAGTTTTACTACTGTTGGCCGCTTGTATAACTGTTGTATTAAAAGTGATATATATATATATTATCTGCGGCACGAGGACAGCTGGGAGCCTATCCCAGCTGTTGTTGGGTGAGAGGCAGGGTAAACGCCAGTCAATCACAGGGCTGACACATAGAGACACACAACGGTTCATGCTCGCACTCGCGGCTACGGGCAACTTAGAGTCACCAGTTAACCTAACGAGCATGTCTTTGAACTGTGGGAGGAAGCCGGAGTACCACTCATTCACGGGGAGAACACACCGGGATTCGTACAAGGAACCTTCTACTGCACCACCATGCAGCCCCTTTATTTTAGTACTAAGAGTAATTTCCATGCAAAGCGCATTGCATTTCAGAAAACTGACAATTAATTCTCCATTCTGCCCCTTCGGTGTAAACATGTCTTTGCTAAATGTCAACATCTGGACATGAGCAAAATGTCCAAGTGGGCAACTGTTTGCTCTGTACGCCTTTGTGTCAGAGTCTGATGAGAATAGTGAGGGATTAGAGCTCCACAATTAAAGATTATTTCTTTAGTGACGTATCTAATAGTCTATTTAAATTCCACAGAAAAATGATGCATAACAAAAGTGAAAACACAAAGGGATTTAATTGCGGACGCTCAGACAAGGACGGTACAGGACTGTAGTGGAGGCTGGCTGTGTTGAATTTGCTGTTTGTGTAAATTGTGGCGTCTTACATAGAGTAGAAATTTTCACTCAAAACAAGAGGAGTCAGCATCATAGATTTTTCTACTACAAGCAATGCAAGCCGCCTCAGAACAGGACATGAAATATCTATTTATATCTTTCAAAGACTAACAGACTGTTTGTGTGTGTGTGTGTGTGTTTGTGTCCGTGTTTGTGTGTGTTTACCAGGGGAAAAGCAGAGACAAGGTGGGATTGTTCCCGGCCAACTTTGTGCAGCGGGTCCGTCCTGGTGAGCGGGTGTGGAAGGTCACGGCTGGTTTCCACGGCAACCGAGACAAAGGCCAGATGACTGTGAAAGAGGCCCAGGTGAACACACACACATAAATTACGCACAATTTTCTCTCTCACGGACACACACATACACACACGCGCGGAATAAATGTATGTAAATTCATGCAGAAAACTGCTGAGATTACAGAGGACGGCATGTTATGGCTTCCAATGCAGCTCACTTTTTTTCACCTCAGTCCACAAACTCTCTCTCGCTCTCTCTCTTACTGAATGTCACTCGCCCCTCCTCCATCTCTCCCCTCCCACCCTCACCCGCTCTCCCACTGCAGATCTGTGTGGGTAAAAACGAGGAGATTGACGGTTTCCTCCGGCTCAGCAGCGGGAAGAAGAGAGGATTGGTCCCTCTGAAGTGTCTGTTAGAAATATGATGGCGGCCGCACTTCTCCTCGACCCTCAGTTGGAGAAAGGAGTTCACAATGACGGAGGAATACTCAGGAGTGTTTACCCAACACCTCACTGACCGCCAACCACCCACCTCCACCCCTCCAAAAAGTGGCAGTGAATTAGCAGCTCGAGTGGACGACTTATGACTTTGCTTTTCACTGCGGAAGATTTTGAAAGTTAAAGGAAGGACGGAGGGGGCTTCTTTTTTAGAGCTACTTTTCTTGTAGCACAACTTGACTTTGTGTGGTTTTTACACACACTCCAAACAAAAATGTAGCATCATGTTGAAGAGGATAGCGCGCAGGAAGTCTTGGCTACCTCACTAGCCATTTCCATTGGCCATCCATCTGCGAAAAAAGGGAGAGGACTACTTTACTATGATGTCAAGGCCTGTAAAGGAACTTTACGTGGAACCGTCTTCATTTTATTGTTTGTGTAGCAAAAACAAGACATAAGAGATTGTGAAAGATTGTAGCTATTTATTGTAGGCGCTCGTGAAAACACTTTCAGGTCGGTTGTTTTAAACCCAACCGCCAGATTTCGAGCGTAAACCACAACGATCCAGCTCACCGTGTGTACTTCTTTAACTCTGGACTCATGATGTGTCCTTTCGCTCTGACTAGAAAAGGATTCAGGTATTACATTGCGTCTATGTAAAAAACGGTTTAAAACAAAGTCACTCTATCCCATCTTGGTCAAATGAAAGTCATAACACACCCTCACACAAACACACACACTGGGTATTAAGGTACATTCGTGCTCTTCACAGCTCCGATGTGACAAATGCTTTGCGTGCACCTGGGGGAGCTTCTATCTCAGTGCGCCCTTCAATCCCACTCCCTTAACACACATCGATTTTATATTTATAGTCCACTTTGTTCCATGTTACTCCACTAGAATCTACTTCCTGTCTTTATATTCCCAGCGTTGTTTAGTATCAGTATGTTACATCCTGTAATATTCGCTGTCATGAGGATGGTGTGCTGTCTTGACTTTTCTGATGTGCTTGCTTTTCTCGCATGGAAGAGTAGAGTCGTAATGCTGTAATTTGGGTTGATGGGTAAAAAAAACCAAATGTGGTGAAGGTTGTCAAACTTTGAGTCTCTCAGAGGGTCATGTTCAAAACTTCAGCTGTCAAAAATGTGATGAATTTTTGATGAATGGCTAATGGTTTTTCCAGCACACGTGATTTGGTTTTAAGGAACTCTTGAGAGGCTGAAAATCACCACACACAACTTGATTTATTGCTCTGTCATTATGAACCATAAGGCAGTGACAACTGCATTTGTTGCGGCAATAACTGTAAATAAAAACACGACGGTATTTGTAAATAGCCTTATAAAGATACTGTATATACTGGCTCTGAATAGCATTCTGACCAAGAGGTTTGCAGCTGTCCAGGAGTCAACCAAGGGCATTAACTTCACAGCTATAAATAACAGGAGATTATTATTTATTATCCCACTTACCGATGTATGCATCCCTATGCTCAATTAACATCTAACCCTGTCAGCACAAATCTTTTTCGAATACTATGCACAACAGTTCTAGTCACTTCACTTTATTTTGTACTCAGCTTGTTTCCAGCGTAGCCACACACACTGACACACACACGCGTCAGTGTATACCTGTGCTTTTGCAAAGATTTGAACTCCAGCTTTGAGAGGAGTAAGTGTCCATCCTGGACGAGTCCGCACCATGCTAATCCCAAACATCTCCTTCACTGACTAGAACCAAGATTGGCTCAGGATCAGTATTACCCAGGTGAATTTCCTCTCGCACCTCAATGCACACTACCAGGCTAGTTCTTTGCATGGCTAGCTGCCCTTTGACCCTCACATCTCTCAATAAAGTCAGATGAACTATCAAACAGCCGTGTGCTCCTTTATTTCACAATTAATTCATGCTTTTTTTTCTCACTGTATGCTTTGGTCTCTCTATCATTACAGGCCTAAGTCAGCGCTACTGGAAGTCTGGATTAATTCATAATTCTTAATTTTTGCCAAAGAAAACACAAAGTCTGCTGTTCAGCTCTTCAGATCATTAAACTCATGGGAAAAAGTATACATTAGCATAATAAAAATACCAATCTTAAGTACTAAATGACTTTCAACGACTGTATAAAACAGACATTACATCACACTGGCTTGGGCACATACTGGGAGACTAGACGCAGACTAACTGGAGACGCTTGTTCATCTGTGTCCTTCACTGCAGCTTTGTTATTTTTCTGCCCCTCATACAATCGAGCTATGTTTTGTCCAGTCACCATCCTGGCCTGGGCTGACACTAATCAGACACTGACCCTGACATTAATTAGTAACGCTGTCACCCGCACTTCTATATGAGTGGTTATGATGAATGGCGGGAAGATTGGGCAACATATTTCACTGTTTAATCAGTCGGTTGAAGACATGAACCCAAACAGTGACCTCACAGTGAAGGCCATTTCTCAAAGGGTGTTACTCAGAGGGACTGGAAAATGACCAACAACAACAAAAGCTTTGTGAGGCTTTACCTAGGGCTCTGTACACTGACAGTAAGAGCTCAACACACTGCTGTTTAAGAAGAAAACATGAAAATAGACCAAACACAAGCAATTAAAGAAAAAACATCTTAATCAATCAATGAAGCTTATGTGCAGCATTTACAAAGCGTGCTGCAAAAACAGAAAACAGGACACATACAAATACAGCAACACTACCAAATATGACAACACAACCAAATACGACTCAACCAAATATGACAACACAACCAAATGCGACTCAACCAAATATGACAACTCAACCAAATATGACAACACAACCAAATACGACTCAACCAAATATGACAACACAACCAAATGCGACTCAACCAAATACGACAACACAACCAAATACGACTCAACCAAATATGACAACACAACCAAATGCGACTCAACCAAATATGACAACACAACCAAATGCGACTCAACCAAATACGACAACACAACCAAACATGACAACACAACCAAATACAACAACACAACCAAATATGACAACTCAACCAAATACGACTCAACCAAATATGACAACACAACCAAATACGACAACACAACCAAATATGACAACACAACCAAATACGACTCAACCAAATATGACAACACAACCAAATATGACAACACAAATATATAAAAAGCACAACAAAACACCACAACACAAACAACACAACACAAGCCAATGCTACGAAATGACAAAAATTAATACAAGACAATCAAATACCACAACACGATCAGCTAAACACAATACAACCAAATACGACAACAAAAACAAAAGAACTAAACCAAACAAGACAATACAACCAATTACTGATAACACAACTGCAGACAACAAAAACGAAATATGATGACACAACCGCATACAACAACACAACCAAATACCACAGCACAACCAACCACCATTACCAACCAAATATGACAATATAAACAAAAAAAAGACAATCAAAGTGAACACAACAAAACAACCAAATACCACAACACATCCATATAAGGCAGCACAATCAGATACAACAACAACACTAAAAGGGCAACACAACCAAAATAGATGTAGCAGCCAATTAGGACAACACTACCAAGTATGCCACAGAAACAATCAAACACAATCAAATACGACAACTCTACAAAATATTCAACTCAACCAAATACAAAACAAGTGTGCATGTAACATTTTATTCACCATTTTTGAAGCGTCCCCCGGAAAAGAAATGTTGCTTCTGCCACTTGCAGCATGTTTGTGTATTTGTTTGTGTTGTCAGCGATTCATAAAAAAGCTTCTGCATCCAAACAAAATGTCTCCCTCCTTCGCCACAGAATCACACCGACATCTTTCATTCTAGCCGACAGTGAAGAGACCGAGAGGACTTCTTGTTCTTAATGACCATAAATAATGTGATTAACTCCCAATAAAATTAATTGGCAACGGAGGAGCTGCTGGCAGGCCATAGACTAAGCTGGCAGAGTGTGTGTCTGTGTGTGTCCCTGCTGTGGTGTGAGGAACATTTCTCAAATCATGACCCAGTTCTGTTGTCAAATTGGATCAAATGTGATTTTCGACTCTGTGGAGAGAGAGACAGAAATGTGTGCAACTGGCAGTACATCAAGCTGCTTGTGCATTTTATAAAATTGCTGACTTTGGTGCTCAGATTGCTCCTCTTACTGTACAACTGAGTTCTCCACGTCTCTCTCTTTCAGGAACTTGAGCACAGGAAGTTAAAATCCCCTGAAATTCTCTTTCTGTGGCTCGCACGGCGATGATAAGCAGAGAATGTAATGCTGAGAAACTGTCTCTCCCTTAGCAAATCACTTTCACTCTTCTTTCACGCTACATCCATCAACACCGTGGCGAGACGCTGAAGTGTTTAGTTTGGGGCAACAAATCCTAACAGAGAGCATCAAAGCGACTGGTCCACGAGCGTATCATGCCCGCTGCAGAAAATGAAGTAAAACGACTCATTAAATGTGTGATTTGTTACACAATCGTCCCCTGTCCTGTTACGTTCACACTCTTTGCATCTTTTGAAACTGAGCAGCAGCAGCAACCGACTCGGGTGTTGATTTGGGCATGAGGGCGCTAACAGGCAACAGGAATAGAGCAAAAATGCAAATTCTGGAAGAAAATCCGAGCTCGAAATAGCTCTTTATTATATAGGCGGGAAAAATGAGAGGAAAGCACTGTCAGGGGAAAATAAAGCTTTCTGGTGTTTGGCGGACAAAAAGAAAAAACGTACAGACCCATGCGTCAATCTTTCTTACTCCCATCCTCTTACATCCTCATTATGACAACATTTAGAGTTGTATCTGGCAACTGGGCTCTAGCTGTGTCACTCCACAGTACAGTAGAGATTAGGGAGTAACATTGGTGAATTTGCCCTCATGAATAACATTTAGCCACAGGGTTTTCGAGTGTTGGAAATTGGCTTTATATGGGGTGGTCCCTATGTCTCCAGGGTCATATCTTCACATACATTAGCAGAGATTTGTAAGAGAAATTCAGTTCAAAGTTGCAGAAGAATGAAGGGAGATGGATTTTCTTTCGGCTTTTGCCTGTATTTAATAGGACAACTGAAAATAGACAGGAAATGGAAGTAGAGAGTGGGGGATGGCATGCACCAAATGATCGGCAGACCTGGAGTCGAACATGCAATCAGTGCGTCGAGGATTGTAGCCTCTGTCCGACGCCTGCTCTACCAACTCAGCTAAACCAGTGCCTTGATATGGACTTTTGACATACAGTTTGTATAGTAAAAATCTGTTATGCCACTGTGGAAGAAAGTCAAATCTCGATAAAATCAAGGAAACCGTCTTCCTGCTAATATAAGGCATAGGTTTTTAAGGACTACAAGATCATGATCATTGTGAAGGTTCAACATATTGACAGGGAAAAATACACTCAGCATTTGACCTTGGGAAACAAATTGTTGAGAAACCCTTTGAAACGTCTCCTTAATGAGTCATATGGGAACATAGAACCCTGAGAACAGTTGTCCAGTCAAGTTGAGTTCTTTAAACTGATGTGTTTCATCACATACGCACAGTACTTTATTCTTTTATTCACTGTTACTTTTAAGTACCATGTTGAAAATGAAACCATGATTTTTTCCTCGACCTACCAAGTAGATTGGTAGAGACTGTAAGGGGAAAATAAAGCTTTCTGGTGCCTGGTGGACAAAAACATCTTACAGATTCAAGGGAGTAGTAAGTCACTACAACAACTAATGAAGGGTTATTTAATGGTCTAATTAAATCTGACCTGGTCTGTTCAACCAAAACAAGATGCCAATACACGCAGCTGAAACAATTTGTTTGCAGCTGAGGAGAAAGGCAGAGCTTGTTGTCTGTTGGTTGTTGTAAGTCTGAGGTAAACTCGGACCAGAGCAAAAAAAATAAAAGGGGAAGCATTATTCAGCTTTAGCTTAGCTGCAACCACCATCTGTTTGTTTCCCTGGTTTTAAGTTGTCAGTTTTGGCTGACCGCCGGGATCAGCCCTACACATGGGTCTGTAAGTGACTGACTGACTGAGTAACTGACTGACTGACTAACTGACCGACTGAGTGATGGTACTTTCAGAGCCATAGAGAGAGAGAGTTGCGACATCGCAATGGCGGATCATGTAGCATATTGGACCTACACTGACGCGACTCTCTGTCTATATGGCTCTGGATACCTCGTTCAGGGAGTAGGCAGGGCTGCTCCTCCACTGCTCCTCCGCTGTCCTCGCATACGTCCGCCGCACGCATATCCAGGGGTACTTTCTGGTCTTTGTTTTAAAGGTTTCCGTGGGTTGGTCTTAACAGAAAATGATCTTATTAACATTAGAAACAGGACCTTAATTAACACACAGAGAAAACAACCGTATGAGCCGAGAAGAGGAGTGCGAACTCCAGAGAGCGAACGAGGAAGAGAGAGGGACAGTTCGCACCCAAGTTATGTCTATAACGTGATGTTATTTATTTCACTAACATATACTTCTGGCCTGCGGGAGACTTATGACTACACTTTTATTTCAAAGAAAACTAAGCAGGAACTGCAATAAGGAGCCTGTGAGTGACTTTATCAATCAAATAACTTTGAAAAAGCATACCAGAAGTGTTGACCTACTTTACCCTCCCTGTCTGTGACTTTTACTACAGAAAGAGATGTTAATATTGCTGTCAGAGATCAGTAGGACTCACCTGATGTGGTCAGCCACATACTAGGTTTTGACCTAGTCTTGTTAATCAACAAAATGTAGTTTTTAAATACATCCATTCACTTCAAAGTAACCCAGAACAACTTAAATATTTCATATCAGACAACGATCAACACCTCATGCTCCAGCTACAGTCTCTTATGACCACACCTGAAGTCTGGATCTCTTCCTCCTCCCTGTCTTATGTTGTCACCATCCTCAGATTTCAGAGGTGTTTACATCCTTCCAGACCTCTGGCCAACTGGACCATTAAATATGAAAAAGGTACACTTGGATAGCATGTTTAATGCATGGTCTCATCTCCTGACGCCGAGGCTACCTCCGCTGGCTCAGGATGCTGCTTGCACAAACACACTCTCTGTGACAGGAATGAGCACCACATGGCGAAATGAGTCCAGAGATAGAAGATGGTACACAGTGTTCCAGGGCTTCGAGCCTGAATAGTGAGAAGTCAGCGCATATCCTCTGAGCTGATCTTAGAGGTTGAACAGGACAGAGGAAATAGGCCCCGGGGTTGACACATGAAAGCTGTCTTTGAAGCATGCTACGCTGGGAATGATAGATTTGAGGAATCGCATCTTTGCCTCTGTAGAACGAGTGTTCTAGGGTTGGCCCAGGGTGATTTAATGTTCATACCCATACACAACAAAAAGAGATCAAGAGAGTTTTATTTATGAGGATGGATTAGCCTTAAACCATTGTCATCCGAACAGGGTCCAAAAACATCTTTCCATCGTAAAAGGTATTGTCCTATGTATAAAACATTTATGAAAAAGCCCATTATTGTAGAGTGAATAGGAACCGAACAGAGCTCTGCAGCATTAACACTCTTGAATCTCTTAAGTCTTTTTGGTTTTCAGTCGAACACAAAGTTCATATTAAGGTCATCATCAAGCAAGATCCTCAAGGGCTGAAAAATTAAGCCAACCTGGAAGTGACAAAAACTGCAGTTCCTCAAATGGCCACTTGAAGCTGGCTGCAAAAGCGAGTCAATCCCCATAGACTCCTGTATATAACAAAAAGACCCTAAACAAGCGCATACATGGCCGGCAAAAATATTGTTCACTGTGCGGTGGAAGTTCTCTTGGTTGTTAGACTAGCTTGTTAACCATCTAATAAGCCAGCTGTTTAATTAGTCTTAACTGTAACTTCCACCTCAACCCTCTCGTACTCATTTGGTCACTTCTGGCACAGCTCAAGGCGTCAAAACAGCAGTCGAGAAAACGATGGATGAGATCATAGAGGCTACGTGGACTTTTTATTATACAATGTTTGGTAATTGTGAGTAAAAAGGAAATGTATAAATGTTTTTTTCCAAATTTATTGGTAAAGGTTTTCAAAAACATCAGATATTGATTGAAACAAAGTGTTATTAGAAAATCATATCAGGCAGACTTAAATTTATTTGGCACTATTTGCTGCCAATTTGGCTCCGTAGTCAACAGAATGGGCCGTGTCCCCCACAATATTCAGCGTTACTGTTATTATGAGAGAAACCTTTTTATAGCCTGTATCCACTCCAAGTTTTCCTGCAATGTCGTTCTTGTAGGAATTTTCCACCATTGCTTGGATTATTGTCTTTTTGGTTGATTACTCTTGAACACCTCTTTATCTCAAGGTCAAATTATTTCATTTATATTTAAGTACCACAATATTGCTTGCATTGTAACTTTCACAGAAACCTGATGTCTACAGAGCAAGTTGGCCGGTATGACAGATGGCTGAGTCATTGGTTTATCACAGATGTTTCACTGAATTAAACCCACGACACCTTATGAAAACACAACACTTAGTTCCAGCCTTGCAGATGGACCCCACCTCCACACCTGCTCTAAGTACCTTGACTCCACTCTGTAATAGGATTTAACTCAACAACACTTCACCCAACGCAGCCTTTCATCAGTAATGACCACTTACATGTTTTTCCACTTCATCTCTAACCTCTCGCCATTATGTGGCTTTGATGTTATTGTTGGCCTCTTGACTCGGCCTCAAAAGGAAAATCAAGGAAGGTCGAGCGGCACAATTAAGGGACAAGGCCACGAGGACGTGGCTCTTGGGTGGAGAGGAGAGTGTTCTTAATGTGTATCCCAGATGGCTTTTATCCATCATTTCAAGGTTAAAAAAGGTTAGTTTGCGTTCGTGTTCATGCTTGCTAATGACTGCCGGACCACCAGTAATTAATCCCCACACTAAGCTAAAAGGCAGTTTCCATCTCCCTAATCGTTGACTAAACACATTTCTTGTCACGTAAGCATCCTGGTTTCCTAGTTACTTCTTGCTTTGCTGTTACACATTTACTTCAACTGGAACAAAGGGCTTTAAGCTAGCATACAGCCAGCATGATTGTGATGGTAGAGGTTTTTTTGTTGACTGCCCTACAAAAGTAAAGACAACACTACAACACAAGAAAAGTTGAGAGCCAAACTTTGCAAAAGCAAACTTGAAATAACTGAATTTTGATTTCTTAAGTCATAAACTTGAGAACTAAAAATGTTTGGTCTAAGCTTTCTTATCTATTTAAACTGAATCCATGATTAAATACATCTAAATATTTGATTTAAAACGTATTTAACAACATCAAATCACATTAATTCCTCTAGGTTTGAAATCTGATATGGCAGTTACCCTACTGCTAAACGTTTATGCTAGGCTATCTTTTAGCTAACTAGCTTAGGAGGTTGGTTTTCCTCGGTACATTTGAATAAAACTTTTTTACGTAGCCATGAAATCTCCACAGACCAAAACATTTGAATTTACCCTCAGGTGGTAGGCTACGTTAGCTTACAGAGTGGGCAAACAACTGCTGAAAGTACTCTAACCGCTTGCTAGCAACTCTGACTGTTAGCTTTGCCTTCATGTCCCACATCAGTGTCTGACCTCACGCTTTTTTTGACTGAATAGGCAAAAATTCCTCAAGATAAACACACCCTGAAAAACTTACCATTATAACTGCAAAGGGGGTCCAACTCTATAAATGCCTGTGGTTCAACGGGCCTTTTTGAGAAGTGCTACATTTCTTAGACACAACGATTTAAACATTAAACCGCTGGTTACAAACTTGGATTCAGTTTACCCCAATGGGTTGATACAATGTTTTAGCAATACAGGGAAGAAACTGAGGTAAACTTTGCTGATTCTTGAACAGCTGTGTGTTTTTCTCTGAGTTATTCGAGAGTGTGTTGCCACTGGTCTTCTTTATGCCTCACCCGCTAACCTCAGCTTTCCCTGCATTTATACGGTTTCCAAATCCAACATGCTCTCGAATCTTAAAGGCGAACTTCAAAATCCATTAAGTCGCTAAGAAAAGAAAATCCACGGAACAGGTTTCCTTTGCGCGCTCTCTCTCCCACCAAGGCTCATACTACGGTGCATTTGTAGATCTGAAGATATGAATTTTTCAGCTGCTCCGCCTCAGCTCTTTTCTCTGCCCATATATAAATATTTATGTATTTTTATATGTGCAGATATAAGTCACATTCCAGCAGTCTATTGTTTCCATACAATAGCCTTAAAATCAGTCCTCAGTTTAGTCATATTCCCACAAAGGCCCCCCTCAAATGTCCTGTCCGGGCATGAAGAGGATGGGCAAAACTTATCTATTCAATTTGTACTGTGTCACAGACTTTTAGGGTTTCTTCCTCTGAGGCTCAGGGATTAGAGGATAATTGGGGCTGTTCTGTTTTGCTAAAGATGCTTTGCTTATCAGCCAGAGCTACTTTTTCCCTCTCGCCGCACAAGTCAACAACTCTGTCATGAAAAAACCGAGAGACGAAAAAGACGAAACACTCAGCATACTGAAGAATCAGCAGGACGGGGAAAGAGTTTGTAATAAGTCTCGCCTTGCTCGTTTGTTTTCACAAAGGAAAGTGCAAGCTTCTGAGAAAGAGGGGAGAGGAAGGAGAAAGGAAAAGAACAATACAAGAGAGAAGAGAAAGATAAAGACTGTTTGAAATAGTGGGAACAGAATGTCTCTATGCCCTCGGTTGTGAGTTTGATGAGACCTTCTGCACTGCATAAAGACGGAATAAAAAAAATGTCCCAACAGCTGACAGTACATGACAAGATTTACAGCTTAAAGGAGACGTGAATCTGAAGTTAAAAAGACGATTAATTTTCTGGCCTTGACTCCGCTGCCACTTTACCTTTTAGAGACTTTGATCAGTGTAATTAAAATGTGGCTTCCAAACCACACTCATGCCAGTTTGTGAAGCAGACGTGTCAGGCAAAGTAATGTAATTCAGGCAGAGCATTAAACATTAAACTCTTGAGGAAGTCAGTAACAAAGTCTACCAGGGTGTGAGTCAAGGGTGAGCAAAAGGTCAAACAGCTGAATTATTAATTAGGCCTTATGAAGTAGTTTTGGTGCCTAAACCACACAGGGGCCTTTTTATGCACCTAAACTACTTGATTATGTCAAGATAAGATGATGGTTTCGACCGGAATATGTACATGTCGCCTTGGTTTCATACGGGACACAAAAATCTGTCTCCTGAGTGAAAGAGTCACCACATAATTCATCGCCATGTAATGTGGTCGTGCTGACTGACGGGAAAAGGCAGTCTTGTTGCAGGCACAACATTTAGGAGAGGCTACGTCCAAATGAAACACACTGGAAATTAGATCTAGAGATCATAATTTGTAAGTATGTAACAAACTGCTGTGAGGCTCGGTTGTACTTTCATGACTCTGCATGTTG
This sequence comes from Semicossyphus pulcher, assembly GCF_022749685.1. Taxonomy (NCBI): domain Eukaryota; kingdom Metazoa; phylum Chordata; class Actinopteri; order Labriformes; family Labridae; genus Semicossyphus; species Semicossyphus pulcher. The sequence goes on along the minus strand of NW_027211670.1, from coordinate 15,977,154 downwards.
TAGTTGGGTTCTGATCAGTGACTGTATATAAAGATGGACGACGTGTCTCCATCTGCTCTCATTGTCAAAATTAAAGCCTCAATAGCCGCCATGCTGGGCGCTGCCATCTTGCGCTGGTGACGTCATTTGGAGCCTGCCCAGTAGAGATCGGCGGGTGGAGCCGTCGTAGCCGCTTCCGCTAACCAACTCACACACTTATCTTAACGGGAAAAACAGCAAGGATCGCGCACGTTGGCATATTTAACAGCAGAACAGCTTCTTTGTGTCTGAAGCAGACGTTCACAGATATGTAAACTTCAATGACTGTAGTGATTGTTTACGTTATGTCTTCTCTCGTCGTTCCTCCTCTACTCTGCTAATCCGGAACAGATCGGCTGCAGGAGCCGTGTTTGTCAACAGAGCTGTCAATCATCCTTTTGACAGCATCAAATATCTCATTAAAATTAAACTTAGAAAAATGAACACTTGGACGTAAATCAGCATGATAAGAACTAACTATAATGACAGAAACATGTATTTGGCGTGTATTTTGATTTTATAGTTTGACTCATGTCCCATCTGCTAACATGGAGGAGGCGGGCTTTATGACCTATACTGCAGCCAGTCAGCAGGGGGCGATAGAGATGTTTTGGCTTCACCTTTAAGGAGCTGTCATGTCGTCCATCTTTTTATACAGCCTTTGGTTCTGATATTAAACTGTATCTGATTGTTGTTTTTGCATTAACAGTATATATAAATGTAGTTTTTCCAATAAATGCAAACTTATACACACTGTGAACAGGGATGGTCGTTAATAGAGGTTTATATAGCAGCAGTTGAGCATTGATTGTTCTGAGGGAGCGTTTAAAGTCACTTAAACAACAATTCCTTCTGCATTTTTCATCCAAACACTGAATACATTAATTACATTTCACACTCATCTTGCAGAAAAAGTGACAAAATGAATCATCATCTGATCATGCAGCATAAAACTGACTTATTTAGCATTTTAATCGCTTATTGATGAATGAGCTAAGCTGAGTCATTTATTATGAAATGAAGCATTTAGTTTACTGCTGTATCTGACACGGCTTTAACTGGCTGCGTTGATCCAATTTGCTTGGTGTGATGTTAAGCTTTTTCTGCTCGTTCTGTAGACTGAGGCTGTAATTTATAAATCAGAACTGACAAACTGTATTTCTACCACTTTAAGAGCTAAATTATGATGTTAAATGACACAACTGGGCACAGACAGGAAAATGAGAAAACAAGCAGAGAGGGCAAAACCATGTCATTCTGAATTAGACAGCCAGGTATCAAAACAAATGTGTAATTGCTTTGATATTTTATTTTATTTTTTATATTCAATCAAAAAACTTATATTTATAATGAAAATCATACCAATTGGTAACACCTGCAGCCCCAGAGACATTTTTATTCAATCATATATACATTAGCATTCACAGAATATTGCCTCAGATCACTGAAAACTAGGGACTAAAAATCTGCCATCCATCCAATCATTATCTATACAGCTTACAGTTCATGGTCCTGGGGGGGTGGAGCCTATCCCAGCTGTCATTAGGCAAGAGGCGGGGTACACCCTGGACTGATCTCCAGTCAATCACAGAGCTGACACATAAGGTGCTTTTCCACCACAAGTACCAGGAACTTTTAACTTTTCTTCAAGGAACTAAATGGTTCCTGTGGCCCTTTGTTGTCTGCGTTTCCTCGACGGCCTAACGTCAGGCCAATGACGTATGGAGAAGCAATGAAAGTAACTCACGTACAGTAACTAACAGTGAGCGTGCAGCTGCAGTCTTTTAAACATGGCGGGAGAGATAAAACACTGCGAGTACTCGACCAATCAGAAACAATCAGCACTGCAGGCCCTGGAAGTTCCCGGACCTTTGGAAAGAACTACCCCCCGAGCAGGGACTTTTCACGGGGTAAATCAATTACCCCGAAACTAAATTTAGACCCTGGTTCCTGCTGTTGAAACGCACCTATAGAGACAGACCACCATTCATGCTCACGTTTACACCTACGGGTCATTTTAGAGTCACTAATGAACCTAATGAGCATGTCTTTGTACTGTGGAGAAAGCCGGAGGTAACATGCACGGGGAGAACATGCAAACTCCACACAGAAAGGCCCACTATGTCCGAACTGAGATTCGAACCAGGATCCTTCTAGCTGTGAGGCGACAACGCTAACCACTGCACCACTGCACAGCCCTGAATACCGCCAAAGTACAAATGTAATTTGTGGTCAGACAGTTACAGAAAAGGAATTGTGTAAAAGAAGTATGTTTATCGACAATAATGTCATTGTTCCCTTCGAATGAGCTGCTTTTTTAGTCGGTAAATGTAAAAATCTATCTTTCTCATATGCAAATCATATCTTATTAGATTACAGTACAGTCTGCACCATGGGATGCATTCTGACCTCTAACGGGACACCTGAGTAACCACGTTATTCTACACTGACTGACCATGTAAATACACATCCAAATACACTTTAAATCTAGCTTCAAGATTTGTATATTTTTGTTCTAAAAACTAAAGACAATATACCTACATTTGATCAAACAGCAATCAAATGTGACATAAGGTACTATTGATCTGCTCTGTCCTTGTTACCTTCAGATTTTCAAAGTCTTGATCACAGCAACTGTACACTCGATGATTTACATTAATATCCATTATTGTAGATCTGCACTGCAGCTCCCCTTCGCAGGAGCAGCTGCTGACTGCTTTACACTTTCTATTACCTTGTGTTGTGTAATGCAGCACCTCAGATCATAAATAATGCACTTGCTTAAAACAGCATCTCAAGATCTATTTTGATTTCCAGGATTTCAGATGTGTTTCAGTGCTGAGCAGCGTCTGCGTGGAGATAGGTGGATGAGCAGTGTAAAAGCACAAGAGCTGGGTAAAGGAAGACGGGGCTGAGGCCTTTATCTTGATGTAACATCTGACAGCTTTGTCTGTACATCTGATCTGAGATCGGTATCACAGAGCGCCATTAATCCCTCTGCCAATCATCCCACGAAAGAGACAAACATGAGATGGAAATTAACCCTCTTTAATCCTTGAATTAGATGTTGTTATACCTCTCCTTACATAAACCTATAAGGTTATAGAGGTAAGAGTTAGTGGAAGGATACAGATTACAGACACAATGTAAAGATGGCCATCAGCCCGGCAAGTGATGATTAATTCTTCTACATTTTAGATATCTGTTTGTATGAGTAAAAATAATCTCGCCTTAATTACCTCCATCACCTCGTCCCAATTGTTATTAAAGATGCCCTGAACTCTTGAGCATGCTCCATTTGTTTTGCCCGGGTTGAAGGCCAAATGTAATAAAGAGCGCTGCTTCGTTCCATCTCATAGTCCTCTCCTTATCTAATCCCATTAAGGCTCACGCTTCAGGAAATAGGAGCGCCTACTGGTAATGAAGAAATACATTAACCCAGCAGCTCCAAAATGGCCTCGCTGCACATTTTCCTTCAGCAACATCTCTCTCTGTACATCCCATATATATCTATACGGAGGGTTCCACTTTCTATATTTTTATATTAGATACATTAAGTACTGATCATATGCATTTTAAGTGTTAAGCTACAGTGTCTCTGGATGTCAAGGTAAGCAGATGCATTATGCCGCTTCACGCCAGCGCCTCAAGGCCTTTGAAAGCCAGATTTTAAACACGAGGGTTCTTCGCTGGCAGCCTCTGAAGCTTAGGTCTGCTATTGTTTATGCATGATGCTGCATAAACTGCAACAACCAGGAGTTAAAACAGGAGAACATCTGCCACTGCAGAAAGTGAACCCTCCAGGGCGAGCTGTGGGGGGAAATGAACCTTTGAGTTCTTCGGTTAAAAGTCTAAAAAGTCAACTGTACTTCTCGATTACTGAATTCATCACTTTATGTATCTTTAAGTGATTTAAACACAACTTTCTTTAACATACAATCTATCATACCGAGTATAATCTGCGTCGAATCAAACCTGAAGAGAATCCCCGTAATTCTCCGTCTTAGATCCTCACGCAGCGGCCACACAGAAGCCTGTCCGTCCACGTTAGCGGCGGCAGCATCTGCAAACACTTCAGTCACACCTTCTCCAGGGAGCATAACAGACGGGATCCTTCAAGGCTTCCAGCGAGAAGTGAAAATGACTGGATGACTGGAGCGTCAGCGCGAGGGTTTGATGTGGCTGAAAGCGGTTGTAAGCTGGAGCGAGGCTGATGTTTGTGGGAAGGTGTGATATTTGTGGCTTTGCCGCTTCAGGAAAAGGAAAGTAGAGAACATATTTTACGAGGGGAATCATTTATTCATAAAACTTTGGCATTAAAGCATAATTGTTTGGGGTCAACTGTATGTCAGCAAGGGACAAAGTTTGTAGTGTTCTTTGCGCCAATGTCAAGTGCAATCAGCACAAGATGAATTTAAAGTGACGGATGCCACATGATTGCTCAGTTAGGTGGATTAATTGATAAGTCATGGATGAAATGCATTCCTGAAAGACACACAGATAACTACAAGAACACAACCAAACACACATAAGCAGAGGAACGCCTCAGAGGAGTGAAGAGCCGTTTGAGGAAGTATGTTTCAAACATCTGAAGAATTGCACCCCATGAATTAGTAATTTTTCTGTGCAGTGACATTATAATGCTTCTTACATATACATTCCCCCACCAACGTCACTCATAGGGTCCCCACTTTGAAGGCTGGATGTCGAGTTTAAAAAGTGATCGAATAGTCGACAGTGCAGCTCCAATCTAAAGTTTTCTATAAACTTCATTACTCCTTGCCTCAGCGAGGGAGCAACAATTATATTTCTGGATGTTTTTTAAAGTGCGTCATAAAAAATGCATTTCAACACAGCATGAAAACAGCTGCTATCAAGTCTTGGTAATACACACAGGAGCTCAATATAAAGCAAGATAAACACAAGCTAAGGCATTCCTCGGGCCGCAAAACAGCCTCAAGTTAGATGTAAAGGATTTAAGAAGGAAATAAGAAGTTTTCCCGAAGAGAGAAATCAATATTAATTATTCGTCTGTTTTTATTTGTTGTATCCTTCACTTTGTCTTTGAGTCTGAGCAGCCTGGTTGGTGTGGTTACAGAACTGAAAATAAAAGATTGAATAGCTGATGAAGCTGATCAGGGCTCTGGGATCAGTTGCAAACAGATTCATAAATAAATAGATCTTGTCTGGTGTTGTAAACGTCTGGATGACTGAAATGAATGCAGACATCCAGCGTTATGGTTAAATTTGATAGTGGCTCTCTGCTGCCACCTGTTGGACAGCTGAGAATACCGACCTAAAAATGCAGTACAGATCGTACAAAAAGCATTTAAATAATAACCTCTCTTTAATGTGAGACCCCTGCACTATACGATACAGGATTAACAACCCCAATAGTGCTTAATAGACTTCAGAAAGACAATAATAAACACCAAACAATGACCGTCTTTTATCCAAATTTATTAACAAGAAAAAGCTCAATTTTAGAAGAAAAACTTTGAGATTAAATTCACTTCTTCGCAGCTTCCTCCTCCTTTGACAAGTTCTTGATGATCTCTTCTTTCTTGGCCAAGAGGCGCTCTTCTCTGCGCTTGCGGGCCTCCTTCGTCTTTGAGCGGCGAGCTTCGGCCTGGTCGCTGGTCGGGTAGGAGGAGGAGGAGACAGAAGAAAATTAATGTCACAGAAACACAGTAATCGAGGAGTAAAAAAAAGAGACCAAAAGTAGAGCGACTTACGCCAGAAGCTTCTTGCGAGCCTTATCTGCCTTCAGTTTGTGGATGTGCTCCATCAGGATGCGTTTGTTTTTGAAGACATTACCCTTGGCCCTCAGGTAGAGGCTGTGGTACCTGGAGGAAAAAGAAGAAAATACCTCAGCTTCTCTATGAAACATGCCTCTTATTGAAACTGTAATTTAAACAGCACTTGCTTATTGGCCAGAATAACACACAGAAGTTCACACTTACATGTGCCTGTCAATTTTCTTGGACTCCCTGTAGCGTCGAAGAAGACGGCGAAGGATTCTCATGCGTCGCATCCATGACAACTTCTCTGGCATACGAGCGTTGGCTGTACCCTTTCTCTTACCTTTGAAGGAGGAAAATGGTAAATTAAATCAACTGCAATTTGCTTGAGTCTTTAATAATTCATCAAAAATCAACAGATGTCCTAAATAGTGCTGGCAAAGGATTAGAAGAGCATTTGTAATGGGAAAGTAGAATGTATTTTATGAATTACCATATCCCATGTGACGTCCCTTGCGGCGTGCCAGTGTGTTCTTGCGGCAGCGAGCGCGGGAATGAACCGTCACAGGTTTTCTGATGATCAGTCCATCCTTCACCAGTTTTCGAATCTGCTGGCCTGTAGTAAAAACAATGAAGATTAAGATGCTGGATTATGGGACCAACACCACAAAAATCCAAAGAGAAAACTCTATGAGCAAGGCGAAAAACTCACGAGAGTTTGCGTTGGCAATCTCGTTGGTTTCATTTGGATCCAGCCACACCTTCTTTTTGCCACAGCGCAAGACGCTGGACGCCAAGCGCTTCTGGAGCCTGAGCATGCTGGATGAATAAAGACAATATATTAGTTTGGCAACATGTGCGATATATACAGTTTCTGAGCGGCTTTAAGCTTCTCTCTGAACATAAGAGCATCATCTCATTTGTTTGGCACTTATGCATTACAGACAAACCAGAGTCAGTGTAGTTTTTTTTACTGACGAAAAAATGTATCCAAAATGAAATCATACCTTAAAATATCTAGGCATCTATCTTAACTGAAAGCATGTTAATTTTACGGCTTCATACTTCACGTCACTTCATTACTCCTTGCTTACTTATTGTCAAATGACTATATTTAATAGGCACTTTGCAAAACCTGCATCCTCATATGAAACTGCATACAAAAGAAGACTGTAACCACAACATAGAAGTGTTCTCATAATCCCCAGTTCTATGATCTATGCTTTGCTGTCGAAATGGGCATTACATTTTATGTCTTTGCCATCACCTGATACCAATTTGCAAGCGCACCTGACATTTTACGTTCACACCTCACTGTCTGAACATGTCATCAGAGCTTAAAGTTACGTGTAACATTATGTTTAGGAAAGGGCTGCCAGTTATCGGACCATCAGTTTATATCGGAGCTGGCGGCCCGATAGGATTCACAGGTGCGAAGTACTTTAATTTTGGAGTAGGAGACAGTCCACTGTAGCAGCCATTACATTTACCATTATACCACGCCGCTAAGGTCCTGTAGTGCTTCAGTAACGCTGGCATGTTGTGACATGTCTCGGTTAACTTAGCTGGGTTAGCTCACCAACATGGGCCCTATATGTATTCTGAATACATAGAAATACGTGAATTGACCGAAAGTCGAAAATTCCGGGTCCTCCATCTTCTCTTAAATAACAAAACCCAACAACACTATAAACGTATCGCTTGGAATAGAAATCCAAAATCAAATTTTAAGAGTCTAGTTAGCTTACCTCATGGCTGCCGCTAGCTTGATAGAATCGAAGGAAATAGAAAGCCTCAGTCCCTACCATTATAGCTATCGCAGTGGGTGAGTCAACTGGGCCCTATTAGAAAATCGTGAATATTGCAATAGATTGAGTAGTAACAGTGAATTTTGAAATTTCATTTAAAGGGGGATATCTTATGTAGTATTTATTTTTAGTCATTTTGCTCTAAAGTCATACTAAATATATCGCTCGATCCCCCCACAGTAGCACAGTGGTACGCTCCAAACAAATTGTGCTGTACATTTCAGACCACTGGAGGGCGCATTTCAGCCATGTTTCAAGCAGTCCATGGTTTCAAGGAAATTCATATTTATTTAAAAAAAGTTGGTGTGTGTGTGTGTGAGACAGAGAGAGAGAGAGAGAGAGAGAGAGAATCAAATATGTTGGGCTATTCTTGTGTGCATTTTGTTTGTTTCTCTGATATGTAAAATGATGCTGAAAAAGGAATTAAATTTGAACCTATTGGTTCGGTTTTAACCACAAATACAAAATCAAACACGATAACTACAATTTTCTGTGCAGAAAAATAACCCCTGAACATCTTTCGACAAGGAAAAATGTATACATAGAGTGAATATATACATACTATATATTTGAAATATTTGTATTGTCACCTGTAGTTTGTGTCTGTGTGAGATAGATAGAGAGAAAGAGAGTATTTATGAAACAAAAAAAAGGAAAGAGATATGCCTTCTGTTACAAAATACCAGCAGGAAGACATGCATTGATCCAGACAGAAGTATTCGATCTGACATCCGAGGTAAATGGAACGCACCACCAGGTTCGCAGCTGACTGAATGCTAAAAATGCAGTGTTCTGATCAGATTGGCGCAGTCCTGCCCTCTCTTGGTTGCTGGTGGTATGACACCGTTGGCAATACGCCGCTGTACCAAAACAACAGCGCTCCTGCCTCCTGTCACACATTTCTTTCTGACAGAGCAGCACCATTCCTTCCTTCCTCTGAGGAGAGGGGAGCCTTGTAGGGAGACTCAAGGGCACTATAGGACCCAACAGCAGGCTGAACTTTTGTCGACGAGTTATTTTTTTTAGATATGAGTCAGCGTATTAACCCAACACTCAAGGTAAGGGAGATTTTGTTCTCGCGAGCCTGGCTACCATGCTAGTGCTAGCTACATCGCCAACGTTGAAGTAACCGCTACTAATGCAGCGCGTGCATTGTCATGGAAACAATAACTGTACTGTAACGTTATCATACTCGACGCCGTTAATACATTTGTGACTATTCAATGCGAAATCACTTCAGGGCCGATTTTAGTAGCAATACCTTACGTTAGCCGGTTAACTTTAAATTGACATTGAGTTCAAGAGACCCCTTGACTATTTTTACATCCAACCTTGGCTTGCCATGCCTGCCTCAGACACATAAATAAATGTAACGTTAACCGTTTGCTTATTAAGGTACGCAACGTGAGCCTAAATTGACTCTAGGTATCGTTAGCCCGTTAAGCCCTAACGTCAGGTCTGCCTCATGAGGCTCGGCAGCATGACATGCGATGTGCCAGAGATGGTGAAAGAAACAGCAAGAGTCACGGTTCAATATAATTAACACGGAGCTCCTTATGTTAAAATGTAGCCTGATATTATGAAGAGATTGTAGCCTTATCAAAAAAAAAAAAACCGGCATTACTTTGTAATCAAGCCAGACAGCAGACTGCCGGTGTGTGCTATTGTTGTCTGCACAGCTAGTTAACTGCACACCCCATCTGTCACACAGAGACCGCTCCTGTTTGACCTGCTTACTGCAGACAGCTTGGAGCGTGTGAGACGGATTAACCTAGTGCTGTACAGTGTGTATGATCAGGGATGATTTTTGTTATTTAAGATATAAACAGAACGTGAACTAAAGGGTTATTATGCCAGATTAAAAAAATTAGTACTATTATTGTCCAATATAATTCGATAATTAGCTGACTGCAGCATTGCCATGTTTTCTGTCTTTGTGTTTCTTTACTGTGAAATTAGTAACTGTATAAAATAATAAAAAATAATATAAGAGCCACTGTTTCCTAAAAGATCCAAGATCCACAGGACTACATTTAATCCAAACGATATGGATATGATAGTCATGTATTTTCTTTTAAAGAAAAGGGAAAAAATGACATTGTAACATTATTACTCCTCAATTACTCTTCATTCGGCAGTATGTTTACTTGGATGGAAACACTGTTTCATTATGGCTTCTATCACCTGTTACCTAATCCCCCCAGCTCCTCATTCTTCAACATCTTTGTTTTGCTTTCCAACAAAGTCACCCCATCAAGGGTAGTACTCTCGGTCATTGACCCCTTTTAAAGCCAAGTTCCCCCTCATCAGTGTGCGTATCACCTACACCACCACAACATTACAACAGGACAATGGCTCAAAGTGTATTCATTTCCACTGCTGGAAATTAGTTAGACAGGAGCTTTTTTCCCAGGAGCTCTGCATGACTGCCATCTCTTTCAGACTTGTTATTCACAGGAAGATGGATTTGCCCTGTCCTTTATCTGACACATGATCTAGAATGTTTCTGTTATCTATCTTTAGACCATCTTTGCTCTTCACATAATCCACAGTAGAGGATTGTTGGCGAGTCCTACAAGAGTGGCCACATCATTCATCTACTAACAACAGAGGAAACAACAGGCAGGCTGTAGCAACGTCAAAGTTTTTTATTGTCTTTGGAGGTATTTGGGGCCCAGACGCTGCACACCTCCATTGTGATAAAAGGTTAAAAATACAGCAGGGAATGTAGTGTAGGATCGTTACATTATATGCATTTAAGGTCACATAATGACTTAAAATATTATTTAAAACATTTGAATCATATGCATGGATATTAGACAAAATAACATTGTACAAAGTTATGGCTACAGATATTATTCAACTAAAATAAAGCATAATTTAAGAAGATAAAAACAAGCCATATTTGATTAATTAATTCTCCTTAAATGTAAGAAATACACTCCCTTTAATATTCCTGTTTGATACACTACTTCATGTAGTGTTGTTTTGACCTTTTGGGGTCAATCACTACGAGCAAATATACTCCAAGTCTTTTTGAACTGTGAACTAAGTTTGCTTCTGGAAAATATTCCCACGGATCAGGGTGAATACCTGAGTTATAAACCTTTAGAAGACAATTAAAGATGGATGACTCATAAATGTGCCCTACAAGACAAAGCTGTGTGATGAAACCGTCACACTATTATGCACACATCAGATTTAGATTGTGAATGCCCAATGACCCGATAGTAAAAATACCTGTTACATGTTTATTTATACAACTACAGTGAATACTAGAATTATGACTCATCCTAAAACATCTCGGATCTGATGTTTTATAGAGCTGCACAACCTGATGGGGTGTGAGTTTAACACCTGGAGTTTAGACTGCCATCTGAGATAAACTTTCTCACCTGTGCTTCTGCAGATGAAGCCTTCATATTTTTGTTGGCTTTTCTGGCAATATTGTTGCTTTTTTTAATAATATTTGTATTCAATAAGAATAGTTTTTTATTGGCTTTTCACGTTACAAAATGTCATCAAATATATACAAATGGGATGACATGAGGATATCCAAACTAATCTAAGCTGTACATTCAACAGGAACAATTTATTGTGACAAAGATTATTTGAGTACAACTTTTGTCCATCAGTTGAAATTGTTTTTTAAATTCAGTGGATGAATCTTATTATCAACTTAGAGTGAAGTTAGTTCTTTAATAACTCTTAACGTGAGGAGGGCTTCGACATACTTGTGAAATGTGGCTAACAAGTGTTTAAAATAGTTCTCTAGCACAGTGGTTCTCAACTGGTGGGTCGCGGAAGTGTGCTGCGCTTTCATTTTGAAGGACATGAGTTTCCTATGACATGCATGCGGTAGTGGTGTAGTTTATTCATACGCCATGTATCCATTCTTGAAACTTGTTGAGCCCCACAGTAGTTGCCTTTATGTTGCACTTTTTTAGTTTATTTCTGTTCTCTTGTTAATTGACTGAATTGTAGAGGGAATATGTTCTTGTCATGCAAACTGCACAGTTTAAAAAGTTTGGGTCGCAATTGGTCACTAAGGAGGTGGTAGTGGGTCCTGAGGTGAGACCAGTTAAGAAACTCTGCTCTAGCAGAACTTCTGTTTTAACAAGGAGTGTCGCCCTCAGAAAGTTCATTCAGTCACAGATGTTTGGGTGTGGAGTGCTCAACGCTTCATACTGAGGATGATTCAGTTCTTTGAAGCACAGCGGACCAGCCCATCAGTCGTCTCCTGAGTGTCCAGAGACAATTGGAACAATGTGACTCTCCCTAACTTTAATCTGAAAATGTGGCTTGACTGGAACCAACGGGTGTGATGTGAAGCGAACTCATACTAGCAGTGAGGCATTATGTGTGATGGGCACACCTTTTTTTGTTGGCTTTCCTATTATGGTAAGGCTGGTGATGTGTGGTTCCTGATTTTCTTTAGCACTTAAAATGCTGAGCAGATGTTTAAACATGTGGAGAGCCACCTTTAAAAATTACAGCACCAACAAGCTAAACATATATCACCTCTGTATCCTAGTAACATTTGAGCACCTTGTCTAGAATCATCTATAAAGTCTCAGGCTAAGACTATATGCTCAAATTTTACGACCAATTCTGTTAAGTTGGAGTTTCCAATCGAGTTTTTAGTCTTGCAAAAGTTTTGTCTCTAAATTCTCATCTCTTTTTAAGAAATTGAGATCTTGAATATTTCCAGGAGTGATTGCTGTTTTGAAATGATTCTAATTGTAACCCATCTCTGTGTCTCGACAGCGTGCCAGCTAGTGGTGTGTGATCTGGAGGGAGAGGAAGGGACAGCAGACACTATGGAGGTGTCAGATGGATTATTGCTGCAGGTCAACAATGGAGAGCAGTGGTGTAACCGCTGGAAACATCCCAATGAGGACCTGGTAAGCCACAGATCAACAATTATCTTTGTAATGCCGTTAAACAGCAGGATCACTACTACACATGTTATCAGATCATTGGTGCTTAATCCTGTCTTAGCACACTTTCCTTTCTTTAATTAGTGTAATGTTATTCCTTTACCTGTTAATGAGTTTTGTGTGGATGTGTTTCAAGGACCGCAGCACCAGCCCCTCAGTCCTGCGCTGTGTTGCCAGCACGTGGAAGGAGGGCCTGCTGAACAGAAAGAGGCCCTTCGTGGGCCGCTGCTGTCACTCCTGTACACCACAGAGCTGGGTAAGATTACACCGCAACACAGCTAATTATCTCTAACATGAGTTCATCTATTAGACTCATGTCAGGTACAGGGCGTTATTTTTTTCTATGTGCAGTGTGCAGCACCTGGAAAAACTATTTTGTGCAGCTTAAAGACACAAGGAGTCCGCCAAGTCAACATTAAAATGATTTTTACCACAACATCGTCTCTTCAACCATATAGAATTTTAAGTTCACATTGTTCCGTTACCTCCAAATTAAATACTTTTTAACAGGCAAGTTAATCCTCTACTTATCAAATGTTTTGTGAGGCTTAAAGGAGCAATTCTCCCCTGGAAAAAGCCACTGCCAGTCAGAGCTGGTGTTCTCTGTAATCGATAGAAGCAATAATATTTGAAATTGGCACCATAGCTGTGGAGAAAGTTGTACAAACAGCTTGCCCATTCTACATTCCTACAATACCCAGCGTGCATTGCGCCCCCCACTCTGAAATTAACGGCCCAGCGAGAGACGCTGGAGTGAAATACTACCGTTTTCCAATCAAGGTGAATGATCGCTGCAGGCAGTGGCTCAGAGCGGTACAGAATCTGAAATACGACAAGAATATACCAGTGGGTTGTCTAAAAAATCTTCAGCAACTTCTGCAGTCTACATTTCAACAATTTAGAACGAGACATGACATCGGACGTGAGCGTCTTAGATTGAGCAAGTGTAGTTTAGCGAGCTCCCTGGCCTCCGCCAGATGACGCATTTTACATAGTCTGGTGGAGGTTTTCCAGGGCCCATTAGAGAAGCGGATAGCGTCCATCCAAAGGCACAGAGCGATATGGCATTTTTTTTCTACCATAATGGCATTAGCTCCACATAATAGCATGATAGGACTGAGGTTGAAAATCGGCAAACTGGCCCTTAAAGCTACAGCATTAGGAGTACTTTCAGCAACGTGTAACAAGCCAATGAAACATCAGCAGTAAGACAATTTTTCCAGCTCATACTGGAACATAACATTCACACAAAATCTTACTAGAGTGACCTTGCCAAATTTTTTGACAGTATATCTGAAGATGAGAGGTTGTTAGCTCCAAGGATTGTTCATCATGATACCACTATGCATTGCTTGCAAAAAATAATGTCCTAAATTGAGCCTAGAACTCATCAAAGACCACATCATAATAATCAGTATACCTAACACTTTCTGTAAGGCTCTTAGTGGAAGTTATGTTGATGATTACAGGCCTTATTCTATTCTCCATAATAATAATCATCTTTGTTTTGGTCCCAGGAGAGGCTTTTCAACTCCAGTATTCCATCTCTGGGGTTGCGCAACGTCATCTACATCAATGAGACCCACACCAGGTAAACAACACAAAACCCTCTCAAATATAGTATCACCTCCTTCTAGTGCATTTTGCTCTGATCAGGCCGTAGACGTGGCACAAAGGACGTATTGAACATTAAAAGCTGCATGTCGAGCAGGTTGAATTCACATGTTTCTGATGACCCTTAAACTGTTGCTTCCAACAAGAGCAAGAGCTCAACAGTCAATACAGTGCAGACAGGTGCTGGCCTTCTCAACAACCTGTGTGTACTGAATAGCTTAAAGTCAAGAGGAGGGATCTGTGAAACTGTGGAAAGGTAGACCGATGAATAATTGAAAGTGTTTGTCAGTGGACACCGGGCCTTTGCGTCCAGTGACTGACCTTAGCAGTAAGACACCTTAATACCTCATATAAACACAAGCTTGGTGTTAATCTTATTGTAAACAGTTTGCTGTTTTAAAGTCAAAGGTAATCCTTTAGAGAGATTGACCTTAATGAAGGCTGTGGGCTATAATGAGAGGAGAACTGAAAATGTATCTAGTTTTTATTCTGCAATGTACTCACGTGTAGACAGAGACATCCTGGACTCTCGATGGGCTCAAGTCATTATTGACAAGTTAGTATTGATAGTTTTGTCTAATACAATCAGTATTGTGTAATGTCGAAGCTCAGCAACGTGGAACAAAAGTGACCTAAACACAGCCATTGTTGAGAAGGCAGTGTGAAATGGATATGTTAGTCAGAGCTGATCTCTGGTTCCTGAAAATGAGACCAAGTTTGGTCTTAAGTGCTTCAACTGAAACAGTTAAACTAAACCTTTTATGCTGTTCTAAATGTTCTCCCACATATTAATATCACACATCCTGCATGGAACATGTTAATGCATCCTTTAGTGTAGCCATACTTGCAGAATATTTGAGATTTGTAAATGTTTTTTGTGCTTATTCATTGGTGCACGTTTGTGTCCGTGTGTGCTCACACAGACAGCGGGGCTGGCTGGCGCGCAGGCTGAGTTATGTGCTGTTTGTGATGGAGAGAGATGTCAACAAGGACATGTTCACCAGGAACGTGGTCGACAACGTGCTCAACAACAGCAGGTAAGAGTCACCGGAGACCTTTAGTGGAATGTGCTGTCTAAGAGAAACAAGCAGAATGAGAGAACGCTGCAGTCTTACTGAGAATAAAACTTAAAAACAAGGGGGAAAGTTTGATCAGAAAAATGATGATTCAAATAATTTGAATAACGGTGTTTGTACCCTACAACATGCATCCTTGTGTGTGTTCTTGTCTCTCGCAGGGTGGAGAGCGCTATTCTTACGGTAGCCACAGATTTGGATGCTGCAACCAGCCAGCCTGGCCAGGAGCATAAAGCGGTTAGTAAAGTGAAGCAGAAAGCCAGGGCCTTCCTTCAGGAGATGGTGGCCAACATTTCACCAGCCTTTATCAGGTACACACTGTACACCTGAAACCTCACCTCAGCCGTCTTTAAGTAATTGATTTGCATAGGATTGTTGTGGAAGAATAGTCTTTAATTTGACTGCTGTCAGATCTCTTCTACAGTAGAAATGAATACAGGATATGTGCACTGGAATAGATTCCCCCCACCGCTAAAGTTCTGTTGTTTCTGTTCCACATTTTCACTTTTCTTTTCGCCCAGGCTGACTGGCTGGGTCCTCCTGAGGCTCTTCAACGGTTTCTTCTGGAGCATTCAGATCCACAAGGGCCAGCTGGAAATGGTCAAGAAAGCTGCTACGGAGGTCAGCAGCAGCTACACATGTGCACAACTACACAATAATGCTGCCGCAGCACGATCTGATGCAGTTATCTAAAAGTTACAACACTAGTGTTATTGCAATCTGACATGCATTTTTCTACCTAGTCTTACTTATACTTGTAGTCAATGTGTTAATTACTGTTAATAGTATTTGTGTGTTCTTAATTATTGATAACCACGATACATTTCAGATGCATTAAGGGTAAATTAATAATACATTCCTATTTAGATTAAATATAATACCTTATTTTGCTCATACATCACAAATCCACCTGCACTGAGAGAGGGTTTGATGGAAGCAAATCTGTCTCACAAGAGATTTTAAAGCCTTCTAATTTCTAGCACTGAATTTTTTTTGCATTGAAATTATGTATCTGAATTTTTTGCCTCTGAATTCAAGTCTTATAATTTTCAATAACTCATTTTCACTTCAAAAACTCAGAATAAAAAATACAAGCTATAAAAAGTGATAGAAATTCAGCTTGCCAAATTCAGATCCCAAAATACGAGTTTAAAAAAATAGTGTTTGTGTTTATTTTAATATCATTTCTGTTTTTGTCTTTACAGCAAAATGTGCCCATGGTGTTCCTACCTGTTCACAAATCCCACATCGACTACCTGCTCATCACCTTGATCCTGTTCTGTCACAACATCAAAGCCCCGCACATCGCTGCCGGGAACAACCTGAGCATCCCCATCCTCAGGTAAAAAAAAAAAAAAAGCCTCACGTCAAGTTTGATCTCGCCGTGAGGTGTTTTTTTTGCTCTCTGTACGTAAAAACACAAACATCAGTTTGATATTAGAAGAAAGGGGATTCCTCTGTAGTGGATCAAAGAGGAACGAAAGCTGAACTAAAGAGTGAGACTTAAGAAGAGCACTGTCTTTAACCTGTTTACAACCTGCTTCAAAGTATTTGAGCTTCCAGAACTGATCTTTTATAGCACATAGGTGCGCATGATTACGCTCAGAGAGAAACAACCTAACTTATCTTTGCTTAAACACATTTAAACTTATTAACCACCGTCTGGAGGATGATAACAAAGAGGAACTATTAATGAAACGATATCAGATGACAGAAGAAACAGACAGCAAAATACGGTACTAATCTATGAGTGAAGGCAGGAATTAATGCAAACAGGCTTATTACAATGATACGCTTTGATCAAAGTAACCACAATCCATTTAATTCACTTGATGAAATTACTGACCTTTTAAAAATTGCATCTATTTACCGCAGTAGATTCTGTGTCAGTGCAGCCAATTAGACTCATAAGGATGCTGCTGCATGTGTACATTAACAGCTACATATTTAACTGCTTTTGTTTTGTGCTTTCAGCACCCTTATCCGTAAACTTGGAGGATTCTTCATACGGCGGAAAATGGAAGAGACGGGGGATGGAAAGAAGGACGTTCTGTACAGATCTCTGTTACAAGCAGTAAGTCCCTAGCGTGTGTTTATCTTCTGCAGGAAATGCTGGTTTAACACGTTGTTCCTAAATTCGGCTCGTGTCTATGTATACATGCTTGTGTGTGTTTTTTGCTCTTAGCATGATTTATTATGTAACCACAGGTTGTCTTGATGCTTTTCTGCTCTGCGTGCTCTTTTCATTCTCGACTGAAGCTGAGGTAAAAGCCTTCGTTACATAATGCTAGCCCAGTTCTTTCTGAGCTCTTCTTCTAGGCGAACTGCACGGTTACTCTTTGCACAGATTTATTACCCAATTTAGCTTATTATCAATAATTTTCTTACACACTTCTACTACGTTGTAGTTGTTTCTGAGTAACTCCTTTAAACTGCTCTAAAACCTCGGCTGTAAAAGTAAGATAGTGTTTGGCTGAGATAAGCTGTACTGACCTAGATACCATTATGTAGGCTGTCAATTACGCTCTATTGGGACCATAAGTAGGTTTGTGTCGTACATCTTAAAACAAACTAAGACACATTTATGATACCACTCGAATAGAAGTAGTGCAATCTCGGAACCCAGCCGCTATCTTCTGAGACGATATAGCCTCTGGGGAGAACGGTGAACACATCGGGCGTGTCCGGTTTAGCCAGCGATTATCGATAACGGACTTCCTGTCAGGACTAACATCCTGCATTGTTTACAGTCCAGATAGTAACTTGAGCAATGCTTACTTGGTTCTTTAAATCTCTGGAGGAGCGCCCGTTAATCTGTTTCTGGTGAGTCTCAGTTTCACTCTAAATAGTAAGTTGCACTCTGGTTTAGCCTGATAAAGATTTACTTGACATTACCAGGTCTAACCTTTGCAGAAATAACAACATCATGATGAAGATTTGTAAAAGGTTAAAATGAAGGAGAAGAAAACAGCTTTTAAAATGCTCGTTTTTGAACGGAGGTTGGATCAATCTGATGCATTCGAGGAAGTCTGGAAATGTAAACGTATGCAGATGTTTGTTTATAGAGATTAATAAGAAGCTAAATCTTTGTCAGATGACGCTGATGGGAGCCGGGATGTCATTACGGAGGATTATGTTCCGCCTGCACACACACGTTATTCCTGCGTACGCCGCAGCCTGCTGATTGGTCAATATTACTCCTGCTATACCTTAAATCCACCTCCCCGCCTACAGATTCTACATTTCTATGTAGAAGCTGTAAATACAGATTAGTGCTCCGGTAATCATTCTGGTCTCTCCAGCTGTGACACTGTTAGGAACGTATTTCAGTCCTGATGTGTGCACTTTGAATGCGAACACATTTGCTGATGCAGCATTTAAATACGCTGAATGAGAAATTAGAGACTTTAGTTCAGCTCCTGTATTTGGATAATGTGGCTTAACGAGCTTCTGCTAATGAGGAAACCTGAAGTAGAGCTAATGTTAATGACTACTTATGTTATTATATTAATGCTCTGTCATCATGAGAAACAACGTGTAGCGTGACGGCTCGACAGTAAATGTGCTTTCTCCAAAACAGCTAGGCTGCTTAGTGGATTTACCCATTTCTGCGGGCCTACCGGGTTTGCTGTTAATTTGTATGTTTGGAGTTTGTACAAGAGAGCTGGGAGTAATGAAAGCAACAAAGGCTGTTTATTGTGCCCTAAGATTAGTGTGCATGGTAGCTCTAAGATAAGAGTAATCAGCTGGAGGCAGGAGTAGCTGTGGAAAATGATGACCCAAATTCTATCCCTTTATACCTTTAATAGTAGACAAGGCTGCCAGTATATTTTTAGAGTGGGCCACTTTAATGGGGTAGGAGATAGGATTTTTATCTGGCCTGCTTGTGTTGCTCACAGACATTTCATTGAACCAACTCCAACACAGGCGAGCAATAAAAAAAAAACATGCTTCTCTAATTTCAGTTGCTCCTGTGAAAGCAGAACTGTCCTCCTCGCCGCTTACTCTAAATGCCACGGCCGAGTGTCCATTTCAGGACAAAGCGTCTCTTCTCAAAACTGTCTACATAGCAGGAGACAGCTGTGTGCACACTGTACTCAACAGGGCTGCTTTGGCGCGTGCCCAGTTCCCTGCAGTGTATTTGGGGGTCAAATTGTTGGTGACTTGTATTCAGGCTGCATGCACGGCAGCTGCACAGCGTTCACTTCACCATATCCAAGACATTTCCTGCAGATTGCAATTTCATCTAAAGTACATCGACCTTTGCACAGTGTATTCACATTTGCCTCATCCAATTCATTCATCTTCATCAAACCGTTTCCTCTTTGTTTCATCAGTACACGGAGGAGCTGTTGCGCCAGCAGCAGTTTTTGGAGGTGTACCTGGAGGGTACCCGCTCCCGCAGCGGCAAGCCGTCTACAGCACGTGCGGGCATGCTGTCCATCGTGGTTGACACACTGTGCACTGGGTCAATCCCAGATGTACTGGTTGTGCCAGTTGGCATCTCATACGATCGTATTATCGAGGGCAACTACAATAGCGAGCAGCTGGTAAGTGCTTGGATGATGTCTGTTGTTTGTGTGGTCTTTTGTGATGGCAACAAAGGTGCTTTTTCTCAGTTAGAACAGAGATGTTTGAAAGGGACAACAGTCTTGTTTGTTGTTAGGAAAGATGACCCGACTCTATATTGTGTTATGGTGATTATCAAGTCCACATTGTAACTATCTGAACTTTTTAATCCCACCAGGGCAAACCGAAGAAGAATGAGAGTTTGTGGGGGATAGCTTGCGGAGTGTTCAGGATGCTGAGGAAGAACTACGGTTGTGTCCGAGTTGATTTCAACCAGCCGTTCTCCCTAAAGGTGCCTGTTGCAAATACACGTCCTTCTATACAAACAGGACTTACAGCTGTCATTGCCAAGCTTTTAGGGATCATTCTTGATTTAAAAGCCAAAAAAAAGTGTTCAAAATGTCACAATCTGAATCTTTTGTGTCAAATGTAGGAGTACCTGGACAGCCAGAGAAGCCGCCATGTTCCCCCACCAGTGTCTCTGGAGCACACCTTGATGCCCACCATTATATCTGCACAGTAAGGAACAACTCGCACTCGCTCCTTACTCGGCTATATCCTCCTCTGACCAGTGCACATGCACAAACAATCAGCCCCACACTCCCACCTGTAATATCATGAACCCCTCATGTCACAAACTTGACCTCTCCCTGCAGCCACTTCACAGCAGGGTCTGTTATCTGAGCACAGCGCTCCAGTTAACTTTGGCAGGGGTCACTTCAGTTCAGCGCTGTCCCTTCTTAATAAAAACTGACCCAGTAATGCAGTCCATCCAAAAAGGACAGCAGCGCTCCAATCCTGGCTGGCCTGGAGTTCAGCTCTTGTGCCAAAAGAGACGACTGAAAGTGCTATTATTGAAGAAGTGCCCTACAGCATGAGCAATAACGCTCACATGCTAAATGTCAGCCTGTTTAGTGTTGAATAAAGGAGTAAAAGTGAGCCGAAGCGGCCACAGGTGCTGGAGGGCGATGGTAAAGGACTGATCACATTTGGTAGGATATTACGCAAGCCCTTAGCGGACATGCATCCATACATTTTATTGACTTTGTTTTCCTGTGTAAACAAACAAAGCTTATTTTCTTGTGATAACGGGCTAATTTTTTTATGGTGATCTAGAAAACAAAACAACAGGCTGGTCACTGTGATATTACAGACGAGGTCATGTCACGCTGCCATTGCCCACACTGATGAGGTCAGTTAAAGGAGCAGTTCTCCCCTGCAAAAAGCTGCTCTCAGTCAAAGCTGGTGTTCTCTGTAATCGATAGAAGCAATAATATTTGAAATTGGCGCCATAGCTGTGGAGAAAGTTGTACAAACAGCTCGTGGTTTCGCCAATTCTACATTCCTACAACACCCAGCGTGCATTGCACCTCTCCCTCTGAAAGGAGCGGCCCAGTGAGAGACGCCGTTTCACTGCAGGTAATGTCTCAGAGCGGTACAGAATCTGAAATAGGACGAGAATATAGCGGTGGAACATCTAAAAAATCTTCAGGTCTGCAGTCTACATTTCAAACCTGAGGATTTTGAACGAGACATGACATCAGAGGTGGGCGTCCTAGATTGAGGAAGTGTAGTTTAGCGAGCTCCCTGGCCTCCGCCAGATGACACGTTTTACGTCGTCTGGCAGAGGTTTGGGAGAATCTCCCATTGGAGAAGCTGATAGCGTTTTCCAAAGGCACAGAGCAGTTTTTCTACCATAATGGCATTAGCTCCAGATAATAGCATGATAGGACTGAGGTTGAAAATAGCCCAACTGGCCCTTTAAGCTTTAAGTTTCTATGTGTGTTTTGTGCCTTTGCGACTCTGGAGATACGAACTATGAACATCTGACGTTACCGTGGTGCCGTGTCTCGAGACATCGAGATAAATAAGTCAAGATCCTAAGAAAACGACCAGAAATAACTCATTATCACAGGAAAACGGTGTAAATAAAATGTATGGATGCATGTCGACTTCGGGCTTCTGTATATTAAGTTGCTTTAGTTCAGACAAGTGTTTAATAAAGATAAAGCCACTGTGTAGAAAAGTTGTGCACAGGTAGGCACAAGCCTGGATGCCTTTCTATTTAAATTTTTCACACCTTATATTGTAGGTTTCAATCAATCACTTTTTACTCTCCGTCAGCAGTATATTTTACCTATTATAAGCACCTGCTAAACAAGAGAGAAGGAAACTACTCATTTTTAAACAAATATGCAGAACATTTCCAGCTGACATAGTAAGACAATTATTCATCTGTTTACATGTTAATGTATTTTTTTCCAGGCCTGACGCACAGCTGGTCGGGGGGCAGGAGGAGGAGCAGCTGAACAGAGAGCTGCCTGATGACATCTTAAGACGACAACTTATTAACAACCTGGCCAAGCACGTCCTCTTCAGTAAGACGTTCACACATCCACAGCCAGTCAACTTACCACACCTGAATTATAGGCCTGTTGCCTTTAATATTTAGGGTTTTTTTAGCCTCATAAAGAATAGACAGTGTGTCCTACTTATATGATGATATGTCTACTTTTTAGTATATTACAAAGTCTGTTCCAATCTAAAGGAGCGCATTTTCTGCTCTGTTAGGCTTTCCTCCTCTTCTTCTTCTTCTTCTTTTGCACGCGTCTCATTTTCACCCTTTGCTAAAGGTGCACCTGCTCGCTAAAGCTAAAGCCGCGCTCCTGAAACGCTATCCATCATACCGCCTTCATTAATTGAAATCTAACGCAGCGCAGCATCAGTCCGTCCGCTCCACATCACTCAGGGCTCTCTGCCCCGGGGTAGCACTGCAGAAACCGGTTCTCCCCAGCTCATTCAGCTGCATTCTCCTACGCTAGGCCTATTTGGTCCTTACCACCGGCCAATCAGGGAGCCTTCAGCTGGATGGCATGTTGTTTTCAGCCAATGGGAGGAAGGGGAGGATAGAGAAGCAGGAGAGGGGAGGAATGCAGTACCAGTGCTCACACATGCTTTACACCTCCCCTGAGCTGTGCTAAGGATGACCAGTAGTAACCTTTATCCTAAGACATGCGCACACACACACACACCTCCACAGACACCATCTTTTCTCTGTCTTAAATGCTTTTAATATAATAATACATTTTTATTTTTAACCCTTTGTTTGATAAAAGAAAATGTCTTATTTAAAATCAGAACAAAGCTGGAACATTGCACTTTTTTTGATAGATTATTTTATTTTAAGACACTCAGATTTGAGCTTTTTTTTCTCGTGTTTGAGACAAGTATAAAGATGTTTTTCAGCTGCGTAGTCTTTTAGATTTAGATGTACTGGTATTTCTAGAAGTCTCTGCTTTGATATTGTTGTCACTCTGTTGTATGTTGCTCATCACGTCCTCCTTTTATCCTCTCTTACAGCGGCTAACAAGACCTCCGCTATCATGTCCACCCACATCGTAGCCTGTCTGCTGCTGTACAGACACAGACAGGTAAGCCTGGCTGTCTTTCATGTCCCCTCTATAACCTCCTCTCCTACACCCTCTACCCTTTTTTCTCCACTCCATCTGTTCCTCAGATTTCTACTCTCTCGTTTCTCTCCTTTTCCTCTTCATCCACCTCTCGCCCATCATGCTCCCTCCCTTACACCAAGGTGATCCAAATGTCACAGAGCGGTGCATGATAGTAATGAATGGCTCTCTCTGTTGGAGATCTCGCTCCTCCTGCATCCTCTCCCATTAGTGGTGGGTCTCTGCCCTCTGCAGGCGCACTGATGCAAGTGCAGAAAGCACCAAATAGTCTTTCTGTCCTGAGTAATTGGCTAATCCTGCAGATAACAAACTCAAGCCCAGCTTAAATATTTGTTGATGATAAATATGATCCATGCGTCCTTTTTTAGAGTGTTTTATCTTGTGTTTTCCCCCCCCTTTGCTCCAGGGGGTGGTGCTGTCCAAGCTAGTGGAAGACTTCTTCAACATGAAGGAGGAGATCCTGTCCCGGGACTTTGATCTGGGCTTTTCAGGCAACTCGGAGGACGTAGTCATGCGCGCCCTCCACCTGCTGGGAAACTGCGTCAACGTGACCAGCAGCGCCAACCGCAACGGAGAGTTCACCATCGCACCCAGCCAAACTGTACCTGCGCTTTTCGAGCTCAACTTCTACAGCAACGGCCTTTTCCATGTCTTCATTTCTGATGCAATCATCGGTATGTCGCGCCAACGTTGTTACGTGCTTAATCTCACGTATCGTTTAGAATCATTCTCTCTTAATGTCTTGATTGTTTGTGTCCAGCCTGCAGCATCCTGTCGCTGCAGCGGGAGCTCGTTGCGGAATCAGAGTCCGATAATCAGCCCGGTGGTCTCAACAGTCTCCCTCTCAGTCAGGAGAGACTCATCCGCAAAGCAGCCGGGCTCTCGTACTTCCTTGTCAATGAGGTGTCAGTTGCACCAGTAAGTCCTGCACATCATGCCGCCATGTTTCTCAACTTTGTTGTTTTCAAAATGAGTCCAGAAAGTTGTGAAAAGACATATACTGTATTGGTTTCTATATAAGACGGGGTTTTTTCCTTGAAATAAATCGGAAAAAGTGGGCTCGTCTTGGGGTCTAGACTGTTAAAGGCCAATATACGTTCACAACAGTAGATGGCGCCACTTATCCTAGTGTACCCCTCATGACTGAGGCCAGCCGTCACTCACAACTACAGAGCCAGGGAGGTACTCGGGGTACTGGACTGTGTTAGGACAGTCTGAAATCAGAGGACCTGATCCCTGTCTGACCCCTCTCCTCACAGACACCCTCTTGTCAGGGTGCGCAGATCCCACCCGGAGAGGTGCGGTCTGCTCTCAAGGTAGATCTGACCTGCAAAAGGATATAAAACTTTTTGTTTGTTTGTTTGTTCTTGTTTAATTGTTTTTTCTTAGTTGTTTTATTAGCTCTCTTGTCTTGTGCTATGTCATGTCCCATTTATCTCTCTACATGTTGTATTTGTATGATTGTATTGCTTTGTTTGTTGTCACTGGCTTTGCACTAATACAATTTAAAAAAAATGAAGATTACTTCAAAATGAAAACTACAGGGCCAGGGGGATGAAAGATGGAGAGACACAGTGATCGTCAGGGACAAATGGCTTAAAAGTCGTCCAAGTTAACCAACAACTGAGGCAGAGCAATGTTAACTGTTGTCAGAAAGTGTAATGTCCAAAAATGGTGAGCCCACAAAGATCACGGGCCACCGTAGCGCCACGTAGCATTGCGGTGCTCCATGCCCCGTCCTCATTCTAAACGACGCATATTGAAAATGCTATCAATCTTACCTAACAGATGGTAACAGATAAAATCATACCATGATCCTCAAAGCCACTACTTCCAAGAGAGTGACAGTGTGTGAGTATGCCCGTTACCAGAGCTGTCATCCAGCTGTTTAAAGACTGCTCTACAAATAGACCTCACTTCATTAGTTAATGATTTATTAACATTTTATTTAGTTTAAATGTAGCAATTTAATGTCAAAGATATTTAACATGATTGGGTTGAATGAAATTGTTTCGTTATGAAAATATATTTTTTTTAAACTGTCTTATATTCGGACCAATACGTTAAAGTCATACTTTGTGCTTGTTTGCTTCTTTGTAGTGTCTTAAGCGAAGTCTTCCTGTTGGATCTGCTGAGTTTTGAGTTTTATACATGATTCAACATGTGTCCCTGTCTCCTCCTCTCTGCCCCACAGCCCTGCCAGACTATCTACCAAGTCTTTCACGATGCAGTGACCCGGCTCATCCAGTATGGAGTTCTCTATGTCGCTGAGGTCAGTTCACACATGTAATAAGAAAGCTGGAAGTTAAATCATCTTGAATTTCTTGGAAAATTGTTCCTTTAATTTGTGTGTTTGTGTTACAGGAGGACCAGGAGGAGCTGAGTCCCAGCCCCACAGAGGAACCCTGGCCCAAAAAGTTCCCCGAGCCCCTCTCCTGGAGAAGCGACGAAGAGGACGAGGACAGTGACTTTGGAGAGGAGCAGAGAGATCGCTACCTAAAGGTGAGTAATTCAATCAACTTAAAGAAGAACTGTTTTAATTTGATCAGGCAGCATCCAAGCAAGTTTTTTTTTATGTCTCTCAGGTGAGCGTTTCCGCAGAGCACCAGGAGTTCTTCATCTTCCTACAGCGGCTGCTCAGCCCCGTGCTGGAGTCCTACAGCGGCGCCGCCATCTTCGTCCACAGTCTGAGTCAGCCCATGGCTGAGTCCGACTACACCCAGAGGCTCTTCAGATACCTGCTCACACGCACAGAGAGAGGAGTGGCTGCTTATGGTAAAGCTGCTGGATCTCTCCACTTACTTTATCTTTATAGATAGGTTTAATCAGTGTTTCTGAGTCCTTTGCTGTCTCTTCTTCTCCAGGTGAAAGTGCAACTCATTACTTGGTGAAGAACACAGTGAGGACATTCAAAGAGCTCGGGGTAAGAGAGTGTTTAAGCAACATATATCAAGCTTAAGAACACATTAAGTTAAGTAAAGTGTGTTGAGCTGCTGTTGTGATTTTCTGCAGGTCCTGAAGGAGAGAAGAGAGAACAAGGTGACGTCTCTGGAGCTGAGCAGCACCTTTCTACCTCAGGCCAATCGGAACAAACTCCTGCAGTACATCTTAGGTTTCACCCTGCTGTAACCGAGACATCCCTCAAACCCAGGCTCCTTCCAACAAAGGGCTTCTACTGGTTCCTTCTAAACGATCCCAGGTGCTACTCTGTGGAAAGCTTTACCAGGAAGTGCCTTCACGTAACAGCCGCTAACTGTTAGCTGTTAGCCGGAAGAGACTTGAAGCCAGTCTTCCCTCTTTGTTGCAGTCTGAGACCTCCCCTCATCTTAGAACTGTGCAGCTGATAAAAAAACCCCATGTGTCGTTCTTCGAAGAGGAGGAATCATCCTCTCTTCGGGAACCAGTGAGGTCATGCGGTTTTAATACGATCAAAATTTTAAACTATCTCAAAATATACTCAAGCAGGTCAGTAAATAAGAATCACTTTTACAGCAGGAAGAAAAAAAAGCAAGCTGCCTTTTTGTCTATACAAGCGAACAAAATATGCATAGAAAATAATGGTTAATATTACCGACAACATAGAAGGCATTTTTATGTTTCTTCTCCTTTTTACAACTGCTGTATTTTCTCTAGTGCGCTACACGATCATAACATAGGAAACATGTCGAAGCGTAGTGAGATGAACGGGATTGTGTACATAAGCCACAAGAACAATGTCTCTCATTTGCAGTGCGTTCAAACACATGCACTCTGATGTCATCAAATTTAACAACGCAGGAACGTGGAAAGATTCGTTCCTGCAAAACGCGTACATATCTAATATATCCAAATATTAATGACAGACTAATCCTCCATTTAGACAGCTTTGGTCGAGCATACTGCACAGTTACCCGTTAGGAAGAATAAGCAGCCAATCAGTGCAAAAGTATCAACATGGCAAACAGAAAACTGAAGCCTCAAACCACAACCATCAACAGTTAAGTGCATTAAAACCACTAATATTTAAGTGCATTCATTTACATTTTCTCATCAGGGGTTTTGAAGAAAAGTGACTTTGACCTGCGCGTGTGTAAAACCTTCTTTAATTTTCGATGAATGTTACACAGCACAGCACTTAACATGCTTTCATACCAGCCATTACATCCGTTTAAGTTCAAGTGCATAAGCTCAAACAGTCCTAGGTCATGCCTTTCAGGGAGAGCAGACATTTGGGATCACCACCTTTTATTTTCCTGTATTATAACCACAGTCTACGGGAGCCGTTATAGCGTCGCTGCTTTAAGAGCAATTTTACTTCAATGGTTGGGCATTCGCAGAGGAGAGGATCTGCATAGTGCATAAATGGTGCATATCGGCTGTGTGATACGTCAGAACCAATGACTGTATATAAAGATGGACGACGCATCTCCCATCTGCTCTCATTGACTCCAAAATAGCCCCCGAGGCGGGCGCTGCCATCTTGGGATGGTGACGTCATTTGGACGCCAGAGCTGCGCAGTATAGATCGTAGCCACTTCTGCTAACCAAGACATACACGTAACGTACTGAAAAAATTAGCAGATTTGACAGCAGAACAGCTTCTTGTGTTGGTCTGAAGCAGACGTTCACAGTTATGGAAACTTCAATGACTGTGGTGATTGTTTTTGTTACGTCTCCTCTCGCTGTTCCTCCTTTACTCTGCTAATCCAGAACAGATCGGCTGCAGGAGCTGCATTAGTCAACAGAGCTGTCAATCATCCTTTTTACAGCATCAAATTAAAACTAAACTAAACTCAGAAAAATAAACTCTTAGATGTAAATCAGCATGATAATAACTAACTATAATGACAGAAACCATGTTTGATGTGTGTTTTGATTTTGTAGTTTGACTCATGTCCCATCTGTTAACATGGAGGAGGCGGGCTTTATGACCTATACTGCAGCCAGTCAGCAGGGGGCGATAGAGAGGGTTTGGCTTCACTTTTAGGGAGCTGTCATGTCGTCCATCTTTTTATACAGTCTATGGTCTGAACTAAAGGTCACGTCTATAAAGGAGGAGGAGACTGTGCAAACTTGAAAGAAGTAGAGGAAGTCTTTCTCCTTTGTTTACTTGTAAATGCTGCGAGGAGGCGATGTTACTGAAACCTTAATAATAGACCTACTGTATGTTGCAGGTTTTTCCGTTGGTCATGGCAATGTTTTCCCTCAAGAAATGACAGAATGTAGATCCAGATCATTTCAATTTCGGTTCTGAAATGTCAAAAAAACAAAAAAAACAAAGGAGGAAAATCAGAGACAAAGCAGAAACTGATAGTGAGACTTCACTGCACAGCACCTGTGCATTTAGCTGCGAAACATCTGCCAGTTTTCATTTTTATTGTAAGATAACTTGACAGGACTCAATACTTAGGTGTTATTCTATGTGTGTAATCAATATATTTTGCGTTAATGTTGGTGTGTGAGCGTACACGGCTGAAACGACAAAGAAGAGGGAGTGTGTTCGGGGAGGGCAGAGGAAGTTGAATTGTCGGCATTATTGGAGGGGAAGTGAAATCCCAGGTTGATAATAATGTGAAGACGGACGGAGTGAATTCTTGATCCGTCAGGGCAATAAAGTAAATCTGCTGGTACTTGTTTAAAAGAATATTTATACTGAAACTAGTCTGCAACACTGCTTGTTATAATTAATTTACTGCTTTATTTAATATTGCATATTTTCATGCAGGTTTTCAAATGTTTGTGCGGAATATTGTGCTGAGGGATCGGTGAGTGACACCCATAGCATGTCGAGGAACAGAAACGTATGTTATTTAAAGTGAGATCAGAGGAGCATTTCTGAGCCCATAATCTGTAAACGCCCCCCCACACTGAGGGGGGGGGGAACCCTCCGCCAAGATAAAACCACTCGACGTACTGTACTGCATGTTCCCTCTGATCGCCTTTAATCATGGACACTTCAGTGTGAACTCTACTTAACCTGAGAATTGTATTTTACAGTGTAGTGTGTGAATTATGTTGCAGAGAAAGGTAGTTGTTTGTGTAGGAGATGAAATTGGTTACCTCTTGAATGTATCTCATCTGTCCCCCTGAAAGGTCAATGTGATATCGTCGGTGGAGTCGGTACAGACACAGTTTTTATAAACTGCTCACGGGGAGCGTCGAGACCCGACATTAACAACATCCCTCTCCAAACTATGTAACTTTGTAGGATAAAAGAAGACATGCCTGTACCTGGGGAGCAGGTGCCTTTGTAATGCACTGTAGTGTTCTTAGGTTGTGTTTTTTTTTTGTTGTTTTTGTTTCTGTGCATGTTAACAGGTTACTTTGTGTGAGAATCCAAAAGAACACTGTAGATTGTAACGTAAAAAAAAACAAACACACAAGAGCAGAGATCTTGTGGTTACTTCAAGAAGAATCACCAGCTACTAAAAAAAAATAAGTGTCACTTTGTTTTCTGGCTTTTGCAGAGAAAAGCACAATTGGCATTATTAGATTTTGTTTTTAAATAAATTAATGATAGATTAACAATGCTCTCTTGTCTGTCTTTTTATTTGTATACTTGGTATTCCTCACAATAAAGAGACGGTTTTAACACATATATGTACATAATGTTACAATGTTGGATGTCCATACTAACCGTGGGTGAAGTTTCAAATCTGTAGGTAAAAGTATGTTGGAGTAATCCACTACTAAAAAACACTCTGCAGGCTGCTGTGAACGCTTGCTTTCAGACAAGCTTCTCCAGAAGCTTCACTTTGTGATGTCACAACGTGGAGGAACTCTATATTTGGACATCTGCTCGAGACACAGCAGAACTTCCTGCTTCTGGCACAGTTCAAGGACACGCCCACCCAGCGGCTCAGACTCTGCTCAACGGCTCTGCTCGTCACGTTGGTTAAGAATGTGTTGGAGAAAGTGTTTGTTTGGCTGTGAAGGAAAGACATCAGTGTTTACTTTTCCAAAAGAGCACCAGACATTCATTTCAAATGGAAAAAATGAAGTTTACTCTTAGTCGACAACTCCGTAACATGGCCACAGGTTAGGAGGTGTGCCTTAAACACCGAGTTCTGCCCCTCAGCAGGCTTCGGAGAGCCGACCAATCAGAAGAAAGTATGCAAGTAGGGGCGGGGTTTCCTAAAGGGACAGAGCTGACTGAGTCGTTTCAGGCAGAGGCTGTATGAGGGCCTGCACAGAGCACCAGTGTGAGAAAAATTAGGAGTTTTTTTAACTGTAAATTATGCTAAGCTACTCCACAGGTATCATGGAATAAAATATGAAGCTTGAAATTAGCATAACCCCCCCCCCCCCTTTAATGTACAATAAATTATAGTTATAATAGTACAGATAAATGTGGGCTGACTATTTGGCAAGCAACGGGTCACTGTTCCCCTTTTTATCAAATGTGTAATAAATTATGTATTAAGATTTAACACCCTGAGAAGCCCAGTATGAGCTATAATGGAGCTAAACCATAAGTTGTTTAATCAGCAACTAGTTTGATAATAAATGGTTTCAGTCATTCTCCAAGCTAAACTGTGTTTTGTTGCAGTCTCTGTAATGTCAGGTATATTCCAGTTTTTTTTTAAAGCAACACGTGTCAGGTGAAGGAGGATGGCTGACGTGTTGTGGTCGGCCCATGGGAGGACAGGAGAGGGAGGATATATGGAGGTCTGAGGTCAACAGAAGCTTTATAGACCATGAAGACGAGACAGAAAAGACAAGTGTGCGTGCTTCTACCAAACAAGCAGCACCTGGACTGTACTGTCGGGGTGAGTGTTCTCCTTATTTATCTTACTTACTCTTTGATTGCGATGCATTACTCAGAACTGGAGAAGAAAATAGAGCACGATTTAACTTGACATTAATGCAGCTTTGTGTAAGGTATTTTCTACTACTGAACATTTTACGTAGCTGTAACGTAGCGATGTACCAGTGCATTTAAGTGTAGTTAAATGTCCATTTTAAATTATTTTCAGAACATTAAGTATACATCTACAAACTGCTAATGTCAGCAGAGTGGAAAAACTTCTGAAACTGCATTTTTACCATAAAGGAAACTAATTTAATCCCTAAAACCTTTCAAAGTTCCATCATCGCATGACAAAGTGTTTAATCCCGGTGGACCCTGAATGTGTATGTGTGTGTGTTCCAGGTAAAAGCCAGAGGCCATGAGGTGTTGAACAGTGTGCTGAAGCAGCTCGGCGTCAGCGAGCTCCAGGTCTTTGGTCTGACTGTCCTCAGAGGTCAGTGAGTGTCCGTGTGGGAGTTCAAGAGAAAATGTTTTCTATTCATTTACTGTGGGACGCTGAGACGCAGGGAGGCTGCTGCTGCTGAATGAACTTATTTATGTGTGCATTTTGCTCCACAGATAATGAATACCTGTTTCTTGATTTGGAGCAAAAGCTGAGCAAGTACTTTGGGAAACGATGGAACAGAGGGTCCTTAATGGTGAGTGTTTTTGTTACCTTAGATTGAGCCTTGAACCTCTTCCAAAGAGTCTGCCATGTTGCAACCACTTATTCTTAAACACAGCACCTTTAATATCCTAATGTACATCAGCTCTTTGTCTCTACATTTCCAGGTCCAGTTCGTCTTATTTCTAAGAGTGCAGTTTTATGTAGAGAGTGGGCTGCTGATATTGTAAGTTGATGTCCCATTAGCATCTTTGACTCTGCATATATACACAATCTATAGTTCCTACAAGCTCTGTGACTTGATGTCCTGTTTGGTTGTTAAAGCAGCAGCAAAGTGCAGCAGCTGTACTACGCCGAGCTGAGGCAGAAGGTGCTGCAGTCACAGAGCCGCCATCAGGAAGCTCTGTTCTTCCTGCTGGCAGCTTCTGCGCTTCAGGCCGAGGTCGGAGATCTGGAGCAGAAAGAGGAGAACGCTGAAGAGGAGGGAGGAGAGAAAAGACTTTACTTTCTACCTGAAGATTACTTCCCCTCCTGGGTAAAAAAAAAAACATTTGGATCTTTGAAATGTGAATATGTTTCGTAACATGTTCGTGACCTCTCTCAGCTGATAAAGCGACGTGGACGAGATTTCCTTCTCAAGCACGGCCCGGTGTTGCACGGGGAGCTGAGAGGATTGTCACGCAGACGAGCCATCCTGCAGTTTATTAAAGAGGCAAGCAGCCTGCAGGACGGAGCTGTCAGCTTCTACAGGATGAGCGAGGTCTGTCACACGCAGATTAATCAAATAAACCCACAGAATACTGTAACAGAAGTTTCAGACAGCCTGTGTTCAATGTGCAGCTGTTAAATGATCTTGTGTTTCGTATGTACAAACTCTCTTTTTTTCTGTACAGGAGAAAAAACAGCTGAGAAGTTCGATCGTTCTCGGCGTGGCTTTGAAAGGAGTCCACATTTATCAGGTTGGTGATCAACTGTGAAAGAAAACTGTGAAGTTAAGGAAGAGTTTGACAAGTTTAGGATTTTTTTTTTTCTTTAGGAGGTAGAAGGAAAGCAGTGTCTACTGTATGACTTTTCCTGGACCGATATCGACCGCTTCACTTTCCAGGTTGGTCCCCAAGATCACGTAAATACAAAAATGCACATACATGTTCACATAAACTTCATCAGCTCTTCCGCTCTCATCACAATGTGGTATTAGTACTTTTGCTAAAGTAAAAATAATGAGTACTCCCGTCAAAGCTCCTTCCTGGATTGTACTTCTCTTTCGTTCCAGGGCTGTAGGTTTGAAATCTCTGCAGTGGGCTCTCTTTGCCTCCCGAAGCTGCTGTACTACACTCCTTCTGCCTTCCACTCCAAACACGTCCTGAAGCACCTCAGGGACAGTCACCGCTACCACATCAGCACCAGGGATGCACTCAGCTACATCCTACAGCTGGAAGACACCCAGGGTCAGCAACCTTATCCTTTTGCCACTTATTTTAAGAACACAAGTTTAGATCTTTCATTAACCGAATCATACCAACTGAAACAAATACGACAGGACGTCTATAGGAATCACAAAACAAAGCTGCCTTTTCCTTTCTCTGTGTCTGCAGCCAGTCGGTTCTACAAAGAGGCTTACATCTGTGACACAACACGCCTCACACACAGGCTCAGATGCAACAACAGCCTTGCATCCTCCATGACTGACTGCAGCTTTGCAGTCGAAACAACCGCAGCCTGTTCCAAAGAAGAAGAAGAGGAGGAGGAAGTCTCTAACACAGGTGGAAGGAAAACAAGATTTTGCTTTCTCCATGATCAAAAATGTTTGTCAGCTGTCTTTTTGTGCACCAAATAGGGTGACTCAAGATATAAATAGCAGAATGGCAAACAATGGTAAGTTGAGTATGTGTTGATGTTTTGGCAGAGTTTGAGATGTGTGTGGACGAACCAGAAGAGTTTCTTGTTGACGACCCGGCTGAGGTGTCGTGGCTGGCCGAGCTGCTCCCTGATGGACCTTTGCTTTTACCCTCTTCTTATTGGGCAGGTTGGTTCAAAAATCGATCTAAAATAAGCTTAATGATAAATAGATCATTTGATGAACACCATATAATCATAATGTGCTCTTTCATCATCAGCTGTCACCATGGAAATGAAGCAGGTAAGCAAAACTGCAGATCTCTCTGATTAAACATTTCCTGCATCGTCCTGCATCAGAGGTTTCAGTGTGTCCTCTGTTCTTCGAGCAGGTGCTGAGGAGGAGAGCTGATGGAGAGGATTCTGTGGACTAATGTACAGCCTGAGGCAAGAAGAGGTTCATTACAGGTTCTGCAACTCAGGATAAATGTTACTGCTCTGATGCTCACATTGATTTTCATTGCATTATGTATCTAATATATAAATTATGCTAATTATCACTGTGTATTTCTGGTGCAACATAAGCCCAAACAAATGCCGTCAACATACTGTAAGAAAGTAATGACAGAAATATAAATAAATAAGCAAAAACGGTGTCTGTCGGTTTCTGCTTTCTGCTCTACAAAATGTTTGAGCTGCGTTTAAATCAAACCTGTAAATATACCAGACATGATGAAAGAATGTGAAATTAGCAGCACATTTTATCTTTCTTGGAGTAAATTTAATTTAATCGATTCATTAATTAATCTTTAGTAACATTTAATGTATTTTGAATTTGTTAAAGACTAAAAACTGATATTTTTTGAAACCTAATCCTTGAAAGTTTTGTTTTCCCTTTTTCCGTGTATGTATAAATCAGACAGAGGTACGTCATCCTGAAGTCAGCCAATCAGCGCGTCAGGCTGCGACCCAAACACGGAAGCAGCTCAAACGGCTGCCAAAGCAAAAGTTCAGGCCCCCTTCTGTTGTCACAGAATACAGTCCAAACGTTTCTGTTAATATGAACAGTTATTTAAACCACTTAAATGTAAGGTGAAATCACTTGCTTCATATGGCTTT
This sequence comes from Semicossyphus pulcher, assembly GCF_022749685.1. NCBI lineage: Eukaryota > Metazoa > Chordata > Actinopteri > Labriformes > Labridae > Semicossyphus > Semicossyphus pulcher. Next base: position 15,942,570 of record NW_027211670.1, on the reverse strand, counting down.
CTCGTGGTTTCGTGTTGCTGTGCCGCTTTGTTTTGCGGTTTTATCGGTTGCCGTCGCTTTTAATGGACAAAACCTGGGTGAGTTACTTTAACATGAACAAATTGAATGTGTAAAATGATAAGGATATTCGCAGTAGCGGCAGCAAAGTGGAACAACAGTGTACAGTTAGCTTCCTGAACAGTATCTGAAACAGGTAACGGTGTAATGTTTGCTAACAGCGCCCCCACGTGGCTAATTCGCCTCTTATGTTTCTTGTGTAACACCGGCTGCGCTCCACAGCGATGCCGCCCCCTCTGCCCGCCGCGCTCGGTGTCTGCTCTCTTGCCGGGATGGCGCTCATATGGAGGGACATAAGCTCGAAGATGAAGGGTGAAAACCGGACGTTGAGCAGCCTGCTCAGCCAGTATCTGGCGGTGAAGGGAGTGGGCTGGCTGGGCAGACGGCAGAGGAAGAAACTTGAAGCCGACACACTCAATGCGAAACAGGTCCAGGAGGAGACTCTGCTGACGCGCCTGCGCAAAAATGCAAACACATGTTACGGAAAAAAGTACGACTTCAGCTCAATTACGGGTAAGTAAACAATAAGATAGTGTTAGTTAATGACACTGACGATTTATATGTAATTTAGCTTGCACGTGTTGTAAAACCTACTCTGACACTGATTTGCCCCCTGAACAGCTGTGATGTAACGTTATGTATGGTGTAGATATAGAGGACACAGGCTTCCCAGCAAGCACTACAGCAGGAGGACTATAAAACAATAAATTCAGAACAAAACAGGAAATGGATTATTGAAAAGTTAGAGTAAAATATATAACAACCTGTTATTTAAAGTTTGCAATAATAATTTGTGATGATATATTGACCTTTGGTATCATTCTTAGGCTGCACCTACACTCATGTATAGTTTAATATGTAAGATATGTTTGTACTAATTATAGAAAGTAACTTTTAAAAGTTCTGGTTATGTTTATTTTCAGACAGCGATGTCTTCCGGGCGCGTCACCCCATCACCACGTACGAGCACTACCGTGATCTCATCGGACGCGTCGCTGCAGGAGAGGAGAAGGTGATCCTCGCCGAGAAGCCGCTGATTCTCGCCATGACCTCCGGGACGTCAGGACCCAGCGCCATGCTGCTCAGCACTAAGGACACCAACACAGAGTTCTTCCTGCAGGTAGGATCGGTTGCAGCCTGTTCTGTGTGGTGATGCTTGTACAACTATATGTTAATAACAGTATTTGTTTATGTGTTTCCACCAGGGAGTGGCTGTATGTCTGGAAGCCATGAGAACAGCGTTCCCTGCAACCGACAGCCTCCAGCGCACCACTAAGTTCTTCTACACGCCTACTTTTCGCCAATCTGAGGCCGGTATTCCCATCGGACCAAACTCCTCCACACCAGCCTCCTCGAGACACATGCTCAACCTTTACACCACCCCAGCACCCGCCTTTGAGGTACATATTATAAGAAATACACTTCTTTAAATAGTTTCACTTGAATTTCATGCAGAATAAGTTAATTATCTTACATTTTTTTGTAGTTTTCAAGAGATTCTTCTGTCCTCCCTTTTAGGTTCCCAGTGAGAAGGACACCCTCTACCTGCATCTCCTGTTTGCGCTCAAAGATCCCAGTGTGGGAACGCTGGAGTCCAACTTTGCTTCCACAGTCTTCTATGCTTTCAGTGCTTTACAGGTACAGCATAGCTTATATTTATAAAACAACCTTAAGAGCAGCTCTGGTAATTTATTCCCGAGTAATGTCCTTCCGATCTCCTCCTCCTCCCACAGGATCGCTGGCAGGAGCTCGTGGAGGACATTGAACGAGGGAAGGTCAGCGGCGCTCTGGCTCTGGATCCCAAAGTGAGATCCAGGCTGGATGCTCTGATGAAGCCAGACCGGGAGAGGGCGGCTCAGCTCCGGGCCCACTTCCAGGACGGCTTCCGTGGGATCGCCAAACGTCTGTGGCCTCACCTCCACCTGGTGCTGGCGGTGGACTCCGGCTCCAATCAGATCTATGGGGACATGCTGAGGGAGAACTACTGCCAGGGAGTGCCTTTCTATTCGCCTTTCTACGCTGCCACTGAAGGTAAGAACCCCAGACACAAACTGTGGGAACAATAGAAACTCCTCTATGTTTTGCAGTATTAGCTCTTATTCTCTGTCCGGGCCCCTGCAGGCCTGATAGGGGTGAACCTGTGGCCTCAGGAGCCAAACAGACGCTACCTGCTGTGCCCTCGCTCCATGTTCTGTGAGTTCCTGCCGGAGAGCAGCCTGGAGGAGGAGACGCCTCACACTCTGCTGATGGAGGAGGTGAAGGAGGGGCAGAGCTACGAGCTGGTGGTCACAAACGCTTCAGGACTCTTCAGGTATGATCTCATTTACAACCAAAAAAGATGGTAAATAATGTTCAACTGCTTTCTTGGTGGTTTAATTTGGACTATTTTATATTTTTACGGATTAAATACATGAACTTTTTTGTTCTTTGTCACATGAGTAGTCATATGGTTCAATAAGGTGCCTCTTTGTCAGGGTTAGGGTTAGGGTTAGATGCAGTTAGAGTTTTAAAGATGCTTAAAGGTGTGAAATGTGAACTTTGATACCACTTATCTCACCATCATGAATTGTATTCAACTGTTGCGTAAATGATTCTGGTTTTTCTTGTGTTGCAGATATCGCGTCGGAGACATCGTGAAAGTAGTTGGATTCCACAACCAGTGTCCCATTGTTGAGTTTCAATACAGGTAGATTAGAGCATTAGCTCACATACTGCAGATCATCTCATGCTGCGTATTAGTGCTGTCAAAATTCCTTCTAAAAAAACACAAACAATTTGAATATCTGTTTTTGCGCAATGTGTCCACAAGAGGGCGTACCCATACAACGAGAGACAAAGTTGCTTGCAAAGGTATATTTATTTAAACATAAACGTGCCTTTTAAAGATCAACATAGGCTTCCGACTCTTTGCAAAATAAAGAAATAAAATAATTAGGTTATGGTAGAAGCGCTCCGAGCGAGCCGTGCTGAGACACACCTATATACCAATCTGTCATGGGGGGGTGAGAATCTCTCTCTCTCTCCGGCCGGGCTGGGATTTGAATTCTCCGCCATCATTACCACACACCACACGGTTGTTGTAGTAGCTCTGTAGTAGCTCGCTTCTGCTAGACTAAGGTTAATTATTAACGTATAAAGTGACGTGTGCATTCAAAGATGCTCCGTAACCAAGAGAAGTGCACGCGAGGACACACGAGAACATGCAAGAGCTCGCGAGACAGCCGTGCTACTGCAGATTTTTTTCACATCGAAACTACAATTCGGTTATATATTCAAATTTAATTTATATGTAGATTTTTTAATAAAGAAAGTAGCAAACATTTTTCCTGCTTCCTTTCAGACGGGGTCAGATGTTGAACGTTCGAGGGGAGAAAGTGTCGGAGGCATTGTTCCTTGATGCTCTGAAGAAAGCTGTTTCTCAGTGGCCTGGAGCCCAGCTGGTCGACTACTGCTGCGCTGAGAGCGGCGTCATGGGTAAGATGCTGATACACCACAGTGCAACACTTCCCAGATCATACATCTCACCATCTGTTTTCTACTTTCTTTTTTGCTACAAAGCCTTTAACAAGTGATGGTTGTTGTGAAATAGTCGCAGTGTGGTTACATTAAGGCGCCAAAACTACTTGGTTAGGAAAACTTTGCAATGCTGGTTTAAATAATTAAGAATAAATAATGAATCTTATTTGACTGTGTTGTTGTAGGAGATTCAATAGGCGGCTCAGATCCTCATTACCAGGTCTTCATCGAGCTGAAAGGTGTGAGGAAGCTCACAGAGGAGCAACGATACAAGGTAAGACAAGCCCCGCGTGCAGCTCGACCATCAGCTTGTTTTTCCATCATCATGAAATAGATCCTTATTGTCTTTCTCTGTGTTCCAGCTGGACATCTGTCTCCAGCAGGACTCGGCTGTCTACAAGTCTTTCCGCATCAAAGGCAGCATCGGACCAATGAGGGTGCAGCTGGTGGCCGAGGGTGCGTTCAAGGGACTTCGGAAGCACATGATGGACTTTAAC